>NC_132844.1:23312411-24745536 GCF_048164855.1 Canis lupus baileyi | reverse complement strand
TCATCTCTCCCTCTCTACTTTATGTATTCAATCATTCAACAAAAATGTTGAATCTTAATATATGCCAGAAATTCTTCTGAAGTCCTGAGGATACAAAATCATGAAAATTCCTGCCCCTGTGAAAATTACATTCTGGGGGAGGAAAACAATCAATATAATAAATAAGTAAAATACATGTTATTAGTGGTGAGTGCAAAGGGGAAAAAAAAAGAAGAAAAAGAAACAGAAACCTCCTGTGAGGGCAGAGGTTAAATTTAAACAGGGTGGCCAGAAGAGGGCTCCCTGATATACTGTGATATGATAAAACCTGAAGGAAATGAAGGAGAAACCCATGCAAGTATCTGGGGGAAAAACATTCTAGGCAGAGGGAAAAACAAGTGCAAAGAGGGAGTGAGCCTAGTATGAGATTTGTCTGGTGGGTCCAAGGAACAGAAAAAGGCTGGTGCACCTGGAACAGATGAACAAAGGTGGGAGTTGTGGAAGATAAAGTTAGAGCGGTAATGAGAAACAATTTTATAATTTTGACTTTTACTCATCTAAGGGACATGGGGAGACTTTGGAAGATTTGAGCAAAGGATTTTATCATCTGACTTATTATTTGACACAGAGCTCAACAAACTACAGCCAGCAGGCCATTACCTGCTTTTGTAAATAAAGTTTTATTGAAACACAGCCTTGCCCATTTCTTTATGTATTGTCTCTGGTTGCTTTCAACCTACAATGGCAGAGATGAGTAGTTGCTCCAGACACCATATGGTCCACAAAGCCTGACATATTTGCTATTGACCCTTTACAGAAAAAATGTAAAGAATGCAGAGAACCTAATAAATTCAAGAAGCTCAAAGCCATAAATAAAAAGATATATTTGACCGCATAAACTTTTTTTTTTTAAGATTTCTTTACTTATTTGAGAAAGAGAGGTGGGGAGCAGATAGAGGGAGAAAGAATCCAAGCAGGCTGTCTGCTAAGCACAAAGCACAGCACAGGGCTTAATCTCATGACCCAGAGATCATGACCTGAGGCAAAATTAAGAGTCGTATGCTTAACCAACTGAACCACCCAGGCATCCTAACAGCATAGACTTTTAAGTTACTTAAGCTGTTAAGCAAAAGTTATTATAAACAAAGTGCAGAAACAAGAGAGGTAAAAAATGTATATATTTATCACAAAGAGTTAATGTTGCTATTGCACAGAGTCCCTGAAAATTGATGGAAAAGAGACTAAATCCAGAAGAAAAATAAGCAAAGAATATGAACAAGCAATTCACAAATAGAAAATGAACATAGCCAGTAAACATATTAAAAGATGCTCCACATCACTAGTGGTCAGAGAAATACAAACTAAAACCATAAGATGATATCATTTTGTCATTTCAAAATGGAAGAGTGTAATAAGAACTAGTCCTAACTGGGATGCGGGGAAACAGGCACTTCCCATCCATTGATGGTAGGAATGTGAATTGCTTCAGACTTTTGAAAAAGTAACCTAAGAATAGCTATTAAAGCTAAAATATATGGATTTCTTGATCAAGCCATCTCACTTTGGGAAATCTATTGCAGTCCATATACATATATACATACATATATATACATATACATCTATCTATATATAGGGGTATTCTTTCAACTTTATTTGTCCATGCAAACAAGCACCCAAAAAAGAGAAGTATCTCATAATAAACACCAATACTACATTTTATTATGTAGCTATTAAAAAGATTATATTTGAGGCAAAAAGTTAATCTCTTTAATTTCCTTAAGGTACAAAGGCTTCATGAATCAATATTGAAAAGAACAAATAATTCAATTTTTCAAGTGGGCACAGATACAAATAGTTCACAGAAATATAATCCATACACCCTTCATGACAAGAAATGGCATGCAATCATAAGAAAAATGCGGTTTAAAGCTACCCTGAGATACAACTCCACCTATCACATTGCAAGGGACAGAAAGTTTGATGACAAACCATATCGCCAGAGTGTGGAGATTTGGGTCCTGCCTTACTGGTAGAACTATAAATGATATAGCCTCTCTGGAGGGCAGCTGGACTATTTACATGTATGCAAAGTGATATAGTTACAAGGGCAGGGAGAGAGAGAATTTTCCTTGGTAGGGAGCATTAAATATATTTTGGTATATTTATATAATAGAAAGCTAGGCAGCCATCAAAAAGAACGAAAAAATAATAATAATAAAAGAAAGATGTAGTTTTACCTGTATGCACATGAAACACTTTCCAAGATATATTATTAAGTGAAAAAAAGCAAGAGAAGATAGTGTGGGAAGACTTCTACCCTGCATAGAAAGTGTGTGTTTTCACATAAAGAACAGCTCTGTAGGGCTTCAGACCATAACATAATGGTGATTGCACTGTGAAAGGGTGGGGAGTGGCTATGGCACAGGAGTAAGAGAACACAATGTTCACTGAATCACATTTATTCCACCCTTTTTAACCATGTGCATGTATTATTACCTTTAAAAAACTAAATACAATTTAATTTTTAAAAAGATCTATAGTAATGGACCTAAAGAAGTGCCCACAATGTATTATTAAGTAAGAATAAAAATTGCAGGGAAAAAAATTGCAGAGTAATATGTATAGCACAATCCTATTTTTGTTAAAACACTCAGTTTTAACATATACATAGAACCAAGTTCTATGTACATCTACATATGCAGAGAGAAAGGTGCAACACAAGCTATGAACTTAGATAATGTTGGTGGAAATTGGCCTGGGGTAAAGAAAGGAAGAGATGACTGGCTTTTCCTTTTATGTCTCTTTTATATTTGACTTGCCATAACAAAATAATATCATTTTTGTTTTAATAATCTAATACAGTAAAGGTAAAATGCCTGGTAGAACTGTGAATGATATTTTCTTCATTGCACTTCTGTTGCATTTTAATATATATTGCAGTGAGTTCAAAACCACAAAGTTTTACCTATTCAGCATCCTTCTTCCTTCCGACCCATGTGCACTGTGGGCCACTGTGGCCTACATGCTCTTTTGTTCAGAGACGCAATATGTACCTGTTCCACACACAACTCCATTTAATTCCACTGTACGTTTACAAGTACTCAAAATTACTTATGAGGCCACATTTACCTCAAACACACACTCCCAGAGTGCCTACTGCCTTCACTTCTCTTTTGACCCTTAGTAGAAGCTACTGTGTGACCCCTGGTATGTGCCAGTGCCATGGCAAGCCTTAATGCAGCTTGAGGCAAAAGGAAAAACCAGTAACACTGATCCTGTCTTTATTTAAAATGTTATTATTATGTTCATCATGAATTTTTGCTTTAATTTTGATTTTTAAAATACTGCATTATCTTAATGAGTTTTTTGATGCTCCCTTAAATTTTACAGTTGAGCCAAATGCCTCACTTGCCTCACCTCAGCCTGGCACTGCTGAGGCCAAGACAAAATGAAAAGGGAGACTAGGATGGGCTTATTATTCCAGGAGACCAGAAAAATATGCTAGAGGTATTTATATACTACCAAGGGCCACTAGGTGAATTCAAATACTCCTGCCTACCCAACTAGAGCATGAGCTCCTTTGATTTTGTCTTTTATGTTAGAGCTACTCTGTCTAGTACAAAAGATTCTAGCCACACATGGCTAAATAAATATATGTTAATTAATATCACAGCGGAAAGAGGAGGAGGAGATCCTGAGGCAACTCTGTGAGGTTGGATAGGGTGCTCCATGGGAAAGCATGGAACCTAATGCAATGCTCAGTTCATGGTAGACACAAAGTCATTTGCTCCTTCCACTCATCAATTCAACACATATTCACTAAAGGCATCTGCCATATGATCTTCTATGTATCAGAGATGCAGTAGTGAACAAAACAGAGCAAAAAGTCTCTGCCCTCATGGAGCTTTCATCATAGTAAAGGGGACAGAGATAAAGTAAACAAGCAAAATGTGGTGGTAAGTGCCAAGAAGAGAAATAAAGGAGGGAATGGGAGTGGCATGTGAGTTCAAGGGTAAGGCAGCAAGGGCAGTAAGGGTGGAGATGGAGGAGAGTGGCTGCAAGAGTAATAACATATGAAGAATGACCTGAAAAGGGTGAGGAGGGAGCCATGTGCATATCTGGAGGACCAGGTCCAGGCAGAGGGAGCTGTGAAGACCCTGAGGCAAGAAGAGTTTGGTGCCTTGGGACATGGTCAAGAAGCTACTGGCCAGAGGGGGAAGTGAGGAAGAATGGCAACGGTGGGGCCACCATTGAACTGGTGAGCTTTAGTCTCTTTTCCCCAGGCATAGATCTTCATAGATCTTGCTACTTTGTGAAAAATATCCTTGCTATTTTATCTTTATTCCTGTCCCTTTGTTTTAGGCTACCACAGGAAGTTCTGTCACCTGGGATGAGTTTTCTGACTGCCCCTCCCCCATCACTACAGTCTTTCCTCTAGAGCTCCAAGTCTTCTTCACTGATGTTCCTTTCTTTGGGAACATTGCACTCTTCGAAGTTCCATTCACCCACCAATGCAGTGCCTGCAGAGTGTCCCTTGCGTCTGATCACCACCCAGGCTCTACTATTTAAGTTTACAATTCTCAGTATCTTCTCCTTGCAGATCAAAACTACCTAAGACCTAGTGTGATATTCCAAATGGTCAATAATGGGTAGGCAGGGCCTAGCAAAGCATGTTAGACCTGGGGCAGATCATGGGCCCCACTGTGCCAGGTTAACCTTTGTGGCTGGCTGTGTAGGGTCTGGGAGGTAAAAGGAAAGGCAGGACACATTCAGGGCTCAAAGCAGTGGTGGCTTTCTAGGCAGCATGGAAGCATTGACTATTTAACAACTGGTACAACCACACCAGCACCTGTCAGCTGAATATGTACCCTGTTAAGGCCACATTTACAAGTTATTACTGACTGCTACTTTGGTTTCCTGGGCCTTCACTTTAAATTCACAATCATGGGCTTCTCCAGCAATGATTATTAGGAGAAGCTAACTTGATCTCATTTGTCCGTGTATCAACTACACCCATCAGCACAACCCTCATGGAAGGAGCAGGAGTCCTCTTGCTAGAACCATCTTTGTCAGGGAGAAAGATGCATGAGTGGATGGAATTCATCCTCTTTAAATCATTCAGAGATGATCTGCTTGAGTGTACCACCACCAACTGCTCCTTTTGCATCAAGCATTCAGATCATGTTCACAGTCACTGAAACAACACCACGCAGGCCTGCTGAGTGAGCAGACACCAGGATAATCTCTGAAGCTAACAGAAGCTTATTTGTGACCCTGACAAGTGGAACCTGTGTGAAGACGGAGGCCACCTCTAAGTTCATCTGCCTTCGTGTTTCTCATTAAATTTGAAACCAGTCTCTCCTCTAAAAACTCAACACAGTTATCAAACTTTTAAAGATTGTTGTGCTTTGCCAGGGTCCAACACAGGCCTAGAGAGAGGCTGGGAAGGGGGAATGGGGAAAGCAAAGAGGAGTGGATTCCACAGACACTCTTCCTACTGCCACGCAAAAGTGCTGCCTCGAATCTCTCATCAGAGATAGCATTCAACTGATATTGTCCCAAAGCATAAAGGCAAAGGATGCAAAGAAGATCACTTTGATGTATCTGGGTTTTTCATTTATTTCTTGAGCTACCTTGTCAGCTAACAAATGTTGGAGGGAACTTCTGGTTCATGATGGCAGACTGGATGCATATATTTGCCTGCCATCCCTCTTTGGCACATGCCCCCCTCCACAAAATATGTGCAGATGCCTCCCAGAGACCACTAGAAATGTGAGCCATTAAATTGGCAGCAGAGTAAGGCAAGGATTCACCTGACAGAAGGTACTTACAGAGTTTTGTTAGGGAGGAAATTACAGTAGAAATTAAGAAGGCCTGGTCTAAGAAGGGACTGGTCAGAATTTAGAAATTAGGCAGTTACTGGAAGTCAGCACTTTTAGGAACTCATAGGTTCACAGGGGTTTCTAGTAATACATTAAATGATGTTAAAACAGTTTAAAATACTTATCTTAGGGGACCCCTGTGTGGCTCAGCAGTTTGGCACCTGCCTTCGGCCCAGGGCATGATCCTGGAGTCCCGGGATCGAGTCCCACATCAGGCTGCCTGCATGGAGCCTGCTTCTCCCTCTGCCTGTGTCTCTACCTCTCTCTCCCTCTCTCTGTGTATGTCACGAATAAATAAATAAAATATTTTTTAAAAAGAAAAGGAAATGCTTGTCTTAGTCGTGGCTTTGGTACACTTCATCTGTTTTGCAAGTCATAGTACTACTGTTCACTGTAAACAGTGGTTCTGTTCTTCAAATACAAAAATTAGAAGAAGAAAACAAAAGAAATCCATTACAGGGAACAACAGAAATGGCATCACCAGTAAACAAGAAATTGCAGCAAATTTCTGGAAACAAGAACAACGAGAATGGTTAGATGGATAAAATAGGCAGAGAAGAGGCAGCCTAGCATATCCTGTGAGAAAGTTTAAAAAAGAGAGGCCACCTTTGTGTGTGGCCAAACATCTAATAGTAATAGCTACCATGTTGTGAAGTGCTCACTGGGCCATGTGCTTTCCATATATTATCTTCCTTAACCCTTGAGATGGCCTGATACAGTAGTAATTGCTACCATTTTTTTTTTTTAGATTAAGAATCTGAGATTCAGAACAATTAAATAATTGCCTAACTTTGTATAGTTAGCAAGTGTCAGAGCTTGGGTTCAAACTCACAAAACTTGACTGTAAGCTCTACAAAGCAAAGATTGTTCTCTCTGTCACACTATCATATCCCCAACTTAGTTGAGTATTAGACACATGGCAGACTCTCTTCTTTCTCTCTCTTTCTCTCTCTCTCTCTCTGTTTCCCAGTTCCTTCCTTCTTCACTACCCTCTCTCTCTACCCTTCTCTTTCTTTTCTCCCTATCTATTATCTATCAAGAAAAGATGGATGGATGGATGGATGGATGGATGGATGGATGATTAGACCAACCCATATCCAACCCCAAAACCTAACTGCCTCCTCAGAGCTCTAAAGTACCCTATAAATCAGTCTACAGACTATATCTAGAGATGCTAGTTAAAACCAGAGGAATGTAGAGACTATGGACTTTAGGAACAAAATTCCAGACTTAGAATGGGGAGGAGATAAGCAGCAGAGAAGCATGATAGAGGAGATTATGATCAGACAAATGTCTATGAATCCTCACCAAAGTGTCCAAGCAAGAAAAAGCCAAGAATTAAGAGAAGTCTTGAATGGCAGGCCTAGGGCACAACCCAGCACAGGAACAGAGCCTATTACCTTGTGCTTGGGTTGAACCCAAACACCAAGAAGCAGCAAAGCATGATGTGGAGCCAGAGGCTCAGGCAGCCAGGTGCTCACTATATTTATTCATGTATTTATACGCTGCCTGGTTCTAAGAAGAACATAAGGTACCTTGCAAGGATATGCAGAGTACAAGCTAACATAAATCAAAGCTAGGCGAGAAAGAAAAAGGCAAATAACAAGGATTGGGGCAAAAAGGAAGCCAGGAATGATGCAAGCATGCATATCTTAAAACCCCATGCATAAACTGTGGGATGGTCATAAATCTACCTTTAAGCTTGCTAGAGGAAAGGAGACCAGGAGAAACTCAGAGGTCCCTTTCTTCCCTGCCCGAGTATATATTACTTAAGATGTAGACATAGAAATCATACATTGCAAGAGCATGATAACAGCAAATTTGGAAAGCACAGTTGAAGTCTGCAACCAAATCAACTTGCCACTGCTCTTCACTGGCATACATTCTCTAATGGGTCTGCCCTCTGTGGGAAAGTTCATATTCACAGGCAAAAGCACTCAGCCAAAAGTTCTGGGGCAGGGAAGAGTGGAAAGAATCCAGATCCCCGATGCTCACAGCCTTTTACAAGGTAAGCCTCAGCCAGTCAAGAAACATTAACTGTTGGTTGTCACCCACCAGTCAGGGACTCTAACATTGTGAGAGAGAGAGAAAGAAAAGTGGGAAGGAGGCTGCATGTAGTTCCTCCAGTGGATGCCCTCCCCATGCAGACACAAGGAGTGACAGACACAAGGAGTGGGGCTACCCACTCACTGCTGACATGCCCCTTGGGACCATAAATGTAAGGGCTTGTTCACTTTCTCATCTTTTTGTGTCCTTTTCCCCAACTCCTTTCCTTCTAATTGTTGTCAGCAAACATGCACCAGGGTAAGTTGAAAAGCTGGTTTGGTCTAGTCTACACCAGAAAGCCTTGGCTAGGTGGGGAATGACACTTTGGCTCTCCTCAGCACCATGTGACAGAATGGCCTGGAATCTTGCCTTGTCGTTCTGCTCCCCCATTCAGGAGACTGTGTGCCTGAGACCAGAGCCAGGCCTAGGGTGGTGCGGAGTTTGTGGTGAGCACTTTCATAGGGTAGTTTGCACGTGGTAGTATTCAATTATTATTCATTGTAAATCCCCTGTGATTTTCAATTATCTGTTGTACTATGATTCAAGAAAAATGACATCTGAGAATTGTCCACTTTTCAGCATCAAGATCTAAATTTTTGTAAATCTCATTCCATGAAATAGCTGTAGCAAGGGTGGTGGAGATAATACATGGATGATAGGAAGCTAGTTCTGAGATAATGGTCCGCTAGTTCTGAGGTAATGGTCAGCAAATTAAATAGCTCCTGGTGTCATGGATCCTTTTCTGTAAAGTCTGACTCAAAATAGTAAGAAACATTTCCTAGAGTAAATGCAGGAGCTATACTTAAAATCTATGTGGAAAAAAGCAACTGTAGCTCTTAAGCATGAGACAAATTTCTCTCTCCCACTACTTTTCTTGAGAAAACTCAGAGATCCTCATTTGACCTGAGTTTTAATCTATTTCTGGATCCATGTAGAACACCAAATCTGCTAATAGGAAGCATTATCATTGTGTTATTTTTAATGTTTTGGCACTAAATCTTCCCTGACTAATCAATTATTTCCAGCTCAGCTAAGCCTTCCACCTAAGACTCTCCAGCTCAATGTCTGTCAGCTCCTCATCACTCTGTTTCGCCTCAGTGCCCTTAGAGAAGACAGGAAGCTATAGGGTCCTTCATTTGTAATGTTCTTCTCAGAAAGAGACCATAAGAGCTGAGAGCTACTGTGAACTTCTGAAGGACATGGATTAACTTTCCACTCTATTACCAGCTTTCTTCAAAATCTTTTCTTAATTATCCCCTTTCTCAAGGACTTATTATCATTAAGCTAATTTAATGAACCAATGTAACTATTATGGAGGAATTTAAAAATATAAAAGTCTAGTCATTTCCATCACTACAAAAGAATCTTAAAAAATGATAATCCATATTCTACCTAATAAATAGTTGTACAACTAATTTACACATAAGGAAATACAGGCAGTAAATTATCAAGGATAGAAATGCTTGTTTTGACAGCAATGAAACAAATGCCAAGTTAAATAACTCCAGGTTATCATTACTCATCTGATTAAACAATTATTAAGCATTGTTGATAGATCTGCTCATAAATACATACTCATATATTTTGGGGAGAGCAATTCATCAACACTGATTAAAAGTTATGAAGGTTTGAAGTGCCTGAGTGGCTCAGTTGGTTAAGGATCCAACTCTTGATTTTGGCTCAGGTCATGATCTCAGGGTCATGGGATTGAGCACCATGTTGGGCAGGCTCCATGTTCAGCATGGAGTCTGCTTGTGATTCTCTCTCTCCCCATCCCTCAACTCCTCTCCACTGCTCACTCTCTCTCTCACTCTCTGTGTCTCTAAAATAGATCTTTAGAAAAAAGTTTTAAAGGTTTGATAAAATTTAGTTCCATTTTATGAAATTTACCACAAACAAAAATTAACAAAATCAAAAATAATGTATAAAAATGGTCACAGGGATGTTGTTTATTATAGTAGAAAATTGCAAATAACCTGATTCCTAGCAGTAGGAAAATGGCTGAGAAAATTGTTTGATATCAATATAATTGTTGCTCCATTACTAGATAGCTCTTCAAAAATATGTTTAGTCAACCCACATTTAATTATTGACAGGCAATTTGTTTCTGTCTCATCTCTTTTGCCATTTCTCTGTTCATCTATTATTACTTTTTCTTGTGTTAAATATGTTTTGGTGTTCCATTTTAATTCCTCTGTTGATTTTTTTAGCTATATGTTTTAAGTAATTTTCTTAGAAATTGCTCTTGGGATTACAATGTGCATATTTAATTTATCACAGTTGACTACAGATTGATACTAACTTAATTAGGTAAAATAGAGCCACTCTATTCTGGTATAGCTCCATTTCTTTCCTCTTCCTTTGTTATTATTGTCATATATGCTATAGGTCATTATAGATACCATATATACTCACATATAATCATATACTGTATATCATATATAACCATATATGATATATATGATCTCATATCATAATCACATTGTATATACAATACATATTATATATTGTGCATGATATATATCACTAACCCAATAGTATATTATAGTTACTGCTTTAAGCAGTAATTTTTTAAAAAATAAGATATGAAAAAAGAGAAAAAACTATACTGTAGTCTCTTATATTTACCCACATATTTAATATTTTTGGTGCCCTTCATTTCTTCCTGTGGATTTGAGTTACCATCTAGTAGAATTTCATTTCAGCCTGACTGACCTTCTGACTTTCTTCAATATCTTTTGTAAAGTGGGTGTTCCAGCAACATAGTCTTTAATTTTTTTGTTCATCTGGGAATGTTTATTTCTCCTTTATTTTTTAAGGATAATCTTGCATGATGCAGAATTCTTAGTTGAGTCAATGCCTTGACTATGTCATTTCGCTGTCTTTTAACCTCCATTATTTCTAATGAGAAATAAATTCTAATACTTTCCAATCTCTTCTTATTTTAATGTTTCCATATTCTAATCCAGTCATCTTGTTTTCCATAGTCTCATCTCTTTAACTTAGTAAGATTTGCAGTATTGTTGCTGCTCATCTAATTTTTAAATCTGTTTATAATGCTTTGTGTGGAGGATGAGTGGGTCTGAGTTCATTCTCCTTCAAAGTCAAAACTTCTTGTCCTGGTGCTGCTTCAATTCTATGAAACACTCACTTATGAGAGGTTTAACTGAAGTGAGAAAAGGGAGAGCTAAACACTGGGAATCCACAGAACCCAAGCAAGCAGATGGCATTAACAAGGTCCAGCAATAGGTGACAAGATGATTGACAGATAGGATTGTCAACAGAGATCTGGCAACATTTAGAAGTATAAGCAAGAAGATAACCAGCAACATGGATATCTATAGTCAAGTTAGCAGAACACAGCCAAGTGCTGGGATCAAAGTTGGGTTCCAGTGTGACTCTGTGGAAAAGACCAGGGCTTTGGCATTAGAGAATCTTATATGACACTGAGCAAGTTCTTAATCTATGTGAGCCTTATATTTCTATCTATAAAATAGGGCTTATTCTGGTGCAGCCACTCTGGAAGACAGTATGGAGTTCCCTCAAAAAGTTGAAAATAGAGCTACCCTGTGACCCAGAAATTGCACTACCGGGTATTGATCCCAATGATACAAATGTAGTGATCCAAAGGGGCACTTGCACCCCAATGTTCATAGCAGCAATGTCCACAATAGCCAAACTGTGGAAAGAGCCCAGATGTCCATCAACAGATGAATGGATAAATAAGATCTGGTGTGTGTATATATTTTATTATATATATATAATTTATTCTATATATATATATAAAATATATATAGTGTGTATATATATTTTATTTTATATATATATAATTTATTCTATATATATATTATAGATATAGATATATTCTATATATATATTATAGATATATTCTATATATATATTATATATATATAGAATACTACTCAGTGATCAAAAAAATGAAATCTTGCCATTTGCAACAAGGAGGATGGAACTAGAGGGTATTATGCTAAGTGAAATAAGTTAATCAAAGACAATTGTCATATGATCTCACTCATACGTAGAATTTAAGAAACAAAACAGAGGATCATAGGAAAAAGAGGTGGTTTTTTTCTTTAAATTTTTATTTATTTATGATAGTCACAGAGAGAGAGAGAGAGGCAGAGGGAGAAGCAGGCTCCATGCACCGGGAGCCCGATGTGGGATTTGATCCCGGGTCTCCAGGATCGCGCCCTGGGCCAAAGGCAGGCGCCAAACCGCTGCGCCACCCAGGGATCCCAGAAAAAGAGGTTTAAAAAAAAACAAGATGAAGTCACAGAGGGAGACAAATCATAAGAGACTCTCAATCATAGGAAAACAAACTGAGGGTCACTGGACGGGAGGAGGGTTGGAAGGATAGGGTAACTGAGTGATGGACATTAAGGAAGGCACATGATGTAAAGAGCACTGGGTAAGACTGATGAATCACTGACCTCTACCTCTGAAATTAATAATACAGTATACGTTAATTAATTTAATTTAAAATTTTAAAAGTAGTTACTAAAAAATATGGCTTATTATACCTATTACTATTGCAAGATTGTTATAAAGACTAACATATGTAATGCACTATGTAGGACATGGTTGGTGTTTAATAAATGGTAACTGCTTATAGTATCATAAATGAAGGGATGATAATATAAGCAGGACTTCATTCCTAGAGGACCTGTCAAAGCATAAATGTAGGCACTAGGTGAACAAGGTGAAGATTTAGTTCTTAAAACTTAGACCCAAGGTAAGATTACATTTAACTGTATACTGGCAAAGATCAGAGCTGGACTGTGTTCAGAAGTCACCTATATATTGTACCAGAACTACTCATGCTTCTGTTTGTTTTATCTGATGATCCTGATACAAAATAAGCATTTTTAGTAGGTTGTGAAGTTCTTTCCTACAATGGGGACCATACATTGACACCCTGTGCCAGTTCCCATGACTCAGTAACAAGTTACTCCAAAATTTAGAGGCTTAAGTCAATGACATTTGCTTATGAATCTTCAATTTGAGCAAGACTTGGTAGGGTAGCTTGTCTATGCACCACTCAGTCTCAGCTAGGGTGATTGGAAGGCTGAAGTCAGCAGTCATCTGAGGACTTGTTCATTCACATGATGCTGGTTGCCAACTGAGACCTTCACAGGGGCTATTGGCTGAAACACCTACTCATCATATGTTTGGACCTGGAACTGGACTTCTTTGCTATATGATGATTACAGGGGAAGTGCACGTGTGTGTGTATGAAAAAGAGAGCAAGAGAGACAAGAGAGATTCAACAGTAGGAAACATAAAATCATATCTGTGATGGAGGAGTGTCAGCATTACAATTTTAAAAGAGCATGTTGGATAATGGGATAGAGTGATATAACCAACTTTGTAGGAAAAAAATCTCTGCCACTCAGCTTTTGAGTTGTTTGTTTCCAAATATGTATGAGAAAACTTGGAATTAAAAATAAAGTTTACTGAAAACAGTAACTTGATCTAAATAAAAAGTCATGATTCACAGAGTGATATAAATGCACTTTCTGAAGCTCCACATGTTAAATTAATACAGGGGCGGGGGCAATCTTAAAATAATTACTAACTTTTGAAGTAAATACTAATGCTTCACTGGTAGGTTTATGTCTTTTGATTTTCATGTGGTCAGTGATATTACTACAGCCTCCTTTGGTAAGTGACAAATTTCAACAAATACTTGTTTAAGTTATACATTTATCACCAACTTTCTTGAGAAACAAAAATTCAATAATTGTTATTTCATGAAACATGAACTTTTGAGGTTATTGTCAACAAAAGAGTTTATTGCAAGGTGAGGAGATGGGTAAAATAGGTGATGAGGATTAAGGAGTGCACTTTCAATGATGAGCATCAGGTGTTCTATGGAAGTGCTGAATTGCTATATTGTACACCTGAAACTGGTATTACACTGTATGTTAACTAACTGGAATTCAAATAAAAATTTTAAGGAAAGAGGCAAAAAAAAATTTTTTTAAAAATCATTTATTGCAAAACTAACAGATAAATCCCAAGGAATAAAATAAACAGATGTATACATACAATAGAATACTATTCAGCCTTATAAAGGAAGAAAACTCTGACACATGCTACACACGTGAACCTTGCAGATACTGTACTGAGTGAAATAAAAAGACAATCACAAAAAGACAAATACTGTATGATTCCACTTAAATGAGGTGCCTAGAGTAGTCAAATTCATGGAGACAGAAAGTAGAATGGTGATTGCCAACGACTGAATAGAAAGGGGGATGAAAAGTTAGTGTTTAATTGGTACAGAGTTTCAGTTTAGAAAGATGAAGTAGTTCTGCAAATGGATGGTGGTGATGGTTGCAGAACCATGTGAATGCACTCAGTGACACTGAACTGTACACTTAAAAATGGTTAAAATGGTTAATTTATATTATTTCTGCCATAACAAAAAAAATTGTAAAAAAAACTGCTGTATGTTTATTCCACATATTAAATGACTAACCATTCTTTAATATTCAGAATACTCTACGTAATCAATGGAAGGACTGGTGGGCTTCCATATCTTGTATGTATTTCACTTATAACCTATCATGTTCCAATTTCCCCACCAACCCCACCAACTGGTAGCCTGGTGGCTTCATGCAAATGGTTCACATGAGCAGCCAGTTGGCACACCAAGTGGCTGGTCAGAGCCAGTAGCAGCAGCAAAAATCTCTTCCTCCAAAATGGAAAGAGATTGCTATCTATAGAATCTGGGTGCACTTTGTTTTACTAATGAGTATGCCCTCACCCTGCATGCTGCACTTAGAAGGGAGGTGTTAGTTTCTCTGCACCAAGGAAGGGAAAAAGAGAAAGTGTTATCACTGTTCATCATCTTTCAGATTTAATATATATTAAAGGTGAGAACTCTATTTTCATGCCGTTACCTACTACTAGGCAAAACCACGACAGAGGACAGAGTACCATGGACATGGTGCCAAACTTACCCAGATAATTTGAATGCAACTATTAATAATAATAATACTATCTTTAAGAAAGGAAACATAAGAAAAATATCAAATGGAAGGGCGGCATCTAGACAATAGCAAAAAACAGGGCTGCCCCATGTATATTGGGACCTATGGGTACCCTAAAATGATAATAACTAAACATACCTCATTACAAGAGTTGTTATAAGAATTAAATGAGGGAATGTTGTGAAAGCATTTTGTGTGATCTAAAGCGTTATATAAAAGCTTTCTAAAAATAAATAAATAAATAAAAGCTTTCTATATATTGATCCTATATGTATTCTGTCCCACTGATTACTTCAAAAAGAATGTTACTATCATTTTGCAAATTTCCATAAAGTATCTTGCTGTGATTTTAATAGTCATTGCATTAAATCTATATATTAACCTAGAGGATATTGCCATATTCACTGTTTTAAGCCTTTTAAATAAATAGTATGGTATAGCTCCCTACTTATTCAAGTTTGCCTTTATTGTCCTCATTAGACTTTTATAGATTCTTCAAATAAATCTCTTTGTCCTGGATTATATTAATAGCCAAGAATTTAATGTCCCGTTGCTATTTTAACAGAATCTACATTTTCATTGCATTTTCCAGCCTTGCATCACTGGAGTATATAAAGATGTTTTTGTCTGTGTGGTGAATTAATCTTGCATTCTTTTCTCACGTGTTCACTTCCTTTAATCTTGTTTGCCTCCTACAGCTCTGATTCTTGATATCTCTACCCCAAGTCCAATTCCCCTGAGCACCAAACACATCTATACAACTCCCTGCTGCCCAAATATCTCTCAGGCATCTCAAATTTAACATAACCAGAAGAAATTTCATCTTCCTCCCAAAAACCTCCTCTCCCTTGATAGTCTTAATTTTAGTGAACCACAGATCCTGTGGTACAAGATAAAACTCAGAAATTAGCCTTGACCCTGTCTCCTCTTTCATCGATATGTCTCATCATACACCCAAATCATGTATGATCTACACCCCTCATATCTGAAATTCAATGTCTTCTCTCTCTTCAAGTCCAAGCCTGGAAAAAATAGAGATGGATTTTTGTTTGTTTGTAACTATTCTCCTTCTTTCTATTTTTGTCTGACTCTTCCCTTCCCCCAACTCCTCCCCACCCTTACACATGCTCAAGTTGTTTATAATACTGCAGCCAAAGGGACCTTTCTGAAACCACATTGCTCCTATGCTCAGAATCCTTCAAAAGTTAGCCATTATGTTTAGAAGAAAGTGCAAATGTCATCCTCCTCTTAGGGGGATGCACAAGACTGGTGGCTTGGTGTCAGTCTATATCTACATCTTCAGCTTTCAACACTGAACCAACTTCCCATCCCCTTTACCCCTTTATTATAGCCACATTGATTTACCTTTGTTACCCAAAGCAGCCATTGTGTTCTCTGGACTTTGTATGATTCCCATTCCCTCCATTTGGAAACACAAATCCTTTAGGTCTCCTTTAAGAAAACATTTGTCTCCAGAAAGCTTTCTTCCACCTCTTCTGGGTAAGACTCCACAGTCTACTTGTCTGTCCCCAGAAGCAAAACTTGTGTGTGCAGGAGGTAGACATCCCTGAAGTGGGCTTAGGCCAGGGAACACAATATGCTCTCTGTTCTTATAGTCTTGATGCCCCAGAGGAAAAGCAGATGACAACTGGAATAGATCAGAGCTTGAGACTTGGTAGTACATGAATGCAGCAACCTAAGTGGAAAGTGCAACTCACTCTTAAATTTGTTCAGCGTGAGGGGTAAGAATAGCAAAAATTTGTCACTGAAATCAAAGATCAACCTTGAAGACTCTGTCGGTTCTATGTTAGATTGAGGCCCCTCCCACTTCTCCCAGGGTCGCTGATCAGGAAAACAGATGGGCAGTACAACAGACAGTGAAGGAGAGATCAGAGGACATATTGTGACATACTCTCATCTACAACATGGGAAACCCACTGTTCATTGTTTGTTTTTAATTACAGTTTAAAGAACCGAATATATCATTCTGGAATTATCACCGCCAAATTAGGGGTTGTTCTGAGGGAGTTTTATGAGTCCAGGAGGCAGTCCACTGGACTCTATGGTGGTCTCCATGAAGGTTGGGAATAACAAAGATGGCAATGGAAGATGTTTTTAATTTGATTTTTTCAATGAGTTTCTATCTTTAAATGTTATAAGTAATGCATGAACAAACTCTAGTTTTGTTGTTTATTCCTCAGTTTTCCAGTAAATTCTAGCATGGCAAAAGAGGGAAAGGCACTAACATATTACATTCAGTGGACAATTTATCCTCCCTTTGCCACAGACACCTGCCAGGACCAAATCAGGTTTGTCAGGAACGACAACACAATTCACTCATGATGGCATATGTGCTCACTCTAGATTGCATTCTAACTTTTAGTCTGTGTTAGTTTCAAGAGTATTTCTTGTATACAGCTACATGCTTGATTCTGATTTGTCATTGCTGTTGCTGCTGTTTAAACTAGGAATCAATCTTTCTTTTTCTATAATGGATCCATCCCATTAAGCTTATGCAATATATTCTATATTGCCCTGTAAACTTCGCCATTTTTCTTTGTTTCCTTCTTTTATTTTACATGGATAGAATGTAAAGAAAGGTATGTTAAATCCTTTGTTTTGTTTTAAAAACCAAGTTGGGATATAATCTATTTCTAATCTAATCTCATTACTTTTATTCAATAATTAACACCTAGCAAAGATAGTGTGGCTGACATTTTGTGAGTAGTTATGATTTCTTATCTTCATTGCAACATCATAAATATTAACTCAACAAATATTTATTGAGTATCTAGTACGTGCTGGGTTTGGAGGTACAGTGGTGTATCAGCTTACTTTTAGTATATACCCACTCACCCCAAAATGTTGTGGCTTCAAACAACTGTAGACTGTTTCTGTTTCCAATTCTGGGTGAAGGCAGGGCAATTCTAGTCTGGGCCAGCTGGAAAGACTTCCACTGGGCTTGCTAGCAGCTCAATGGGTAACTGGCTAATCTAGGATGACCTCACTCATGTATCCAGTGGTCGATAGATGGTGGCCGAGGTGTCTACAATCCTCTCCAGATGGCCTCACATCCTTCGCAGGCTACCTCAGGCTTGTCCACATGGCAGTCTCAGGGTTCCAGGGCTCCAGAGAGCACAAGCCCCAATACACAGGTGCCTTTTACACCTCTGCCTACATCATGTGTATTTGCTAATGTCCTATTAGCCAGAGCAAATCACATGAGCAGCCTAGATGGAAAAGATGGAGAAACAGATGTTTCCTGGGAGCAGCAGCAAAGTCACAGTGCAAGAGAGATGATGCAAGGAAAGAAGAGCACAGGATATTCTTGCAGTCCACTGTAGTCCACCTCAGCCACAAACTATTCACATTCTTCTCACATGCAAAGTATGCCCACTCCCAGCCTAGAACATCCAAAAGTCCCATTCAGCTATGGCAATAGGTTTGAAGTCCATGATCTCATGACATAAACCAGGCCCACATGTAGTTCCTCTTGACCCAGAGGCTGATGAACTTATAAGACAAGTTATCTGTCTCACACACCCATATATATAATGGTAAGACAATGACAGAGTAACCACAATAGGCACTCCCATTCCAAAAGAGAGAGAATGCAAGGTACCTAGAAGTTACTGGTCCAGAACAATTTTGAAATATAGCTGGGAATTTGTTGCTAGGATCCCCTCCTCCAGCAGTAGAGAATGTTTCCTTACAGGGGCTCAGTTTTCTTCCCTGGAAATAGGTCCCCAGACCATTTTTCTGATTCTTCCTGAGAGTGGCTCTCTAGAGTCCATTGTCCTTTAAGCTTGTGTTTTTATTGTCTGGATTCTTTGCAATGCCTTCTGAGACATACTTCTTTTTCCATTAGAATGGTTCATGTGTGAAGCTGCCCACCATTGGAAGAACAATTCTCTGTAGGTCTTTTGCATTCTGTACATCTTGCAAATAGACACACTGCCTGCCTTTGTTCTGGCGTATCTTTTTCAAAGATGTTTATACAGTGAAGAGCCTTGGAATGTAGAGATAGTGCCTCCTTCTGGAATAAAGGGCAAATGCTTATAGCCCTGCAAGATAGAGATAATGTCTCCCTCTGGTATAAGTAGACCAGCATACTTACTGCCCAACATAAAAGAATAAGGTTTCCAAACTTCTGAGTTCCTCTCCTATAACATAATCCATTGCATGTGCAGTTGTCATTTGGCTTTCTTCATGTCACCCTGTGGGAACTGGAGCTCAGAGAAATAACATAAATATGCTCATACTCACACTGCTTACTATGTCATGATTAATAAACTATTCTTTATCTCTGACTCACGAGGTTTGTGTCTTTTGCCAGCACCCACAAAACTGTGACAAGCTAACTCATTAGCTTGCAAGTAGGCTACAATCTGAGCCCTTCCATAGTTCTTGACATCTGCTTTCTACATATAAGAAGTTGGGGTACTAGAAACCTCTTTGCAAGCTGAATGATTTTAGTCTCTTTTTAGTACAAATTGATGGTTCTTTATTCAATACAACTCTTTAAAGATCTTTGTGGTTTTTCTATGTGTTAGTTTATGGCCCACCCCCATTAATAAAAGCTACATCTACAGTCCTTTTCAAGATAGTCCTCCTCTACTTGGGCAGCATATTAGGTTACTATGGAATAATGCCTGAAGACCTTTAGCAGTCCTGTTGTCCAGCCAAGATGATGTCATAGGCATTGCCTCAAATCTTTCAGAAGTTTAAGCCAAGAATCTGATAACCACAGCCCTGATTTGAGCTTTAGGTCTAGACAAAGTTTGAGAATCTTGTACTGGCTGGAGTCTGTGAGGGAGAAACTGTCCTGGGCCCTTTATTTTCCTCTAAATTCTGGTTGCAAAGTAAAGAGTTCCTTCTTGCAACATTTTATTATGTGTATTGGGAAGTATGCTGATACTTTCAGCATTCTGTCCTGAAAATCTATTAGTCAGATCTACTTTATTAACTACACTATCTTCCAAATTACCACATGCAATATTTTTTTTGCCAATTGTTTGCTACTAAGTAATACGCTGTTGCCAGTTTTCTCATCTCCAAAAACAATTTCCATCATTTTTTAGGCTTTACCAATAGTCTCCTTGCCACTTTTTCAGATCCACCCACCACTCAGCCCTAAAGCTAATGGCCCATGTTTTGAGCTTTTATTTCAATAGCACTTCACTTCTGGGTATCAATTTTTCTGTTAGACTTTCTGGCTTTATCAGTTATCTTCTGTTGAATAATAAACCACCCCAAAAGTTGGTTATTTTATTTTCTCATGATTCTAATGGATCATGTTTGGTCTGGACTCAGCCAATCAAGTGTTCTTCTGGTTTCTTCTGGAAACTCTCATGCAGCTGTCACCTCTAGCAGTTGTTTGGGGCTAGATGGTTTAGGATCACTTCACACACGTCTACTGGTTAGTGCTGGCTGTGGGTTTCACATTCTCTGTCATCCTACGGGCTGGCCCAGGCTCCTTTACAAGATAGAATCAAAGCTCCAAGAGAGCACAAGTCAAACTGCCAAGCATCTTATAGCCTAGGCTCTTCAATGTCCCTTCTACCACATTCTATGATCAAAGCAAATCAGAAAGTCAGCCCAGAAATAAACCCTACTTTTTGATGGGAAGAGTAGCTATTGTGGACACATGGATGCACTACCCTGATCTCAGTTCCAAGATCAAGGCACTCATTCCCCCATGCTCTAAAAGTGTTTGCTGTTGATAGATCACAGCTGAGTCCCTCCCTGGAAATTATCCTCTGACAAAGGAATCTTCCTAACCCCAGATTACAGCCCCTCCCCCAGGGCCACTCCAATCTAGTGATTTAAAACCTTACCTCAGTGAAAGACAACTCTGAAGTTTTTGTTTTGTTTTGTTTTTAAAGACTTTTTTTTTATTTATGATAGTCACAGAGAGAGAGAGAGAGAGAGGCAGAGACATAGGCAGAGGGAGAAGCAGGCTCCATGCACCGGGAGCCTGATGTGGGATTCGATCCCGGGTCTCCAGGATCACGCCCTGGGCCAAAGGCAGGCGCCAAACCGCTGTGCCACCCAGGGATCCCCAACTCTGAAGTTTTGTTCCATTTTCTTAACTCCCATGAAATGGACCAAGACCACTCTTGCAAGTACATTGTCTGTCCAATCCTGCTTCCCCCAGTGCCTTCACAGATAGTCCCAAGGGCATTCCCCAGTAAACCATATACATGTAAATCAATCTCAGAGTTGATTTCATAAAAAACCCAACCTGGGATCCCTGGGTGGCGCAGCGGTTTGGCGCCTGCCTTTGGCCCAGGGCGCGATCCTGGAGACCCGGGATTGAATCCCACGTCGGGCTCCCGGTGCATGGAGCCTGCTTCTCCCTCTGCCTGTGTCTCTGCCTCTCTCTCTCTCTCTCTCTGTGTGTGACTATCATAAATAAATAAAAAATTTAAAAAAAAAAAAACCCAACCTAAGTGTAATTTAATAATTTATAAGAAATAAATATTTGGCCATTCAGATGACCAAAATACATTCCTCAGATGCATTTGGTCTTTATCCAGTTTCCAAAAACACTTCAGAGACTAAAGGTGAAATAAGCATCTTGTTATTAATGAAGGTAACTTTTGGATCCCACTCAAAGTCCAGGGCTGGTTGCCATGACAACAAATCATGTAATTAGAGGGTTGGAACTTTCAGTTCTATCCCTTGACCTCCAGGGATGGGGAGAGGGACTAGAAGTCGATCAAATCAATTGTTGTTGGCCAATGGTTTTAGTCAATTCTAACTACGTAATGAAAACAAACAAACAAACAAATATAAAAACCCAAGAGGAGAGCTTTTTGGTCCTTTCGGGGCGGGGGGGGGGGGGGGTCTCTTTGGCAGAACTTCCATGGTTGGGGAACCAGACTGCTTCCACATGTCACCAAGCCATTCTCCAAGCTCATGAGGAGGGAAGCTTCTCTCTCAGGACCTGAGTCCTTGTGAGTCACTCCAGCAAGTTAACTAAACCTAAGGAGTAGGTCATTGAGACCTCCAATGTATAGACAGTGTGTCTGAAGATCAGGTAACAGCCTGGGCTTGCAACTGGCATCTGAAGTGGGATGTGAGACAGCCTCATAGGACTGAATCTTTAACCAATAGAATCTGACATTTTCTCTGGGTAGTGTTAGAACTGAATTGAGTTCTTGGACACCTTGTTGGTGTCCAAAAATTACTTGGTGTTAGCAGTGTGGGAGCAAGGGGCACCTCCTTTAATGTTCGAATTGGGAACTTTAAAAGACTAAAGATATGAGAGGTATTAACAAAGTCACAATGTGACCTCCCATAGTTGCAAAGTAAACTACCCCAAAATTTAATGGCTTCAAAAATCAGCTATTTATTACTTCCCATGTTCTATGAATTGACTGGGGAGCTGAATGACCTAGGATGACCTTATTCAGTTGCGCAGTTTGTAATCTGAACTTGAGGTGCCTCAGTTCTTCACTTGTCTCTCACCCTCCAGCAGGCTAGCTCAGGCTTGTTCATATTGCAGATTGTCAGATTGAAAATATGGCCACAAATTCTTTCTCTCCTTGTACTCATCCCCTTGAAATGGGATATTACAGATTCCGTTGGCCACAGTTGCGTGAACCAGATCAGCAGAGATCAACTAAGACAACCCAGATCAGAAGAACTGACCCACACCATCAGAGGAAATAATAAATTTCTATTGTTTCAAGTCTCTGAATTTTGAGATGGTTTGGTTTATAGCAAAAGCTACACATGTTAATGTAATAAGCAAGGTAATATGCAATGGTAAACAAAACAGACACACATCAACCAAGAATAATTTTATTAACAAAAATGTAGACAATATAAAATCACCCCCCCAAAATAAACATATGTCCATAAAAATTAAACTGTTCAGTTAATAATGGTTATATTTGCCTCATATCTTCTATTAATATTTAATTCCTATCTATTCTCTCATAGAGCAAGAATGGAAGTTTTAAGAAAAAAATTGATGAGAGAAGGAAGAGAAGTGTTAAAT
Source organism: Canis lupus baileyi (assembly GCF_048164855.1). NCBI lineage: Eukaryota > Metazoa > Chordata > Mammalia > Carnivora > Canidae > Canis > Canis lupus. The sequence continues at coordinate 24,722,605 of NC_132844.1, read as the reverse complement.
TGAGGAGGTTATGTTCAACTTTTTTCTGAACTTTGGGAAAATATTGCAATAATTTTATTTTATTAGTGGGACACCAATATTTTACAGAAGGGCATTTGAGAATGATGTGTCTAATTTACCTACTGATTTTATTTTATAAAATTGATCTTGCCCCTTTGGGGATGTTCTAGGCTATTTATTTCTTATTAGTGTCTTTTATCTACTTTCAAATCCATAAAATCCCTTGTAATGATTTTGCCAACTATGAAACTTTGTTGATAACCCACATGGGCTTCTCTAGTCCTTGGAATCATCTACTTCTATTTTAAGAGCATAAAGTTGACTTCAAGAGACATTATAATTGTGGTGATAACTCTATTTTTCTTCATTTGCATTTCATTTTTCCCTCAAGAACTTCTTTTCTCTGAAGCTGAGGGTCAATAAAATTATTTTTACTTTAACATGTTTAGGAGTTATTTCTGTTTTCTTCTTAATGACTTATAAGTTCCCTTTATGACTGTGGATACTGTGACAGGATGAATGTACTATTACCAAGATGCTTTACAGAGCCCTGACCATACAACCTCACACTTACTATTCTTATTCTTCCATTTCTTCTCATACTCTGATTACTTACAAATTCTATCTCTTGTGTATATTTTCTCTGTATTAGTTTTCTCTTAAAAACTTAGCTCTGATTGAGTTTTGCTGAGCCGTGACCTTGGATGCCATCAATTCTTCATGGGGCAGTGCCTCTCTGCCACATTCATGGATTTTTTTTCCTATTATCAGTAAGCATAATTTGAATTGCAAATGTCAGTTATGCTGTAACGGGATGGTAAAGTGTTGACTATTCACTTGAATAGCTGAGCATTGCAGTTTGCTTATGAGCCTGCTCATAAGCTGTCCAGGCTTATGTCCTAGAGAGAGTATAGACTGTACTATTTTACTAAGAGGCAGGAACATGAGTACTTTTCAGAAAGAAGTGTTTTGTTGTAAGTAATTAATTATATTCCTCCTCCCACTACTATCAGAGCTGGTTGACATTATAGCACTGTGATTAAGCTCTGAGACTCTGGAGTTCAAATTTAAGCTCTGCTTCTGCCTGTTGGATGATTTTCACTTTCCGGCCTCAGTTCCTTCATCTGTATAATGGGAGTGATAACAAAATCTAGCTAGCTTAGAGGGCTGTCATGGGGAGTAAATGAGATAAGCTATATAAAGCACTTAACACTGTGCCTATGATGGAGTATATGTTCAATAAATGGTAGCTATTATTACTATATCGCCCCCAGTACTGGCCTTTAATAAATGAAAGTCATTTTATTTCTCACAAGTACTTTTCCATAGGTTATGAATTTGGTTTCATCAACTATTCTCGTGTGTATTCATACCTCTGATCAAGAGAAAATCATGAGTCACTAAGCTTTGAGAATGTCAATATGAAAAGAAGTCAAATAAATTTATTCCATCCCTATTATGAGCACTGACCAATGTTGGTATTCAACTTAATTTGAATAGTACTCCAAACAAAAACATAAATATTCATTACTTGATAAATGCTATTTTAGAAATCATTTAAAAAGTATCTTCTTGAGAGTCATATAATGAGACAGAAGAAAATTCCTATACTTTTGATTTACCTATAAGTCTTTAGATACCAATCTAAAAAGAGCATGACTTTCAAAATTCACATAGAAAACAAAATGATGATAATGTTTAGCTTTTAGAAGTTTAGACTCAAAAGCTTTAATACAATTTACAATTCCTTTTAAAAAACATCATTGTACACAGAGATAATATCCTTATAAAACTATAACAGTAAAATTAAATGGCCAATGTAAATTCCCAGAACAGCCAAAGAGAAAATGAAATGAAAATGAAATTAGTGTTACTGGTTTTCTCATTCAGAGCAAAGCTGTTCAGTTTCTGAAATATTTGGAAGCTATGAGAAAGTTTTTCACACAACTGTTACATCATTTAAATATACAAAACGTATCTGACGAATCCTGAGGAGACAGAGAAGACAAAAGTGAGTTTACTGAGAGATAGAACCTCCCTCCCAACCAAGTGGCTAATCCTGTGGTTTTATGGAGGTTTTTGTGCCTATGGAAGGGGTTTAACACCATGTTTCTCTGAAATCCCTAAAGCAATACTGAGGTAAGGCAGCATTGAGGCTCCCGTATGTGATTCCAGGGACACATCCTCTCAGAGAGCAACACAAATGTAGATAAAAACTTTATCCCCCAGATGAGTTTGAAAAAAAAGACCTGATATTTGAAGACACTAAGACATTAAAGCATTAGCTGTGTTGTTTTGTTTTGTTTTTAAGCTTCAAAATGCTCTTCCAGATGGTCCTTATTGAGAGTAGAGAGTTTATTGGTTTTCAACATAAAAGGAATCCTTAGGGATCCCTGGGTGGTGCAGCAGTTTGGCGCCTGCCTTTGGCCCAGGGCGTGATCCTGGAGACCCGGGATCGAATCTCACATCGGGCTCCCAGTGCATGGAGCCTGCTTCTCCCTCTGCCTATGTCTCTGCCTCTCTCTCCTTCTCTTTCTGTGACTATCATAAATAAATAAAAATTAAAAAAAAAAAAAAGGAACCCTTAGACTCCCAGGGTCCAACCCTCATAGAATATGACTTTTATTTTCATTTCCTGGGCAAAGCTCTTGTCTGTGGCCCCTAGTGCAGAGTGAAGGCAAGGAGCCATCTCAGAGAATTCCACACCAAGTCCTCTGTTGTCAGGAGGAAGAAGTTCCACACCTGGAGGGATGCTAAAATGCCAAGCAGTTGTCAGCAATTGTCAGTGGGATTCAAGCATCAGCTACAACCAAGTACAAGATGTGAAATATAAGCCCCATCACCACTCCCATCAGCTCATTTTTTCTCTTTGCCAGCTACATAAGCCAGAATGGAGAGTGAAGTCCAGCGTTATTCATGTCTACATAGGCCAAGGGACAGGGGCCAAGCTATCTATGCATTTGAGGTGGGACTTCTCCCATAGGAGGTTAGAAAGAGGCTCTCTGATTTCGCAGAGAGCAAAGAACAACAACAAAAAAGGAAAGTTGGAGAGGCAGAAGGGGCTTTCATTGAAACTTCATTCAGTGAGGAGCTAATATAAAATACAATGATTGTAGTTGATAACACTGTATTGTAGAATTAAAAAACAACAAAAACCTCACTCAGTTCTGCTAAAATGTCACCTCCTCAGAGTAAAATACTGATTCTCTGCTCTTTTGCCATGCTTAGTCTTTCTCTGTAGAACTTACATTCCCTAAAGTTAAATTATGTAGTTATTTATCTATTGATTTATTTGTCAATGCATCAGCTTTATATTGATTACCTACTCTGGCAGGCCTATTCTAGGCACTGAGATTACAGCACTGAATAAAGCAGGCCAAGTACTTGCTCTTACATAACTTATATCTCATTTAGGAGTGAGGAGAAAGATTGACAATGAGCAAATAAACAAGTAAACAGAAAATCTGTCAGATAATTGTAAGGGCTCTAGCGAAAAAATAATGCAGGAAAGAAAATTAAGGGACAAGAGCATGTAAGGAGTGGCAATTTAGGTAGAATAGTCAGGGAAGGTCTCGCTGCAAAGATAATATCTGAGCAGAGAGAGCTGCAGGAAGTGAGGGAGAGACACATGTGGCTGACCAGGAAGGAAGAGTATTCCTCCCTGTGTGGAGGAAACAAGTGCAAAGACTCCAAGGCAGGAATGTGCTGAGTGTGTTCAAGGAGCACAAGAGGCCAGTGGTCATGGAAAAGGAAGCAGCAAGAAAATGGTGAGTGATGAGATCACAGAGATACAGGCACCAGGGATACAGAGATGGTTTAAGTACTTTGCTGTTAACTTTGGCGCCTGGTGTAACTTTGGAAAATCACTGGTGTAGGGTTGCAAGATAAAATATAGGACACACAGTAAATTCAAACCTCAGGTGAACAATGATTTTTTTTTTTTTTACTATCAGTATATCCCAAATATTTAATGGGACATTCTTACATCTTGAAAGTATTACTTGTTTACCTAAAATTTGAATTTAACTGGTCATCCTGCATCTTTCTTGGCTAAATCTGGCAACTCTCTTTTGGATGGTTTTGAGCACAGGACTGACATAGTCTTATTTAAGTTTTAAACAGGATTGCTCTAGTTGCTAAGGTGAGAATGGACAACAGAGGCAAAAATGGAAGCAGAGGGATCCTCTTAGGGCACTATGGAATAATCCAAGATGATGAGGCTTTTCCCAATGTCAAAGGAATGAATCAACAGATGCATGGATAAATGGATGTACTTTAGCTTGACTTGAGTGTGGGATAAATTAAGGTGGGTAATTGGGAAATAATGCTGGAAATGTCTACTGGGACCAGATCAGAGGGAGCTTTTAGTGTCAGGCAAGAGATCCGTACTACATCTTTTAAGAAATGGGAAACCCAAGGAGGTTTTGGAATGGGTGGATGATATCAGAACTGGGTTTTAAAAGGAATAAAAGGACACTGCTACCATAGGGCTGAAGAGAGGAATTACTAGAGAGGAACTAGTTATGGGACTGTTCCACCTCTGGTTTAGAGATGCCCAGGGTATGAACTAGGGTGGACTCTGACTTGAGAAAGATGTTCTTTCTTACAGATTGACCCAAAACCAACCAAACAAACAAACAAATAAATAAATATTTCTGGGCTCCTGCAATAAAAGCAAAATGTTTGAAGACTCATACATTCATCTCAAGAATTCATTGATCCAAATAATGGGAAGCCTTCCCCACACACACACACATACCCCTCCATGGAGACACACAGATCTGCATGACCCAAATGCCCTCAAGTCTGCCCTACAAATGCCAACATTCCTCCATAGATAAGTAATTAGACATGGAGAAATGGGGTAATTTATATGAAACCACTTTGTCCTTAGTATCTGATTCAAAACCTTTGAGAAGGCAGTTCTAAAGGTTGCTGGGTCCATGGATGTGTCCCTTCCTAACAGCACCCTGGCTCTGTTCAGTCCTCTTCCCCCATATAGCCATAGTTGGCAGAAAAGGCAGCTCCCATCCCTCCCCCAGAAGTGGGACTGACCAGTCTAAAGGCAATTCCACCCCCCTTGTGTGTGGTGAGTAGAGTGGAACATGTGCCACTTCTCACTAGCAAGTTAATAGAAAGTAAGGGATGGAGGGTGCTTCTGGGGAACTTTTTCTTCATTCTCAAACAGATCTGCTGGATGAACCACTCTCACTTCCAATTATGGACAGTGTAAAGTCTGGATGTGATGAGTCTGGCTTAGAGCAAGGATGCTGGAATGGAGAGAAGGAAAGAACCTGCTCATTGACCACACAGCTGACTATCTGGTTGGTAGAAGGTTCATTGTCTCAGCCCCCTTTCTGCCATCCTGTGCCAGGAATGAGATGGCTAAGTCCAATTCAGAAGTGAAGTATCAGCCAACCCACTTAGCTGCAGCTTTAAAGCTACTTTTCAGTCTTGATGTTAACAGCGACAAATGCCATATTTTGGCCTGTGCCTGTCTGGATCCAGCAGCCCTCTCTTCTAAACTTAGGGAGAAAGTGAGGGCTGTCGCTTCCATCTCCCACCCCTGTCATACTCATATATTGTTAAGGTGAAGGCTAAGTTGCTATAACGCCATGGCTTAACTAAGACAGAAGTGATTTCTCTCGTACCTAGGTGAAGTGAGCACCCTAGATTGGCAGCAGGTTCTGCTTCACACAATCATTTATGGGCCTAGGTTCTTCTACACTGTGTTTCTGTCACCTCTAGTGTTAGTCTCACATGCATGATGGAAGCTGGGTCATCACCATATCCATATTCCAGTCCACAAGAAGGGAGAAGAGAGGATGGAAGAACAAATGCCCTCTGTAGTAAGGCCATGACCCAAGGATGGCACATGTCACTTCCACTTAATTCCAAACTCAGTCCTGTGGCTACTGCTGACTTCAAGGACAAAGTGTATCTTTACCTTGATGGCTCTACTCCCTAGACTTCTCATTTCTTTGGATGATTCACTCCATGATTCATGGCCTTCTTCCACCGGATAGAATAATAAAATCCACTTAACTACACAATACTGAGCTATAATTGAATGTCAGTGAAGATCATGGTTCTTCTTGGACAATGTGACTCCCAGGACATACCTCCTTCATATTGATGCTTCTCAACCATGCTTTTGAGGGGCTTCTCCTGCCCATTCTAGGAGGTGAAGGAGCTGAGCATTCTCCACCCAGAAGGCATGATTTGGAGCCATGTCTTAGCTTTGTCTAGTGCACAGAGGCAATTAACATTTGGAGCAATGAATGAATGAATGATTGGGTGGGTGTGTCGGGTGGATGGATGGATGGAATCAGTTCTCTTCATAGCCTAATGCTCTCTCCTGTGGGTTATATCAGAGTATTACATATTATATCTATTCCAAAGTGGGCATTTTCTGGGCAGGAACATTCTAAGACTTCGCCAGTAAGAAGCAGCACCTAAGTCAAATAAACATGGAAGAGAATAAGTATTTTTTTAACCTTTTTCTTTGTTGTGATGAGTCTTGCTATAAAGGTGACACTGCCCATGTTCCCTCCAAAATCTAAAACAAAACAAAACAATCCTTCTCTGAAGTTTCTGCTGTCTGATGTTGGCTATTTCTCCAGCATTTAAGTCATGAAGTCAGAAGAACAAGGGTCTGCATGTCCTTCAGTGTGTAGAATGTGTCCATGAGTGAGGGCAGACCCTTGGGAGGGGCTGGTCTGTGGACCTGCTGGCACTGCTGGGGCCATAGCCCTGACTAGATGGGACATCAGTGCCAGCAGCCAAGAGAGAATTAGCAATCTGTGGACTATAGATTGATGGAGATTTTCCCATCCTCAACTCACACAAGCCAAGGTGCTCTCTCACAGCATCTGGAGCTTCACTAATGAGTTCTATGCTTCAGTTTCCCCTCTCAAACAAAAAAACAAAAAAACAAAAAAAAAAGGTCAGTTCTTCACATAGAGTTGTTTTGAAGAAAATAAATAAGTAAAAAGATGTGTCAGGTAACTCAATGGGGTCACATAAATCAAAAATTATACTTGCATAGCCCTTTCCCCAGGCTCCAGTCCGAGGTCAGTCCTCATTCCTTTGGTTCTCTTATCCCATACGACCCCATCTTTTATGCCACTAGTCTATCAAAATAGTTCATACCCCTTGAGAAGAAGAATCTCACCTTCCAAGTCACCATCCAAAGAAGTTCATGAAGAATGCAGTGGTAGGAGGACCCTGAAAGGGCTTTAAAATAATGAATCCACCCTCTTGGTAGTATCCTTTGACAGACTTTTAAAGCCTCCCTTTTACAAGAGGACTTGCCTTGGCAAGAAAGTAAGATGCCTGATAAAGAAAGGAGACTTTTCAGTGGAATGCTTTTATCCTTCTAAGTACCCCCAATCAGACTGTGGAGATCAAGCCCCAAGTGCTACAAAGGAAAACGTAGAATTACCTTGCATTTGGAGAGACTCTTTCATCTGCCCTGAGATGGAAGGCAGGCAGGGAGGGAGGGAAGAAAGAAGGGGTATTATTTCAAACTGGTCCTGAAGCCAGGCCATAACAAAAAATGACAGTTCTCTGGCCTCTCCTTCAGGGAAGGACTTCACTGGAAACTTCTCAGGCTCATAACTGGCATTGGCTTGGCTGGGCCTTGACACTGCAGTAAAGCATTGCCCTTTCCTGTGAGGTGCCCTCATGGCCCCCTCCCCCCTCTGACACCCCATCAGGAGAGTCTGCATAAAACTCCAAACACAGAGGGTAATACGAAGCAGAGGAATTAAGGGATGGAGGTCACTAAAAGATCAGAGCAGGACTCTTGTATGTCCTCTCTCTGTTGTCAGTACCTGAGTGCAGGCTCTCCACTTGTTATAAAAGACATACTTATTGCCTCATAAAGCAAACATTTTGCACCTTACCAGGACAGAATTTTCTTTTTAATTCCATTCCGGAGGGAAAAGCAAAACTCTCTCTCCCTGAGGTCTGAATACTATCATACATGTTGAGTATTGTGCAAACTGTGCATACTGAGGTCTGAGTAAGTGCTCTCCTGTGCCCTTTGCTTCTCATCCAGAGTAAATATCCCTGAGCTGCATCTAGGTTTAAATTGCCAACTCAGAGGCCTTATGGGTGCGGGGCTGGAGAATTTGTGTTTCTCACCCCACCCCAGAGGAGGGCCACTCCAGATGTAGGAGGCACAGACAGACAGAGCCCGTTTGGTCTAGTACAGTGGTTCTCAGTCTGGCATCTCAGCCCCCTATGGAAGTGCCCACAACCCAATAACCGGACCGCACTCTGGTCACTAAAACAAGATTTCTGGGGTGGACCCAGACATCACACCCCAAGTATGCATTGGAAATCTCTGAGCTTTTCAAGGTGCAGATGTCTGATCCCCAGCAACTAAGTTTGTAAAAGTCTACCAGCAACTGGACCACAGGATGCTGAGCAAATGCCTTCAGTTTGTGCCAGCCCTCTCCCTAGCTGCATTCGAGACCCCAAAGGTCCTCGGGCATTGGCCAGCCTATAATTTGGAGTTGGAAACACTGATCCAGTAAAATGAAAATAACATTCTGTGCCAGAATCACACAGTTGTTACATCAAAGTGCCAGAATTCCAACCTAGGTCAACTGATTCCATTGTCTGAGCTTTTAACCACTTTGCCTCAAATTTTCCATATTTTCTTTACTGATATCCAATGATCTGAACCCATCCACCTCTCCAAAAGCCAATTCTCCAAAGCACAAGTTTGCCAAAAGCTAATTTGTCAACTTATCACATCACCCAAAATTTCCTTGAACCATCTAAAGAGTTTATAGCTATCCACGGCACATAGTTGGTTTCAACAGATTTTGAGGATTTTTTTTCTGTCCAGGTTTCCCTTTTGTCATATCCAGCCTGATAAGAGGAAAAGGGCAAGCCTTTGCCCCTCCAGAGTAGTTCATTCTATCCCTGATACCACCTCTACTTTGTACCTGTGCTCTGTCTTCATTAACACTTGCACACAGGCCCCCAAGCTCTTAACTCCATGGCTGTCAGTGTTTGAGCACTAGGCACAGGCTGTGGCAGGGACCATAGTGAGCCTCGACTATATAGGACTCCCTGCCTTTGGTCAGGTGCTCCAGAGAGAGGGTCCCCCCAAACAGAGCAGTAACAGAGAGGTTCCACTCCAGTCAGCCATTCCAGACCTATCAGAAGCTATTCCTCTGCCAAGCTGAGGTAAACTAGTCATTCATAAAACAGATTTTCAATGAATTGACAAGAGCCCTCCAACTCAAACCCCCATGCACTATTATGGCATCCTGTCTTGCCTAAGGCCATGCACTAATCATGCTGCATTATAAATGCTTCTTCACTTCCCTCCTGCAGCAGACTGTGAGTCCTTTATAGGCAAGGGCCCCCTTTCACTTTTATACATCAAGCACCTAACACAATAGCTCTCTTATTGTTAGAGTGACAATAACATTTATCTTTTTTTTTTTTTTAACATTTATCTTTTAAGCCAGAAAATTTTGAGAGTGTGAAGGGCAGGTAACTCAATGGGACATTAGGATAACTGGCACAAACCAAAACTGTCTTGAGTAGTGTGAGTCATGATCATTCTCTGGGTAGCAATTAATAAAATTGCTGAAATAAAAGGCATTCACAGGATTGGTCCACTTCCTGTTAATTGTATACATTGGATGTCTCTCAGTAGAGACAAGGCTTTTCATGAGAAACCATGGGTGATATGAAGCACCCCACTGAGTCCCAAAGGTGCTTGTCCCAAATCTACTCCCTGTACCCTGGTTACTTGGCTCATAATACAGAACCTAGCGCAGAGAAGTGCTCTATAAAACATGTTGAACTAAATTAACACACTTTGTTAAAACACTCCCATAGTTGAAGTCAAGATTATTATTGTGGGTTGAATTGTGTCCCCGAAAAAAATATGTCCAAGTCCTAACTGTGACTTGAATTGACCTTACTTGGAAATAGGATAATAGTATCATGGAGGTTGTGATCAAATTAAGATGAGTTTATACTGAATTAGGGTGAGCCCTAATCCAACAACTGGTATCCATATTAGAAGAAGGAAATTTGGACACAGACACATGGGGGAAATGCTATGCAAAAGACAGAAGCAGGGATTGGAATGCTATGTCTACAAGCCAAAGAACTCCAAAAATTGCTGGAAACCACCAGGAGTTAGCAGAAAGGCATGAAATAGGTTCTTCCTCAGAGACTCCAGTAGGAACCAACCCTGCTGATATCTTGATTTTTGACTTCTAGCCTCCATAATTGTGAAAAAATAAATTTCTATTGTTTTAAGCCAATCAGTGTGCAGCAATGTTTTACTGCAGCCATAAGAAACTAATATAGATGGCACATGTTCATTGTAAATGAGAATAAAAATGTCAGTGCCAACAAAACCTGGCATAATCAGTACTCCACATTCTTATATCCACCTACCTCTCTAACCTTTCCTACTACACTCCTCTGGGCATCCTCTACTCCAACTACGTTGTCTTGTTCATCTTTCCTGGGACATGCTTTGCTATTCTGTAATTCTGTGGCTTTACATATGCCCGTTCCCTCTTCCCTGATCTCCCACATACTAGTTTAACAACTAACTCCTCTAGAAGCCTTCTCTAAGTCTCTCAGGAATATTTAAGGTCCCCTGCTTTGAAATCCTACAGATGTTCTTCCTTCTTTCCTGGTATTCATGGTTATGATCTCTGTTCTTGTCTATTTGCCCTGTTAGGTGTTGAGCACTTCCAGGAGCTGTGTCCTACTCCTCTCTGAATCCATGGTGCCTCGCATGCTTGGCACAGAGTAGGGACATCATAAGAATTAGAACAATAGAAATTTGGCCCTGGGGAACAGTGAGACTATAGTAAAAGGCGAAAGATTTATGCGATCTGAAGAGAAACCAGAGTTCAGTGAGACTATAGTAAGCAGAGAGTGGAGAGTGTCACTTTTTGTGGGAAGATAAGGCTAGTGAGGTAGACTGGATACAAATAAGGATGGGTCTGAGAAGCTGTGAAAAGAAGTTTAGACCTTATCTTGCATACCTTTAAGAGCCTGTGAACATTTTTTGTCTGTGACCTAAAAGGGTATGTGCTATGGAACAAAGGATCCTACAGTAGTGTGAAAGACATGACAGAGTGGAAGCTGCGTAGATGTCCAACAGCTTAGCTGGGAGGTATTTGCCAGTCCCGGTGGGAGATGACAATTCAATGAATGAATGAGGCCAGAGGTGGTTCGGATGGACTCGAGATCTGTCAGGAGTCCTCACAGCCAAATTACTGGGCAAAATAGTGGGGAAAAGGAAACAAGGAAAACCCAGAGATGTCTTACCTATAAATATGATAGGCAATAGTGCCCAACAGCTTAGCTGGGAGGTATTTGCCAGTCCCGGTGGGAGATGACAATTCAATGAATGAATGAGGCCAGAGGTGGTTCGGATGGACTCGAGATCTGTCAGGAGTCCTCACAGCCAAATTACTGGGCAAAATAGTGGGGAAAAGGAAACAAGGAAAACCCAGAGATTTCTTACCTATAAATATGATAGGCAATAGTGCCATCTGTCATGAGAGGACTACTCAGGATAAGAGCATATTTGGGGGTAGGACTAGGAGTGTCCAGAAAGTGAGTTCTGTTCTGGACATATCTGGAGAGTCCCAGGAGGCCATTTGTGTAACTGATTCTGGAGCTCAGACAAGATAGCTTGATTGCAGATAGAACTCTAAGAGGTGTTGAAGTATAGGTAGAGAATGGCTGAAGGAGTGGATGAGCTCCTCCAAGGGAGTGTACACTGCAAAGGCAAAGTGGACTGTGGACAGACCCTGAAGAATACCAATAGCAAATCAGAGCCTCTCCATAAGACACTTCCTGGATTTCCTTACTCGGAAGTGGCAAGGAGGCTGCCCTCACTGGTTCTGCAGCCATCTGCCCTCAAATCCTCTGGGCCACTTCAGGAACAGCTCTCCTATGAGGAATAACTCTTTCAGTCTGCCATCTCTCAAAATTATTTTTTCTGTTTGCTAATAATATTCAGGCACAAAAACTCTGGCTCAGAAGCTCGGGATTAATGTGATGAAAATCCATATTCACCTTGAACAGGCTGTTTCAAATAACAGATATTTATTTGATCAGACTCCATTATGCCCTCAGCTATATCCCTGCATATAAGAAAAAAGGCTCAGCCCAAGGTTTTGGAGACCATTGTTCCAGGTCCTTTAGTCCCTGGAACACAGTAACCACAAGAGGAGACAAATTAAAAATTAATGAATGTGCTGTACTAGATGTCTTGCAGTCAAGGATCTTTGTGTAGATAAAAGAGCAAGGGGGGAGGGGAAGGTTTCATGGTTAACGTTTTTCTTTATAATTATTAGGTGGGGAAAATTGGTGAAGAAAGTGGGGGAAGTGACAGGGTAAGTGAGACAAAAAATAAAGGACTGCAGCATTAAGAAAGCAAGAAAAGAAGAGAAGCAAGTGTGGAGACAATCGGGTCTTTTAGGCTTACATTGCATGGGGTGCAGTATACAAAAAAGTGTGGGGGGGTACTTCAAGGTAAAGAAAAGCCCCACTTCCACTTGGGCTACTTTGCCCCAAGCCTAGGCTGCCCTGACTTGAATAATGAGCTAGTTTGAGGCCAGTAGCAGAGACTTATGTAACAAAACAAAAAAGTCTTTGGCTTTTCTACCTACCTTCTTCAAAGAATATATAAAGCTTCCTATACATTGTAATCTTCCATGGCCATGCAGTAGTTTTGTGCAGCCAAGTGGTTACCACCAAAGGAAATCTGTGTTTCCTAATAAGAAACAAATTAAAATGTCAATAATCAAGTAAAACCATTCCCCCTTCAAACACACACACATTTGCTGAACCTTGAAAAATAAAACCTAATATTTCTTTTTAATGACTGTAAGATCAATAGATTTCCCCCCAAAAAAGTACCTAGTGAATTAGAAGTAAATCTACATATTTTCTAAAACTACTGAAGTATCACAAACCCAGAATATGAAGCTTTCCAAATCAAGCCTGAAGCAAACAAAGATTGCATCTGGTTAAGTCGTGCTTCATAAAATATACTACTATGCTATTTTAAGATAACTAAAACTTTGTGGTTTAAATCCCAATAGAAAGCAGAATATACATATCAAGGATGAGGAATTGGTTAAATGTTAAAGCATATTATCTGTGACACAGCCTGGCTTTTGGCAAGTTAGATCAGTTGGATACAGAGCCACAGAGCAAAGATTAGGGCTGTGATGGCCTCATGAGCCAACTGGTCACTGCTTTATTTGGGACTGTGAGCCAAAGGACCACCAGAGACCACTACTGTGCTTCTCATGAGGTGGAGCTGATGTGAGTACCCTTTTTCAAAGCACATGAGCCATCCCAAAGTACAGAGCCTGCTGGGTTCCCCAGCACAGTGGGTTGTGACACTCATTGTTCATCAGAATCACTCACGGGAGCTTTTTATATCTATAGACACTCAGACCTTACCCAGAGATTCAGATCCAGTGGCTGGAGGGGGTGGTGCAGCCCTGGCATCTGTGGTTTATAAAAGCTCTCCAGGTGGTTCCAATGTGCAGTCCCCACAAGAGCCTTGACTTCACCAGCCCAGCTGGTGGCTCAGTCCCCTTCCTTTTCATTCACATTTCTTCCTGGGTCGGGGAATGCCATTAATACCCCCTCCTCCACGAAGTGTCTGCAGATGGTGCAAAGCCTAGTCACGCTGAAAGCTAAGAGAGTTGGTGATTGTCTCCAAGCAAGGAGTGATGTAATCTGATTTGTATTTTAAGAAAATAACCATGTAGGAGGACGGCAGAAGGACTGATGAGGGAGAGCCTGAGGGCAAGGAGACCAGTTGAGCACTTGACCAATGTTGGCTATCATGGCCAGGGATGGGAAGATGCAGACAAAGTCTGAAAACATGTCTGAGACTGAACCAACAAATCTGTTGTGTCAGCAAGGGCAAGAGTAAGGAAGGAGTTGAGGGTAGAAATATAAGACAGGGAAATAAGGTTAAGAGTGACCAAATCAGCTAAGAAGAAGATCAAATGATCTGGGGAAGGAAAAAGAGCATCAGCCTACCTGGAGTGCTTGCCCTTCTTTCTCATCCATTGCTCTGGATAATGCTGGAACAGACACAGAGCTACCATTAGACCTAGTGCTATGGGTTTGTGTTGCAATAATTTGTGTTTGTGTTTCTGTCTAGACTGAACTGCTGAAGAGCAGGGACTGGTATTGTTCTGTGTGTGTGTGTGTGTGTGTGAGAGAGAGAGAGAGAGAGAGAGAGAGAGAGAACACCTAACACAGTAAGCATGACATAGGCACATAACAATGTTTTTGCTAAGATGAGTGATATAAGAGAATTGGGAATAGCCTCTCTGGGAAATCTGTTATCAAGCCAGCTTTATGACATTGAGAGTTTCACATTGAGAGTTTCACATGAGCCAAAGTGCCTCATTCACCTGGGCTGCAAATGGCTTACATGACAGGATGATTCCGGCAACATCTTTTGGGAGAAAGTGATAATGAGGAAAGCCTTTTAGCCTTCAGTCATCATGTTTTGGTACAGTGTGCTCTCCAAGATGGGAAGCCTCTGACAAAAGCCACTGTCCACGGTGGGTTCCATCTTTCTTATTATGGGAGAGGAGGCCACAGACAGGGAATTGAGACTGGAGCCTGTTGTCTGTCCTTGTCATGGACACAGTGTGGGGGGAGGTGGTACGGGATATGGGAGGGCAAGAAATTAACTTGACCAGAATAACCCAGGGAAATGAGGGATATGCCACTTGGCTCAACAACAGAAAAATGCTTTTCCAATGGAATGCGTGATGGTGGCAAGAGCTGCAGGAGTTGAGCAATAATTTCTAAGAGCACAATGAAACAGATTCTATGGCTCTTTTTTTTTTTTTCAGAATTGCCATTCTTTGCTTCCAGATCTCCCTGCAACACCCCCTTTCCTTCCCTGAGTTCCCTGAAATGATACACTGAATATGGTTAATTAATCAATCAATAGCCAGTGATTATCAGACAGCTGCTATATGTCTAAGAGAGAGGAAGCCAACCAGTGTGCAAACTGGGGGGTGACCCAGACCAAGGCATGCCTAACCTCAAATGTGCCGCAGGCAGCATTTGACCAGATGCTTCATTCCCACCTCTCCTCACAGATGCCTTCTAAGTAGTTTGGTCCCTTCTGTACCAGGAAATTGATTGTGTCAGCTACAGTTGTATTTCTCACATGAAATCTCCCTGTGCGACTTTTTATTGTGAGCCATCTCCCTCTCCCCACCACCACCAACCAACCCCAATCCCCAAGGGGGACACTATTGCATTGCCAATTAGAAGTATGCTATCCAGACTTCTTTGTCTGCAATGCTGTGAAGGCTTCATTTTCACATTTCTCTTTGACTAGAAGTGTTAACTCCCAGTTTCAGGAGTTTGGGTGGATTTTCCTTTGCACATCTATGATATTCAGTATAAATGTGTACTCACTTTACCTGCCCTATAGGTTTTCCACTTCTGTTTCTAGTTCCTTCAAAAGAGAATTCAGCAAAATTCTGTACTGGGCATGTCCCCCCATGGGGGACTGTTGCTGACAGCTTGGGAGAGAACAGAAAGAAAAGAGGAAGAAGAGAAATAAAGAAGAGGCCAGTAGGCAAAAGGATTCTTGAGGCAAAAGGGAGTTGTCGAAAGGGTTTTGGAAACAATTCACGGCTTCCTGTTGTCTGCAGTCGGCTTTTGTTTTCAAAGTCTTGAACTCAGTCACCACTTTATTTATTCAGTTCTGTGAGCCTGATTCAGCTTTAAAACTGCCTGATACATATCTAAGCATACTCCCTGCAAAGGCATCCATCATGGAAATGAAGCCATGTTACAAAAAAAGCACAACTAACACAGAAGGGACGAATTTAAACTATGAGGTAGGGAAAAATATTAACATATAAATATTCAGAGCCTTACCCTCTACCATGCCTGAAAGAGTTCCAGACTGTTTCTATGTGTGTAACAGAGGCTGTGGCGGGAGAACCTCAAAGCCTGGCTAGGTTTGCTTTAGAAGGAACTGAGAATCGATGTGTAGAGGAGCAACTACTGGGTAGGAGCACACCGCTGAGAAGCTGAGGACCAGGGGGTGGAGAGAAAGACAATTTTTAAATCTTTTTCCTTGCATTATGATTATAATCTGTCACCAGCATTTTCTCAGTAAACTGAAATGATCATTCAAGTTACTTTTAAGCATTTGGGGGTAATAGATTTTACTTTGAAAGTGACTCCACCCTGAGGAAGGGCCATGTGGCAGGCAGCTTATCTTTATCCAGGTTATACATACATCTAACATATCTATAGAAATTAAGTTTATAAATAAGAGCTGGCAAGGAAAGCAGTATTGGTTGGGGAGGGTGTTCGGGGGAAAAATAAGTGAGGGAAATAAGACTCTCATAATAATATGAAAAAGTCAGTCTCAATTTTTCATCAGACTGTCCTTGAATACTAAACGGTCACTTACAGAACAGTGACAATTGTGAAAGAGGCCCAGGGCCCCAGATCTCCCCTAGGTAAAACCTTCTTCTTATTAAATGACAATTTGTGGTCAAAACTGTGAGGCTGACCCCACCCCCTCTTCCCAATCACAGGCCAGTTGGAGACACCATGGCAATGAGGGCAGGATTTGTCTGCTGGAGAGGCTATTAGCCACACTTTACATAGCATTAGGGACCTCCTCTGTGCTCTTTCTCAGCAGTTTATCTAAATGTGTCCAGCATCTTGGAGGCTAAAGGGAAACTATGAGAGAACAACTCCACTCCCTTAGAGTTTATTGAAATTATTAACAAATTACCATAAGTGAGAAGTTATTTTATAGCAAAAAGAAGAGATCAGTTCCCCCAAATCATCATTCAGAATATTTAAGAGAACTGTTTTAAGAGTTGCTGAGAAGATGGACAGAGAGGGTCCCTGGCCTTGCCCCTTCTTGGCTTTGAAACATGTATACCTGGATCTGTATCTGGGTCCACTGGGATGAATGAGGTTGCCCCCAGGCAGGGAGTCATGGAAACTCCAGGCCAGACAGGTAGAGGGCTTGCCCCACAACATGCAGGCTCCAACTCTCACACCCAACCACCCAGCCTCTCCAAGGTGGAAGGAGGAATCTTCCACTCTAAGGAATGCCACTTTGTCAAAACAATCACAGCAATCCTGACCCACATTAATGTCAGCCCCAAGAGTGGCCCAGGGAGCTCCAGGGTCAAGTCTTGGTGCCCAATATTTAAAATTGTATAATCACCAGGGCACCTGGATGGCTCAGTCAGTTACCCATCTGACTTCAGCTCAGGTCATAATCTCAGGGTCCTGGATCTAGCCCAATATCAGGTTCCCTACTCAGCGGGTAGTCTGCTTGTCTCTCTGCCCCTCGCCCTGCTCCTACTTCCTCAAATAAATAAATAAAATCTTTAAAAAATAAATAAATAAAATTGTAAAATCATCATGATCACTGTTAAAGTCTATGAAATATATACATAGATAAAAGATTAGAAACATAGCCCATGTTTACATTAGAATAATTCTTATTTTCTCCATCAAATAAAATGTTTCTAGTTGCCTACCTTTCAGCCACACTCATTTGTAACTTCTACAATCAGAAAATATCTCTTTTAATTGTGAAAATAATCATACATCCTTGCTCTGGCCGTAATTAGCATAATAACCTCTCCAAACCTTATTTCCTCACCTACGAAATGAGAGGCTGTGTGTGTGACTTGTTTGCCAAGGTCCCATTCAGCACCAATATTCTGGAAATTTGTGAGAAATTTAATTATAAGCAATACTAATTTAGCCACAAGAGAGTACAGTTCTTATAAACTTGTTAGAAATCCCAATTATTTGTATCTAACTTGACAAAAAAAATTAAATTTGGCTTGACATAAGGGAAAATCATTATGTATACTAATTCTATTTTCTCTTTTGGAGAACTTAATGATCCATTCATTTATCAGATTTTGTTAAGGGCTTATTATGTTCCAGGAACTCTGCCAACCATTGTTATCTTCACAGCAGTGTATACTTCTATGAAATTGGTGTATTAAGGTAATGCTAGCTGCTATAACAGATAAACTATCAGCTATCAATGGTTTACTATGAGATGATCGTTTCTCACTCATTTAAAGCCCAAAATGGGCATTCCTAATTAGGGTGTCATTGTGCTTTTCCAAGTAAAGACTCAGAAGCTAAGGTTGCTGCATCTTGCGTCTCTGCTACCTTCAAGACACTTACTAACTCACAGTCCTCTACTACCTTAATCTGGCAGAGGGAAGGAAAGAATGGAGGTTTTTCTAACAGCGAGGATTGTTAGTGATTCTCATAACTCGTGCTTATATTCCATGGGCTTTCCTCAGTCATATAACCAGGAATCACTATAGAGGAGGCTGGGGAATCTTGCCATGTACCCATGAAGAAGAGGAACAAGTCTGGTGATTAGCTGTCAGTCTTCACCTCAACAGCCATCATGCCCATCTTTATTTTTTTTTATTTATTTTTTATTGGTGTTCAATTTACCAACATACAGAATAACCCCCAGTGCGTCATGCCCATCTTTAAAATGAGAAATGAAGCTCAGCAAGTAAGTGGCAGCTTCCAGATTTGAACCCAAGAGCCTGGCTGCCACACAAATGCCACATTCACATAAGTAGCAAATAAACTAGAATTGTTAATGCTGTGATACTGATAAGGGAAGAGGAAATAAACTCTTTGGGGAGGGAGGATAACCTTGCCTAACATAGCTAGTGGTGGACAGAGGATCACAGAAGTTAAGTAAACTGCTCAAGACCAGACAACTAGTCAATGGCTAAATGGAGGCTCCAAGCCCAAAGCCTTATGCTTTTACTTTGTTATCAGATTTCCTACAATTCCGTCTTGAAGGATGAATGTGTGTTTGCTGGCCAAAAAGAGGAGACAAGGCACTGACAAGAGAAGGAACAGCATGTATATAAGTCTGCTGGCAGGATAAAGCCTCCAGAGAAAGAGCAAGTTGCTTCATGTGGTCAGTTATCTGTTATGAAAGCAATCAAACTGTCTATAGCCAGCCCCAATGTAGATTATGTCTGTGAAATATTATTTCTCAGATAGCCCAATTGTTATATTGCCTGTCATTTTTATTTTTGCATAAAATTGAACTTTATGGTTCTATGGTAATAAAATCCTTTCATTATACCATGTTCCTACTCACTAAGCTTTCAGTAAGATATACTCTTTTATGTTACAGCTATATACTTTGATTAAAGCAGTTATAGATTCATCTAATTCCACATTCAAATAACTGCCCTGATCAATTTTTATTTTCTATACTTTCCCTTTTGATCCATTATCCCATTTCTCCAGAATGGCTCTAAGATAATTTGTAATCCCTGGCATTTTGCTCTATGTATAGGTGCTGACCTATACATTTAATAGTTTTAATAGTTGTGCAAATCAGCCTGGCTTGCTCTGTGTTATTCACTATTTGCAGCCTGATTAAAGTCATGAATCTCTGAAATATAACTATGTTTTGAAGATTGCCATCTAAATTATGTAAATAACTAGCCCTGTAATTAGCTTTCTTCTTTGATGAGCTTCCTCTCAGGTTCAAAGTGTGTCATCTATATTTATCAGGTTTGAGGTGTGCTTATCTCCCAGATAGGCATGCCTATGCAAAAGGTGAGGCTCCCCAGGGAAGTGTCATGTCAGCATCCTGACTGAGATGGCGTGGCCACCAGCCCTCATCTCCTTGCTCTACTCACACACTTGCCAGTTCTCAAGTTTGGAAGATTCTTTCAAGGAATGCAAACAGTTGAACCCTTATTTCTCCTAACTACTTTTCAGGCTCCTAAGGTAGAGCGCCATGTTTCTTTTTCCATATTCTAGCTCTGTAAGGTATAACTATTTAGAGCCTTCTAAAGGAATTCTTCATATTTCTCAACTTCACTTGAAGATAAGAAAATAACTAAGTAGTTTCCCCTCAATAATCAGGGGCTGGGGACACCTGGGTGGCTCAGCAGTTGAACGCCTGCCTTTGGCCCAGGGCGTGATGCTGAAGTCCCGGGATCGAGTCCCACATCGGACTCCTTATAGAGCAGGATCGAGCCCCACATTGGGCTCTCTGCATGGAGCCTGCTTCTCTCTCTATCTATGTCTCTGCCTCTCACTCTCTGTGTCTCTCATGGATAAATAAATAAAATATTTAAAAAATAATAATAATACTCAGAGGCTCTTCTTTCTAGCAGGATAAGATCTAAGGCTTCCAGGCTGAACTTTGAAAGGACCCAATCACTGGTGCTGTCCTTGGCAGCATTTCTGTGGGATGAACACATTTAATCTGGGCTTAAATTCTGGCTCTGCCATCTATGAACTGTATGACAGTTAATCTGAGCATCAGGTTCCTTATTGGAAAAATGGGGTTATAATATTGACTTTACGGAGTTTTCATGAGAGCTCAGAGAGGTTAATGTGTGTCAGATCCCCTGGCAATATTCCTCAGAGAAATGTCAATGCAATGATTACACAATGAATTCTGGACCAGAACCCCACTCTACCACTTTTCAGTCAGTTTGAGCAATTTACTCAATTCCTTTGGGTCTCAGGTTCTTCATCTCTAAAACAGATTTGGTGATAGCACCTATTAGTTGGGTTATTTTGAGAATTAACTGAGCATCAGAGCTGAACTGAGAACCCAGTGGACACTATGTTCTTAGCTATTATCATTCCCGCCCAGTGCTTGAGAAAGTTAGTTTCCATTCCTTCTCATTCCCTCTCACAGAGGCCCCAGTATTGGGTCGGAGCTTACTGCCAACTCACCAAAGTTGGAAGGTGGTGGGCTGGAAGTAGCTAAAAGACCATGGGTAGCTCCGTGTTCAGGCTCTCCACAAATAATACCACAGATTTCTGAGAGCCAACACCTCCTGCTCACGTTTTCTTGTCATAACTGAGTTTTGCAGCTGGGGCCATTTGCAGATTTTCATCTTGACCTTTTCACCTCTGCCCATCACCTTACTGCTCTAAAGCCAAAAAACCTCAGTCACTGATATGACTTCCCGGAAATCTAACTGAATGCAGACCTAGCTGGTCCATCTCCTCACTCATATCTTTCATTGCTGTTTACTTTTTGTTCCCAGAAAGCATGCTTTGAGGCCCATGACAAAGCAGCCAACAAGCCATACTCACTCCATGACACTGAGTACTAAGCACTGGCCTGAGTGCATGATGGGAAGGTATCTGCCCCAGTAAAGTTCTTTTGCCAAAAGTGAGCTGTAAGTAGCTCCACTCCACAGCCAAGCCCTAGGTTAATGGTTAGAGTGTTGGATCAGAGAAGAAAGCAGGGAATGCCTCCTGGAAAAAGAGAATATGGAGCTAGACTTTAAAGCAAGATTTAAAACACCCAAGGGGAGCAGCCATGGTGGCTCAGTGGTTTAGCGCCACCTTCAGCCTAGGGCGTGATCCTGGAGACCCAGGATCGAGTCCCACGTCAGGTTCCCTGCATGGAGCCTGCTTTTCCCTCTGCCTGTGTCTCTGCCTCTCTCTCTCCTCTCTGTATATTCTCATGAATAAATAAATAAAATCTTAAAAAATAAAAATTAAAAAAAATAATAAAATACCTGAGGGGGAAAAGAAACTATTGGGTCAGAAGAAAAAAACCCTATCCACACTGGCTGTTAGGTTTGCAAGCTAAATACTTCGTGTTTAAGAATGGAACCCTGCAAATCCATAAAGGCAGAAAGTAAATTAATGGGGAAAGTGGTGCGATTGTTTATGGATATGGAGTTTTGGGGGAGGGTAATGAATATGTTCCAAAATTAAATAATGGGAGTACTTGCACAATTCTGTGACTATACTAAAAATCACTGAATTGTTCACTATAGAAGGATAAGTTTTATGGTATGTAAATTATATCTCAACAAAGCTGTTATTTTAAAAACCAGAAAAAGAATGAAGTCCTAATAAGATCCTATTATAGAAAGGTCTCTCTGTTCTACGGGTCCTCCTCAGACCTTGGGAACTGCCAGGAAGCAGATATGCTCATGATACAGTGCCACAAACCATGAGGATAAGCATATTTATTGATTGATGATAACAATTTTCCATTTAATTCAGTAGTTCTCAACCGTGAGCAATTTTGTCCCAAGGGACATTTGGTAATGTCTGGAGACATGTTTGGTTGTCACGACTTGGAGGATGCTACTGGCAGATAGTGGGTAGAGGCCAGAGATACTGCCAAACATCTTACAATATACTAGACAGTCTCTCGCAACAAAAAATTATCTAGCCCAAAATGTCAATAGTATCAAAGCTAAGAAATCAGATCTAACCAAAAATTATATATGTTCCTCTTAACCATCTCTCCTTTAATGCAAGTTTTTCAAGGCAATAGAAATGAATATCTAAAACAATTCAAAAGTACTCTTCCAAGAATTTTTCCCTATGTATAATTGTAGCAATAATATCCTAGTTTCAATTTGTTCCGGATTCACAAGGAAAATAGGCTTTTCCTGTAATTTCCTGGTTTATTCTTCTTTTGAAAGCAAAACTGGGTAAAATCTTTAAAGGAATATGGTATTTTCGCTAAATTAAAAAGTTAGTATGTTCAATTCAATTATTCTCTAAAGTTTCCTAGGTATTCCTCTAGGTGCAAAAACATTTTTACTTAACTGAACAAAAAAAATATATGTTGCTTTTTCCTTTAAAATGAAATTTGGAAGAAAGCTATCTTGTTGGAAAAACAGAAGTATGTGTTCATTGTTAAGAGGATGTCAGAACCAGGTGGCAGTTTGGTAGAGGGAAGGAAACCAGAGCTTTGGGTTACTCCAAGTTTGATTTTTAGCTCTGCCTTGTCATCTATATAGCCTTGGGCAAGTCATTGCTCTCTCTCAACCTTATTTTCCTCCTAAAAAAAACAGACTTAATGCCTATCATTCCAGGTTATTGTGAGAGTCAAATGAAATCATGCATGTGTGGCACCACGCCATGCTCTTGTGTAGCCCTGGCCACCTCACCCTTGACACACTCCACTGCTACCTACCAACCCCCACATGTTAGTAAATACAGGACCCTTTTGCTCCTTAGCAGGCAGGCACAATGGTAGTTTCTAGAAATGGCATTAAGGAAATGCGTCTGCCACATGGGGTGGCTCTGCCCATTACCAAGCCTAGAGCAGCAGTGGTTGGTGATGTTACCTCCAAGGCCTGACACCTTCTGACTGCAACAGCCATCCCCTTCTCTATGGTCAGGCAGGCATATCCGGGTACCTGTGCCTCATCTGTTCTCTCACATCATGTGCATTGTGTCTCTTGACTACTTACTTCAAGACCCTACATCAGTAGGAGAGTGCCTTTAGCAAAGGAGGTACCAACCCTTGTTCAGCATCATCATCTCATTTAACTCTTAGCAGTAAGTAATCATGGTCATGATCATGACCTTTAATGATTGCTTGATCATGTGCCAGGCACGGCGCTAACACTTCACATGTTTTGAATCATTTTAATTTAACAATAAACATATGAAGAAGGTACTACTATTATCCCTATTTTAAAGGTGAGAAAACTGAGGTGTAAATGAGTAATAAATTTGTCAACGACACAGAAGAGGTGAGTCAGCACTTGCACCTTATACACCAAGTGGTTTCACGTGACATCAGGAACATTTTCCTTGCCCCTTTCTTGCTTTACCCTAAACTGGCTCCTTTTTGTTCTACAATGACCTATCTTCAAGATGGGAACCATAATTAACCTGCTTTGGCTTAGGTTAGCATATTTGAACACTGTCCACAGGCGTAGTGTTTCAGGACCAAGTTCACCTGCCTCTGGGAATGCCGAGAATCAAGTTCATGTTCTTAAACTCAGATGCCAAATCTGACTCAAGTCAGAAGCATACATTTAAAAATTGGATAATACTAATGCCTCAGACTTCAAAGTACTTTTAATTTTAAATGAGGAAGTCATGCTAGTTTCCCATTCTCCTTGGGATACAAAGACTTTTATAGAGTCCTTGACGTGCCAATTCACCTCTCAAACAGAAGGATCCACAGTGCCTTCCTCAGCATTTCACTGCAGTTTTGCGTGCCCTGATGCCAGGAGGGTTCTGAATCTAGGTCTGTATTCAAGTGGACTCAGGGGCTCTGTTCTACTTTGAACCATAAGTTGTGTGTTTGTGAGCAGCCCTAGATTTAATAGGGCCCTTTTATACCTCCCAGGTCAAGAAAGGATCACACTTTCTAGGACAGCTCTGGGCTATATGCAATTCCCATGCTCAATAAAGCCCAGACCTTGAACTAAAAAATGACCTCTGGGGAAATGGAATAAAGCTAATGGAATGTACCAAAAAGCTCAGTATTTCATCACATGTCACAAGAGTAGAAAGAAGCACAAGCACATGATATATCACTGATGAATCATCCATCAGAGATCTACCCCAAATGACATTTTCCTTCTGCTTAAAGTGCCTGTTTCCACGTTCCTCCCATCTTCATCTCTCTTGCCCTTCAAGAGATGCAGCTCAAATGCCCCCACCTCTGGGAAAACTTTCCCATATGCCTGCTGAACGAACTGCTCCCTCTTTTGGATTCCTATAGGACAATGTCCTTCACTAATCACTCCAGCACCTACTGTACCTTGAAATAATGTTTAGGTCTATTTCTTCCACCAAACGGAGCTATGGTGACTCCATATTTACTTGTTTTTGGAGTCCCAATGCCTACCAGTATCTGGAGTGGTTAATGAAGACCTTTGTGAGAAGGGGGTAAATAAGAAAAGTGAGAGGGAAGGAAGGTATAATGGGAACAATAAGAGAATATTGAAGTTTTCCACAAAGAACAAATCCCAAGATGGAAATTGTATTAGTGTCCTAGGGATGCCACAAAAATATTACCACAAATTTGGAAATTTTCCAACAACAGAAATTTATTCTCTCCCAGAACTGGAGGCCAGAAGTCTAAAATCAACGCGACGACACACTCCCTCCAAAGGCTCTAGAGGAGAATCCCTCCTTGCCTCCTCCAGCTTCTGGTGGCTCCTGGCATTCCCTGGCTTATGGCCATATCACTGCAATCTCTGCCTCTATCTTCACATGGTCTTCTTTCTGGTTTGTATCAAATCTCCCTCTCCTTTCTCTTACAAAGGTATCAGTCATTGGATGTAGGACTCACCTTAGATTCAGGATGATCCTATCTTGAGATCTTTAACTTAATTCATGTGTATAAACTCTTTTTCCAAGTGAGGTCACATTCATAGGTACCAGGGGTTAGGACTTGGACATATCTTCAGGGGGACACATCTCAACCCACCGCAATAAACTCTGAGTCTTCAATACCTCACACTCCTACACTGACCCAGGGGTTCCCAGACTGAGGCACTCTATTCCAGGGCTTCCCAACCTGTTTACCTCCCAGCATACATAGAAATGATGATGTTTCAGCATCACCCTGGAGCAAAGATGCAGTTTTTCATGATCTGAGGCTCCCTCAGAGAGGATGCGGCTGCTCCATGGCACTGAGCTGAGGAGCTCATTTATCTCAGCACTCGCGATCCATTTCTAGCAGCTGCAGTCCACCATCAACACTCCATAAACATACAAGAGTCACAAAACTTGGGTTACTGCCTCCAATCCCACAGGGAGCAACATTTCCCCCAGGGAGCCCTTTTCTTCCGTGGTGTTCACCCCACAAGAATTTCTTGCTCTCCTGTCATGGTCTATGAACAGGAGAGACATGGCAGTCCAGTCTCCTCCTTCAACTGTGAAATACCAGAAGGCATCAGAAGCCTCGCCCTTTTTCTCTGTGATCTTTTTCCTCCCAAAAAAAAACATGTATCTTACCTCTGTGGTTGTAATCCAGTTTCAGGTTATACTCCAATTTCTTTCATCATGCCACCTGGGTTTCTAAGTATGTGCAGGGCATGCCCCAAACCACAAAGATGACTGGTACTCTTTATTCTTTCATTCCTATATGTGCATAGGTTGAGGGCTTTTCCTTAGCAGTTATGTGAATTTTCTGAATGAGGTCTTGAGAAGAAGAAAGTACAATTTTCCTCTGTGTGGAACAATTCTACCCAGCCCCAATATGGGATTCAGGAAAATGCAGTTCCTAGATAGAATTCACTTCACATCTCTATTTTGTATTCTGATGGTGATGGGAGTGTAATCTGTTCTTCCTGAAACACCCTCATCAACTAAGTTGGCCAAGTTCTTTCCTAAACAAATCCTGTGCAGCTTCCAGTTCTTTTTCTGCAAGAAATACCAAATTAGCTGCTTTGTGGTTTGCTGGTAAGCCCTGAGACCTTTATTTCGTTATTAGGCAATCCCTGGTCTACGGGTAGCACTGCTTGGAATATCTAAAACTGCCTATTGTTGAAGTTCATTTCATTTCCTTCCTGTGCCTGCTTCCGTTGGTGATCTTGAACATGGGCTGTATATCAAAATGTTACCAGAGGGGGAAAAATACATGAATAAGATGATTATGATGGCAAAAGAATTGAATTCATTTAAAATACCCACATTTCTTTTCAGATTTAATCATTCGTTCTTTCTTCCGTGCAGGATGATAGTCAGTGTCGGCTGATCTTAAAGATAACCAGTTAAATTTTCTAGGAATATATTCTCAAGCATGCTGCAGAATATATGTGGCTCAGCTTTCCATATTCAAATGGGAAGGTAATTTTTATAAAAGCAATTTTTACAAAGGATATTCAAAGTCTCATTTACAGAGCTGAGGAAGTAATTTTGGTGGGCAGAGTCAGTCTGCCCTTGCTGGACTCACATCTCAGCAAGGACCCTGACAACCCTGGGAATTTGACAGCGCTCATTTGCAGCTTCAAAGACAGGAACTATTTAAATTCACAGCCTTCGTAGCAGTTGGATATAAGGAGTTGTGGTGATGCTGACATTTTTGCCCCTTAACTCAGCTGTGAGTCAGAGCATAAACTATCACAGTGCCAAATTTTTAAGGGAGGACAACTTTCATGTGTTGGCTGGATTAAGACAGGCCATATATATGCTTGTCCTATGCCCTGCAACTCCGCTGGGGTAACGATATAGTTTATCATCCAAATGGGGGACGCTTCTGAGAGGATAAGTGGCTAATTTGTAATAATTTACAAAAATAGAAAAATGGCATAAACTAGTACTATCCTATGCAAACTGGGAAATATTGTCAATCTCCATCTCATCCCCACCTCATCCCTGGACATTCCCTCCACAACCTTGTGGATAGTGACTGTGGGGATGGGGTGGATATTGGTGGCATTCATCTTTATAGCACCTCCCTCAATTTTTTTTTAATTTTATTTATTTATTCATGAAAGACAGATTGAGGCAGAGACACAGGCAGAAGAAGCAGGCTCCATGCAGGGAACCTGATGTGGGACTCGATCCCCGGACCCCGGGATCATGACCTGAGCCCAAGGAAGACGTTCAACCATTGAGCCACCCAGGCATCCCATCCCTCAATTTATTAATCAGAGTCTGCCATTGTTGATATATAAGACAACGTGGAGATGGCTAAAGAGTGGCCTCAGCAGGAATGCATGTGGCTCCCAAATGTATGTGGGAGACTTCCCAGTCCTCAGTCTATTCCTCAGTTGCCAACACCTACCTCATTATACGATGACCCACCTCACTGCTACCACATTATTCAACTCATTTATGTCACAAAACCTAGAAGTACCCAAACTTCCACTAGGCAAACAATGCTTAGCAAGTCTTTTGGTTAACCAACATTGGCCTTGATGACAGAAACAGATTTAGAATCATACAGTTGGGAGAATCCTGGAGAACAAGGCTGCCCATCCACACATTAAATAGTTTCGGCCACAAAAGAATAAATTTTATTGTTAGAATCTGTCTAGAGATAGAGTTTACAAAGCCTACTTCAACAAATCTGTTCTCATATTTGTACACATGAGCCACCTGAAACCCCTTATGTGTCACATGCTCTGCAATTTGAGATTTATTTCCTCTCCTCTGCCAATATGGAATGCCCCCTGTAGGACAACCCCTTCTCTGCTCTTTTCTTTCTAGTTTTTAATCATCCTTCTTGTTCCAAGTGGTTTCATAATAGTTTTGGTTACACACACTATCCAAGAGATGATTTAGAAGGAAGAGTTTTCCTATCTGATATTTCTAGGCCCTAAAGATCTGGACTGATAATAACAACATAATCATTAGCGTTTTTCCATAGGGACACCCGTGTGCTCTTCCACCTCATTTGGCCACAGACATCATTTCGCCACTTATTTTTAAATACGGATTTCAAATCTAGAGAGTTCAAAGCTATTGTGTCCTGGGTTTTTTCCCACTTGGTCTTTGGCTTCTAACTCCTCCTCTGGTGTATCAAGGATATTTGCATCCAATATTATGCGTCTCTGCCTTAACTAAACCAATTAAGAGGAAAAACAGAAAAAAATCTATAAAAACTTTGCCTTGGGAGGACACACAATGCCATGCACTTACTGAGTATTCAATATATTTACTGAATTGAATTAATTAAAGCCCAAACTGTTCTCTTTTAAAAAATATTTGGACATGTTATAATGTTTCCAGTGAAAAATCTTGTGTCACTTACCCTGAAAGAAACCTGGGGATATTTTGTCATTAAGAAGGTTTTGTTTATGGGGTTACTCTTATGAAATACGCTGGACAGAGTTCTTGGCTGGGGGCCCTCTTGTAGACCTGAATTACATCTTGATGGTGCCCAGTTCTGAGACCTTAAAAAAATTCACTTCACCTCTCCAGGTTTGGTGCAAACTAGAATTATACTCTAAACTCCTGGATTGCAAATGCCATGATCATTCTTCTATTTAGATAAATAATGAATTTCCTTAAATTCTTTCTTAAAAAATATCGTTCATAGGGATATCTGGGTGGCTCAGTGGTTGAGCATCTGCCTTTGGCTCAGGGCGTGATCCTAGAGTCCCAGGATCAAGTCCCACATCGGGCTTCCTGCATGGAGCCTGCTTCTCCCTCTACCCATGTCTCTGCCTCTGTGTGTGTGTGTGTGTCTCTCATAAATAAATAAAATCTTTTAAAAACATATTGTTCATAGAAAACATCTAAAACACAGAAAATTACAAACAGTATAACAACTATTTACTATCCACTGCTATTTAACACATCTTAAAATTGTGCTGTATTCCCTTAAAATTTTCTCTTTGAGAAGGAAGGAAGGAAGGAAGGAAGGAAGGAAGGAAGGAAGGAAGGAAGGAAGGAAGGAAGGAAGGAAGGAAGGAAGGAAAGAAAAAGCAAGCTACCCTATGACCCAGCAATTGAGAGCCTTGGTGTCCATCAAAAGATGAATAGATAAAGAAGATGTGATATATATATATCACACACACACACACAGTGGGATATTACTCAGCCCTTAGAAATGATGAATACTCACCATTTGCTTCGACGTGGATAGAACTGGAGGGTATTATGCTGAGTGAAGTAAGTCAATCAGAGAAGGACAATCATTATATGGTTTCACTCATACGGGGAATATAAAAAATAGTGAAAGGAATTACAGAGGAAAGGAGAGAAAATGAGTGGGGAAAAATCAGAGAGGTGACAAAACATGAGAGACTCCTAACTCTGGGAAACGAACAAGGGGTAGTGGAAGGGGAAGTGAGCAGGGGGAGGGGGGACTGGGTGATGGGCACTGAGGGGGGCACTTGATGGAATGAGCACTAGGTGTTATACTATATGTTGGCAAATCGAACTCCAATAAAAACAATATAGAAGGAAGGAAGGAAGGAAGGAAGGAAGGAAGGAAGGAAGGAAGGAAGGAAGGAACGGACAAATGTATTTGAAGACTGTCTGAAGACTTACTTCTCTGATTCCTTTCCATTCCATCTCCCAAAAGCTTAACAATATCCTAAGACTAATGTGTTTTCTGTTTCCATCTTTGTTTTTATACTTTTATAATATATGCAGGTATTCATAAACTATAATTAGTATGCTTTATGTGTTTTTCAATTCTCTATAAACGATGTCACAGCTTATATTCTTAAATCCTTCTTTTCTCTCACCTTAATTTCTGAGAGGTTTAGGATCTACACTATCACTAAATCACCCTGGTAAATTTCTGTTGTGAATTTACCTCACACATCACATTCCTCATCTTATTAATTATTTTTGTTTCTCTTGAGAGTTCATTTTGATTTATATTCAACTTCATTTAACTGTTTGCTCCTTCTTGTCACGATCTAAAAGTGTACATTCTTGAAAGGGGAAGGAAAAAATCTCATTCAAAATTCCAGAACTAAAATATTAAATGAGAGTTAACAATTACAGAAAATTGCACAGTTCTGTAGTGCAGTTTCTCTAAAGAATCCTTAACAACCTCTAGTGCACTTGTCCTATGGAGAAATAATTTCTACACAGTATGGAATAAAGAACAACGGTTTCATTTCATTTA
The DNA here is from genome assembly GCF_048164855.1 of Canis lupus baileyi. Classification (NCBI taxonomy): domain Eukaryota; kingdom Metazoa; phylum Chordata; class Mammalia; order Carnivora; family Canidae; genus Canis; species Canis lupus. The sequence continues at coordinate 24,692,217 of NC_132844.1, read as the reverse complement.
TAAACAGTGTCCTTTGGGAAGGCTCACAGAAAGGCTTGCTAAACACTTGGATGGACTGGTAAATTTCTCATATTTATTCATCAACATCATCTCTCTTACAAGGTAAGCACCAGGGAAACCTCTGTCTTGCAGAGTGTTGTAAAGAATATTCAGCATGTAATAAAAGTTCTGTGATAAAAGTGATGGTAGTCATTCCTCAGGATGTAAGGCACTGAGGGAAAAGGACTGGGACAAACCAAGACAAACATTAACCTTTATTTGTACTAGAATCACATACCCTATAATTATCAGACCAAAAGAAAATTAGCATCAGCATTATTAAATCCCCTTCAGCTAAAAATGGGTGAGGATGATAATGACCACTTATTTTAGAGCATCTCACATTAATATCAGAGTACAAACCAATATTCCAACATCCAGTGGAAAATACAACTTTCTGCATTTTATAAATATTGCTGCTGTGGGATGCTCAGTATCCAAGTTGTTTGATAAAATTATGTAAGTCAATGAATGGTCAAGCTAGGATTTGAACTCTAATGGAGAGAATAGTATTAACCATTCAAAGAAGATCTTGCTGTTAGGCAGCAACAACAACAAAAAAATTTCTAAAGCAAATGAACTACAATGCATCTGAAATAATGAACAAATTAATTCCCCATCTGGGGAACATCTCCCAAATTGGTAGATATCCACCTGGGGAAATGGCCCTTTTCTAAGGTCCTCAGAGACTACAGACATATGAGAAAACTTAGATTAGTACCCAACAGAGTATATCAGGCTGAAGCATCTAGTCATGGTGTTAAACTATGTGCCATCTTGAATCTGAAACTCCAAAATCATAATTCAGAAATAAAGCCCTTTGAACACCCTCCTAGCTTACTAAAAGAATGTGACAAAATGCCCAGGGAAATTAAAGAAGATGAAGGGTATTTTTTAAGCATGAAAAGGATAATATTTACACACAAGGCACCATTACTGATCCCTAGAAAATAATAAAGTTCAACATCAAAGGCATGGTATATTTCCCTCCTACTTTCCCAAGTTCTCATCATTCATGACTACACATAATAAGCATTATACAGCTATTCTTAACTGTTGGAAAAATAATCTCTTAAAATGTATAAATATTATATCAATTTAATCTCTTTCTACCATTACCCTACTAATAGCTAACATTTAGTAATTCCTTCATGAAAGGCACTGTGCTAAGCACTTCACATGCATTTCTCATATCTTTATAATAACATGTATAAAGTGATATTTGGGTAGTGGATAAATAACTCAATGAAAATCAATCTAAGAAAAAAGTGTATACTCTGGAAAACAGAATGGAGGTTTCTCAAAAAGTTGAAAATAGAACTACCTTATGACCCAGCAATTGCACTACTAGGTATTTACCCTAAAGATATAAATGTAGTGATCCGAAGGGGCACCTACACTCTGATGTTTATAGCAGTAATGTGCACAGTAGCCAAACATCTGGAATGCCCAATCCCTGAAGTTACAGCCTTTTTGATGCTGAATTTGGATTAAGAACAAAGAGAACTTAGTCTTATATCAGGCTTCCTGCAGGGAGTCTAGGCATGTTTATAAACATTCTCTTAATTGGAAATGCATAAACTTTTAGTGTAAATTTTTCTGGATAATTGATATAATCCTTGAGAATAAATGGGCAAGATCTTAGCAAAAATTGTGCTTTCATGATCTGGAAAGAAGTAGACAATATTGCTGGCAACTCCAGAGCCACATTAAGGATTTCATGGGCCAAGAGAAGCAATATCAAGATATGCTCTATGTGTTCCTCCTCTGCATGGCCTCACTGATTGCAGTAAGATTGTGTATCTTTGGGTATTTAAGAGAGGAACTTAATATAACTTTACATTTGAGCGTAGTACAGGGGAGTCTATGGTAGGAGGCATGTGTATATATATGAATATTTTTTTGAGGGGGAGTCATATTAATGTAGTCCATCTATCTATCTACCTCCAATAGGTTAGCCCTAAGGGATAATTTTAAAAGTCATTTTTCAGGAGAAGATGTCCCTGAGCATTGTTCTCTGGCTTCTCCTAAATATGCCAGTCATGGCACTGGGGGTGATTGAAGATCCCCAAAAATAAGAAATGATAATGAACCAGAAATATTTCTCTTCTCCATTATCTGGGACCCATCCCTCTAGGTTCATACCGAGCAGAAACTGGAAAATTGCTGAGATTTTGGAAATATGAAGGGGTGAACATGGAGCTGAAATTTACCTCAAATCTTGCTTATTTAATTGCTACCACAGGGGGGATGACAAAACAAGGGAGAATTAAGTTTATTCAAAAAACTTAATTCCCTGGCCCTAAAAAAAGGGGGGGGGGCGGTGGCCAAGAGCACTAGTTCTGATTTTGAAATTTTAACTGTGAGTAATTCTGTTTCTAAAAGTGTGTGCAAAATAGTTTCCATAGCATGCAAGTCTGACCTTGAGACAGATCTGGACAAATGTCCTAGGAACTAATTGGGTTAAATTCTGTGTTCTGAAGTTTCACATTTTTCTTAAATAAGAACATAATATTTTTATTAGTAAATAAGTAAGCAATTACTTTTTGAAACTTCTGCTTGAAACAAGTATGAATATGTAACCTGATGCAGTAGCAGGTTTGTGTGTCCAGGCTAAATGTAGAAGAAAGGAAGACTGAGGCATCATTTTCAGGATGTTCATGGCTTCCAAGAATACTGAATTAAATGATCTCAAGACAATTCAGCTAAAGCATTAAGTATCTAGTTTCTGTGTTTTAGATATGATTTTGTTTGGGGCATAAATGTACTTGCTGGATCAGAACCAATGGAGATAAGGGGAAGCTGCCAGTGTGCCCAATGTCTCCAAAGTGAGAAATCTTAGGAAAATAAGTGTTTTTCCTTTCTTTTGGGTCACCTTAGAATCTTGCCCTATGGCCACAATTTCTTTGGTAGTAAGGAGGGTGATTAGACAACTGCATGTCCCTCCTTTCTTCAGTAAAATGTCAGGAAATGCTGCAGAAGATGAATATTGTAGAAGACTGGGCATGGGATATCAAATGGATACAGCTGAACTGAGGGTAGAGTACTGAGCACTGGAAGAGAAAAAATATCAAGATCCTTATTAGAAAATATATCTCTTATGAAGAGAATAACCAAAAGGAATTGAGACAGAGACAGAAAAAATAGGCAGGGTCCACTGGAGAGTGTGTGTGCCGTTACTTAGAACACTAACACAAGGGACAGAGCCAGCCAGATAAGCAGGAGGGGAGTGGGTGCAGAGCCCCTGCTCCCTGCCCTCAGCAAAACCAGGCCCCCACATCCACACAACCTCTCCATGCCAGAGAAATTGAGATGGCAGCCCATATCCTGTCTGGACCAACACAAACTGAATTAGCCAAACAGTGAGATGGGGGACATCCTCTGAGACTTCACTAAAATAAAGGGACACAGAACTCAGCATCCAAAGGAAAAGAGGGAAGGAAGCTACATGCTTCAGCAGTATTACCCATAAATCTGGCTGAGATGAGCCCTGCCAGCATTCTGTATGTTGATTCACAAATATATTTTCTGATAACAGCAACCGCAAAAACAACCAGACAAAAACAAAAAGCAAATATCTGACTAGCCACCTAGGATCAAAGAGTGCACTTCAAACAGATTTGTAATCAAGTCCTCAGACCAAACTATTAAAACACTGACAAAAAGGAATAATACTCAGAGTTAGACATTGACCTGCTCCATGACCCTAAAAAACTAGAGACAATACAAACGATTTTAAAAACATATTATGAACAGCTGTACGCCAATAAATTAGGCAATCTAAAAGAAATGGACGCATTTCTGGAAAGCCACAAACTACCAAAACTGGAACAGGAAGAAATAGAAAACCTGAACAGGCCAATAACCAGGGAGGAAATTGAAGCAGTCATCAAAAACCTCCCAAGACACAAAAGTCCAGGGCGAGATGGCTTCCCAGGGGAATTCTATCAAACGTTTAAAGAAGAAACCATACCTATTCTACTAAAGCTGTTTGGAAAGATAGAAAGAGATGGAGTACTTCCAAATTCGTTCTATGAGGCCAGCATCACCTTAATTCCAAAACCAGACGAAGACCCCACCAAAAAGGAGAATTACAGACCAAAATCCCTGATGAACATGGATGCAAAAATTCTCAACAAGATACTAGCCAATAGGATCCAACAGTATATTAAGAAAATTATTCACCATGACCAAGTAGGATTTATCCCCGGGACACAAGGCTGGTTCAACACCCATAAAACAATCAATGTGATTCATCATATCAGCAAGTGAAAAACCAAGAACCATATGATCCTCTCATTAGATGCAGAGAAAGCATTTGACAAAATACAGCATCCATTCCTGATCAAAACTCTTCAGAGTGTAGGGATAGAGGGAACATTCCTCAACATCTTAAAAGCCATCTACGAAAAGCCCACAGCAAATATCATTCTCAATGGGGAAGCACTGGGAGCCTTTCCCCTAAGATCAGGAACAAGACAGGAATGTCCACTCTCACCACTGCTATTCAACATAGTACTGGAAGTCCTAGCCTCAGCAATCAGACAACAAAAAGACATTAAAGGCATTCAAATTGGCAAAGAAGAAGTCAAACTCTCCCTCTTCGCCGATGACATGATACTCTACGTAGAAAACCCAAAAGCCTCCACCCCAAGATTGCTAGAACTCATACAGCAATTTGGTAGCGTGGCAGGATACAAAATCAATGCCCAGAAATCAGTGGCATTTCTATACACTAACAATGAGACTGAAGAAAGAGAAATTAAGGAGTCAATCCCATTTACAATTGCACCCAAAAGCATAAGATACCTAGGAATAAACCTAACCAAAGAGGTAAAGGATCTATACCCTAAAAACTATAGAACACTTCTGAAAGAAATTGAGGAAGACACAAAGAGATGGAAAAATATTCCATGCTCATGGATTGGCAGAATTAATATTGTGAACATGTCAATGTTACCCAGGGCAATATACACGTTTAATGCAATCCCTATCAAAATACCATGGACTTTCTTCAGAGAGTTGGAACAAATTATTTTAAGATTTGTGTGGAATCAGAAAAGACCCCGAATAGCCAGGGGAATTTTAAAAAAGAAAACCATATCTGGGGGCATCACAATGCCAGATTTCAGGTTGTACTACAAAGCTGTGGTCATCAAGACAGTGTGGTACTGGCACAAAAACAGACACATAGATCAGTGGAACAGAATAGAGAACCCAGAAGCGGACCCTGAACTTTATGGGCAACTAATATTCGACAAAGCAGGAAAGACTATCCACTGGAAGAAAGACAGTCTCTTCAATAAATGGTGCTGGGAAAATTGGACATCCACATGCAGAAGAATGAAACTAGACCACTCTCTTTCACCATACACAAAGATAAACTCAAAATGGATGAAAGAGCTAAATGTGAGACAAGATTCCATCAAAATCCTAGAGGAGAACACAGGCAATACCCTTTTTGAACTCAGCCACAGTAACTTCTTGCAAGATACATCCATGAAGGCAAAAGAAACAAAAGCAAAAATGGAACTATTGGGACTTTATCAAGATAAGAAGCTTTTGCACAGCAAAGGATACAGTCAACAAAACTCAAAGACAACCTACAGAATGGGAGAAGATATTTGCAAATGACGTATCAGATAAAGGGCTGGTTTCCAAGATCTATAAAGAACTTCTTAAACTCAACACCAAAGAAACAAACAATCCAATCATGAAATGGGCAAAAGACATGAAGAGAAATCTCACAGAGGAAGACATAGACATGGCCAACATGCACATGAGAAAATGCTCTGCATCACTTGCCATCAGGGAAATACAAATCAAAACCACAATGAGATACCACCTCACACCAGTGAGAATGGGGAAAATTAACAAGGCAGGAAACAACAAATGTTGGAGAGGATGCGGAGAAAAGGGAACCCTCCTGCACTGTTGGTGGGAATGTGAACTGGTGCAGCCACTCTGGAAAACTGTGTGGAGGTTCCTCAAAGAGTTAAAAATAGACCTGCCCTACGACCCAGCAATCGCACTGTTGGGGATTTACCCCAAAGATGCAGATGCAATGAAACGCCGGGACACCTGCACCCCGATGTTTATAGCAGCAATGGCCACAATAGCCAAACTGTGGAAGGAGCCTCGGTGTCCATCGAAAGATGAATGGATAAAGAAGATGTGGTCTATGTATACAATGGAATATTACTCAGCCATTAGAAATGACAAATACCCACCATTTGCTTCAACGTGGATGGAACTGGAGGGTATTATGCTGAGTGAAGTAAGTCAGTCGGAGAAGGACAAACATTATACGTTCTCATTCATTTGGGGAATATAAATAATAGTGAAAGGGAATATAAGGGAAGGGAGAAGAAATGTGTGGGAAATATCAGAAAGGGAGACAGAACATAAAGACTCCTAACTCTGGGAAATGAACTAGGGGTGGTGGAAGGGGAGGAGGTCGGGGGGTGGGGGTGAATGGGTGACGGGCACTGAGGGGGGCACTTGACGGGATGAGCACTGGGTGTTATTCCGTATGTTGGCAAATTGAACACCAATAAAAAATAAATTTATTATAAAAAAAATAAAAAATAAAAATAAAAAACTAGAGACAAACAGAATGTCCCAGGGTCCCTGGGCCCTGACTCTGTATACTAGAAGACAATGGTCTTCAGGAATATATGTGACTACTTCTCAAACTGAAATGCATGGTTGCTTGAGTAATACCTTCTGGAATGGTAATGTGAGCTCAGGCCTGAGGTGAGGTCTGTGTAGCAGCAAGAACTGATGGGGTTCTGGGTGTGTGGACAGCATTGCCAGTAGCTATGTATCCTACAAGGAAATCCGGGGCCATAGGAAGCTATTCAGAGATAGGCCATCTCTTCTTGCCCTGAGTGTCCCCCTCATGGCTCATAAGACTATATGCTTGGCTGATCAAACCAGGAACTTAATGTAACCTCACTGCTAACTAATGTGAGTGTGTTGAGGGTAGATCAGATGGGGGAGGAGGACCTCTTGATTTGCCAGACTATAGCCCACCTGACACATTACATTTCTTATCTTGAAAAATGTTACCTAAACAAAACAAGCAGGAGTGTAATTTCTAGAACAAAAAATCTGAAATCTCTGGATTTTATCCTCTATCCATTTCAAACACAATGCTACTCATCACTGCCTAACATGCTTCTGCTTCTTTGAAAAGTATAGTTTCGCTTACAAATATTTTTCCCTTATGTCTCACAGGAGGCTGTGAAATTTAACTAGAAGACATTTATGATCTCCGATGAAAGGTACTCATTAAGTATAATTGTTATCATTACCTGAATCTATTTTTACTTTCCTTGTTTTATATATGAATCCACATGGCTAGGTGTGGTCCACAAGAGCTTCAGCATTAGCATTCTTCCCCATTTGCTCACATTCCTCAGTGTCTGTCCTAGCTGGGCTAGCAGGTGGGTATTTCAGAGCCTTGGGTCTCAGGGCACTGGGCCTCATGGCAATCCTAGATCTCGTGTTCCTATAGGTGGCACTTTCTGACAGGCATAAAATTTCATTCCAAGACAAATGTGCCAATAGTTGGCTTGCTGTGGGTACAATTAGTCACTTTCTCAGAATGAGGAGCAAAGGGCTAATTGTTCTGCAAGTGGACAATTGCTGCTGTAATTATTAGGCCCTGTAATTTCTCATCCATACATAATTGCACATGTGGATGAGGAGAACTTCGGCTGTCTTCTTGCAATTCTGTCCATAAGGCTTCTCATTGTTATGCTCAGGTTTTTTTCCACTTCTATTGGTCATGGTTGTGCTTTTCCATGATTGTCCTTTTTTCCTCCATAAAACACCAATGCCAAAGCAGCTTTTAAAAAGTTGTCCAGAACAACTTAAATACTGAATCAGCCCTCCACTGGGTTTGTGTTAAATGTAACTTGGATATTTACAAAAGAAAGTTTCTGGCTGCAGTTTGTAGACTCATAGAAAAAAATAAAGCTAGACGCTTCCCCTAGGTTCCCAGTATCTTTTTTCCCCTATAATCCATGCTCTCCTCAAAATCTCCAAGAAAAGAAATTTCAATTTCATAGCCTCTCTTTGAAACTTCATTTCAGCATTACGTCTCTAACTCTAACATGTCTGAGCCTTGTATGTTCCCATGCTCAAAGCAGAAGTTCTGGGATCATAACGGTGGCAGTGATTTCATTGTTAGTTTCTTTGGGCATCGTGGGACCAAATTTGTTATATCCATGCTTATTAGCCAGACACAACCTCAAGGGGTCAATTACTCTGTTTTAGGTTTACATGTGAAGTTTTATTTATATAAAATGCTTTTGGAAGCAGCTGATCTTCCTCCTGAGGCATTTCACCAAAATACATTCAGATTCCTTTCACCGACATCCCCAAAGCCTCAGCACATGGCTGACAAGTATCTGGGTGACAGAGAAGACTTGCCTCCTTCCAATTTGCAAAGCTGCTTGAGAACTCCTTGCACAGAAGGGCATCCCACTGTTCCCTGTTCCTGGAGCATGGCTGGGTGTCCTAGACAAACAAGCTTCCCTAGCACCCATGGTGCTGCAGGCTTCCCTTCAGATGAAAATGGAATACTGAAGAAAATTCTGTTCGGCTTTGTGAACTCTCGTAATACAAAGCTTGGTAATGCTGGAGAAGGCAAAACTGACTTAAAGGATTTGGGGAGAGTGCTCGCTTCGGCAGCACATATACTAAAAAAAAAAAGGATTTGGGGAGAATCATGCCATTAGGCAATGCTTTGATTTTTTTTCTTTCTTATTCTTTTGATAGTTCCAAATAAAAGTGAAACACACTGAAAGATATGATACCTACCCGCTGAAACTGAGAAATAGGCTCTGGTGAAATCATTTGCTATTAAAGGTAAATCTGCCTGTATAGAGACAGCAAATGCATGCCTCCCTGCCTGTAGATCTTTCAGGCAGCCTCAAAATAACAGTCAGCTGCCCCCTACCTTATGACCCTTAAAAGCTGCAACCTAAACTCCCCCAACTAAGAATATTAATAAGCACTGTCAAGATCATGCATTGCATTTCCGGCGCCCAATCCCCCCTTTTTCTGCTCAAAGTGAATGGAATCCTAAATGCGCCACATTTGCTTTTATGAGGATGCATTTGCCAGTCGGCCTCAATGCAAGCCCGAGTGCTTCAATAGCATTAATAAAAGGGGTGGTAATCTGAAGAGCCTTATTTTTGTCCCTAATGTTCACCCCAAAAGGAAATGTGCTTCTTACTAATAATAGAGGATGTGACCAAAAACATCAAGTGTATTTATCTGTTCCTAGTTCATCTGCCAAGGCTTATATTTCCTATCAGCGGTCTTTTAGAAAGGCTAAAACAATTAACCTCTTTCTCACTTGCCCTGCCAAAAGCCAAGGTCTGGCAGTTTTTGTTTGGGAAATTCAACTGAAGACCAACCCCTCCTCCTCTAACACACAAACCAAGTTAATGCAAAATAATGGTAAGAGCTAGCATTCACTAAGACCTAGATGCACTCACCTAGCAGCCAGGCACTGCTTAGCACTTTATACAGGTTAACTCATTTAATCTTCACCATAACCTGTGAGGTAGGTCCTGTTTGGATCCTCTTATACCACCATGGAAGCTGAGATACAGAGGCATTAAGTAACTTGCTCAAGATAACACAGCTGGTAAGCGATGATGCTCTAGAAACATTGTTTTGGTCACTATATGATCTACCTCTGTGTCAATGCTGTTTTATGTTTTAAGATGATATAGACTGACCCATTGCCTTCCAGGTGGCATCAAGCAGCACAGTAAGGACAGTACTGGCTCTCCCCCATTCCTTAAAACCCACGTTCCCTTTATACATCCCGTTGTCACTTAGCTCATTCATAGTTTGGCTAGGTTTCTGACTTCCAAATCAAATGTGCTAAAAAAAATCTTGGGCCCTGGTCCAACCCAGGTTCTTCCAGATTCACTCAGAAGTCCTTAAGTTTACCATATAGGACATGTATTAGACAGACAAGCTCATTATCAGATTATGTGTCTAAAGAAATATCAAGCAACACACAAGTGCCCATCATAGCAGATTAATGACCGTTAGGCATTTGGTAATGATAGTCACCAACTTTAGTGCTCATTGGTAAGTATCCATGAACTGTGCAACACTAGCAAACAAGAAGATAGCTACAGATAAGTTGTGTTGTCTTGTGCTTCAATCTGTGGAGATTTGGCCCATCTCCATATATCATATAATAACTTTTTTGTCAATCTGCATATTAATATCTACATTATTTTAAAATAAGTGTTCAGAAATTGTTAACTCTGTAATAATTCGAATGGGCACTTGTATGCTGCAGTTTTGTCTTTTAAACAAAAGCTAATTTTTAAAAAAACCTTTTTTATCCTGATAAAACTCTTATGCCCTCATTTTAATGCTTTCAGCAAGCTCTGTATAGGCAAGATGCTAAAAATAAAAGTTGGCACCAAGCTATATTCTATAAAATCAAAATGTTTCTCTAGCGTTTTTTTTTAAAAAGTAATAAGCAACTTTTTTCTACACTCAATTTGTTAAACTTAAGCCCAAGAAAATGCAAAGGGGATCCAGATTTCTGTTTTACATGTTTAATGGAGTGTGTGTCCACGATGCAACTTTTCCCTCCTCTGGAAATCAATAAACCCACTGCCCTGGCTGATGTCCATCTAGTTCACCCACTCCTAGCACAAAATCTGATCTAAAAGAGGGACAGACTTGGAAAGACCTCTGCTCTAATTAAGTATAGAACAGCATCACTCTGAGTTAAATTAATAGTGATTTTTAATTTTTTAATAGTGAGTTCATCATACACTTTATGTCACAAAATGTTTTCCTGCTCATAAAAAGCTCCTGAGCAATATATAAATCATCTTTCATGTCCTCCAGCCTATAGCCTTCCAAGTTTTCATCTCCTAACTAACACTGTTTCTCTTCAGAGTAATTAACTTAAGGAGAAGCTGGCAATCTGCCTTTAGCTTAACCTTCATTGGTTTCCAACTAAAAACAAAAGGAGAAGAATCCAACATTTGGCCAATGGCCCAGTCAACCTCTTCCTTGCCAAGAGAGTTTCCAACAGGTGCTGCCATTCTCTGAGGGCCTAGAGATGTGGATTTTGAGCAGCAAACCCTGTTTTCATTCTGCCTTTGGCTTTCCTCTGGATCCTGAAATGACTGTGTTTAACCATAGACCTATAGATCATGGAAGATTATTTTTTCTCCACTCCAAGCAAAGAAAGCATAAGCCCAGGTTCATCAAAAAGGAAATTTCCAGCAGTACTTTAATTAAATGTTAACCTTTCTGTGAAGAATTATAAATTGCATTAGAACATAAACGTCAACTGACGACATTTGAGACCTGAGTTGAACTTATGTAATGTTTCCAATAATAAGTGTGTCTATTTAAGATGTCAGTTAAAAGTTCAAAACCTTGATATGTGGGGGCTGTCAAAAGGAATCATTAGAGCCACATGTTGGAGTTGGTCTTCAGGGAGAAATTTCAGAAAGGTGACAGAGTTTGACCAGAATTGAAGCTTACTTTTGGCTTCAAGATCTGTGTTCGTTCTATTCTCCTGCACCTCCCAGATGCTTGGGGAAATCTTAATAATACTAGACATGTTTACAAGTCAGATGCAGTCAATTCTAGAGTCAAGATCAATAATGCTCTTTTCCCTTTCCCTAACAAGCTGATAGCCCCTGACTGACATCCCTTCACCTTCACCTCAGAGTAATGATATGGCTGGTTCTAATATCCCAAATTCCTTTCATTCTGCTTACTGGTAAGAAATGACTCTCCCTTCCATCTGGGTGACAGGTGCCATAAACTGCACATTACTTTGTCAGCCCTAAAGTCAGGGCATCGATAACTTCCACTGGGACAAAGTTGATAATAATCTCTTGGTATAAAATTGTCTTTTAGAGAATTAGATAAATGTGAAACACTCCACATTGTCAAGAACATCACTCAAAACTGCTTCGCCCGTTTGACAGCCCATGATAGAGGACACATTAAGAGCCTGAAAACGTGGATATCTGTTTTCAGGGCTGTACTTCCCACAATCTGTCCCCCTTTGCTTCAATCCAGGCAACAAACTCAGCTCCACAAAGTGGTTGCTGGCCACACTCTTAAACCTGACCAGGACTGAGTCCTGGGAACAAGCCCTGCCTCTCAAGGGCAGACTTACAAGTCCCGCTGTGAAATGTGCCGACTCTGGAGAATAAATAATTCAGTGCACTCTGGTAATATCTCTTTTCACAGAGATTCTGTGACAGGGCCTTGACAATAGCAATGTTCGTTGTGTTTGTTAATCCACAAGTAGTAAGGAAAAGGACCGGGGAGGGAGAAAGAAGCTCCCACATGACTCCAGAATATAATTTCATACTGTTATCCCAGTGAATGTCGAAAATTGTTTTAACAAAAGGAAATAAGTGGATTCATAGGATTTCTGAATTGATAATTGCTGGAAGAGTTCATTTGGTCTAACCTAAGGCTCAGGTAGGACCACGTCCTGACTGGTCAAGAGAGGTCCTTCCTAGATATTCTTTAACTCGCTTCTTCTAGTTTTTAATTATCCAGAAAAGAATTTTTTTCCTGTGAGTCAAAACTCCCTCACTGCAGTAGACAACCTTTCACTTGAGATTTTCCTTTCCCATGTCCTTCATGAGCTGGACCTGTCTTTCTTCCCTCCTCCACCACAAGTATTTGGAAGTATCTAGGAAGCACTCTTGCATAATGTGGTTCTGTGCAATCCTATCCAGATCACTCAGATGCAGACTTTGAGGTTTAAGATTTCATGAGTTCACAACATTCCAGGAGCAGACATAGCAAAGCCTTGCAATGGTTCTCCATTTCACCCTCAATAAAAACAGAAATCCATACAATGGTCTTCAAGGCCTGCATAATCTGTTCCCCCATGACCCATCCCCTACACACATGTGCACACACTAATTATGCCCTTCTCTTCCTCTCCAACCCTCTCTCCTTACTCACCTGGATCCAGGTACCTTATCCACCCACTTCAGACCAGCTCCTATCTCAGACCACTGCACTCCCCATTCCTCTGCTTGGAGCTCTCTTCCCCAGGATGACCATGAGACTCACTCCTCCACTTCCTTCAGATCTTTGTTCAGGTGTCACCTTTTCACTGAGGACCGGTCTGGCCACTCTGTGTTATATTGCAACCTCACTGCATCCTACTGCCACACCTCTGACTCTAAGACCTTGTTCTATGATGTCTTCTATATTAATTACTTTCTAACATACCATATTATATATTTAGTTATTATGCTTATTCATAATTGGTGCCTCCCCAAGGTAGAATATCAGCCACAGGGATAGAAATTTTTGTTTTGTTCACTACTGTTTCCCCAGCAACTACAGTAGTGCCTGACACATAGTAGGTGCTTAATAAATATTTGTTGAATGCATGAAAAAGTACACATCAAACCAGTGATGGGCTTCTCAGGCTCCAACAGAGGAGTAAAAGAAGAGGACTGTTGGACGAGATGGCCCTCACTGCCCATTTGCTGAGGTGGAGAAAACAGTCAGCAACACAGAGCAGGAGAGCACTGGGCAGCCTCTCTAGGGAGTCTGGACTTCCAGAAGCCTTCATTTACCTCCCTGCCAGCTCAAACACTGCTATCTCTCCACTTTTCACACACTATGATTTCTCATAAGGCTCTCTCCTAATTCACTTACAGTCTCTACCCAATATCTGTCCAACTGAGCTTTCTAAACACAAATCAAATCATCTACTCTACAGAGCTGCCACTGTGTTCCAGAAATGTTCTAGGTACTGGGGATATAACAATGAGACAAGACTCCCTTTCCTAGGAAAGCTTACAATCTAGCAGGTGTGGCAGACAGTAAGCAAGATAAGTAAAACCTATCATTAAACGTTCCTGAGGAAAGGCCTCTTCCTTGCTTGCTTAAAACTTGTCCTTGGTTCCCTATTGTCTCCAGAATAAAACTCAAGCCCCTTATGACTGGGAGGAGACAGCTCTTTCATGTCCACTCCTCCGACCTCCGATCCAGCTCAATGCTTGCTACGTGCACTCCACCTTCCAGGCAGAACGAACTTGTTGCAATTCCCTGATTATGCCTTGTTCTCTTACACATGTGTCTTTTCATGCACTGTTCCTTCTGCCTGGAGTGCCCTTCTCCCTTCCTTCCATTTTCTTGGCCACTTTAGTTTGTATTCGATACCCACCTTAAGCATTATGTCTTCCAGTAGTCTTTCTCTGCCACCCCACCCCTATATCAGTGGAGTATCCTTTTTTTATCTTTTCCCTCTCATTGGGAACACCTCTATCTTTGTCCTTTCCCCACTAGTTTTTAACTATGTCCCACTGTCTGTAGACATCTTAGGCCTTTATATTTCATGGGTGCCTGACCCATTGTAGTCAATAAATATTTGCTGAGGGACGCCTGGGTGGCTCAGCGGTTGGGTGTCTGCCTTTGGCCCAGGGCATGAAACTGGAGACCCCGGATCGAGTCCCATGTCGGGCTCCCTGCAGGGAGCCTGCTTCTCCCTCTGCCTGTGTCTCTGCCTCTCTCTCTCTCTCTCATGAATAAATAAATAAAATCTTTTAAAAAATTTAAAAAAATAAATATTTGCTGAATAAATAAATGGATGAATAGATAAATGGAAGAATGGAAGAAAGGAAGGACAGATAAATTAAAAGGTGACTGGATGGAAGGAAAGCATTATGGACTAAATTGTGTCTATCAAGATTCATATGTTGAAGCTGTAGCCCCCAGTACCTCAGAATATGATTATATTTGGAGATAGCATCTTTCAAGAGGTAATTAAGGTAAAACCAGGTCATCAGGGTGCATTCTAATCCAATATGACTGGTGGCTTTATAAGAATAGGAAATTTGGAGACACATAACAGACAAAAGTCCATGTGAAGACACAAAGAGAGAATGCCCATCTAGAAGCCAAGGACAAAGGCATCTATAAAAATCAACCCTGTTGAGGTGCCTAGGTGGCTCAGTCAATTTAGTGCCCAACTCAGTTTCAGCTCAAGTCATGATCTCAGGGTCATGAGATTGAGCCCCACTTTGGGCTCCATACTCAGTGCAGAGTCGGCTTGAGATTCTCTCCCTCTTCTTCTCCCTCCTGCTCTGCCCATCCTCTTGCATGCTCTTTCTAGAAATATAATCTTTAAAAAAAAAACCTGCAGATACTCTGATCTAAGACTTCCAGCCTCAACAACAGTGAGAAAATAAATTTCTGTTGTGTAAGCTACCCAGTCTGTGGAACTTTGTTATTGCAGCCCTAACAGACTAATACAGATGGATGGATGGGTGGATGGATGGATGGATGGATGAAATGATGAAAGAAGAAGGGAGGGAGAGTAGGTGAGCAGACAGATGATACCTTCTCCACAGTCTCTGTGTCATCTAAAATTCCTGACCCTGCCTATGACATCCTGACACCTCCAAAAAGGTCACAGCCCCACTCTGTGCAGTATTGAAGACACAACCTTTAGTCTCCACCTCTCACCCTCCCATGGTCCTCAACCTCCTCTACTTCCCCTGGATGTCTTCTCTCAAGGAACCTTCTCCAGTTCTCCCAGTACAATCTCCCCCACCTTTGAAGCCTATTCCTTCACAATCTGTTTAGCAGCCCCTCAGCCCCAGCTCTCAGACTGCTGGAGACTTCCAGAAGAATTTACATCCCTCTTTTCCTCTATTGTGGCCCATCTGCAGCATCTGCCTAGGTTCTCATATGCCCATTTTTTAGGACCTGGACACTTAGATGGCCGCATCTGGCCAAGCTTGTGGGGCTCCTTGGGCCTCTGCTGTTGCTCTCCTTCTCATCTCCTTAGTGTCAGAGCCCCAGTATATACTCAAGAATAATAGTCCAGATCCATGTGACATTGGTTGGGCTTACCAATCTCTTTGCCTCAACTCCCACATATGTAAAATGGGAATAAACAGTAGTGCCTGCCTTACAAGGTTACCATGAAGACTAAAAGCATGGAATTGCATGCAATTATTGTGATCCACTCAACTTTCCATAAATAGACTTGTTGCCTCTAAACCCACTCATTGGTGCCATTTTTCCCCCATTACTTCCTCCAGGCACAACTCTGCTTTTCCTGTTTCTTTAGTAGAGGCAAAACAGATTTCTCTAGGCCCACAAAACTGGGAAGAACCTGGAAAAAGCTGGACAGCCCCAGCAGGGTCCCCTCTCTCCGACCTCACTTGCCTGTCAGCTTTAGTTTCTTCTTCTGCAGCCTAGCTTCTCCTCAGAGATAAGAGCCTGGCATTGTCTTTGAGAGCCTGGTGTGGTCCTGAGGCCTGCCTAGAAATGGTCTGTTCTGGCTCTCCCCACAGCTGCTGGAGAGGGTGTCACTGTCTAGCTAAAAATATTCTCAGTGACTAGGGAGCTGTGGGGAGAAGTTAGGCTAGCGAGGGGATGGCTTTTTTTTTTTTTTTTTTTTTTTAGCACAGTACTGTTTAATTCTTTTCACTCACATGCATGTATTACTATAATAAAAATTTAGGTAAAACAAACTGTTTCCTCTTGACTGGCAAACTGTTAAAAGACAACATGAATAAAAAGCATGGATAGCTCACCTTTTCTTTTTTTAATCATGGTAAAGTAGAAACATAACACAACATAAAACAGCCATGTTTAAGTGTACAGTTCAGTGGCATTAAGTACAATTACATTGTTGTGTAACCATCAACACCATTCATCTCCAGAACTACTTCATCTTGCAAAATTGAAACCCATTAAACAATAACTCACCATTCCCTGTCCTCTTGGCCCCTGCAACCACGATTCTACTTTTTTGTCTCCATTAGTTTGATTACTCTAGGTACCTCATATAAGTGAATCATCCAGTATCTGTCTTTTTGTGACCGGCTTATTTCACGTAGTATAGTGTCTTCAAGGTTCATCCATGTTGTAGTATGTGTCAGAATTTTACTCCTTTTTAAGGCTGAAAAATACTCCACTGTGTGCATATACCACATTTTTTTTAATCCATTCATTCATCAACGGACACTTGAGTTGCTTCTGCCTTTTGACTATTGTACATAATGCTGCTATGGACAGTGCACAACCAGCTCAGCTTTTAAAAAGTATGCTTTTAAGAGCTTCTCTTGTTTTTATTATGAATATTAGGAAAGCAAAGGGAGGCCAGGGCACCTAGGAAATAAATGATCCCTCCATCATCTGGTCATCAAATGGATTCATCCTCCATATTCTTTGTTTGGGTACCCTCTGAAGCAAAGATTATTATCCCTATTTGATACTGAAAAATTGAGGCTCAGAGAGATAAATAAGTCACCCAAAGTAACACAACTAGAAAGGGGCTGACACTCAGCCCAGGTCTACTCCATGGTCCAAAACCTTTCTGCTCTCTCATGCTGCCTCCCAAAAGTAGGATCAAAGCTGGACCTGATGTGTGTGCAAATGAGGAGGAAGGCAAGAGGCTGAAACTCTATCCCTCCCTTCCCTATGCCTGAGAGACAAATATCATTCTTTTAGAGCCAATGGAGAACAAAGAAAAGTACAGAAAATTGAGCCTAAAGGATGCAGACATGAAGCCTGATGTTCAGACCAGAACACACTTAACTACTTGTAACAATGCCAAAAGGGAGGAAGAATTCTCAAAGTCTGCAAGGAAATGCCAAACGAAAGGGATCAAAGTGCCAGGAATTATTTCAAGGCCATGAGTGGACAAGAAAATGGCAGATGAGTTTTGGGAGAGGAAAATGCCAAGAATTACACTCAAAGAAAATCATCCAGGGCACCTGAGTGACTCAGTAGTTGAGCTATCTGCCTTTGGCTCAGGTCATGATCCCAGGATCCTGAGATCAAGTCCCACATCGGAGTCCCTGCAGGGAGCCTGCTTCTCCCTCTCCCTATGTGTCTGCCTCTGTGTGTCTCTCATGAATAATTAAATAAAATCTTTAAAAAAGAAAAAGAAAAAGAAAATCATCCAAAGTGGTCTAACAGGAGGATTGTGCGGAGCTAGTAGTGTAACTGTGGCAAAATTTTGGGTAGGTGTGGGCTGTGCAAAGGACACAGAGCTGCCCAGTTGCACCTCTGAAGGAAAAGGAAGTAAAAACTACTGGCCATCTTTGAAAGGATATTGATCAAAAAATAGAAAACAAAAGTAAAACAAGAATAAAAACCCTTACAAAGGTGAAAAATAAGACTTGGGTTAGGGGAATGAGTAGATCCCACTGAGAGGCATACAGAGGAAATCATTTTTCTTAGAAAATATCAGGGCTACCTGTTGTAGGTACCAAAATGGTAGGTAAGATACTGAGCAGCCTCCAATAGTGCTCCGTAAGCAACCTGAGAACCTGCCCATTGCATGTTCCCACTCTGTGGTATCTCAGGAAAGGATGTGACAAGGGTACAGGAAAAGTAAGTGTGGCCTGAAGGCCAGGTTGACCCATGAGAATGAGATCAGGAGCCTGGGGTTTTCACAGCCCACCACCCCCATGAAGGGTCTGATCCAGGAGCCTGCAGAATATGACACTGTACCTGGACAGGTTACATCCAGGGGCCTGGCCCAGAGTCTGTTATGTACTTGTCTTTGTGTCATGAGGGGACAGGAAAGGGAAGAGATCAGAGTAGACATCTGATGCTCTGATATTAGGTCTTAAAGATCCTTTGCAGAGTTTCTCTATGTAAGGATGTGGCTTGACTCCTAGAATATATTAACCACCCCACCCCAAAGCATTCCACCTAGACCTGGCCCTGGCTCTGGAGGTCCACAGCTACAGGGAGAAGGGTCCTAGGATGAGCTCAGGGGGACATTCTCAGAATCTTGCCTTTGAGACATTTTGCTGAAACTTCTAAGTCCAAAGTGATACCTCTGCCACCTGGAACAAGAATCTCAAGTAAGAACAGTGATGGAGACTGTGGCTTCCTGGGTCCTATCCAGGAAGGACTCCGTTCCATGAGTCAGTGCTACCAATTTCCTCACAACCAAGCACTTAGAAGTAAGGCTTCCCTGATCCCTCGGTCTGGCACACAAGCCCCACATAGCCTTGATCCAGGGGCTCAGCTCTGGATGGCCTCCCTCAAGGCTCTGGAGGGCCACTCTGATCTGTACATGGTCCCCAGAGAACAAGCTGCTTGTGACCTGGTGGGATTTAGTTTGGGAATGAGAAGGGAGTGAGGGCAGGAGATAGGACGGCACTCTGAGGAGCGGAATAAGCAAATGGTAGAGAGAAAATCTTAGGCAGCCAGTCAGGCTGCTCCTGAGCTAGAGGTGACCAGTGGGGTTCCCAGTGCAATTGTGCAGCGCCCACACAATACAAAGGTGCTCCACAGAGGCCAGGCATGGAGGTAGAGCTGCACATGGAGGGTGCTTGCCCAGGTCTTGGCCCTAGCACAAGGCTGTGTCCACGATAAGGATAGGGACTCTTCCTTATTTACACAAAGACACAGCACATACGTAAACAGCCCTAGGCTTCTCAGGACACATCACTGAGTGTGAGACAGTTGATGGAAGTGTGTGCCCTTCTTCCTCTAGGGAACACATGGGTCATAAAGACTGAACTACACCTGTGCCTAGACTTAGCTAGGTCAGTTCGGGCTCAGCAAAGCCCCATCCATGGCTGGCATGTGCTAGGCTCGTTACCCATGGGGAAGATACCTACCTGACATTACACCAGGGGCTGGGCATCAGGGCTTTGCCTCATTCAGAGGCTTGGCAGGACCCCAGCATGCGGAACAGAGCAATGGTCCCTGACCAGTGCAGCCTACTCCCCCCTCCATTCCCACCCATAGGCAGAAGAATCTCTGCTGCCATTACCCAGCCGGCTCCCAGGGTGTGGGGATAATACCCTCCCCATGGCCGCTCCGCAGGGATGGCCTATAAGAACCATCCAAAGTGCAAGGGGATTGACCCTGCTCTGCAGCGCTCTTTTGGCTTAATAGGAACAGCTGGTCAGTGAAGTGTTTGCTAGCAATTTAACAAGGCTCAAACAGCAAGAGGCATCTGCTGATAAATCAAAAGGGAGCGCCCAGCTAAATGAGGTTTAATTTAAATTCCTATCTCGAGCTGAGAGAAGAGTGCGGTTATGCCTTCCAGTTGTATTAGTACCAGCAAGACCTGGGCCTTGGGGGAGGATGGCCCCAACAAGACAGAGCTATAAAGCCATGCCAAACTGCTGATAGGAAGGTAGAGGGAGAAGGCAAAGAGAGAAGTTGTCATTTCTTCTCTCATAGAAACAAAACAAGCTTCATTCTCTTCGAAGGCCATAAAACTCCTTATGGCCATGAGCACGTCCACTGTGGCTGCCCCATTACGGCAGAGGACAGGAGCCCACGCACAAGAGCACAAATGAGCCTGGCAGGGAAGAGGACTGTTCTCTGGAAATGTCATCAGTCCAGAGCCATGATGACATCCAGGGAAAACAAGAGCTGCTTCTCTCTCATTATTTCCTTCCACAAAAAGCATCTCCATCCACTTCCATTAAATCCTCCTCTGCCTGTGAGCTGTGCACAGCCTTGAGTTTCCATATGTAAATGCCCAGTCCCAAATGGACCTGACTCTCCCTTTCTGCACATCCTATTTGTTTCTTAAATCAGAGGCCTGAACTAACATCAGGCAAAGAGCTGACTGCTGCTTTAATCATTCCCACTGCATGCACCTCAGGAAGTTGAGCGGTGACTCACTGAAGATCCCTCCTTTCAGGAGGCCAATCTCAACTGACCTTTTCCCATGTTTCATTTCACTGGGACTAGTGACAAGTTCTCTATGGGTCTGAAGGGTATAGCTGGATCTCAGTTCCCAGAGCCTGTTGGCAGAGGGAAACTCAGAAAGCAAAAGGGTAGAGAAGGAGGTGACCCCCTACCAGCGGACACTGAAAGTATGGCTTAAAGTTCATGCACACCCAATCACTCCTCACCCCCCTCATCCTTTCCAAGCAGCGTCCTCCCCACCTCCACACTCTTCTCAGCTACTCTGACTCTCCTCTTCAAACACATCAGCACACGTTCCCTTGTCATGAGTACATGCTCATTAAGAACATGTGACCTGCCACAGTGACCTCATCTTGTTTTATAATAGGTTCCAAGGCTGATAGGCCAGGGCAATATCTCACATAGGCATGTATCTATTAGTGATTGTGTTTGACTTGCTAGTAAGAGCAAAGAGAATACAGGTTTTTTTTTTTCTCACACAGAGTTCACAGATGGCAGTCCCAGCCTGGCATGGCAATGGGCATCAAGAACCAAGGCTCCTTCAATTTTCTGACTCTATATCTTTAGCTTCTGACTTTCATTCTGAAGGCCACCTCATGAGCAAAGAAAGGACTAATGGTGGAACACTGACCATCACATCTGGATTCCAGACAGAAGGCAGAAGAAAGAAGAGGGGCTCCCCCGCTTCAAAACAGCCACTTTATAATTGTCTTTTAAAAATTTTTCCAGAAGTCCCACCCAATAACCCTTTTGTGTATCTCATTGGTTAAAACTTGTTGCCTGTCCACATCTAGAAACATAAGAGGCTGAAGATTGTAGTCTATTATTTGAGCATCTTGCCACCTCCCATAATAAATAGAGATTCTTCTACAAAGGAAGAAGCAGAGAAATGTATTTGGGCTGGCACTATCAGCCTCTGCCACAATGGGCAGTGTCATTTTCATTTGACAAGGATTCTCATAAGGTTCTAAGGTTGAGACGGTAAAGACTGTGTGGGATTCTAAGCAGCATCTCAAAGGGTGTTGTGGCTATGCCAGCTGGGACAGAAGTCTATAGACACCACACAGGACCTAGTCCTGATAGCAAACATTAACAATAGCTTGGATGAAAATTTTCTAGAAGACAAGATTTTTGCCCCAGTGAGAAGGAAGATATACACAAAAATTATCAAAAATACTACAATGTGTCAGTGTCTACAGGAGCCCAGAGAGCTCACATCCAAGGCAGTGAGGGAACACAAGAGTGATTTGCCCTGAATTCTGACTCTGATGGTTTGCACCTGACCCCAGATCCCCTAAGCACATGATGTCTGTTGATGTTTATACACATACAGATACCAAAATAACAAATAAATTCTATTTCTTTTTGCATGAACCTTGTGCTTAGTAAACATATGCTGACTGATCAAAAATTAGCCACGAAGTTCTATAACATCAAACATCAGTGAGAGGAGCAGATAGAGGAAGAGGGGTTAAAGACTCTACAGCACCTGGAAAAGGGATCCTTAGCTCCTTTCACACAGATGTTTTGAGTAGAACTATGTTTGTCTGAATTGCTTGCAAGACGTTCTTCAAGGAATTAGGTAGATAGATTTGATGACCCAAAGGAAAAAGAAGCAAGAGAGGGGCTCTCTCCAGTCCTGAGTGCCATGCTAAACCAGAAATGCTTCAAGTTATCTGCAGAGCAATATTCAGAAATAGCGCTTGTTCAGTTTTTTTGGTTTTATTTTGTTTTTTGCTTTCTATTTTGAAATAATGTTAGACTCCCAAGAGGTTGCAAAAATACTAGATCCATGTACCCCTTATCCAGGCTTCCTAAATTATAATATCTTACACAATCATAAGAAATTATCAAAACCAGGAAACTGATATTGTCACAATATTATCAACTCAACTACAGTCCGTATTCATATTTCATCATTTTAGCACAAGACTGTACTAATGTAAACACCATCCTAATCAGGATATAAAAGTGTTCTATTCCCTTAGTGAAAACCCTTTTCTACTCTTTTATAGTTCCTTTAATATCTCTAGCCCCTAGCATTCAATGATCCATTACTATAATTTTGTAATTTTTTTTAGAGAGTATGCACATGCCATAAGCTTGGGGGGAGGGGCAGAGGGAAAAGGAGAGGGAGAATCCTAATAGGCTCCACACCCAGAGCAGAGCCCATCACAGGACTCAATCTCACATCATGAGATCATGGCCTGAGCCAAAACCAAGGGTTGGATGCTTAACTGACTGAACCACCCAGGAGCCCCTAATTTTTTAAATGTTATATAAACTATGTCATACAGTATATAACCTTTTTAGATTTTTTTCATTCAACATAATGCCTTCAAGATCCATCCAAGTGATTATGTGTATCAATAGTTTGTTCCTTTTTAATGCTGAGTAGTATTTCATGGCATGGATGTACCAGTTTGTTTAATCATTTACTATTAAGAACATCTGAGCTGTTTCCAGTTTTCTTTTTTTTTTTTTTTTAAAGATTTTATTTATTTATTCATAGAGACACAGAGAGAGAGAGAGAGGCAGAGACACAGGCAGAGGGAGAAGCAGGCTCCATGCAGAGAGCCTGACATGGGACTCGATCCAGGGTCTCCAGGGTCTCCAGGATCACGCCCTGGGCTGCAGGCGGCGCTAAGCCGCTGAGCCACCAGGGCTGCCCTGTTTCCAGTTTTCATCTATTATGAATAAAGTTGCAAAAAGAAATAGTGTACAACTATAAACATTTGTATACAGGTGTTTGTGTTTGATAAGCTTTCATGTATGTAAGATAACTACCCACAAGTGTGACTGCTACGTCATACGGTAAATGTATGTTTAACTTTGTAAGAAACTCCCAATGGTTTTCCAGATTGGCCACATCATTTTATATCCCACTAAGCAACATGTGAGAGTTCCAGTAGCTTCACATCCTTGCCAGCATGGTAGTGTCAATATTTTTTATTTTAGCTATTGTAATAGGTGTGTAATGGTATCTCATCATGGTTTGAATTTGTATTTTTCTAATAAAAAATCATTTTTTGTGTTTTTATTACAATAGCTTTATTGACATATAATCTGTGTACCACACAACTCATCCTTTAAAGTACATAATTCAACATTTTTAAATATATTCACACATTGTGTAACTCATACCGTCTCAATTTTAGAACATTCTCATCACCTCACTAAGAAGCCCCGAGTCCCTTAGCAGTCACCTGACCACCATTTCTCTCATCCTCAACTGCCTCTGACCCAACACCAAGCAACCACAAATCAACTTTATATGTCTATAGATTTGCCTAGTTGGGACATTTCATATAAATAGATTCATACAATATATTGTCTCTTTTTTTTTTTTTCTTTTTCTTTCCAAGTTTTTGTTTAAATTCCATTTAGTTAATGGAATAGTGTAATATTAGTTTCAGGTGTAATCATGTTGAACATCTTTTCATATACTTATTTTCCATTTATATATTTTATTTGGAGAAACGTCTTCAAGTCTTCTGTCCATTTTCTAATTACATTGTTTCACTGTCAAGGTTAAAGAGTTGTTGATATATTCTAATGCAAATGTTTTGTCAGATGTATGATTTGCAAATATTTTCCCTTAGTCTGTGGTTTATCTTTGTATTCTATTAATAGTATCTTTCACAGAGCAAAGTTTTAAATTTTGATGAAGTCCAATTTAACAATTTTAAGAAATAAAATAAATTTATTTTTCTAAGAAATTCTCGCCTAACTCTAGGTCATGTAGATATCATGGAAACTATCTTCTCTGATCACAATGAGATAAAGTTAAAAATCAATAATATAAAAAACTGAAAATTCACAAAATTGTGAAAATTAAATATACTTTTTTAAAAGATTTTATTTATTTATTCAGGAGAGACACACAGAGAGAGAGGCAGAGGGAGAAGCGGGCTCCATGCAGGGAGCCTGACGTGGCACTCGATCCCGTGTCTCCAGGATCAGGCCTTGGGCTGAAGGCAGCGCTAAATTGCTGAGCCACCCAGGCTGCCCAAACAATACACTTTTAACAATCAATTGATCCAAGAA
Source organism: Canis lupus baileyi (assembly GCF_048164855.1). Taxonomy (NCBI): domain Eukaryota; kingdom Metazoa; phylum Chordata; class Mammalia; order Carnivora; family Canidae; genus Canis; species Canis lupus. The sequence continues at coordinate 24,667,434 of NC_132844.1, read as the reverse complement.
GAAATCAAAAAGGAAAACAGAAAATGCTTTACAAATGATGAAATTGAAAACAAAACAGAACAAAACGTATGAGATGCAACAAAAGCAATACTAAAATGAGGAAAATTATAGCTATAAGTGCTTATATCAAAAAAAGAGAAAGATCTCAAGTCAACAACGTAACTTTACAACTTAGGAACTAGAAAAAGAAGAACTAACTAAACCCAAAGCTTGCACAAAGAAGAAAATAATAAAGATTAGAGCAGAGAAAAATGAAATAAAGGTGAGAAAAACAATAGGAAAAATATCAATGAAACTAATGGTTCTTTGAAAACATCAAAAAAAATTGATAAGCCTTTAGTTACATGGACTAAGGAAAAAGAGAGAAAACTCAAATTACTAGAATCAGAAATGAAAATGGGAACATTACCAATTCTACAGCAATTAAAAGGATTATGAGAGTAGAACAACTGTACACCAACAAATTGGATAACCCAGATGAAATGAACAAATTCCTAGAACCACAAACCTACCAAGACTAAATCACAAAGAAATAGAAAATCTGAATAGATCTATAACTATAAGGAGACTGAATCAGCAATCAACTATCTCCCAAAAAACAAAAACCCCAATTCAATGGCTTCACAGGTAAATTCTACCAAACATTTAAAGAACTAATACCAATCCTTCTCAAACTTTTCCAAAAAATTGAAGAGGAGAGAATTGTTCCAATCTCATTTTATGAAGCCTTGAGGCCAACTTTACCCTGATGATAGCAAAGCCAAACAGACTCTACAAAAAAAGTACAGATCACTATCCTTTACAAACATTGATGCAAATATCCTCAACAAAATACTAGCATGCAGAATTCATCCATATATCAAAAGTATTACACATCATGACCAAGTGAATTTATTCCCAGAATATAAGGATGGTTCAACATATGAAAATCAATTGATATAATATGTCACATCAACAGAAAGAAATAGAATACCACATAATGATTTCAGTGGATGCAGAAAAAACATTTGACAGAAATCCACACTCTTTCATGATAAAATCACTCAACAAACTATGAATAGAAGGAAACTACCTCAAGAGAATAAAAGCTACATATGCAAAACCCACAGGAAAATTATATTCAATGATGAAAGACTGAAAGCTTTTCCTCTAAGATCAGGAACAAGACGAGGATGCTTGTTTTTACTATGTTCAACATAGTCCAGAAGTTCTAGCTAAACCAATTAGGCAATAAAAAATAAAATAAAAAGCATCCAAAATGGAAAGAAAAGAGTAAAACTATCTTTGTAGATAATACAATCTTTTACATAGAAAGCCCTGAAGATTACACACACACACACACACACACACACACACACACAGTTAGAATAAATGAATTTAGCAAAGTAGCAGGATACAAAGTCAACATATAAAAAATCAGTTGCACTTCTACACACAATGAACAATCTGAAACAAAAACTGCAAAATAATTTCATTTACAATAGCATCAAAAAGAATGAAATATCTATGAATTAACTTAGCAAAGGAGGCAAAAGACTTATAAAGTAAACTACAGTGAGATATCACTGCACATCTGTCAAAATGGCTAAAATTAGAAACACAAAAAACAAGTGTTGGTGAGTGTACAGAGAACCCTTGTGCATTGCTGGTGGGAATGCAAACTGGTGCAACCATTATGGAAGCAATATGGAAGTTTCTCAAAAAATTAAAAATAGAACTACCCTATAGGGATGCCCGGGTGGCTCAGCAGTTGAGTGCCTGCCTTCGGCCCAGGGTGTGACCTGGAGTCCTGGAATCAAATCCCACATCAGGCTGCCTCCAAGGAGCCTGTTTCTCTCTCTGCGTGTGTCTGTCTGTGTCTCTCTCTCTCTCTGTGTCTCTAATGGATAAAATCTTTTAAAAAAAGAAAAAAGAACTACCCTACAAATTCAGTAATCATTCTACTGGGTACATACCCCAAAATACAAAAGCACTCATTCAAAGGGATACATGCACCTCAATATTTATGGCAGCATTATCTACAATAGCCAAACTATGGAAGCAGCCCAAATGTCCATCAATAGATGAAAAAATAAATCAATAAAGGAGATGTAGTGCATGTGCACGTGCATGTGTATGTGTGTATAATGGTTGTATGTGTGTTTATGTATAATGGAATATTACTATAATGGAATATATTATAATGGGATATTATTCAGCTATATAAAAGAACAAAATCTTGCCATTTGCAATGACATGGATGGAGCTAGAGAGTATAAATAATGCTAAGCAAAATAAGTCAGAGAAAGACAAATACCAAATTATTTCCCTCATATGTAGCATTTAAGAAACAAAACAAATGAGAAAAGAAAAAAAGGAAAGGCAAACCAAGAAACAGATTCTTAACCATAGAGACAAACCAATGGTTATCAGAGGGGAGGGGAGTGCAGGGACAGGTGAAATAATAGATGATGCAGATTAAGGAATGCACTTGTCTGGACGAGCACAGGGTGATATATGGAATTACTGTATGTAATCATTATGTTGCACACTTGAAACTAATGCTGTATGTTAACAATACTGGAATTTAAAAGAAGAATTTTCAGAATTTTTTTAAAAGAAAAAAATGTTTAAAGACTTATACAATGAAAACTACAAAACACTGCTGAAAGAAATGAAAGACATAAATAAATGGAAACATATCCCATGTTCATGGATTGGAAGACTCAATATTGTTAAACTGCCACTTCTATCCAAAATGATTTACAGATTCAAAGCAAATCTTAATCAAAATTCCAATGACGTTTTTACAGAAATAAAAAAAACCCATCCAAAAATTCATATGGAATCTCAAGAGACCCCAAATAACCAAAACAAAGCAACAGTAATTAAAACAATGCGGTATTGGCATAAACACAGAAATGTAGATCAATGAAACAGAATAGAAAGCCCAGAAATAAATCTTTGCATGTATGTTAAATTATTGTTGACAGAAGTACCAAAATCAATCAATGGGGAAAGGGCAGTCTTTTTAATGTAGGAAAACTGGATATGCACAAAAATGAAATTAAACCCTTATCTAAGACCAAACACAAATATTAACTTAAATGCATCAAGGATTTGAAGGTAAGACATAAAGTAATAAGATTCTTAGAAGAAAACATCAGAGGAAAGCTTCATGACATTGGACCTGGCAGCAATTTCTTGGATATTAACACCAAAGACACAGGTAACAAAAGAAAAAATAGACTGGACTTCATAAAAATGAAAGACTTCTGCCCATCAAAAGATACTATCAATAGAGTAAAAAGGCACACTAAAAAATGGGATAAAATATTTCCAAATTACATATATGATAAGGGTTTAATATCCAGAATATATATTCAGGTAGAGTTAAAACAGTCCGTCACACAGGACCACCCTTTCCCAGATCCTTTGGCCAGAGAGGGAAGGCTTTCTTGAGGGTTTTTTGGTGTCACGGGGCATTTCCAGATTTCAGGCTTCTCTAGTGCTCAGGCTAGGATATCCAGGAGATACACACTCACAAGCAAGCATGCACACACACACACACGCATACCAAACTCACCTCTGGGTTATTCTTGAATCTCTAGGTCTCTAGCCATCTGCTTCTTTCCTCCACCTTTCAGTTTTCTGGTAGTTAGTGCTTTATGCATTTTGTCCAGGGTTTTTAGTTGTAATTAGCATGAAAAATAGGCGGCATGCATTTTTATCCCTTTGTCTGGAATCAGAAGCCCCTGCTCAGTTGTAGGAAAGTGCTATGTCCAGGCATCAGAGTAAATTTAACCTTGCAAACTGATGCTCACTGAGGCAAGCTTGACCCATAGACTCTGAGATGCAAAGGGGGCAACAGCAGGCAGGCTCCCTGATGTCTGGGGGGTTACATTTGGGGGACAGGACTGCATCTGCTCTTGCTTATGCACCAACAGAAGAGGATCACCAGGTTTGGGTGTTGGAGTTTTGCTTTGTTTCGTTTTACATCTCATGAGAGGGAAATTGACTCTCACTGGCAGCCAGCATCGGGGCGCAGAGCAGCCTCTGGTGAGATCTGGGGTAGGCTGCAGTTAAGGCGACAGAGCGGTAACAAGCCCACAAAGGCCTCACCGTCCTCAGAGGAAGGTGTGGGAGAGAGAGAACCCGCCACGAGGCGGGACACGCACGCTCGCCACTTCCCACGGACGTGCTGGAAAAGGGCTGAGGGTCCCACCAGGCACTTTGCGGCTCTGGGTCTTCCCCAGAAAGAGGCCTGTGTCACGGTGTCGCCAAGGATCGCACTCCAGCTCGTTGCTGAGCAAGGCCAGCCCGGCTGTGAATCTGCACACGGACCGGCGCCAGCCACTCACCCCAGGCAGGGAGCGAAACTGAAGGAAATAAGCAAGAGCTGACCGCGCTCTAAGAGGAGGCCGAGTTCCTCCATCACGGAGCGCGAGCGGCGGCGACCACCACGCAGCGCCGACTCCCGGCGACTGGCCCTGTGCGAGCGTCGAGCGTCGAGCGTTGAGCGTCGAGCGTCGGGCGCGTGCCGCCGCGGGGGGCGGGCACTACCTCCGGAAGCCGTGCCGGAGCCTCGCGGGGCCGCGCGGCAAACTGACCGGAAGACACGTGGCGGCGGCGACGCCGGCAGCAGCTGTGCATCCTGACTGGCCGCGCTGAGGAGATGCCGTTTCCCTTCTCTCTGCTTCAACAAGTGAGTTCGCATTTCCGCTGTTGATGTGTCCTAAAAGCCAACATTTTCAGTGTGTTTTCGGTGTGGGAAATGATCATCCCACAATTGGCACGGCGAGGATTGTTTCACAGGCGAGGCATTTCCTTTGAAGCTGAATTGCCACGTGTACAGTTCTGTGGTTGAAGACAACACATTGCCTGGCTGCTCCGGGAGCAGAAGAGGAGCAAAGTGACGAGCTTCTTCGGGAACCGGAGCGCCAGTCTCAGCTCCCGGCGAGGCGGCGAGGCGGCCAGCTGCCGTGGGCGAGCACCTGCCGTGGGCGAGCACCGGGTAGAGGACGCGGCCCCCGGCCCGCCTCCCGCGCTCAGCAGGCTCTGCGCGTGCGCGGGGCCCTGGGGCGGGGCGTCACTCCAGCACGTGGTCCTCCCCTCCTCCACCGCTCACCAAAAGGGCTTCCTGCTCTGACCACCGACAGCGAAACTCTTCAGAGCAGAAGGGTGGAAAATAACTTTTTTTTTTTTTTTTTTTTTAACGGAAGGCAAGTGGAATCCAAATCCTGGGGCGGGGGGTTGGGGGGAATGTGGCCATGCTCCTTGTTTTAGTCCCCATAGGAGATGTTCCCGCTCCTCACATACATTCTTGATGGCTCTTCCTTTCGTCAGTCTTCCAGGCCTCAGAATGTTCTCCTGGGGACGTCAGTTGGTTTAGGCATTGAGCTTAAAAGTACAGACACAGTTATCAGCGCAAGAAATGTAGTTGGGGTATAGAAGCCGCAAAATCAACTTATGGTGTGGTGCTTTGGTTATCATACCCCTAAAAATGAAGGCGTAAACTCAGGACATTGGAGAATTTTTTACTCAAAATGGATGAATGGGTGGATGGATAGATGGTTGAGTAGGTGGATGGGTGGATAGATGGATGAAGTAAAAAAAGTGAGAATGGCAGGCTCCATGGCCCCTGGAAGCCCCTGTCCAGTGAGTAGAACAGAAAAACTACCAGTCTTCCTGTCTTCTGTGTCTTGTAGGAAAACCCACCTCCTCCTTGGCCTGGCCCTGACTGACTGATGCATAAATAACAGGCAGGACTTGGAGCACTCTCACCCATCCCTATCTGACCTACACCTAGGTCTCTGCCTTTGCTGATGCAAAAACGCGCTGTTTTCCAGAAAGAAAGATAGAAATAGGAAAAGACCAAGGGCTGAGAACCAAGACACAGGCCTATTCAGTTTCAAGGCCAAAATCAACCGGCTACCACTGCCCTATTATTATGTTAGAAGTGATTCAGCAGAATAGAAAAAAAATAATTCTGTGTTTCCTGATCCTACAACATGTCTTTCTGTCCTAGCAGAAACGGGAACCTTGGCATTGGAACAGTGCATCGGGCAGAGCTCCTTCCCAGCTGTTGGGCAGCTTCTTGGCTCACTTCACAGCCCCAGGCACCTTCTGACTCCAAGCACCCCAGCCTCTTAGTGGGTGGGAGCTGGGCTGGGGTCTGGGACCTGCTCCCAGGCCCCTCACCCAAGATCAGTGGTATTGGGGTGTTAGCCAGCAAGACCGCAGATGGAAGCGGTACACTGAAGACAGTCTACTCCGCCCTTCCTAGCTCACCAAGAAGTTCCACAGGGGCCAGACTGGCTCCTCTTCCAGATGCCCTCTAGCAAATGATCCTTTGCTGGCACACACCTTGAAGAACACGCTTGCTGGCTCTGAGTTGGCAGGTGGGATGGGCATGAGTCCTGTCTCAGCGGCCAACTCTTCCTTTTTCCACTGTTTCTTTTTCCTTCCTCCTCTTTTCAATAGTTCTCCAACTTTATTCTCTGTCTTAATGCTCTGGTCCTAAACCCTTCACTTTTTCCAGCTTTGGCAAGTCTCTTGGCTCCTCAGGGGTGGGAAAGTTTTCCCTGCTCATCTGCTCTGCCCGCCCTCTCCACACCCCAGCAGGTTACAGACCTGCTGAGATCCAACTTCTTCCTTCTGGAAGCACTTGGCCAGATACTAACTTCTAGCCCTGGTACTTCCCTTTAAAGAGCGGGTACTTATTTTCTTCCTTAGATCCCCAGAGTAGAGATCCTGCTCCTCACACTTTCTGGGCTGCATGGAAAACCCAGAACTAAAAACAGAACAATCTTCCCATCCATACCCTCTGCCCCATCCATGCCACAGGAGCCACTAGCCACATGTGGCTCTGTATATTTACATTTAGTTATTAAAATGACACAAAGCTTAAAATTCAGTATTTCAATCACATTAGCCACTTTCTGGTAGCTGCAGTCAGTGGCTACTACATGAGACCATACAGAAAAACATTTCTATCATCACAGAACTTTTTCCTGGACTTTTTCCAGAACTTTTTCCACACTGGGTTTGGGTCCCAGGGCTGAGAAATGCCCTGGCACATGGGGCTGGCAGGCACATTCCTAACCATTCCAATCTGAACCCACATTCCCATGGTAAAGAGGAGACTTTAACGCTAAATGTGAGTCAGAGAACTACCCCCAAGTCTCCAGACATGAATCTCATATTGAAATTTGAAGCAGTCAGCCCTCCTGCTCTCACCACTGTCCACTCACCAGCACCATCCAGGGACCCCGTCCCCAGCATGCGCTGCGCCAGATACATGAGGACTCAGTGAAGGAGGAGACAAACCAGGCTGTGGTGTTGCCACAAAGGGGAGCTAGCTAGTCTTGTCTTCTAGGACAATAACTCAAAGCAAGACACATGCTCTGAGAAGTCTTCCAGCCAATGCGGAAAGACTGTCTCTGCTTCCTAACCCACTCAACTAGTCAGGAAAAACAACCCCCAAGCTGTTTGCACTTGCACTTTTAGGGGCCCTCTGCCCTCCATGCACACTCCCACTCAGGTAAGACCTGAGTCCCTGTGCACACAACACAAGAGACACAAGAAGTACGACTGCCCGTGTCCTTTCAGCACCAAGCGTCCAGATGGTAAGGCAAGACCAGCCTACAAGGCAAAAGATAGATGTGCTATGGCCGTCTTTCTATCCACTCCCCTTCTTAGAGTCCAGGAGGGGCCAGCTGTCTGCAAATGTGGGAACCTACCGAGTGAAGGTGATAGTCCTGGCCCTTACTTTCAGATTCTTCCCTGGAAGGGTTTATGAGCAGCAGGACTTTCTACCCAGTTGTCCTCTTGCCCTGAGATCTCATCCTCACCTTCTTGCTTGCAGGCACCTCTGCCTCACTTTGTCCTTAAATGTTGCATTTGCTGTCTTTCTGCTAAGACTTTGTCTCTTCATTCCATTCATGTTTGCTGATTGGTTTGCATTCGCTGTTGTCCACGTGTGTTCTCCACCTTGATGCATGGTCTGGGAGCCTTGGCTCCACACATGGCATTACTGCCTCCCTTACCCTCTGGTCCCACCACTGAGTCAGCTGATGGGAGACCTCAGCAGGAGATGGGAAAGTCAGAGGAGGAAGAGTGAGGGGTGTTTGTAGCCATTTCCTTCCTACCCTCCTTCCCAGGCTTGCTGAGATTCTAGTAGGCCCTCATCTTTCTCAGTTTCTCTTTCATATTTGTCATGGCCACCAGGCTCTAGCCACACTGTCCTCTCCCTTTATCTTGTCTGGCGCAGAGGCAGGCATGACTCCTGTTGCTTTTTTCTGGGTACTTCATCATCCCTTATTGGTTCTCAGCCTTGCCCATACCTATGTAGATAACCTTTTCTTTAAACTCTCTCCTTTTAACTCATCTGCATGGACCCTCTGTGTTTTGCCAGGACCCAGAATGATCTAGCACCTTTCCCCATTTGGAGTGGGTTCTGATTACCTACTGCTGCATAACAAGCCACCTCACACATAGTGGCGTAACATAACAGTAACAGAAGTCTGTGTTACTTCTCAGAGTTCTGGCTCTTGACTCAGCCTAGCTAGGTGGTTCTCATTTCAGGTCTCTCATGAGGCTGTGGCCAATGGTAGCAGAGGCTGAGCCGTCTCCAAAGGCTTTCTCTCTTGCATGGTCCAGCTATCAGTTTGCACCTCGGCTGGGGTGCCTACCGAAGGCCTTCCCACTTGGCCTTGGCTTTCTCATAGCATAGTAGCTGGGTTCCAAAGGCAAGAGACTAAGAAAGAGCCCTATAGAAACTGAATTAGGTTATGACCTGGTATTAAAAGTCACATGGCATGACTTCTATTGCCTTATATTTATTAGGAGCTAGTCACTAAGGCAAGTCCATATTCAAGATAGGAATAGTGTTAAAGAAATTGTGGACATGTTTTAAAATCAGCACAGATGGTACATTCCAATCTGATACCTTCTCCTCCTACTGCCACTTTGATCCATGTCCTCCACACCCTCTTGGGTCCCCAAGGCAGAAATGAGAGTGTCTCTCCAGACTCTTCTCTTCTCACCCTAGACCCATTGAGCACCAGGCCTATTGATCTGCCTCCCAAATTTCCCTTAAATGCCTCAGCTCACATCCATCCCTTGGCCACTCCTGCAGTTGGGCCTCCATCGTGTCCATCAGTTCCTTTGGGTCACTGCTAACCTCCCTTCTCTCTCCTAGAGGTCCTTGGGCCACCATTGGAATGCACCTAAGACCATCCCCTGACCCTCCACTAAAGAAAAGGAAGGACTAGAGAGGGGAAGGCCTTTGTCCAAAGTCACACAGTTAACCAGAGGCAGGGGCAGGCTGGAGTTTAGTCCTGCTGCCCATGAGGGATGGGCACCTTCTGTGCTTGAGGGTAAATCTTTGGATGTTCTTGGAAGGCATTCTCCCACCAGAGGCCTGGGATAGTCTCTCTACCTCTTTGCTTCAGGCCTAAAATGTGGTCTCTGTTTGCAAAGAAATGGCTGCTGGAGGAATAAATAAATGGCTAGTTTTATTATTTTCTTTATTCCGATGTACCAATTTACCATTTAGATAGGCATTTCCAGATTTCTGGGTGTCATCATCTCATGAAGGAACTATTCTTGCTCTTAAGGAACTTCCATTCTAAAATTAAACAAGACAGACAGAGGAGATAGACACACACAGAGAGACACTATGCTTTTCTTTTTTTGGTAAGGACTGGGGGAAGCGCAGAGAAAGAAGAGAAAATAGAAGAGGAGAGAGAAAGATCAGCACTGTTTGGTGGATGGAAATAGCATGAGAGACAGCATAGAACTTGATGGGATCTGGCCCCCAGAAGAAGGGATTTCGAAGCTGCACAACTATTTATTTATTTTTGCATATGGAATCAGCCATTTTATGCAACTGATAAAATCAAGGACAATTAGACCAAATTGAGCTTTAATTTTGGATTGAAAGTGTGATTCTTCCACAGAGAACTCCCTCCCACAACATCTGAAATTACTAACTAGCTGCGGAAGGCACCCGGAGCCATCAGCCCAGAGAAGTGTGAGCTTATTGCCTGTCAAAAATGTAGACGCTGATAAGATCCGGTGCTCCTGCAGGGGCATTAGAAAGTCTAGACAAGATGCAGATTAAGGTCGCACCTCAGGGAGCATTATTGAAAACATTTACTTGTTTACAGTTCATTCAACTTTGGAACTGAGGAAGAAAAAGTGACCCCAGAACCCCTGAAGTACCTGGGCTGCTAGTTTGGGGTGAGGAGGAATTGGGGTGGAGGAGGTGTTGGTAGGATGCATTCAGTCTCATTCTTCAGGGGCACCTGGGTGGCTCAGTAGTTGACTGTCTGTCTTTGGCTTGGGCTGTGATCCCAGAATCCTGGGATCGAGTCTCACAATCAGGCTTCCCTTGGGGACCCTGCTTCTCTCTCTGCCTATGTCTCTGCCTCTCTTTGTTTCTCTCATGAATAAGTTTTTAAAAATCTTTTTTAAAGAATTTCATTCTTTAAAATGTGCTGAGCCTCCCCTAAACTTAAAAAAAAAAAAATTCCATCACCTTTTTTCTCTTTTCTAACTCTTCTTTTCATTGCCAACCTATGTAACATCCATGTTAAAAATTTAGATTCTTTGAGGCCAGAGAGATGTGGAATGGGACCCCTCCTGACCTTACCATCTCAGCGTGACCTGGACAGGTGAGTTCTCTCTGAGCCCTGGGACTCACCTCTGCTAAGTGCCAGTATAGTGACGGCATCTACTGTGCAGGGTGTTGACAGGATTAATGAGATGACATGTGTAAGGCATTAGTACCATGCCTGGCACCACATCAGAGTTCAGAAAATGCTTAGCATCATTATTATATCTATTACTGTCATCATAGAGCCTGTCATGCTTCTAGGCCACTTTCTCCTGGTGCCTGCTAACCATTGCTGACTACTTTCCCTCCTCTTTTGGCTGGTCTTCCCTTTGGAAGTTTTCATCCTTGTTGGGAAGCCGGGATGCCAGGCCAGGATGGGTGTTCTCAACTGTGAGGAGTGTGGCACTCCACACATGTCCCTGTTTGGGCCCCCCTGGCCAGACAGAGATGAGAACAAAGCTTTTCCCAGGTATAGTAAGACTGGGTCCTGCTAAGGTCAGGGAAGGGTTGGACAGGGTTCACCACTGGCCTTCTTCCCCTAGGCAATGCACTCTGAACTCGTTGGTCAGGAAGTGCTAATGGTTGAATGTAAAGCTTGCCACTTCCTGGAAGGTTTCAAGAAGATGAAGGACTGTGTAATGAGAGGCTCCCCAGCTGAGGACACATGGCCAGGCCTTCAGAACCTTCCCTCTATGCTCTAGGGTGGTGCCTGGCCCAATATCACACAAGCCTTCTATCCTTTTGAGCTATGTTGGACTCTCTTACTCCCTCAGTTGACCTGGATTTCTCTTTCCTTCAGGGGAGAGAGAAGCAGAGACTGAGCAGGCTTTTGCTGAGGACAGGAGCCTTGTGGTGGAATGAGACTGGACGGAGGAGCAAAAGGAAGATGCAGTGAAGGAATCGCTGTCACCTGGTCATGAAGTTCCTGGCAGAATCATTCACTGGAGCAACACTACCAGGCACAGTTCCTGCCCCAGGGGCCCCTGAGGGCTGGAAGAGAGGGATTACCAGTAATATGGGAGGTAAGACAGGGCATGCTGGAAACCCACAGGAGGTGTCATGAGGGCTTTCAGAAGGAAAGGTCTGGATGAGGATGTCACAGGGAACTGAGCAGGAGTTAGGGGTTAGCCAGGTTACAGAGAATTAGGAGAGTCTGTCATGAGGTTGTGTGTGTGTGAGTGTGCGCGCGTGTATACTGCAGTACTACAATCTGTTTAGGGTGGCTGAGGGTGCAAATGTGATGGGAGGAATGACAGGAGGTGGAGAGGTGGGCCCTAAAGGTCGAAGTTATGGAATTGGGATTTTCTCAAGTAGGTGATTGGAAGCTCCTGAAGACACTGAGACAGGTGAATGCCAAGTAGGACTGCATTGTCTTCCATCAGCCCACACTGCCTTTGTCCCAGCAACACCTGCTGGGTGCTGGGGTCTCAGATGGCCGAGCCCCCAGCTGCTCCGTCTGTGCTCTGGTAAATTGAGACCTGAGGCAACACCGTTTTTTTGCTGCCTTTGCTTAGCAATTGAAGCAAAACAAACTAGTCTCCCATGACTTCATAGGCCCTTGAAAATGTATTTTTTTTTTTATCAAAGTACCACATGTATATACTAAATAGTCAAAGAGGCTACAAAGCATAAATAGACAACAGCTGTCATGGACCCATTTGTCTCCCCGCTAATTCTCATTCTTCAAAGACCATGTCTTCTGGTATTTATCTCCATATCTGCAAGCAGCATACGTGGAATGCTTTTTTCCAGTTTTAGATTGATTGTGGAAGACGATGCCATCTCTCCCATATATGTATATATATACACCATTGCCTCCTCTCCATTTTCTCAATATAGTTACATCACTGCTGTTGGCTAAATCAGTGGCTGGTTTAATGTTTTCAGCAGAGCTGAGCCACCTGATACACTAGAACATTTTTTTCAGTTTGCTTTTTGTCTTTCCTGGTGTTAGTAATTGTCAGTTTGCTTTGTTTTTAAATGACACTATCGCTGACTCATTCCCAAACTGCAACGGAGCCCAAAATTCCCTTTCATACCTTTGGGTACAGCAAACCTTCTATAGTATCCCGCCTCCCCCCTTTTTTTCTGAGCCATTCCTCCTGGACCCTCCCTCTCCTGTTCCAGGTGGGGTGATGCAGCTTTCCAGGCAGCTGCCCAGGTTGAGGCAGGTGGAGGGGAGGGGAGCTTCTTTTCATTCTCAGTCTGGAAAGTCCATTTGCTTTCGAGGCCCTTTTGGGAACCATTTGGGGACCCTGCTTCCTCAAGAAGAAGAAGCTATACAAAATTTAAAACAAAACTAGAACAAATTTTTATTTTCCTTTTACTTGCACTGGAAACTACTGTTAGCCACATGCATGCCTTGGCTTTCTGAGGTTGCAAAACTGAATCTCCTTTTTGATTTTAAATCTATTAAAGCCTCTATTTTGCCAGTCTGATTTATACAATGGCATATAAGAAATGCAGCTGTTATTACTTCCAGGTGCACGCACAGTAATTTAACTAAATGCTATCTAAGCCTTTCTAAGTAAAAAGGCCTCCTGGGCGAGTTTTAATGAATAGATAAAGCTAATTTGTAATTAGTACATTTAGTTGTTAATATGCAAATGAGGCCTGCTGTTATCTGTAATTAGCACCAAACTCTTGATTGCTAAGGATGCTTCTAAAATACTTAGGAAAGTCTGTAATCGTCACTGAAGTCTCCCAACTACCTAAGGCTCTCCCAGACCTAATGTCCAGCCCAGATCTCCCTTACACCTGCACTCCCTTCCCAGGGGTTCAGCTGCCTGCTGAACTTCTCTCTGTTCTAGAAGCACCCTGAACCTGTCTAAACCTGACCTAATCAAGTTCTGTTCTCTCCTTACACCCGCAGCCCCTTCTAAGAAATCACTCCTCTGGTGCACTCCTCCTCTTCCTTCTTCTCCAGGAGGACCTCCTATCAGAGAATACACCACCTTGCAGAGTGAGTCACCCGGGCCAGAAACACAGGCTTCCTCCTGAACTCCTTCCTCTCCCCCTCCCTCTGCATCTCATCCATTTCCAAGGTTGCTGCTTCTTATTCCACCCACTGTCACTCCCCTAGGTCAGGCCACACCCCCTCTTCCCACAGCCTCCTCTCCTTCCTCAGCATTCCCGTTTTATTGCCCACGTGGCAGTCAGCATGATTTTTCCAAACTGCCTCCTCACTTTACATCTTCCAGGTCTTGGTTTTGACATGACATCCTCAGGGAAGAAAGACATCCAAGATCCCCAATCCCTGGGTCTGACATAAGCGACCCTCAGCCCACTCCCATAGCACCTCATACCATCTCAGGTGGCATAGAGGCACCCAACGTGGTATTGTTGTTCATCTGTCTGCTTTATTCCTTAAAAGAGGGATATATGTCACTACCCTCATCAACTGACACACAGTAAACCATCAAATACTTGTCAGACAAATGACTCTGTTGGTCTTCTCAGATTGTTTTAGAAAGTTCTCCATCAATTTTTGCTATTTGATTAGTCTCTGCAAATTGACTCCTACCCAAAGCATGCAAGGGAAAATTTTGTCTTAACCTTGATCAATTGGTAGTGAGTACTGATTTAGAAAGGCTGAGTGAACTTTTGTGTCTTCTCTGACTGCCACTCCCCAGGTAAACACACAGTTCACTCTGGGAGGGCTGGGATCTCCCCATCTCTGGGCTGTGACACCTTGGACCAGTGGGCTCTGCTGTTGGACCTGGGGGGCTTCAGTGGTGCGGGCAGGGGGCCGCCCGATGAAGTCCAAGGACAGCCAGCTCTGCCACATTGTGTATGATTCCAGCCTCCATCACCCACATCTGCAGCCACCCAAATGCAGATTAAGTCCTTTGATGGCAGGCTCTAAAAAACAGGAGGAAGATTTTCTCTCTGGTTGGAACATTTGAAATAACATCTTTTCAAGTGCGTTGAAGATCAGAATATGAATAAGTTGGGGGTGTGGTAGAAAGGAGTAGTGGAAGGAGGGGCTGGGCTATTCTGAAAGGGGTGGTCTATTCTGCAGCTTGGTCTATTCTGAAAGGGGTGGTGGTGAAGCTTGCTTTCTTTTCTCTGCAAAATGACAAAATCACTGTGGGGACATTTACAGGCAGAATCTTTTTGACATTTTTAAATCTCTGAAATCATCAAAAAGAAAACATTCTACCACGTGCATTGGCACGGGAAATGCTTTTTGTCGTGGGGTTGTCTAAAAGACACTAATGGAGCTTGGTTAGCTTCGTCAAGATGGCTCTCTGAATTTTTGGATCTCTGAAACATTACTTATAGTCTCCTGAGCAGCATTTATGCCACGTGGAAGGTGGGGCAGAGAGTCCTAAGTTCTCACAAGTCACTGCAGATGCGGCCAGCATGCCAGGTTCACATCTCCCTTCTTGGAATGGAGGGGCAGGGACAGCAATGAAAATATTTGAGGTGTGGGACTCTGTCTGACTACCCTTCACTGACTCAAATCGGCCTGCAAGTTAGCTGATGGAGGCCAGTCCTGCACCCCAGCTCATGCCTAACAACCTAGGAAAATGAAGGAGCTTCAGCTTTTCATTCAGGACTAGGAATGGAGCCCAGAAATCCCTGGAGGGTCATTGAGCCTTTGGCTCCCTCACTCCCCCATGTCCCTTGTCGGTGGTGACTTATTGGACAATGTTCATAAACAAGCACTTGGCTTGGAAAGCAAAGAAACCATAATCCTGATGTCCCAGTGAGGGGCAAGCAGCTTTCACTTTCAGTTACTTGGCCACCTGTAAATAAATCACCTACTTTTCCCAGTTTCCACCTGACATTCCATCATGGCCATCAGTCCAACCTCAACAATTGCTGGCCCAGTTCATTGTCCTTTAGGATCCAGTGTGATGCAAAATCCAGCAACCCACTAGCACTTAATGACAACTCCGAGCAAAGATGCACTGACCACAGGGACACCTTTTGTGTTACTGAATCTATTCCTTTCATGGAAGAGCGAAGCTGAGGGAGAAAAGGGGCTCGGGCCTTGCATGTCCAGGCTCAGAGGATGAGCCTAGGTGGACGGTGCAGCTAGAGCCTCAAACAGACTCTTCAACACAGCATGACTCCAGACTGTGCCCTTCTAGGAAGCCCGGGACATACTATGGGCTGGCTCTGAGGCAACATGTTAGCCATAACCTTCATGTCTAAGAGGGGCTAAGTAGCATAACCCCACATGAACATAGGCTGGTCACTCCTTTTGGATATGGGAGGCAGGGTCAGCTCTGTGTCCAGGGTTCCTCTTTTATAATTTTTACAGATGCTCACAGAAAGGTGTGATAACTTGCTAGGTGCCAAGAACAAGGGAGTCACCTGGCCTGAACATAATTCATGGCAGTAAGCACATCCAAGGGACTGTCCTGCCCAGATCCGCACAGGTGTGCTCAAATACTCAACTCCAACCTTATCCAAAAAACTGCTTTCAGTTCTTAAACTGCTTCTGGATTGTTAAACCCTCTGAGCATTAATTAGGCAGAAGCTCTGGACCTCTTTTTTTTTTTAATATTTTATTTATTTATTCATGAGAGACACAGAGAGGCAGAGACATAGGCAGAGGGAGAAGCAGGCGCCCTGTGGAGAGTCCAATGTGGGACTCAATCCCAGGACCTCAGGATCATGACCTGAACCAAAGGCGGACACTCAACTGCTATATCACCCAGGTATCCCAAAGCTCTGGACCTTTCCAGAAAAAATACACATATACACAAATTTTGCCTATAATTTTTCCCTAAACAAGGCCATGGCCATTGGAGCTCAGTTATAGCCTCCAGGTTAATACTGGTTTAGGAGCAGGAGTTGCCCAAAAAAAAAAAAAAAAAAAATCCCTCCAAAAGGAAGAATCTTAACTGTAGTAGTGTGTGAAATATTGAGTTCTCTTTGAACACAATATAAATTATTTTTCCCCAAACTCAAATTATTTACAACTTCTCAGGAATGTCTCTGTCAATAAAGCAAGCTACACCTGTGGCATGAAGGAAAATGCCTCTGAATGTTTCCATGAAGGCTGGAAGGTTTTCCCTAGAATGCACATCAACTGCAGTCCTGATTCCCTCAAGAGATTGTCTGTGTTGTGATGTGTCACTGACATTTTTCTCAGGCAACTTGGCTGCTGCTTATTTTTTATTATGTTTTAAAGACTTTATTTATTTGAGAGAAGGCACAAATGGGGAAGGAGGGGCAGAGGGAGGGAGAGAGAGAAGCAGACTCCTGGCTGAGCCAAAGGCAGACACAACCCACTGAGCCACCCAGGCGCCCCTCCTCTGTTTCTAATTTATCTGGACAGCATTTGTCTTATGGTGTGAACGGTGACAATGTTATTAATGAATTTTGGTGCAGATTCACCCACCCTGGTGTGATTTATTGCTGACTGATTTATTGAGCTGTGATTTGGTGTGGCTGAAGCATACAAGTTCCAGGGAGTCGACTCCTTGTTTCAATCTATTCGGTTGCCACCTTTGCCTCCCCAACACCCCAGGTGCACTCTCCAGAGTGATCACTAGAACTAGAAATTTTAATAACCACTGTCCAAACCAAATTCTTCTTGGGGATATAGAAGTTCTGGGTTTGGGGGAAACACTTCTCCAGGGGCAGCTATAATGGAGCGAGCTGCTTGGCGGGGCATTGGCTGGCTCCAGGAAGAGCTGATAAAGAATAGCCAGGCTCACCCCTTAGGATGTGCAGTTAGTGTTCTGTTCTGGTGTGGAAGGGGCTGAGCACCAGTTCACTCTTGGCTTAGAGGCTCTGCAATCTTTGTGCCGCCTTGCCCAGAGGAGGCAGTTTTTCCAGTCCCACAGAGGCACCATATGGGTGATACAGGCCTAGGAATGACCCCCTACTGGTGAGTGTGATGACAAGTCCAGCTCTGGGGTGGAGAAGGAGGGTCCTAGGAGCGTGTCCCTGTCAGACAGCTGTCTGCGCCTCAGTAAGAACAAATAGGACAGGGCCCAGCTGTCTGTTTGGTACTGGTACTTGGGATGGGGGTTTGCTATAGCATCCAAAGAACTGGCCTCCTAGGCGAAGGCACTACTCCCTGCCAGGAACACCCTAATTAGTGGCAGATGTGAATCAATATTCTTTCAGCATACAAGTTGCTACAAATAATTTTCCAGGGTTTTTACACTAGGCACCTTACCTTCTCCATCTTAGGGTGAGTTCCAGGAGAACGGGGTCTTCTATTTTTTTTTAAGGTCCCCTCATGGCACCAAGCCCAGCCCTGAACCTGTAGAATTGTGTGTCTGGGCCCATGCAATCCCAGGTCCACCTCTCTGGGCTCCAGTCCACTCCCCCACACAGTAAGGATAATGATGACTACTTCCCAGAGCTGCTGGGAGTGTTAATCACAGGCTGGATGTGGTGTGTTCATTACAAAGTTCTGCACGGTGTTGGCTCAAGAAGACGGCCCTTCCTCCAGGCAGTTTTCCTAAAGGAACCAAGGACCCTCTCGGCCTCTTTCAAACCTCCACTGCAACGTGTACCCCTCATACCTCACTCTTCCTCGAGCTT
Source organism: Canis lupus baileyi (assembly GCF_048164855.1). Classification (NCBI taxonomy): domain Eukaryota; kingdom Metazoa; phylum Chordata; class Mammalia; order Carnivora; family Canidae; genus Canis; species Canis lupus. Next base: position 24,649,319 of record NC_132844.1, on the reverse strand, counting down.
GGCATCACTTATCACACGTCTGCACAATGCATGCCTGCTGTCCACACTCCCCCCTGCCCCCCACCATCCCTGGCCTCATACACATCCCCCTGGAAGCTCGGAGGGCCAGGCTGACAGCTCAGAGGGACACATGCTAGAGCCTCCAGCACCCTATGAGGATTGGTGCCTGGGTTGCAGGATAAATATTCAAGTTCTAGCAAGAAAAGACGTGCAGATACACACCACCAGTGAGGTTTCCAACTTGAAGTCTTCCTCTGCAACAAAACTGTGTTTTTCTATCAGCAGCAGCCTTAGCCAGCCATGTGAATAATTTTAAACAGCCTGAGAAATTACCATTGATTTCAAAGCATTGATTTTCTGCACCACAGTAACACATTAAATCTCTGTTCTAAAAAAGACAAAAGAGAACTAAAAGAATAAACTTTCAGTCCAAAGGGTGGGGGTAAGGGGTCCTTACACAACAAAATTAATTTAGTGAGTTGACTATTTTTATACTAGATGACCCATGAAGGACATTCTGCTCCCATCCAGAAGATTTTGTTATCTAAGAAGGGAAAGCTCAGTTGTGCCTCCAATAAGAGGAAGGCCCATGAACCCCTGGCTGCCAGAGAGGATGACTGAGTGATGAAGACTGCAGGGCCACCACCACCGCCCAAGACCCTGGCCCCTGGAGGGTGGCGGGACGGGAGAGCTGAGGGCACGCGCCCTCACTTGGTTTGCACCCACACTTGGTTGTCCTGCAGGCAGATGCTGTGTCTCCTGATCTGAGTCCTGTGAGTCGGGTCAGCTCTGGGTTTCACTTGTTTTGTTACTGACACTACAGAGGAGTGTTGGTTTTCAACTCAGAAGAAATCTCCTCTGGCATATGTGTGATGATTTAAGTGGATAACCACCATTCATAATTTTTTCCAAGCCAACCTTGTTTCTGTGACCTTTAGTAATCTTGTTATACTCAGTAGAAAATGCTCAGAGCTAAAACAGTACAGTTATAACTCTGTCTTTCCACTGGGGGAAAAAAATTCCAGTGTCCTTTACCTTGCCATCCCCCAACTGCCCCTCGCCAAAAAAAAAAAAAAAAAAAAAAAAAAGACCCTGAAACTTCTATACTTGGTTTCAAACTCCAAGCAGATTTTATTTATTTATTTATTTTTAGAATGCATCAGTTAAATCTGTTCATCTTTTTTGAGTTGAGGGACTGGAAGAAATCACACATCGTTTCTGATGTGATATACCCATGGGCGGTTTTGCATCCTACCCAAAGATAGCTCAACTTCATTTTAAGATGTTTTGCCTTCTATGGCAATCAAAATCAAACTTTTCTAAGTAGACATGTGCTTGTAGGTTACGCAACTCTGAGCACCCATCAGCGGTGCGTGTGGTCTTTGCTTCACCTTGAATAAACTTCCAAGCCCTGGAGGTGTGTGTGTGCACCTGTGCTCCCCATGGGCATCTGGGTGCCTCTTGTCACTCAAGCTCCAGATGAAAACAGGGCAAAGGGCAGCCACCTCTGGGCTACCTATGGGCTTTGTCAAAGGTTAGATTGCCTGCCTATCTGGAGGCAATCGTTTTTCCTCCCCGTCTTTATCTTCACAGGGAATAACACCAAGAGAGCTGAGAATCAGAAAGACAACCAGCGGTGCTAAAGTCACCTAGCATTTCTGGGTCTCACTTTACTTACCTCTAAAATGGGACCAGATGCCCCAGAAGAGGACTTCCAGCTCAAACCCAGTCTCATGCTTTTCTTCTCTGGGAGGATCCCAGGAAGGTGATCGGGACCCAGGAAGTAGCTCCCCTCTTCCAAACTTAACTCCAGCTAGCCAGCCTCATGCTTGTCATCACTCTTTGCCTGCTTCTTGCCCCAGGGCAGTGCCATCCCTTCTGTATACCACCTGGCCTCCTCCTAGCCCTGCACCCCACAAGCACCCTTTCCACTGGATCCCATCAACAAGAAATCTGGGAAAATATATTTGTAACCAAGACAAGCTCCAGATGAATCTTCATCACTGTCCCTGGGCAACTTGATTGTGTCTATTTATCATACATTCCCTAGAAGTCCTATCCGTTTCCTCAAACTTTGCTTATTCTTTCTCCTAAATTAAACTGTATCTTCCTTTAACTGTAATACTTTTTTTTTTTGCAACCCTTTTAAAGGAGGCCATTGCATTCATTCAATTAAATTATTCAGGACCCACTATTTGTTAGGCTGAAGAAATGCTTGCTGTGCAAGTGAATGAATAAATGTACCTTGTCAGGTGCTATCTGAGATTTAGGAACAAATAAACCTTTAGGAAGATGGTCTATGTATGGTGGTAGAAAGGATTAAATACACCCCAAAATAGCTGGAATACTAGCAGTGCCACTACTCTTGTTATAGCAACGCTGCTTATAAATAACTAGCTGAATACTAGTTGGGAAACAATCTCTTCCCTAATCACCACCTGCAAATTCCTCCTCCCAGCTATCCTGCCTCTCCCGTGATATCCCCAGACCTCCCTATAACCTAACAACCAGATAGAGTTAACACCTGGCTTGGCAGGGAACATTCAGTATGCTGCTCCAGAGCTGTTCTGATTGGTCAGCACCAGTGCCTACAGTTGGTTAACATTTTGACTATAACTAATGAATATGAATAAACCTCAGGTAGGTGCCAAAAGGAAATGCTAACAGTGATTAAAGAAGGGAGATCTTGGGAGACTTGGTTCCATTCCCAGCTATAGCAGTGGGTACCAGCCTTAACCCTGGCCAATGAGAGGGCATTATATTTCCTGGCCACAGTGATTGGTTCAGTAAGGGGCAAATGATCATCAGATGCAGTGAAATGTAATGAAACTTTTGCTGGGGTTCTTAGTAGACAGTTGTTCTTTATGATGGATGTGAATTGAGATGTGATTCCTAAAGGATCAGGAGCTACCACAGGAAGCCCAATGATACTTGAAGTTAAGAGTTGCAAGGCTCCTGGATGAAACCAATCCTGAAGTCATCATTCCTGCCTTCTGGACTATGTAGTTATCTAGAGTAGGTGAGTTTGTTTTCCTGTCATGATATAACAAAATAGTCCTGATACTGGCATGAGGCAGCAAAGAAAATACAAGTGTGGAGAGATGGAAAGCAGCGCCCTGCCCTTCTCAGTGTAGCTGGACTCTCCACTCTGGTCTTTCAATCTGGCCTTCTCACTTTCCCATTCAGCCAGGCCATCATCTAACTTTCCTTGATTTCTTACCCAGCGTGGAGTTAAATCCCTCATCTTTTCAACTTTCTTCTTTCACTTGGCCAATCTGCAATCCTCAGCCATCAGAACAAAGTTCCCGGCACTTTTCACATCATGGCAAGCACAGAAAATGACAAATCTTTGGAGGCCACCCTGGGGTAAGCTAAAGCTTTAAAGGTGTCTATATGGTCTTGGGGGGAAAAGGTCCATTCGATTTTCTTTAGATTATAAAATTGTGGTAAGGAAAAGTAAGATACAAAGTTTTAGGGAAGACACAACTTCATATGAAACTTCAAAATAAAATCATTTCAAAATGTTAAATGAGGAACCTGACCTAGCTTCCATGAACATGCCTTTTTAATATCAGATTTAATGTTTTAAATGATGTCCTAAAATCCTGATTAAACTTTTTAATGATAATGTCTTCGGCTTCTTGGTAGTCAATATCAGTGAGAAACCTTGCCCGTGTTGGGAATGAAAAAAATTAAAGCCATTTTTTGGCAACCTTTCAAAAACGTCAACTGTTGAAATTATATTTAAAGAATTCAGTAACATGCTCTGTTTTTCACTTCTACATACAAATTCATTGTGATTTCTTGCTGACGTTACTTGTGATAAAGCAAATGGGCTTCCATTCCAAGACAATTATTTTTACATAAATTATTTCTAAATAATGATGAGGCCCTAATGTGCAGGATGCATGTGCATTGTTAAAACAGTCTCCTTATACCTAAAAACGGAGCCACCACAATAGTTTGTCAGTCACAGTGGACAGGAATCTCTGACATACAGGAAGGCCGAGACAGCCCACGCCCTAAATGCCTGCCCTCACCAGTTCCCAGGAACCCCTTCTAAAGAGCCACACCCCAGGCAGTGCACTCAGCTGCCCCACAGCCTCTCTGGGCTGGGCAGCGTCAGGCTCTGAGACCTACCTCACCCAGGCTCCCTGGTGGAGCAGCAGCAGCATGTGTACTTGGGGTTGGCCCTTGAGCTTCCACCTGCAGGAATCCCAAGACGCTCCCTCTCAGGAGCCCAGAGACAAGGCTCAGCTGGAGACAACAGTCGCCCCACCCAGCCAGACCAAGGGCGGAGAGGATCAACACCTCTCCACCAGACCCAGGAGTCCCTGACCACACACAAGGGTATCTTGAAACGGGATGGGAAGCTGGACAGGTCATCGTGACATGAATACATGGCACCACCACTACCCTTTGGGAACAGTCATTCATCTGTTGACAGGCTAAGGCCCAAACCCCACCACCTTCATTTCCTCATATTTTCTCTTGGTTTTCCCCTGACTCCAGCCATCCCTATCATACTTCTGAAGGCTCTCTCTCTATGTATTTTTATCTCAGTCCTTCGCTCTCCATGACTTGCTCCTGAAGCAATGGGAGCTATTTCCTGCCGCCTCTATCAAGACACACCTCTCTCTCGGCTGCTGCAGGCTATACCTTCTCGACTTTATTTTCTTTTCCTTACTTTCTTGAGCTTTATTTGATCTGACATCCTGATGTCTTACTTTACTATTTTTTTCTCCACCCACTAACACGGGGGTTGCTTGACCTCTGTTTACTCCATACTTTCCACTCACATTCCTTTTCCCATCACTGCTGTGTGAGCATATTTAAAATCTTGCTAGTTGTCTGACTCTCCCAAGTTCCATTCTAAAATTTCCACCTTGTCATTGAGCATTTCCATCTGAACCTCCTGACAGCACCTCCAGTTCACCATGCTCAGAGGGCCCAGCCCCAAATCAGCTCTTCCTTCTCATGTTCCTGTTTCTGGGAAGGGCACCACCGTTCCCCCACTGAGTTCAAACCTCTGAAGGTAATCTTGGCTTCTCAGCATATTGTTGAATCTTGATGATTCCCTCTTCTGAATGCCTGTCACATCCCTCTCCTCCATTAGGTATACTTTATCCTATTCTAGGTCCTTTACCTCTCACTGGGATTACAATAGCCTCTCCTCTGGCCTATCATCTTGTTTTCTTTCTTCTGTCACCTTAGACAAACTCTCATAAAGAACGCCCATGTTTAAAAGCTTCCAATAGCTCCTTACTGTTAACCAAACTGAGCCTAACTTCTTAGCTGGACATTCATATCCCTTCATAATCTGTCCCCAGACTATCTGTGCCACCCTATCCATTTCTAGATTTAGAAATATTTATTAGACTTCTATACGTTGTGCCAGACTGACCTAGGCACAGAAATACACCAATGAATGAAATCGAATTCAGTTCACATTCTAGAACTTATATTCAAGGGCAGAGAGTCAGACACCAGGAAAACACATAAACATGTTAGTAAGTGCTTATGGAAATATAAATTAGGGTAAGAGGGCAGGTGGTGATGGGGGCCGTAGCACTTTAGATGGGATGGTCAGCCAGGCCTTTTTGATGAGGTGGCATTTGTCTAGAGACTAGAATGAAAGGACAGTGAGCCTTATGAATAGCTAGGGGAAGAGCATTTAGGAAAGAAAAGTTCAAAGTCCTTGAAGTGGGAACATGCGTGGCAAGATGAAACTACAAAGGTGCCAGTAGGATGAGCAGAGTGAACAAGGAGTAGGATGAGAGGTGAGTTCAGAAGAGGCGGCTGGGGCCATGTTATGTAGGCCTTGTGGGCTATGGTATGCATTTAGAATTTAATTCTGAATGAGGTGGAAGGCACTGGAAGGTTCTGAGTAGTTGAGTGACATGTTCTAAAGAATATTACAGACAGCTGTGTGCAGAACAGACGGAGGAGGGGATGAAGGAGAATGAATACCAGGATACCAGTTAGGAGGCTATGGCAATAATGTAGGCAAGAGATGGGATGAGAGACGTTGTAGAGGTTGAGAAGTTGTCAAATTCTGGTTACAGTTTGAAGGGGGTGCTGACAGCATTTGCTGATGGATTGGACGTGGAGTGTCAGAGAAGAAAAGAATCAAGGATGATTCTGAAGCAACTGGAAAAGTGCAGTTGCCATTAAGCTCTACAAGAAGGCTGTGGGAAGAGAAGCAAGTCTATGAGGGGAGGAGAGTTCAGTTTAGGGTGTATTAAGTTTGAGGCGACCATTAAACATCTAAGTGAAGATGTCAAGTTTTCAGTTGGATATTTGAGTCTAGAATTCACAAGCAAGATCCAGGGTAAAAGTAAATTTAGAAATTGTTTGTATATAGATGGTATTAGCGTTCAGGGATTAGGAGAGATCTCTTAGAGTTTACACTCTGTCCACATGTGCAAAGAGGCCTATGGACTGAGTCTGGTCACTACAACATGTAGAGGCGGAGGAAGTAGAGGGTTCAGCAAGAGAGACCAGTAGGTAGGAGGAAAGACAACCAAGATACAATAGTGGCTTAGGCCAAGTGCAGCAAGAGTTCAACAAGGAGAGGGCATGCGCGTGTGTATGTGCATGTGTGTGTGTGTGCATGCACGCACATGTGCATGTGAAGGAGGGTGGGGGACTGGTTGGCGTGTAAATAAACAGGAACTACCACAAACTGATCCCTGCTAACTACGGGTAGATGGGGGTTAACTGTATCATTTCCTAAGTTTTGCATATCTTTGAACATTTCTCATTAAAAAGAGTTGAGAGAGAGAGAAAGAGAAAAAACGAAACAAAACAAAATAAAAAACCAGGGAGTGAGAAACTCAAATGCTGAGAGCGCTGATAGGTCAATTAAGAGAGTGGATCTGACCCTGCAGAGGGCACTGGTGGGAGTGACAAGAGGGGTCTCAGTAGAGACAGAGCCTGTTGGCAGAGGGTTCAAGAGAGAACACAAGGAGGGGCCACTGGGTGGCTCAGCCAGTTAAGCATCTGACTCTTGATTTCAGCTTGGGTCATGATCTCAGGGTTGTGAGATCGAGCCCCCACATGGGCTTGGCACTGTGTGTGCAGCTGCTTAAATTCTCTTTCTCTCTCCCTCTGCTCCTCCCTTGCCCCACTCTCAAGCGTCCTCTCCCTCTCTCAAAAAAAGGAGAGGGAAAAAAAATACAAAGATAAGGAGTGAGCAAGTGCAATCACCTCCTTCTAGGAATTTTGCAAGAAAAAGGAACAGAGAGCTAGGTAGCTGGAAGGATAGCAAGGGGCCAGGGGTGCTTGTCTGGCTGGTTAGTTGAAGTCGGAGTGACCACAGCCCCATTTCCTACCACTGTCTTTCACACAAGCTTTAGACAAGCCCCCCAAAGCGCCCTTCCCCACGTTCTCTGCGCCTCCCTACCCATCCACTATGGTCTGGGACACTCCCACCTCCTGCATCATCCCAAAAGTATGTGATGTCTCCAGGCATACAATTTCTACCTACATGTGGAATTTTCAAGAAATTTTCTACAGGAGTGTTTCGGTTGTCGTGTTGCTCAGCTAAGCTCCCCGCAGCCCGCATCTCCAATGTGTATCAGAGCACACGGTGTGTTTATAGTGGAGATCAAAACCACAGTGTTCCCCTGGCAGCTTTCCGAAGGGAGGAGAACTTCTACAGAAAACTATAAAGTTTCTTATTCCTTTAGATCCTGGAAGATAGTATTCGATAGCAGCAACAAGAATAATATCTTTCACTTGCCTTTCCCACTCTAAAAGACACCGCTAGAAGCACCAATTTACGCTAAGAGATCATGGGCTGGTATTTATTTTTAAAACGAACTGAAAGCCTCAGCAGTTACTGGAGGATTTCTCTTTGAAAACATCAGAAATCGGGCGGGAGTAGGTGGGAAGGGAGAAGGAGCTTCCCAGTCGAAGATGTGGCAGGCTCAGTGAAACTGCACCAAAAAATAAGACGTGATGAAGACGCCACTTCTCTCCTGCTTCCCTCAGAGTGTATCACGGCCAGGGCACTTTCTTAAGATTCGTCCTGCTGAGAGGTTTCCTCAGAAGCACTCATTTTCAGGACAAAAGGCAAGAACAGACAAGGCGCTTCTCATCAGGATTAAATACAAGATGCTTCATGGATGGCCTCTGAAGAAATTCTGAAGAAACGAGATGTTATTAGAGCTTCTATTATGACAAGAAGGCCAGAGTGACAAAAAAAAGTCACGCTCACAGATGGCTAAGCTGGGGGAGACAGCAAATGCATCTTGACTGAGTCTCCATAGCAAGTAAAACAGGGCATTTGCACCTCCTGCCCTAGGTACCCTGTGCTATGGGCTGAGGCCCTCATCTGGAGAGGAGGCCGGTGGACACTATCCCGATACAGCGTGAGATCTAGGAGGCTGGCGATGGCAGGAGGGCCCTTGGATCCTGGGAGGAAGGGAGGGTGGGGGTTTCTGGCAGAAGCAGTAGCAGCACCATGAGCAAAAGTTCCTGGGTTCACAGAACACAGAGTTCTGGGAATAGCAGGGAGGCACACAGCTGTATCATGGGGCAGGCTCGATCCAAATCTGGATACAGGCTGAGACCAGCTCACGGCCGGCCTCTGACGTCATGTGCCAGGGAGCTCTTACTGGGGGGCAGTAGCAGGAGCGGATTTGCAGCCTTGAGAGGTCAGTCTGGTGGCAGTGCCCCGAAGGAAAAACACACTGTGCACCACTTCAAAGTTGTGAACATTGCTGACTGTGGGATTTGTTATCAAAGCCAAATTCTGTTTTTCTGTGTTGTATTTGGCTATTGCTTATTTTTGTACCTTAAACAGCTAAGGGTTTCATTCTCTTTGGGGATTTTTCAACATTCAGGCAATTCATCTTTCACCTGTACACCTTATATCTCAAGGGCACAACATAATCAACAACTGCAGAGTATACTATGGTCAACTCTGGCTTCGAAAATGACCTTTGGCTATGGAACCAGGGGCTGCTTCTTCCCAGGGGGGTTTCTTGTCCCTCTCCCCACTTATGAATGAGCTGCCTGGAATTTCACCTGTGCACTGATTCCCAACACTGGTCTATGAAAAAGTTTTCACCAGTTTGGGGTGAAATATAGAAGCAAAGGACCATGTAAAGAGTCATAAAACAAAATTTGTTTTCCGTAAAGACCTGTCCCTTCGAAATTATGTCCTACTTCCTTTTTTGGGTGTTAAGATTCTATTTTATGAAATAATGGCAACCTAATATTTTGTAAAGCCCTTCCATGGCAAAATAGTTGGCAACCCAGCTGCATGCACTTATTTTCTGAAACGTAAAATCCTCTTAGAAGGCCGGAAGTCCCCTGCTCTGAGTGCCCTCCACCACCACCCTGTCACACAGCGGTCACCTGATATCAGAGTCTGGTAGGAGGAGGGACACTTCTGGGTTAACCAAGGCTGACACCAACCTGCCAAAGCATCAGAGTTGACAGTTAACTATGCGACAATCAGAAAAATGTTGGCCCAGTGTGTAATTTAATCACTTATTTCTTCCTAATTATGTCTTTGGAATTTAGCATCTTAATGAGAATATTAAACTTCTTTTCATGGTCTCTGTGTCACTCACATTTAAATATTGTTAAATAAGTGGTTAAACAAGTCCCTAAAAACATATTTACTTTGCTGATCCCAACTTCATGTCCCTGTTTTGGAGAGAGGTGCTTGAAAGCCATTACCTGTTAGCACCAAAAAACAAATAGTTTGGGACCCCTGCCACGAAGCAGCCCCTGTGCTGGGACCGCAACAAAGCCTTCAGGAGTACTGAACAACAGGTTGGGCGTTGGAGTCAGAAAGACCCATGTTTGGGTCTCAGCTCACAACTTACTTGCTGTGTCACCTTGGGTTCATTATCTGAGTCTCTGGTTCCTCGGCTACAAATTTTTTTTTTTAAGATTTTATTTATTTATTCATGAGACACACACATGGAGAGACAGAGAGAGAGAGAGAGAGGCAGAAACCCAGGCAGAGGGAGAAGCAGGCTCCATGTACCGGGAGCCCGACGTGGGATTCGATCCCGGGTCTCCAGGATTGCGCCCTGGGCCAAAGGCAGGCGCTAAACCGCTGTGCCACCCAGGCTTAGAGATGGTACCTGCCTGCAACAGTGTAGTTGTGTTTAGGACAACCCTGGTACCTGGCAAATATTCAGCAATGGTAATACTGCCTTCATCGTGAATATGGGCTATTTACAAAGTATAAGCTTTCATAAGAATCACGTTAGATCTGAAAAGGCTCTTTTTGACCATCTGGCTCAATCTTAGCATTTTTAGAAGGGGATGGAGTGTAGAGAACCAGAATCAAGAAGAGGCAGGGCCTCGACTTGATTTCTGGGGTTAGCCCGAGGTTTTCTCCACAAGATTAGTCTTTGTCACCTGTAAGTATTTGATTCTTGACTCTCAAGGTCTTTTGGTTATAAAGGACTATACACATTGTTCCAAATGGCATCATTTAAAAATGAAAAATGGCAAATTCCATACTACAAAAAATCAGATAGGTCATTACTTCATTACTTTAGAGTATTTACTGCTGAAAAAATTAAATGTATTAAAAATGATGTAACAGAGTATCTACAGGGTACTAAGATGATGAGGTGGACAAATAGAAATACTACAAATATCATTTAGAGATGGGCTTTCTCCCCGCTCCCCTACACTCCAAAAAGAAAAGGTGCAAACTATACTTCCCATGTCACTTCAATTTCTTGGTTTCTGGGGAAGAAAAATAGAGGATGTTCCAAGTCTTTATGTTAATTCTAGAATGCAACAAAACCAGATGGATAACATTGGGTATGGATGACAGGCAGGATAATGTCAGCAAAAGAAAGGACACAAAATCGTTTGTTAAATAAAGGGACACAAAGGCATCACCAGCAAAACAAAGTAGATACGCTTTCTGTTATTTTAAATCAGTAGTTTTATTACAATACACACTGACACACAATTAGAGAAGGAATGTCCTGACATTTTCTGAGCATTTCACGGAAAGCAAATGTAACCATCCAGGCAGTCAAGTCATCCATATCTTTTCCAAATTCAAAGCAAAAGCTTTTATATTTGATAACTCAGGAAAGCAAAGTTTTCTTACTGTTGTCTATATAAAACTTCAGTGTCAGAAAATGGTTATTGTGAAGTGGACTGAGAAGGGAAGAGTTTCTGTCCTTCTTGCTGTCCCAATTCCTGCCTCTTGATTTCCCCCCTTGACTTTCTAGATGACTTTTTATGATACTGCAGATGATAGTGTGTTAAAGGGGCCAAATGGGATCTACTTATTAGGTCGGCTATTATACTTCACTGTAATTGAAAGGAAAGAACAAATTAAGAAAATTAAATCCTGGAAAATGCACAAAGGCAAGGAAAAAATATCTGGGTATATTAAAAATGAGATGCTCTTTTCACATAACTCATTTAAAAGGTTACAATTACCATAAACATTTTAACTCCACTGAAGATCACTGGCAAAAACTAGCTCTTATATCTGCAGAAGGACTGTGCATTATACAGGCTTGGAAGAAAACAACATACCATGTGAAACGAGTCACTAATCCTGGTGAAGCAGGCATCAGACTATTTGGAGTTGCATAGGTGTTTTTTCAGACCCACTCTGTACAAGACACTATGGAACCTTGACAAATTTCCACCTTTCAGCAGTCATTGTGGCAGTCAGGTATTTGAATCCCTTTAGTACCCAAACTCAAAAAAACACTCTAGGAATGAAATACTAAAATGACATTCTGGATACATTCACTACACATTACATAACTTGGAAAGAACAAAGGAAAAAGCCCAAGCATGACTCTAATATTTCATATAGAAAAGCGCTGCAGGAGAAAACTTTGTTTAAAAACATTAAAACTCAGGTGAATATAAATACATTTTTGGTTAATCTGTGCTATATCATATATAGAAATCCTGTCAGATATTCAGTCTGCTGGGTAACTCATTTGCATTTTTCATGTCTGATTGTTATTAGTAGAAGAATATACATTGATGCATATACTGACATATATATGCATATATATATAAAATTTAGATCATGAAAATTTGTTTTAAATACACATACTTAAAACCTGTACCTCTAAAAATAAATACATTTAGCCTCTAATAGGCTAATTCTCAGAGTTTCCTTCACAAACCAATCAGAACACAGCTTCTCAACAATGGCAAATAACCAATTAGCTGCTCTTTAAATCCATTATCTATCAGTAAATGTTTTAAAATTCAGATGTATAACAGAAATAGCATCCCCAGCACAGAACATAGATAGAATTCTGGCTTTGAAAATAAATGTCTTGGCTTCCTTGATGTTTAGTTCCTACAGATGTCTAGGCTTTGCCTCTGCATTTATCTAGCAGTGGGAGAGCATTTTCTAGTGACAGCATTCTATTCCATTGGTATTACCTTCTAATCAAAGGAGTTGGCTGGCATTTCCTTTGCTGTTTTGTTCAAGGGAACTAACACAACATCGTTTGTATTTGATATCATTCCCCATAATCACAGTGAGTTGTGTGTTTTAATGTAATTTACAATGTGCCAATACCACTGAGGTAAAGCAGAAGTACCCCTGTCTTTTTTAAAAGAAAAAAAAAAAAGTCTCCTGGGAGAACAACACATAAAAGGGACCTGGTGGTGTATATCTAAGTTCTATGAACTAACTCAAAACCACAGCCAGAATAGACACATTGGATATCTGATATTTTAGTTCAAAGAATAGAAACATGAAAATACTCAATATACTTCTTTAGAAAGTATGCAATTCACAAAAATGGGGCTTTACTTTTTTACTCTTACATTTCAAAAAAAAAAAACTTCTTAAAATGATATATGCCAGACCAAGTTGTTTAATATAGTACAATACTTAACAACCTTGTCATTTGTTTTTGAATACAAGAATCTCAGAAATGTAGGAAATCCATGATGTGATAGCAAGAATGTTTAATGCCATTGCCTATTTTTTTTTAAAGGAAAATTTACCATTGTTGAAATTCAACTTCTAAAAAATACAATGTTTTATGCGCTCACAGTTCCAGATTACTAACTTTATAAATTAAAGATAAAAGTTATCCATATACAAACAAGGCCTCTTTTTCATTGATTTCAATCTCAATTAAACCTTTGGATATTTTAATCTTCAGATTCACAAGGTAAGGCTGAGTTTATCAGATATAAATAAAATGTTTAAGGTCCACGATGTATTGTAGCACTGAGGAAACAAATGCATCAAATATTTACAGGCTGGCTACAATACTTCTCTTTTTAAAAAAAAAAAAAAATCAAATGTGTATCAACATCAAGCCACACTCTTTTTCGAATTTCTCTGGCTGCAAAAATGGGGCAACAGCATTTTTTCTCACTCATTTTTCCTCTCAATCCTTAAGTCAGAGGCAGGTCTTAGGTCAAAGGGCGAGGTCTTTTGGGAGGTGGTGGAGGCATGAGCTCTGTGTCAGGGTCCAGATGATGCTTTCGCTTCTGTCCTTGAGAAGCTGCTGCACATCTGTCGATGAACTCAAACAGCATCTCCTTGGTGACAGGGTTGGAGATGCTGTTGCACACAGCTGTGGACAAAGAGAGACACGTGTCTCAACGTGAGGGTTAATTAAGGCAGCTGACTCACCACAGGGAGATGTGAAAGGGGAAAGGTTTTCATCCCACTATGCTAAACACTTTCATTTCACCGATTGGGGTGACATGCTTCACACATTAAATGATTCTCCGCCTTCCCTGCCCCCCAAATGGAGCTTTTCTGGTGGCTACTCTTTCTTGTAGTGTTAATTTTAAGCCAAGACTTTAAGTATTTGAATTATAACCACACCTTCACTATGGTTTTTCACTTTCCCAAAACTGTTTTAATAGGATTTTCATGTACCATCGTGCATCATGCTATTGTCTATATTCAACTAAAACTTGTATAGAAAATGTGTGCTATCTTCCTTTAGTCTCATCTGTCAGAAGGAAACCACCTTGTCATCACAGCACCAGCCACCATTTCCACTGAGCAGGGAGGTTCCACTGTACCTGACAGATTGTACTATTTTACTTTAATAACTTGTTTGAGGTTAAGTATTACAACAAAATTATGAAGAAATATGGCATCTTTTCTTATGTGACCAAAATTTACCTACCACCAGTCCTTGGAATTGTATTCACGTATTTAGTTTTTTGGGGAAAAAAACCTGGCTTAATTATTTCTATTTTCAAAATTAACTCATCTTGTCTGAACACAGATGCTAGTTCCAACAGAACCCTTAAATGTACAATAGTAACTTTCATAAACTGCAAAACTGAAACTGGCAATTTCTGTATTTTCTCATAAGCTTATCATATAATCAGCATCATCACTGACTGAGCAGTCTAAAAGCACACAATTCTATTAACCTTTAATGTTAGTTTTTATCTGTTTCTGTTCTCAACTTCACTAAGAATGCAATCCAGAGCAATAACTGCTACTAGTTTACCTTATAAACTTAATTAATTTATGTTGTTCTCCATGAAAGAAACTTTCTATTCTGAATTCCCAAAGCATTTATATTGTACCCAAAGAACACTCAGAAGGATAGCATAGCAGGTTTTAGGAGGTTTTTTTTTTTTTTTTTTTTAGTGGTTTTCATTTACTTTGTTCTTCATTGTTTGTAAAGCTATTTTAGGAGCTGGAAATTACATTTTCCCTTGCTAATTTTGTCTTTTACCATCTGGCAAACAATGGTTTTTATAGTTCTGAATAGATCTGAAATTATCATGGCTTTTGTTGTTGTTGTTGTTGTTCAACAAATTCAACTTGTATACAGCCCATTCATTATCCTGCCCTTTATACTTCTCTTTTGGGCACATGGGCATAAGTGCACAGTCCTACAGAGGGGAATCCATAAGCCAAATGGAGCTGACAGTCATAGCCTCTTTCCCAACCAGCAAGGACAGGGGTCTGAATGACCCCATGCCCCATCAAGCAGAACACATTTTGATTCTGAAACCTTAATATGCACATGCGTGCACGCTCCTGTGCGCTCGCTCGCTCGCTCCTCTCTCTCTCTCTCAATGTAACAAATACCGGTAGGCTGTCATACTCACCCATGGCAGTGTTGTATGCATTAGGAAAACTTTTGTCTGTTCTCTGTCTCATGAAGACCCAGCTGTTATTCTCAAATTTGCATTCTATAATTTTGTTGTCATACTGTTTTAGCTCTTTTGTCACCTGTTTTAAAAGAGAATTGAAGAAAATATTTAAATCATTTGAAAGGCTTTTTGCTTCCACTATGTGACAGACACATTAGGGAATGCCAAAAACACCTCAGTAACTCTTCATGCAGAGCTTTTTGTCATCTGAAGTGTCTAATCAAGCCTAAGGATATGGTGTGCACTCCCTTGTACACATGCTCATTAATCCGACATTTTACAAATAGTCGTGAAAACAGCTGTCAATATATAGCAATTAAAAGAGGCTAAGCACAAACCAGCCACTTCTGGGCCAAATGCAAATATGTTACCATAGGGACCAAGGCCTTCAGTATCTCTGTGTCCCTATGGATTTCAGAAATTGAGTATGCTGCTTAGGTTCATCAGCTTTCAGAAGGGTCTCACCATCTAAATTCCTAAGTCAAAACCTAAAGAAGTTCCCTTCACTAGTTAGTTAAAAGAAAAAGTTACACACAAAAGGAAATATCAGGATCAGATTCAGGTAATGTGCACCCTACACAGCTTGCTTTTCAAGAAGTAACAACTAATCCAAACTCTAATCTTTAGGTTAGTTACCCTTTCCATCTCCAAACTACTATGAAATACAGATGAAGCTACTTCAGATTTTAGTCTGGCAGGTTTTTTGGCTACTTCACCTCCGATGATTGAATATGAATTACAACTTACTCTATCAAAGCTAACAAGTATCCATGGAAACTATGAAACCTTTTAAGATATTTCATCAGGCTGTGAGGATAGTTTTCATAAATAGGAACCTAAGCTTATCTTTGCAGTTTTCAAATCAAATGCCAGTCATGGTAATATTTTAATTCTGTCCTCATCTTTCACAGCTAACAACTTTCCCTCACAATATGGTAGATTGCAATCATTTAAACTTCATTAGCATTATTTGAAATGCTCTCATTTTTCTACCCACAGATTCAATACCACCTAGGAATATGAAGGGAAGCAAATTTTTTAAAGATGCTTTCAATTCACAGATTAGGCAGTACGTATCTTTATAAAAACTATCAAATTGTATTCCTTGTCCCTTAATGAGTATTACACTTGATTGGATTATTTGCATTTTCAAAAAATCCAACAGGACCAATAGATTCATCGGCTCTGGAAAAGACCTGCCCAAAAAACTGACGTTGCACTTAGCAAACTTGCCAAAATTATTCTCAAACATTCATTATTTTAATCTCAATTCCCCTCCCTTTCTTCCTAAGGATCCACCTCCTTTTACTTTTAGACATCGATAGCCAAGTGTTAGGCAACTCACTCAGGTAGGTAACCACATTTACCACATGTAGGCTCTAACAGAGGTAGTTTCTAAACCTTCCAGAGCCTCCATTTTCTAATTTCTAAAATGGGCAAAGGAGTTCCTAACTTACTAGGACACTGGAAGAATAACAAATAATAAATAATAAATAGCACATAGTGGCCAACCAGTAAAATTCTTAAATATAAAATTAGGAAATAACACATTGCTTTCAAAAACAAAAAATGCTTTAAAGTAAATTCACTAAAGAAATCAAGATGACATGGAAAGATACACTTTGAAAATAGGCGTCAAGAAAATTATATCGTATGTACTATACAAGACAGGCTTGTACCAACAATGTGGAGTCGGTTGGTACGTTTGCTGACCAGCAATTATAGTAAGTCCTTATCATATAGCTCATCATTCTTGTGTTCCTGGTTCCAGAATTGCTGTAAATTATGTGCTCCTCAATATGACTACAGCAATTAAGCAGTATTATTAAGTATCTGTGCATTTATTTGAGCATGCATTAACAACAACTGAGAAACGGCTTTAAGAAAAATGCATGCACCTGCCACTATACTAACCTAAATGTATGTCCATATTAAAGAACAATTCATTGTTCTTTATTGATCACATCAGTTATATTCCCAAGTTAGACACACTGCGAGGTACTCATTTGGTTCAGTAGTAAAATATATTTGACAAAAATAATACCTTTCATACGTGCACAAACTAAAGACAGTTGTCACTAATGGTCAGATCAAGAGAATGACTGTCATACATGGGAGAAGTTTAATTTTAGTATCCAAATTCTAATTTGTTATTATGACAATAACCACTCACAGCCAATTTAGTATTATTATTTACTAAAACAAGACCTTGTTAGGCCTTCTATAATCAACTCTGTTACTCTAGTTTGAGCTATTAAGAGCTTGAAAATAATAGGAATAAAATATTTATAAATCAGGATCTCATATCTGTACTCATAATTATATTGAGTTAATGAGTTTTTTTTAAAAAGCAATATACAATGTATTTTATATTGAAAAATATTTTGTTCATGTATCCACCTTGTTGAGTACCACATTTGTTATACTATTTGAATATACCAATAAAATTAGGTTAAAAGACAGTCCAATGAAGTTGGATCTAGTATCTCTGGAGGTTTTTTGTTTTTGTTTTTCAAGAGAGGGAGAAAGAGAGACAGAGAGAAGGGGCCGGGAAGGGGCAGAAGGAAAGAGAGACTCTTAAGCAGGTTCCATACTGGGTGTGGAGCCCGACTCGGGGCTCGATCTCACAACCCTGAGATCATGATCTGAGTGGAAATCAAGAGTCAGAAGCTTAACAGACTGAGCTGTCCAGGTGCCCCCAATATCTCTGGAGATTTTAAATTAGCCGCTCAACAATAATACCTCCAATAAAGAGCCCATGGTAGAGTCAAACACAATCACAGGTACTCCACTCTGTACTATTCTTACAGAATACTTTTTGTAACGTAAGTGCTAGGCAATTAATTACCTACACTACCAAGTCCCAAAAGGAAACCATCAGTGTTGGCTGAACTGACCTATACAGAGCAGGCAAAGTTGCATTTCTAATTCTAGTGGTGGAATGAAACTCTAAAGCTTACTGTCCCTGTTTCGAGGAAGTTGTTTTGCTATCAAGGGCTCATCTTAGGGCACCTGGATGGCTCAGGTAAGTAACTGAATCTTGATTTCAGCTCAGTTCATGATCTTAGCTTAGGTCATGATCTCAGGGTCATGAGATTGAGCCCCACATTGGGCTCCACACTCAATGGCATATCTGCTTGTCCTCCTGTTTCCCCCTCTACTTGTGCTCTCTCACTCTCAAATAAAGAAATACATAAACAAAATCTTAAAAAGAGAGAGAGTGTGCTCCTCTTTCTTTTATAGAGAGACTGCACAAAGGCTTGAGGGGAGGGGGATTTTTCTGAATTAATTTGCTCTGGAGACACTAATAATAACTAATATCCTTAGACTGAGAAAGCTATCAGTGAGTTGTTTGATTTTAACTTTTAATTTTGAAAGAATTCCAGATATACGAAGAAGCTGTGTATAGATGGTGTAGAGAGTTCTACTATTCCTATCACCCAGCTTCCCCTAATGTTCGTATTTTACATATCATGCTACATTTATCAACTCAAATTCACATTGGCTCAACACAATTAACCGAAATGCATGCAGACTATTCAGACTTCAGTTTTTCCACTAATGTCTTTATCTGTTCCAGGATCCCAGCCAGGAAACCAGACTGCATTTAGTCATCACGTCTCCCTAGTCTCCTATGATCTATGACAGTTTCTCAGACCATTCTTGACACTTTTGAAGAGTACTAATCAAGTATTTGTAGAATAGTCCTCAATTTGGAATTTTCTGATGGTTTCTCATGATTAGACTGGGGTTATGGATTTAGGGGACAAATGTCAAAAGATTAAGTGCCTCTTTTGTTGTGTAACATCTGGGGGTGTGTGGTATCAACAGGACTTATCACTGGTGATGCTAACTAACTCTGACCACTTCATTAAGATGGTACATGCCACATTTCACTACTGTAAAGTTACTATTTTTCTCCTCTCCATACTCTACTGGTAGTTATTAGTCACAATGAACAAACAGCTCCATTCAAGGATAAGGGAAGTAAGCTACACTTCCTGGGAAGGAGAGTATCAAAAAAGTTGTGGACATTTATTAGAATCACCAGAGAAATTACTAAGTTTCTTGAGAGAGGTATTTTGAGACTATACAAATATCCTGTTTCTCCTTAAGGTTTTGCTCATTAATTTTAGCATCCATCTGTGAATCTTGCCCACAGCAATTACTCCTGTGGTGTTCTAATGGGGTTTTCTCTTTTCTCCATTCCTTCTACACTTATTATCTGGACTTTTTCTGTAAGGAACAACTTGGACCATTTCCTTCATATACTTAGTTGTATCAGTATAAACTCATGGATATTTTATTCTTTGGTTTATAATAAAATACTACTGTCATTCATTTTGTTGATCAAATTGTTCCAGTTTTGGCACTGGGAATTCTCTCAGGTTGGCTCCTGTGTCCTTTTAATTTGCTTCCATTTTTACTTACTTATTTTCAGCATTTACTTTCTGGCAATTCAAGATACTACTACAGGCTCATCTTTGTATTTTCTCTGCCCCAGCCCTAGAATCAGCCATGAAGTCCTCTACTAGGATTTTATAAGAACAGAATCACTCCTCAACAGTCCAGGCTATGCTAAGAAAGTACTGTCACCACCTGTTCAGGTCAGAATTTAAAATTATTATTGAGGGAAAGAGAAAGAGAAAATAACAATGAGACTCTACAGATGAATAGATGTTTCACTTAGAAGTTTCCACTCCATCTTTTGTTAACTGCTCTCTGGAGCTAAACTTAAAATTGGCCATTTTTTCTTTTTGAAGTTATAATTGTACTCTGATAATTCAAGTTCTACCTCTATACAGTGACAGAAGGTAAATTTTAAAAACATAACTAGATGAAACAAAAATTTTTCATGTAAATAACTTCAATTTCTAGTACCTATAAAGGTATAGAAAATAAAATAACACAATAGAAATGAAATGGAACTAGAAACGTTTTCCTAATGGTATCAGAACAATACAAATAGCTTAAATCTGAATTATTAATCTTTTAAAAATACTACTTTATAGTAGGGCCTTGATATATTACTATTAGAAAGTGCATCCACTATTAAAGAAAGTAAAACACTTGACAAGTTACCCTCTTAAAAAAATGTTACACCCACCACTACTATTATGTATAAATAACATATTTTGCATTTGCTAGGTTGGAAACAGAGCAGCAGGAAGTCTTTTTCCCTTGTGAATGATGGGGTCTTCAAGCCCTCCAATGAAAGCAGCCAAAAAAAAGAAGGCAGCCCAGAACTCTTATTTGTCATTTGTCATAAAGGTCATTACAATCACAACTTCAGGGTATGAAATTCTCACTAAACCATAGATTATTACCTTCCAATAAAGTCAGAGTTAGTCACAGTTCTTACTCAAAATATAATAAATATTCATATAGAATAACAGACATAAAGATAAAACAATGATATGTAGGCAATGGTTATTGGTAGACGGTGAAATCAGGAATGACTTTTACCTGTATCATGCTGTATTTTTAAACTTTCTATATTACATGTGCTTAACTTTCATAATTTTTAATAATGAAAATTTCCTTTAAAAACTATTACATAAAAGATAATAGATAATAAACCAAACTTCAGCTTGGTTTTCATGAGAGATAGAAAAATAAAAAGAGATAAACATTTATAGAAAACAAAGTCTTGGAATAAGATCCCAAGACCACAGTTCCCAAACTGTGCAATGAGGTACCCTGGTGTGCTGCAACAAACTCAGAGAGGTACTGTGGGATATTTTCATTTTTTTTTTGATCCTGGCACACCGGGATCATGCCCTGGGCCGAAGGCAGGCACTAAACCACTGAGCCACCCAGGGATCCAAATTTTTAAGGAAACAGTGGCAAATGTTAAACACCATACAAACTATTAATTGGAAGAAGTTCACAGTTTCAATATAAGATTCCTTGAGATGACTTTGCAAAGCTGAGTTTGGGGGCAATTACTGCGATAAATACCAAGTACCACAAAAATCAGAATAGTAAATGAAGTTGGTGGTGTATAATCTGACTCCAAGGTTTGAGAAGTTATGTAATCCTTAACATGTGCTAAATTGTTAAAATCTAGATACTCATTAAATTTTTTGGTTCCATCCTCTCAATCAATGGAGGTGTTAGGTATTTCTTTTGCCTTAGAGATGTTGTGTATGAGGCAAAATGAACCAAGAAAGTTTCATAGCCTCTGTCCTAAGACCTTTTCATTCATTCATCCTTCCCCAGATCCTAATATGTAAACCCACATGTAGGTTTTTATCTAGCTCTTAGGGGAAACCAATCCGAGTAGTAAACAACTTTGCCGGAGGTGCAGAATATAGATCATGGTAGAGAATGAGAATTTCTATCAAGTTAATCTCATTGGTTTGGCTCTAGATCACTAAAATATATATTCCTCATTCATCTCCCCACTGTTATTACAGTACTGAGTCCCAGGTAGATCCTCAGAGAGGATGTTTACCGAATTCAAGAGAATCATGAGCCTCAGTTTATCAAACCAGTTTGTAGTGTTTGATGGCTGGTTAACTAAAGTAAGCTAATACTATCTCTAGCCTTTCTCTGCTTCCTTCCTCCTTTCTACCTTTTCTTTCTTTCCTCCAAAACAAAACAAAACAAAACAAAACAAAACAAAACGTTTTATGGCTTAAATATCTTCAGTTTGTCATCTGAATAAACAATGCATTTGTACTCTCTGTTTCTGGGTGCCTAACATGGAGGCGGTGACATTACTAGTCTGCTATCATAGTGTTAAAAGCAGCATTTCTGTCTTGGCAGTAAAGAACAAGTAGAGAAAATGAAAGATAAAAGATTTGTCTCCTCCCACCCTGCCCACTGGTCAAGCAATACCAATCATTTCTAGAACTATATGACTCATTTTATATAAATGAATATTAACAATTTATTCATTGAGCACTTAGTATGTATCAAACAAATATAAATTTGTTTGTATTATAAATTATTATAATTATTATAAATTAAATTATAAATTTGTGACCCATACACATTATCTGATTTATTTTGCACCACAATCTTATGATAGGAATTCTATTATTGCCCTTCAACAGGTATGGAGTCTAAAGTTCAAAGTGGTTAAATATCCCACCCAAAGTCACAGACCTAGAAAATGGAACAGCCAGGTCTCAATATAGGTTTCCCTGTCTAATGCCACAATGCCATTTCATATCCCACCAGCTATCACAAAGCCTGGCACTCTGTGGACAATAAATGCAGAATGAAACAAATAAGGTTATTTTCCTGCTCAGACTTTGGCTGAAATGGAGTATAGAAACCTCTTCACATGTAAGTGTAAGGTAAGTCAGTCATATGAAAACACAAAGACATTGGACCTAATGCAGCCACGGCAAAGCGTTGAAGATCCTTCCTTCCCACCATCTGACAAATATTATTGACCAGCCATGTGTCAGGCACAAGGTTGTAGACTGGTGATACAGACACAGTTCCAGTCCTTTGGAATGTATAGTCTAGTAAACAGTCAAATAACAAATTATGTAAGAGCTATGAAGAAAACAGATATGCAATAGAAACTAAGGCCAGGAGAAAGGTATCTGGTTTTAGGTGGGGTAGTTTGGGGAGATGATACTTGAGTTGAGATTTATAATATGATGAGAGGTCAGTTATAGAATGAAGGAAGGAGATGGAAAGAAGGAGAAAGACAGAGAGGGAAACAAATAAGAGCAGGCAAGGGGAAATGGGAGTCATACACACTTCAGGGAGTGATTAACAGTATGTCCAAAGGTCTGAGGTGAAAAAAAACTTAAGATCTTGGCATGCTGAAGGAACTGAAAATAAAGAATGTTCTCTACATGCCTTTAAAGAGGGTTCCACATAAGTCTGACTCATTCCCAAACTCTTCCTCTCATATGGTATGCCCTATATATACCTTTTTATATCATATATATAGAGAGAGGGTCCAGCTGCCTACTTGACATCTTTATTTGAAATTCCTATAGATTTCTCAAACCTGACATATTCAAAACTCAACTCTATCTTCCCCCAAATGTACTTCTTCTCTATCTCAATATATGGGAACTCCACTCAACCAGTTCCTCATGACAGAAACCTTAGTGCCCTCCTGATCCCTTTCCCCTTTTATTTTCTCTCCTATTCAATTTATTACCAGGGTCTACCAATTCTACCTCCAAAATATATTCTGCACATGTCCATTTGTCCCCTCTCTATCTCTCAGATTCCTACAAAAGACTATTCTTCTACATTTCCCCCACCCCATCAATTCTTTACAGCGCAGCCAGATTGGTCTTTGAAAAATGCAAATCCAACCAAATCATTTCCTTGCTTAAAATACAAATAAAAGATATACAGGTTGGGAAGGGAGAAATAAGATGGTCTCTATTCACAAAAGACATGTTACTCATAAAAAAAGAACTAATAAGTAACTTTCACAAGGTTGCAGATACAAGGTTACTATACTAAAACCAATTTTATTCCTCTATATTAGCAATGAATGGCTAGAAGTTTAAAATTTAAATGGCATCATTTACAATAGCTTTCAAAAACATGAAATACTTAAGTATGAATTAAAAAAAACCATGCAGGATCTGAATGCTGACAATTAAAAAACATCAATAAAAGAAAAAAAAATCAAGGAGGACCTAAACAAATACCATGCTCATGAATTGGAAGATTTAATATTGCTAAGATGTCAGTTCTTCCTAAATGATCTACAGATTCAACATAATCACAAGCAAAATGCCAAAAGAATTTTTTACAGATATCAACAACCTGATCTAAAATGTATATGGAAAGCCAAAGAAATTAGAATAGCCCAAACAAAAAGACAATGTTGGAGAATTGACACTGATTTCAAGACTTAATACAAGCTATAGTAATCAAGACAATGTGGTTGGTGAGTGGAGAGACACATAGATAAGTGGAACAGAAGAGTGTCCAGAAGTAGATCTGTAATTACAAGGTCAATTGATATTTGCCAAAATTGCAAATTTGCAGTGAAGAAAGGATGGTCTTTTTAGCAAATGGTGCTGGAGCAAATTGCACACCTGTTTCCAAATTATGTACCTCAACACAAATATTTTACTTTATACAAAAATTAACTCAAAATGGAAAATATACCTAAACATGAAACCTAAAACTATAAAATTTTTACAGAAAACACAGAAAGAAATCTTTGTGACATACATTAGGCAAAGTTTCTAAAATCAACACCAAAGGGATGCTTGGGTGGATCGGCAGTTGAGCGTCTGCCTTTGGCTCAGTGCAGGATCCTGGGTCCCAGGATGGAGTCTCATGTTAGGCTCCCTATGAGGAGTCTGTTTCTCCCTCTATGTCTCTCTCTCTCTCTCTCTCTCTCTCTCTCTCTGTGTGTGTGTGTGTGTCTCATGAATAAATTAAAATCTTAGGAAAAAAAACCCCACCAAAAACATGATTCATAAAACAAAAAGTTGATAAATTTTAAAATTTATGCTCTGTTAAATATATTGCTAAGTGAATGAAAAGGCAAGACACAGATTATTTGCAAATCACATCTGACAAAGGATTTGTATCAAGGATACACAAAGAACTTTTAAAACTCAGTCATAAAACACAATTAAAAATGGGCAAACACAGGGTGCCTGGGTAGCGCAGTTGGTTAAACATCCAACTCTTGACTTCAGCTCAGGTCATGATCTCAGGGTCCTGAAATTGAGCCCCGCATCATGGTCCATGCTGAGCATGGAACCTGGCTAAGATTTTCTCTCTACCTTTCCCTTTGCCCCCCACCCCACGTGCATGCTAATTCATAAATAAAAAAAGGCAAACAACCTGAACAGATACTTCACCAAAGAAGACATGGATGGCAATTAAGCACATGAAAATATGCAATTAAAATCACAATGAGATACCACTGCACACCTATTAGAATGTCTAAAATAAATAAAATTGATAAATACGAATAATATCAAATGCTGAGAAAAATGTAAAGCAACTAAAATCTTATATCAAATGGTATAACCACTTTAGAAGACAGTTTGGCAGTTTGTTTATCAAGTAAGATATATACTTACCACAAGAACCAGCTAGGGATTTACTCAAGAAAAATGAAAACACATTCACAGAAAAACCTGAATACTAATGTGTATAGTAGTTTTATTCATAATCATCCCAAGCTAGAAACAACTCAAGTGCTCTTCAATCGCTGAAAAGATAAAGAAGTTTTAGTATAGCCATACAAAGGAATACTACTCACAGCAGTAAGGACTAAAGCAATAATAGATGAATTTCAAATGCAGTATACTAAGTTAAAGAAACTAGACTTAAAAAGCTGTAGAGTATGTGACTCCCTGTGCATGACACCCTGGAAAAGGCAAGATTACAGGAACAGAAAACAGATCAGTGGTTGCAAAGTTTGAGAATGAGAGGTGTAACTAATTGCATAGGGCTGTCCTGCAGAATTTTGGGGGAGGTGATGGGCTCATGCTATCAGTACTCCTCCCTGATTTGTGGCACATATGTTCTAAGACCTCCAGCAGATGCCTGAAAATGTAGATTGTACTGAACCCTAAATATACTCTGTTTTTTCCTACACATACATATCTATGATAAAGTTTAATTTTCAAATTAGGCAGAGTAAAAGATGAACAACAGTAACTAATCATAAAATAGGACAATGATAACAATATACTGTACTAAAAGTTATATGAATGAGGCTGCTCTCTCTCAAAATATCTTATTGTTCCATACTCACCCTCCTTGTGATGAAGAAATGATAAAATACTTATATGAGATGAGGTGCCTGAGGTAGGCATTGTGACAGCCTAATTGACCTTAAGCTAATATTGACCTTCTGTGCACACAGCAGAGATCAGATGGAGGATCATCTGCTACCTGACCATTGTTGAGTGTGCAGGTAACTTAAAACCACAGAAAGGAAAACCACAAATAAGGGGGAACTAGCATATCTTGATTCCAGTTGTGGCTATACACCTCTATGCATTTATCTAATCTCTCAGAATTATACACCAAAGGAGTGAGCTTGATGTATGTTAAATTTTAAAAGCTGAATTTAAAAAGACACAAGAACGATATGAATTTTGTAAAAAGTAAATCCAACCACATCATCCTTTGTGGATGCCTTCCCATTACAAAGTACTGAATGATACAGCCCTTGCTTATCTTTCTAGCTCATATGAACTGTCTCAGAGCACCCTACACCTTCCCTTTAGAATATTTATCATTACTAGTAAATAAAATTTGTTGATTATCCATTTAATATCTGTCAACCAGAATGGTTAATAATTATTAAACACTAAGTGTTGATAACTGTTCTAAGTGCTTTACATGGATTAATCTATTTAATCCTCATAACAGCTGTAGGAAGTATCTTCATTTTTCTAGATACAGAAACAGGCACAGAGGTTTAAGTAACAAAGCTTTCCAGGATTCCTTTCTTACCTGTCTGTACCTCCAGTCAGTGGAGACTTATATTGAGATATTCTGACCACAGTACCTGTAACCTGCCTTTGCTATGTCCACTAAGCCATTTAGAGTCATTCTTTTACTCCTTGGCACGCACATTGCATTCTATTTTTATGAATGCTTTCTCAGCAGCTATATTTCTTCTTCTTTGAGAAAGAAATCCTGGAGGTACTGATAAAGGTATTACACAGAGTGATAGTAACACTGCTTAGAATCCAAGGGTTCTATCTTTTTTTCTCTATTTAGTTAGGGTCTCATAGCTAGTAAATGACAGAGAATTGTACTGTATCCCTACTTATCCCTACTAGGTTTTCTAATAGAGAATCTAATTTAATCTGTGTATGTATCTAATAAGACATGTAGAAACTGAAGCCCAGAGAATTTAAGTAATTTGCATAAGGATAGAGCTCACTTGTTTTGGTATCAAAATTCAAATTCTAGGTCTTTGTGAGTCAAAAACATGGGCCCTCCTTATCCTTAAGAATCTAGGTTCTAGGTTGAAAATGTGTTAAAGGAGGCAAAGACAGATCCCACTTGTGGACAATTTTACTTCTTATGTTAGAAAATGTAATTTAAGTAACTATTTCCAAGGATTACACTCCACTTGGAGAGTCTGGGAATGGGAGACAAAGTGATGTGAGATGGATGAAGGGCTTAACATATTGGCTTGAACCAAGCACAGTATCTAACAAGTTTCTTCTTCTTTACTTTCTCCCAATGCCCACTATTCTGACCTGTATCATCTCTGCTGTTTGCTATTCTAGTTGTAGCACAAACCACAAATCATAGCAAATTGCAGAATTTCTCAATCATTAAGGATTTACAATAGGTTAATTTTAAAATGGACTGCATTTCACAGCTGCAAAGCTTTTGTCTGATTTGTAGACCAAATGAGAAGCCATTAGTGGATTGAAGACCTTTCTGTGGGCACAACTAGCAAAAAGAAAAGGTCATGTGGACAAAATAGGCAGCTCTGCCAGGTAAGGTGGGGTAATGGCTTAATAAGTAGAGTGCCAAACTTGATGACACAAAGCATTGCTCCCTGTTTAGTACTGAGCATGATAAGAATTAGAAGCAGATCATGGATTCAGTGCATGCTTGGGATAATAAAAACAAAACACAACCAAGGAAAGCTTTAGTATCTACCATTTTGGGAAGAAGGGTAAAACCAATATGCATGTTAAACACTTTTTTTCTTTCTAAACAGTTAAAAGTATGATGAAAGACTTATCTGATGTTGCCTATTTTTAAAGATGTGTGTCCCATAGCCAATGCAAATAATTCATAAAATGTATTTGTCAGATTGAATTTGATGAATGGCCAAGGGGCTGAGGGAGAGGAAGAGAGAGAATCTTAATTAAGCAGGGTCCATGCCCAGTGTGGAACCTGATGCAGGCCTTGATCTCACAACCCTGGATTCATGACCTGAGCTGAAATCAAGAGTCAGATGCGGAACCTACTAAGCTGCCGAGGTGCCCCTACCTCACACTCATTTTAAACTCAACTATTTAACAATGCTCTTTTTATAGTTTAGAAACCTCAAGAGAACTGTCCTCCACGTGGATCGGTGTGGCATATGGCAATAAGCCAAAATGCTACAATAAATAAAAATTTCCTTTCCGTTCTGCCCTCATTTAGAATGACAACAAAAATGTCTTGTTCTATTTTTTTTTTTTGTCTTGTTCTTTCCTTTTGGCTATCTTTAAGAGTAAATACATTCCTTTTAGAGGAAATACATTCCTTTAAAAAGACTCAGTTTGCTCCAGCGGCATGAATGGGCACCAAAGCCCACAGACCCACACACCTCTGAATCATTAACTTAGGTACACACAATGCCTTAGTTTAGTGGTAATGCTCTTGTGGATAACTAACTAGGACCCATCTGAACAAACAAAGCTTTCCAGGATTCCTTTCTTACCTGTCTGTACCTCCAGTCAGTGGAGACTTATATTGAGATATTCTGACCACAGTACCTGTAACCTGCCTTTGCTATGTCCACTAAGCCATTTAGAGTCATTCTTTTACTCCTTGGCACGCACATTGCATTCTATTTTTATGAATGCTTTCTCAGCAGCTATATTTCTTCTTCTTTGAGAAAGAAATCCTGGAGGTACTGATAAAGGTATTACACAGAGTGATAGTAACACTGCTTAGAATCCAAGGGTTCTATCTTTTTTTCTCTATATACCCTATGAAGGCTATTCGCAATAGATTTATTTAAATCTGTCTCATCGGCTTCATTAATTGCGCAATCGAAAGCTACTCAGAAGATGTTGGAAGCTTGAAAATTATTACAATAAATTATCTGCCTCAACTGTCACATTCCCTAAATACTTTCCTCAAAAAATTTTTTTTGCCCTTAAACATATCACAATCCCCTTTCATAAAATCCAATATTTTGGAGCTGATAGGAAACTTAAGATCATCAAGTCACTTTTATTCTAAAATATTCAAATACTAAAATGCATCCCCCATTATTTCTATTGATTAGTATATCTTTACGTATGTGAACATTCATGCATTGAGGAGGCATAAAACCGAGGAAATAGAAAACTCATTATTTTTGTAACTGGTACACAAAATTAACTTAACATTTTTACCTAAGATACTTATTTTCTTTAGAGCAATTTTTTTAAAAAGATTTTATTTATTTATTCATGAGAGACACAGAGAGAGAGAGAGGCAGAGACACAGGCAGAGGGAGAAGCAGGCTCCATGCCGGGAGCCCGATGTGGGACTTGATCCCAGGACTCCAGGGATCCTGATGTGGGACTCGATCCCAGGTCTCCAGGATCGCGCCCTAGGCTGAAGGCAGCGCTAAAGAGTTGCCCTCTTTAGAACTATTTACTTTTAAAATTATTACCTGAGGGGCAGCCCGGGTGGCTCAGCAGTTTAGCACTGCTTCTCCCTCTGCCTGTGTCTCTGCCTCTCTCTCTCTCTGTGTCTCTCATGAATAAATAAATAAAATCTTAAAAAAAAAATTATTGCGTGAGATTTTTCCTTCATAGGGAAGGAAATGGGAGGGAACTAATACTGATTAAGTAACTACTTTATAGCCAGCACCACACAAGGCTCTTTATATACATTATTATCCTTTGTAAATAATGAAGACATTAAGGATCAGAGTATTTAATTCTTTCAAGGTTATGTTTGGATCTAGAACTCTATATCGCACTGCCCCTGAGTAATATCAAGGAAATTCAAGAAATAAGAGGAAAGGAAAATTTTATTATAGTTCACTCCTAATCAAGAAATTACTAAATAGCTAAACCAAAGAGCTAATGGAGTATCCTTTGCAGTCACCACAAACTAAAGGAGACATGTGAGCTAGTCTAATAGTAGGTCATGTTAAGTTTAATATAACAATCTTCTAAAATAAAAATAAGAAACTCAGGCTGCATGTGAGAAAAACAAAAACAAAAACAAATCCACCAACCTCAAGTATCATTGGTTGGCTAATACTAGTCTGGAGAAAAGAGGTTTGGAAAGAAGTCAGGAGAAAGAGAAATCTCAAAAGTAGGGAGGGAAAAGATGTGAAAAGGAGACAAAGGAAGTTCTAAGTGTCCTAAGCCAGGTCTGTGAAGTGAAGATAAAGTGCTTTTCCGTTGAGTAATACACAACAAAGAAAGATTTCAGTGATGATTAGAGCTATTTAAATTTCTAGTAGGTTTCAGTGATTTAAAACAGTCTTTTCTGTCCTGGCAACTGTTTTATCTCCTTTTATTTCAAAGTGGGGGCGGTGGGGTGGGGGTGGCGGGGAAGGATTGCTGCAAAGAATTATGCATGTATATAAAATGCACATAAGTACTGGCTATTATCTAAAGATTTAGAAATACTGAATTGCCGATCTTTGAGAGAACAGAATTGTAACAATTCACAACTCCCGAAGATTATATGTGGAACCAGATTAAATTTCTCATTTACTTTCTCCTCTCTCCCACCCCCTCCTTCCCCTTACGTTTTTGTTCTAATCCTGTTCTGGTGAGGATAATGGGAATGTGTCTTAGTGGGAATAAAGAACCAGAATCAAAACTTCATTCATGGGCCAAGAAAACTACATCTTTGGACGTTCACCACTTAACTGCTCTTCTCAAGGTAGCCATGGTTATCTATTATTTTCTGGGCAATAGTGTTAAGCTACTTGGAATTAAGTCTGAAGAAAGTAAGATCAGTGGCTTTTACCTTCCCTCTAAAAGGTATCTAGCACAATCTTGATGCTGAGTTAAAATTCTGTATCAGGTCATATGCTTGGCAGGAATGCTTTTAAATCATCAGTACTTTTATAGGATATTCCTGCACTCGTGTGCTTCCCTCTAATGTTGACTAAGTCAGCTCAATTCCATGACTGTCAGAAATCACCATCTGAGTTTTTGAAGAGTGTTCCTCCTGTCAAGGCCATGTTGTATACTTCTGCCAACTTTTAGGCCAGCATACCTGCAACCCTGAGCTCCCATGGCTTCCGCTGTGGTGGACTGTTGTGCCAGTAACACACTTGCTACATGAAGGTCTGCTCTAGCCAAATGACGATACAGGAAGGATGTTTGAGGGATTTATTCAAAATTGGAGAACACTATGGAAAACTAACAAGCTGAGAACACATCATCTGCTTTGTTTGCCAGCTGCCAGCTGTCACAGAAGACACAGTGATCACCTCCTAGGACTGTGCTGTGCCCAAAGGCTCCAAATTATCACTGCTTTAACGGTCTTGCCACCACACTTCAGATGTTACCACTATCATTTCCATTTTTGCTTTTGGAATATTCCAGGAACAACAGTCCTTCGAATCCTACCATCTAATTGGTGCTAAATTTACATATAGTTATGCATCCCCCACTCTGATGTTAAATGGATATTATAGTCCTTTTCTGTCCTTAGGACAGGGAAAGGGATAAGTCCCTGTCTTAACTACTGCACAGCCTGGAGTTTCACTAGCAGATAAATGCTGCGTAGCCCCACTCCAGAGCCTACTGATGGCAGAGAAAACAACTGAATAACCTGAAATTAATCATGAAACATGAACTCTTGAGTTAAAAAGATTGGCAATGGTTTGGCAAGTTGGGGGAAGTGGCAGAGTGAATATTTGGGACTTAAAAAAAATCTGATATGATAAAAGGAAAAGTAGTTCACTCTTAGTTACCTTTCTTTTTGCTGGTTTTGGGGTTTTTAAAGCAATTTTTCTTAAATAACTTTTTAGAAATCAAAACCCAACAGTGAGAACAATTATGTTAATAATGCCAGGAAATTTGTTTGCTTTGTTAAATTGAGCTTCAAAAGCACTTCAATTGAACATACATTTGTGATCACAAGTAATGCCTATTCTTATATCCATTTAAAATGTTTACTTTATTACAGCTTATTATAAATGTGAGTCTGAAATGCA
Organism: Canis lupus baileyi; assembly: GCF_048164855.1. NCBI lineage: Eukaryota > Metazoa > Chordata > Mammalia > Carnivora > Canidae > Canis > Canis lupus. The sequence continues at coordinate 24,617,371 of NC_132844.1, read as the reverse complement.
GCACCATGGCTGCTCAATTTCCAGGCCACAATTTTATGATAATAGTATGAAATGTATTCATGTGTCAACAGAACTGTCTAACAATGCCCCAAATGGGGTTGTTAGCCGCTCTTTCTGATGGCCACACAGTTCTGTGCTCCATAGCATTAAGAAACTGCTACAAGCAGAGAGCTCTTTGAGAATTTTAACATCCTCTGTAACATGTACTATTTTGTTACATTTAGCTCAGTTTAATTGCTACTATCTCAAAATACAGGTAAGCACCTACAAGAAAATTGACCCTAAATACCCAAACATATGAATGGGATAAACTGGTTCTGTGACTTTATTTTATGGTTGAGTTTCCTTCTCAGGCAGTCTTCCTGCAGCACAGGGGATGAGACTGGAGAAACTCCTGTGTACTTGATGTTCCCTATTGCGTGCAGTGGTAAAAAGGTAGCTGGGAGATACAATCTGTCACCCTGGCATCTCACAGAGGGGTAAGGAAACACATAGTATATGCAGATCGGATAACTGGAAATGGATGGTAGGTAAAGGGTGTCCATCCGTTTCAAGTACTGGTTTTTCTGCAGCACTCTGACCTTCCTGACTTTTGTGACAAGTAGCCCATAGAACTGTCTTGGGCAGGGATTGAGATCATAAGCAACATTTTCTCAATTAAGCATTTTTTAAGGCTCTATTATGCAGGTGCCATGCCAAGTGCCTTTATGTTCATTATTTCATTCATAGGATCTATTTGCATGCAGTGGACCATCTGCTTTATAGAGGAAGGGACAAGCATGTCCTGTAGGGAACCAGGATCATGTGATAGTAAGCCAGATACAGTTTTTTGCTTCACGTTTTTGTGTTTACTCTTAAGGCTACCTCTCTAAATTGGTAAAGCTGTGCAAATGCTCAGTTTTAAGATAATTTGCTTTTTATACCCGACTGCCTTACAGAGAATAGTAAGTCTAGAATCTTGATTGGCAGGGAGCATAAGAGCTTACCTAGGCCAGCTCTCTTTTCAGATTAAAAATACTGAGGTTCACAGAAAGCCTACCCTTTGTCCAAAGCATATATTTCATCAGGAGCAGAGTTAGAACAAGGGTCTAGACTTTTGGCATCTATCTCAGTCCAGCACACTAATCCTGTGATGTGTAAAACAATCCTTAACAAGCAAAAGAGATGTTTTCTCAGGCCAAATTTTTACTTACAGTCATATAAGTTTCACCAAAGAGGAGAAAAATGTTTGACCTAATTCACCTAACATAGGAAAAACAGTTTATATCCCAACCTACTCTCTCTCTCTCTCTCTCTCTCTCTCTCTCTCTCACACACACACACACACACACATTTTATATAACATTTATATCCTTACTTGGTGCACTTTGCTATTTTCCCTTCTACTTTATTTCATTAAAACAAAACCAAAATTGTTTAAAATCCACTAAATTGCTTTCAGGACCAAACTCCAAAGTTAGAAAAATAAATAAATAAAAACCCTCACAGAGTATGAGGTATCGATTTCAAGCAACTATCAAGGAAGTGGGGAGCATTTCACCTTTTCTAGTCTTGAATTATATGAAAAATGGATGTGGACAACTCTCAGGACAGGAATCTTCCTGCTCAAGATGCCAAGCTAGATAGACCCTACCCCCATGACTCCTTCCACCTTCCACATGTCATCTCCTTCCCCAGAGTGACTGCACTGCGAAGAGGCTGCCCTGGGCCAGGCACAGACTCTCACCCATCTCTTCCAGAGTCCCGCTGGCATAACATGCTGGCAAAAAAGAGCTGATGCTTGACTTTAATAATTTCAAATGACATTTTTCTCTATAGAATTAAATCTATTTTGTCAGGTCTTGAAATATCATGTGATATATTACTTGATGGTATAACTTCTTCCTCTGTTTATATTCTCTGCCTCCCTTAGATGGTAAAAGCTCCTTGAGCAAACAAAACAAGAGCCCTTGTTTGTTCATTACCAGATCTCCCTGAACACATAATGGGTACTCAATAAATATGTGTTCAAGAAAAAACAACAAACTTGATGAATATTACACAAAGAAATTATAGAAATGACATCAGATGTTAAAACATTCCAGCTACTATTAAATGATTTTCATTCTCTGGACTGACCTGGCTCTCTTCTTGATCCATGCATTTGTACTTATTTTCTAACTAGCACATCATCCTCTCTTCCCCTCTGGCTAACCACTTCTTCTTCCTTTTTTTTTTTTTTTTTAAAGATTTTATTTATTTATTCATGAGAGACACAGAGGGAGAGAGAGAGGCAGAGAAACAGAGGGAGAAGCAGGCTCCATGCAGGGAGCCCGATGTGGGACTTGATCCTGGGACTCCTGGATCACACCTAGAGTCGAAGCAGAAGCTCAACCACTGAGCCACCCAGGCGTCCCAAGACTCTAATTTTAAAAGGGACTTAGGATCTTTGTAAATAAGGATGAATTCAAAATAGGTTTCTAAAAAACAAAAACAAAATAGGTTTCTACCTTCCTGCTGCTACTATAAAATTGGCCTTTATTTCCTTCTTAAAATAACTTTCCATAATAAAAATCTTAAAAAAGTCTCTATCAACATTTTCTACCAAATCTACAGATAGAAGGATCAGCAAATTGTCTCAAGAAATATGACTTGCCAAATCAGTTCAAAGTGGCCTTGGTAACAATATTCAATCAGACTACACAAAGCTGAAAGGTTACAGACTGAAAAAAGACATATGACAAGCCACTGAACGTCTGCCCTGAGAGTACAAAGGGCTGGCTTCAAGTCTCTAATAATTTATCACTTTATTAATGATCCAATAGATGATTTAATGAATAGCCTATTAATAATATCTAAATTCAAATTTCAAGGTTCTTTTGATTATCCGTTAGGAAAATTTATATAATAAAAGAATTCTAGAGATGTTTTTGTAAAGGAGAATTATAGAAAATAAAATATGACTTGGAAAAAACATAAAAGATGAATTCCCAGTTAATACTTAATATGTAAAGGAAAAATGGAAAAGCTGTAACGATCATGGAGAGAGAAATGACAGTTGACAGATTGTTCGAATGATATTTAAAAAGAGACATTCCATTATATTTATATATTATTGTTATTAATAGTTCTCATTCCTTTTAATAGAAAGAGAATCATATTATTATAGCAGGAGGTACTTTTTGAAGAAAGATTCTTGAAGGAAAATAAATATCCTACCGCTAGATGGAGAATTAGGGTGAAGTTTGAGCAGTTTGCAAGACTCACTCTTTTTTCCATCTTTCTCTCTACATTCGTCCAGTAAAGTATAAAATGCTGTTCAAAAGTAACAAGGAAGATATAAACAAAGAAGCAATCATTCCTTTATATTTGTTTTCTGTGTTTGATGTGTGTGTGCGCGCGCATGCACACATGATTTGCAAGGGCATGCGTACGTATATAATATATACAAAAGTTTTTTTTTTTCAGATCTTACATACCAAATACAAGCACATATCTGGTGTTTGGATATATATATATATATATATATATATATATAAATTCTAAAATTTAGACAAGAATAAGTCAAACTTTCCAAATGAAGACAGGATAAGAACAGAAACCTTCGCTTTCATTTTTGAACTTTCCTAAGACCTAGAATGATAAATAAATCCCAGTCCTCAGTGTACATATACGTAACTGCCTGTTTAGTCAGAAAATGGCATATTCAGGAATAGAACCCTACATCATTGGTGATCAGTCCTGCAATGTTTAATTTCATCATTTTGGGATGTCTGTGCTTATTTTTATTTATAGCCTCCAGATCTGCAGATATAGGACTTGTGGTTTCTAGTATTCACCCTATCTGGAAATGTATCAGATTCAATCCCCTCCTGCTCTTTGGTCCAAGGACAGAAACAAACACATTCTCCTTTTTTAGAGATATAGGTCATTTATACAACAAATGGTATCACTGGTATCACTGTGCAATCAAATTCTGGTGAATCAAAAGAACTTCCCCTACCACTCACTACCTGGGGGCAGGTAGGGGGAGTATATTTGTATCAGAAAGAAACCAATAACAATTCTGTGGGAAGGGCTATCTCTAGCATCTGCCCTGCAGGATGAGGAGGAAGGCCTCATTTGATCATTGCTGTCTGATACATACATTGTCAGGCACTTTGGAGCAGATCTAATTCTCTTAAATAATGACAGAATGGTTGCCTCTTACAGACCTAACATTTTGAATTCTGCTTTATAAGGAAGGCTATTTTAGAGTAATTCCAATTACTATTCCTAATTAGCACATCACCCTTTGGTAAACTAGACCAAATTTATAAGGAGGAGCAGATATATGTTACCATGAGGTCACAGTGTATATAAAACTCAGTCATGGAAGGTTTCAAGCTTACTTTCTCCTGACTCCAAAGCTCTTACCCATATAGTCTCTCAATAGAGTCCTCAAAACATTTATTTTATTTAACTTTGAATATTTTTACTTTCTTTTTAAAACCTTAAAGCCAAATAATCATAAATGTGTTTTAGTTTGGGCTAAAAAAGGGAAACCTTAGGAAGGTTTTCATGATTGAATGAAAAAACATATTTCTGATTTAAAAAAAATTTTTTAAGGCAAAAATGAGAACACCGAGTCTCATACCCAATTTTGAGCTCCTTCTGACATACCACATCACTTCCTTTTTACTTCTTCACAGGAAACTAAATAGCATGCAATTTAAGGACAGTTTGATATAGAGTATTCCTAACCTTGCAAGATTATTGGGACAATTTAGGAAGGAGTATTATAAGAAAATAGTAAGAACACTGGAGTAAGCAGAACCAGATTAAAATCCTGACTCTGGTGCTTCTGATACATGTGCACTGTGCTCCATGGGACACGATCCTTAGGCTCTACACTATTCAGTTTTTAAGCTATTTAACCTGGAGCACAATGCTTGCAATTTGCCAGATGGTTTGCTGTTGGGACTGAATGAGTTAACTTTTGTAAACCATTTGGTAGACATCAGGGGACATGACTTGTTAGTCTGCTTTCCTGTTATTTCCTGGGGTTATTCTGCACTCAATTTATGTAGGAAAACATAATAATGTATTACATAAACAGAAGAATTTTTTTTCCATTTCCTTCGATTTCCACTTTAAACAATAAGAAAATAAAACTAAATACAATTGAAGAAACTAAACCCCATGTGGTTCACTCTTACTGATTCAATGTACGTTTTAGCATAAAACTATTAATGGTAGTAAATGAAGGCAAATAATAGACTATTTGGTTTATTTGCAATCTGTTTTTGTCAAACTGGATTAGAAAAAAAGTTGGCTATTCCAAAAAACGATTTATGAATTAAAACCAAAGTAAAACCTAGCTTTGAGAAAGTACACCTTGAGCTCAAATTATCTCTTTTAGCTGGAATTCTGTGCCATAGACCTGAGCTCCCGAGCACAGTACCCATGTGCCCTGTTTTCTCAGGAGGCAAGTATCAAGTTTGGGGCAGCCCGGGTCTTCTATGACAAATATTCAAAACACATAATCTGTGGTGTTGGTTATTTACTCACTCTATTTCTCATGTCATAATTTCTCATATGAAGAAAAACTGTAAAAAGAAAGTATATCTGAAGATCCTAATGATCTGGATCCTAAGGTAATAAAAGAATAAGTTCCCTATTTGTAATGGCTTATTAAATGCCTAGGAGGAGGGGTGATGGGGGTAAGGGAAACATCATTTTTTAAAAATGACTTTTATAAACCTGGTATTGTAGGTGCTTTGTCCACACTGTTCTGTACAATGCACACAATAATTCTCAGAAGTAGATATTGTTATTCCCATTTTACAGATGAAACACCAAAGTACATAAATTGGATAAAAATCTCAGCAGGTTTTTCTCGTTCTAAAGTCTATCCTAAGGTTCAGGGATTAACATGATTTTCAATTGAATGGCAAATCAATCTTGTGCATTTTAATAGATTCATGAAAAAATTTCCATAAAGATTTCTAAAAACTAATTATGAAAGTTAATCCCATACCCCATAAAGGACATAAACATGCTTCACACACCAGCCTGTCACATTTCTCACAATTATATCTATACAAAAGAGCACAAAAACTAAAACAAACTAAAAACTGAAGTGTTCTATTCTTTTGGATAAGGTATACTTTTTCTCTAATGTGCCAAATTTCTGAATTGGTTACATAGCATGAGCAATTTTCTCACAGGAAATCTCATATTTATAGCAAGCTAATTACTCTCTAGAAGTGATTGTCACATGCATGTGGATGGTTTTAGGATTCAATTTTGTCAAAAGCTAGAAAATTAATTCATGCCTCATCCCATGCAAGCCTTATGTTTTAAGAGATTAAAAGCCACCACAAAGACCTATTAACAGGGAATTTCTGAAGACTACCCTTGACTAAAAAATCCATTAATCAAGTTTTCTTTGGATGATATAATTTACCAGATAGTTTGACTGCTATGATAAATTCAAGTTCCATCTAATTGTGAAGGAAATATCTGTTTACTAGAGAGAATAGTTTTATATTTTAAAGTTTAGACAAAAAAAAAAAAAAAGCTTACATCATTAATGTACTTGACACAAAAACAAAAGATTCCTGCAAATAAAATGCTCAGTAATTTTCTTTTCTTTTAAAAGTAAATAAGACATATAGGTATTATTAGTTGCACATAATGTGAGACAGTCACACTGTTCTCTACTAGATATGAAAAGGCACTTTTCCCATCTTTACAGCTGTTTTAAATACACACTTTTCTCAAAAGCTACAATAAGCTATTTACTACACAATAACTGTTTTCTCTCAAAAGAGAAATATAAGCAACATTTTGAAAACTTCAATTTGTTGAAATATATAACTGCGGAGTTTCTTATTTTGTATCAGCAAAAGTGAATTATGCTACTTTTGCTACTGTCAGATAAAAAAACACTTAAAATGATAACCAATTTTGACTCTTACTCTAATTTTTTTCAGTTGAATATGGTAATACATTTCAAAAATGATGTCAAAGATGCCACTTGACTACCACAAATATGGAATCAACATATGGTGTATCCCTGAAGAATATGAAGAACATTTTTTATTTTAGAGGCAGCATCTATTTCTTAATCTACATGGCATCTCAATAAAGCATATGATACTATTATACCAGAGGTCTCCACCAGTTATGATACTTCTGTACAAACAATCCTAAAAAGTTCAACAGTTTTCTGAGACTACACATTAATATATAGAGCATCTACTATTCATATACTTTAGTGTGTGAGATACATACTTTCTCATGACAAACACGGAAAGTTTCAGTGGCATGTAAAGATATATAAAGGTAAAATCTTCAAGGGTAAATAAATAAGAATACAGAAAATACAGTCTATTAAGTGTGTAATAGCACTATGTGTAAAACAATGTACATACCTTAATTTAAAAGCACTTTATTGCTAAAAAATGCTAACCATCATTTGAGCTTTCAGTGAGTTGTAATCTTTTTGCTGGATGGAGGGTCTTTGCTCATTGTTGATACCTGCTGACTGATCAAGGCAGTGGTTGCCGAAGCCTGGTGTGGTTGTGACAATTTCTTAAAATAATATGACAATGAAGTTTGCTGCACTAATCGACTTCCTTTCATCAATATCTCTGCCGTAAGTGATGCTGTTTGATAGCATTTTACCCACAATAGAATTTCTTTCAAAATTGGAGTCCGTCCTCTCAAATCTTTTGCTGCTTTATCAACTAAGTTTATGTGATATTCTGAATCTTTTGTTGTCACTCCAACAGTCTTCACAGCATCTTCACCAGTAGATTCCATCTCAAGAAAACACTTTCTTTACTCATCCATGAGAAGCAGCTCCTCTGTCCTTCAAGTTTGATTATGAGACTGCAGTAACTAAGTCACATCTTTGGGCTCCACTTCTAATTCTACCTCTCCTGCTCTTTCTACCATAATCAGCAGTTACTTTTTCCACTTAAGTCTTAAAATTCTCCAAGTCATCCATAAGGGTTGGAATCAACTTCTTCCAAATCCCTATTAATGTTGATATTTTTATCTCTTCTCATGAATCACAAGTGTCCTCCATGGCATCCAGAATGGTGAATCCTTTCCCAGAAGGTTTTCAATTTACTTTGCCCATATCCATCAGAGGAGTCAGCATCCACGGCAGCTCTAGACTTAGAAAATGTCTTGTCTGTTTGTCTCTCTTTTTTCTTTTTTTTCTTTTTATTTTTTTGGACTTAAAGTAGGCTTTATTCCCAGCATGGAGCCCAACATGGAGCTTGAACTCACAGCCATAAGATCGAGACCTGAGCTGAGATCAAGAGTCAGATGCTTAACTGACTGAGCCACCCAGGTGCCCACAAAATGTACTTCTTAAATAAGAAGACTCAAAAGTTGAAATTACTCCTTGATTCATGGGGTACAAAACGGACGCTATGCTAGCAGACATGAAAACAACATTATACATCTCTATTAGGGCTCTTAGGTGACCAGATGCATTGTCAATGAGCAGTAATATTTATGGGTTTTTAAAAACTTATTTTATTATTTTTTCATCAAGATAAGTGATCACCTATTTCACCCCACCCACCCATCTCCTCTGTGGTAACTATCAGTTTGTTCTCTGTAGTTAAGAATCTGTTTCAGAGCACCTAGGTGCTGGCTCAGTGGTTGAGCGTATACTTTTAGCTCATGTCATGGTCCTGGGAAGGAGTCCTGCATGAGGCTCCCCGTGGGGAGCCTGCTTCTCCCTCTGCCTATGTCTCTGCCTCTCTCTCTCTCTGTCTCTCATGAATAAGTAAATAAAATCTTAAAACAAACCCTATTTCTTGGTTTGTCTTTCTTTTTTCCTTTCCTTATTTGTTTTATTTCTTAAATTCTATATATGAGTAAGATCACATTATATCTGTCCTTCCCTAATTGACTTATTTCACTTAGCATTATTTTTTTTAAAGATTTTATTTATTTATTCATGAGAGACAGAGAAAGAGAGAGGCAGAGGCACAGGCAGAGGAAGAAGCAGGCTCCATGCTGGGACTCAATCCCAGGACTCCAGGATCACGCCCTGGGCTGAAGTCGGCGCTAAACTGCTGAGCCACCGGAGCTGCCCTTCACTTAGCATTATACTCTCTATCTACATTGTTGCAATTGGCAAGATTTCACTCTCTTTTATGGCTAAATATTCCATTTTGTGTGTGTGTGCATGTGAATACACACATCTTCTTTATCCATTCATCTATGATGAATACTTAGGTTGCTTCCATAGTTTGGCTATTATAAATAATGCTGCAATAAACATAGGGGTACATGGATCCCTGTGAATTAGTGTTTGGGGTTTTTTCAGGTAAATAGTACTGGATCATAGGATAGTTCTATTTTTTAGTTTTCTGAGAAACCTCCGTACTGTTTCCATAGTGGCTGCAGCAGTTTGCATTCCCACAACAGTGCACAAGGGTTCCTTTTTCTCTATATCCTCGCCAATATCTGTTGTTTCTTCTGTTTTTGATTTTAGTCATTCTGACAGGTATGAGGTGATACCTCACGTAGTTTTGGTTTGTATCTCCCTGATGATGAGTGATGTTGTTCATCTTTTCATGTCTGCTGGCCATCTGTACGTCTTCTTTGGAGAAATATCTGCTCATGAATGAGCAGTAATGTTTGGAAAGAATCTTTTTTTTTCTGAGCAGTAGGTCTCAACAGTGGGTTTAAAATATTCAGTAAACCATGCTGTAAACATATGTGCTGTCATCCACGCTTTATTCCATTTATAAAGCACAGGAAGAGTAGATTTAGCATAATTCTTAAGTGCCTAGGCTTTTTAGAATGGTAAATAAGCACTGACTTCAACTTAAGGATCTGGCTACATTAGCCCCTAATAAGAGAATCAGCCTTTCCTTTGAAGCTTTGAAGCCAGACACTGACTTCTCCTCTCTTACATAATAAGTCCTAGATGGCATCTTCCAATATAAGCCTGTTTCATTTACATTTTAAAAAATCTGTTTATTGTAGCCACCTTCATTGATTATCTTAGTCAGATTTTCTGGATAACTTGCTGCAGCTTCTACATCAATACCTGCAGCTTTACCTTGCACTCTAATGTTATGGAGACAGTTTCTTTCCTTAAACCTCATGAGCCAGCCTCTGCTAGTTTCAAAATTTACTTGCACAGCTTCCTCACCTCTCTCAGCCTTCATAGAACTTAAGAGATTTAGGGCCTTGTTTTGGATTAAGCTCTAGCTTCAAGGAATGTTGTGGCTGGTGTGATCCTTTATCCAGATCACTAACTTTCTCCATATCAGCAATAAGGCTGTTCCACTTTCTTAATATCTGTGTGTTCATTGGAGTAGTACTTCTGATTTCCTTCAAGAATTTTTTCTTTGTAATCACAACTTGGCTGTTTGGCACAGGAGGCCTACCTTCCAGCTTATACTGGCTGCTGACACACCTTCCTCACTAACTTTCATTTCTAAGCTTTTGAATTAAAGTGAGTATGTGACTCTTTTTTCACTTGAACACTTGGGAAGCCATTGTTAGATTATTGCCAGTCCTAACGTCAGTATTCTTGTGTCTCAGGGAATAGCGAGGTTCAAGGAGAGAGAATGGCCAGTTGGTGAAGCCGTCAGAAGACACAGAACATTTATCGATTAAATTTGCTGTCTTATATGGGTATAGTTTGTGGGGGCCCAAAACATTTACAATAGTAATGTCAAAGATCACTGATCACAGATCACCGTAACAAACACAATAGTAATCGAAAAGTTGGAAATAGTATGAGATTTACCCAAATGTGACACAGAGGCACCAAGTGAGTAAATGCTGCTGGAAAAATGGTGCTAATTGTGGCATTACAGCTGAACTATTTCAGAATACACATTATTCATGTATGCAAGAAAACTCAACATCCTGTTTAAGTTGTAAACCTCCAAAATAAAAATTCAGAAAGGGCCCTTATTAACTGTAAAATAGATAAAATCATTCTTTAAGAGGTTCCTCTTAGTAATACATTGCTTTTATGAGAATACCTGGAATCTGACAATTAGCGTATTTCTAGTTAGGTAGAAAAGCTCCCAGCTTCTGTTAAAGCTCCTGTGTGTTTTCTTTAAGATGATACCTGAAACTGAAATATACTGATATCTTGATGATAAACCATAAGCACTCAGACACAGAGATGAGCACTGTGCTAGAGAGACAAGCTAAGTATCTAAATTGGCACGTGACTTAAAAGAGTATGGATTATAAACCACACTGCACTGCGGGTACTACAACAAAAGGGAGAGCTATGAGGCATCACCTGACAAGGGAACTGAATGCAGAACTGATTCAGTCATTTTGCTGGAGAAACTTGAAGATACACAGGTGCAAGTTACGCTAGAAAAGTATTTTAAGCTTCAAATCTGTTTTATATCACTTGGTATGGTTGTGAGTAGCAGTGACAGAGACATCAGCTACTGCCACAGAGATGAAAGGGAGACTTTGAGTAAAGGCAGCAGGCTCACTGAAGAAAAAACCCCACTGCAAATGAAAGACTCCTAGCATAACAGCTGATGCTTTTTGCCTTCTTGGCTGTATTCAAATAAATAAGCAGAACCACATTCAAATACTTAGGATCACAAGAGCAACATACGAAATTAAAAGAGATAAAGGTTAAGTCTGTAGGCCCTTCAAATATAACACACACACACACAAGAGAAGTCTGAAATATATAATAAAACACTACCACTAGTGTAGTACTGTCTTCAGGAAAACACAGAAGAATGAGCACTCCCTCTCATTAAAAAAAGAAAAAACAGGAACAGTGTCCATGAATTATACTTTTCCAGGAGGATGGAGAGATACCTTTAGGACCACTGGTCAAAGCTTATTGATATATGCAAATTAATGTCACTGATTTAACAAGTTGAGTTACCTGATTTTCCCTATAAATCTTGGCATTTAAGTTATTGGCAAGTAAAAAAATAGAAGCAGTAAGAAAGGAACTGTCAGAAGCTGACTTTGAGAAATGACAGCTGACAGCAAATCACTAACTACAAAAGCACAGTAATCTTGGACCATTTTCTGAGGCAGTAACTGGCTTAAGAAACATTAACAATTCCTGAGGCCATCACTTGATTAAAGTACAAGGTAACAGCCTAAGATGACACTCAAAATAAGTTATATAAATTACAAAACACTTTAAGGAGGTAGGGATACTTCTAATATATCAAAGGAAGAAATTAACTTAAATAGCTATACGGGAAATATTTTACTAAATGATGTTACTTAGGTCTTTACTATCTTGCACTTCTTTAAATTTTTATTTATTTATTTATGAGAGAGAGAGAGAGAGAGAGAGAGAGAGAGAGGCAGAGACACAGGAGGAGGGAGAAGCAGGCTCCATGCCGGGAGCCCGACGTGTGACTCGATCCTGGGACTCCAGGATCGCGTCCTGGGCCAAAGGCAGGCACTAAATGGCTGAGCCACACAGGGATCCCCATCTTGCACTTCTATAGAGCTCAATCTTTTCAATGCATTGTTGTATGAGCTGATTCCCTTGAAATACTTGATCAACATTCTTGAGTGAAAAATTTAATCCAGCAATATTTACACAAAACCAACAACATAGGAACGTAGAAAGTGGGATTAGGGCGTCAGAAAAACCTGGTTTCCAATCCCAATTATATCATTTACTGGTTGCATTATCGTGGGCAAGTTATTTAATCTGTGTCTCAATTTTCTCATCTGTAAATATAAATATCTACTTTATTATGACTGTTATAAATATTAGGAAGTATATATGTCCTGGGCACATAATACATGCTCAGTAAAACTTCTTTTGCTATTTATAAAAATACCTTATTTCTACTCACACTTAGAACCATTAAAATCATGTTACAATTCCATTAATGACAGCTAAGTTTTAATTATCATTGATCTTCACATAAACATCTAACTTTAAAAATAATGTCAAAAGTTATTATTTCCAGGATGCCTAGGTGGCTTAGTGGTTGAGCGTCTGCCTTTGGCCCAGGTCATGATCCCAGCGTCCTGGGATCAAGTCCTGCATTGGGCTCCCTACAGGGAACCTATTTCTCCCTCTGCCTCTGTGTCTGCCTCTCTGTATATCTCTCATGAATAAATAAAATCTTTTTTTTTAAAGTTATTATTTCCAAAAAGAACACATATATCAAACCAGAAATATGCAAATAAGTTTCTGCTTCCTTATTACCATGTAGAAATACTGAAAAATAATTTTTTTTGAAAAATAAATTTTAAGTGAAAATAGTATACTACAGGAAGTAGATATTTGGCATTATGCATTATTCATAAATAATTATTATTATTCTTGGTGCCTAGGTGGTTCAGTCAGCTAAGCGTCTGCCTTTAGCTCATATCATGATACCAGGGTCCTGGGATGGAGCCCCATGTCAGGCTCCCTGCTCACTGGGGAGTCTGCTTCTCCCTATCCTTCTGCCCTCTCCCTGCTTGTGCTCTCTTGCTCACACACTCTCTCAAATAAATAAAATCTTTTAAAAGATAATAATTATTTTTAACTCAATCATAGACTTGCTGCTGTATTTTAAAAGTCACATTCTGAAAATTCTCTGAAGCTGTGAATTCAACAATAAAGGGTAATTATCACCTTCCATGCTGGAAAGGATATAATGAACTAATTTCTTTTTCAAAATAAAAATCTGCAATGAACAAACTTGGACCAATCACTCTGTTGTCTTTTTCCAGAATACAATTCTCTTCTGAAAAATACGTCTAACAGACTTTGGCTTAGCCTTAATTTCACAAGACACACAAAAAAGATGAAAATGATTTAAATAGCAACCATGGAAAAGAAGGCTCTTCCATGACTGAACTGTCAAATTCAAAGATATAACTAGCCATATTAAGAAAAGTTCTCTAGTCATCCACCTCTTGTCATAAATAATAGTTCAACTCAAGCAGCAACACAATGTCAGAAACAACTAATAGAAACATTAATTTGATTTTTTTTAAAGATTTCATTTATTTATTTATTCAGGAGAGATAGAGAGAGAGAGAGAGAGAGAGAGAGAGAGAGAGGCAGAGACACAGGCAGAGGGAGAAGCAGGCTCCACGCAGGGAGCCCAACACAGGATTGGATCCCGGGACTCCAGGATCACACCCTGGGCTGCAGGCAGCGCTAAACCGCTGTGCCACCAGGGCTGCCCTAATTTGATTTTTTAAAAAGATTTTATTTATTTGAGAGAGAGAAAAAAAAAAGCGTGAAAGGGAGCATGAGCAGAGGGGAGAGGGAGAAATAGGCTCCCCACTGAGCAGGGAGCCCGATGTGAGGCTCAATCCCAGGACCCTGGGATCATAACTTGAGCTGAAGGCAGACACTTAACTGACTGAGCCACCCAGGAGATCCTAATTTGAACTATTTTTATATTAGTTCCATTTCTCTTGTTTCCCTTAGAAATGAACACTTCAGATAATACAAAGAGGATATAAAAATATTTTACTGCCTGATAGTTATGATTTTAGGAATCTAGCACCCTTTTGTCATTGCCCATCTCAGTGACCTTTAGGATTAGTTTCCTTAGCTGGGGCCTAAAGAAGCCATCTAGAATACTGACATGAATTGTCAGGAAGATGTCAGTTCTTTATGTTGAGCATGGATCTTACCTAAAATTTTAATGTTTCTCTAAAAAGGCATTAGGGTCCCCCTAACTTCTAAGTCTTATTCCAACTTAGAAATTCTTAAAATGGTCTGTACAGTCTTGCTGTTAGTATGGCTGGGTTTTTAAAAAATTCTCTAATACAAATTTACCTCTTCAACTATATTTCCTATTACTTCCTTACATAAGCCTTATATCCAAGGCAAATCTTCCAGTTCCACAACTTTGCATTTTCTGTTTTCCTGAATCACCTAACATCCTGCTATCCCTACAGAAAAAGACAAAGACAAACACTCTCTCTCAAATACATACACATCCTACTATTCACTTAGTTGTAGGACAACACAATTTGTGTTTCCTTTGTAAATCTTAACTGCCTCAGTCCACGGTTCTTCTTCAACTTTTGACATTTCTGGCTAATTACAAGCATTTGACATATCACATCCTACCTGAGTTCTTCATTATCTTTTTACAAAGAAATTTCTTTCAGTTCACTATAAATACTATAAATATTTTCAGATTATAAATAAGTTATGGGCAAATATCTTATTAATCTTTATATCCCCAGTCTCCATATATATACTTAACTGATGTTCTTTTTTGACTAGCAGGAAGTTTTGAGACATATAGTGGACAAGAGAATAGTATGTATAGTGAAGGAACAGGAAATTGTAAACATCAGAGGAGTGTAAGTTAGGGAAAATAAAGACACAATGGGATGGGAAAGGGTAATGGGAAGAAGTTATATTTGCTAGAGTGGGCAGTAAGAAGTCATGTTGGTGGTAACTTAAAAATGAAAAAAAAAGCAAACAAATGCAAGGTAAACTTATGAAAGGTTCTGAAGGCCATTAATAGGAAACTGAATCTATGCTAGAGAATATCAAAATGCCTAAAATAGAGACTATGAAGGAATGTAAGTTTGTTCTTTGTTTTTTTAAGGGTGGGGGAGAGGGAGAGCCAGAATCTTAAGCAGGCTCCATGCCCAACTCAAAGGCCACCAAGGGGCTTGATCTCATAACTCTGAGATCATGACCTGAGCTGAAATCAAGAGTCAGATGCTTAGCCAACTGAGCCACCCAGGCACCACAAGGAGTATAAGATTTTGAGGAGGTAAGTGAGGAAGATCAACCACAAGTCACTCAAGAGAGGTGGATGTTAACTGTCCTGGCTAACAGAACAAACTGCAGCCTCAAGGAAGGTGGATCTACTAAGGACATTTGAGACTCCATCAAGGAGTGGAATTCCAAAGAATAGACTTGCCCTTACTTTTTTCTCTCAAACTATAATTTTTCATGATTTTATTGATTTAATAAATTATTCAAGCCAGTAAAAGCATTTAAAAAATCAACATCAGACTTAAGATTTTACTTATTATAGATAAGAATAACTCCTACAAGAGCTTGGGGACTGTATCTTTTAACAGGATACAACAGAATGGAATAGTTCATCACTAGGAGTAACTTACCCCCACCAACATAATTTCTACCCTTTCCTTGAATGGCTTCATTTCACTCCAGAAATCTCCACTTTCTGACATCTAATGACCTATATTATATATATGTTCTCTTATTTCATTCATCCTTTTGCTAAACCAAAATGACCCTGAGAGTATCTCCTTGTTTATTCTTAGTGTCACTGTCTTTTGCATCATCCAATTACCCTGTGCTATGCAACCAACCTACTCATCCCGAAACTTAAAAAACATCTGTTCCTTCTTGCAATTCTGCTATAATTCTTTTTGCAGCTAAAATCAGCCCTGAGTCATCAAAATGCCTCCAAGATACACTGATCTTGAAAAATATTTAAATGTTTTAATTCTAGCTATTCTCACAAAGCAAATTCAACTTTGAGCCAGACAATGAGAAACTGTTTATCACTATATCTAGCAAAACTGCCACACCTGGTTGAAAAAAAATCTTGCAAATGAGATACTTTTTCTTTCTAAGCTAATCAGAGCACTCAAAATCTCAGATGATTTGTTTATATACCTGATTTTCTATCAGCTGGCTCTTTCTTAAAGAAACAAATTAGATTTCCAGAGATTGTTTCAAATTAATAATCACATAATACTTCACCCAAATCTCTTGAATATTAAGAATAAAGGTAAAATAGAAAGCATTTAATATAAAAGAAAAATAATAAGTAGAATTGGCCCTTCTAAAAATGATGGCTGAAGAGAAATACATAACAAAATAAATTTCAAACTAGATGTTTCGGGAACAGAAAGAGAAATACTTCTTAATGAAATCAGAAGATATTATAATTAGAAGCCTTTTAATATCTCATATTCACAAATGTTCCCAATACAAGAACTCACAGCTCTTGCTATTAACAACTAATGAACATAAACACTCAACACTGGCTAAGTAGCAGAGGTGAGATTATAACTTTGAGTTCTTTATATTCCCTTCTGTTTTTATGTAAACAAACCGTAATAACTCTCTATCTTGATCTCTGTGGTGAAACCATATTTCTTTCAGGTAACTCATTGAGTTCAGCCAATGTCTTAACTAGTATTATATCAACTACAGAGAGAATTTGGCCTACTGTACAAGCAAAACTCAGAAGGACTTCAAGGACTATAATAACAATGTATATAATAATAATGCAATATAAATACTTAACTAAACAGTATACACTAAATACTAGACACTAATATTCCATAGAAGGCAACATAATACAACTGTACTGCCTATGGGCAGTATAATCTTGGGTTGGTCACTCAACCTTCTAGGTATTCCTAATCTGTAAAGCTGGAAATTCTAAAAGTACTTAAACTTTTGTTTGAGAATTATTTAGAAAAGTGCCTGGCATAGTGTTCAACAAACGTTGATGTATAATATTTTTTGCTTGGTAACAGTACTAAAACTGTTTGTGCTTTTGGTTTTAAACAAATTATCCTATTTTCCTATTTCATGACAAAAAGTTTTCAAATACTGACAAAGAAGAAAAAAAGATGACATATCCAAAGAGGTACATAACATTTGATGATAAAATGAGAAAAATTATTACACTTTAGGGATATATTACATTAAAATACTCTTATATTCTTTTTATTTATTTTTAAATTTTATTTATTCATGAGAGACAGAGAGGCAGAGACACAGACATAGGGATAAGTAGGCTTCTTGTAGGAAGCCCGATGTGGGATTCAATCCCCGGACCTGGGATCACGTCCTGAGCCAAAGGCAGACGCTTAACCACTGACTTACTCAGGTGTCCCTATATTATTTGTTTTACAAAGTCTAAGCCCCTTTTGGGGGGAAAAAAAAAGTTTTACATTAAATGAATTTTCTACCAGATAACTTCTTTTTAAACTAAGACTTGGAAAGTCTAATCTGATTCTAAAATATTGCACACTTTTGAGAAAAAACTGTGGGTAGTTAAATAACCTAAAATGTAATTTCATATGTCTATCCACATAGATTCTGAATAGATTTTTTTTAAAGAATGTATGTATAATGTATGTTCACTGATAATATTTTGACTAAGATTAAAGTCTTAGAAGAAAACTTAATGAAAAGTACTTTAATATCAGAAACAACATCAATTATTTTAGCAAATGAATGATCACCTGTGAATCTGTTTCTTGGATATCAGAAATGCACTGATCTGGTGACACTGTAAAAGAATTTAAATATTAATATTTAAAATATTTTAGTAAAACTGTAAAGATTCAAATGGTACCTCAATACTGACCTGTATTTGTAATGTTAAACTTAAAATTTATAGTAGTTTTTCCAAACCTAATTCTTCATTGCTTTTAGCATAATTTGTGAATTTCTTTTTTTTTAAATTTTATTTTATTTATTTATTCATAGAGACACAGAGAGAAAGGCAGAGACACAGGCAGAGGGAGAAGCAGGCTCCATGCAGGGAGCCTGACGTGGGACTCGATCCCAGGTCTCCAGGATCACACCCCAGGCTGCAGGCGGCGCTGAACCGCTGCACCACCGGGGCTGCCCTGTGAATTTCTTAAACTATAAACTTGTCATTTTTACTTACAGGCAAATAATTCTACTGTTAATAAAATTTTAAGATGGAGAAAATGAATACTTTTCTCACTATTTAGAAAAAAATTATTTTAAGAGATTGCTAGATTTACTTGACTACATTTCTGTATTCCTGTTTTAGAAGATTAAAGATTCCTCCCATCCATGCCCCACAGTATTTTTTATGACATGATGTCACTTAATGCAGCAGTCTCAAACTTCTGAAGGTGCTCAAGGTAGCAACTTCAATACTGCTGATTAAAATTTTGGCAACAGTTATTGATCTGTATTATCTACTCTCAGAGCTGTTACTGTTCTTGAAGAGCCAACAAAGACAACACCCATCTGGAGCTTGCCAAACTCTTGATTCATGGTCATGGACACCTGAAGTAGATCTTTTTCTGTAATTGAGGAGGGGGGGTTGTTTTTTTTTTGAAACTTTATTAGAGAAGAAGATATGTAAATATTCATTTATAACTGACTACTGGAGAAATTATTTTTCTTTTTGTGGGAATAATATGAAATATATAATTTCTAGATGTCTCATAGAAATCTAGATCAGAAACTGGAACTATTTATCTGAAATATGACTTTCCCAATAGTTAATTTAGATGTAGTATCTCATATTGAAATGGTTACCTGTGCCTTTGAAATTCAAGCCAGAGAACTATTTTTTTTTTTTTTGGAAGTAAATACTGGTAGGAAAAAACACAAGGGGGAAAAGAAGTACCATGTTATTTCCTTTCACCAAAATAGGAGGTCCGTTGCATTATAAATACTTAAACAGGCATGATATCATTTACTTCTTTGAGAACATTTCAAAATTACAAAAAAAGAATTATTTTTCTCTCTAAATCATGCTTAATAAGAACTAAGCTTTCATATAATTCTGGTTTTTAACAAAAACTAGAAAATACTAAAATAATTTCCAACATTTTTCAATGAAGTGTCTGGCTCAAAAGAGGTTGAAAGTTATTGGAATTTTTTAACTAAGAAAAATGCTACTTTCTTAATTGGAAAATAATTTGAGAACTATATTTAAAATGTTCTTAGAATAATGTATTCATAAAATCTACATTTCAAATAGCTGATGTTAATAATTTACAACCACAACCTTAAATTAGAAAATAAAATTAATTTGTATTCCCTCAAAGATATCTCAACTCAAGATGTAATATAGATTAGAAAATAAAGTTTTCAGCCAGTAAATATGTATGTAATTAGAGCCAGAGTTTTAAATACTTTGATGAACTTCATGGCAAATACTTAATGGTTAAAAAAAAATAAAAATAAAAAATAAAAAAAAAAAAACAAGGAACAAAACACAAAACAACATAAAACAAAACCAAGCTCTTAGATATAGAGAACAGACTGGTGGTTGCCAGAGGTGGGGTGGGAGTGGGTGAAATGTGTGAAGGAGGCCAAAGGTACAAACTTCCAGCTATAAAATAAGTAAGTTATGGCGATGTAATGTACAGCATGGTGACTAGAGTTAATAATACTGCATTGCATCTTTGAAAGTGCTAAGAAAATAGATCTTAAAAGGTCTTATAATAAGAAAAAAAGATTACTGTGACTATGTATAGTGATGGAGGTTAATTAGACAATGGTGATCATTTCATAATGTATACAAAAGTTGATTCATGTTGTACAACTAAAACTAATACAATTTTATATCAGTTATACTTCAATAAACAATAAGAATGCTTGGCTTTCTAGGTATCCTCAATAATAATGGTAAAAAAACATTTATTTAGTGCTTTTATGTCTCAGGCACTAGGCCAAATGCTGAGGATCTCAAAGCACACAAGACACCATCCAACTCCACAGGGCTTATAGTCTCATAGACAAGTTTTCTAAGGATAGGAAGATAAGAATGCTAAGCCTGAAACACGTATGACTACAGACACGCAATAGCGTTACCAAAACTACCTTGGTATAAAAGGAACAAGAACCATAATTCGGGAATATTTTGGGAACTTTTTGGAACCCTAGTCTGCAATTACTACATGACTTAGTAAACATGCATGACTATACAGAAACTCACAACATTGGGCTTACCTGAAAGCCCTGCAGTGACCCTGCAGCACTCTGTCAGCAAGTGTGTGAGACAAAAAGTGGGTGGCAATGTAAGAGCTGTTGTATAGAAGGATGAAGACTTTTAGCTTCCATGAGGATTTGTGTTTTTCAAACCTTCTTTCACCCCTTGAATCTGTTTTCAACAAAGGGAAAACCATGTTTTCCCTTATTACTACATTTGAGACAATGAAAATTTACCTCTTCATTTACAGTGTTATAAAAAATTAAGCTATTATCTAATAAATAGGCTGTACAAATCTAGATCTGATTCCACTGCTTTCTCTCAATTTCTCACCCATCTCCATGTCTTCCTAATTTTTCCCCTAGGGGAGATGTTACCTTTATTTCTTTCTCTATCCTCAAAATACATGAAATCACTTGGAAGACAGAGTAGGCGTGGAAGGCTCCCTTCTGTTCCTGAGAATTAGAATTTTTTAAAACAGAAAATAGCTTTTACTTGGCTCCATAAAACATCTTAATTCATTTCTCATTTATTTTTTCCTTGCTTTCCTCTTTCCTCTTCCCAGCAACTATGACATCTTATCATTTTCTTTTTTTTTTTTTTTTTCATCTTATTTTCTTCTCCCTCAAAGCCACTGTCATCAACTGAGGGGCAGGTAAGCTTCTTCATGATTATATGCATTGCATAAGTGTAGCAGTCTCCTGGCAGAAGCACAGAGCAGCATTAGCTGGACAAGTCCTACTCTGCAGCAATATTTGCCAAACTGAGTCGTGACCCATTTTCCAAGAGAGAAGTTAATTTAGTGGGTGAAGACCAGCATTTAAAAACCAAATCAACAGAAAAATAAACAGAATGGAAAATAACAGTTATTGCATCACACTTATTTTGAAATTTCAGTTTACACTGTGTGTATATAAACATATGCATGTGTATGTGTATAGGATCTCAATGGAAGTACGTTTCTTACCTTCCTACAGGTCATGGTCAATAGTTTGGAAGCCACTAAACTACAATACTCAGTTCTAAGGACTGTGTCTTTATTTCATGTAATGCTTCAGATATTTCAGAAAATTAAAATATGGATGCCAAATATTTTCTTTTATTAAAAAGTGTTGACCTAATAAATATATTTATTTTCTAAATTCAAATATTTTCTAAAAAATCATCAGCCAGTAAGTAGGTCAGTTTTCCTAGTGTTTTTCAGTTTTTTCATAATTGAGAGTCCCCACTTTACCTTTAAATTAAACCTACCCTAAAAATTAAAACTGACAAGTTATTAGCCATCTCAAAAATGTTTAAGTAATAAATGACAACCTGAACTCAATATAGCTTAAAGAAAAAATATCCTATTTTTTGTCAGCAGAAGAAAAGTCTGAGGGAATGGCATGAATTTCCAAATATGATTTTGAAAATTAAGGAAAGCACTATTTCTTTGCATCTATTGCATATGCATATGAATGCAAACACCAATACTATATATCCTTGGCTATAAGGAGATTTTAAAAATTCAGGCTCAGAAAGCTTAGCGTATGAGACTGTGACAAATGGCACCCAGTTACTCAGCAAGGATAAATCTAGGATTTCAGGCAGGGAATAACTTTGCTGTACTGACCATATAATAACTGCCTCAGAATAATGGTTGTATTCCTTAGTTTTCACATATAGTTGCTACATGGAATTCATAGTTAAAATAGGACATTTCTGAGCCATTCTGTGGTGTCAAAGTGGAAACTGTCTGACTCAGCCTCCAGCCTCCCATATATCTTAGGCTGTCAGAACTGGAAGAGGCAACTAATACCAAGCCCGGCAGGGAGGGGACAGCCCTGTGGCCTTGAGTCTTTCCATAACAACCCCTGAGTTGATTAAAAGTGATGTTGACAGGCTTCACTCCTTGGTTTTATGGATTCTGGCTGCTAAGTGGAGCCTCAAGAACTAGAAACCTCTAAGAATAGCCTTAAGATTTTTACTAGACTGTGAGATATTCTAGAAAATAAAACAATAATAGGCATAAAATATAAACTATTACTTAAACTTTTTATGTCTATAAAAATGAGCTATGAATAATATAATTTATATACACCCAATTAAGATAAAGGTATTACATGAAGATACATGGAAATACCATCTCACACCCTCAAATAAGGGACCTCTAAGAAACTTCTGACATCTTGAAAGCATGCAAATAAGGATTAAGCAAAATTTTACTTTAATCAAAGCATTCCTTTTTAATTTCAAAGACTGCATATGAAGGTTTACTGAACCGCATTTCTTAAGAAAACTTAAGTCATGTACAGCCTAGTACATTTAGAACCTTGATCTCAAAAAAAGGTTAGTCTTGGATGAGGGTGAAATCTGCTTCATTTATAACACAAAAAGTATCAGTGGATATGTGAGGCAACTGCTTTCTGACTCTGCTTGACAACTTATTATAAGATGACCCATGTTTTATTTATTTGTTTTATTTTAAGATAAAACAAGAAATAATCATGTATGCTTAAAATCGAGTTCTTCAGATGATAAACTTCCCTTAAAAACTAAAATTTATATGTTTTCAATACCTTTTTGGTTAATTGAAAAATTTGGAAAAACATGCTTTATTTCCTTTTTAGGATGCTTAACTTGGTGTCCTTAAAAGCCCTTTACGAGGGTCCATGAACTCCCTGAATTTTAAGTAGAAGTGCATGTATTTTTCCTATTTTTCATAGGATTCTGAAAGGGATTAATGATCTGAGAAGACAGTAACTGCCTTGAGTAAAAGTTATATACAAAAGAACTGAGCCTTCTGAAAAAAGAACCTTCCAGACAACTTATGGATAATGTTAAGAGATAAAGGTAAGTTGGAATAACTTCCCCTAAAAACAGTAAAACCTGAAACTAGCATGAAGATGCACTAGTCTAAGGCTAATAAAGTCACATGTTTGTATATATTTGTATCTTTAGCCTTGGATAAGAAATAAGAACTAGGGGCACATGGGTGGTTCAGTCAGTTAAACATTTGCCTTCAGCTCAGGGCATGATCTCAGGGTCATGGAATCAAGCCCTGCATCTGGCTCCCTGCTCAGCAGCATCTGCTTCTCCCTCTCTCTCTATGATCTCTTTGGCTCTCAGTCTCTCTCAAATAAATAAATAAAATCTTTAAAAAAAATAAATAAATAAATTAGAACTAAAAGGTGGGTAATAATGGAAGGTGTATATGTTGTGTAAGAATTGTTGTAATGACTCATGCTATTAATAGTACAGATATCTCATACGCTATAGCAACTTTCAGAATCCAATTAACATCTAAGTATCTACTATCTATTTTGTGATTTTATTTTTCTCTTTTTCATCTTTATAAAATGGAGCTGCTTTTTAGAAATAGAACCGTAACATGTCTCTAACAAAAAGAGCCTTTAACATCAAACCACTCAAACTTAGTCCTACGATGCTAAGAACTTTTCCTTAAATATTCAAGTGAACACTTTTATTTACTATTTACTAAAAAAATTCAACCAATATGCTCTTAAGGAAAGCCAAGCAGTTTCCATTTATTAAAGGTTATATCTGATATCTGTGCTACACAACATAGTATCATTACACTTAGCTTAATGGGAGAAAAATGAACATAACAAGTACTGGTATTTCATGTCCAAAACAAGTCAGGTCCAAAGCAAGGGAGGAAATGAACCCTATTAGTCTCAAGCATGTAAACCATGATTGTTTCATTGTTTTCCAATTAACTTATAAGTATTCTAAATAGGTAACAATCTATATAGCATTTGCATAAGAACCATAAGAATTATGAAGGAACTTCAATAATTAATAAAGATAAATCCTTTCACAGTTTATGAGAGAAACCTTTCTCACAACAACATGAAAAAGAAAAGGTGTTCTAAAATAATGGGCCTTTTTCTATTGAGTTGATTATCCAGGCATAAAGGGCTGGGTGACAGGCATGAAGGAGAGCACATGACGTGATGAGCACTGGGTGTTATATGCAACTGATGAATTACTGAACTCTACATCTGAAACTAAAGATGTACTATATGTTGGCTAATTGAACTTGAATTTTTAAAATTAATTAATTAATTAATTAAAGATAAGGAATTGACAAAGGATTGACCTCTGTCTGTCACTGAGCTTATTAGGAAAGGCCTGGATAAAGAAAATAAATCAGGTGAGTAACAGGAATTAACCTCATACATATACTTAGAATATGGTTTTGAGAGATGTAACTCATAGACACACTGTCTTCTCTACTTTCCCTAAATATATAATATAAGCCTCTCACTTTTTAGTTATTTCAGTTATAATAAGGAGAAACAGGATTTTCCAAACCAACGGACAGAAAAAAATTAGGCTTTCAAAAATGTTCCTGCAGAAACTTATTAGGGATTCCTGGCTACACTGCTGAATTAGGTGAACAGGATAGAAAGAGAGGTTTATGATGAAACTCTTGCCAACTTGTGTTCCAGGGATATTTAAAATAGAGGAAAACAAATGTACCTGAATGTCTGTCATTGCTTAAGAAATTAGAAAAGTTCAAAAGGGTCCATCAGTTAAGATTCTGATGATGAACTTTTTAAAAAAGATTTTATTTATTTGAGAGAAAGTGTGAGAGACAGAGATCACAGGCAGGGCGGGGGTGGGTTGGGGTGGAGTAGAAAGAGAAGCAGACTCCCTGCTGAGCAGGGAACCTGATGTGGGGCTCAACCCAGGACCCTGGGATCATGACCTGAGCCAAAGGTAGATGCTTAACTGATTGAGATACCCAGGCATCCCTAATGATGAACTTTTGAGAGTGTTCTGATTTAAATTAAATTAAATTAGTGGAGCTATTTAAAGAAGGGCTAATCCTGGTAGCTAAAATAAGATTTTTCACTTAAAAATGTCAATAATGGGGATGCCTGAGTGGCTCAGTGGTCTGTCTGAGCCTCTGCCTCTGTGTTCTCATGAATAAATAAAATATTTAAAAAAATTAAAATAATGTCACTGTTACTAGACTTTCATGATATTAAATATATTTTATATGTCCTATTCAGGCTCAGTCTATTCTGAAAAAAATCCTTGTTTTTCAAAGCATAAAAATACATCTCATGTAGGCAGGTAGAAAGAAATTTAAACTCACACCCCTCAACTGGAACAAGAGAAAACTTATACAACCAAGAAACAAATGTGAAGAAAAATTGGAAAACTGAACAAAAAAAACATAAAATAAATTTTACAGGCCTATCAGTAAACATTAACAAAAAGTTATAATAACAAAAAAGGATGACTTCAAATCATCCTTTTTAATTAACTACTTTGAAGGTTCTTAATATTATTCCCTTTCTTACAAGAAAGCCTAGATGGAATCTAGGATTTAACCCTTAACTAATATTACCATAAAAACAATTTTTGATGAAAGGTTGAATGCCTTCCCTCTAAGATCATGAACAAGGCACTGATGGTCTGTTCTCACCATTTCTACTCAACTCAGTACTGTAGATTTAATTCAATGTAATAAAGCAATAAAAGGCATCCAGATCAGAAAGGAAGAAGGAAAACTGTCTCTATTTAAGTTGATGATGTAATCACTTATGTAGAAAATCCTATGAAATCTACAAAAAGAGAGTACTAGCACTAAAGTTGAATATAGTAAAATTGCAGGACTTAAAATAAACACATAAATACTGAATCCTTTATATACCAGCAATGATCAAAAATTAAAATGAAAAATACTTTTTATATCTAGAAAAACGTTTCTACAGTCAATGTCAAAGAAATTACTACCTATGTTTTCTCCTAGGAGTTTTATGGTTTTTAGGTCTCACATTTAGGTCTTTAATTCATTTTTTAGTTTTTTGGTATGTCTGGTTTAAGAAAGTGGTCCAGTTTCATTACTCCACAATGTAGCTATCCAGCACTGTCTTTGGAAGAAATAGTTCTTTCCCCATTGTATAATCTTGCCTCCCTTGTCGTAGATTAATTGATCATATAAGCATAGGTTTATTTCTGGGCTCTGTATTCTGTTCCATTGATTTATGTGTCTATTTTTGTGCTAGTACTATCCTGTTTTGATTACTACAGCTTTGTAGTATATCTTAAAAGCTGGGATTGTGATACCTCCAGCTTTGTGCTTCTTTCTCTAGACTGCTTTGGCTCTTTGGCGACTTTTGTGACTTCACACAAAATTTTTTTTTAAATATTGTATTTATTTATTCATGAGAGAGAGAGAGAGAGAGAGAGAGGCAGGGACACAGGCAGAGGGAGATGCAGGCTCCATGCAGGGAACCTGACGCGGGACTCGATCCCAGGTCTCCAGGATCATGTCCTGGGCTGAAGGCAGCACTAAACCGCTGAGCTACCCAGGCTGCCCACTTCATACAAATTTTAGTATTATTTGTTCTAGTTCTATAAAAAATGCTGTTGGTTATTTTGATATGGACAAATGCCATATGATTTCATTCATATGGGAATTTAAGAAACAAATGAATAAAAAGAGAAACAAAGAAAAAAAACCCAGAGTCTTAAATATGGAGAATAAACTGGTGATTGCCAGAGGGGAGGTAGGCTGGGGGATAAGTGAGTGAAACAGATAAAGGGGACTAAGAGTACACTTACCTTGTAAGCACTGAGTAATGTACAGCACAGATGAATCATTATATTGTACACTTGAAACTAATATACTATTGTATATTAATTATATTTCACTTAAAAAAACCTTTTTCCTATATTTATTGTATACAGAAATTATGCAGTCTTTATAAAAATATGTTAAAAAATACTTTTATAACATCATAAGTATAAAGTATTTATAGATAAATCTATTAAAAATGTACAAGGTCCAAAAAAAAATGTACAAGGTCCATACACTGAAACAAAATATTGTTGAGATATTAAAGATCTAAATAAACTGAGAAATATGCAGTCTTCATGAATTAAAATGTTTGATATTCTTCGGATGTCATTTCTCCTCAAATTGATCTATAGATTCAACATGATCCAAATCAAAAGTCCAGTGGGCATTTTTAGAGAAATTGACAAGATGAATCTGAAATGTATATGAAAATTAAAGGAATCCAATTAGCCAAAACAACGTTGAAACAGAACAAATTTGGAGGATTTACTCTGTCCCTATGACTTATTATAAAGATACAATAATCAAAACAGTGTGGTATTGGTGGAGGGATGGAACAGAATAAAAAGTCCAGAAATAGATTCACATAATCACACAAAATCAACGGATTTTCACCAAAGATGTATAGGTAATTCAATGGTGGAAAGGATAGTTTTTTAAAAATGGTTTTAGTGCTTGCTTCAGTAGCACATAAACTAAATTTGCAACAATACAGAGATTAGCATGGCCCTGTGCAAGGATGACATGCAAATTTGTGAAGCATTCCATATTTAACAAATTTAAAAAGTAAGTAAAATAAAAATAAAAATGGTTTTATAACAGATGGATATCCATGTGCCAAAAAGGTTGGGGGGGGGGGGCACTCAGCATTCCTCTATACCTGGAATTTTGAATCATACACAAAAATTGACTAAAATGTTATTAAACCTAAATGTAAAACCTAAAACTATTAAGATTCTAGAATACAAAGGAGAAAAATCTTTTAAAATCTTTTGTGACGTTGGTTAGGCAAACATTTCCTAGATCAATACCAAAAGCATTAGCCACAGAAAATAAACTAATAAACTGAACATCAACATTAAGAACTTCTGCTCTTTGAGGACCCTGTTAAGAGAATGCAAAGAGAAGCCATAGATAGGGGGAAAAAGCTGCAAATCACAGATCTGATACAGGACATATCCAGAAGATATAAGAATATCTTACAACTCAACAGTAAAAACACAAAAACCCAATTTTAAAAATGGCAAGAGTTGAACAAACACTTCACTAGAGATGTACAGATGACAAGCACATGAGAAGATGCTCAGCATTATTAGTCATGACAAAAATGAAAAATAAAACTGCAGTGAAGCACCACTATGTACCCCTTACGATGACTAAACTTAATAAAAGATGGGCCAGACCAGGATGGAGGAACTGGCACTCTCATACATACAACCACCATTTAACTCAGCTTAGGTATTTACCCAAGAGGAAAGAAAATATATATCCACACCGAGACTTGTATACAAGTGTTCATAGTAGCCAGAAAGTAGCAACAACCCAAAAGTCCATACAGCAGGTGAAAGGATAAAGAAACTGTGCTATAACCATATAATGGAGTACTATTCAGCATTAAAAAGAATGAACTATTGGTAAGTATGACAATATGGATGAATCTCAAAATAATTATGCTGTATGAAAGCGGATGGGAGAAGGAGAAGGGGGGTGAGAGAGTATAAATACTGTATAATCCTATTTATATAAAATTCTAAAAAATGCAAATTAATCTATGATGACACAAATCAGATCAGTGGTCGCCTAGAGACTGAAAGAAAAGAAGTGCAGGAGTGAGGAATTTCAAAGAGGCACAGGAAACTTTTGGCGGTGATGAAATACGTTCATTTTGTTGATTGTAGTGATGGTTTCACAAGCTTAAGCATATCAAAATTTACCAAATTACACAGGTTAAATAGTGCTTTGGTCAAATTTAACTCTACTATGAGCAAGAAAATTAAAACAATCCTTTGAAAAACTTAATTACTTCTTCAGGAGAAACATGCAAAAACAAATGAAATCAGTAATTCACATTCATAATATTTTTGATACGTTTATAGTTATTTGCAGGTTTTGGGTGGGTTCTGGACAAGTGAACTACATCTAAAAAAGTATACTGAAAAATGAACAATCATACCTTGATTTGTGCAAAGGGTCTTTCATAACCTCCAACATAGAGCAGACCGACATTCTGAGGAAGTAAACTACAAAACAAAAGAAAAACACTTTATTTTGAAAATATTCTTCCTTATATAAGCTTGTATAATTATCAAAATTTGTATAACAAACAGATACTGTGAAAAAATTATCTTTGCAATTATTATCTTTTGCACTGTAAGACAGTAACCTGCAAAGGAATAATCCTTTTTAAAACTAATTTGGAAATAGATTATCACAGGAGGGTACTTCTTTGTTTTTGTTTATTTATTCAAGTATAATTAACATACAGTGTTCTATTAGTTTCCAGTATACAATGTGATTCAAGAATAATTCTTATACTTAAAATAGTGGTAAATGCTGAGAATGAAAACTTAGATATAAAAATTACTAACATATTATTAGTAATTCTGGCAAAATTACCACAGAGTGCCTCTGGGAAAAAACTGAAAGAAGTAATGCATATATGTAAAAATCTATAAGGATTCAATTCAAAAATCACTCATAGTACATCTATACTACATACTACAGGAGATAATACAAACCTAAATAACTGAGTCCCAAAATCTAACAGGAAAACCAGACAAATAAATAATGATACCAAAAGGTGGTCTCTGGTAAGTGCTATATAGATGTATTTGCCACTGCAAAATAGTGGAGTAAGAAGTACTTACTATGGAGGGAGCTGGAAAAGTTCAAAAAGCTGGGTCAGTCTTAAAGGGTGGATAAGGCGAAGGGAAAAATTTAAACCCAGTCCTGAAAATGCAGGAGATCTGAGACAAAAAAGTAGACGAGTATGGCTTGAGGGAGAAATAATTAGGTGAAGATGAAAATCCAAAGGGGGAAAAAAAAAAAAAGAAAATCCAAAGGGAGGGGTGCCTGAGTTCCTCAGTGGTTGAGCATCTGCCTTTGGCTCAGGTCATGATCCTGGGGTCCTGGTGTGGTATCAGGCTCTCCACAGGGATCCTGCTTCTCCCTCTTCCTATGTCTCTGCTTCTCTCTCTGCATCTCTCATTAATAAATAAAATCTTAAAAAAAAAATCCAAAGGGAGTTTGGAATAAACCATGAAGAATGTCAAATGCCATATCTTTATTGTATAAGTAATATGAAGTCATATTTCTATAAAATATGCTTAGTTCTTATAAAAAATGTACACGGAAATAAAAAGCAAACCATATAGAAGGTAAAAAAATATAATAATGGTTACGTTCCCTTTATCATAATTCCCTTCCTATTCCCATTTCAAAGAGATCCTTTATTTCTGATTGCATTAAATGTGAATGAAGAAATATCATTATTAGAACTGTGTTCGTGGAGCATGTAGTGGTACAGGATATAAGAAGAACATAATTAAACATTCTTGTGATTATCTCATTTTTTTAAATCATAAACCTTTTCTTAATGGACACTGTGAGTAAATGAACACAACTCCAGCCTTAACATTAGTGTACATAAAGCAAATAAAAAAAAATTTGCCTATACCCCTTGTTCAAAGCAACTAGCTCAAAACACATCTCCTTTACTCTAGGTAATGAAAATTAACAGCATTTTACGGCAGGTTAAAAAATGATCTCAAGGATAACTATATATTCTATTACATGAATCTAATAATGAAACATTGAGTAGTATTTAAAGTGAACAAAAGACTGCAAACTCAAAACAATACAATAGAAATTTCTCAGTGTACCATATTGGCCTAATCATAAAAAAATCCCTGGGTGGCTCAGCAGTTTAGCGCCTGCCTTCGGCCCAGGGCATAATCCTGGGGTCCCAGGATTGAGTCCTGCATCGGGCTCCCTGCGTGGAGCCTGCCCCTCTCTCTTTCTCTCTCTCTCTCTCTCTTTCTCTCCCTGTCTCTCATGAATAAATAAATAAAATCTTTAAAAAAAATCAGAACACAAGATTATCATAAGTATCTTTTAAAATTTATAGTGAGTGACTTCAAAAGTCCTAATTTAATAATTCTAGGATATGCATTTCTTCATATTTTAACTTCTCTGAAGACTGGATGCCTCTGATATTCTAGAGTGTCTTATAATCACTGTCTCCAGGTGACAGGTGTAAGATGGTTTTTTTGTTTTGTTTTGTTTTGTTTTTGAAAGATGGTTTTGTAGTTACCTTTCACTAACTCAGTCTAGGAAGATTAAGAAAGCACACTCTCAAAAGCACCTTAGATTTTATGAAATAAGGCAGATAGACATTCAATCTCCCAGGAGTATCCTTGGCTTCTCAACATTCTACAAAGACTTATAAAGCATTAAAGACCACTAAAAAGAATGTTAATAGCTGATGAACACAATCCTGATTAAACCAATTTAGCAAAAAGATACTTAAGTTTGGGATATAAGTGATACTTGCAGTAATTCATTTTAGCATGTTGTTGAAGGTCATGAACATAACTTTTGTTATGTTTGCAAGACATAACAAAGACATTTGTTTGCAATATCTCTAAATCTCAACAGTGAAATGGAAAATTTCTTAGCCATCAATTAACACATAAAGAATTAAATCTCTCACAAACTATTGCCAGTATCACAAATTTAATGTTAGTTTTATATACAGCAGTGGTAATTTATTTCCTATATAACAAATGTTCACAATAACCTTAATAAACCCCCCTTCAGAAGCAAGAATAGTCCCTATTCATACAAATAGATGCTAGAGAAAGAAGAGAATAAAAGCTGGCTGACATTTAAAAATCAATGTGCCTCAAATTACTATGCATATGCATTTCAGGAAGCTTGCCAATATACTATTTAGTGTGCCCCCCTTCCTCCAACTTGCCTAACAGCTACCCTTCCCTAAGCAAGACATTTCTTAAATATAGCAATTATGTAGCATATACATGTTTCACTTTTTACATACTGTTCTCTCTCATTCATGTACCTATTATTACTAACCATAGATTATATTACCACCATCAACTGAGTGGGTTTTAATATATACCATCATCTAAATGCAAAATAATTAACACTCTGAAAACACTTTTAAGATGGAACATTTCTTTAACCATTTTTACCTTTCAAAAAATTAATTTGCCAAATTGTATACATAATTGTTGTCAAATAATAGATACCATTTTGTGGTGAAAAGGTACTTGCATATAATACAGCTATCATATATTTTAAATTCCCAGAGTAAGGCATTAATTCAGCACTGATAGGTGCATTCATATGTATTTGTTAAAATAGAAACTCTCACTCATTTAGTACCAGATAACTGCTCTGCCCTGAAGTTACATGAACATTAACATAACCTTTATTCATATGCTAACAATTCCTAAAATATTTGCTTTAACTAAATACTTCTGTAGTGTGGCTATCAAAGAGGGAAATAGCAGGGCATCTGAGTGGCTCAGTAAATTAAACATCTGACTCTTAATCTCAGGGTCATGAATTCAAGACTATACTTTAACAAAAAAAAGAAGGGGACAATAGCAATAAGACAGCAATAACATGGGGTGGGGGTGCAGAAGAATCAGGAATGGACCTATTTGCATTTTTGAAAAAGTAACCACAGGTAAGACTAATGTTCATTTTGCTTCAAATTCCCAAATACTAATATTAACAAATACCTATCCTGGAAAGAATGCTGTGAAGTTGTTTCCAGAAAAGTTTCTCATGTAAAGAAAAAAATAAAACTTGTCAGGTAACAGAATGAACATTATTTAAGTCTCTCATTCACCATAACCTAATGATTATATCAGATGTAAAAGCAATGCTTTAAAAGGAAACTAAATCTTTTGGGTTTTCTATGTACAGTATCATGTCATCTGCAAAGAGGGAGAGTTTGACTTCTTCTCTGCCAATTTGAATGCCTTTTATTTCTTTTTGTTGCCTGATTGCTGACGCTAGGACTTCAAGTACTGGGCTGAATAGCAGTGGTGAGAGTAGACATCCCTGTCATGTTCCTGATCTTAGGGGAAAGGCTCCCCGTGTTTCCCCATTGAGAATATATTTGCTGTGGGCTTTTTGTAGATGGCTTTTAAGATGCTGAGGAATGTTCCCTCTATCCCTACACTTTGAAGAGTTCTGATCAGGAATGGAAGCTGTATTTTGTCAAATACCCACCATTTGCTTCAACGTGGATGGAACTGGAGGGTATTATGCTGAGTGAAGTAAGTCAACTGGAGAAGGACAATCATTATATGGTCTCATTCATTTGGGGAATATAAAAAATAATGAAAGGGAATAGAGAGAAAAGGAGAGAAAATAAGTGGGAAATATCAGTGAGGGGGGCAGAACATGAGACTCCTAACTCTGGGAAACGAGCAAGGGGTGATAGGGAGGTGGGCAGGGGTTCAGGTGACTGGGTGATGGCACTGAGGGGGGCACTTGATGGGATGAGCACTGGATGTTATGCTACATGTGGCAAATTGGACCCCAATAAAAATATATACCAAAAAAAAAGATAATAATACTGACATGCTTGGATTGTTGAGAAGACAATGTAAAATGCCAACTTAAAGTAACTGGCCTGGTCCAGCTATGTATTAGGTGCTAAATAAATGTAAGTTTCTTTTCCACTATCATCCTTAATAGCTATAGGGAACACATATCCCAGTTTTTCCCAAACTGTCCTCATTTATCCTTGTCTTCATATCCTAAGTTTGTTAAAAAACTAAAAATCCAAAAGAAAAAAAAAATAAAAGGAAACTGAGGGCAGCCTGGGTGGCTCAGCGGTTTAGCACCGCCTTCAGCCTAGAGTATGATCCTGGAGACCTGGGATGGAGTCCCATGTTGGGTTCCCTGCATGGAGCCTGCTTTCTCCCTCTGCCTGTGTCTGTGCCTCTCTCTCTCTCTCTGTGTGTCTCTCATGAATAAATAAATAAAATCTTAAAAAAAAAAGGAAACTGAGTCTATATTTGCCTCAAATTAAAAGTTAAAAAAAGGAAAGGGCATCTTTTTAAAAATAATAAGCTAACTAACTCAAAATTAACTATTCTGTCAACCCATAATTACAATACTTACTAATATATATTTTTCAACTGCAACAAAATAGTCTGAAAAAATTTAGTCTCATTGTTTGTGTTGTCTTTTAAGACAGCTCACATGCATGTGGCGGTAGGGCAGAGGGAGAGGAAGAGGAAGAGAGGATCTTAAGAAGGCTTCACGCTTAGTGCAAGGGTCCAAGGTGGGGCGATCTCACGTCCCTGAGATCATGACCTAAGCCAGCCATCTGGGTGCCCCAAAATTTATAATATCTTTAATGCTTATTTACATAAAATCCTACTTCTTAGAGAAGCCACATCTGATATCTCTACTATGAGGAAAAAAGAGAATACAAATGCATTTCATATGGGATCAATAGCGCCCTTCTGAATTTGAAAAAATGCATATTACTGAGAGGCCTCTATTCTTTGAGACTCCCAGTAGGATGTAAATAACAGCAGCATATGCCTTTAGGCCCAGAAAAAAAATTGTATGAGCCAATGAGTAAGTTTTTTCTTATCTTTAGAGACTTTCCACAGCCTACATTTTTCTATCTGGTTTATTTTCTAAACCTTAATACAGGCATAACAAATGCTCTAGATTTTTGTTAAAAAAACAAAAACAAAAACAGAAAACACACCACCACCACCACCACCAAAAACCATGTTGAAAGAGTCTGTGTGCCAACAGAAATAAGTTACCTAAAAATGAAGCTTTGATTAAATGAAGTATATATTGAGTGAAATAAATAAAAATAATAAATAAACCTGGAGGATAAATACAATGCTGAAGCAAACAAGAGAAAACTGAATCATTTTGCAAAGGTATATAAGAAGAAATGTTGAGCTACCAGTATTCAGAGAACAAATATATCTGTAACTATATAATTATCAGACAGAAAAAAGTCAATGTAAAAAGTATTATTGAGGTCAAGAGAGATACCTCAGAATAATAACAGGTTCAACTTGTCAAGAGATTTATATGATCTAATAGCACAGCTATAAAATATATAAAACAATGATGTACATAATGAAATTAAACAAATCCACAATGATAGAAGTTTAAACTTTCCTCTCTTAATAAATGATGGAAAAACAGAGCACAAAAGCAACAATAATACATAAGAACTCAGCAATACCACTGACAAAAATATATAGGGACACCAGCCATAGTTGCACAATACATGGACCACAGAATATACATACACAGAAAATTTATAAAAACTGGTCATATGCTGGGCCATGAAGCAAACTTAAAACAAATAATTTAGATTACAGTCTTTAAATACAAGAATTCAGTTAGAAGTCAAGAACATAAAAATAATCAGAAAATCCTCATGTCTAAAATGATATAAATACATCAGTAAGTAAGCTGTAGGGAATTCCAAAGGAAATTATCGAGTATTTTTATATAGATAACAAAATAATAATATATCAAAACTTGTAAGATACAGCTAAATCCAACTTAGAAATGTATAACCCAAACTGTATATGTCAAAAAATAAATGCTGAAAATCAGTGAATTAAGCAATCACCTCAAGAAGTGAGAAAAAATGCCACTAAATTAAACCCAAAGAAAATAGAAGAAAACAGTAAGCTAAAATTCACGAATGGAAAACATACACTGAATAGGGTTAAAGATTAAAAACTGTTTCTTCTAAAAGAATGATTAAATTGACATATCTCTAATGAGCCTCGACAATAAAAGATAAAGCACAGATAGTATCAGGAACAACACAGAGAATATAACCTACATATACTAAAAAATATTAAGAGTATAAGTACCTTTACACCAAACAAGTTTGAAAATTAAGACTATAAAATCTTCCAGAAAAATACAGTATACTAAAACTGACATAAGAAAAAATAGAGTATCTTACTTGTCCTACCACAAAAATTTTAATCTCTCAAAAGAAAGCAACAGGTTTATAGATGGATTCTTCAGCAAATTCTACCAAACATTTAATGGAAAATTAATTCTAATCATATACAAATTCTTCCAGAAAATAGAAGAAGAAAGAATATTTATATTTTAACAAGTCAGCATAACTCTGACACTCAGATGTGAAAATGCAATGTTGAGACACCTGGGTGGCTCAGCGGTTGAGCATCTGCCTTTGGCTCAGGGCATGATCCTGGGGTTGGGATCAGATCCCACAATGAGCTCCTTGCTGGGAGCCTGCTTCTCCCTCTGTGCCTTTGCTTGTCCCTCTGTGTGTCTATCATGAATAAATAAATAAAATCTTTAAAAATAATAATAAAATGCAATGTTGATCAAGAGAGAAATGCGAAGACAAGCAACAGACCTGGGGAAAATATTTGCAAGACATATCTGATGAAGGACTGTTATTCAAAAATTAAAGAACTCTTAAATCTCAACACTAAGAAAATGAGCAACCTAATTAAAAAATGGCCAAAGACCTAAAGAGACATCTTGCTAAATATATATATGGCAAGTAAGCATAAAACAAAGAAAGGCCCAACATCACGAGTCATTAGGGAAATGAAAATTCAAATAAGATACCACTATATACCTATCAGAATGGCCAAAATCTAAAACACTGATACCAACGAATATGGAGCAACAAGAACTGTCATTCACTGCTGGCAGAAATGTAAATGTAAAATGCAGAAGAACAGTTTGGCAGTTTCTTATAAAACGAAACATATTCTTATTATATAATCCAGCACCACACTTCTTGGTATTTACCAAAATTAGTGAAAAACTTTTATCTACCTAAAAACCTAACAGCTAGGTGATAATAACAGAAGAAACTATGTGCTGGGAGAGAGAAGATATATGGGAATTCTCTATTTTCTGGTCAAATATCTGGAAACATAAAACAGTTCTAAAAAATAAAATTTATTTTCTTTAAAAAATGCAATGCTGGGCAGCCCGGGTGCTCAGTGGTTTAGCGCCACCTTCAACCTAGGTTCTGATCCTGGAGACCCGGGATCAAATCCCACGTTGGATTCCCTGCATGGAGCCTGCTTCTCCCTCTGCCTGTGTCTCTGCCTCTCTCTGTGTCTCTCATGAATAAATAAATAAAATCTTTAAAAAATAAATAAAAATAAAAATAAAAATAAATAAAAAATGCAATTCTGATAATACCAGAAAGGAAATGTATAGGCTAATTTCTCTCATGAATAAAAATGCAAAAAGGAGGAAGAAAAGAAGGAAGGGAAGCCTTAAATGAAATGAGAGAATATATCATGTTCATGGATAGGAAATCTCAATGTTGAATATACCTAATGCAATGTTAATCCTGAGAGAATCTCTATGAGAAACTTAATAAGCTCATTACAAAATACACATGGGAAAGCAAAAGAACAAAAATACAAAAGATTCTCTTAGAGAACAAAAAAGTAAGGAGACTGGCTCCATTAGGTATCATGACTTCTTACAAAGCTTCAGCAGTAAAGAAAATGCGGTATTAGCAAGGGCCAGGCAAGAACGCCAGTGGACTATAACAGAGAATCTAGAAACAGACCTACACATAAATACTTGATTGATTAAAGGTGGCACTGCAGGACAGAATAGAAAAACTTTATAAGTATTAGAAGGAAAACAAACCTGGGTATATTTCTCTGTAATTTTAATGTGACGAAAGAAAATATTGGTAAATCACATTATACAAAAATTTCAACAAACCATCAGGGCACAAATAGCATAAATAGTCAAGAGATACCTAACAAACTATGAGAAAACATTTGCAACATACACTACAGAGAAGAAACTAATAATTCTATTATTAAAAATTCTTAAAAACTGAAGGGGAAAGGAACAAAAACCTGATAGGACAATGAGAAAAAGACATAAAAAGGCAATACACACACACAAAAAGGCATTAGTAATATAAAAAAATATTCAAACTTGTAATTAGAGAAATAGGATCAGTAGATTGAGCCCCATTTTTACATTTTTTTTTTTTGAGAAATACATTTTAAAACAGCACCAAGTGACCATTTACCTATCAGATTGGCAAAAACTGAAACACATAGAGACTGTATTCTGCTGGCTAGCCTGGGGGAAACAAAAGTTCTCATATACTACTGTGGAAAAGGCAAACTAGGACAATGTTCATGGAGGGAAACTTGGCAATATCTAACAAAACCACATATGCACTTAAGCTTTTGACCTAACAATCTCTCTTCTAACAATCTGCCTTGAAGATACACTTCCAAAAACTCAAAAATACACACGTACAAGTCTATTCACTGCACATTCTTGGTATGCAAAATACTGGAACAACCCAAGTACACAGCAGAGTAGTTAAATAAGTTATGGTAAATCCACACAATAGAGTAATATGTAGCTGTAAAAAATAATAAGGAAGATCTCTAATACTGATGGGAGCAATTTCTAAGATATACTTACTATTAAGTGAAAAAAGAAAAGTAAAAAAGGGTATATAGTATGTTATTCTTTTTATGTATTTTATTACTTATTTTTATTTACTTATTTGAGTGAGAGACCGAGAACGAGTGGGGTGAGAGGCAGAGGGAAAGAGAGAGAAGGAGACTCTGCACTGAGTACAGAGCCCAATGAGGGGCTCAATCTACTGATCCTGAGATCATGACCTGAGCCAAAGTCAAGAGTCAGACGCTTAACTAACTGAGCCACCCAGGTGCCACTAAAATATGTTATTCTTAATGTAAGAAAGAAAAAGCATTAGAAAATATTCATGTATCTATTCATTTGTGCAAAAGGATTTCAGGAAAGCTAAAATACAAACTCTAAAGATTGTTTTCCTTTGGGGGATAGGTATTATGGTGAATGAAGAAGCATAATTCCATGAGAGCATCTTTTTGTAAAGTCATGATTACCATAACCATAATAATGTTTCATACACTAAATAAATAAACTAAGTAAATCATCAAAATCAATCAGAATGTTGAGGGAGTCCAAAATGGAATAAAAATCATTGTATTACAAATGAATAACATCCCCCATTAGGGGATGGGGATGAACAAGAAAATAACTTCAGAAAACATATTTTGACTATATTCCATAAGGCCACAGATAGAAAGCACTGTACACAAATATCGTCCTTGAGCTAGTAAACCTGTTTCTCACAGGGGTATAGGTTAATAATTCTGAAAATGTTATATGTATATTAGGATTTAACAAACAAGTAAACATACCATGGGTAAAGAGATGCAGGTTTCTCACTGCACAAAGAGTTACATATAAGCAAAGGGGGAAAGCTAGAATTAACATTATGATGCTAAATTAGAATCAGAGGTATTAAGCAGGAATTCATAGCTTTTAATACATTCACAGATGGATAAAGAAATAAATATAAATGTGTGTGTAGGTGCATGTTAGTACATGATACATTCCTAGCTCTGACAACTGAGAGCGCCTATGATGACACTAAGCAGCAATGACTAGACTGAGGATCTAGGTTTTTCTATGTTCACCACACACACCCACATACGCACACACACACACTATATACACAGTGGGGTCCTTGGAGAAATGGCTGATTCTTGGACTGCGGGAGGGAAAATACAAGAAGGACCTGGAATATCTATGGAACTAGAAAGTCAGGAAGAGCTGAAAAATAATGAGAGAATGTCAAAAAGACATAGAAGCCAAATTGAAGAAGTTCTCAATGACTAAAGCCAAAACAGCAACATAAAATGACAGTACTAGATTATAAACCATAGAATAAACTATTCTTAAATCCTTACTAATATAAGTAAACATATAGGGAAGGGGGGATGGGAGGACAGTTCTATACAATGAAAAAGAATGAGGGAAATTGAAATTCACCATTATTTGAAAAATTCACCAGCTCGAAAAACAACACAGTGATAATTGTTACAGGCAAAAGCCAATGAAAGATGTTACAACTAGAAGATGAAAGTATGAGAGACCTGTTATTTGCCTAGTCTCAAAGTTTCTCCCCAGAAAACTTATAATCACAAAGCAAATATAGCAGCTTTAGAGAAACCCAACCAACTAACTAAATCTAACATCACAGTACTTAGATTTATTAACATGCCTTCACCTTCCCCAACACCATTAAATGCACTAAAAAAAACACAATGTCACTTCCATGGTGCTTCTGTCAAAAAGTACTGAAAGAGATCAAAATAAGGGACAATATCTGATCAGTAGTCTCCCAAAAAGTGTCAAGATCATGAAAAACAAAAATGAGGTATTGTCACAAATTTGATTAAGGACATGAAAACTAAATGCAATGTGGAATCCTGGATGAGAAAAAGAATATTAGTGGGAAACTGACAAAATAAGAATAAGGAATGTAGTTAAGTTCACAGTATTGTACTAACATTTATTTCCTGATGTTGACCGTAGGGGAAAACAATGTGAAAGATATACAGGAATAGTCTGTGTTATTTTTGGAACTTTTCTATATGTCTAAAGTTATTTTAAAATAAAAAATTTTTAAAACATGCCATGAGACAACATGAATGGGAATAGAGGATATTACACTAAGAGAATGATTTGATTCATATTATTTCACTTATATGTGAAATCTAAATGGGTGATGGTATTAAGGAGGGCACTTACTATTATATGATGAACAGTGGGTATTATAGGTAAGGAATGAATCACTATATTCTACTTATGAAACTAACATTAAAATATGTTAACTAACTGGAATTTAAATAAAAACCTGAAACAAAAAAAAAATTAAAAAAATAAACGAACAAACAAAACAAGTTCTTAAATACAGAAAACAAACTGATGATTGCCAGGAGGTATGTAGGTAGAGGGATGAACAAAATAAATGAAGCAGATTAAGAGGTACAAACTTCCAGTTATAAATAAGTCATGGAGATGAAAAGTGCAGCACAGGGAATACAGTCAATAATACGTAATAACATTGTGGTGATTACACTTACTGTGGTAAGCACTGAGTAGCATGTAGAATTGTTGAATCAGTATGTTGTGCACCTGAAACTAATGTAACATTGTCCATTATACTATGACAGAAAGAGACAGACAGACAGCTGGCTCACCCATCCCCACATCATGCCCAAAAGTTAACTCAAAATAGATTGAAATACTGAATGTAAGACCTAAAACCATAAAACTCCTAGAAGAAACATAGAAGTAAGCTCCTTGACATCAGTCTTAGCAATAATTTTTTGACATCAAAAGCAAAGACACCAAAAGCAAAAATAAACAAGTGGAACTACATCAAACTGAAAAAGCTTCTGCACAGCAAAGGAAACAATAAACAAAATGAAAAGGGAACTTACAAAACTGGAGAAAACATTTGCAAATTAGGTATCTGATAAGAGGTTCATAACTAGGGGCACCTGGGTGGCTCAGTTGGTTAAGTGTCTGCTTTCGGCTCAGGTCGTGATCTCAGGGTCCTGGGATGGAGCACCATGTCAGGCTCCCTGCTCAGTGGAGAGTCTGTTTCTCCCTCTGCCCTCCCCCAACTCATGTGTGTGTGTGCATGCACATGCTCTCTTTTTCTCTCTCTAATAAATAAAGAAAATCTTTTTAAAAAAGAGGTTAATAACCAAAATATATAAAGAACTCCTATAATTCAACAGCCACACACACACACACAAATCCAATTAAAATATGAACAGAGGAACTAAAAGACATACAAATGGTTCACAGGTACCAGGCAAGGTACTCAACATCACTAATTATCAGGGAAATGCAAAATCAAACCCACAATGAGATATCCCCTCACACCTGTTAAAATAGCTATCATTAAAAAAACAAAACAAAACCCTAAAACAAGAGATAACAAATGATGGAGAGAATACAGAGAAAGGAGAACCCTTATACACTGTTGGTGGGAATGTAAATTAGTACAGCCAATAATGGAAAACAGCACAGAGGTTCCTCAAAATATTAAAAATAGAACTACCTATGATCCAGCAATTCTACTTCTGGGTATATATCTGAAGGAAATGAAATCACTATATCAAAGAGGTATCTGCATCCTCATGTTCAATGCATCATTATTTACAATAGCCAACACATGGGATAACCTAAGTGTCCATCAGTGGATGGATAAAGAAAGTGTGCTATATGTACAAAGTGGAATATTATTCTGCCATTACAAAAAGAAGGAAATCTGCCAATTGCAACAAGATAAACCTTGAGGACATTATGCTAAATGAAATAAATCCTACAGAGAAGATAAATACGATACACTCTCACTTATACATAAAATCTAAAAAAAACCCAAAACCAAACTCACTGTTTAGAGAACAGATAGTCACTACCAGAGATGGGAGTTGGGGGAAATAGATGAGGGTAGCTAAAGTTACAAATTTCCAGTTGTAAGATAAGTAAGTTTTGCAGATGTGATGTAAAAATCATGGTGACTACAGTTAATAATACTTGTAGATCCGCTAAGATAGTGGATCTACAAGTCCTTATCATAAGAAAGAAAATTTTATAACTACTTGAGGTGATGGATGTTAACTGAATTTATTGTAGTGATCACTTCACAAAATATACACATATCAAATCATTATGCAATATACTTTAAACTAATACAATGTTATATGTCAATAGTATCTCAAAAACTAGGAGTTGGAGAAATGCTAATTTAAAAGAAAAGACATTATTAAGTGACTGAAAGCACTAAATAGAAGAAATTTATAACCCACATTA
Organism: Canis lupus baileyi; assembly: GCF_048164855.1. Taxonomy (NCBI): domain Eukaryota; kingdom Metazoa; phylum Chordata; class Mammalia; order Carnivora; family Canidae; genus Canis; species Canis lupus. The sequence continues at coordinate 24,574,396 of NC_132844.1, read as the reverse complement.
TATTTTAAGTTCAACACACGCTTCAGAACACAGCAATGCCAATTTAAGTATATACTTATCAGACATGTATGTATGCGTCCTAAAGCACACATACAAAGATGTTTGACAATTACAGTTAATCACCTCAAACTGCCATCTATTCAAATGCCTTTATATAGTATGATGTTCTATAAACAGAAAGAGAGTGATGAAAGACTGAATTTGCACACATAATGGATAAATTTCAAAATCACGACACTGAGCAAAAGAAGCCAAACCTAAAAGAACATAAGGTTGCATTTATGTGAGGCTCAAAAACAGGCGAAACCAAACCTTGCTGTTTAGAGATCCATACTTAAGTAATAAAAGGATAAAGAGTAAGGAAGTAATTCTGGATAGTGGTTATCTTTGGTGGGAGGAAAAAATTTGTGAATGAGAAAGTGCATGCTGGAAGCATCTAGGATGCTAGAAATATTTTCTTCTTGACCTGGGCAGTGGGTTAAGTGGGTGCTAATTACACAAAATTTCATAGAACTATACATTTATTTATTTTATGTATTTTTTGTATATTTTCTTTTATGATATGAGGTCTTAATATAAAAAGTGCAAAGAAAAAACAAAATAAGCAATCAGTGAGAGTGACTACTAAATGAAGTTATTCATTGATAAGTAACATATTTTAATATTCTTGTATAAATAGATGAGTATTTGAAGAGATGAGCTCCTAGGGAATCCAAAAGTCACTCATCTCTTCTTTAGTGCTGGAGCTACATATTTTATGGCATAAATATAATATGAAAACAAAACTCACATATCTGGGCATAACGAGATTTTATGAAGAAGAAATACATTCTTGAAGAAAAGAAATAAAATTGCATTAAAAATATTTAGACAAATTTTCCAATTCCAGGCAAGACAGGGAGAGTCACAAGAACTGGACTAGCTCCTACTCCCACTAAACAACTAAATACACAATTTTATACAATGTTTTTCGGAAATTAGACAAGAGGGACACCTGGGTGGCTGAGTGGTTGGGCAGATATCTGCCTTCGGCTCAGAGCGTGATCCCGGGATTCCGGGATCAAGTCCTGTATCAGGCTTCCTTTGTGAAGCCTGCTTCTCCCTGTGCTTATGTCTCTGCCTCTCTCTCTGTGTCTCTCATGAATAAATAAATAAAACCTTTGAAAATAATAATAATAAAATAAAAACCAAATTGCACATTTTTACTGTGTGCAGATTATATATCAATTACTCTTTGATTAAAAAAATGTACAAACTTCTTCCAAGGTTTGCTAAATATATTTTATTTTATTTGCTAAATATATTTTAGAAAGAAAGTCTACAACGGTTCACAGGCCATATAGCAAATAAAAACTGAGCCTACAAATAATTCTAAATTGATCCTCTCTGATCATTCTAAATGAAGAGATTTGTTATTTGAAGAACTGCTTGTGTGAACAGGAAGCAGAACAGTTTGAAAGGGGAATTTAACAGGGAAATCCTTACATACATATAGCTTACTGCCTAATTTGTTATCTAATGATCCTAAACATTATTTTATGGCTTACTTCTACCTACAAAGGAAGAGATGAGAGAATGACTTATGTGGGAATTAGCCTCAAACCTAAACATCTGAAATCATCTGAATCATCATCACATCCATAAATGTTCATCTCCTTGACAATGACACCATGATGGATATACGTGTAAAACACATTTGTTAAAAGGTTAAATGGAATAACATCTTCATTTCTTGTATGGGTAACTTCTGAATCCTCTTTTATTTTTCCTTCTGTTTTTGTTGTACTACTTTGGACATAAAGAATTTGACAGTGAAGTCCTTGTTTTCCTCTGGGAAAATGTAGGAACATTACATTAAGAAGCCACTTCTGCAGGGAAAGAAGTACAAAAGATGCTCTGGAGAGTAGAAACAGAGAAATTTAAGCTGAGTGGATATAATTCACAATTCAATTTTTTCACGCTAAATTATAGCACCATGTCACATGTTACCAGCTATTTCAATAATAGCTATGATCAATCAAAGAGAAAAATGTTGTTTTTTTAAATCACAGACCCCAAAATGACTGAGATTGTTATACTGCACATTGAAAAGAATTACTGCAAATGTGAATTTCAGCTTCATTGAACTCTTTACAAAATGCTGACTGACACGTGAACTATAACCAAAAATAGAGAACCGCCTAAGTGTCTCATTGATAGAATACTTATTAAATTGGCCTTCTATTAATTTTAGTTTGAATATTCTTCTAAATATTATATATTTTTATATTAAAATAGGATTATAGTAGGTACAGAATTATTTTTTCATTGCTAGGCATATACTGGCAATCCTTACTTTTAAAAGTAATTAACTTTTTCATGACTATAAAAATGAATCAGCCTATTTTGAGTTAGCTCAAAAGACAGTTCCTCCTTAATTCATCAGTATGTTTTTTGTTCAAACAGGGTAACTACTGACTGGTTGTAGTTTGTAGAGTCCTTGAAGGAACTTTTTACCAGCTGAACAGCTCATGTAAAAGAATTTGAATTATGACAATTCATTTTATCTTTTATTTTGATATCTGTTCCAAACGTATTTATAACTAATGATATAATACCAAAATTCTTTTAAAATTACTTCAAATTTAAAAGTGTCTAGAATGCTGAATTGCATGTCAATTATTTATTAATGACAATATTTATCTTTGAAATATGCCTTTGATCAATTAACAATTAAAAGTTAACATAATGAGTGAGATAGTTCAACCTCAATAATGTAACTATAATCAAGTATTCAAGACAAAGTTCCAGAATCTCATGTGTTAGTCTGATAAAAGAAAATCATGAAATGTCCCTAAGAAAGTCATTTTCACTATATAGTGCCATCAATGCTATAAAGCATGATAATTTTAACATTTCTTAAAACATTAACATAAGGGCACTGTGTGGCTCAGTCAATTAAGCATCTGACTCTTGATCTCAGCTCAGGTCTTGATCTGGGGGTTGTGAGTTTAAGCCCCACACTGGGCTCCATGCCTACTTAAAAAAACAAATAACAACAAATAACAATAAAACCAAAAAAAACAAAAAAACAAAAAAAAACCACCCCACATTAATATAAGTTAAATGATATCTAGCTAACCAGGACCACATTTTATAAATGACTTTAAAGACCCTCATATCCTTATGACTAGGCTAATGTAGTTATTCTCTAAAAGTAAGATAAAGATTACCTAATAATCACAATATTTTTCCATTCATTTTCCCCATTCTATTAAATGACTGATGTGAATTCTTGAAGCAGGTTATGGTCATTACAACTTTAGGATATACTCAGCAAAAACATGATGGACAGAGACAGAAAGTAAAATAGTGGTTACCAGGAGCTAAGGTGAGGAAAAGAACAGGGCATTATTGTTTAATGGGTACAGAGTTTCTGTTCGGGATAATGAAAAAGTTCTGGAAATGGACGGTAGTGATGGTTGGTTGTACAACATGAGAATGAAGAACAGGGCATTATTGTTTAATGGGTACAGTTTCTGTTTGGGATAATGAAAAAGTTCTGGAAATGGACGGTAGTGATGGTTGTACAACACTGAGAATGAAGAACAGGGCATTATTGTTTAATGGGTACAGAGTTTCTGTTTTGCATAATGAAAAAGTTCTGGAAATGGACAGTAGTGATGGTTGTACAACACTGAGAATGTACTTAATGTCACTTATTTGTACACTGAAAAATAATTTTAAAAGTACATTTTATATTATACATATTTTATCATAATTTTTAAAAGCCCAAAAATATCCATTCCTAAAATACAAGTCTATCAACAACTTTAAACGTTTTTCTCTTCTTGATTTCCAGAGATTGTTCCAGACCTCCTCTTTTCTCCAAATCTCCTCAGATCCATCCTTTTCTCACTCCAAAAAACACTTTCATTTCTCACTGAATGGAGAAATCTAGTCTTGTGCTACAAGCCTATATATTCTTCAATTCATCTATATTTCTATACATACATTCTTAGCTTCCCTTGTCTCCATGCTAAAACTATCTAGTCCTCCATTTATTTGATATTTTCTGAACGTTAGCACTTATTCTTTCTTTTCTCAAAGATTTGTAATCTTTTATTGTGTTCTACTCTATGAGTTAACAAGGAGGGTTATAAAGTCAAGAATGGTAATACTCAAGTTGAGTCCACTGAAAATAACTACAGAATGATAATATTTATGGAAGTAATCCACCTTAGAGAGATGACTCATGATGCTGTGGAAATGGTAGTTTTGAGATTATGGAGTAGGTCCAATTCCTAACTGTAGTGCTTATTAACTACATTACTTTTGGCATCTCATTTAACTTCTCTTTAGCTTTAATATTTTGTTGAACAAATGGGTATAGCTTACTTTACGGAGATTAAATGAAAAGATTAAATGAAATAAAAGAATAAAATGATAAATAATAATAAATTATTAAATGAAATAATATAAATATATATTTATATATTTATAATAATATAAATATTATAAGTAATATATAATATATAAATATTATTTATGTAAATATAAATATTAAATGATAAATAATAATAAATGATTAAATGAAATAATATAGGTACTCAATATTTTATTTATTCAATCAAAATTAGTTGAATACATTAAATGACCAAGGTATAATCTCAAAACACATGAGAGTTTAAAAAGAATAAAAAATTCATTTCCTTGTATGAAATATGGAGGTTTGTGGTTAATGACAAAGTTTAAAAATATAAACTTGTCAGAATTTATATGCTATGTGCATATCTGCATGTATGAAAGAAGGAGAAAAAGACATACATGGGCAGAAGGGAAGAGAGACTGACATAATTAGCAAAGATGAGTTATCTAGATGCTAAAAAGGTAATACTAACACGGAAAACCTGACTTTCTAAACTCTATTACAGTCTGAATGATATCCTTCAAGATCACCTAACCCTTTTTCTTTGATCACATAGTCACAAAACAATCTTCAGATGACTAAGTTTCCTATGGAGTTACGTCAGAAATAAGATGCTATAAGTAGCAGGTCTAAGTATGTATGTACAGTTGACCCCTGATCAACATGGGTATGAACTACACATATCCACTTATATGTCAATTTTTTTCTGATAATTACAGTATAGTACTGTAAATGTATTTTCTCTTCCTTATGATTTTCTTAGTAACATTTTCTTTTCTCTGGCTTTATTGTTATGATACATATGATATACAAAATATGTGTCAATCAACTGTTTATGTTTCAGTAAGGCTGTTCCAGTCAAGAGTAGACTATCAGTAATTTGGAGGGGGGGCGGTGTCTGAAGTTACACAAGGATTCTAACTGCATGAGGAGTTGATGCCCCAACTCCTGCATTGTTTAAAGGTCAACCGCATATGTGTGTATTTGCGTGTGTGTGTCCACACATATAGATGTAATGATATACATTATAAATTGGTACTGATACTTACAAAAGCAACTTTATTCACTAAGAATGTCAACAAGCAAAGCCATGTGCTAAGCTTAATTTTATATTATGTTGATCTCCCTAGTATTAATTTTAATTTAGGACTGTCATTTAATCTTGTCAAAGAACCTCAAGAGTTAGGTACCATTATTATCCCCATTTAATAGATATGGAAGCTAACAGAAAAGACTTATTTGCCTAAGGGCACACAGCTAGTAAGAGATAGAACTGGGAATCAAAATTTTCTTCCTCTGGCTCTTTGTTCTTAATTTTCATGCTGTATGGGCATTATTTTAATAATTAAGAATTTGGCTAAGGCTAATTAATTCCTCACAACATGATCAACTCTGAGTTAAAGAATCAGTTTGGGGCTTGCAAAACTCTATCCAATCTCTTCAGATATGCAGGGTACCTCTTCAATCAACATAGCCTACTTAAAAAGAGAAGGTGGGAAAGGAAAGGCAACAACAAGGTAGGGAAATTAAGTCAAATCTGTATTCATCTTGGCTCTCCCCCATCTTCTTTCTCTCTCTTTATGAAAACTGAATCATTTAGTGTATATGCCAGACTTTGGACCAGGTACCAAAGATATAAAGATAATCCCTACCCCCAGGAGCTCATAGCCTTAAAGAGGCAGCAGGTGTGAATGAGTTAAACTACAAGAAACTAAGACAAATTGGTAAATCCTATGCTAAAGACTTAAACACTGAAAGTAGAAGCTTGCATGTTAAGTGGAAATGCATATGCTGGTTTTTAGGGAATTCCTTTTAGATGCACTATGACTCAACAGTGGAACCACTAATAAAAGTTTTCATATTTTAAGACTCTCTTACCAAACACTATGAAATGTCATTATATGAAATTTTATATTACAATCCCAAGTTTCTAGTACAGTGCACACAAGATGGGTGTGATCAGTGGTTGCTTGGTAAGTAAAAAACAAAAGTAAAAAAAGAGGGAAGAAACAAAACAGAGACGTCTGAGTGGCTCAGTGGTTGAGAGTCTGCCTTTGGCTCAGGGCGTGATCCCGGGATCTGGGAGCCTGCTTCTCCCTCTGCCTGTGTCTCTGCCTCTCTCTGTGTCTCTCACGAATAAATTAATAAATCTTAAAAAAAAAAAAAAAAGGCTACCTGGATTTAGGGAATTTTAAAGTAGGATTCCTACAAATGAGATGACAGATAAGGCTTAATAGAAATAATGAAGAAGCGTAACAGCTTCCTAAAAATCTCGATTTAATTTTAGAAAAATAAACCTGAGGTATTCATGCAAAATTTTAAAATGTTGCTTGCTCTTTTACAGCCTTAGCTGGAACAAAAACATCAGGAACTATCTGTGGCATAATAATCAATATAAATTATTTTGTAAATGTTCTGATTATGGCTAATGGGACCCAAGTTAATTTATTTCTAAGGTCAAAATTAAATATTCCACTTCATTTCCTAAAGTTTGGTTATTATTATAAACTCACAGGTTCAGAGCCTGTTACTTTCTAGCAGGTGATACTCAAAAAAAGTTTGGGATTTAAAATAGCCTCTAGAATCTCTGCTTCCAGAATCTGAATTGATTATATGTAAAATATTGGATGTGATTAGGAAGAATGAGAGTAGATAAGGAAAACAAAGTCAGTAGAACATAAGGGACATCAAAAATAAAAGAACATCAGTTTACTAGCCAATAAATTTTTTCATCTGGTATTATTCCTTGACTCAAAAAAAAAAAAAAAGTTGTTCTTATGACTTTTTTTTTAAATGAAGAGGAGCAAGGCAGCAGGAACAGGCAAGAGACATGAGGCAAATCTTACAATCAATATGAACTGAATATGTCATCAGTGCACTGACATACACTTTTTGGGGAGAGAGGGTGGAAAAGTAAGCCTCTTCTGGGTGGATAAATGAGGTAAAGCAATGTGTTGCTTCTGAGATCAGATTAATTTTACAAGGAAGTGGAGATATACTTACATTGCATTTTCTCAAGTACAGTGCTTATAAGAATAATAATCTTTGCCATCATATAAAACACATGGCTAGTAAAAACAAAAAGACATTGTGGGATTTATCTGTTATATATAAATAATCTAAAGATGGATGCAAATAATGTTACTATAAATGAGAAACAGCACTAGTAGATTTCCTGTCGAATACCATGTAAGAAAAAGGCCACCTTAATACGATTCTATTACTGAAATGGTTCCAAACAGCAATTTGGAAGCTTCCAACTAGTACTGTTTTTAAATGTTTTTTTTTTTTTTTTAATTTTTTCCTGAGAGAGAGAGAGAGGCAGAGACACAGGCAGAGAGAGAAGCAGGCTCCATGCAGTGAGCCCGACGTGGGACTCGATCCCAGGTCTCCAGGATCAGGCCCTGGGCTGAAGGCGGCGCTACACCGCTGAGCTACCAGGGCTGCCCCTAATACTGTTTTTAAATACTATTCTACTACCATATCTGAAAATGGCAATCACATTTCAACTATTTTTTTTTAAAGATTTTATTTATTCATTCATGAGAGACAAAGAGAGAGAGAGAGGCAGAGACACAGGCAGAGGAGAAGCAGGCCCCATGCAGGGAGCCTGACGCGGGACTTGATCCCAGGACCCCAGGATCACACCCTGAGCTGAAGGCAGGCGCCAAACCGCTGAGCCACCCAGGGATCCCCACATTTCAACTATTTTATAAATAGTTACTTTACTTTTATGAAGTAAAACATAATTTAGTAAGGCATGTATCAAGGTAGCCTAAAATAAAGTGAAACAATTCCATATGTATACAAGGCATGACAAAATTAAAATCTAAATGTACACAGATATTAGGGAATTTAACTTTTCATAAGTACTTAAGTTAAATTTTAATAGTCTGTCATTCATTAGAGATGTACTCAAAAGATTATAAGTACAGTAGTGAAGACATCCTGAAGAGGGATGGCAGATTAGATTCTATTTATCTGCTATTGCCATAACTAAAATCATCCAAAATACCTTGTTTCATTTTTTTTCTTACAGTATGTATACTGTTGTTTATAAACTACCTACCAATGCTGCTTATAAAGTACTTACCAAATTTGTATTTTCTGAAAGTTTTAGCCATAGTTTAAAAGTAGTCTGATATGAAAGTGAACCTCAAACTATGTAGCTACTTATAAAACATGAAGAGTACAGTACTTCCAAGTATAACCATTCCGGGCTATGAAAAACACGATTAATGAAACAACCTCATACATGTACCATGTAATAACAGTTTGAAAAGAAATAGAAATTTCATGGATTAGTGTATTTCAATACAAATAACTGAACACAAGCAAGATGATTCAGTTGAAGCTACTAATTCTTCATACATCTCTCTCAGGGAAAGGAGGGCAGAGTAGCCAGGTGTTAAAAACACTATGAAAGAATCTCTATGCAAGGACAATTTGTTAAGAGTTAATATACTGATTTATAGTTTCTTTGTAGGAATATTTAACATTTTAGCTTTTCTTCCCTTTTTATTAATATTTCATAGCTCTTCCTTCCATTGCTATTCCCCAAAAGGGTGGTCTGTAGAAATAAATGTGGAAACTGAGTCATCACAATATAACAACAAAGTAGGAAGAAAGAAAATCGATGCTGACTGCATCATCAAGAGAACACAATGAATTACAATGACAAGAAGTCCTCTTGCAGTAATAAAAGTTCAGAAACAACTTGATACTTATAATCTTGCCTCAGAGAAAGTAACATGTCAGTATTCATATGAGAACAGGGTGGTAATACGTTTATATAGTTAGATGTATAAAAGAGAAGAGCTGAAAAAGTTTTAATATAAAACTTTGCTATTAAGATGCTTAAAATCAAAGACAAGAATTTAGATCTTACTTTCTGATTTCCTTGTCATCAGCAACTGGAGGCCTCTGCTTCCTTTAATTCTTCTTTACTCTCTTGTGAATGGGCCCTACTCATCTCTACCTGCAATATCCTTTTTCTCCAATAGAACCCATTTTTCCAGACATAGCTCCAGTGTCATGTCTTGTGTGAGGCTTCCCTTGATTGCCCCACCCTCACTAATTTGTTACTGTTCTGAATTCTTGTGCAGTATCAACAACCTGTGCCACACAGTTGGATCCTTCTTTACATATTGTGATACATAGTTCACCATTGTTTCATGTTTTTTTCATTTTGTTTTTCTTGTTTTTAAAGAAAGGCAGACTGCCACATTCAGCACCTCATTTGGGTGTGTCAGGAGTCTTGGAAGCCTGACTACCCTATGTTCTCCTACAAATGGACTTTGAAGGTTTTTTTGGAGGTTCCAGCAGGGGAGCCCAGGTACTTATACACCCTTGACCAAAGAAAGGTCCTCTCTGACCAAGCCTGACCAAGCACGCAGCTTAGGAAAAAACACATATTGAGCAGTGAGGGAGGAAGAGAACTACCTGCCTAGCCAGCCAGATCAGCATAATCAACCCTGTGAGACACTGGGGTGACAGATGTCACAGCCAGATTGCTCTTAGATACTTATGTGTTTGTTTTATCACAGCTATGTTGTAACTCCCTATGGGAAAATGATATTCTTCTAATATCCCTCATATGGTAGTATTTTTTTCTATATCCCTCATATGGTCTATCACTGCTCTAGGCATTCAATAAGTTATTCAATAAACATTTGTAAAATAAATTATGCTAATTATTATACTAAAACCCAATGTTTAGTATATGTATTAGACACTGTGCTAATTGACTTGCATTAATTTAATCTTCACAGTAACTCTATGAGGCAGGTTATAATTAATACTAACGATATTAGTATTAATGTCATTTTACTCATGAGAACATTAAAACTTAGTTTGGTAATAAACAGGATCATAGTTCAGAGCTTTCATCTCAAAGTAATATGCTATCCATAAAAGATACAAAAACTATTATACTTGTGCTTTCAATCTATGACAAGTCTCCCATGTAGAAGGGTAGGAAAGTTGAAAGGCCAACTACTCAATTAATGCTTCAAACTCACCAAACAGTCCTGGGTCCTTAAAGTTGGTGCCTCTATCTCTACCTGGAACTTACTGGCAAGGGCCACACACAAGGCACACAGTAACCTTAAACAAGTGAATTTCATGTTAAAATAAATACACCTTATAAGAGCCTCCCTCCCATCAAAAGAACAGAAGTAAACGATAGGGAATAATACATTCTTCTCTTCCTAATTTTATTAGGGTAAAATAGTCATTAATGAAGAAGAAAACAACAATGGCTTTATTGAGAAAGTACTAACGGTCCCTTGCAGTTAAGCTCATTGCCCCCCAGCAAAATTCAGAACATGATCTTAATATTATCAAACAAAAGATTCCAAGAATAAGAAATTTAATTAGATGGAACAATTCCTTGTTCAATTACCAGGATAAAAGGAGATAAAGGGTCAAGTGTGATAATTTCAAGACTCTTTTGAGGAGATGATGCATAATTACTTCAATAATGGAAACAAATGTGTGGTGCATATGTGACACATAATAACTAAATTATATATATATATATATGTATACATACATACATACATCTATAATATGAAGTAATAAACCATGTTTACTAGATTAGATATTTAAGAGATCATTTTTTAAGCAAATATGATTCCAAATTTATTTTTCTCCCCCTGAATCCTCTAAAACTAACAACAGATTTAAACTCATTTATGGATGACTGGCCCTAAAACAAAACACTTGCTATATCAAGAAATAGGATGTTACACAGAAAACAATTCCAAATAATGATTAAACAAATTAAAAAGTATCTAGCTCAAAAGTAATGAGGACAGAAATGTTATCTAAAGATCCTTGAATAAGGCAGAAAGATTATGATTGATCCCATACATCAAGGTTGTGTTCCCAAGAATCATTTCACAATGATTGTTTTAAGAATGGAGAAGGTAAGAGGGCTCAGAAATATAATTGATTTCCCAGAGTCTGATGTGATCAAGCAACACATTCTACAAAAAACACCTTTTCCTCATAAAAATTTGCTGTTTTGCATTTGCAAACTGTGGGCTCCCAGAGAACAAATCTTCTATTCTCTTAAGACTCAATTTTTTATTTCTTCAGTTACAATATATCTTAAAGAATAAGCATGGGGATTTAGTTTTTTAGTGACTACTATTCCATGGAAATAAACTTTCCACAGTAAAATTGTTTTAATATATCTAGAAATCAATGATGTCCTACTATAATCTGTGAAAAACTGAAAATATAAAAAGTCTAGTAGCACCATAGGCCTTAGCCAAAGATAAAAGATACCAGGATAAGAATGCAATCTTTCAAGACTTCTTAACTCTTGAATTTAAGCAATAAATACTGTGTGTGTCAGGAATCAGATGACAAGTGTTTCCAAATAATCCTGCTACCAATTAACCAGCCAAAGTACACAATATCAAACATCTTTCTTTTTTATGTTTGATCTCACAAATGATACAATTGTAATCAGTAATAGCATGAAAGAGAACGTTCTCCACAAACAGTATAGATTATTATCTCTGCTATTCCTCTTCCCTCACAAAATTTGCTAGGTAGAAATTCATTTAGGAAAAAGATAACCCAGTGGTCATATCAACTAGATTTTTCCATCTTAGAAGTTTGATTTATATCTTTTTTTCATTCTATCAAATTTATGACCAAGAACATGTATTTTTAAAATACCAAGTAGTCATAGCTACGAAAAAAGAAAAAGAATTATACCTGACATACAGGGTATATGTTACAACAGATCCATCTTGCTATCTTTGTACTTCATTAAGATGCTGACTAGCTATGCTAGAAAGGAATAAATCACATTTCAGGGAACAACTATCATTTGGTTTAAGTAGAGTTAGGTTTATACAGAGTGATTCCGTCAAAGAATTAAGAAAATCATTACACTGAGCTCTTTATGCCTTCTTAGAGCAGAAGTTTAAGGGTTTTTATTCTTCTGGGCAAGGAAATGGGTAAGAACTGTTTCTCAGAAGATAAACAGTTCTCTGAAATATGAGCATACAAACTAGGTCGATTCCTAGCTGATATCACTTTTTCCTAATTTAGACTTTGATGGCAATACTTTTTCAAATCATGACAAATGCTATTACCTACAGCACTCATCCTCTCCGAAGTACAAAAGGTCTTCAAAGCCACAGGAACTATGTTTTATGGTTGAACAATAGACTCTACCCTCAAGAACATTGATTTTTAGGGAAAGAAAAATCAAACTCCATAATTCAATGTAATTAGCTGAATACACAAAAGAAGGACCAACAGACTCAGGGCAAAGGGGACCACCACATAAGACCTCATCTACCACTGTTTTGCTTCTGTTCCTCATGGTTGTTTTATTTGTTTCTTTTTCCAGTAGTATATTTTATTTGATCCCATATCAATACTGTATTTTAGGTTGAAAACCTTAGGCTTTCCTGGATCAGGTAGGAGGTTCCAGTGAAGGCAAGGTTGGGAAAGAAGGTAGCCTTTCAGACTTGAAATCCAGGTGTTCTCTCTTTTAGTTTTCACTGACAAACTATTCCTTTCAGATCCCTTTTTTGCATCATTGGGTCCTAGAGGGCTTCTGTAGCCAGCACAGTTCCCCTAGCTACCTGGCTACCTCACTGACTACTGTCCTCAGGGTAACACCCTTGCTTTCTAGGGTGACCCCCTTGAACTTCAGAATGTGTGTTTTTGTTTGTGTGCTGAGATCTGCCGCTGTCAGACATTTCCACACCTCTTGCTTCCCTTTTCTCCCTCCTTCCCCTGGCAGCTAGCTATCAGATCTCAATATCAGATCTCAGCTTTGGGCATGGAGGCCCCAGCTCTAACTTCTAGACTATAGGAATGGCGACTGATCTTTATGTAGTTTATTGATGCTGGTACTTTCTGAAATGTTACCACTCTGGTCCCTCAATTCTTCCTAGGCAGCTCCATGCTACCAAGTGCTGTTTCACCCATGGCTCTGCTGGATTACAGCCACTTCTGGCAGCAATTTGGAATCTTATTTTAGTAAAAATGGAATTCATGCAGTTTCATTTATTTTCCCGGTTGTTGTATATGTTTTCCAGGAGGAAAGGGTTTTCTTTTCTTCTTTTTTTTTTTTTAATGCTAAACTATAAGCTTCAGATTTTGGCAATAATACCAAGCAGGCATAAGCCTTCCTCTGCAAAAAGAGGAATCTGAAAGGTAGCCAAGGCCACAGTTTTCACTTCTTCAAAACACAGTATTAAATTATTCATATTCATTTAGTGAATGAATTGCCAATGTCTGTGACTTCTAGAGAAAGAAGGATGAAATCTTAACTTATAAATATTTACCTTAAAATACTATGAAGATTAAGAAAGAAAAGGTCCTATGCTGAGACACAGCTTTCAACTAGACTGTGACTGAGTAGGAGAAAAATATAAAACAAGAAAATAAGGTCAAGAAACACACCACATCGTCAAGACAGTGTGGTACTGGCACAAAAACAGACACATAGATCAATAGAACAGAATGGAGAATCCAGAAGTGGACCCTCAACTTTATGGTCAACTAATATTCGACAAAGCAGGAAAGACTATCCACTGGAAAAAAAGCCTCTTCAATAAATGGTGCTGAGAAAATTGGACAGCCACATGCAGAAGAATGAAACCAGACCATTCCCTTACACCATACACAAAGATAAGCTCAAAATGGATGAAAGATCTAAATGTGAGACAAGATTCCATCAAAATCCCAGAGGAGAACACAGGCAACACCCTTTTTGAACTCAGCCACAGTAACTTCTTGCAAGATACATCCATGAAGGCAAGAGAAACAAAAGCAAAATGAATTATTGGGACTTCATCAAGATAAAAAGCTTCTACACAGCAAAGAAACTATCAACAAAAGTAAAAGACAACCTACAGAATGGGAGAAGATATGTGCAAATGACCTATCAGATAAAGGGCTAGTTTCCAAGATCTATAAAGAACTTATTAAACTCAACACCAAAGAAACAAACAATCCAGTCATGAATGGGCACAAGACATGAACAGAAATTTCACCAAAGAAGACACAGACATGGCCAACAAGCACATGAGAAAATGCTCCGCATCACTGGCCATCAGGGAAATACAAATCAAAACCACAATGAGATAACACCTCACACCAGTGAGAATGGGGCAAATTAACAAGACAGGAAACAACAAATGTTGGAGAGGATGTGGAGAAAGGGGAACCCTCCTGCACTGTTGGTGGGAATGTGAACTGGTGCAGCCACTCTGGAAAACTGTGTGGAGGCTCCTCAAAGAGTTAAAAATAGACCTGCCCTACGACCCAGCAACTGCACTGCTGGGGATTTACCCCAAAGATACCGATGCAGTGAAACAGCAGGATACCTGCATCCCAATGTCTATAGCAGCAATGTCCACAATAGCCAAACTGTGGAAGGAGCCTCAGTGTCCATCGAAAGATGAATGGATAAAGAAGATGTGGTCTTTGTATACAATGGAATATTACTCAGCCATTAATTTTTTTTTTTAATTCATGATAGTCATAGAGAGAGAGAGAGAGAGAGAGAGAGAGAGAGAAAGGGGCAGAGACACAGGCAGAGGGAGAAGCAGGCTCCATGCACCGGGAGCC
Organism: Canis lupus baileyi; assembly: GCF_048164855.1. NCBI lineage: Eukaryota > Metazoa > Chordata > Mammalia > Carnivora > Canidae > Canis > Canis lupus. The sequence continues at coordinate 24,559,380 of NC_132844.1, read as the reverse complement.
TGACGTGGGATTCGATCCCGGGTCTCCAGTATCGCGCCCTGGGCCAAAGGCAGGCGCCAAACCGCTGCGCCACCCAGGGATCCCTACTCAGCCATTAGAAATGACAAATACCCACCATTAGCTTCGATGTGGTTGGAACTGGAGGGTATTATGCTAAGTGAAATAAGTCAATCTAGAAGGACAATCATTATATGGTCTCATTCTTTTGGGGAATATAAAAATAAGTGAAAGGGAATAAAGGGAAAGGAGAGAAAATGAGTGAAAATATCAATGGGGGTGACAAAACATGAGAGACACCTAACTCTGGGAAATGAACAAGGGGTACTGGAAAGGGAGGTGGGCGGGGGGTGGGGGTGACTGCGTGACAGGCACTGTGGGGGGCACTTGGCGGGATGAGCACTGGGTGTTATGCTAAATGTTGGCAAATTGAACTCCAATAAAAAAATTTTTTTTAAACAAATAAATAAATAAATAAAATATTTTAAAAAGAAAAGAAGGACAGCACAACTGAACTGTGTTTGGAACACAAGTTAAGCTACTGTGGTCATTTAATACATATATATACTATAATATTTAAAATCACATAGCTCAGTGCTGTCCATGAATGCAAGCTACATATGTAATTTTAAATTTTCTAACAGGCATATTAAAAATAATAAGAACATGAACAAGATGAAATTAATTTTAATGATACATACAAAAGTATTATCATTTCATTATGGTAATAAATATCAAAGTTATTAGTGAGATATTTTACTCTCTTTTTTGTACCAAGTCTTCAAAATCTGGTGTGTACTTTATACTTACACATCTCATTTCAGACTAGCCACATTTCAAGTGTTCAACAGCCACATGTGGCTAGCGGCTACCATACTATATGAGGAAACTATATGTTCTTTTGGGAATGTGTCCTGAAAAAAAAATTCTCAAAAAACTCAACTGAACAAAGAAGAAAATTCTGCTGCATCTCAAGGTGGGATCTATTGTACCCATTGCAGCAAGAGTAGAAAGTACTGCTCATAAACTTCTTGCCTCTGTGAAGACTGCCTAACAAACTAGGATAGGCCTGTGTCATGCAGCCAGAACCTGTCCTTAGACAACATTCTGGAAAGCCAGAAGATGGAGATAATATGCAGTAAGTAATCATCTCGAATCCAGAGGTCATAGTCTCTTTGTAGAAAAAGATTCTATCCTGATCTCATCTACTTGGTTTAAATCAAACAGGTAATCTTGTCAGCTAGGGGTCATAAATTTTTATAATCAATAAGATACATGTATATATGTTACACATTACTTAAATTTGCTTACCTTTTTAAAAAGATTTACTTCTTTGAAAGAGTGAGTGAGAGAGAGCAAGCACAAACAGGCAGAGGAGCAGAGAAGAGGAAGAAACATACTCCCCTGCTGAGCAGAGAGCCCAACCTACACAGGGCTGATCTCCAGAACGAGGAATAATGACCTGAGTGAAAGGCAGACACTTATCCAACTAAACAACCCAGATACCTCTGGATTAGCTTACTTTTCAAAATCAAGAGTTCTCACTATTTTTTATAGCCAGCTTGAGATTCCTCCATTATACATTTTGCTCTTTCAGCGCTGTACTGTTACAAAAATGCAAAATAGAAGTTATGCTAGATGATGTAAATAGCATATTGGTTGTATACAAATGAATGAAATTAAAATTGCTTAGTGATTCTTTGAAAGTTTTTGTTTCTCCTTCTGCTATGAACTGAATGTTCATGACCCCTACAAATTCCTATGTTGAAACCCTAATCCTCAGTATAAAGGTATTTGAAGGTGGGACCCATGGGAGATGATTAGGGTTCAATTAGGTCATGAGGGAGGCCCCTCATCATAAGATTAGTGCCCTTATAAAAAGAGGAAGAGACTTGAGTTTTCTCTCTCTCTCTCTCTCTCTCAGCATACACATACTAAGGAAGGCCATGCAAAGACATAACCAGGAAAAGGGCCATTATTGAGACCTCAACAATGTTGGTACCCTGATCTCTGACTTCCAGCCTCAAGAACTGTGAGAAATAAATGTTTAAACCATCTAGTCTGTTGGATTTGTTATAGCAACCTTAACGAAAACACTCTCAGTAAGACTAAATATACTTTCAAAAATGTCGAGCATAAATTCATTAAGCAATATAAAAGTACACTTCTACTCAACCTGTGTGCAAAGTATGTCCAGACTTCTAAAAGAGTCTAATTTAAATTAACAAGATCTTATTACATGAATGTACTTAAATGCACTACATTTGGTCTAAAGGTTAAGACTACTGCCTTTAACCATCAAAAATTCTAAGTAGGTTCTTCAAAAAAAAAAAGAGCAATAGATTTATGGATTTTTAAAAAAGGGAACAAAATAAGAACAAATGGAATTTTGATTAAAATGGTTATTACACACCAAATTTTAATGGTCCTTTATACCATTTCCAAGCATAATATTTAAAACTCTTCCTTTTAAGATGCTGCCTTGTGACCATAGTAATCTAAATAGTGAAGTATAATCTGTCATAACTGGTATATATAGAGGTCTAGACAGCAAATGACCTCTGAAGAAGCAGTATTTCCATTAAATAAGTCCATAGCACTTTGTACTATCCTACCATATACAAATTTAGAGGACAAAAAAATAACATAAATAAAAAGAAAATTTTATTGAAAAAGGTATATTCTCTTGGCAGGAGTTAAGTATAAGCTAAGAAACATATTTCATAATAATTTGTTTCATAGTAAGTTTAGTTTTTGTTAGTTAATTGTTTTTGGCTGAAAATTAAAAAGCCAAATATCACTAATGTACTTAAATGCTTTCTTGCGTGAAACTGGGAATCTTTTTCAATGATGTAATATGTTTTCTAATCTACAAATGAACCATTTTACTTGTTTCCTTCTCATTCTAACTTAAATCAACAGAAAATCTACCTTGTTCTTGAAAAACCTCTAAAGACAAGATTTAATCTTTCAAAGTTCGATCTTCCATTATTTCTTACAAATAAATCCAAACTGCTAATAATTTATCAAAAGGGGTTCCTGCCAAAGCTTCACATTGGAGTTACAGCAATGACATTAGGAAATTTGTTATCTAATAATAATCTATCAAAATTATATTCTATATACTTAGTTATTAATTCTTTGTAACTTTTCTTATGATTGCACCTTTCTAATTATTTAGAAACACCTAAAAATATCTTACCAAGAATAAGCTTTAGTCTATAATTTGACAATCTATAAATCCAGCATATATATCCAAACACATATTGCATATACCCAACACTACATATACTGTAGTCATACTACAATAGTAGTTTAACATGTATTACTGGCTTCAAATTAATAATAAAAGATTGTTCAATGAACAGACTAATCTTTGCATAGTAGCTTACAGTCTACAGACTCTCTTAACATTCATCAAGTCTCATTTAATCTATGTAACAATTTTATACTATTCTACTTAATGGCCTCTAATCTATCAATTTAGTTTAGATATAACTATTAACTTGCTACATCGTAAGTCAGTTAACAGTTTTCATGTTGCATGCTCAGAGAATCTGCATTCAGCACTAATAAGTTTAAATTAAGAATTTTCAACAAATGCTTAAACATAGTGACCTTCCCTATAAATACCTAAATGAACAAATTTTTAAACAGATAGGGTATAAGAACCATTCATTAGTTTTCTCATTCATCCATTTATTCACTTGCTGCCTACTGGTAGGCACTATTCTCACTGGACTGACATCTAAATGGCATTTATTAGAATAGAATTTATATTTTAAAATAATTGAGCAGGGGCATCTGAGTGGCTCAGTCAGTTAAGCATCTATCTGACTTGATTTTGGCTCAGGTCATGATCTCAGAGTTGTGAGATAGAGCCCTGGGGTGGGTTCTGTGATGGGCATGGAGCCTACTTAAGATTCTCTCTCTCCCTCTCCCTTTGTTCTCCCCTCCACTCATGTTCTCTTTCTCTCTCTAAAAAAAAAAATCAATAAAATACTTGAGCAATGATCATCTAATTTTTCTTTAAGTTTCTTTTTTTAAATATTTTATTTATTTATTCATGAGAGAGAGAGAGAGAGAGAAAGAGAGAAAAAGGCAGAGGCATAGGCAGGAGAAGCAGGCTCCATGCAGGGAACCCGACGTGAGACTCAATCCCGGGTCTCCAGGATCACGCCCTGGGCCGAAGGCGGCGCCAAACAGCTGAGCCACCCGGGCTGCCCCTTTTTTTAAGTTTCTATTAAATCCCAGTTAGTTAATATGCAGTGTAATGTTAGCTTCCAGTGAAAATATAGTGGTTCAACACTTCCACGCAATACCCGGTGCTCATCATAAGTGTACTCCTTAATCCTCATCCTTATTTAACCCATGCCCTCTATTCATCTCCCCTCTAATAACCAACATTTTGTTCACTATCGTTAAGAGTCTGTTTCTTGGTTTGCTGCTCTTTTCTTTTTTCCCTTTGCTCATTTGTTTTGTTTCTTAAATTCCACATAGGAGTAAAATCATGTGGTATTTGTCTTTCTCTAACTTATTTCACTTAGCGTATGCTCTTTAGCTCTATCCATGCAATTGCAAATGGCAAGATTTCACTCTTTTATGGCTGAGTAATATTCCATTGTATATAACAATTTCATTGTACATTATACATTTGACTCTTTTTATGGCTGAGTAATATTTCATATATATATATATATGTATAAAATATATATATCACCTCTTCTTTATCTTTTCATCAGTCAATAGACACCAGGGCTGTTTCCATAATTTGGGTATTATAGATAATGCTGCTATAAAAATCAGGGTGCAGGCAGCCCGGGTGGCTCAGCAGTTTAGTGCCACCTTCAGCCCAGGGCCTGATCCTCGAGACCCCCGATCAAGTCCCACGTCAGGCTCCCTGCATGGAGCCTGCTTCTCCCTCTGCCTGTGTCTCTGCCTCTCTCTCTCTCTCTCTCTCTCTCTCGTGAATAAATAAGTAAACTATTTTTTAAAAAAATCAGGGTGCATGTATCCCTTTGAATTAGTACTTCTGTATTCTTATGGTAAATACCTAATAGTGCAATTGCTGGATCATAGAGTAGCTCTATTTTTAACTTTCTGAGGACCTTCCATACTGTTTTCCAGAGTGGCTGCACCAGTTTGTATTCCCACCAACAGTCCAAGAGGGTTCTTTTCTCTTCACATTCTCACCAACATCTGTTGTTTCTTATTAAGCCGCTGATTTTAGCCATTCTGGCTGGCACAAAAATAGACACAAAGATCAATGGAACAGAAAAGAAAACTCAGAAATGAACCCACAACTGTATATGATCAGTTAATCTTCCACAAAGCAGGAAAGAATATTCAATAGGAAATAGTCTCTTCAACAAATGGTGTTGGGAAAACTGGACAGCAATATTCAAAAGAATGAAACTGGACCACTTTCTATACCATACACAAAAATAAATTCAAAATGGAAGAAAAACCTAAATATGAGACCTGAAACCATAAAAATTCCAGAGGAGAGAACAGGCAGTAACCTCTTTGACATTAGCTATAGTAACTTCTTTCTAGATAAACCTCCTGAGATAAGGCAAACAAAAGCAAAAATAAACTATTGGGACTTCAACAAAATAAAAATCTACACAGTTAAGCAAACAATCAACAAAACTAAAAGATAACCTATGGAATAGGAGAAAATACTTGCAAATGACATATCTGGTGAAGGGTTAGTATCCAAAGTTTTATAAACAACTTCTAAAACTCAATACCCCAAAACAGAATAATCTAATTAAAAATGGGCAGAAAACATAAATAGACATTCTTCCAAGAAAGACATACAGATGGCCAACAGACACATGAAAAGACGCTCAATACCACTGATCATCAGAGAAATACAAATCTGATTTTTCACCATGCAAATTAAGAGTACTGGAGAAACAAAATCTTAATAATCTAACCATGTTAAGAAAACTATGAATATATAATAAAATTAAATATGAATACATAAATTGGCAGCCCAATGAAAAGCAAGCTGAAACAGAAACAAAATCAACATTCCGTATTTAAAAAAAACAAACAAAAACAAAAACAAAAAAAACAGGTATTACGAAGGGGTCACTTGCTTGCTTACCTTGTCTTCAGAGAACTAAATTCAACTCAAACTATGTACTTGAGAATAGACAAAGTGTAAACACTTTCATAGATACTATGGGGGTCAAGTTAACAGTTCATTATAATACAAAGCAAAATACAATAAATGTTAATAACAAAAAAACTAGGAAACTTCAAAGATAGAATTAGTTAGGACTTGGGGAATAAAATTTATAACTCAGTTTCATTATATGCATTCCTAATCTGGGACAACTGAGATATGGGCTTTAAATTTTCTTTAGTATCACCTTAAACCGAGCTACTTTAAAGAAAATATCCACTGTGAAAAGCAGAAGCAGTGAATAGAAAAGCAATACATTATTACCCAGCTTTACTTCACAATGACCATAATTTTAACAACAGAGTACAAAAGGAGAATTTTAGGTATAGGAGAAAAGGTTAAAAATTAGCAGAGAAGAAATCTCCATGGTGCTACAATATTAACTGCTATATCGGGATTCTAATTCCCAGACAATACTACAAATATACTTCTATGGTTAATCTATTTAGCAGAATAGGAAGTAAATCTAGAACCCAGACCCTTAATTTTTAGTGATAAATTCTTCACATGTATTATAACAAACTACTCTAAAAAGAAAGCATATATATATTTTATATAAGTATTTCAAAATGAGAAGACAGATATGGAATAAAAGTCAATTAAATAAACCAGTTCCCAAATTCCAACTTACTTGACACAATAGTATTCTTTAACATGATAATACTGATAGGTTAAAAACCTATCATAAATTTTCAACACGTCTTATATCACATATGTGCAATATATATGGTATAGCTATGTAATCGATGGTAAGGATATGTGCCATATTTATGTTTGTTATACATATCATTTTTTCAGCTTTTCTTTAAATTGTAAAAATTAAATAACTATCATATTTCTTGTTAAGCAGAAAAATATTTTTTGAAACTATTGTCTTGTGTGTATGGACTTTTTATTATGCTGCATATAAAAGAAGGGATATGATAATGATGAAATATTCTTGATGCATCAGACTGAAAAATTAGATCTTTATGGACCATGTCTGCAGCTAAAGTTCTAATTGGATAACTCTCTTTTCCCCCTTGCTCTCATTTTGAAAGATATATAAATTTAATTTGGTTACTGGCATGGTCTATTGGACTGAGCACAGACGGTGTTAAAAAAAAAAAATAGAGTTCCAATCTTGGCCTATTGTTCCAGTTCTAATCTCAATTCACTGAATGCTCTTGGATAAGTCATAAACTAAATCACATTTTTCAATTTCCTCATCTGTAAAATGGAGATAATTATCCTACAAGTTATTATTCAAACTGAAATTTTAAAGAATACTTTTTAAAATCTGAACTGAATACTCAAACATTTGAAAATCACTTGACTCATGTGAACCTTTATCTTTCAAATGGTTGAAGAAGCCTCAAAATAAATGAGAACTTATAATTTAGAATAGATGCTTTGACTGGTTCACCAGCTCCAGAGGTTATCTGTGGTTTTATAATACAAGACTAGGCTCATTTACAGTCTGTAGCACAAAATTAAAAGACAAATGATCATCCAAAATGAATTTCACATAATAGAACCAGCTTCCAGTTAACAATGGAAATGACAGGAAAAGGCTAAAGTTATTGTTCAACACAATACTTTCTATCTTTCCTCCCCAATCATAAATTATGTTTACTAAAAAGTATACGAACTGATATATTTGAAAACAAACTTGGTATAAATGCTGCACATGTTTGTTTTTGTTGCATTTTTCTCTTCTCAACTCACAAACATCTTAGATGGAGACAACTTTCCTAACAAAACATGCACCACTTTGACTCAATTCAATAAATAACTAAACTAGTGAACAACAGTATCTATTCTTATAAGGTTATGCATAATTATATTTCTGTAAATTAAATATGTTCTAGGACTTCAGCTTACAGGAAAGAAGAAAAGACAAACCTTTTCCCTTTTTCTCTCACGAAGTACAACTAAAACCTAGAGACATGCTATCTAACACAAAGGTAAGAACACTCTAATAGGTAGGAAGAAGAAGGAAGTCCAACTAATGAACTCAGGACCCAAAGAACAACAAGATTATGAATATCATAGGTTTTCTTTTGGTTTCATATGTTTCAGAATGAGTATCACAGAAGCCAGAAAGCCAAAAATATTAATGAGAGAAGACCCAAAAATCCCAAGAAAAGCCTGCTCTCTTTACCCAGGAAAGAGATAACCTAGCAAGATAGAAAACTTTCATATAATTACTACTCTAATCTAGCAAAACACTGTAGAAAAAATTACCATTCCCGGCCCTAACAACAAAGGCCAAGTGGGAGCCTAGACTTCCAATCTCACTAGGCTATATTGAGGAGCCCCAGCCTTCTGACAGTATATGGACAGAGAAAGCTGACTGGGGAGCCAAGAAGTATGAGACACTCCCTACCCCAAGGTCAGTGAAAACCATGGAGAGAACCTAGACTTCTATCCCCACCCTGCTCTAAAGTGGTACCCTTCCATCTCTCACTGGGATGGTCTAGGATAATCAGGATTTCACCACCATCCATTGATAAAAAGGCTATCCCTCCCCCAAGACAATATCCATGGAGGCCAAATGGGGATTCTAAATTTATATCCCTGCCCAATGGAAACCTTCATTCTCCCAACAACCCCTGTTCTACAGACCCCAAGTGAGAAACCTGGGGCTCAACTCTAACCTGGCACTAACAAAGCACCTTCTTTTCCCTGCTAAAGAGTTGTCAGGGGAGGCCTGCTAAAACAAGAAGCTTAAATAAGACAAGAGCCAGAGTCTGATAGCATAAAATCCAACATGACCAGGTTTCAATAAAAAGTGATTAGTTACACTGAGAATCAAGAAAATATCAAGAAATTATACAATTTTACTTACTTTAATTTATAAATAGCTACCTTTAATCATTTTTGAACGATTTTTAATGGATAGAATTCTCTAAAATTAATGCCAGACACAAAAACTCAGATCCAGGAAGCTCTGAGGACATGAAGCAGATATATAGAAGGAATTTACACCTACATACATTATGTTTAAACAACATAAAACCAAAGACAAAGAGAAAATCTTGAAGGAAGCCTGAGGGGAAAAAACTCACTATACCCATGAAGAAACAAGGATAAGAATTAAGAATTACATCAGACTTCTTGTCAGAAATCATGTAGCAAGATAAAGGTAGAGTGAAATATACAGTGTGAAAAAATTCACCAACCTAGAATTCTTTATCCAGCAAAATTATCCTTCAAAAGCCAAAGACAAAGATTTTCTCAGACAAAAACTGAAGGAATTTGTTGCCAGAAGACCTGCCCTGCAAGAGTGGTAAAAAGAAGTTCTTGAGAGAAAAAAAAAATTACAGAGGTCAGAACTCAAATCTATATTTAAAAAGAATGTCAGAGAAGGAGTAAATAAAAGTAAAATAAGGATTTATTTGTATTATTAATTGAAATAATTACTGCTAGTTCAAAATAGTAACAGCAGAAATGCATTGAGTGATCACAGCAATTGAATAAATGAAATGAATGACAGCAATGCTATAAGGGATAGGAGAAAGAAACTAGGAATACTCGGGGGGGGGGGGGCAGGGGGAGGTGTAGGGGAATTCTTTGTACTACCTGCCCAATTTTTCTATAAACTTAAAACTAAAGTCTATAAATAAAACACACTCACAAAAGCATGTGATGGAAATAACAAAATGTAACAGAAAAACTATTTGATTTTCACTATAGCCAACAGAAATTATACAATACTTAATGAGATAATGTATGTATATGTATAACATACAAGGGAAATTTAGCAAATTAAACACTTTGAGTCAATAAATGATACTATTATTTAAAAAACTGATAAGACAAAAGGTAAAGCAAAATTATGGAACTGAGAGCTTTTGTAAGGAGCTTTTTTTTTTTTTTTTTTTTTTTTTTTTTGATAGTCACACAGAGAGAGAAAGAGGGGCAGAGACACAGGCAGAGGGAGAAGCAGGCTCCATGCACTGGGAGCCTGACGTGGGATTCGATCCTGGGTCTCCAGGATCGCGCCCTGGGCCAAAGGCAGGCGCCAAACCGCTGCGCCACCCAGGGATCCCTGTAAGGAGCTTTTTAAGTTAGAGGAGTCCTCATGTTGGATCTATACCTGACAATTCACAAATGAAATACTTCTAACTGGATTTAGGGTAAGATGGAAAACAGAGAAAAGTGAGGAACCAAAACCAAGAAACTACCTATATAACAGAAAAGACACTAAATAATATCATTAAATAAGTATCTTTTAACAGAAAAAAAACATCTTTGGAACAATAAAACAGAAGAAAAGATATTTTTACAGAAAAAAACATCTTTGGAACAATAAAACCGAAAAAAAGATATTTTTATAAATCCTAAGATACAATAATCTTCCAGTATCTGTCTATACAAGCTTCAAAAATAGTCAGAAAATGTGATTTTTAATTATAGCTTCACAGGGTGGTATCCCTGTCTTTGTTGGATAAATATTTTAACAATTTCCTGTCCATAAGGTACAACATTTGCTCACTAAATTATGGTACAAATAAAGTACACATGTAGGGTCAATAAAGTAACTGGCAAAAATGACAGTGCAAATCAATTAAGGACGAAGGGGGAAGCTGAAATGCATGAGCAGGTGAAACATGAAAGAGTAAGAGACACAGGAAAGGGCAAAGTATGAGTTTTATGAATTCAAAAGTAAGAAGTCACATTGATTTGAATAAAATAAATCAATGGTCCTTAATGACAATTTGAAAGTCTGAAGAAAAGGTTTGCGTTTGCATGTGAAAATAATAAGTAATTAAATAAAATAGAATTTTTGCTTTTAGAAACTATTTTCTATCATGTAATGATAGATTTTTTTTAAAAAAACTGCATCTCATATAGAACAGATTGAAAAGACTTTAAAATGTTAAAAATGTTTACAATTTTACCAGTTCAAATTTCACACTTTAGAATTAGCATATATTGCCCCCATGCAACTGCTGTGTAAAAAAATTTTTTTAAATTATGTCCTACCTAATACACATTCTATGTATCTAAACAAATATTGCTTAATTTTATTATAAAGCCCAAGTACAAAATTTGAATTGCTATATAAAGCTCCTATTAAAATGTATTCTTCAGATATAACATGTGAAATAGCAGAAATTTATTTTTTAAAAGAATATCAACAAAATATATGAAAAGTATTCAAGTACCTCTCATGGCCAAGTAGATCACCTCTCTTAATCTTTTAAGTTGATCATATTTAATTTTTACAAACAAAGCCATTAAATAACATTTAGGATATATATTTATACATTAATATTACCATCTTAAAGGTATCGATAAAATAATCAATTACCCTCCCAATCTGTCAATAGCCAGATATCATCCTAGTCTTCTTGTAGGAAACAATACTTATGCTGAAGTCCCAATGTTCCTTTTCCAGAAACAGAAAGATACCACAAAAGAAAAAAAAAAAAAAAGTAATTCTGACAAACAAGTAGGAAAGATGTTTAAGAGAAAATCAAGAGAGCCACTCTGGAATTGAAAACTGCTCAGAAATAGAAAAGCACAATCAAAAGCAATCAAAAGATGAAACAGAATACTGCTTTACGTTGTCAGCCCCACTCTCTTCCATATACTGAAGCCAAAAGATGTGACATCACAGTCCAACAACCATTACACGAGTCCTCAGCATATTTTCAAAAGATCTAATGAAGAGAAAAGATCTTCATTAGACACAAGAAAAAGATCTTTTTAGACACAAGAAACCATTAATAGTGGTTGTACATAAATAATGAAGAGAAAGAACTTTTACTTTTCATGACTCCAAAGTTTTGTTCTTTCCCCTCATAAGCAACTATGAGCTTTATAATTGAAAACAAACCCAAATAAATAATTATCAAATAATATAACATCTTAGCTTTCCAGTTGTTACTAGCAAAATCAGATGTTCTTTTTATAGGTTTGTAGATCATAAAAATAATCATATAATCTAAAATACTACAAGAAAGGAGCTAGAACAATCATATTTACTTCATCAATATATAATAATAAAAAGCATTTACTAACTGCCCTTCCATTTATGGCATGACGACAGTGTAACATAAAAATAAGAGGTCCTGAATCCTATGAAAATAGAGTTTAAACAGAAATATGTTAACTCAAGATAAGTAAGATGCATACAAATCCAAAGCCAAAACAAAACATTTTTTCTAACAACATGTATTAGGTTACGATATAAAGTTTAGAGTTTACTTTCCAAAAGGGAAAAAGAAAGAGTCAATGGCTTAGAAATCACAGACAACTGAGAGGAAATGACTGTTCAAAAATTCATCAACTCTGTTCAAACATATTTTAAATTTGCAATAGAAAAACATTTCTTTTAAGAATGCTTTAAAAAGACCTCTGATTGTATTAAATAGTATGATAGTTAAAGGGGCATCTGGGTGGCACAGTCAGTTCGGCATCCAACTCTTAGTTTCAGCACAGGTCATGATCTTACGCTCCTGGGACTGAGCCCCACATTGGGCTTCCCACTCAGCATAGAGTATGCCTCAGATTCTCTCTCTCTCTCCCTCCCTCCCTGCCTCTCCTGCTCTCTCTCTCAAATAAATAAATAAAATATTTTTAAAAAAAGAGTACTATAGCTAAATAAGGATGTCCACTCTCACCACTTTTATTCCACTCTCACCACTTTTATTCAACATAAGACTGCAAGTCCTAGCCACACAAATCAGACAAGGAAAAAAAAAAAGAGGCATCCATATTGATAAAGAAGCTAAACTGTCACTACCTGGAGATTACATAATACTATACAGAGAAGACCCTAAAGACTCCACCAAAACACTGTTAAAACTAATAAATGAATTCAGTAAAGTTGTAGGACCCAAAATTAATACCCAAAACTCAACAGCATTTCTATACACTAATAACAAGTAGCAGAAAAAATATTTTTAATTCCATTTACAGTTGCACCAAGTAAAAATGAAATACCTAGGAATAAACTTAACCAAGGAAATGGGGAGCCTTTCCCCTAAGATCAGGAACAAGACAGGGATGTCCACTCTCACCACTGCTATTCAACATAGTACTGGAAGTCCTAGCCTCAGCAATCAGACAACAAAAAGACATTAAAGGCATTCAAATTGGCAAAGAAGTCAAACTCTCCCTTTTCGCCGATGACATGATACTCTACATAGAAAACCCAAAAGCCTCCATCCCAAGATTGCTAGAACTCATACAACAATTTGGTAGCATGGCAGGATACAAAATCAATGCCCAGAAATCAATGGCATTTCTATACACTGAGACTGAAGAAAGAGAAATTAAGGAGTCAATCCCATTTACAATTGTACCCAAAAGCATAAGATACCTAGGAATAAACCTAACCAAAGAGGTAAAGGATCTATACCCTAAAAACTATAGAACACTTCTGAAAGAAATTGAGGAAGACACAAAGAGATGGAAAAATATTCCATGCTCGTGGATTGGCAGAATTAATATTGTGAACATGTCAATGTTACCCAGGGCAATATACACGTTTAATGCAATCCCTATCAAAATACCATGGACTTTCTTCAGAGAGTTAGAACAAATTATTTTAAGATTTGTGTGGAATCAGAAAAGACCCCAAATAGCCAGGGGAATTTTAAAAAAGAAAACCATAGCTGGGGGCATCACAATGCCAGATTTCAGGTTGTACTACAAAGCTGTGGTCATCAAGACAGTGTGGTACTGGCACAAAAACAGACACATAGATCAGTGGAACAGAATAGAGAACCCAGAAGTGGACCCTGAACTTTATGGTCAACTAATATTCGACAAAGCAGGAAAGACTATCCATTGGAAGAAAGACAGTCTCTTCAATAAATGGTGCTGGGAAAATTGGACATCCACATGCAGAAGAATGAAACTAGACCACTCTCTTTCACCATACACAAAGATAAACTCAAAATGGATGAAAGATCTAAATGTGAGACAAGATTCCATCAAAATCCAAGAGGAGAACACAGGCAACACCCTTTTTGAACTCAGCCACAGTAACTTCTTGCAAGATACATTCACGAAGGCAAAAGAAACAAAAGCAAAAATGAACTATTGGGACTTCATCAAGATAAGAAGCTTTTGCACAGCAAAGGATACAGTCAACAATACTAAAAGACAACCTACAGAATGGGAGAAGATATTTGCAAATGACATATCAGATAAAGGGCTAGTTTCCAAGATCTATAAAGAACTTATTAAACTCAACACCAAAGAAACAAACAATCCCATCATGAAATGGGCAAAAGACATGAACAGAAATCTCATAGACGAAGACCTAGACATGGCCCACATGCACATGAGAAAATGCTCCGCATCACTTGCCATCAGGGAAATACAAATCAAAATCACAATGAGATACCACCTCACACCAGCGAGAATGGGGGAAACAACAAATGTTGGAGAGGATGCGGAGAAAAGGGAACCCTCTTACACTGTTGGTGGGAATGTGAACTGGTGCAGCCATTCTGGAAAACTGTGTGGAGGTTCCTCAAAGAGTTAAAAATAGACCTGCCCTATGACCCAGGAATTGCACTGTTGGGGATTTACCCCAAAGATTCAGATGCAATGAAACGCCAGGACACCTGCACCCCGATGTTTATAGCAGCAATGTCCACAATAGCCAAACTGTGGAAGGAGCCTCGGTGTCCATCAAAAGATAAATGGATAAAGAAGATGTGGTCTATGTATACAATGGAATATTACTCAGCCATTAGAAATGACAAATACCCACCATTTGCTTCAACGTGGATGGAACTGGAGGGTATTATGCTAAGTGAAGTAAGTCAATCGGAGAAGGACAAACATTATATGTTCTCATTCATTTGGGGAATATAAATAATAGTGAAAGGGAATAGAAGGGAAGGGAGAAGAAATGTGTGGGAAATATCAGAAAGGGAGATAGAACATAAAGACTCCTAACTCTGGGAAACGAACTAGGGGTGGTGGAAGGGGAGGAGGGCAGGGGGTGGGGGTGAGTGGGTGACAGGCACTGAGGGGGGCACTTGATGGGATGAGCACTGGGTGTTATTCTGTATGTTGGTAAATTGAACACCAATAAAAAATTAATTTATTAAAAAAAAACAAGGAAATGAAAGACTTGTACTCTGAAAACTACAAAACACTAATAAAATAAAGATGACACAAATGGAAAAATATTTCATGCTCGTGGACTAGAAGAATTAAAGCTGTTAAAATCTCCATACTACCCAAAACAATCTACAGGTTCAATGCAATTCCTACCATAATAACAACAGCATTTTTCATAGAACTAGAACAAATAATACTAAAAACTGTGTGGAACTATAAAAGACCCCTAAAAGCCAAAGCAATCTTGAAAAAGAAGAACAAAACTGGAGGTAATACATACCCAGATTTCAAGATATAGTACAAAGCTGTAGTAATCAAAACAGCATGGTAGTGGCATAAAGACACACAGATCAATAGAAAATAGAGAGCCCAGAACAAATCCATGCATATATGGTTATTTAATCTATGAAAAAGATGAAAGAATAAACAATGAAGAAAAGACAGTCTCTTCAATAAACAGTTCTGGGAAAACTGTACTATTACATGCCAAAGAATGAAAAAGGACCACTTTCTAATACCATACTAAAAAAAAAACTCAACTTGGATTAAAGATCTAAAGATAAGACCTGAAACCATAAAAATACTAGAAGACAGCACAGGCAATAATTTCTCTGACATTGGGTGTAGCAAGATTTTTCTAGATATGTCTCCGAAGGCAAAGGAAACAAAAGCAAAAATAAACTATTTGGAATGCATCAAAATAAAGTTTTTCTTCACAACAAAATAAAAAAGCAACCTACTGAATGAGAGTAGATACTTGCAAATGATATGTCCAATAAGGGCTAATATCCAAAATATATAAAGAACTTATACAACTCAACACCAAAAAAAGAAGAAAAAAACTACTTTAAAAATGAGAAGATAACCTGAATAGACATTTTTCCAAGAAGTCCTGCAAATGGCCGACAGATGAAAAGATGCTCAACATCATTCAACAGGGAAATGCAAATCAAAACTACAATGAGTTACCACCTCACATCTGTCAGAATGGCTAAAATAAAAAATACAAGAAACAATGAGTGTTGTTGGCAAGGATGTGAAGAAAAACAAACCCTTGTGCACTGTTGATGGAAATGTAAATTGGTTTAGTCACTGTGGAAAACAGTATAGAGGTTCCTCAAAATATTAAAAATAGAAATACCATATGATCAAATAATCCCATTACTGGATATTAACCCAAAGAGAATGAAAACACAAATTCAAAAGATTTATGCACCCCTATATTTACTGCAGCATTATTTACAACAGCCAAAATACAGAATCAACCTAAGTGTCCATGAATGGACAAAAGGATAAGGAAGATGTGCATTTATGTATGCGCGCGCGCGCACACACACACACAGTGGAATATTATGCAGCCATAAAAAGTGTTCTTGACATTTGCAACAACATGGATGAACATATAGGGTTCATCCCTATATGACTATGTGAAATAAGTCAGACTGCGAAAGACAAATATCAAATGATTCCACTCATACATGGAATTTGAAAAACAAAACCAATGAATCAAAAAACAAAAGCAGAATCAGACCTATAAATAACAGAGAACAAACTGGTGGTTGTCAGAGGAAAATGGGGTTAGGGGAAAGGGCCAAATAAGTGAAGAGGAGTGAGAAACAGAGGTTTCCAGTAACGAAATGAAGAAGCCACAGAAATAAAAACCACAGCACAGGGAATACAATCCATGACACTGTAAGTGTAAGAGCATTATATGGTGACAGATGGTAGGTATACTTGTGGTGAACAGAACACAATATATAGAGAAATTAAACCACATTGTTGTACACCTGAAACTAATATAACACTGTGTGTCAATTATACTCAAATTAAAAAAAAAAAAATGTTAAACCATACTCTAGTTAAGTGACCTAGATCTGCTGACAAGGCTGAGAGAAAATTTACCATCAAACGCTTCTTCAAGAATTCCAAGATAAGACTGCCAATAACTAACAACTGAAGTTTGGCAGCATTTACTTAAAATACTTATGTGTTAATTTTTCAAACTTTTTAAAGAGTGCTTATTGAATAGTGATTATAGATTAATTTTCTAGAGTTACAGTTGTAAAGAAAAATGGATTGTTATCCCTATTCCTCCATTTACATTCAATAAATGCAGAAGCATTACTTCCATTTGGAGAAAAATACACAGACCACAGAAGCAATGCCTAGGAGAAAATAATCAGGCATTATAAGCTAACCCTTAAATTTCCAAACACATAAAGGTATGCTAAGTTTCACAAAGTGGTACCAACAGTTTTAATTTAAAATAGTAACACAAGAACTTTACATTAATCATCTTTTATATAAAAAGTGCACAAGAGCGCAGCGTAGAATCCTTATTCAAACAAAATATTATTCGTGGAGCAGTTTGAAAATCACAACTATAATAAAAGAAGTTTTGGAGCATAACAAGAATTTGAATACTGACTCTTATTTAAAGCCATATAATTTTAGGCAAGCTACTGAACCACTTTAGTTTACTTACTTCAAATGAAGATAGCAACACCTATTTTATAGGCTTATGGTGATGAACTGAATTAACAAATATAAACTGCTTACTACAAAGCCTAGACATATTTTAAAACACTTCGTTAGTACACTTCTCTATTTTCCTAAAGAACTAAAAAATACCTTATGTAAACTACATTCTAATACTGAACTTATATTTGCATTTGCCACCACACAACAAATTTCATTATTAAACTTTAAGATCATCATCTCTAGAACATATATCACTTCAAAGAAGGAAACAACCAGTAACTGTTCTAAAATAGTTGAAAAGAAGGGATCATTCTTAACACTTTTTATAAATACATAAGATAACAGAGGAAGAGAAAACTATTACATTGGCTTTTTTTTACCTCAAGAGAATCTTCTTTCTGTTATTTAACATGAAGAGTTTTTTTTTTTTATATTATAAAGTGAGGTTGATTCCTCATAAGAAAAGATCTCCATGTATTTTCAATGTGACTTATACCAAACAAGGTGAATAATTTAAGAGAAAATAATGTAAAATCTCAGGGTTTGACAGTCTGTTATCAAAACACAGCAAACTTTGAAAGGATGGTTTTATCTATTAAAATATGATAAATTGGGGGATCCCTGGGTGGCTCAGCGGTTTAGCACCTGCCTTCAGCCCAGGGCGTGATCCTGGAGTCCTGGGATCTAGTCCCACATCAGGCTCCCTGCATGAAGCCTGCTTCTCCCTCTGCCTATGTCTCTGCCCCTCTCTCTCTCTCTCTCTCTCTCTCTCAATATCTCGCTCTCTCTTCTCTGTGTCTCTCACAAATAAATAAAATCATAAATAAATAAATAAATAAATAAATAAATAAATAAATAAATAAATAATGATAAATCAGGAGTAATTAAGGAAGTTGACAAAACAGCTTTCATTTTCTTTACAAATATGATATTTAATAAAATAAGCAGCTAAAGAAATTTATCACATGAATATTTTCATTGCAAATAAACACAACTTGTTTCTATATGTATGTAGTCCTAGCATACTTAGGGATTAAAAAAAAAAAACAATTTCTGAAAGCAGAAAATTACCATGAGAACACTGCAGTAATAATTGTTGCAAGGAAGATCACCAGTGGAAGCTAAAACTAATGGGTAAAAAACGACAAGATATTTGCATAGCCTGAAACCATCTTTCTCAAGAATGTATTAACATTCTGTATTAACAACAGCAATAACAAAGCAGCAGCTTTACAAAGGAGATATCTAGCAGCCACCACCTTAACCCAAGTGATCAAGAAACATCACCAGAACTAAGACCTATCTGCCTACATCACCTACTTCTGATATAATACGCTAAGAAGGGCACATCACCTGTGTGGTATCCTTGGGAAAAATGCACAACTTCAATCTAACCAGAATATACCAAACAAACCAAATTTAGGTACTATGCAGAGTATTCCCCAAGACCACCCTCATACTCAATCATTTCCTAGAAGGACTCACAGTGCTCAAAAGTTGTTATACTCGTGGTTATGGTTTATTACAGCAAAAGGACAAGAGTAAAATTAGGACAAGAGTAAAACTTTGCCAGAGAGAAAAGGAATATGGGGCCAGATCCCGAGAAAACCAGGCACAAGCTAAGGGAACAGGATATGAAAAATCTATACTATTTTTACAACTGTTCTATAAGTCTAAAATTATTTCTAACTGAAAAGTTAGTATTTTCTTGATTTTGAATCTGAATTTCATACATGAAAAAGACATTTAGTTATAGTATTTTCAAGCATATTCAAAAGTTTAAAAAAAGTAGTAAATGACAATGAACATATAAACATATAAACCAAAAAAAATAAAAAATAAAAAATAAACATATAAACCCATGCTGCAACAAATATTACCTCATGGTGAATCTTATTTATTATCCCCATATGTTGACTCATACCTCCAAATTATTTTGAAGTAAATCACAGACATGATACCATTTCATACATACGTATTTCACAATATGTATTTCTAGAATAGTCATTTTTAAACATAACTACAATACCCTTGGTTCCATCCAAGAAGTCAATTCTCTCTGTATCATTAAATACCTCGCCTGTGTTTGAATGTTTCCTATTGTCTACTTTTCTTTTTTTTAAGGAAGTCCTTATATCCAATTAGTTAATAAATTATTGAAGGTTCTTTTGGTTCTGCCTCCTCTGTCATCTTATTTTTAAAGAAATCAAGTCTATTATCATGTAGAGTATCCCACAGTCTGGATTTTACTGATAGTACTGTTTTATATACTTCCTTTAGTCCACTGTATTTATTCAAAACAGGTGGTTAGATCTTGACGCTTAACAACATTCATGTAAGTTTGTTTATTTTGGCATAACTACCTCCTGGGTAAGTATCAGAAGATGTATAATGTCTGGTTACCTTCTTTTCTGTAAGGTTAACATCACTGATGGTCAATCACTAGATCTGAACTATTCAATATGGTTCACTAGATCTGAACTATTCAATATGGTAGCCACGAGCCAAGTATGACTAAGTATATCAAAAGGAGCTAATCAAAATGGAAATATGCTGTAAGTATAAAATACAAACCAAATTTTAAAACTTGGTACAAAAAAAAGGGAATAAAAACTATCCTGCTATATTTTTATATTGATCACATGTTGAAATGGCAATATTTTAGACATATTGGGTTAAATAAAATATACTATAGAAACTAATTTCATCTACTTCCACTTTTTTTACTATGGCGATCAGAAAAATTTACATTACGTGTGTGATTCACATATTTCTATTGAACAGTGCTGGCCTAAATATATTAGGAGTTCACAAAATGTGATAGTATATTATTCCTTCTTCATTACTTGGCTGAAAAAACTTTGATAAAGAAAAACCTAGCCTCATTGACTATTTGCTTACCTGAGGTATATTTTATATAACAGAATCAGAGGAAAAGGCTTTATTCTTTTCCTTCATCAGCTTTCAAAATAGTGACTTGGTCTCCTTACATCCTCTAAGTACAATAGTGCCAGTTATCAATTTTAATTATGCCAGTTATCAATTTACTACCCCCTAACTCCAAATCTACTCTTCTTGCTCTGCTTTGGGATTCCAGACCAGAAGCCTATAACATTTCTCTCTTGCCAACTGGTGCAACATCAAGCTTTATCAAAATAGAGCAGTAAAGGGATATTACAAGGCCCTTGCCTAGGTTCTGGTATGCTTTTCTTCACTGGTGCAGTTGTCAATTGAATACTGTATGGGAAGCCAGGTGGCCCTCACCTCAGAGGTCTGGGCAAACCAGCTCTGCCTTACTGACATTCTCTGGTAAATTGTTTCATCACCAGAGTGGCTCCTAGCAGAGACTGGCTCTGGTTTTCCAGCATTCTGTTGCA
Source organism: Canis lupus baileyi (assembly GCF_048164855.1). Classification (NCBI taxonomy): domain Eukaryota; kingdom Metazoa; phylum Chordata; class Mammalia; order Carnivora; family Canidae; genus Canis; species Canis lupus. The sequence goes on along the minus strand of NC_132844.1, from coordinate 24,538,254 downwards.
AACTCTTCACCACCTGCCTGCTTCCTGTGGTCTACCTGGGGCCTGCTGCTATCCTCTCACCCACTGTTTAGGTCTAAGTCAATCCCCAAAACCACAGGCCTTTGATGAAAGGGAAGCTAGGTCCTTTTAAGGAGAAGGCCCTGTAGTATTACTACAACTATCAATTTTCTATCAAATCTTCCTCAGGAGGCCTGTTATTTTTAATAGAGTAACCATGCCATGGAGAAAAATAAATATACAGCCCTTTCAGAGATTACTATAAACTGACTCTAGGAGAATGAACACTATTTCTTGGGGACATAAAACACCATTAGGGCCCATGAGTCAAAGCGAAAACTTAAAGAAGACAAGTGATAGGTGAAGTCTTAGCACCAGTTTGATTCACAGTGAGCCCTGCTAGTCTACAGACTCACCCAGTAGTTACTTCTCCTATGGTGAATGCATAACTAGAAGGTTAAGCATACCTGGCATCTGGCAGAATCTCTACAGGTACTCCCTTATCCATGTGCTAAGGGCCATTACAGTACAAACAGGTAGAAGCTTCTGGAATTCCCCTGCATAACAAGATATTAACACCAGAAGTAATACTAATATCCCTGGGGGCAGTGCAGAGATTAGTATTACAATCAAAACTAAAATGAAGCAAGAATAGTGATACCTATCACATTCCCATTTAATTCACCAGCTTGGCCTGTGCAGATGTCACACACATCCTAGAGAATGACTAGACTTTCTGTAAGTTTAATCAGGTGGTGCCTCCAACAGCAGCTATTGTTCTAGATTGTTACTAGAGCAAATCAGCACAACCTCTGGTACTTGTTATGCAACTACTGACCAGGCTAATGTCTTTTTCTCCACACCAATCTGTAAAGAATAGAAGCCAATTGTTTTACCTACTAGGGTCAACAATATACCTTTACAATGTTGTCTCAGGGCAATGCCTATTCTCCTCTACCATAATATAGTGCAGAGATCCCAGGTGCTATTTTATCAAGGTGTTCCTCATGATTTTTGCTTGCTTTTTTTCTTTCCAAATAAACTATATAATCAACTTCTGTCACCCCAGGAAAAATAATTAAGGGCACTTTTATTGAAATGTGGTTAGATTTATAAATTAGCTCAAGTGAAATTAAATCTTTATGCTGAGTTTTTCTATCCAAGAACATGGTATGTCTTTCCAAATGTTTGAGGATTTTTAAGTGTCTTACAGTTTTCCTCATATGTTTTGCACACTTTTTATACATTTATCCTGAAGCATTTTCTTGCTTGCTACTGTAAATGAGATCATCTCTTTCATTATGTATTCTATTTTTTAAAGATTTTATTCATTTATTCATGAGAGACACAGAGAGAGTCAGACACAGGCAGAGGGAGAATCATTATATATTCTAGTTGTTTTTTTAATTTTGCATATGTAAGGCTATTGAATTTTACAAAAAATTTTCATTGCTTATGTCAATTTTTCTATAAATTCCTGTGGAATATACTCATATGATCTAAAAACATATAGTTTTACTTCTTTTCCAATTTCTATGCCTCTAATTGCTTTGTCTTATCAAACTGAGTTGCTAATACCTATAATATAATATTACAGAACAGAGTAAATATTGACCATTCTATATTACTCCTGGATGTAACAGAAAGACTTCTAATGAGAAACGACAAATACCCACCATTTGCTTCAACGTGGATGGAACTGGAAGGTATTATGCTGAGTGAAATAAGTCAATTGGAGAAGGACAAACATTATATGGTCTCATTCATTTGGGGAATATAAAAAATAGTGAAAGGGAATAAAGGGGAAAGGAGAAAAAAATGAGTCGGAAATAACAGAAAGGGAGATACAACATGAGAGACTTTTTTTTTTACATGACAGACTCCTAACTCTGGGAAACAAACAAGGGGTGGTAGAAAAGGAGGTGGGTAGGGGGATGGGGTGACTGGGTGATGGGCACTGAGGGGGGCACTTGACAGGATGAGCACTGGGTGTTATTCTATATGTTGGCAAATTGAACACCGATAATTAATTAATTAATTAATTAATTATAAAAATAAAGACTTCTAATGAATCTGACTTCTTCTGGAGAAGTTAGTGGTTTGGGGGAAGATAGATAATCACGCTAAGGAAGCATTCATTAATTTCTGTTTTACTAGGTGGTTTTTCAATGACTGCAAAACAAGTACTATCAATTATAGAGATAATTATATAACTTTTTTCTTTACCTCTAATGAATTCGTGAATTTAGTGAAATTAGTGAATTTTACTGACATCCCCTTTGTATTTCTAGAATATACCCCACTTGGGCCATGATATAATATTATTTTTAAATGTGATATTAGATTCTTCATGTAATAAGTATTTTTTCTTTTTATTTCAGTGTGTACTGGAGTTGTTTTTAAAATCGTATTTTTTCTGTATAGGTCTGATTCAATAAAGTCTGGGTCAATAAGCAAAGAGGTAATTTACAACACAGTGAGATAAATACTATACACACAGAAGGGCCTACCCCAGATAGGGAAAAAAGGGTTAAGGATTGTTTTCTGCAGGAGATTCTTGAGCTGTATCTTAAAGCATAGGAACTGTAGTAGATGTGGTGTAAAATATTTCCAGGAAAGGAAATAGCACAAAGACTCAAAATCCTTTTGAGTAAAGGAACAAATATAATAGTAATAAGATATAAGATATGAGTAAGTGGAAGGGACCAGATCAAGAAGCTTCCACTCTTCACCATACTGAGAAATCTGGATTTTATAATGAGGTCAGTAAAGGGCCACTGAAAGATGGAGAAGTGATAAAATTTAATTTCTGGGTTGCTTTCTTTATTGTAGATTACTGCAGTTAGCCTTCTAACTGGTCTCCTTGCTTCCACGTTCATTCCTGTCCCTAGTCTGTTGTTTATTTTTTTAATTTTATTTACTTATTCATGAGAGACGCAGAGAGAGAGAGAGAAGCAAAGACATAGGCAGAGGGAGAAGCAGGCTCCCTCTAGGGAGCCTGATGTGGGACTCAATCTTAGACCCTAAAATCATGCCCTGAAGCCAAAGGCAGATGCTCAACCGCTGAGCCACCCAGGTGTCCCTGCCCTTAGTCTGTTCTTAACACAGAAGCTGGAGTGATCCTTAAAAAACAAAAACAAAAACAAAAACAAAAACAAAAACAAAAAAACAAACAAAAAAAAACGTCCAATTGTGCCACTTCTCAAAACCATACAACACCTCCTCATTTCACTCAGAATAAAAGCCAAAGTCCTTAAAATGGCCCAAATAACTGTTCCATGATGCCTCTGCTCTCCCTTTGCTTACTGTATTCCAGTCAGTTTCTGAAGTGCACCAAGCATATCACTTCTGCCTTAGGCGCTCTGAACTGGCTGTCTATCCTATACAAAATATTCTCCCCTGGCCCTCATTATCTACATGGCTAAATTCCCTTGTCTTTCACATCTTGGCTCAAAAGTCATATTCTCAATGTTGCACCTTTGCCATAAAATATTCCTGATCTCTTTTATCCTATTCTTCTTTTTCTATGTAGTACTTTATAATGGTCCACAAAATTTCCTTATATTTTTATTCAAATAATCTCTCTTTAGTAATGTACCTATAAAAATTCTTAACTGCAATCAATCTATTACTTTGTCTTAAAATACTACTTTATATTCCATTTTTCCTCTTTAATGTTATTTCATTCAAATAATAATGTTATTTCATATCCATTAAGATGTGCTACAGAATGATAGTTTCAAATAAATTTTTAGTATTGTGGGGTGTTTTGGGGGTTTGGGGGCTTTTTTTTTTTTTACATTTTTATCTCCTTTACCCATTTCTCCTACACCTTGCCTCTGGCAACCATCAATCTCTTCTCGGTACACAGGAATTCATTTTACGATTTCACATATGAGAGAGATCATACAGCATTTTTTCTTCTGTGATGGACTTATTTGACTTAGCATAATGCCCTCAAAATCCATCAACATTGTTGCAAATGGCAAGATTTCATCCTTGTTTAGGCCGAATAATACTCCAATACATATAAATATATATTCCATTTTCTTTACTCACTGATGGGCACTTAGGTTGTTTCCATATGTTGGCTACTATAAATAATACTGCAATGAACATGGGGTACAGATATCTTTTTTAAGCTAGTATTTTCACTGCCTTTGGGATAAATATCTGTAAGTGAAATTGCTGGATCATAGAGTACTTCAATTTTTAATTTTTTAAGGAAATTCCAAACTGTTTTCCATGGTAGCAACTACACCATTCCTACCAACAGTACACAAGGGTTCCCTTTTCTTTACATCCTCACCAATCCTTGTTATTTCTTGTCTTTCTGAGAATAGCCATTTTAACAGGAGTGACATGATATCTCATTGTGGTTTGGTTTGCATTTACATGATGATGAATGATGCTGAACACCTTTTCATGTACCCGTTGGCCATTTATATAGATCTCCTCTAGAAAATATCTATCCAGATCCGCCCATTTTTAAAGAAAGATTTTATTTATTTGAGAGAGACACAGAAGGAAAACATGAACAGAGAGAGGGGAAGCCGACTCCACACTAAGCATGGAGCCCAATGCAGGGCTCTGGGATCATGAGCTGAGCCAAGAAGGTAAATGCTTACCCAACTGAGGCACCCAGGTACCCCAAGATCTGTCCATTTTTAAACCGATTTATTCTGTTATTAAGTGGTATGAGTTCTTTATATATTTTGGATATTAGCCGTTTATACATGATTTGCATATACATAACCACAAAGCAAAAACCTATAGTAAATACACAAAGATAAACAGAAAGGAATATAAGTGTGCCATTAAACAAAGTTATCAAAAACAAAGAGAGTAAGAAAGTGAAGAAAAAATAGAGAACTAAAAAAAACAGCCAAAAAACAATTAACAAAATATTAAATACCAAAATTTGTAAGAAGCCACAAAAACAGTTCTAAGAGAGAAGTTCAAAGTAACAAATGTCTACCTCAAGAAACAAGAAAATCGTAAACAACCTAACTTTACAGCTCAAAGAAATAGAAAAAGAAAAATGAACAAAACTCAAAGTTAGGAGAGGAAAGGAAAGACTAGATAGAAACAAGTGAAATAGAAACTGGAAAGACCAATGAAACCAACAAAATTGACAAGCCTCTAGTTAGACTCACCAAGAAAAAGACTCAAATAAAATCAGGCATGAAACACACGTTACATTGATACCACAGAATACAAAGAATCATAAGAGACTACTGTGATCAATTATACACCAACAAATTGAATAACCCAGAAGAATGGATAAATTCCTAGAAATATACAACTGACTACACCATAATGAAACAGAAAATCTGAAAAAACTGATTATTAGCAAGAAAACTGAATTGATAATCAAAACCTCCCAATAAACAAAAGTCCAGGTATTACTAGTGATTTCTACCAAACATTCAAAAAAGGATTAATACCAATTTTCAAACTCTTCTGATAAACAGAAGAGAACTGTTCCAATCTTATTTTATGAGACCAGTATTATCCTGATATCAAAACCAAACAAGAACACCACAAGAAAAGAGAATTACCAAGCCAATATCCCTGATAAACACAGACACAAAAATCCTTAACAAATATTAGCAAAACTAATTCAACAAAACATTAAAAGGTCATTCACCACGATAAAATGGGATTTATTCCAGGCATACAAGGATGATTCAACATTCACAACTCAGTCAATGTGATACACCACATTAACAAAATAAAGAATAAAAATCAAACCATCATCTCAATAGATGCTGAAAAAGCATCTGACAAAATTCAACATCCATTTATGATAAAAACTCTCAACAAAACAGGCATCAAGAGAACATACCTCCACATAATAAAGGCTGTATATGACAAGCCCACAGCTAATAGCACACTTAACAGGGAAAAGCTGAAGTCATTTCCTCTATCTCAGGAACAAGACAGAGTTGTCCATTCTTGCCACTTCATATAATAATAATATTGGAATTCCTAGCCAGAGCAATTAGGCAATAAATAAATATTTTAATGATACTGGTGTCTTTGTTATGATTGAAATAAGTAGTATTGAAATACTATTAAAATAAATTCAAATTCAATAGTATATTATATACCCATTATTTTGGAAAAATAAACCTTGACTTTGAAATTACAGATTTAAAACTTCAGAACAATATAAGCAACACTTACCAAGTGACCAGTATGTGTCAGGCACTACACTAGAAATTTACATTTATTATTTCTAACCCTTAAAGCCTGCAAGAAAATGATCACTTAAGACAATAGGCAATGTTTAAAAAATATATTATTTCATGCCTTTATGCTTTGGACACACAGTTTCCTCTCCTAGGAAAGTCCTCCTCAGTCTTTCTCACCTAGTAAATTCTTTTAAGATGCATTTCAAATGTCACCTATATCCAACTCCCATACTGGACAACTCCTACTCTCAAAAATATTTCTCATGTGGGATCCCTGGGTGGCGCAGCGGTGTGGCGCCTGCCTTTGGCCCAGGGCGTGATCCTGGAGACCCAGGATCGAATCCCACGTCAGGCTCCCTGCATGGAGCCTGCTTCTCCCTCTGCCTGTGTCTCTGCCTCTCTCTCTCTTTGTGTGACTATCATGAATAAATAAATAAAATCTTTAAAAAAAATATTTCTCATGTAACTACTACAGTTACTTGTCTACGTGTCTCTCAACTAAATGATATTTTCCCTGAAGGCAGATATTCTCTTTTCCATTTTGTTGTCCTAAAATACAAAACAGTGGGGGCACCTGGGTGGCACAGTTAAGTGTTCAACTCTTGGTTTCAGCTCAGGTGGTGATCTCAGGGTCATGAGATTGAGCCCATGTTTGGCTTCGTGTTCAGCGAGAAGTGTGCTTAGGACTGTCTCTCCCTCTCCCCTGCCCCTCCGTCCGTCTCTCTCTCTCCCTCCCACTCTTTCTCTCGCTTACTCAAACAAACAAGTAAACAAATAAATGAGATGTAAAACAGTGTCTGGGCATATTAAATATTTAACAAATACCCACTGAATGAAAAAAACAGGATAGGAAATAAAATACTAACATTTATTGAGTATAAACTCTGTACAAGGCAATATGCTCTTTATATTTACTATTCTACTGAATGAATGAATGACTGAATGAAAGACAGGAAGATAAAGGATATATTATTTATTTATTTATTCATTCATTCATTCATTCATTCATTCATTCACAAGAGACAGAGAGAGGCAGAGACATAGGCAGAGAGAGAAACAGGCTTCCCACAGGGAGCCTGATATGGGACTCAATCCCAGGACCCTGGGATCACAATCTGAGCCAAAGGTAGATGCTCAACCACTGAGCCACCCAGGTGCATTTAAATATTATTAATGACAACTGTAGAGAAAACAAACAGTTCACTATCCATGGAGTTTTTAGTAATTCTATTTGCTAAGCTACCTATTCTATTTACCTTCATATTTATACTATAGGTGAATTATATATTTGGATGTCTATTGGAATGTTTAATCCAAGAACTGCTAATGGATAAAACTATAAAAAGGTTAAAAGACTAAAGTTAGTACTTAAGATATATGAAATTTATTTAGGAAGAGCAGGATATTTGGAGTATGCCTACATTTTTTAAGTTTATATCACATGGAAAATATAATCTCCCAGAGACCTGATATTAGACAGATTGTACTACTGATATAATCTAATATGTAATACTTATGTTATTTAATTTCATAAACTTTGCATCTCAGGACGAATACAAGTTGTCTCATGAACATAGAATTAGTGAGTAAGGCAATGGGTTTGACTGAAATTTTAAAATACCACTTACTTATAGGGTATCTTTCCAACAGTCTAACACTCCAGGAAAGATTCTGTATTTCTAATTGTCTGTGAACGATACTAAGCAATACCCATGTATAATTAAACACACAATGTTTTTTCAAGTAATTATGTTCCTCATGACAGAATTAGCAGAATTACAAAATCTAATAACATTATAAAAACCAAATTTATGAACCATATTATACAAACCCCAAAGGTTTTCACAATTTAATCATAAAAATGCTTATTGATATCCATAACTGAGGTTATAGTGATACAATAGATTAATCAAGATACACCACTTTAAAAAAAATCAATCAAGAAAGCTAGCATGTCCTTACAAACTCTTGGTCAGAGTCATAATATGATAATTACCAACCTCAAGGTAGATATCAAATTATACCATAGCCATGGAAGTGTCATACTACCTGACATATACATATATATTTGTTGATTTTGTCTTCTTTCACTGCCATGTAAGATTTATGATGGTAGGGACTTCCTCTTTACCATTCAGTACTATATAGCTTTGCTCCTAAAATAGCATCTAATATGTGATAATTACAAAAAAAAAAAAAAAAGGCCCTTTTTAGTTGAATGACTGAATGGAAGTATGTAATTTTTCATGGCTATGAAAGATATATTAGGAGGATCCCTGGGTGGCTTGGTGGTTTGGCGCCTGCCTTTGGCCCAGAGTGTGATCCTGGGGTCCCAGGACTGAGTCCCGCGTCAGGCTCTCTGCATGGAGCCCGCTTCCCACCCCCCAACCCCGGCCTGTGTCTCTGTGTCTCTGTCTCTCCATTTCCCATGAATAAATAAATAAAAATCTTAAAAAAAAAAGAAAGATATATCAGACAGATCTACCACTCTGTCTTCTTGAACAGATTTTATCAATAAAACCATTAAATCCTTCTTGAAAGTACCATGTTTTATTGAATCTAAGAGGCTACTGATTGTAAGAGCCACAATTAATTTATCTACCACTAAGAAATAAAAAGCTATCACATGACAAAAGTAGCACATGCTGTGGTTGGCTACCAGATCTCTCCTCTCCAAAAATGCGGTATTCATTTTCCCAGGTATCAAGAGTACTGGATGTTGACAGCTCACAGCTGAGTCATTCTCTAGAGATTGCCTACAGCTCAAAGAAGCTCCTTCACCCAAGGTTAGGACTTTTTCCTATTGTTACTGGCATCTAATGATGTGGAAGTACAAAGGGCCAGTGCCTGTATCTCAATTAGGGAAACTGAGAGATAATCCCAGTTCCAGAGCTTCCCACATACAAACTGAGGTTTCTACTACAAGTGCACAACAATGCAACTTTTCTTAAACCAGCCCTGCTTCTGTCATTCTAAGTGATGCATGCAATAAACATGAATGCAAATTTCTGCTTCAGAATCTATTTCCTAGGGAAACCAACTTAAGACAGGCACCACTGATTACAAGACCAACCTGATTTCAAAGATGTTAAAATGGTGGTGGAGGGGAAAATGTGCACCTTAAAATTGTTGAAACACTGTAAATGGAAAAGAGGGTCACAGAGAAGTTCTGAAATTGAATAAAGTATCACAACTTACCACTGCTAGTACCTTATGTGAGGAAAGAGTTGACTTTCTTCTCCGGGTCAAAACACAGTAAAGACATCAGGCTAGAAAGCAAAAGCCCAGAAACAGATCACCCTGAGAAGGTTAACTGTTCCTAGGATCTGCTGGTATCTGGGACTTTGAACTTCAACAGGGCATGTAATTGAGTAGGAGATGAGGAAAAGGGCAGCAAGAAAAGAGAATCAAATCAATTCATCTAAAATTCAGGGATCCCTGGGTGGCGCAGCGGTTTGGCGCCTGCCTTTGGCCCAGGGCGCGATCCTGGAGACCCAGGATCGAATCCCATGTCAGGCTCCCGGTGCATGGAGCCTGCTTCTCCCTCTGCCTGTGTCTCTGCCTCTCTCTCTCTCTCTGTGACTATCATAAATAAATAATTAAAAAAAAAATAAATAAAATTCAAAAGTCAGGAGGTCCTTGATGACACCTAAATTACAAAAAAATACTAACAGAGGGGTCCCTAGATGGCTCACTTGGTTAAGTGTCTAACTCTTGATTTCAGCTCAGGTCATGATCTCGGTCGTGAGATGAAGTCTCACATCAAGCTCCATGCTTAGCATGGAGTCTGCTTGTCCTTCTCCCTCTGCTCTTCCCCTGTGCCCCTACCCTCACTTGTGCACATGTTCCCTCTCTCTCTCTAAAATAAGTAAAATCTTTAAAAAAAGAGAGAGATCCTCTGGCTCTCACATTTTTAAAAAAATACTTAAAGACCTACTAAAAAATCCACACACACCCCCCCGAAAAAACAAGTTATTAAAGCAAAGACCTAGAGAATACTAGGTCAAACCTTAAACAATCACTGAGTAAACTAATGGACCTACTCAGTCACTCTCCAGTTCAATTCTCCTTATATAATAAAATATAAAATAATACTAATATGAGCTTATTCAACAAGTAGAGTAAAAGTCCATATTGGTGCATAAGAAATACTAATACAGGAAATCTTATTAATTGAAAGCTAACTCATGCTGCCCAGGTAATTTCCATACTAAAATGTGTAAGTTAAATAAAAGGCGACTAAACTATAAACAAAAACTATAGAATGCTATTGTTTATAAAGAATTATGAGAGTTCTACTTTTAGGATGACAAGCCACTGACTTACTGATTGAAGCATGGTTAGTTGCTAATAGGGTTAATATCTATGCCTATGCTGAAATGGACAGTGAGGTTTGTAAAATTTCATTTTCAGGGCTTCCTATGAGCAGAAATAAATAATGTATGAAAATATTGTTATGTCCGACATAGGATATACATGAAAAACAAACTTTAAAAAAAAATGACATACTTGGAAAAACTTCTGAAGAGCAACTTATACAAGTACAAATTAGCCAGTGAAATTTTGGCAGACATAATTACAGGAAATTTTGCCAGAACATGTCTAATGCAATTTTTCAAAAATACTTCCAGGACTTTTTATAAGCATAAGAATTCCAAATCCAAGGTCTCTTCAAAATTATACTTTCGGTTTCATTGAATCATGACAATATTCTGAGACATTAGAGAAAAAAAGCCTTTCATCAATAACACTTGCATCTGTATACATCTCCAAAATACTAAAGAAGTCTAATCTAATCCCATTTCTCAAATATAACAAAATGAAATCCTAAAATGAAAGTTAGTAATATTCAAGTGTAGTATCTTTGTACTCAAATATAAATTATGCAATATTAATTTGTCCAACAAAAAGGTACTAGTCATCTATTATATGAGAAGACACAAAGATCCCCTTATTCATTGAACAGGTGTTTATTAAATGTAGTCAGTGTGTAGAACTGTATATCCTGGGAGTAAAGAAGAGCTTATTATTCCAAGGAGCATAAGGATAGGATAAAAGAAAAAACATTCAGTCTATTCTTGTTATTCACAGTAGCTAGGTTCTATAAAGTCACCAAGAACACTAAATTAGTGAATACTGAACTACTGCTCTTAAAGAAAATACAGCATTAGATTCCTGCAATCCTCTGATGATATTTTTGTCAAACAAATAATATATAACTTAATTTCCTATATTTTGTTTAAAGAGAGATTTAATATATATTGTTAACACTGACCTCACAGCCAATAACACTACAACTCATGTCTGAATGAAACTTATCTAACACACATATTTTCTCCAAAATGCACATCACTGCCTTCTTGCATTAAGAAACACTAGACAGCACTTTAGCATTACTCTTGGAGGTAACTTAAACAGTGAAATCACCAATAAAAAGCACAAAAAATGTAAAAAACACAGAGTCACAAAAAGGACATTTATTTAAAATCTTAGAGTTAAAATAAGAAAGCTGAGCACTGCCTTGTTCAACCTCAGATGGGAACATGGCCATTGCAGGACTCCCAATTTTTTGTTACCCTGTGCATGTCTATGAATGACTGCAAAGGCTCTGCAAGTATTAATTTTGAGGTTACAAAAATTTTACCAAGTAGGCAAACTCGCAACTGCAGAACCTGCAAATAGTAAGGATCAATTGTATTTATGATCAACAATCATAAATATTGAGAGCAGAAAGTTACTTTGGAGATAATCTTTCCAATGTTTTCATTTTTCAGAAGAGAAAAAACATAAGCTGTTGCATGATCATAGGCAAGGTCAGAGTCTAATTAATGAAGGTCTCCAAACCAAAAACATATGGCACTTTACAGAAAACAATATCAAGATAGTTTAACTGACTCTTTGCAGCAAAAAACTTAGTAAATTATCATAGCCATGCCACACTTCATTATGTGGTTAGTCTTAATTTCCACCATTTCCCATTTTTTACCTACTAGAAATAGACAGCTGTCCCTCTAATCAAAATAGGGAAATCCAGAACTTTCTTAGTTCTCCTGGTAACTTCTTGTAGCCAGTCTCAGATTTAAAAAACTCTGCATCTTTCTGACAACCTATACCTATATTTTTAGGGAGTGGGGAAGTGGTAAGAAAGAATGTATCAGGGAAAGACAAAGTTGATTACAGTATTGAGTACTTTTCCTTCTCAGAGGAAATGCATAAAACTGCATGTATCCAGGAGGACAAAAGTACCTAAGGAAATCCACATTAGTCTACTCTTCAGAGCCAGTGGCCTAGCACAAAATCTAGGAGTTGGCCTCCCTTGAAACTTCAGCTTGTCCTTATCAAAGTTAAAATAGGGTATGACGACTAGTGAACATTAAGTATATTTTGTTTAAAGAGAGATTATTTAATATATATTGTTAACACTGACCTCACAGCCAATAACACTACAACTCATGTCTGAATGAAACTTATCTAACACACATATTTTCTCCAAAATGCACATCACTGCCTTCTTGCATTAAGAAACACTAGACAGCACTTTAGCATTACTCTTGGAGGTAACTTAAACAGTGAAATCACCAATAAAAAGCACAAAAAATGTAAAAAACATAGAGTCACAAAAAGGACATTTATTTAAAATCTTAGAGTTAAAATAAGAAAGCTGAGCACTGCCTTGTTCAACCTCAGATGGGAACATGGCCATTGCAGGACTCCCAATTTTTTGTTACCCTGTGCATGTCCATGTTCCATGTTTTGGAACCAGTTCCAGAACACAATATTCTTAGAATATTTAGCAGCTAAACATCAAAACTGATGAGCTTTGATAGCTTTCTTTTCTAACATGTATTTGGATGACTACACAAAGAACAATGAAAATAGCCAGAATGCAAAAGATGGCAGAAAAAAAAATTATTTTGATAGACCAAAGTCTGATTAACTGGTATGCAAAGTGATAGGTGATTATAATTCATTTAAAAAGACTAAATTTAGTAAATTAAAAGGAATCTAGCAAAATGTTTATGATTTCCTAGCATGAAAGAAGGACAAGAATAAGCGGTAACTTGCCAAATCAGAATTTCGAAGTACAAAATATTTTTCAATAAAGACAGACCGATGTATGGAACAAAATAACTATCCTAGACAGATATCAGGATATATAAAAACATGGCACAAAATACAAAATATGTCCTACTAGAGTAGAAGACAAGCTGAATATTAAAAAAACAAACTAAACTTGAATCCAAGCGGGAATTCTCAGCTCCCATTAGGTTGACTTATAGACATTTCTAATTCCTTGCTAAGTTTTTTCCAACCTTCTTTTTGGCTGATTCCTCCTCTTCTCCCCAGCCTCTAAACATCAATAGGTCCAGAACTCAATCCTTCATCCTCTTCTTTATCCACATTTCTTCCTTTAGCTGTATAATCTAGTCTCAGAGCTTTAAATTCCATCTGTACACTGACACTGTTCAAATATATCTCCAAAATTCTTTTTTTTTTAATTCTTATTTATTTATGATAGTCACACAGAGAGAGAGAGAGAGAGAGCGAGCGGCAGAGACATAGGCAGAGGGAGAAGCAGGCTCCATGCACCGGGAGCCCGACGAGGGATTCGAACCTGGGTCTCCAGGATCGCGCCCTGGGCCAAAGGCAGGCACCAAACCGCTGCGCCACCCAGGGATCCCCATATCTCCAAAATTCTAAACTCTATATTTATCAACTACTTAACATATAGAGATGGATAGCTACACTACACTATCAAACTCAAGATATTTAAAATTGAATTCTAAAACCTTTCTTTCTACACCTACTCTTCCACATTCATTCCCATTATTGGAGGATAGCAACTTCATTCTAGAGCTCAGGCAAAAATCCTAGAGTAGGGATCCCTGGGTGGCGCAGCGGTTTGGCGCCTGCCTTTGGCCCAGGGCGCGATCCTGGAGACCCGGGATCGAATCCCACATCGGGCTCCCGGTGCATGGAGCCTGCTTCTCCCTCTGCCTGCGTCTCTGCCTCTCTCTCTCTCCTCTCTGTGCATTCTCATAAATAAAATAAAAAATCTTAAATAAAAAAAATAAAATAAAATAAAAAATAAAAAAATAAAATATCCTAGATTAAAAAAAAAAAAATCCTAGAGTCAACCTTGACTCCTCTCTTTCTCTCATACCTCTATGTATCAGTTATGATTTAATCTGAGTACATTAAGAAACACTAGACAGCACTTTAGCATTACTCTTGGAGGTAACTTAAACAGCAAAATCACCAATAAAAAGCACAAAAAAATGTAAAAAACAGAGTCACAAAAAGGACATTTATTTAAAATCTTAGAGTTTGGGATCCCTGGGTGGCGCAGCGGTTTGGCGCCTGCCTTTGGCCCAGGGCGCGATCCTGGAGACCCGGGATCGAATCCCACGTCGGGCTCCCGGTGCATGGAGCCTGCTTCTCCCTCTGCCTGTGTCTCTGCCTCTCTCTCTCTCTCTGTGACTATCATAAGTAAATAAATAAAAATAAAAAAAAAATAAAATAAAATAAAATCTTAGAGTTAAAATAAGAAAGCTGAGCACTGCCTTGTTCAACCTTAGTTGGGAACATGGCCATTGGAGGACTCCCAATTTTTTGTTACCCTGTGCATGTCCATGAATGACTGCAAAGGCTCTGCAAGTATTAATTGCTAACTATTCAGTGATATGGAGTCAGATAGTGATTACAAGGATTAGACCTTACATCACTGTGGGAGAAGCAAAAGAGTAAAGATCACAAAGGAGATGATTAAAGGATCTGAGAAAAGCTGCTAACCAGGGACCATTAGGGGACACTTGCAAAGAAGTCTGGAAGCCTGGGGCCTTTGTGTTTGATGGTGGGCCTGAAATCAATCAGTATGGCACACAATTGGGGAGAAAATCTGGATGTGAACTGGGGAAAAGGAGAATCTCCAAGAACAAACTAGAACCATGTCTATTTTTACTGCATCTACACTTGATAATGTTGGTGACCTAAAGAATCTGCTTGCCTTTCCCAGAGGAGTACATGTACCTGGCCCAGAACTCAGAGAGGCTAAAGGAGGAGATGGGTGGCCAGTGGCTTGTAGGGCCAATTATTGTCCTACCCCAATCAGGTAAGCCAGAAAAGCAATGATAATGTGCACATCTGAAAGTAGTAGCTACTACTGTACTTTTGCATTCAAGTATCACACATTTCTTAAAGCCAGCTCTAATCTGCTATCATACAAGGACAGGAATTCTGGGAAATATCATTTTAATTCAGCTAAGTTAAAAAAAAAATCACCATACTTTACCTCCAAAAGATACTCAAATCTGACCATTTCTCACCATCATCAATGTTACTACTCTATATCCTAACTCACAAGAACTTTTGTCTGGTTTCTTATAATAACCTCTCAATTGGTTTGCCTGAAACTTTCCTGTCCATTCTCATCATAGCAGCCAAAGGGATTCTTATGAAATATAAGCCAAATCATGTCACTTCTCATTCTAAAATCCTGCAATGCCTACTTCCCTCAGACTAAAAGCTGAAGTCTTTACATCAGCCAGAAGGTGAAATAATATAGGATCTGATCTATTAGAGATCTTCTCCCTCCCTCATTCATTCAATTCTTGCCACACTGGCCACCATGCTGATCATGGAGCCTTTTGCTCTCTTTCTTTTGTCTGGTAGGCTCTTCCCCCATTATATGTGTTTAGCTAGTTCCTTCACCTCTTTCAACTCTTTGCTCAGATCTTATTTCACCAACTAGACTTACAATAGCTCAACTTGTCCTTGCCTGACTGGCTTAGTCAGTTAAGCATCTCACTCTTTTTATTTTTTTTTTTAAGATTTTATTTATTTATTCATGAGAGGTACAGAGAGAGAAGCAGAGACAGAGAGGGAGAAACAGGCTCCCTGTGGGGAGACCACTGCGGGACTTGATCCCAGGACCCTGGGATCATGACCTAAGCCAAAGGCAGACACTCAACCACTGAGCCACCCAGGTGTCCCAGCATCTGACTGACTATTGATTTCAGCTCAGGTCATGATCAGGTCATGATCTCAGGGTCTTAGGATCAAGCCCCATGCTGGGCTCTGTGGTCAGCAGGAAGGCTGCTTGAGAGTCTCTCTCCTTCTTTTTCTGCCTTTCCCCCCAAATCACACTCGCTCCTCTCTCTCAAATAAATAAATCTTTACAAAAAAGACTTCAACTTGTCCTTCCTCCCCTCTAACCTAGAATACTCAATCTTTTTTTTCTAGTTCTTTAAAAAATTTTCCATACATTAATTGCCTTTCCACACATCATTTAATTCACTTATTTGTTATAGTTATTGTCTGTCTCTCTTGGTTAAAATGTAAATTCCAAAAGGCAGGGATCTGATATTTCAAAAATGTATTACAGTTCTTAAAACAGTAACTGGCAAATAGAGGGTGCTTAATATTTATTTGCTTAACAAATGAATCAACTGGAGCTCTAAGAGGAGGGGAAAAAGATATAATATTTGAATAATGATGGCAGGAAATGTTCAGAACTGATTTTTTAAAAAGCCTAATAAATTCCAATTAGGAAAAAAATCCATACCCACACTCATCACAGTGAATCTGCAGCACACTAAAGACAGTCTCTTAAACAGAAAGAAAATAAAGGTCATCTTCAAAGGAGACAATTATACTAACAGCTGATTTCTCAACAGTAAAAATGAAAGTCAGAAGACACTGGAAGAAAATCATCTATCTGCTAAAGAAAAAAATTTGTTTACTTCAAATTCAATGTCCAGTGAATAAGGACAAAATAAAGACTGTCATTAAAACAAATGAATTAGCTACTAGAAGAGCCTAAAAGAAATGTTAGAGGATTTAACTACTGGCAGAAGCTTAGTAATTTCACAGAGTAGAAAATATAAGAAGCAAAGCATAACAAAAGAAGTTATAAATAGGAAAAGCAACCAAATATGATTGTACATAATAGAAATCGTAATGTTTTCTGAGCTTTACTATAGAAAAACATAGAAAAAAGTCAACAACACATAAGTTGGAAAGGGGTGATCAAAGCACACAACTTAGAAAGGTAAAGATACCAACTTTAGACTTATACTAAGTTAAATATGAATGCTAAAATTTCTAGAGTAACCATCAAAAGAGCAACATTTCAAATTGAACAGGGAAAAAGATCTATCAAAATAAAAGCAAGAAAAAAAAGAGGAAAATAAATACAGAAAAGGTAAGACACAAGAATGCAAAAATTTTCACATATATGATTAATTCAGATAATTGTAAATAAGCAAAATGCTTCATTTAAAAGATGAAGAATGTCAAAGTACAACTAAAAAGCCTAAAGATATAAAGAAAATGGAAGGTTAAACTTAAAAGATAAACAATACATACCAGGTGTATTCATTTCCTAGGGCTTCTGTAACAAAGTAACACAAATTTAATGGCTTAAAACAACAGAGATTTATTGTCTCACATTTCTGGAGGCTAGAAATCTGGAATCAAGATGTTGGCAGGGCCAGGCTTCCTCAGAAACCTGTAAGAGGGAATTCTTTCTTGTCTCTTCCTAGCTTCTGGTAGACTGCTGACAATCCTTGGCATTTCTTGGTTTATAGCAGCAGCACTTCAATCTTTGCCTCCATCATCAAAGGGCTTTCTCTCCTCATGTATCTCTGTATGTCTTCTCTTATTCTGTCTCCTCTGGTGGATTAAGGGCCCACCCTACTCTAATATAACCTTATCTTAACTTCTATCTTAATTACATTTACAAAGACCTTATATTCAAACAGGGTCACACTCACAGGTACCAGCATATTCAACATACCTACTATACCAGGCAAACAGTAACCAAAATAAGAGGGAAGAGAGGAAAAGCTGGCAGAGTTCTAGTAATATCTACTAAAGTCACATAATATACTACGTGAGAACAAGAGTATTACAGTAAAACCAGTGAGGGGCTCTTACAAGTGATAGAATGCTAGTTTGAACGAAGATCATGTCTACAGCACAGGGGAAAGTCAACAGATTTAAGCAATATCCAGGAAGTAAAACTTACAGTACTTTATAACCAGATAAGGAAGATAAAGATGATTTATAGGTTTCTGGCGTGTGAAACTGGCTGAAATATGTTACCAATCTCTGTCTTCTAGCCAGGATAACTTTCTAAAACACAGATAATATCAATTCTTTTTATAGTCTTCATTAACTCTCCAAGGTTAGTCCTAATTCTTTACTCTGGCTTTCTTTGTCTATTGCAATCTGATCCTGGACTACTTTATTCAAATCTGCACTTCCATAAACTCAAGTTATTCAATCAACAGTCCATGTGATTTCATGATTTTTTTCAGACTACACTTTATGCCATGCCTATGTATTTACAAAGTTCTACTTAAAGAAAACATGTTCTTTGGGGCCTTCTTTCTGCTATTACTAATGATGTTTTTATACGTAAAATAAAATTGCCTGGGCCCCAGTAGTATTTTATTCACACTGACAGTACCACATTTGTCACACTGATGTTTATCTATATCTATCCCTCCAGTCAAGCTACTCACATCTTCAGAGTAGGGCTTATCCATCCTTTTCATTCCCAGCACCTAACAACATGGTTTGCACATAGTTTTCAATAATGCTTAATGAATAGTGATTAATCAGTTATAACTAGCACTGCTACTTACTATGATGAAAGTCTAAAAGTAAATGGAGCACAGTAGGATTGTGACTTTTTTCTTTTCATAAATTAGATTCTGAAAAAAGTAGAATAAAGGTCTTTGTTTCTTAGTAATGAATTCATGCAATTTATAGCTAATTTATTCTAAACTCCCTTGAGACCATGTAATATGGTCTATACTTTCTACAATAAACCTATATTTAAATGCCCAAGCAAATTTTAAATCTATATAATACATATGGCAACTCTACTTATATAAGTTAAAACATTACCCAAAAGAGATAAATTTGATGATACTTAAGGAATTTATGTAACTGTAAAATGTTCAGTAAAAATATCTTTGATATAACATGTTAACTTGTTAGCTTCTTTGGTCAATTTCCAAAGAATTAAATGAAAATAAAATGTACTTTTTTAAAAGGCTGCAAAAGCTAGACTTCCTTTGATTACTGAAAATGTGCCTGAAATCTGCAATGGCTTCTGTTTATCAATATGAACATAAAGCATCTTTAAGCTATCGATACACAAAACCTCCAGTTGATAGAGGTTTCCACTTAAAAGAATATAATAATTTAGTATAAATACTATGATTACATCTGTAGTGTTACACATTGGACAATGCTGGTATAGTATGTATATATAGGCATTTAGAAAATCTAAAGCTTCAACTGCTATTACGCAGTGAAATGCACTTTCTATGATTAAGTATAATTTTTTTAAACAAAAGTCATTAATAACAGGTGCTAATATAATAAAATTAAGATATTTAAAAATAACCATGAGCATAACCATTACATGTAGATTTGCAAAAATCTTGGATCATAATTGTTCTTATTGTGCCATTATTCAATACTTGGAAGTCCAGTTTGCTAAGATAGTTTCCTGATGTACACAAAGAACAAAATGAGCTCCTTCCATACCCTGCCCCCATATTCTGTCCCCTGAGATTCAAAGCTTAATATGAGTTCCATTTTCCAGAGATAAAAGGACTGCATTAACAATGATGTGCCCTAGCTTTCTTCTTTTTACAATAAATTACCATATTTATATTTTGATGCTGTCATATGCTAGAGGATATTAAATATCCTTTTGTAATAATTAACTCTTTAAACCAAATTAAATAGCTTGGCTCAAAACAGACTGTGAAAGTTAAGAGAATATAATTCTATTATTATTTATTTTGCAATTACTTTAATAATCAGAGCTATTTCATTTATTCCATTATTGATTTTAAATGAGAAACGCAGCAGCTAAAAAGCTCAAATCTTTCCTCCTTTAAGATACAAACAAGAATTTGAATTTGGGGTATTTAGCAATAAATATCTGGTAACTTCATAAATACCTCAGGCTAAATCCTAAGACAAAAACTATAAGCAATTGCTAATTTTTAAAACTCCATCCATAATTAAATCAAATATGAGCCAGTTAGTGATATTTTTATTATAAACACAATTGTTTCTGCAGTAGACTAATAAAATGCCATGGAAAAGAACAAACAGAGAAGTCTTTTTAGGAGCAAATGTAAATTCTCTACTTTTCAAGAACAATCTAAAAATTTCTGATGGCCTAGAGATATTATAAAGATTTTTTTAAAAAAATAAAAATTTCTGTATATGGTCTGAGAAAAAAGTTTCTTAGAAATACAAAGAAAAAACAAAATTAATATTCCAAATTAACTTTTAGGATTTTAATAAATATACAAATCAATGAGAGTTGTTATAATGTAACCTTTTATTTTCCAACATTAAGGTGATCGTTTATTTTCTGCAAATTAAACCACAATAGAAAGATTTATGGTTATGAGAAAATACTAAATAAGCATACTTCTTAAAAATATTATATGCAAATATACTTGAATTTAGAAAGGGTTCTGAAAAAAGGATAGAGTCAAGGTATGAAATGACTGCTCATGAGCACCAGAACCAGGTGAAATAGGAATGACTTTAAAAAATTGTCAAAATTAAAATATAAATCCCAACAACCTTTTTGAAGCTATATAAAGAAAAAATAAAAACACAATGCACATAATTTATATGTAAAAGACGAGACTGTACTGACAAAGAGCAAGAGAAGCAAGGGACTAGCTAAATAGCCTATCACGCTTTTTGTCTTACACAGAGGAGTCTCAAGAGACAGTTTCCCTCTAGAGTGAAATATTTAGAGTTTAAAAGGCCTTTGACAAACTTAAGGGTCATTACAAATAGGAGTAAAAATAGAATACACAATATTGACCATAACAATATATATATTATGGACTGTTCATATTCTTCAGATTTCTTATGCTGAAATGTAATCCCCAGTGTGACGATATTTTGAAGCAGGGCCTTTGGGAGGTCACGAGGATGGAGCCCTCATGAATAGGTTTAGTACTGTCTTAAGAAGAGGTCAGGGGCCCCTGGGTGGCTTGGTTGGTTAGGTGTCTGACTCTTGATCTCAGGTCACATCTTATATCTTGGAGTTTTGACTTTGAGCCCATGCCTAGCATGGAGCCTACTTTAAAAAAAAAAAAAAAAAAAAAAGATTTTTTTTTAAATTGAAACAAATTAAAAAAAATAAAAAATAAAAAAAAGAGGCCAGAGAGCTAGTTCCCTCTTTTACTGCCATGTGAAGATACAATGAATCTGCAATCTGGAAGAGAACCCTTTACCAGAACCAAACTATGCTGGCAGCCTGATCTCAGACTTCCAGCCTCTGGACTGTGAGAAATAACCAGCCCAATCTATGGTATATTGTTACAGCAGTTTGAAGTAACTTCTGGGTGGGGGGAGGAGAGAAGAGGGTTATGCTGGAATACTTTTGTGATCCTAATTTATAAAACAAGGAATAAAACACAACAATACATAAATATATTTTTTAAAGTAAAAAAAAAAAAAAACAGGACTACCTGAAAATTTAAAATAAAAAGATTAAGGATCACAGAAGATAATTTTAAACATGTCTGATTCCTCACATCCAACTCTGAATTATCAGCCTTTTAAGTCAAGTAAATATCTTTTGAGGATAGAATTTGAGGGATTCCTAGCAAGGGATGTGATCTGTGGCTTTCTCCTGCCTGGGCTAAAAAGAGCCCCAAGATGAAAGAGCCCCAAGATGAAGACCGAAAATTAACAAATCGTGAGAGGAGCACACACCACAGAAATCTGTGAAAATCCTAGAGACAAAGGAATCACCAGCCCCAGGTGACATGCCTGGCCTTCTTGGACCATTAGGAGCTAAGGAGGCAGGGAGGCTTTCCCCAGTTATTTAGTGCAGAGAACTAGAAACCTCTATAAAACTGATGCAGTGCATAAAGAATACATATTTTCCCTTGTGTTGCACTCCAACCAGAGCTGAGCCCCAATGAGCCAATAACGAAAAATAAGAACAAGAGAGCCCATAAAGAAAGGAAAAAGAATCAAACTGACTGACTTAGACTTCTCATCTTCAACAATAGAGCCAAATGACAACAAAAAAGAAAACAAATGTACCTCAAAAATTCTATACTCAAGACATGATTAACCTTTCAGGAAAAAGACAGATGTACAAATTAAGAGTAATAACCTATGCTATCATTGAGGAACTTACTCAAAAAATAGTTGAGAGAAAAATAAGATATGATTATCCAGAAAACAAACGAATCCGAACAAGAAACAGAAAATAAGAGAAAGAGAAAATTGGTAGGCGATTAATCTTGGAATAAATAAATGCTACTAAATTTAAACTAGATGACAAACTGGATATATGCAGTACAACAGCCAAAAAAATATATTGTTGAATTAAAAGGAATATCTAGGGTTTAAGACAAATTCTAAAAACCAGCTTTTTAAAGTAAAACTATTAAGATGTTTTAGTAATATACATAGGGTTGAGTTGGGGAAAATTTCTGGTAAATACTCCAATAAAACTTAGGGTGGGGAAGGTAGTGAGAATAAAAACATTGCAAGGATTTCATCTGGAGAAACAGAGAAAGGTAAAGCATTAGAAAGTATTCCATGTTTCTTATGTAATGAGGGGAGAGTGAAGCGACCATCTTGGTAAGGGAAATAGTTGGTATCTTAATTTCAAATAATAGAGAAACATGTATCTAATTATGAATATAGGGAAAGGAAAGGTAACCACTAATACAATAAAAAAGTATCATATAATTCCTAAGTTAACAAGGAGAAAAATGCAATGAATACTAATGTGATCAAAGTTTTTTTAAAAGGAAAAAAATGCTAGCAGGTAAAATAAGTAATAAACTTAAATTACAGTAGAAAGAATAAAATCAAATACCTTAACATATTAATTTTGAATTACCTAAAATCTCTTGTTATAGACAAGAGACTAAAGAGCGAGGTAAGTAAAACCAAACACATTTTTAAGAATGAACTTAAAACAAAGTAACAGAATTTCTCCAACTAAGAATTTGGTTTAATATTTAAAAAGAATAACTATATTGACCATATACAAATCACAGGTTATCACTACATTCTTAAAATATATCTACAAAATTCAGTAAGATGGCAGCAAAACACAGAGCATGTGGCTTTTCAAGTTTCTTCTAGTTTGCTCATTTGGAGCTAAGTGCTAGCGATATGAGGGAAACTCACCATAGTGAAAGTTGTGGAAAATGCCAGATAGAAAAGTAAGGGGAGAAGAGGTTCACTAGCATTCTAAAATTCTTGTATCCTCAGCCTGGAAACCAAGAAAACCCTAGAAAAGTTATCTAATTTGATTGTAAAAAAAAATTGTCTTTCATTAGCCATCTAGATGAACTAGATGTTAGTTCAACACCTGACATCTACCGTATCACATCGGTGCATTATCCACTGATTTCATAAAAAGCACTAGTCATCTAATATGCACAGTTGCACTATCAATGTGTAACAATGACTGGTCCCTGCATATGTGTGATCATGTATTTCCTATGTCCCAAAGTCAGAGGATCTTAGCATGATAGTTGTAGTCATGAACTACCACAGTGAAACAAAAAAATAAATGGGCAAAAAAACACCCAACAAATTCAAGGAAAAAGAAAGCATAAGAAGCAGTATTAGTATCAAACTAGAAGGAATTTAGAGTTAAAAGCAGTAAAAATAATAAAGAGGTACATGATATAATGGCAGAAGGCATGATTTGAGAGGCAGAAATATTAACTTTAAAATCTGCACATATCAAACAGCATAGGATCTAAATATAAAAGGTATGCAAAGAGAACGTGGTTATAATATAAGGCTTCAAAACATCTCTTATACAGAACTAGTAAAATGAGTATAGGAATTCACTAATTCAGTTTTTAAAAACATACAATTTAATAAATACAAAGAAAATGTTACATTCCTCAAATAGTGTAATATTGTTGTCAGTATGTCCAAGGAAGATCTAGAAAAGTCAACACATACTAAAGACACAGTTAACAAAATAAAAAAATTTAAGTCAAGATTTTACAAGCTATATTTTCTAATTAAAATTCAGTGAAAACAGGATAAAAACAAAAGGCAACAAAATGTGCCTGGTTAAAAAGATAAAAGTTTTTTCTTTTTGAAATTATACCATAGGAGTATGACAATATTTAAACTTTGACAGGTCAATCACAAAGTTCCACCTTTCACAGATTAATCCTAAACCCTGATATTTTCCAATCACAGGCTTCAAAAAGCAACTTTTATTTATCCTTACAAGTTTAAGTAACAGCCTTAGACATCACCACCTGTCATACAAGCATTTGTATTTTGTTAAGTTCCAGTATGCCATACGTCAGACGCATGATTATTTACGTGATTTAGAATATTTAAAGACTATTTTTAAATGGATTTCAAATCTATTTTTCCTCATTATATCTCAAATTCAGTTATCCCAGATTGTTCTTACTCACTTGATAGTTTTTTCCACTATACTGCAGCCTTTAAAAAGGTGAAGATGTTCCTTCCTCATAAGGAAGAAGAACATAAAAAGCTCTGAAGTGATTCATGCCTTGTAGAAGTGTTTGTGAATTGTTCCATAATAAGTAAAAGCCTATTTGATAGAAAATTACCAAAATTAATTTTATAACATTGTTGTGATAACTGTAATTCAGAAATTCAATTTAGAAAATATTCACTGAATATACTCCAGTGCCTGGCAAATAGGAAAAAACAAATGAATGAATGTTCAACAAGGAAAGAGTCAGCAAAGAAGTACAGGAGGCAAGCTTCTCAGATATTATACTCTTGCTACAAGGTGTGTATTGCTCCAGGTAGTATCTGACTTCTGAAATCATGTGCAACATTTTATGCATACATTCCTCAGACTACATTTTATAACACTGACATATTTAAATAATATAAACGCATCTTTAAAAAACATAAAATGTTCTACATTTGGGATCTGTTTACTGATTACTCATGGTTAGACTCATGTTGTATATTCACAGTCAGAATACCAGTTAAATGAAACACACGATGCCTATTTTCCCTTCACTGCTAATGTTAATTTTGATAAGCCAGTCATAGGGTTATCCAATTTATCAACTGAGTAAATACTATTCTTCCCCGTGTAAATTAGAAGCAATCCATAGAAAGACATTTCACAACCATAAAAATATCCTGTTTCTCACAAAAATTTTTCTCCTGGACTTAGCATCCATTGATTATTCTTGCTTGAGCCAATCTTCACTATGATGGTGGCAAAATGTTTTCCACCTCCAAGATTCCTTCCACATTTACCAGTGAGCATTCTACTTTACACAAGACTATCTTTTCTCCTCATTTATTATCAGCATCAGCTCATGGGTTCCTATTTTTGCCAAGGTTTATAATTTATTACAACCCTTCATTGTTTTGTGCTGCTCACACAGTCCTATATTTGGCCATTAGGAGTCACTTTTACTTAGCTCTCGTATCCTTTCAACATGCCCCCAACTTTTTTCCTCTTTTATTTTTGACCACTTTCTTACCTTCTGGCATAAGAAGATGTTCTAGGGTCATCCTCCAATTTCTCTGCCTAGCCCTAGAATAAGCCATTTCTTTGAAGATATTTGATTCTTGTTAGTGGGAAAGGGGATTAGAAAGCAGCATCTTGGTGCTGGATATATTCATTATAATTGAGGCATCTGCTTCTGGGTTTTGCCAGTAGACGGAGCTAGGAAAAGTGTTTACATATGTGTCCCACCCACATACATACAAATATACATATTTATATATGTCTATATATGCTTATATATTTGTATATTATACACATATATACATATTTGACTATTTTAAAAATTCAAATCCATTCTACAGGATTCTTCACTGCCTTCTTCTATTCCATATTACTGTCTTCCTCTTTCCTCAATGAGAACCCTGACTCCCAAAATGAGTACTCATTTGTTCAATTCCTAACACCTGTAAAACAGTCTTACATTTCTACAACCATTACACTGCGAGTAACAAATCTACTAAAAAAAAAGTTCAAAATTTTAGAGTCCTCTCCATCTCATCCCTCCAGAGGGTCTACAGTCGAATATTATGTTACCTAAATTTTCCCCCACACCCTGAATATGATTGATTCAAAGTAGGAATTTAACTAGCATTTGTTTAATCTATACAACTTCCCCAGAGGTATCTAAGTGACAAGGTTCTTCTCATAACATTAAAGCTAACTTAGAGAAATTGTAATTAATGAAAATATACATTAGATTAGAGCAAAAAACACAAGTAAAAGGTTCTCATTGTAAGGAATAATTTAAAATTAATAAATATAAAAGTTAAACTCCAAAGAACAAAATGATAAAACTAAGATGACACCAACATCTCTTTTAAATTAATAAGCGAAAAGGAAGTAATTTGACTTCAGAGTGAGGTCATCTGCAGATATTTTGAAACCACATGATCCTTTCCTTTTCTCCCACTAGTAACTCACAGGCACTTTGACTATGATACTTATTTTTGGTAAGTGGACTGGGAAAGATTTTCTGTGAAGTAGGGAGGAAGAAACCAAAGAGTAAACAGGAATTAGTAATACCTACTATAGAAAGCTAGGCAGAGGAACTAAAAAGTCAGCTGTAACTCCTCCTTTCCTCTCCTAGCCCACACTGGAAATAAAATATAATCAAGAATTTAATACAGAAATTACCTAAAAGCCTAAAATCCAAGGAAGCATTTGTCTTAAAAAAATAATAATAATAAGTTTAGGTGATGAGAATATTTCAAATAAGGTAACTAAAGCAGTTACCATGGGCCATTTGCTAGAAGATGAAAATAGCCATTATTACATACCAAAAAAAAAAAAAAAAAAAAAACCTACCAACTATATGCCAAATAGCTTAGTCATTTAATATGTAATAAAGTTGACTATATTAGTATTTTCCCCTAATTTCACTTATTTAAAATAATTTTTATTGACATATAAATAAAATTTATGCATTTCATTCCAAAATAGAGCAAAGGAAGAAGAGGAAAAAACAAAAGAAAAAGACCCTGCTCAGCAAAGAAATGACTTTTTCCCCCATACAGTCTATTAGCTATATTCTTGCTGACTTAATCCTTTCTTATACAAGAACACTTTTTTCAACATTTCAAATATTTTACCACTCTAATTTCCTTCTTAAAAATAAAAACACTAGCTCAAATAAGCATAAGAAATAGAACTAATCAATGTTTTTAAATAAACCTGAGCAAAAGGAAAAAAAAAAAAAACCCACTCTCGGCAGAGTAAGATGTTTTCATATATTTTTCAATAGAAGGTGAAGTGAAATCATGTAGTTGATTCTACTAATTTCATTGTGCTTGCTAGGAAGCTGGCATTTCTCAACTTCAAGTGCACAAACCTAAGATGAAGATCAGAGCGCCTTAGCAGATGGAGAGGCCAAGTCCCCTTGAAGAAGGACCTAGCAACACTACCTCAAGCATATAGTATAAGTCTGCCACCAGCAAACAACCACCACAGGCCATATCTAGCCTAGCACCTGTTTTTGTAAATAAAGTTTTATTAGAAACAGCCACACTCATTCATTTATATATTGTCTGACTGCCTTTGCACTAGAATGGCAGAATTAAGTAACTGAGACAAGACTGTATGGCCTGCAAAAAAAATCTGACCTTTTATTAAAAAGATGTGCTGACTTTTGCTGTAAATCTTCATCAAATTATTCTTCAAAACACTAGCAGTGCTTGCTAGGTGATTATGCACTGGAAAAAAGAAATAGACCAGTCAGGAACTCAGACACTTTAAACAGACATTAATTACCAGGGACGTAAAGTGCCATCATGGTCTCTCAGAGAGCTTAGGGTGGTCTGGTGATAAATCAGTTTCCGGCTCAAGTTTAAATCTAAATAGAATAGTATGTCCACGGATGCAACCTGTGGTTACTTTCCAGTTCCTGAAAGTATAATTGGAACAGAAATATTTGGAAACTGGAAGAATTTCCACCTTGGCTCTCTGACCCAGGGCATAAGCATCACTATATTAGGAAAGCCAAATGAAAGCCCCTAGAATTTGCTCTCCCTGCCAAGGATGAAAAGCAAAAGGAATAATACATCCATATCCCCACGATAGGTGCAAAGATTAGTGACACTATCCAAGACTTAAAAGGATGTTGGAGTGATAAAAATCAATCATATATCATTTAAATTTACCTGGTTAGCCTATTCAGAAGGTGGGTGATTGTGAAGAGTGATTATAAACTACCATAATTTAAACAGGTTGTGACACCAAATGCTGCAGCTGTTCCAGACGTGCTATCTTTAATGAAGCAAATCAACACAATCTGAAATCTTACATACAACTACAAGATGGCAAATATATTGTCTCTATGTTAAGTGAGGTACTATCAGAAGATATTTGCTTTTGCCTGGTATGATCAACAGCATAATTCATGGCCATCAACTCTTCTGCTTTTTGCCATGGTATAATTCATAGAGGCAGTGGTCCTGTTTTCTTAATAGTTAATATATACTTAGTATTTACTGTATGACATGAAGTGGATTAAATGTATGTACTTTCTCATTAAATTTATAGACACTTCTATTATCTACATCATACAGTTGTAGAAATGCAAGCAACACAAAGATTAAAAAACCTAAGAAAAGAAAAAAAAAAAAAAAAAAAACCTAAGAAAAGAGTGGCAAAGCTGAAACTGAAACCTTGGTGGTAAAATCTGGAGCCCCATTGCTTAAGAGGATCTACCATACTAAGTTTGATGAATAAAAGACCTACTTTGCTTGCAAATTTATCTATTCTTTTAGTTGACTGATATTTGGGTTGTTTCCACTTTTGGCTATTATGAATAATACTGCCAAGAAGATTCATGTATGGATTTTTATGTGGATATACGTTTTCATTTCTATTGTATATAGATCTGGAAGTAGACCTGCTCGGTCATATGATTAAGTCTATCTTTAACATTCTGAGGAACTGACACATAATGGCTGCACCAATTTACAATCTCAATATCAATGTTTGAGGACTCCAATTTCTCTATTACCTTGCCACCACTGAATATTATCTTTATTTTCTTCAGAGACAGTGATCACTCTGACATTACACAGAACAAAACACTGATCCATGACACTGATGACTCTGGACTTACGCTTATTAAAAATGAGGAGGAGGAAGCATAAAGTTCTTTAGATGCCTTAGTAAAACATATGTGAGACAGAAGATGAGAGAGAAAATCCACAAAAATTAAGGGGCCCATTACTGAAGTAAGATTTCTAGGAGTCCAATTGCCCAAGATCTGTCAGATAATCTCTCCAAGGTGAAAGACAAGTTACTACAGGTACTCCATTTACTACTAAAAAGGTGAGGGAGAGGGGGAGATGGGGACACACTGCTTGACAGGCATTTTAAGTTGGGATCAGAACAAAAGAAGGCTCTATAACAAATCCAGTTTGTAGTATAAACTGTTTTACTACTTGAACCTTATAACTCAGTATATCCATTATCTAAGAGCTTTGGGCAAGCCCCCACAAGAAAACCATATTAGTCTTCAGGGTTTTAGAGCAAAATCATGCCATTTCCTAAAGATCATTATTCTTTTGAGAAACAGATCCTAGCTTGTTATTGGACCTTGAAAGACACTGAAGGCCTGATCATAGGAAACAAATAACCACATGATGACTTCAGTTGCCCATGATGAAAGGAGCTCTATTTAACCCACTAAGCCATGAAGTGTAGGGACAGCTGAAACAAACTATTCAGCAGTAAAAATGCTACATAAGACGGGCACCTGGGTGGCACACTCAGTTAAGCCTCTGACTCTTTTGATTTCAGCTCAGGTCATGATCTCAAGGTTGTGGGACTGAACCTCTTATATCAGGCTCCACACTGGGTATGAAGCCTGCTGAAGATTCTCTTTCTCCCCTTCTCAAGAGGGAGGGAGGGAGGGAGGCAGGGAGGGAGAAATTGGTGTAGAAATTTTGATTTGCAAATAAGAATACTTTTATATCAAGGAACACAAGAATGTCCCACTAAATTGGAAATTGAAACTGCTAGTTGACCGTTTTGTGCTTCTCATATAACTGAACCAACAAGTGAAAAGAAAGAAAAAGAGACAGAAATTGATTATTGACTAGAGTGACCAATTGTATTACCAAAGAAAAGTTGGACTGCTGCTACAGAAACCATTAGGAAGGACTATGTCTGGAACCTAGGGTGCTCTGCCTCTTATCCATATCTTCCATATCCAAGAGTAAAAGTTAATGGAAAACTATATGAACAAACAATAAACAAAGGTAAAACCACTGAGGATCAGACCTACCAGTATTAAAGGTTTTTGTGTCACCCCACCAAGTAAAAAGCCTGGATCATCTCAGAACAAAGGAAAAATGAAATGGACAGTGGAAAAAGAAAGCTTCAGCTATGAGGTCTCATGACCAGTGTCAGGACTGCTGATGTTGACTAAGTTAATGATTCAATCATCAAGTAATAGATATTTGCATGGAACTGTGACTGAATTTGAGGAGTGATCAACACTGCCCAGAGATAGATATCACGACTATCTTCTAGAAATGGGTAAATGATTGAAACCCTATATCCCTACACTTTGAATTAGTAAGAGAATATATGCATCTCAAGTCAAAGAATACTTTTGCTGTTCTCTGGAAATTCAAGAATGTGTAGAATCGAATGTACAATAAGTAACTACAGAAGTACACTGTGCTAATACTAAGCTATGGTCACTTGTTTCAAACTCACCCTCCATGCTCCAATATGTTATTCTTAAACTCCTGGTAAACTCCTGGTGGGTGAGACTAAAGAAGAAAGAAAGGACCTACTCTCTCCTTTGTTTGCACATAAGTTTTCTACCCCTGGGTGACAATTGATTCCAATAGTAACAGCTGGCTCTATTAAAGTTTTTCCCATAGTCCTAAAACTAGCTTCACGGGGCCCCCTCTGAAAAATCAGCACCTGCTAGCCAGTAAGTTTACCCTTCCTCCGATGTCAAAATTCAGAGCCATAAGATCTATCCTCCAAGATCTTAAGGCAACAACACCACCAGCTGGCAGTGACCTTCTAATGAGTTCCAGGAGCCCCCTGCAAGCTTTTATGTTTTAATAATTCACCTTCATTCCTTTGTTCCTTACATGGTATGTGCTTCCTACAGTTACTATCTCTTTTTTTTTCTTAAAGATTTTATTTATTCATGAGAGACACAGAGAGAGAGAGAGAGAGAGAGAGAGAGAGAGAGGCAGAGACACAGGCAGAAAGAGAGAAGCAGGCTCCATGCAGGGAGCCCGATGCGGGACTCGATCCTGGGACTCCAGGATCACGCCCCCAGCCAAAGGCAGACACTCAACCGCTGAGCCAACAAGGGATCCCTACTATCTCTTAAACACTTCTTTGCCTTCTCCCCTTTTCAGTTCTTTAGTAACTACAATTCTTTATATTAAATTAATTCTGTTAAAATAATTGCTGTGGATTTTGTTTTTTACTAGACCCAAACCGATATATCTATTAATATCACATAACTATATGTGAATATAAAATCAAACAAGAAAGTTGAATAGTAGGTCTGAGTTCAGTTTCAAACCTCTAAGATAATCTTGTATCTCAACAGACTGGACCCACTTGTAAAAGACACCATTTATATTAGTAGCAACTTCCTAGAAACATATATGAAGACATAGAAACCTCAAAAGATTAATATAGTTAAAAAAAGAGAGAGAGAGAGACATTGAGTATTTTTCATCTGCCTATTATAGGTAATACTTCAATATAATTCTTATATACACACCTTTTGGTATTTTTATTTGTTTATATGTACATTTCACCATTTAATATTTCTTGAGTGTCTATCATATACAAGTCACCACACCAGATACCAGAAATACAACTATGTAGAAGGCAAGATCTCTCCTTTCACAAAACTCGAAGCATACTTCCTCAGGATATATGCTACCTTACTACCAGAAGAGTTGTGCCATTTTGCATTCCTATCAAACGGAAGACGGAAGTGCCTATTTGCGCACACCCTAATCAACCCAATCAAAATATCTGCCAAAGTGACAGATGAAAAATTAAGCTTCATTGTTGTTTTAGAATGTATTTTCTTTATTAGGAAGAGGAAACATCTTTATCTTTTCACAGAAAAGTGCAGCTTCATTCAGAGCACTTTCCCCCTGACTTGATTAAACAGGGCACACTTTTTGTTTTTTAAAGATTTTATTTATTCATGACAGACACAGAGAGAGTGAGAGGCAAAGACACAGGCAGAGGGAGAAGCAGTCTCCATGCAGAGAGCCTGACATGGGACTCGATCCCAGATCTCCAGATCACACCCTGGGCTGCAGGCGGAGCTAAACCACTGAGCCACCTGGGCTGCCCGAGGGCATACTTTTAATCCATGATATAACCACACAGGCTACTGAGGTTAAATTAATAACTATAACTACCAAAATGACAAAAATAAACATTTATTAGATTCTATGCTACATTCTTCACATGTATCATTTTATTTAATCCCTAC
The DNA here is from genome assembly GCF_048164855.1 of Canis lupus baileyi. Lineage (NCBI taxonomy): Eukaryota > Metazoa > Chordata > Mammalia > Carnivora > Canidae > Canis > Canis lupus. The sequence goes on along the minus strand of NC_132844.1, from coordinate 24,505,529 downwards.
CAAACCTCAAAAAGCAGTATTATTTTTCCATTTTAACCCAAGAGGTTGAAATTGCAAAGTCTATAATGGCAGAACCCACATTTACTTTGTTAACTCCTGCAATTTTATAGAGAAGCAGCAAATTTTCACATCAAATCTATGAGATAAGAACTATGACTAAGGGAATTTTAGAGATTAGGAAGCTTAGAAAGATCAAGTAACAAGAAAGTATGTAACAGTAATAAGAAATGACTGGAGCTAGGAGTTGATTCTGTGCAGTCTTGGCCAAGAACCCATGTCCTTAACGATTAGACCTGTGTTTAACCACTATATAATATTGCCAAGGCTATTTTAAAATATTTGTTACAAAAATTCTACAAATAAAACTTTTGTGGCTTTATTATGTTCTTGTTCTCCAGGTGTTTAACAATTTATGATTAATTACATTAATAAGCTGAAGATATATGCATTTTAAAAGGGAAAAATTAACAGGGATTAGGATCAAATGAGAAATAATTCACATAGAAAATAGAATTTACACAGTTCAGCAAACAAAAGAATTCAGGAGAGACAAAAAGGAAATATGGACTTTTAAACCTATTTTAATTAAAACAAAAAAGACAGGAAACATTTAAATGCTTACCATGCACCATCTGTTCTATTTTACATATATTAGCTCATTTAATCCTTTTAAATCTTATGAAGTTGATTTCTATTTTATGAATGAAGAATATGAGCCACAGAAAAAAGGAATGTGTCACACAGTTAATAAGGATATTTAAATCCAGGCAGTATAACTCTAGAATCTGTCATCTAAACTACTATGCTATACAAATAATAAGTTTGTACTATGCACTATAAGCCATTAACATTGTACGCAAGGGTTTGCACTTTCCAGAATAGACCTCTGTAATCCTAGCTTTTGACACAATGACCACAGTTTGGTTGCAGGTAAGTTAATATAAATATGACATTTTTAAAAAAACAGATAGCTCTCAGATGAAAATCTATATTGTATGTCTATAAAATTCAATACAATGCAAATAGCTAATATATACAAAAATTATTTTAGGCCATGATAAATCAAAGTTAATATACCCCAAATTTTCAGAAATGATACTAAAAGGAGTTTTAAAAAGCAAAGTTTAGATTTTAATGCCATCTAAAGGGCATTTAACACGTACGTTTTTCTATTTGTATTAAATTTTAATCTAACAAGAATCTATACTATACCCACTTTATTACAGCAGCTGAGTAAGACTCAAAACAATATTTTGAAACATAAGACTTCATTGAAGAAAAAAAAACTGAAGACATTTTTAAGGCCTAGTACTTAAATTTTGTTAAAACATTCCACTCCATCCTAAGCTTTAGATTACATTAGCTTTTAGATTTAGAAATATTTAGAAGTACAATCAAGAAAGGAAATCAGTTTGTCTCATAGTATTTTAATATCTTAGTACCACTTCACTGGTCACATGCTATGATTCTTAGAATTTAGAGATATGGCTACTCTCCTTTCAAACTATTACAGGCATATTTCTTAAAATGCTCTCTAACATACAACATTTAACAAAGCATTAAATAAAAGCTCACTCATTTAGTGAAAACTACTGTAATACCTAATTCTTTACATTAAGAAAAGCTTATTACTCTGGCTAACTTAATAATACATATGTTTTATGTAATAGTTATCACACCATATTTCAAATTAAATATTCTATTTTTGAAAACTGACATCTACATTACATAAATAAATTATGTACCTATGCAAATGTACCTCGCACATTCCTATCATAAAATGACCTTAAGTGCTGACATGGTGGTGTGTTTTAAAGATGCACCAGAATCAAAAATAATTCCTTTTTTTTCCTGTAAGAAGACATTTAAAAAGAGGTAAAATTTTAAAAGAAGAAAATATACTTAAAAACATACTAAGAACAAAGCAAAACTGGGATGACAAACTACTAAACTGAATTACATTTTGCTATATTTAACTGCAGTAGAAAACTGCAAGAAAAATTATTACTTCATTTTTGCTACTTAGAAAATGGACATTCAATATAGAACCTCATATAGTTTCTCGGTGCTAAGATTTATGATCTGTAAAAAGGAAAATGAAGTAATTTTTCAAAACTCAACAAAACATCAATAAAACACACACAAAGCCCTATGACCCAGCAATTGTACTACCAGACATTTACTCCAATCATACAAATGTAGTGATCCAAAGGGGTACCTGCACCCCAAAGTTTATAGTAGCAATGTCCACAACAGCCAAACTGTGGAAAGAGGCCAGATGCTCACTGAAATGAATGAATAAAGAAGATGTGATACACATACACACACACACACACACACACACACAATGGAATATGACTCAGCCATCAAAAAATGATGTGGATAGAACTAGATGGCATTATGCCAAGTGAAATAAGTCAATCAGAGAAAGACAATTATATGATCTCGTAATTGGAATTTAAGAAACAAAAGAGAGGAGTATAAAGGAAGGGAGGGAAAAATAAACCAAGATGAAATCAGAGAGAGACAAACCATAAGAGACTCTTAATCATAGGAAACAAACTGAGGGATGCTGGAGAGGAGGGGGGTGGGGGAGTGGGGTAACTGGATGATGGACACTAAGGAGGGCACTTTATGTAATGAGCAATGGGTATTATATAAGACTGATGAATCACTGAACTCTACCTCTGAAACTAATAATACATTATATGTTAATTAATTGAATTTAAATAAAAACACACACACAAGGGCTTACACTGCTTGAGTATTATAAACACATCATCAGATAAAATAGGAAATTAAGTAATAAAGCAATGTAAAATTTTTATTTCATCTTTGGAATCATATTTCCAAAGAACTACATTCATCTATGTCTTTTAAGGAGAAAAAAAAAGATGCAGGCAGCCTACCAGAATCCCTCAGCCTCCAACTATTTTAGAAGTGAGGCAGTCTTCTAAACAGCAATTTCAGAGAACACATCAAGTCTACACTCAGCTTGCATAACTATTGATGGACAGGTTCCACAGCAAGTTGGCAACTCAGAATATCCGCATACCAGATACTTTGTTGGGAAGAATGATCTTGAATTTAGTACTTTTCAATACTTATCCAAAGATTTTATATATATATATTTTGGGGGCAGTTTTAAAAACTTGATTGATAATATATTATTATTATTATTATTAATTACTAGCATGTTAATATAAAACATTTATTGATGCTGTTGGTTAATAAACTTAATTGGTATCGATACTAGTATCAATAGTTATCCAAAAATTAAATAAGAGAAATAATATTTTTGAGTAAGTATTGGTAAGAAATAAACTCAAGATTATTCTGGGTTGCCAATGCTATTTCTTTAATCTTTGACATCAATTGATGGGGAAAAAAAAGTATATATATATATATATATCCCATATGATCCTATAAATAGTAAAAAATTTATCTATCTATCCTTGGATGAACTCAGACCAATACAGAGTAAAATACCCAAGCAACAGTATTTGGGGCCCCAGATAATTGTTCTAACTAAACTATACTTTGCTACTAAGTCAGAAACTCTTATTTAAGGATGTAAGATATTAAATATTCCATCTTATAAAAACTGACACTCATATGATTTATTAAACTCTCTCTCTCTCTTTTTTTTTTTTTTTTTTTTTTTTACTTAGGATTACACCACACTGCATAGTATCCTTTATCTAAAAATGCAGTTTCTTAAGAAACTTTATCTTCTGGAGTCTGGACTCAAATTAACTGATCATATATCCTTTGTTCCATTAAGCTATAAAAAGTAAATCTGTAGTTTACCTTTGCCAAGTAAATAAAAAGGATTTCATAGCATGTACTAGTAAACTTTTAATCTGTCAGTGTTGTTTACTTTTTCTTTATGATTTCCTTTATTAAACATTTCTTATTTTGGTGTTACATATTTACTTACATAAAAGGTCATAGAGATTTGTACAACAAGGTTTTGAGAAAATAACGAAAATATTCAGGCTAAAGCATCTTTTTATTCTAAAATCGCAACCAATAAAGTCATATAAAGAAGATCAACCAGTAAATGAAAAACAATGAACATTATGAAAAATCTTAATGAAAGTCAACAATTAAAATATGGAAAAATGTTTTTGTCAGGCAAATGCAAGTTTGAAGTAGTTTCTTTCAAAGCAAAAAAGGCTTACTTCAAAACATTTACTTATAATAACAATGATTATATCTTACATTTATAATTCATTTGACAGGAACTTTCAAGTAAAATCTATATTCACCTTTATAATTTAACAAAGTTCATTTTTTATATTAGAAATAACTGTACTTTTAAAGACCAAAATTTTTAAAGTTTAAAGGATAAGTACAAAATGTTAGTAGCTCTAATAGCTGAAAATTAGATGTATGGGTATATACATATATTGTAAAATAAGATATTTTACTTTTGTGGGGGTAAAGTACATGTAAAGTATCCAGTAAACAGTGAAGTCTTATACAAATAGTATTATTTCATGTAAAATTGGTGGCAAAAGTGTATACTTACCCTTCTCCTCCCATTCTTGTTATCTTTAGGCGAAAATCCACAGAATTCAGACTGGGAGGCTTCCATTTCAAAATATCATCACATCGACCCGGTTTATATTTCTAAAATGAATTAAAATAACAATGGTTAATAAGAAGCTAAAAAGTTAAAAATAACAATTACTTTATACAGTATACTTTGTACTTTTTAAAACAAAGTATAATTGATATACAATGTTGCATTAATATCAGGTGTACAACATAGAAGTTTGAAAATTTTACATATTCTACATACATGCTGCTCACCACAAAAAGTGCAGTTACCATCCATCATCACACACAGTTATTACAATAGACTATAGTCCTTATGCTGTATTTTTCATCCCTGTAACTTATTTATTTTATAATTGGAAGTTTGGGGCCCTCAATTTAAGCAAAATTTTATTTTTATTTTAAGCAAAATTATTACTTTTTTTCTGAATATGTTTTTATCTTCAACTGATGACTGAAGCTAGATATCTAACTTCTTAGTGATGGCCTTTCTCCTTTTCCTGACAAAGCATGCAGACCCTTGTTTGTAAAAATCCAGAAAAAGAATGAAACTGGTTATTCTCTCCAATCTTTTTATGACTTAAAGGAAGTTTGGTCAGTTTTTAAAATTGTTTTGTCTTGTTCAGCTTTACTGTGGGATAATTTACAATGAATAAAATTAATGAGTGAATTTTAACAAATGGATACAATCATGTAACCACTGTCAAAATCATGATATATACCATTCAATCACCCCAAAAAGTTTCCTCCTGACATGTACACTCAATTCCCTCCAAATCTCTGGCAACAGAGACCTTCTTTCTATTACCTTTCTATGTACGTTTCCTAGAAATCATAAGAAATTCTTAACAAAAGGTTCTGCACACCATCAGTGATCATACGTATATGAGTAGTTAGCTCCTTTTTATTACTGAATGGGATTCCATTTTATGTATATACAACAAATTGTTTATGCATTTACAGGCTGAGCATATTTGGGCTGTTCCCAGTTTTAGACTATTGTGAATGATGCTGCTCTGAACATTTGCACAGATGTGCTGTTCTAACTCTTGGGTAAATATTTAGGAGTAGAAAGATTGGGTCACATGGTAAATGTATATTTAACATTATAAGAAACTGTGAAATTGTTTTTAAAAAGTGGTTATAACGGTAGATCCCTTGGTGGCTCAGCGGTTTGGCATCTGCCTTTGGCCCAGGGCATAGTCCTGAAGTCCCAGGATCGAGTTCCACATCAGGCTCCCTGCATGGAGCCTGCTTCTCCCTCTGCCTGTGTCTTTGCCTCTCTCTCTCTCTGTCTCTCATGAATAAAAAATAAATCTTAAAAAAAAAAGTGGTTATAACATTTTCCATTCCCACCAGTAATATATGAGAGGTCAGTTTGATCCATATCCACTCCAGAACTAGGTATTACCAGTCATTTTAAGTCAAAGGTATATTTCATAATTTTAATTTGCATTTCTCTAATGACAGATCTTAAAAATCTTTTAATGTGTTTGTGATTTGTGGATCTTCTTTGGTGATGTGTCTATTCAAAACTTTACCTTTGTTTTTACTGGGTTATCTCCTTTTATTGACTTGTAAGACTTGTTTATATATTTTGAATAAATAACCTTGGTTGGATGTATATACTGCAAATATTTTCTGCCAGTCTTTGTTCTGCCTTTTCATTTCCTTACTTAATTTCTTTTGAAGAGTATTTTTTTTTACTTTAATGAAGCCAAAAATCAATTTTTTGCAGCCTTATTGAGCTATGAGAAAAAAATTTAAGATGTGCATGATCTTTTGATTATATGTATAAACTGTGAAATGATTACAATCAAGCTAATATATCTATCATCTCACATAATTTAATTTTTGGTATGTGGCAAAAGCATTTAAGATCTACTCTCTTAGCAAATTTCAAGTACACATAGTATTAACCATACTCAAACCATGGTCACATTAGGGCTCCAGAACTTAATTATGTAACGGAAAGTTTTTCCCTTTAAGCAATATCTTTCCTTCTCCCCTACCCCCAGTCTCTAGTAATCACCATCCTACTCTGTTATAATGTGTTCAACTTCTCTTTAAAAAAAGGGGGGGTGGGGAGAATCCCTGGGTGGCTCAGCGGTTTGGCGCCTGCCTTTGGCCCAGGGCGCGATCCTGGAGTCCCGGGATCGAGTCCCGCATCAGGCTCCCGGCATGGAGCCTGCTTCTCCCTCTGCCTGTGTCTCTGCCTCTCTCTCTCTCTCTGTGTCTATCATAAATAAATAAATAAATCTTTTTAAAAATTTTTTTTTCTAAAAAAAAAAAAAGATTCCCTTTATATATGAGATCATGTGATGTTTGTTACTGATATTAGCTTATTTCATTTAGCATAAAGTACTTCAGGTTCATCCATGTTGCCACAAATGTAGGATCTCCTTCTTTCCTTAAGACTAATATTCTACTGTGTGTGTGTGTGTGTGTGTATGTATGACCCATTTGAAGTTAATTTATTTATACAATATGAAATAAGGGACTGGGTACACTGGCAGGTGGGTATCAAATCGATACAGCACCATTTATTTCAAAGATTATCTTTTCTCATAGAGTTGCCTTGGCACCTTTGTCAAAAATCAGTTGTTTACAACTATAGATACAGGTCTATTCTCACTAATCTGTTGCACTGAACGTACCTTTCTTTCCAGTAATAACACTGTCTCGATTATTGTGGCTTTTTAATAAGTTTTGAAATCTGGTTGTGTAAGTCCTTAAACTTTGTTCTTCTTTTCCCAAACCCTCTTAACTAAGGTTGCATTTATATTTCCAAATAAATTTTAAAATCAGCTTGTCAATTTCTATGAAAAATAAATCTACTGGGATTTTTATTAAGATTGCACTGAATCAAAAGGTCAGTTTGGGGAGACATGACATCTTAGCAACATGAATCTTCCAATACATTAACATTGCAAATCTGTTTATTTAGATCTTCCAAAATTTTTTCAGCAATGTTTTCTGTTTTTTTTTTTTAAGATTTTATTTATTCATGACAGACAGAGAGAGAGAGAGAGAGAGAGAGAGAGAGGCAGAGACACAGGCAGAGGGAGAAGCAGGCTCCATGCAGGGAGCCTGACGTGGGACTCGATCCTGGGTCTCCAGGATCATACCTTGCGCTGAAGGTGGCACCAAAACGCTGGGCCATCGGGGCTGCCCTGCTGTTTTCTGGTTTTCAATATACAAATCTTAACACAACTTTTGTTTTATTCATTCCTCATAATTTAATATTTTTGGTGATATTATCAATACAAAATATCAGTTGTGTTTCTATCCAACTGCAATGAAAACAATCCAAAAAGGAAAGTAATTCCATTTATAATAATTCTAAAAGAACAAAATACCTAGGAATAAATTTAACCAAGGAAGTGAATTATCTGTATACTGAAAACTGCAAAAACTTACTGAAAAAAATTGAAGACCTAGAAGTTGGAAAACATCTCATGTTCATAGATAGTGTGATATTGTGATTTACAGTAAGAAACACATATTTGGTCTTCATCCTGTTTCTGGTACAGAGGTCCTAAAACCGTTGAAATCTCCTAAGTGATGAGTGCAGTAAAGGTCTTTTGTTCTGTCAGTGAGGTAGATTTTGGAAAGCACTTAATTAAGGCTGAGGACTGGCTGCCAGAGCAGCCAATCGTGCAATCAGAGAGGGTAGGAATTTTTCAGTCCCACCCCCTCCTGACTTCTGGGAAGGAGAGAAGGGGTGAACATTAGATCAATCACCAACTGCTACTGATTTAATCAGTCATGCCTATGTAATGGAAGCTCCGTTAAAAAAGAAAGAAAGAAAGAAAAAGGAGAGGGTTCTGAAAGCTTCCAGGTTGGTGACCATGTGAAGATTTGGGGAGAACAGCAAGGCTCGAAAGGGCATGAAAATTCCACGCACCTTAGTCATTACTCTATCAACAGATTCCATCTAGCATATTAATCAAACCTGAGGAGAATGTCATGGAAACCTCTGATTTATAGCCAGTTCATCAGAAGTACAGGTAACAACCTGGACTTGCAACTGGCATCTGAAAGGAGAGTGGGGAGGCAGTAATCTGGTAGGACTGAGTCTTCAACTCACAGAATTTGACACCACCTCCAAGCGTGAGAATTGAGTTGAACTGTAGGACACACAGCTGGTGTCATAGAATTACTTGTTGATGTGTGGATCACACACACACTGGAATTAGTCTCAGAGTACCAATTTAAGAAGACTCAATATTGCTAAGATGTCAATACTACCCAAAGCAATCTACAGATTCAATATAATCCCTATCAAAATTCCAATAGCCTTTTGTGCAGAAATAGAAAAGTTGATCCCCAAATTCATATGGAATTGCAAAAGATGCAGAAAAGCCAAAACCATCTTGAAAAGAGAGCAACAAAGATGGAGGATTCATACATCCTAATTTCAAACCTTAGTACAAGGCTATTGTAAATCAAAACAGAGATACTGGCATACAGCTAGACATATAGACCAATGAAAAATAATTGAGAGTACAGAAATAAACCTATATGTTAATAGCCAATTGATTTTTTTAAAGATTTTATTTATTTATTCATGAGAGAGACACAGAGAGAGGGGCAGCACAGGCAGAGAGAGAAGCAAGCTCCATGCAGGAAGCCCGACGTGGGACTTGATCCCAGGAGTCAGGGATCACGCCCTGAGCCAAAGGCAAATGCTCAATTACTGAGCCACCCAGGCATCCCTGATGTTTATTTTTTTAACAAGGAGGCAAAGTCTATTCAGTGGGGAAGAGAATATTCTCTTCAGTAAATGACACTGGGATAGCTAGATCTCCCCTTGTAAAATAATGAAATTGGACTGCTATCTCCCCGTATATAAAAAACGAATTAAAAATGGACCAATGAGGGGCATTGGTCCCTGGGCTGCTCAGTTGCCTAAGCATCTGACTCTTGATTTTGACCCAGGTCATACTCTCAGGGTCGTGGGATCGAGCCCCCTGTCAGACTCCATACTCACTGAGGAGTCTGCTTGAGGATTCTCTCCTCCTCCATCTACCCTTCCCAGTGCCTTCTCTCTAATATTTTTTTTAATGGACCAATGACCTATAACAACTAAAACCATATAACTCTTTAGAAGAAAACAGAAGGAGACATTTTTATAATCTTGGATTCTTAGGTATGACACCAAAAGCACAAGCAATAAAAGAAAAAAATAGGTAAACTGGACCTCATCAAATTAAAAAACTTTTGTGCACCACAAGACATTATCAAAGTAAAAAGACAACCCACAGAAGAGGGGGAATGCAAATCATATATCTAATAAGGATTTTATACACAAAATATATATAAAGAATTTCTACAACTCAATAACAAAAGACAAACAACCTAATTTAAAAATTGTCGGGGGTGCCTGAGTGGCTCAGTCAGTTAAGCATCCAACTTAGCTCAGCTCAAGTCTTGATCTCAGGGTTATGAGTTTGACCCCACATTTGAATCAAATAGACATTTCTACAAAAGATACAAAATGTCCAATAAGCACATAAAGAGATGTTATCATTAATCATGAAAGAAATGCAAATTAAAACCCCTTCATACCTACTAGGGCGACTTTCATTTTTTTAAAAAAGAAGAGAGGGAAAATAACAAGTGTTGGAAAGGATATAGAGAAGTCAGAACCCACATATACTACCATAAGGAATAAAAAGTGATGCAGCCACTACAGAGAACAGTTTGGTAGTTCCTCAAAAAGTTACTCACAGAATTACCCTATGATTCAGCAACTCTACTCAGGTACACAGCCCAAAAAATTGAAAAGAGGGATTCAAACAGACACTTATATATGTAAACATTTGATGCAGCATTATTCACAGTAGTCCAAAGGTGGAAACCTAAGTTACATCACCATATAAATGATAAACAAAATATATTATGAACATGCAATGGAATATTATTCAGCCATAAAAAGGAATGAAGTTCTAATACATGCTACAAAATCAATGAACCTCAAAAACGTTATGCTAAGTGAAATAAGCCAAACACAAAAGGACAAAAATTGTATGATTCCACTTGTATGAAATATCCAGAATAGGCAAATTCATAGTGATGGAAAGTAGATTAGAAGTACCAGGAGCCAGGGGGTGGGGGAAATTTAAGTTAATGCTTAATGGCTACAGAATTTTTGTTTGGGGTGATGTAAAGTTTTGGAAATCGTAGAAATGGTTGTATAACACTGTCCATGCAATTAAAGAGATTATAGAAAACAAATGTTTTAAATGTATTCTGGGAACATTGTAAAAAGAGAAAATATTTTACTTGAGTGAACTAATAACTGATTATAGAAGAATGATCGTTGTAAGCCTTGACAAATGGGTAATATTCACTTATGGAGATCTGAGCACGAACTCAAGTAAATGTGAGTAAAACACAGGAGTAGAAAAATATAGCATCTACTAAAGGAGAGGTAAGTATGTCCATTCAGCAAGGGCATTATAGGGAGTGCAGCCATATTCATGGGTGAATAGCTATCCTGGCTGCAACCAGGAACCCACAGTAGAATAAATGGGCATCCTGCGAAGAGGAGAGACCACCACCATCAATAATTCATAAGGGCCTTTATATACCTGATATGGCCAGTGGAGCCTCCTCTCAAAGCTAGACCCTGAGGGTAGTTCTCAGCCATCATCTGTTACTATACAACAGAAGGCTGTTTTCTGCTCAGCTTTTAAGTTCTGTCAGCCTTTTGGAATTAAGATCTTAAAACACTGTATTTCTCTCTGGATAAATTATATTTGATACTGTCGACCAAAAAAAAAAAAATCTTCAGCATATTCTCACCTTAGAAAAAGGAGAAATTTCCATGACACGATAGGACAAAGCAGAGCAAAGAAAGAGAGGGCTTTGAAGTGAGTTTGATCTGGGTTCAAATTCGACCTAGCCCTCTGGCTGCCTCAGCTTCTACAAGACATGTAATTTTGTTTCAAGTAGAAGGAGCTAACCTGCCTTGCTGGACTGTTTTGTGCATCAGACCTCATGAAGACTATGCATTTAGCACCCTGCTTGGCACCCAGTAGGTGCTAAATAATGATAGCTTTTTTTCTTTTTCAAAAATACTTTTTAAAATCAGTATAACTCAAGTTTTTCAAGCTTCAGCCCATGGTAGGCAGCCTTCCCTCCTTGTCCCCTTACTTCCACCCCTTAGCCACATCAAGGGGAATGGAAAATGGGAAGCCAAGAGGGGCAGGCTGCCGGGATGTGTGGTGAGGGCAGCCCAGCAGTGGCTGGGGTGGCAGCTGCCACAAGGCCTCTCCCTATAAATTAAGTACCTGCAGCCACAGCTAGGGGCGAGGCATACTTGTGGAAGTAAGGCCAGAAGGCAGCATCCCTGACCCCCAGCCAAGGAACGGACTGAGGGCAGGGCTCAGGGGGAAAAAGAAGCCAAAGGGAAAGAGAAGAGGTATGGGAGCAGGGGGTGGCGAGGTCTCCAGATTTTGGTCCCAGGAGAAAAGAGGCCAGTTGGTCCAGTTTTGGTGGGTTTAAAGAAGGAAATATATTAGTAAGCACAGGGGAGAGCCAGCCATCAGGCACCCCCAGAGGAGGCAGGCCCCCACCCTGTCCTAGGGGAGTCTGGAGAAAGATACTCATTGGGAAGGAAAAAGTGCTAAAAGTTCTCTATTAATAATATTTTTCTTAAATGTAAAAGTTAAATTGCATTCTAACACATTTTTATAAATCTGAGAAAAACTTCAAAAACTTTAGCCACAGGATTACTTATGTCAAACAGAAGTCCACATAGAGACAAATTTAGTACAACTTAAGTTTTGCTAACAAAGACAAACACCATTGGTGTTGATAGGAAAGATATTTTATCTGTAGCAAATTTAAGAATATATGCTATTGCCCCCCCCCAAGTCTTTTTAAACATAAATGAATATAAAATCAGTATTAATATTCAGTGGAAATTTCATCCATTTATTTCCCCCAAGATATTCATTTGGGTAACATATATCCTTCAGGATGATCGCAAATAAACCTTTAAACTTATTACTGAATATAAAAATTTTTTAAATGCTAATAAAACTGTTAATATTTTCCAGTTGTCAACCCATTAATGAAAAGAATCTGATAAAATTTAGTCTTTTTTCTAAAAAAGCATACTTGATAAAAATGTCATAGATCTTTAAGTGAGAGTGGTTCACTATGCTAGTGAGGGGTAAAAAAGAGTAAGTGAAGAAAGGAAGGTCAGCATCCCACCTTGACCTCATTCACAACCTCTGCCAAGGGAATGTCATACTTAAAGACAAATCATTTACTTCTGTTCCCTATTTATTTATGAGTATGAGACCACTTAGAAGTTATCAAACGTAGGAAAGTTTAATGGTGTACAGTCTTAAAATATTTCATGACAAATAGCTAACAACAAATTCTAAAAAGAATTTAGTATATAATATTACTTGTATAATGAATATTAAATATCCTTCACATTCTTCTCTCTGGAAATCAAGGTTCAATCTTGATTCTAATGAGAAAACAGCATGTACTAATTCTGTTTTTCACAGCAATAATTCAGAAACTTAAGTCTTTCCCTCATCTCATTGCACACCAAACCATTTATTAACGTGAAATACTAGACTTGATATTATTGGAAATTTCAAAGCACCTTTGTGAAAACTAATGAAATTCATGATAATAAATTTTAGAAAATTACATTTTAAAATATCAGAGTTCTCAATTACTGACTGTAAACTCTACAGTGACATAGATTCCACAAGTATAATGTATTTAAATACTTATGGTGCAGCGGTTTGGCGCCTGCCTTTGGCCCAGGGCACGATCCTGGAGACCCGGGATCGAATCCCACATCGGGCTCCCGGTGCATGGAGCCTGCTTCTCCCTCTGCCTCTCTCTCTCTCTCTGTGTGTGTGACTATCATATATAAATGAAAATTTTTTTTAAAATGTTTAAAAAAAAGAATGTAAATTCTACTCCAGAAAAAATCATGTCTAATTATGTGCCTACGAAACACCTAGTAAAATGCTCAATAAATACTTGACAAAAAAAACTAAAGTGCAGGGTGTCTGGGTGGCTCAGTCAGTTAAGTATCTGTCTGCCTTCAGCTCAGATCATAATCTCAAGGCTCCTAGGATCAAGCCCTTTAGCAGACTACCTGCTCAGTGGGGGAGCCTGCTTTTGCTTCTGCCCCTTGCCCTTGCTTGTGCTCTCTCTTGCTCTGTCAAATAAATAAATAAAATCTTCAAAAAAATAAAATAATAAAAATAATAAAGTGCAAAAATTTTAAATTTATTATAAAGTATTATTCTCGGGTACATTTGAATTTATTTTTTAAAATAAATTTTGAAAATTGAATTTTATTTTTTAAATAGAATGATTTAGATTAGGAAATGATTTAAATTAGTAATATTTATGAAAGACTATGCATATCAATCACTACTAAAAAAATCCTTTTTTCATGATCCCCAAAATAATAAAGGCAAAGATATTATATAATAAGAGACTTGCCTTTTAAAATTAAATATTTATGAGTTATCAAACTTAAAATACAGAATCTTGCTGAACTATAACATGGATACAAAAATATCCTTTCAAGCTATAATTTTCAGGGTTAATTAGGGAGGAATGCATTTCGATTTTATTAAATTCACCAACATGTATCTCAATTAAAAAAATTATCAAAGCTATATTTAACTGATACTAATAATACTTAGTTCTAAGAAATAAATCTGGTTTTACCAGGTAAGCTGTTAAGTAAAAAATTGGAGATAAATTACGTCTGAAAGCAATCACCAATATAACCTGAGTTATCCATTATCCTCTTAAAGAAAAAAATGTAATGAATGCAATTCAGACAGCAGAGTAATGTTTGAGAAAGTACCAAATGGAACAGAACCTGGTTTAGATAGAGGTAGAAGATGGCTATGTGCCAAAGAAAAGTCTCTAAAACTTAGAAAATAAAATGGAGGCATAAGTGATATATTTGTTGGATAAAGCAGTGGTTCTCAATAGGGATGACTTTACCCACTTCCCAGCCCAGCAACCCCACCCTACCCCACCCAGGTGTGGGTATTTGGCCATGCCAGCATTTTTGGTTGTCACACTAGGGAGGGGGAGGGAGTAATGCTGCCATCTAGTGGGTAAAGACCAAAGATGTTGCTAAACTTCCTGCACAGGGCAGCTGCCCACAACAAAAAATTATCCAGCCCAAAATGTCAATGGTCCCAAAGTTGAGAAACTCTAATGTAAATGAAGCTAATAGTAATAATAGCAAAAGGGACAAGATATTTAGTTCTTTTTTCCCTCTACTACCTCCATGATTTTAAGCAAGTTCAAAAGTTTATCTATTTCCCTTGTAAAAATGCAGTAGTAATAGTATTGTGCTTGCCTAAAACATGGTATCTAAACCAAAGATATAAAAAAATAAAATAAAATAAAATAAAATAAACCAAAGATATCTCATATTTTGCAGCCCTATGCTACTCTATGATTCCCACTAGGAAAATGTGAGCAGTTATGTTATCATATTCCATCTAGGCCCTACACTGAAACCTGAGACAGAATGCCTTCTTCACAAAGATCAGACTCTGAAACTAAGAAAGATCCCTGGCCTTATCATAATGTTAGTTTTATTTTTGTTGTTCTACCATTTAGTTTTAAGAAAAACAAAAGAAATTCTAATTGGCAATGCTACTGGAGAGAAAAGTAAAACAACTCCAGACTTAGTGGCTTGGTTAAATCCTCTGCCCATGTTTCACAGAGAAGCAAATAGCAAATATCTATAGCACAAAATCAAGATATAAATACCTTGTATAGAAGAAAAGTCATTCATTCAACACTAATTACCTAGTATGTGCTTAATACCACACTAGTTGGAGAAGATACAAAGACTAACAAGACAGTGCACTCAACCACAGTGAGGCTTTTAATCTAATCTGCAAGAGATTATAGAGGTGCTTCAAAAAAAACCCTACAGACATAAAGAGTTGCTTAGGAAATACAACAAAGATATATCAAAATTAGGGGAAGGGGGTAAAGGAAGTTTTCCTGAATAAGAAAAATGCATAAATTGAATTTTGAAAAACAATCAGATTATAAGAAAATTCTAAACAATGTGACCAGAAACATACCTGAATTGAAGGGAAGTTAGTTCAAGTTTTCTGAGACTCAAATTGGCTCATTACTCTATCCTGTTCTTGATATAAAGGGCGGAGGTGGGCGTGGGGGAAGAGAACCACTCTCCCAATAAAACTATGTCAAGGCAATCACTTGGTATTCTACTTCTGAAAAGTCACAAACTTGGTAGAGACAGTAGGAAGAGGTATCATGGAAAGACTCAGGGGAAGAAAATGGAGACTTCCCAGTTTCCAGAAGCTTGCTGACATCTCTCATTTACTTATTAAGTTTTATTGCTACTTATGGAAATTGAAGTTGTAATTTGAGAGTAAAATTATAAGAGATTTGATATAGTTTCTTGGTTTATTCAGGTTGGAAAAATTACTCAAAAACATTCAGATGACTATTTCTATCTTATTCAAAGTCTAATTAATTTCTTCTTGCTGTTGTTGTAATATAAAACAACCTGTGGCTTATATTTCTAATGAAACAAGTTTTGAAAAAAACTGTAATTATACAGAAACTTCTGAAACTTCAGCTTTAGTTTCTATATCTAGACAGTTCCATAGAACTACAATGATTTTAAAATTTAGCCAATGAGGAAACTGGCATAAGACAGGTCAAATGAAAATACTTAATACCAAGATCAGTTAATAGACCTGGATAAGAATACTAGAAAAATGAGGAGCCCTGAAAACATGCAGTAAATGCCCTCTTTTTAAAGATAAACAAACTGATAACCAGAATAGTTATAACTTGTCCAAAAAAATTTCCAAATCACAGTAATACAAAAAATCTTCATACCATTAACTAAATTAAATGTATCATTTGCCCAAAAGCAAATGATGAAAGGTTGAAAAAGTTGGATTATATGATGTCATGAGGTGAGATTACAAAACTGTTCCAAAGGAAGCCAATTTTAAGTCAGTGGTTTTCTAGTTACTCTTTTGTGGGGAGGAGTAAGTGGGAGGAGAAAGCAACTGGCAAGTAGCCTGGAGAGCAGGAAAAGAAAGCTCAACAAACCTAAAAAAACTTCTTCAGCACCTAAACCACTTAGCTTATCTCTACCACCAGTGGAAAGCCTACTAGGCCAAGTATCTAGACCTATCTTTAACAAAGGCCTAATCTCCCAGTGTACCCTGAACCTTTCTCTGGGCCCACCAAAGTATCTCCCCTCCATCAGTCTGCACTCTTTCACCTTATACACTATAATGTGCTATGTCAAGTTTCTCCATAGTATACAAGTGCTTTGAGGGCAGAAACACTGCCTTTATCCATTTTTATTATTTTCAAAACTCAGCAATATATATATACGACATATATAGTAAGCACCCAATTTATTAGATGAAGGAATGAGCTAATACATTCCACAATTCCGGAGTAATTCCCACTTAATATCTATGATTACAGTCATATGATCTTTAAAAATTAACTTTTAGAGCTAGCAGACCCTCATAGTTCCTCTTCTAAAAGACACAAGTCTAAATCAGTCTACTGATAGATGATCAAACTCTAGATACACATAACACCTGCAGCCTAATTACTTTATACATCAACTACTTTAACCTCCTTTTTACTAATTTATACATAGCACTACTAAAATAATTTTCTATGCTCCCAGCATTGGTATGAAGCATTGATATGATAGATAGTGCTCTCAGTTGGAGGCCATATAATTTAGTTAAAGAAGACAATGAGAGCAACCTTGCCCATCTGTCAAAATTCCAGTTTAAGAGAACTCAATTTTTTTATAAATCACTTATTTAATAAATCTAGCTTTAAAACAAATCCAAGAGTTTCAATTACCTCAGAAAGCAAAGAAGTTCTTAAAAACATCGTAACAAAAATAATTTTATAATTTCATGTTACATCACTCAACACAGAAACACACACACACACACACACAAACAAGCTGAATGACAGAAAACAAGAACAGAAAGAAAACACACAGATACAGGTATCACACAATGGCATGGCAGACAGGGAGTGGAAAAAAAAAGTGAATATATATTACTATATAGGCTTATTCTGCTTCATTAAAAACCATCAGAGAAACATTAACATTAAATATCTACCAGAGGTTTCAAAAAAACTGTGTCTATTAAACAGTCATCTGGGGTAAATTTCAAGATCAGAATCAATTTTGAATATACATTCTTCAAGTATCTATTCCCTGCCTCCTTGTTACTGTTACTCACTGCATATAACCCACTCCTCTAAAGCTCCAAATACATCTACAATAACAATTACTTCCAAATCTTCATCTGTAGTCCAGGTAAGAGTTTGTTTGGATGGGGGTAGGGGGCTGTCCTATGCATTGTAGAAGGTTTAGCAGCATCCCTGGCCTCTCTACTCACTGATACGAGCACCAACATCTACCCCCTTTCAGTTGTGATAACCAAAAATGTCTCTAGACATTGTCGAATGTCATCTGACAAATAAAATGGCCTCAGTTGAGAACCAGTGGTCTAGAATATGCACTCACTCTTTTTATCTCAAACAAATATCTATTGATCAACTAGTAGGTCTGTGTCAACCTCTGTGCTAGAGGCCAGAGAGACAAAGGTAATGGGAGGATTTCAGACAAATAAGCAATTACAGTAGACTGTGAGCTTTATGAAATGTGCACTTCAGAACTGTGACAGCATGTAATAAAGAATATAACATATAATAAAAAAAGATCAAGAGAAGCTTCCAGGAAGTGAAATTTAAGCAGAGAGTTATAGGGAAAAAGAATGAGTATAAACAGAAACAAGTGTAGTGAATCTCAGGAAATGAGACATTCAGAATGCATACATATAAAATACAGCACCTAATATTCATCTCTGAAAACCTATGTTATAGGTACTAAAAATATCACTGCGAATGAGACAAATACGGTCTCTGCTTTCACGGTATTTATAGTCTAATTATAGAAATACAAAATCTTAAAATAACTAAAAATCACAATATGGCATTAAATGCTTTGGAGCCAACAAGAGCACCATTATAGCAGGACAGAGTCACATTCACCTAGTTGGACCTGGCTTCCCCAAGCAAGCAACACCTAATTTGACATTCAAAGGATGAATGGGAGTAATACAGGAAAGAAGAAAACAATTTGAAGCAGGAAATATAGCTGTATAAACATGTACTCATTATAGAATATTTCAGTTTGCAGCTTTTACAAAATGAATCGGTCTACCATTAGAAAGAGCTGCTAAAGTTATCACTAAACTTCAACAACAAAAAGAAAATCGATTTTTTTCATTCTAAATTGACAGAATGTGCACTTTTAAATATTTCCTTCTAAAATTCTAAATTGGGGATCCCTGGGTGGCTCAGTGGTTTAGTGCTTGCCTTCAGCCCAGAGCGTGATCCTGGAATCCCGGCATCGAGTTCCACATCGGGCTCCTTGCATGGAGCCTGCTTCTCCCTCTGCCTGTGTGTCTGCCTCTGTCTCTCTATCTCTCATGAATAAATAAATAAAATCTTTAAAAAAATAAAAATAAAATAAAATAAAATAAAATAAAATAAATAAAATAAAATAAAATTCTGAATTGCCACAAGCATAAGGGATGGGAGGTGTCAAAAATAAGCCCTATCTTTGTGCTGATCCAAATATGTGCCCAGATGCTAAAATTAGAGCACTATCAAAATACACAATTCAAAATATGGTTGGACAAATTCTGAAAAGCAAACTGCAAAATGACATGCTATCTTTCTTGAAAAGTAGGGTTGGAATAAGAATGTATTAACACATTTGTAATTGCTTATAAGTGGATAAAGAAAGTGTGAAAAGTTAAACACTAACAATAATCAATAACTGAGGGAGGGATGCCATGTGAAAGCAAGACTTTCTTCTATGTATTTTTGTTTTTACAACATGTTAAAATTTCTGTATTATCTAGTCAAAAATTAAAAACATACCACTGTCAAATACAATTTTTTAAAAATCTATCATTAATGTTTCAATACTAAACATGTTATCAATAAAAAAGAACTATCCTTAATTCATTGTGTTTAATATGTATCACTTACATAAAACTGATTTTATACTTTATATATTCACCCTATTGGAATTCACTGATTCATTCATTTTTGTAAAGTCCTTATTTATATTTATTTCCCTTTGCTCTGCTACCAATATATCATTACCAGTGTCTTTTAGTTGTACAATAAGATTATGTATCTGTATCCAACTGAGACTGATTACAAATTATTCATCTTTGACTGTTTATTTTGTCAACAAAATTCAATGGAAATGCAATACTTTATTTCTTAAGAAAACTAGAAAAATGATGTTCTCCTTCTTCCTTATACAGAGCAAGCTAAGAATATTTTGCTGTGTTTTAACAGTTGAACAAGGAAAAAAATTAAAAATTAAGGTGTATTTTCTTTCTTGGCACTTCACTATTACAATTCTTTGGAAATTATTATATTTTTCAGTAAAAAATAAAATTTTGGGAAAAGATAGAATGACACTTTTCCAGTCTGCCAGGAAACAGAGCCCTTCTTCAAATGAAGACCTATCAAAATATGCAAGCAAATGTCATGGCAACAGAAGCTCTCACCATGGTAACATCATCCCTGCTTCAGAGGAAAACCACTCTAACTCGTCATGTACTTCAAGACAAGGCATTAGACTAATTCTAATTTTCATTTTACAATCTATCCATAACATTCAATATACCTGGCAGTAGTAGAGATTTAATAAAAACATTAATATTTCACGAGAAAGTAATATTAAAATCAAAGCTGACTCCATTTACATGCAAACTGATTAATGCCAGGGATATAAAATCAAGCTGACCCACCTTACAGAAAATCAAGATAGTGATGAAGACATAAAAAAACAATGACATCACAACTGCTTCAGAGAAAATACTTTTGACTCAATATAGAAAAAAATATACACAAAAAAATATACAGTTAATATTTACAGGATAGCTGATATATAAAAGCAAGAAAAGCCTTTTTAAAAAAATAAAACAAAGAATATAATTTCAAGATTTTTATTATTACTTTTACTTTGTAATCCATCATACAAAATTCTGTTTTTATTTCAGTGACGGATTACTAATAGAACAAAAATTCTTACTCAGAAATATGTGTCTCCAAAAAAAAAAAAAGAAATATGTGTCTCAGATAACAAAAGTAAAATCAAATATGGTTTTTAAAAGGTTAGAAATTAATCAGTTATTACTAAATATAAAATTTTACTATGCTACATAAATCGCTAAAATCCTCTTATAAAATACTATTAAGTATTATCAACTTTGTAAATGAAATTAAAAGATCTAATAGCTGTTAAGTAAAAGATCTACTACCTATAGCATATTAAAATGCCAAGGGTCATTTTTAAATATTCATTTTTAGATGACAAAGGTTAGCAATTCAAACTGTCAAGAAAATCATAATACTGAAAATAAAATAAAAATAAAATAAAATCTAACTGGTTTATGGTATAGACTAATAACCAAATGATCTCTTTAGTCTGATCAAAGTTTGAACCTTAAAACTTAAAAATACATAGGTTTACATAAAAATAAGCAGCTAATTTTTCCTTTGAAGAAAATACCCATTTTTCTCAAAACATTTAAACATTTTGTCAAATACAGCTTACATTTGAAATTTTTAAAAACAGTGTGCACAAAGTAATATAAGTCACCTTTAAATAAAAATCAGCTATTTTTGCATCAACAGCCAAGTACTTGGGGAAACCAAAAGACAGCATGTGATAAAGAGTAAACTGCCTTTAAATCTAATTTTGGTATTTAACTTGAAAACCAGGGGAAATCACTAGAGATATAGGAAGATCACTCTGAATGCAGTGTGAAGAAAAGACTAGAGGGAGACAAAGTGAATGTTGCAGGACCAGTTAGGATGCCACTGCAGCAGACCAGGCAAGAGACAATGAATGGTAAATCAGATTAGAGCTGTGACAGAGGTTACAGAGAGAAAAGGGAATAATGTATGAAATACTTAGGTGATACAGCAGGAAGACAGAGTAAGACCTGGACCTGGATTAGAGGGACGAAAGAAGGGAAAATGTCAAAGATGGCATCTAGCAGATTTCTCATTTAAGTGGAGTAGGAAATGCTGGGAAAGGAAAGGTTTTTACAGTTTGTGTGTTTGCTTGTTTCATTGTATGGGGAGTAGAAATGAAGTTTGGCTTTAAAATGTATTGAGTCTTTGGTGTTTCTGAGATTTTCAAAAGGCAATGTCAAGGTAGGCAATTAGATAACAAATACGGAGCTTAAATCAAAAGTCTGGCTTGTAAGAGGGTAACTAAAGCCATGGGTGTGGATAAGATTTCTAGGGAGAGAGTAGACCATTAGAAAGAATGAATGTCCAGGACATTAACTGAGAAAGTCCAAACTTGAATGGTTAGTAGAAGATGAAGAGCTTGAATGAGATGGAGAGAAAATGGTATAACACTAGAAGGAATTAGGAGCATGTGGTGTCATAGAGGCCATGAAAGAGAATATTTCAAGAAATAGTGGACAGCAGTGTAGACTACCACTAGATGATTAAGTAAAAAAAAATTAAAAAATTTAAAAGGCCCGCAAAATAATCTTGATTTTGCAATGAAGAGAAATTATTGTT
This sequence comes from Canis lupus baileyi, assembly GCF_048164855.1. Taxonomy (NCBI): domain Eukaryota; kingdom Metazoa; phylum Chordata; class Mammalia; order Carnivora; family Canidae; genus Canis; species Canis lupus. The sequence continues at coordinate 24,483,278 of NC_132844.1, read as the reverse complement.
GACTTTTCAAAAAAAAAAAAAAAAACCTGATTCACATAATATTTACTTAGGCAAAGCCCTTTTAAAAATACAACCTATCTAAAACTACAATACTTAAAAGAAATAAATCAGAGCTGTGATGTAAACACAATGCTTACATAGTAATCAATTCCTCCATATGGTCCTGAGGTAGTTCACAGAAATCTCTAACTTCAGAAATTAATGTTTTGAAGCCATTGGTCTAATCTTGGAAGTATCTTTTCAGCCCTGATTTTTCTATAATTCTGCAAATGCAATTTAATCTATTTTTTTAAATTGAGGCTTCCATGATAATTAATGACTGCTCTGTGTTTTAGTAAATATCAGATACTGGTGGATTTCTTTACAATCACAAAAAAATATACTCTAAGTTTTATTCTCCTGAACATATCATTAATTAACTTTGGTTTTCCTTTTTCCTATAAAAATAATGAGCTATGTGAAACACAGGACAATAAATGAAAAGGTAAGCAAACTTTCTTCTAAGCCAATGTTTGGTTTACACTCAATAGAATCACCACCTTTATATAGTATCTTTATCACTATTCTTCAGTTTTTTGCCAAGATTCAAATATTTTCGTTTTTACTCTTTAGCAAAAGTTATATGTTCTACCTTTTATCCAACTCTAATTCAGTCACTATAATTAATGTAATGGAGCAGAATTAACTTCTTGCTAAGTTTTAAGTAATTAGCACCAAACAAATGTAAACCAAAGGGTTTTTTCACAAGTAGATACAGAGGAATCCTCTTCATCCTTCACCATTCAATTGCCTTTGGAGTACTTCTTTGGTATCAGGGACTGGATTACAGGTTAAAAATCAAACTTTGTCTACTCTGACCCAGACTCCTCTCCACTTTATGCAGATTCACTCAGACTGCTAGAACGGTCACTCAGTTAGTTCCTTTCTTCATTTATTTTAAATTTTGGCCAAGGGAATCCAGCAATGCAATACTACATTGCGAAAAGTTTGGAAGATTTTCTGATAAACATAGTGAATTAAACAGGTGCATAAGTGATATTCACTTTGATTTGAAACCTCACTTAAGCAAGAGTTACAGAAAAGAAGTATCAACCGAAAAGGAAACATAGGAGGGAAGACAACAGCAGAAAACATGTCAATACATTTTTGAAAGGCAAAAAAAGAGATGGAGAAGTTAGTAGGGCACAGAGCACAGAAATCTGAATACTAAGTGCTTGCAGAAGAGGATACCAATGAAAGCGATTCATGCTGCATGTCACAGCTCCTCAGAACAGTTAGATAATGTGGGGAAAATAACTCAGAAGATAGCCACGGGGGAGAAAGTTGAGGCATGGCACTGAAAACAAGAAACGTTGAAAAATTTTAAAAGGAATATTTAAACCTCTATGTTCCCTCCTCCACCCTAGGCAAAATGCAGGAGATACCCTCACTCTGAAAAAAAACTGAAGCACAAAAGCTCTAGTCCAGAAGATTCAAGTGTAACTGAAGAGGGAAACTGAAACCTGATGAGTTCAGTAAGGCTTCCCTACTTAACAGTGGGCCCTCATCCCATTATCTTCTCTAGTCCAAGAATGTGCAACAATCAGGCAAATGCAACCAAGAAGGGGCCTGGAGGCTTGGTCTCTGAAGAGGTCAAAGAACTCCACAGAAAAGAACCTCAGATCCTAAGATTCAGATAACTCCCAATTTAAAAAGAGAAGGTGAAAAATTTACACATTTTAACATGATAAAAAAATACCATAATGCATATCATATTATTACAATATACCACATTAATCTGCCTAAGTGCCCATCATTTATCCTGCCTGCATTTAATTATTAAAGCTGAGTTTTAGATTTCCCCAGAAGAAAAATTTAGAAATGTTGGCAAATTTTACATTAAAAATTAGTTCTTGGTCTGATTAAGGTTCCTAAATTCTCATTCAGAATTTGCTTTCCATAGAAAGCCTAACAAAGGAAGGTAATTTACAAATCACACAAGTACAGAATCAGAAATTACACTGGGTATTGGGCTCTACAACTATTAGTGAGAAATACCACATCAAGCTAGGTAACAATGAAAGGTTGAAAAATGGCCCCCAAATACAATTGGGAAAGTTCATCCAAACAGTGTAATATTTATGCCATAAATTAAAAATGTTATTGCTTACCCTAATAAGTAGTCCTAAAATTACATATGATGAAAATGAATCATGGATACTAAATTATAGTAAATATACTGCCTTTAAATAGTGTAAAACCAGACCCACACTTAGTTGGTTGAAAAGGGAAAGATTAGCAAGCCTTAGATATTAAAACTAGAAATAAACTTTCTCTTTATAAACTGAGAGAATAAATAAAAACTGGAGTGGAAATAAATTTCTCATTGTGTGAGGCAATGTCATTTAATGCTCTGTCTCAGGACTATCTAAAATCACATCTCCCATCATTGGAAGCTACACCTGTCTGTAATCAACTCTGTTCTTACCTCTTTAGACAGAAAACTTAGAGCTGCTGAAAAGGAAAATTAATGTCTTTCCTTTCACTATGCAACAGCAATCAGATAAAGGCTATTTTTCTTGGTAAAGAAAAGGAACTGGACACCGTATATGAGCACTATGGTTTCAATCCCAAAGAATTAAGGGAAAGAAAAAAACTTAAGCATTCCTTCTTTGAAAGCAATAAAAAGAAATCATAAAAGTCATGAATTATTAGAAAAATAGATCTTAAACTCTGCTCTCTTTAGGAGAATATCATGAATACAATGTTTGATAATGTCATTCAAGTTCATCTACTTAATAGAAACTTAGATTTTCATTTTTTAAAAAGGTAGAAAAGTCACAAATCTCTGTGTAGAAACCAAGTATAGTCTCACTAGTGGCTCTGGTAAATCAAAAATGTGAAAATGGAACACAGAGGGCCCTTCCTGTGGTAGTGGCCCAAACTAAGGACACAGTACATAAGAATAGAAAAATCAGACTGAAATTACAAAAGTAAGATCATAAAAAAATAATAAACACTACAAAGTTGCATATAATGAAATTTTGCATATGAGTGAGAAAATTGCTCTCCTGAATGGATTCATGCTAAACTGGAACCTATCCTGGAAGACAGAGTTAATATATTTTATACTCAGAATACTCTTTAGAATATTTAACACAAACACAATAGAAATCAAACAAACAAACAAAAAACCTCACTGTAGAATTAGAATAGGACATGTGACTAAGTACCACATCCTTCTTACAGCCAGATGCCAATCTAATCAATTAACAGTGAAGTGCCACTAAAGGGCACACTACAAACACCATTAAAAGTATGCATCTGTGGTAAAAATTAAGACAGAAAGAGCTGACAAAGTGTACTTTTAAGAAATAAAAAAGTAGATAGAGGGATCCCTGGGTGGCGCAGCGGTTTAGCGCCTGCCTTTGGCCCAGGGCGTGATCCTGGAGACCCGGGATCAGATCCCATGTCGGGCTCCCGGTGCATGGAGCCTGCTTCTCCCTCTGCCTGTGTCTCTGCCTCTCTCTCTCTCTGTGTGTGACTATCATAAATAAATAAAAAAATTAAAAATAAAAAAAAATAAAAAATAAAAAATACATTAAAAAAAAAATAAAAAACTAGATAGAAAACCTCCATGAGAAATTACGATTAAAAATGAAACACATCAAAAATCATTAAAATGTTATGGAAAATGAAAAGAATTAATTAGCCAAAGATTAATAACTAGTACCGTATAGTGCTGTCATCAATTAAACTTTTGCCAAAATAAGTGGCTGTGAAATGCTTCTTCTAACAAAATGAGTCTTTGTAGATATGCACTAACCTAAGGATCTGAAAGGTTAAATTAATAAGAAATTGACAACATCCACTGATGAACAAAATATGACTTTCAAAGGCATTCCATATACTATAGTAACCTTAATAAATTTAGAATGCAAAAGTGAAAATTCTTTAAAAAAAAAAAAAAAGAGTGAAAATTCTATTGAAATGATGGTAGGAGAAAAAAATTATCAGAAATACAGTCATATAATGGTGATAGTGATAAACTTTATAACAACTCTATTTTATTTATTGCAATAATATAAATCTCCTTTTAAGAGATATATTGTTTTTATGAGAGTAATATTAGAATTTATTCTCTCTCTTATTAAGAATTCTTTACCCAATATATTTTCCCTGATATTGGCAGGAAGAATAAATTCTTTAGTGTTAATTTATACTCACATATGTTAATCATCATATGATCATTATAGAATTTCAGAGCTTAAACTATTATAACCTGTACATTTGACAGATGAAGAACTGGATAACCAAAGAGATATAAAGTGCCTTGTCTTAAACGGAGACCAATTCTAACCCACTGGGAAGTCTCTGAGAAGAATATGCAAGTAGCAAAGCTTGTATTATTGTTTCATGAAGAATAGTTGTTTGCATTGGGGATTCTGCAAGGAAATAAGTGAGAATTTAAAGAAGGTCACTGAAAAATTTCTTTAAAAAGAGAGCATAAATTAATTATACATATGCATGTACAAGAAAAATAAAATAGCTATAAATTTTAAAAATGTTTGCCTATATTTCTTTCTTTTGTCTGATTGCTGAAGCTAGGACTTTAGTACTATATTAAATAACAGTGATGAGAGTGGACATCCTTGTCTTGTTCCTGACTTTAGAGGAAAAGCTCTCAGTTCTTCCCCAATGAGGATGATACAGCTGTGGGTTTTTCATATATGGCCTTTATTACGTTGAAGTATGCTCTCTCTATCCCTACTTTTTTTAAGGTTTATATCATACATAGATGTTATATTTTGTCAAATGCTTTTTCTGCATCTATCAAGAGGATCATATGGTTCTTATTCTTTGTTTTATTAATCTTGACATATCACAGTGATTGATTTACAACTGCACCAAAAACCTTAAGATATCTAGGAATAAACTTAACCAAAGAGGTAGAAGACCTGTACTTTGAAAAGTATAAAATACTTATGAAAGAAACTTAAGATGACACAAAGAAATGGAAAAACATTTCATGCACATGGATTGGAAGAATGAACTTTGTTAAAATGTCTATATTATCCAAAGCAATCTATACATTTAATGCAAAGTCCATCCAAATACCACCAGAATTTTTCACAGATTAGAACAAACAATCCAAAAATTTGTATGGAACCAAAAAGACTCCAAATAGCCAAAGTAATCTTGAAAAAGAAAAGCAAAGCTTGGAGGCATCACAATTCCAGCCTCAAGTTATATTACAAAGCTGTAGGGATCAAGACAATATAGCCCTGGCACACAAAAAAACAGACACATAGATCAATGGAACAGAACAGAAAACCCAGAAATGGACCCATAACTACATGGTCAACTAATCTTTTACAAAGCAGGAAAAGAATATCCAATAGAAAAAAGACAGTCACTTCAACAAATGGTGTTGGAAAAACTGGACAGCTACATGCAAAAGAATGGAATGGACCACTTTCTTACACCTTATGCAAAAATAAATTCAAAACAGATTAAAGACAGGGGTGCCTGGGTGGCTTAGTCGGTCGGGTATCCGACTCCAGATTTCAGGTCTGGTCATGATCTTAGGGTTGTGAGATCAGGCTATGTCTAGCTCCACACTCAGGGCAGAGTCTGCTTTGTACGACCCCATGCCAACCCCCCCACCCATTGCTTACGTGCCTTCTCTCTCTCTCTCTCAAATAAACAAATAAATAAATAAAATATTTTTTAAAAAATAGATTAAAGACATATGAGACAGGAAACTAACAAAATGCTAAGGAAGAAACTATCAAAATGCTAGAGTAAACTCCTTGACATTGACCATAGCAACTTCTTACTAGATATGTCTCCTGAGGCAAGGGAAACTAAAGCAAAAATAAACTACTGAGTTTTCATCAAGATAAAAAGCTTCTGCACAGCAAAGGAAACAATCAACAAAACTAAAAGGCAACCTTTGGAATGGAAGAAGATATTTGCAAACGACCTATCAGATAAACAGCAAGTATCCAAAATCTATAAAGAATTCATCAAACTAAATAAAAGAATTTATCAAACTTAACACTCAAAAAATAGTCTAGTTAAAAAATGGGCAGAAGACATAACTAGACATTTTTCCAAAAACATACAGATGACTAACAGATACATGAAATGTTGCTCGACGTTACTACTTTCTAGGAAAATACAAATCAAAACTACGATGAGTTATCACTTCACACCTGTCAGAATAGCTAAAATTAACAACATAAGAAACAAAAGGTGTTGGCAAGTATGCAGAGAATGGTAAATCTCTTACACTGTTGGTCGGAATGCAAACTGGTGCAGCCACTCTGGAAAATAGTATGGAGGTTCCTCAAAAAGTTAAAAATAGAGACACCCGACAACCCAGCAATTGCACTACTAGTTGTTTACCCAAAGGATACAAAAATACTTATTCAAAGGGATGCATGCACCCTGCCCAAAGTTTATAGCAGTATTATCAACAATAGCCAAATTACAGAAACAGCCAAATGTCCATCAACTGATGAATGGATAATAGTATATCTATCTATGTGTGTGTGTGCGCATATATATGTGTGTGTGTGTGTGTATATATATATATATATATATATATATATATAATAGTGTATTGCTCAGCCATAAAAAGGAATAAAAATCTTGCCATTTGCAATGACCTGGGTGGAGCTAGAGTGTATTATGCTAGGCAAAATAAGTCAGAGTAAGACAAATACCATATGATCCCACTCATGTGGAATTTAAGAAACAAAACAGATGAACACAGGGGGTAAAAAAAAAGAGAGAGAGAGAGAAACGGGAGGAGGGAACCAGAAAATAGACTTAATTATAAAGAACAAACTGAGGGTTACTGGAAGGGAGGTGGGCTGGAGTTGGGGTGAATAGGTAATAGGGATTATGGAGGGCACTTGTGATGAGCACTGGCTGTTGTATGTAAGTGATGAATCACTAAACTCTAACTAATTGTACACTGTTTATCAGCTAACTACAGTTTAGATAAAAACCTGAAGAAAACATTTTTTTCCTATATTGATAAAATATAAAACCAGTCAAATCTGAAAGGCAAGAGGAAAATCTAATGATATATTTTCATTTCTTTGATGAACATTTTCTAAGACATATTGGGACAAACACTATCCTAGACATTGGACAAGTAAAGATAAATAAGAAAGGAAAGTACTAATAACCTCAGAGAAACCCACAGTATTTATGAAACAAAAACATAATCAATATTTACCTTGTGAGGTGGTAGCTACTTCTTTACCTAGTATAAGAAACAGCAAGGTTATCTTGGAGCTCTTTCTTGCTTTGAGAATAATCATTTAAGTCATCTATCTTAATTATAAAGATTCTTAGCAAGTAATAACAACTCTTCAAGAAAAGAGGAAAACAAAATTTTTCTTGGTTTCATAAAAGCAAACCTCTCCCCATAAGTCTTAAGAAATGGAGAGCAGGGACAAGATGGAATATGAACAGGAACCCAATCTCATCAAGCCTCCAACTGTTGTTTCTTTTTCAGTCACAATATTACATCTCTCTTCGTCTGGTAGCCTCAAATGAGATCAGTTGGCGTCAAAGAATCTGAGAATCTCCATGTCAGGGAACGGGAAGGTACAGATCTGTGACCACGGCCTAAGCTGTTACAGGAAAGATTTACTTCTAGACAAAGGTGTATATGAGGCTAGAAATCACTTTGACCAAGGCAGTGTAACAGTAATGACAGAGGAACAGTATGTGATGTGCAGGTATATGTGTGTGCTGCCCAAAGAATTAAAACAGATTAAGTGCTCATGCCTAAGGTGACCTAGAAGAAATCTAGAAACTACTTTTCCATCTTCTCTATACCCTAAAAGACTACCATCAGGTGTTAACAGGAGTAACTTAGAAATACCCATCCTCAACAACATCAACAAAGAAATGATGGCAGCAAATGCACAAAAGGATAGGGTCAATCTAAGAACTCAGCAGAATTCCCCCTTTCTAGAATCTGGTAGCCAGAATCAAGGTGGCTAAGATGGGATAAGTTTAAAAATCTCAGGACATAACTGTAAGGGGGAAAACCCTAGGAAGTAAAAAGGGATGCTTACAGTACTACACTACACTGTGACTCATTTCTTCACAGGAGAGAAGCGGTCAAGCTATTCCATTTGAATAATAAGGAAATATAAACTTAATTTTGTTCTGCAAGCTGGGAATCCCCAGGATGGGTGGAGACAGTGAAGAGAAGTCTCAAGGAGAGAAAGCAAGGCAGCAGGACACTGGAATGAAAGGCTCTGGGCAGCCCGGGTGGCTCAGCGGTTTAGCACCACCCTTGGCCCAGGGCATGATCCTGGAGACCTGGGATCGAGTCCCATGTCGGGCTCCCTGCATGGAGCCTGCTTCTCCCTCTCCCTGTGTCTCTCATACATACATACATACATAAAATGTTTAAAAAGAAAGGCTCCAAAAGGAATGCCTTCAAGTAAAACTCAAACTGGATATATCACCTGATAAATCTGACTGTATTGAAAAAAAATTAAATAGTTCCTTTAAAGAGTTTAAGGGAAGAAGTAGTGATAATCATAACAAATGAAAATATAAGGCATTTCCTAACTTTAGAGGAAAAAAGTTTTCTATGAAAATATAATATTATACAACTTGACTCAGATGTGAACAATATTTATGTTACCACAGAAATACAAATACTGAATATTCATTTGACCAAAAATGTGATATAATTATAATGGGATGACAGAAGGAGAAGGGGTGATGTTGGAGGAGTGAAAGAACTCAATCCTGTTCTTCAACAGCAGAGAGTAGGCAGATCATGTATAAAACAGAAAACCAAGGAAGAGCAGCATAAACAGATTCTGTAGAAATAGAGGAAAAAGAGAAAAAACACACAGCAAACACAACAGAAAATAATTACCTCCTAGGAGTGGCATGTTGAATGTAGGGAAAAGTATGAGAAGAGATTGTTCTATTTTTCGGTAGAAGCCATGATATTGGATATTTTGACTTTTAAAAACATATGCATATGTTATTATGTGTTACTTGGAACTTACAGTATTTTTTCCATAATATTACCTTCTTTATTTTGAATATACAAAAAAAAGGAGAAAACGATAAGAAATACGATAGCATAAATCCTCAAAAAACTATTACACTCAGATCCAAAGGTATATTAAAAATTATGTCAAAAAAAGTATATATGTCATAATTAGGTAGCATTTATGTCAGAATGTAAGGATGGATCAACAGGAGAAAATCACTATAATTTACCATGTCATGAAAAGGAAAATGACATGGCAATCTCAATCAACAGATACAAAGAAAACACTTGTTAACTCCGAAAACCTATTTATGATTGGAAAAAAAAAATCTGAATAGAAACAAAAATTTCTTAGCATGATAAAGATTCTCTAAGAGAAATATACCAAAAACATCCTTAATGGAGAAAATTTAGCCACATTTCCTTTGTAGTTGAGAATAAGGTAAGAATGTAACCCTCTCCTCCACCCAATAAAGTCAATGTTTAAGCCAGTACTAGAGGTTCCGGGCAATATGTAAAATTAGACAATAATTAGAACTAAGAACACTCAACAAGATTCTTGAATCAACAAAATAAGTCAACAATGTGGCAGTACGTTAGAAGTACCAAATAAAGACACCATTTACTCTAAAAATGGGAAATAATAAATATCTAGAAATTAAACGACAACAATTAAAAACTTACACTGAATTAGAGAACAGAAAAAGACCTGAAAAGAGCTAAACCTTATTCACTGAGATGAGCTAAACCTTATTCACTGAGATTTCACAGTGTAAAAACATCAACTTTTTCCAAATTAAATTCAAAGCAATTCTAAATGAGCTACTAACAAGAATTTTTCGGTAACCTGACAAGCGACTTCTGAAATTTATATATTAAACCGAATGTCCACACATATTTAAGAAAATCCTGACAAAGAACAAAGACTTGCCTTACTAGCTATCAATTACAAAATCACTGTACTAACAAGTCTGGTTATTTGAGTGAGAACAGACTAATACATCAGCTGACTTTTCTAGACATGCCACAGGCTCACATGTCAAGTCATTTCTCTTACATATACTGAAACCTCATATACACATGGATGTGAATTATGAGTTGAACACAGTAAAATTTACTGCAATTACTTCTATCTTTAAACTTCATTTCAATCTAGGGAGATAAGGCCTAGAAAATACTGGAATTCAAAGATCTAGCTTCCATCTTCTTAAGATAGCATTTTCTACAATTTTCCCCAGCCTTTAACTCTCCTCCATCACCTTTCCCTCAACCACAGAATAGCCTTTCCCTACCTGTTTGGCAAAGGGGACTGGAAGGAAGATAGAAGCCAATCACATATCACATTATATCTAAACTTGTATATTAAAGTTCTACTATATATGTAAAATATAGATAATATAGTATTTAATACACAATCTTCAAAAATATTAGTTTCCTTCCCTTTCTCCAGGTACCCGGTTTGATGTCTCTCTATACAACTTCCTAGTTAGCCCATACCCTAATTTCTAAGGCTAGAGTTACTGAAGGAAAAATGCAGTGTATGAGGCATACTGCAGCACATGCTGAGGTGTAGTACATTAACTGCATGAGGTATAGTACAACTCTTTCCTGCAGAGCAGTGGTTTTCATACTTGAACATGCATCAGAGTCAGTGGAGAGCTTGTGAAAGCACAAATTGCTGGACTCCATTCCAAGAGTTTCTAATCAGTAGTGTCTAGGGTGAGCTGCTTTTATAACAACTTTCTGGGTGGTGCTAATTTCCTTGTCCACAGGCCACATTTTGAGAAACAGTGCCCTATGGAGCACAAGGTGTTAAATGAGGGCAATTTTGTTCTCCACGGGAAAGCAGGCAGTGAACGTGTATATTTTTGGTTGTCATACCTGTAGAGATGGGACTGAGGGAAGAAGTAACTCCGGCACCTAGTAAGTACAGACTAAGGATACTGCTAAACCCCCTAAAATACACAGGACAGCTCCCCAAAGCAAAGAATTATGTGGCAAAAAAATGTCACTGGTGCTAAAGCTAAGAAACCACACTATCAAGCAAAAATGGAACTTACACCCAATATATGATGACCATTCAGTTACTGCAAGTTCTTCAGTGAGTTTCAGAAATCTGACATGTATTATTCAAAGAATTATATTTTCTTCAAGTATTACAGATTCTTTGAATTTCACTCATCCATAACAAATTTTAGAAATATTAATATTTAAGGGTAATTGGGGTACAGAAAGAAATAAGCATTTAAGTAATGTTATCAGTAGACTTCTAGTAAGGAAACAAATTAACATTTTGCAAGAATTATTTAAAAAACTAATTGTATCAAAAGACTAATTTCCTTGAAAATTAATGATCAATGTTTATTTCATAAGCTTAGTGAAAAGCAAATAACTGTTCATTTTATCATTATATATTGAATATAAGTGAAATATCTTGTAATAAATTATTTAAGGATAGGCAGTGATTGTAGCAGTAATCAATCCTAAGTAAATATACCTCAAGAAAATGTACTTTATATATACATATACATGCATGTGTAGACATATATTTATATACATACTACAAATGCACACACCGCGTGCACACACACACACACACACACACGAACTTACTCCAACAGGCTGAAAAATAAGTCCATCCATTTCATGGCTGACTTCTTTGGCAAAATTTCCTTCAAGTAACTATAAAATAAATACACACATTTTCAGAAATACAATAATCACTTAAAGAGTATTTTAATTTTTTGCAAGCTTTACAAAAATTTCTTAATACATAAGCTTTAAGAACTGAAATACAAAATGGGGGAGACAGATGACACAGAGGGATCTAGATTAACATATTGCAAGATTTTTTTTTTTAATGAATAAAGACTGTCACTCCATGGCAGGCTAGATATCTTGAAAAAGTCGTAACTAAAACAACCAAAATGATGGATAAAATATTAAAAACATTTTTAAATGCATTGCTGAGGCAGCACAAAAGGAAGGAAGACAGAGGCCAAAATCAAAGTGAAAATAGAAATTCTGAGAAGTAATTAGTACAGGGAATAAAACATAAAACATGCACAAAAAAAGGAAATAGCAGAGAACCTGCAAGGGGTAGATGGAGGCTGGGGGCAGAGGAGATATCCCCTGAGAATCTGTAACCACAAGCAAGCTCAGACATGGGATCACAGTCCAAAAACATATCATCTGTGTCTTCCCCAAACCCACCAGATTTTTTAAAAAAATTTTGTCCTACTTTTTGTTTTGTTGTCTTTTTTGTATTTTTTCAAGCAGAGAAATGCATTACAAGGGATACACAGTATAAAATACAAATGAGTTTTTTCAATATCATTATCTACTAAAGAGTAGAAGACATAGTCCCAAAGCTCTCTCATTAGTTCTGAGCAAAGAGTTTTAAATGTTTCTTTCACAGATTTCTATTATTCTGAAGAACTGAATATGTGTTATCACTAACGGAAGCCCTAAACATTGATTTCCGTATTTCAGAGAGCCAGAGTCTGACCAATTTACAGCACAGTCCAGATAGGTCCAGGATTCAAATATTCCATATCCAAAATTTTGGATATGCCCCAGGAGACATCTCTTTTATCACAGTTACAACCTCTTAAAACCACTTCATCTATAGGGAGATTTGTACTCCAAAAGCAATAACCAAAATTTCAAGTTTATTTCACATGCAACAAATCTGTGAGTCTCATCCCAAACTGTGGCTTCATCTTCTCTGCCACTTCATTCTTCAAAATTTGTAATTTGTCTAAACTGAGGGCAGTTCAGAAAGAAAAACAAGAGCAATCTTAGTTTGCAACGACTTTAAGACCACTCTGATTTAAATATCTAAATTCCCTTAAAACTATAAAGCTCCTTAGTCAAATTCATAGGGACAGAAAATTAGGGAGCCCGGGCAGGGGGAGTCAGGGGAGAATAAGGAGTTAGTGTTTAATAGGTACAGAGTTTCATTTGGAATGATGAATGATGATGAGAATGATGAGAAATGATGAGTGAAATCTGGAAATGATGAGAAAAATGGAATGATGAGAAAAATCTGGAGATGGATAATGGTAATGGTTGCACAACAATGTGAATGTCCTTAATGGCACTGAACTGTATGCTTAACAATGGTTAAAAAGGTAATTTTAGGTATATTTTAACACAGTTTTTTTTTAAAAACTACAATGCTCTTGAAGTTCTCTTTTTGGTTCTGCTTTTTCCTTTTATTACAATATTAAGACTTCTTAGGGAGTTGGCAAACTGGGAATCTTAGTCACATTATCCAGAGTCTGGCCAAACAGGCAAAAATTTCAAGAGTTCCAAGATTCATATGTTTGTCTCCAATGCACTCAGTATAAATGACCTAACAAATTAAGAAGGCAATTTTCCAGAATAAAAATTCCATGTGAATTAAAAACACTGATTTCTTATAAATTTCTTTTAAGAGAGGAAAAATAAACCCTAAGCATCAAAGAGTCAAAATATCAGCTTACATTCTTGCTGGAAATTTGGAAGACAATGTTAAATTAAAGACTTTGGATCATGTATGTGATATATTCATCCTAGAGGAAAAATTTTTGAAACTTGTTCTCATACTGAGAAGCATATCTAATTAGACCTTCATGTTCTATTTCAACCTTTTTCAAATATTCACAAACTAATGATGGGTAAAGGCTCAAGCAAGATAGAAAAAGTATAACTTTAATACTTCTTATATCCTATCATGTAAGAAAAGGTAACCTGCTAAATTCATAGCACAAATTCTACTAAGAAATAATACAACGAAAACCAATGCCACATCACCATTAAAAAAAAAAAAAGTTTGTTTGTTTGTTTTTTTTCAAGTAGGCTCTGCACCCAACCTGGGTTTCAAAATTACGATCCCAAGACCAAGAGTCACATGCCCTACCAGCTGAGGCAGCCAGGTGCCCCTAAAAAACTTTTTAAAGGTTAAAGGAATTTGTTCTCCTTTAATTGTAGGTACATCATCTATGGCAAGTAAATATAGCTTTTCCATTCTTAGATCTGAAGTCTCAAATTTATATAATGGCTCCTCCCTTTATACAAAGTATGTATAAAGTAACAGTATAGAGTTGGTAAGACTCTAAATAACATGATGTTACTTGTTGCAGAAATGAAAATAACTTCTTCATTTTTTATTTTACTTTTTATGAACTAAAAACCTGTTGAGACAAAACAAGAAACAGTTTTTGTTTTTACTCTTATTTTACTCCTTGTTGATTACTCCAGACAATCTTTCTTTTTTAACATTTACATTAGCACCTATCACATACTATAGGACCTATAAAAAAGTGTTGTTGTGTTTGGTTCTTAAAATATGTCATTCAAAATACATAATTCTTCACAAGATTTGTATTTCTGAGTTATTATTATTTAACTTGCCAGAAAAAGAAACTGAGGCTATTAGAGATTCAGTAATGAGCTTCAAGCCAGACAGCTAAAAAAAAAAAAAAAAAAAAAAAATAGATTTCAATTAAAAATGAGAAAAAAAGCAAAGAAAATCTGCTTTAACTCTGAAATAAATGTCCCAAACATTTTTGCAACATCCTATATATATAGGTCCTCCAATCATCATTCAAGGTTTACATATTTTATTTTCTTCATTAGATTGTATATATGTATGTATGTATATGTACGTATTTATTTATTTGGAAAAGAGAATGCATGTAAGCAAATGTGGGAGCAGGAGTGAGAGGCACAGACAAGCAGACTGTACTAAACACAGAGCCCGAAGTGGGACTTGCTCTCACAACCCTGAGATAATGACCTGAGCCAAAAACAAGAGTAAGATACTCAACTGAGTCACCCAGGCACCTCAATGTTTATAGACTTTAAATGTATTGTACCATGTACTACTATATAAAAAAAGGTATATACAAAGGTAGGTAAAATTCTTGAAGGGGAAGAAAATATTTTTTAGGAATAGAGATCAAATCTATATATTGTATGAATATTGTATAATTTATCACTAATAGAGTTACGTGTTCATATTTGAAATCATATAAAGTATTTAAATTAAATCATATAAAGTATGTTAAATTAAAAATACTGCTCTTTCCCCTTCACAACTCTTGAAAGACAATATATCCAAATTTCTCGTCATCTTCATATATCACTATCTTCATCATTATAGCCAAAATTTAAGACATTTAACCTATTTTCATTATTATCACTCTTGTCTCCTGAATAACAATATACTTCAAATTATACATGCAACTTTCACAATAAATCTTATCCCAAGTTAAAAGTACCAATTGAATAACATTAGGAAGGCTTTTCCCCTTCATTCATTCTATATGTCTATGTTCATAATCTTCTAAGTGTTTAGCCCCTTTAAAGTTATCTTTAAAAAAAAAAAAAAGATTTTATTTAATTATTTGAGACAGAGAGAGAAAGAAAGAGAGCATAAGCGATGGTGGGAGAAGGGTAGTAGAAGGAGAGGGAGAAACAAGTTCCCCACTGACCAGAAAGCCCACACAGTGGGGTTCAATCCCAGAACTCTGGGATCATGACCTGAGCCAAAGGCAGACATTTAACCAATTAAGCCACCATGTGCCCCTCCTTTAAAGTTATCTTTAAAAGTCTGTTTTAAGGGAAAGTTCCACTTTCACTTACTATAAAAAGTGGCAAGAGAATGTTGCTTCTAATATGATAATTCTTTTTTTTTTTAATTTTTTTTTTTTTATTTATTTATGATAGTCACAGAATGAGAGAGAGAGGCAGAGACACAGGCAGAGGGAGAAGCAGGCTCCATGCACCGGGAGCCCGATGTGGGATTCGATCCCGGGTCTCCAGGATCGCGCCCTGGGCCAAAGGCAGGCGCCAAACCGCTGCGCCACCCAGGGATCCCCTAATATGATAATTATAAAAAAGCAGATAATCTATAAAATCATAATTTTTGATAAGGCTATTTAGAAAGCTAAGGTCTCTAGGCAACAGGATGAACTGAATCCCAACCCCCTCCCAAAAGGAGAGAGACATATAAATTGATCCACCTTTGGGAGAATTCACCTTTTGTATTGATTTGTATTGATTCAATACAAAAGATGAACAGTTTCTTTTGGTAGAAACTGTTCTTTGCTCCACACTCTCAATAAGCCCATGAATAGCAGTCATAGGCTGAGGGGATGTGAAGTCTCTGGAGTATGAAAGATAATTATATAGCAACACAAACCCATCTCCGAAAGAGAACAGACTGATTCAACCACTAATTTCCCCACTTCAAATGAGATCTATAACAAACTGAAAAAGAAGTATACCCATTTACTAAGCATAAATACATTTACCTCAGTCTCTACTGTTCAAACAGAAAAAAAAAAAAATCTAGCACCCAATAAAAAAAATTATCACATATACACAAAGCAAGAAAAAAAAATGATCTACATTCAACAGGTAAGACTGTCAAAAGAACAAGACTCAGATATGGCTAATGTTTTAAAACTATAAAATACTTTAAAATAACCTTAACAGGGCAGCCTGGGTGGCTCAGCAGTTTAGTGCTGCCTTCAGCCCAGGGCACGATCCTGGAGACCTGGGATCAAGTCCCACGTCAAGCTCCCTGCACGCTTCTCCCTCTACCTATGTCTCTGCCTCTCTATCTCTCTGTGTCTCTCATGAATAAATAAATAAAATCTTAAAAAAATAAATAAATAATATAAAATAATCTTAATATTTTAAAGGAAAGGGTGAAAAACATGTATGAACAAATGTGGAATTTCTGCACAAAGAGATGAAAACTATAAAAATGAGACAAGTAGAAATATAAAATATAAAAAAAGGTATTAGATAAAAAGAATGCTAATCAATGGAAATAATAATCAATGGGATTATAGCAGACTGAACACAACAAAGGAAAGAATCACTGAGGGAGAATCTTGAAGAAGAAAACTGTATCAGTTCTTCCAACTGAAACACAAAGAATAAAAGGGGGGGAGAAGAAACTGAGAATTAAAGAGCCAAGAGATTAAAAAGATATAACATCCGTACAACTGGAGTGTGATTTTAAAAGAAGAAAGTGATAAGGAAACAAGAAACAATTTGGAGGAATAATGCCTCAGAGTACTGCAAAATTAAACACACATTTGCACATGTACATACCCCAAGAGAAGCCTAGAGAACAAAAAGGATTTAAGAAAAAGAAGTATAGTCAAACCCCAGTAAGAAAGAACAAAACTTACATGCAGAGGTATAAAAATAAGAACAACAGCAGACTCTTTGACATGAATTACATAAGCCAGAAGGTAATAGAATACCAGCTTTAAAGTACTAATAGAAAAACTATAAACCCAAAAATCTTTAACAAATGAAAATATCTTTAAAAAATGGGGGCATTATCAGGGAAATACAAATCAAAACCATAATGAGATACCACCTCACACCAGTGAGGATGATAATTAACAAGACAGGAAATAAATGTTGGAGAGGATGTGGAGAAAGGGGAACCCTCTTGCACTATTGGTGGGAATATGAACTGGTACAGCCACTCTGGAAAACTGTGTGGAGGTTCCTCAAAGAGTTAAAAATAGAACTGCCCTATGACCAGCAATTGCACTGCTGGGGATTTACCCCAAAGATACAGATGCAGTGAAATGGCAGGACACCTGCACCCCGATGTTTATAGCAGCAATGTCCACAATAGCTAAACTGTAGAAGGAGCTTCAGTGTCCATTGAGAAAGATGAATGGATAAAGAAAATGTGGTCTATATATACAATGGAATATTACTCAGCCATTAGAAATGACAAATACCCACCATTTGCTTCAACATGGATGGAACTGAGGGTACTATGCTAAGTGAAATAAGTCAATGGGAGAAGGACAAACATTATATGGTCTCATTCATTTGGGGAATATAAAAAATAGTGAAAGGGAATAAAGGGGAAAGGAGAGAAAATGAGTGAAAATATCAGTGAGGGTGACAGAACGAGAGACACCTAACTCTGGGAAACGAACAAGGAGTGGTGGAAAGGGATGTGGGTAGGGGGTTGGGATGACTGGGTGACAGGCACTGAGGGGGGCTCTTGATGGGATGAGCACTGGGTGTTATGCTATATGTTGGCAAATCAAACTCCAATAAAAAAATATACAAAAAATTAAAATAAAAAATAAAAAATGGGGGCAAAGTAATTTTTTTTCCAACAGACAAAATCTGATAAAATGAATTTCCACCAGGCTATCCTACAAAAGATTTTAAAAGTCTTCTAGTAGAAGAAATATGATATAAACAAACAACAAAAACCTGTATCTAAACAAAAAATTTCTGAAGTGCTTCAGAAATGGCTGAAAACTAGATAAAACAGACACCCATGACTCCTAGATGGAGTCATATGTACCAGTGAAGGAGATGAAGTTCATGGATGACAAACTAGGAGGGCTGCCAAGCTGGATACTAATGCAGAATTTCACCCCTACAGGCACTGCTGGAGCACTTTACAGAGGTTACTACTGGTACTACAACAACAAGGACGTCAATATAAGAAAAGGGGGCATCACTGAGATTTCTATGGTGCTGGCAGCTATGGGCTTTTCAACTACTGTCATTGCTACCAGGAACTTAAACATGAGCAGCTACAAAAGTACCACTGAAGAAGGCCCAGTGTGGAGGCACATTCTGCATTCCTGACCATGACTTTTCCCTGGCACCTGAATCTTTTCATATCCTAATTGAGAATTAACATCCAATAAAAGATGACTGGAAAAGAAAAGAAGAAAAGAAAGAAAGAAAGAAAAGAAAAGAAAGAAAGAAAAGAAAAAAAAGAAAAGAAGAAAAGAAAAGAAAAGAAAAGAAAAGAAAAGAAAAGAAAAGAAAAGAAAAGAAAAGAAAAAAGAAAGAAAAGAGGGAAGGGAAGGGAAGGGAAGGGAAGGGAAGGGAAGGGAAGGGAAGGGAAGGGAAGGGAAGGGAAGGGAAGGGAAGGGAAGGGAAGGGAAGGGAAAGGAAGGGAAGGGAAGGGAAGGTTGAACAATAGAATAAATCCTTTCATATCCTATATGAGAATTAACATCCAATAAAAGATGACTGTTAAAAAGAAAAAAGAAATGGTTGAAAAATAGAATAAGATATTTGTTAATTTCTTTAAAAGATAACTAATTAAAGCAAATATATTAAAATGTACTGTGTAGTTTATAACATGCTTTTGGAAGCAAAATATATGACAGGAAATGGAATGATATTGTTGTATGTTTTTTACCCCAACTATAAAGTGATACAATATTATTTAAAGATAAACAGTGAAAGGCTAAAGAGATATATTATAAATCTTAGGCTAACTCCTAAAATATAAAACAACGATGTATACCTAATGGGCCTAAAGTGGAGCTATAAAGAAATGAAAACATTCTCAAGTAATCCAAATGACAGTAAGAGGGAAAAATGGAAATAGGAACACACAGGCAAATACAAAGTAGCAAGATGGTAGATCCACACCAAGCCACAGTAATAATTACATTAAATTTAAATGGTACAAGCACCCCATGTAGAAATTGTCAGGAAAAAAATAATCAGAACCAACTAACTATAGGCTGTCTACAATAAACCCACTTTGTATATAAAGATTGAAAGCAGAAGGATAGATTAAACTCACACAATGTTATAGGTTAATTATGCCTCAATAAAGCTGGATGGATGGACAGAAAGATAAACGTACAATGAGAGAAAAGATATTAAATCCTAACACTAATGAAAAGAAAGCTGAAGTGGCTAGCCTATATTAATATTCGACAAAGAAGACAAGAACAAGAAATATTGCCAGAGATAAAAAGGACCTATAACAATCTTAAGTGTATATGCACCTCACCAAAAATAGTAATAATTCAAAATGCATTTTTTTAAATTAACAGAGTAGATAATAAAAATAAGGCAAAACTCCTCAATTATACATGGATCATTTAAGACTCTTTTCCAAATAAATGATTCGACAAGTAGAAAAAAACATTCAGTAGAGATAAAGATGTCTTGAAAACACATATGTTAGAGTAGGCAGTTAGTTAGGTTCTAACAGGACACCTGGACATTGGCAAAAAGGAAGTCATGGTCAGCTCTTGGGAAAGTCAGAGGCCAGTCCTGGCACCATCCAAAACAAAGCCACATGAAGCAAACCCAAGATGGCTGACATAGGAGGCCAGAAACTTGGAGGCCTTTTGTGGATGACCACATAAGGAAGAAAACGCCCAAAACCTGCTCCCAAGAAATCCTCATCCCAAGTAATATTCTACCCCCTGGTTAACAACTGTCAATAAAAGGTAGAAACTCAAACTCCAGGACATGCAACTCTGTCTCTGCTTCTGTCTCTGTCTGACTCTCTCTCCGTCTCTGACTCTCTCTCTCTCTCCCACTGTCTCTTATTCAAGCTCATGGGCTCTCATCTCTACTTTTCACTTAATAAACTTTCCTGTATATGTTACTTATCTGCTGTGCTGCAGTCTGAATTTGAATTAATTCTTGTTACAAGATCAAGAATCTTCAGCAATTCCTTTGTCTGGCTGGGTTGAGGCCCCAGGGTCCAAGGTCTCCCCAGTTTACACAGCAACACTTAAAGAACACCAGTCAGAAAATGAGTGAGTATATGGAACACTATAGCAACACTGAAACAACCTGACCTAGCTGACATTTACATGACATTCTATCCAACAACAGGAAAAAATATTTTTCCAAGTACATAGAGCACATTTATAAATCAAAGTCACACCAAGTATGTTTTCTGATCACAATGAATTAAATTAAGTATCAAGAAAAAGATATCTGGGAAAGCCCCTCAATGTTTGGAAACTTAACACACTTGTAAATAACCCATGAATAAAAGAAGAAATTAAAAGAGAAAACTTAAATATTTCAAATGGAAGGAAGATGATAAAACAGTAACTGAGATTTGAGGGATGTGGCTAAAGTACACTTAGGAAAATTTATTGTACTAGATGACTAACCAAAAAAAAAAAAAAAGAGGTCACAAATCAATGATGTCAACTTCTACCTTGAGAAACTAAGAACTCTAGAGAATGTAGGAAGTTCAGGGAAAAAAAAAGAGCCACCTTGGCTGAGATGATAAGCCCAGTGAAAGAGAACCATGCGCCCCTAAAGCTAATAAGCCCCAGATATAGTTGAAGAGGAGGGCACAATCTCAATTTACTAGATGGCAGAGAAGTTGATGAAATGTCTCACAAGTTTTTAAGAGATGTAAGTTGTGGTTAGAAAGGAATATGTCTGCACTTAAAACTTTAAAGTAGGAATAGTAGCCAGAAATAAGTTGCCAAAGTGAAAGTGACTAAATCAGAAGAAAGTCACTGAATTAAAAATTACAAAGAAATGGAAAACCCATTGTAATAAACAGATCAAACCAAACACAGGGAAGCTGTATTCAACAAGAGTGATGGGCAGTCTGAGAGAATTTAAGTCAGGCAGAGTCTCCAAGGAAGGAATAGTTAACCAAGGAGCCAAAAAGAGTTTCAATATACACTGTTAAAATAGCATGGCTTGAAAAGTTAGGTTATTCTAATAACTTAAATAATAGGTATTTTAAAAACTCATTTTGTTATTTTCTTGTCTCTGATATTACATTCCAAGATAGAACGTCCTATAATTTTAAGCTACTTTGGTTTTTTCCTCTTCCATATTTTAAGTATAACTTATTTATGAGCTGCACTGGTATTCTTAAAAAAAAAAAAAAAGATTATTTATTTATTCATGAGAGACAGAGAGAGAGACATAGGCAGAGGGAGAAGTAGGCTCCCCATCAGGAGACTGATGCAGGACTCGATCCCAGGACCCCAGGATCACGACCTGAGCAGAAGGCAGACATTCAACCAATGAGTTACCCAGGCGTCCCTGCACTGGTATTTTTATGTAAGAAGTGCTAATCTAAGTTTTTCTGAGAGAATTTATTGGATAACACTTCAATAAAAATAAAATTTCCATCAGTGTTTATTAGGTAGCTATTTCCTGACTGCCTACTAATGCTAGCAGTCTAGCTAGCATTAAACAAACTGGGGAACCAATGATAATATAAGCTTAGGCCAATATGCCTAAATAATACCTTAATTTTAAGTCATTAGCAAAAGCATTAAATGCAGTGATAGAACTAGCCATTACCTGTCAATCTTTCTACAGAAAGATAGTTCAACTTAAATTACCGAAGTTGTTTCTAAAACACTTCTAACAAATTCTTAAAAGCTATCTCACTTTTAAATACAAAATTTTAACTGCAAAACCCTGGAAGCTTTAAAGTGGAACATATAGTGAATTAATCTTTTTATCTTCCACCAGGTTAAATTAGATGAATAAAAGGTAAAATAGTAGACATAATATACCAAATATTTTTTTAAGATTTTATTTATTTATTCATGAAAGATGGGGAGAGAGAGAGAGAGAGAGAGAGAGAGAGAGAGAGAGAGAAGCAGAGACACAGGCAGAGGGAGAAGCAGGCTCCATGCAGGAAGCCCAATGTGGGACTCGATCCCAGGTCTCCAGGATCACACCCTGGGCTGAAGGCGGCGCTAAACCGCTGAGCCACCCAGGCTGCCCCCAAATAATTATTAATGAAACATTATAGTGTGTCATCAAGTTTTACTTATAAAAACATAATCCCATCACTGGAATACCGTCTGAAACATCCTAGAGGAGACATGTAACTACATGTAACTTTCTATTGACCAAAAATTTGTGGAAATGGCAAAAAGGTAACACACCAGATGATGGACTTTGAATTGGTATTTTATGTGTCTATGAATCAGAAGTAATTGGAAACCAAATTGTTATAAATGTATAAGCAAAGAAAATAATGCAAAAGGGCTTGAAATTAGAAACATAAAAAACAAAACAGAAACTGCAAAGTTATAAAGCACAGAAAGGAACCTCTTAGCAGTAAGTAAAATGATAACTTAAGACCACAATGAAGAAGAAAATGAATCCAGTGTCATTGGGAATGCAACTGGCAACATCTATTCATTAAAGTAAAGAAAAATACATCAAGGGAATACTTAAACAAGAAAAGAATAATCTCCATCTTTCTGTTCTGGACTATTCTACTCACATAAAACATTTTCTGAGCAGATAGCCCCACACAGCCCCAACCATTTGAGAATATTCAATATAGTAACTTATATCTGCTTATTTAATTGTGCTTTCAATAAATCCCCTAAAATTCACGGCTTTATTTTACCAATCCCCCCAAAATGGAAATCTCCACTCACCTGGATACTACTCTTCATTCTTTTTCATTCCTAGAGTCTAACTTCTGGTTTAGGTTAAGATTATTCAATGCTTCTGTACCCTAAATATTCTTCTAATCAGTACATAATCATTCTACAAAACTCATCCATCTAGCTCACCAAAAAGGCAAGATTATTATCTCCTTTTGAAAACAATGATTTGATTTACATTATTTACCAATGATGATTCAACAACTATATCATTAGCTAATCAAAATATAAATAGCTTCAAATGGCTCTTTCAACCCATACTACTACAATTAAAATCAACCTTAGTATAAATCTGGTAAGTGCCACATGACAAGTTAGAAAATCTATTAACAAAATTTCTCTAGGAAATATAGGTTCTTTATTATTTTTGGTATATTGTCAGTCTTACTTTTACCAAAATTCCCTCATAATTCTATAAAATGAAAGTCAACTCACCCTCATGGAATAATCAAAGTTCTTTATGCCAGACTTCTTTATTTTCTTTTTTTTTTTAATTTTTATTTATTTATGATAGTCTCACAGAGAGAGAGAGACAGAGACACAAGCAGAGGGAGAAGCAGGCTCCATGCACCAGGAGCCCGATGTGGTATTCGATCCCGGGTCTCCAGGATCGCGCCCTGGGTCAAAGGCAGGCGCCAAACCGCTGCGCCACCCAGGGATCCCCAGACTTCTTTTTCATCTCATAATTGAGGCATTATTCATTTATTCAAGAAACATTCATTTGATGTCAATAACTCACAGCCATTCTATCAAGTGTTTGAGATTTAAAAGAGATCAATAGGTTTTTATCCTGGAAGAGCTAGTGTCAGGGTCTAGTGTGGAGGTCCCAAACTCAAATACCTGGAGGCCAGACCATGAAGCTGAACAGGACTAGGTGTAAGAAAACAGGGACTAGTTGATAAGAATTATGATGAACTGGGGAGCACATCCTCATCCTCAAGCAAACTCAGCGTTTCTTAAGTAATAGAAGAGCTTACACTTTCGGGAGCCTACCAGTTTATGACTTGTGGTTAAGAAGGATCTAAATACACAAAAACAATCCTTTTACAGTAAAGTGCATTTAGGAGAGCTGTTTAAAGACTTCTAAGAAAACAGAAAGGTAATTATAATTTCATCTAGTTGTATCCAAATGTTTACTGAGTGCTAATCATGTATCCATGAAAACAAAAAACAACACAAAACAAAACATGAGAAAGAAGAGGTAAAACATCTAAAAACTATACCACAGGCACTTTTCTAAGTACTTTACATATATCAAGCCATTCTAGTCTCATAACAATATTATGAAGTAGGGACTATTATTATCCTCATTTTATTCTTTTTTAAAGATTTTACTTTTTTATTTATTTAGAGAGTGCACATGACAACACTCAGGCACACACACAGCAGTAGGGAGGGGCAAGAGGAGGGGGAGAGAATCACAAGCAGATTCCATGCTTTGTGTGGAGCCCATCACAGGGCTTGATCTCATGACTTTGAGATCATGACCTGAACCAAAATCAAGAATCAGTTGCTTAATTGACTGAACCACAAAGATGTGTCCTGATTCCCATTTTAAAGGTGAAGTTTAGAACTTGCCCAAAGTCACACAGCAAGAAACCAAGAATCCAAAATCATTCTGGCTCCAGAGCCCATGTTCTTAACTGCTTTTCTATGCTAGCAGGTCATGTACCCAGAAATCTTCTCCTAATCTCTATTCGAGGTTATGTGCTCCTTCAACATTCTGTCAGAGCACCCTGTGCTTCCTTCTACCACAGGATTTTCCTCTGTCTACCGAATTGAACTGTGGGCTTTTACAGGTCAATAAAATCACACACATATCATTGTATCTTCAGCATCTATCACAGTACTCTGGAGGAGTATGCTCTCACTTCAACAAAGGTTTACTAAATAAAATGAACAGCACAGTTTTGAGACCAATAAAAAGAAGCCAGGAGTGCCAGGGTGGCTCAACTGGTTGAGCATCCAACTCTTGATTTTTGGCTCAGGTCATGATCTCAGTGTGGTGAGATCGAGCCCCACATCAGCCCATGTTGGCCATGGAGACTGAAGATGCTCTCTCTCTCCCTCTCTCTCTGCCCCTCCCCCTGCCCCAACACGTGCTCAAGCACATGCGCTCTCTTTCTAAAAAATAAATAGGGGTGCCTGGGTAGTTCAGTCGGTTAAGCACTCGACTCTTGATTTCAGCTTAGTTCTTGATCTCAGAGTCCAGCGATCAAGCCCCAAGTCCTGCGATCTGCACCCCAGTGTGGAGCCCACTTAAGATACTATTTTCCCTCTTCCCCTGCCCCTTCCCAATCCTGAAGGCATGTTTACTCACTGTCTCTCAAAATAAATTTTTTTAATAAAAATTTAATAAATAAATAAATGCAAGCCAATAGATATAAATAGAAAACACATGGAATTATCCCAAGAAACTGTGTAATATAAAAACATTTAAAAAATTGTTAAGAAGTTTAAGTTGTTAATATATGTACAGATTATGAAAGGGGCAAGAATTTTTTAAAAGATGAAATCATCTCTCATAGTAACTTTCTCATAAACCATCCCTTATTACTTTTATTATCTTCAGCAAGGATAACACTAATAGGGTCCTAACTGGCCTTCTTGCTAATAGGTTAACTTTTTCTTTCAAACTATTTCTACTCTACCTCCACTAGAACTGACTTTCTAAAATAATTTGTTGTATGTCATAACCACAACCAAAGAGCTTTGAGTGCTCCTCACTGCCTATATAGTCCAAGCTCCTTCAGCATGGTTTTTAAAGCACTTTTTTTTTCTGGGAAACCTTTCCTAAATGTTTTCCAGAATGTTTATACAGATTACAGCTGGTAAAAAGTATAGGTGAATATTTCCTTTGTGGGTATAAAAGTATGATCTACTAGTTTGGGAGAAAAATAAGCACTTTTGGAAAGAATACAAGAACAGAATGGGTACTTTACCATAAACACATATGTGATGCAATACAAATAAAATTAAACTACATAAGTGGCTGGTCTGATTGTTCCAACAAAAGGGGCACAAATTTGAGAAAGAAAGAAGTTAAATATTTGTAATTTGAGCAAAAAGAGGAAATCATATTTTTTTTTAACTTAAGACTTTCAAAGAGCTACATGGTAAGCTGCAAACAATACATCCTTTGTTTGAATAGGTATGTACTGAAGAGTTAACTTTACCAAGAGAGGTTTGGCCTTTGCCCCACTACCAGGGGATGATCTCGAGGCCCCTGGAATGTCCTGCCTGACAAGCATATCTTTGTTTGCCTGGGGCATTTAGGCACCAGAGACTCTAAAAAGGTGATTTACAATGGAGACTTTGGAATAAGCATATCAGTTCTGCCCTCCAGAGGAACTGGAGATTAAATCTATTAGCCCAGACCTCTTAGAATTCTGGGCTGAAGACTAAAGGTCATCTATGCAGGTAATATGTGACAGAATCACAATATAAACTTTGTACACCAAAGGTTCCCTGGTTGGCAGTACTCTTTGGGTACTGTCAAATGCCTCTTAGCCAGAAGTAAGTAATGCTGTCCATGATTTCTTAGGAAGAGACCACCAGAAGCTTCAAACTTGGGTTCCTCCCAGATTTTGCCCCATGCAGTTCTTCTTCCCTTTTTTTTTTTTTTTTAAGATTTTATTTATTTATTCATGAGAGACAGAGAGAGAGACAGGCAGAGGGAGAAGCAGGTTCCATGCAGGGAGCCCGACATGGGACTCGATCCCTGGTCTCCAGGATCACGCCCCAGATTGAAGGTGGCGCTAAACCGCTAAGCCACCAGGGCTACCCAGTTCTTCTTTTATTATAAAACTATAATGACAAGTACAGTGCTTTTCTGAGTCTCTGAGCCATTATACTGAATTATCAAACCTGAGGAGTCCCTGGGAACCCCAGAATTTGTACCCAGCAAATCTGAAGCAAAGGTGAGCCTGGGAGCCAAAACTTGTAGCTGGCATTTGAAATGAGGGCAGTCTTGCAGGGACTATGCAGGTGGACTAAGCTCACTGTAGTAAGTTTTTGTCACTGAATTCCTCTAGTTGATATAATCTGGACTGTTGTCAAAGTCATACTGATCAGTAGGAAATCATGACTTCCCTTGTTGGGCATTATGTCAAGAGACTGTTCAAGAAGCTACAGACTATAGAATGATGCTGTAGTTACCCTGTCAGTTAACAGGTAAAGTGAACCAATTAGCTACCACACATGAGAACTTTAAGAGATGCTGCATATCTTTGAATGAGGATAACCCATACTGGGATACCAAATGGCATTTATCTGTAAACTAAACATGTTCTATAGTCTAATAAAGTAAAGAAAAAATGGTAGTGGGACCTTAAGAAATAAACTTTGTTTTCCACAAAATAAAAAGCATGCAACATTTCCCTTATTCTTTGTATTAAGCTAGCATAGAAATAAAAATAGGACCTAAGATTTATATCTAGACCGCTGTAGAAAATAAAATACTTCATGAACAAAATAGCAAAATATATTTTACCTCTGTTACAGTGATATTTCTTTCTATACTTAAAAGTTAGGCATCTATCAACAATTTAATGCACCAAAACAATTACATGGTTCACTGAAATTTTACCTAGCACCTTAAAGAATTCTTGCTTTCATTAATTGTATTGTCATTAGCCTCCTATGCCCAAGTCAAAATTCTTAATAGTTCTCTTTCATGCATCTACTTACAGATTCTTTCCCAGAAAGGCCTCAATCTACTTCAGCCTAGTGAGTCATTCTCTACTTCTCATGGGTACATACATGTGTAAACAGTATAGGTGGATACATATGTGCACTAAGCTTCTACGTTAATAAGACTAGAAATTCTAAGGATATGCAAACAGAAAGGCAAAGGATAAAAATAAGGAAAGAAATGAAAACCCTTATGAATGAGGAAAAGGAATGGATAGAACTTTTCTTTTGGCAGTATTGTACAAAATTAAACATACTCTTACCATATAATCCAACAATAGTGCACCTTGGTATTTACCCAAAGGCTGAAATTTTACACCCACACAAAATTCTACATGTGGATACTTACAGCAGTTGTAGTCACAATTTCCAAACCTGAGAAAACCAAGATGTACTTTAGTAGGTGAATGGATAAACTGTGATATATCCAGACAATGGAATACTATTCGGTGTTAAATTATCAAGTCATGAAAAGAACTTAAATGTATATTACTAAGTGAAAGAAGCCAATCTCAAAAGGTTACACACTGACATTCTGGAAAAGGCAAAAATAAAAAGACAATAAAAAGACCAGTGGATGCAGGGGTTAGAGAGGAAGCAATGACGAACAGGCAAAGCACTGAGGATTTTTAGAACGGTGAAACTATATAATACTTCAATCTATAGGGATCTGTCATTAACATTTGTCAAAACCTACAGAATGTACAGCACCTAAAGTGAAGCCTAATGTAAACTATGGATTTTTGAGTAATAATAATTTTGAGTAATAACATGTCAACAGAGGTTTAATCAATCATAACAAATGTACTACTATGGTGCAAGATACTGATAGTGGGTTAGATGGTCCATGTGTGGGAGTAGGGAATATATGGGAATATTCTGTACTTTCCCCTCAATTTTATTGTGAACCTAAAATTGCTCTAAAAAATAAAACTATTGGGGAATCCCTGGGTGGCTCAGTGGTTAAGCGCCTGCCTTCAGCCCAGGGTGCAATCCTGGAGTCCCAGGATCAAGTCCCACGTCGGGCTCCCTGCATGGAGCCTGCTTCTCCCTCTGCCCCCCAACCCACCCCGTGTGTCTTTCATGAATAAATAAAATATTTTTTAAAAAATAAATAAATATAAATAAAAAATAAACTATTAGGAAGGGAGGGAGGGAGGAGAGAGAGAGAGAGAGAGAGAGAGAGAGAGAGAGAAAGAAAGAAAGAAAGAAAGAAAGAAAGAAAGAAAGAAAGAAAGAAAGAGAAAGAAAGAAAGAAAGAAAGAAAGAAAGAAAGAAAGAAAGAAAGAAAGAAAGAAAGAAAGAAAGAAAGAAAGAAAGAAGTGAGTGGGGAGCTATCAAACCATAAAAAGCACCAGAGGAACTTTAAATGCATATTGCTAAGTAAAAGAAGATCATGTGAAAGGGTTATATACTATATAATTTTAACTATATGACATTCTGGAAAGGGTAAAATTACAGAGACAGTAAAAAGATCCATGAGTGCCAGAGGCTCAAGAGATGCCAAAAGGGATGAATCAGGGAGCACAATTTACAAATTAATCTGTATAATCCTATAATGGTAGATACATGACATTTTGCATTTGCCAAATCCATAGACCTATATAACACAGGGAGCTAACCCTAATGTAAAAATATAGACTTTATTAATATCAATATTGGTTCACCAAGTGTATCAAATGTACCATATTCAAGTAAAATGCAGAGTATACTGCAACTGCATACTGGGAGAGAGAGAGGGTCTCTAAGATCTCTGTACCATGAGTTCAATTTCTGTGAACATAAAACCACTCTCAAAAAATAAAGCCTTTTAGTATTTTTTAAAGAAAAGAAACATATAGACCAAATTTTGTCAACAACATAGAGGAGGTGAGGGGAGATCCAGCTGATGCAACACTACTTACTGAGCAGACTCATTCTTTCCCCACTGCTCTATAATGTGACGTTTATCATAATTCAAGTGGCCACGTATTTGGGCCTGTTTCCTTACTATTTTGGATATATATATATATAGTTTTTTAAAAGATTTTGTTTATTTATTCATGAGAGACACAAGAGAGAGAGGCAGAGACCCAGGCAGAGGGAGACGCAGGGAGCCCAATGTGGGACCTGATCCCGGGACTCCAGGATCACACCCTGAGCTGAAGGCAGACACTGAAACCACTGAGCCACCCAAGCGTGCCCAATATTTTTAAAGTAATATATGTGTGTGCACCAAAATGTTCACATCAACACTACTAGTTCTAGTAGAACTAGGCTAGTCCTAGACTAGAAATAATCCAAGTATCAATCAATAGATTGATTAATCAATAACAGAATGGATAATAGCCCTAAACTATTACCCAAATATCTATCAATAATAGAATGGGTAAGTCAATTATGATATAGTCAGAGTATACTGCAATAAAAATGGTCAAACTATGTCTACATGTAACAACAGAAATGAACTGTACAAATATTAACTGAAAGAAGCCAAACACAAAAAACTCATATACTATTTAACTCCAAGACAGTAATAATTTCTGGGGAGAAGAGAGTGAAGGAGAGAGACCAGGAGGGCACACAGGGAAGGTTTTGGAATACTGACAGTATTCTACATTTGTGCATTTCATGTGATTGTTCACTTTGTGAAAACTGTTGAAGCTTTAAATTTATGATTTATGTACACATTTCAGAATATATCTATGAAAAAAGTTTCCTTAAAAACACTATATGAAGAAAGAATTGGCTAATTTTTAGAAAGCATATGCTTCACGTTCTAAATAAATTTCTGAAAAGCACACTAAAATATAAAGAGCAAAATTAACTATGGTGAAAAAAGATGTGTAAAGTATAGGACATTTTAAGCTCTCCAATAATACCAAAGAACAAAGAAAAAACAATAAAGTATACAGAAGAAAAACACATGTGAAACAAAATTTTTAAAAAAATAAATAGTGGGGATCCCTGGGTGGCTTAGCAGTTTGGCGCCTGCCTTCAGCTCAGGGTGTGATCCTGGAGTCCTGGGATCGAGTCCTGTATTGGGCTCCCAGAATGGAGCCTGCTTCTCCCTCTGCCTGTGTCTCTGTCTCTCTCTCTTTCTCTCTGTGTGTCTTTCATGAATAAATAAATAAAATCAATCAATCAATCAATCAATCAATCAATCGTAAGCAAAGCTATATTAGGAGACAAACAGGGGTGCCTGGATGACTCAGTTGGTTAAGCAAATGACTCTTAGTTTCAACTCAGGTCGTGATCTCATGGGTCATGAGATAACCCCTGCATTGGATCAAGTCCCACATCAGCCTCCCTGCATGGAGTCTCCTATGTCTCTGCCTCTATCTCTCTCTGTGTATCTCTCATGAATAAATAAATTAAATTTTTTTAAAAAGCATCATGAATTTTCTCTTAAAAAAGATTTTTTAATTTTCAATTTTACAGTACATTCTATCTTTTCATTAATTTTATTTCTGTATATACATAAGTTTTTCTTTCTTTACAATTCTGGGATGCAGTTTCTTCTAACAGACCAAAATACATCCAGAATTTAGTGTATGGCTCTGTTCTCTTCAGCTGTATGATCATGTTTGCTTTTTTGGTTTTTTTTTTTATTAAAGTAATTTTTAATGTTCATCTTTACAGTCACTTCCTACCCTTTCAACGTATTTAACTTTATTTTTGTAAATACATGTTTTTCTTTCCTTAGAACTTTGAGATATAGCTCCTTCTAACAAGGCAAACAAAATACAATCAGGATATAGAGTATTGTTCTGTTCTGTTCCCCTGTTTATATTGCTTCTTTTTTTTGGGGGGGGGTCCTTTAAATTTTCATTTTTACACTTACATTTTATACTTTCATTGTACTTAATTTTTTTGTACACATATGTTCGTTTATTAAATTTTTGAAATCTAGATTTCTAACAGACCAAAATACACACAGGATCCAGTGCATTGCTCTATTCTGTTTACCTGTCTGATTATACGCTTTTCTCTCTGCCCTCCCCCCGCCCCGCACCCAGTTTCAGGTCTCTTCTGATTTAACATATATTTCTCTGGGGTTGTTGTTGCCATTTTGTATTTTGTTCTCTCATTCACCAATTCTTCTGTGGATAGAAATGACAAGATGGAAAAATTCACCTCAAGAAAGAGAACAAGAGGCAGTATAAACTACCAAGGACCTAATCAGTATGGACATAAGTAAGATGTTGGAACTAGAGTTCAGAATAATGATTATAAAGATACTAGCTGGGCTTGAAAAAAATCACAGAAGACACTGGAGACTCCCTTTCTAGAGAAATAAAAAAACTAAAATCTATCAAGTCGAAATCAGAAATGCTATTAATTATATGTAATCAAAATGGAGGCTCTAACTGCTAGGATAAATGAAGCAGAAGACAGAATTAGGATAAATGAAGCAGAAGACAGAATTACTGATATATAGGACAAAACAACTACTGGATCATGAGGACAGAATTCAATATATAAGTGATATCATAAATTGAAACAGTATTAGAATTGAGATCTCAGAGGAAGAGGAAAGAGAGAAAGGAGCAGAAGGTAAATTAGAGCAAATTATAGCTGAGAACTTTCCTAATCTGGGGAAGGTAACAGGCAACCAAGCCCAGGAGGCACAGAGAATTCCCTTCAAAATCAATAAAAATAGGGATCCCTGGGTGGCGCAGAGGTTTAGCGCCTGCCTTTGGCCCAGGGCGTGATCCTGGAGACCTGGGATCGAATCCCACGTCGGGCTCCCGGTGCATGGGGCCTGCTTCTCCCTCTGTGTCTCTGCCTCTCTCTCTCTCTCTCTCTCTGTGTGACTATCATAAATAAATAAAAATTATTTTAAAAAAACAAAATAAATAAAAATAGGTGAATACCCCAATATGTAATAGTGAAACTTGCAAATCTGAGAGATAAAGAGGAAATCTTGAAAGCAGTTGGAAGAGAGGTCTATAACCTCCTAGGGTAGAAACATTAGATTGGCAGAAGACCTATCCACAGAGACCTGGCAGGCCAGAAAGAACTGGCATGATATATTCAAGGTGCTAAATGAGAAAAAATAAGCAGCCAAGAATACTTTATCCACCTAGGATATCATTTAAAGGAGGAGATAAAAAGCTTCCGGCACAAACAGAAACTACAGGAATTTGTGATGTTTCACAAAACAGCTATTTTCAAAAAATAGAAATGGAAGGAAAACTTGCAAACTCTTTCTATGAGGCCAGCATTACCTTGATCCTAAAACCAGATAAAGACCCCACCTAAGAGGAGAATTACAGACCAATATCCCTGATGAATTTTGATGTAAAAATTCTCACTAAAATACTAGCCAATAGGATCCAACAATACATTCAAAGGATTATTCACCACGATCAAGTGGGATTTATTCCTGGGCTGCAAGGGTGGTTCAACATCAGCAATCAATGTGATACCCCACATTAATTAAAAAAAAAAAAAAAAAAAAGGACAAGAACCATAGGATCCTCTCAATAGATGCAGAAAGACCATTTTCTTTCTGACAAGTTACAGCATCCTTTCTTGATTAAACCTCTTCACAACATAGGGATAGAGGGAAAATACCCCAATATCATAAAAGCCATTTACCAAAAAAAACACAGCAAATATCATTTTTTTTAAGATTTTATTTATTTATTCATGAGAAACACAGAGGGAGGCAGAGACATAGGCAGAGGGAGAAGCAGGCTCCTCACAGGGAGCCTGATGTGAGACTTGATCCCGAAATGGGATCATGCCCTGAGTCAAAGGCAGACACACTCAACTGCTGAGCCACCCAGGCATCCCAGCAAATATCATTCTTAATGGGGAAGAACTGAGAGCTTCTCCCCTAAGGTCAGGAACATGGCAGGGATATCCACTCTAACCACTGCTGTTCAATATACTACTAAAAGTCCTAGCCTTAGGCAATCAGACAACAAAAAGAAATAAAGGCATCTGAATCGGCAAAGTCAAACTGTCACTCTCTGCAGATGACATCATATTCTATATGGAACACCCAAAAGAATCTACCCCAAAATTGCTAGAACTCATACAGGAATTCAGCAATTTGCAGGATTTAAAATCAATACACAAATCAGTTTCATTTCTATACACTAACAATGAGACAGAAGAGAGAGAAATTAAGGAGTCAATCCCATTTACAGCTGCACCCAAAACCATAAGATACATAGGAATAAACCCAACCAAAGAGGCAAAGGATCTGTACTCAGAAAACTATAGATTATTCATGAAAGAAACTGAGGAAAACAAAAAGAAATTGAAAAACATCCCATGCTCATAGATTGGAAGAACAAATATTGTTAAAATGTCTTTGCTACCTGGAGTAATCTATACTTTTCATGCAATACCTATCAAATACCATCAACTTTTTTCAGAGTTGGAACAAATAATCCTAAATGTGTAGAGAACCAGAAAAGACCCTGAGTCGCCAAAGAACTGTTGAAAAAAAGAAAACCAAAACTGGTAGCATCACAATTCCAGACTTCAAACTCTATTACAAAGCTGTAATCATCAAGACAGTATAGAACTGGCACAAAAACAGACACACAGATCAATGGAATAGAATACAGAACCTAGAAACGGACCCTCAACTCTATGGTCAACCAATCTTTGACAAAGCAGGAAAGAATATCTAATGGAAAAGACAGTCTCTCCAATAAATGGTATTTGGAAAATTGGACAGCCACATGCAGAAAAATGAAACCGGACCACTTCCTCATACCATACACAAAAATAGACTCAAAATGGATGGAAGACCTAAATTTGAAACAGGAATCCTTCAAAATCCTAGAAGAGAACATAGACAGTAACCTTTGTGACCTCAGCCACAGCAACTTCTTACTAGACACATCTCCAAAGGCAAACATGAACTATCAGGACTTCATCAAGATAAAAAGCTTTTGCACGGCAAAGGAAAACAGTCAATAACACCAAAAGACAACCGACAGAATGGGAGAAAATATTTGCAAATGACATATCAGATAAAGTGCTACTCTCCAAAATCCATAAAGAACTTATGGAACTCAACACCCTAAAAACAAATAATCCAATCAAGAAATGCGCAGAAGACGTGAACAGATATTTCTCCAAAGAAGACATACAAATGGCCAACAGATAGATGAAAAAATGCTCAACATCATTTGGCATCAAGGAAATACAAATCAAAACCACAACAGGATACCCTTCACAACCAGTCAGAATGGCTAAAATTAACAAGTCAGGAAATGGCAAATGTTGACGAGGATGTGAAGAAAGGGGAACCTCTGTATACTATTGGTGGGAATGCAAACTGGTACAGCTACTCTGGATAGCAGTATGGAGGTCCCTCAAAAAGTTGAAAATAGAGCTAACCTAAAACCCCATCAATTGCACTACTGGGTATTCACCCCAAAGATACAGGGGTAAATCCAAAAGGGCACCTATACCACACTGTTTATAGCAGCAATGCCCACAATAGCCAAACTACAGAAAGAGCCCAGATGTCCACCAACAGATGAAAGAATAAAGAAGATGTGGTGTGTGTGTGTATGTGTGTGTATACACATGTATACACGTGTGTGTATATATATATACACACACATACACACACACACACACAATGGAATACTATTCATCCAACAAAAAATGAAATCTTGCCATTTGCAATGACGTAGATGGAACTGGAGAATATGATGCTAAGCGAAATGAGTTAATCAGAGAAAGACAATTATCATATGATCTCACTCATGTGGAATTTAAGAAACAAAGCAGGATCACAGGGGAAGAGAGGAAAAACATAACAATGAAATCATACAAGGAGACAAATCATAAGAGATTCTTAATCATAGGAAATAAACTGAGGGTCACAGTGGGGTGGTGGTATGCAGTAACTGGGTGATATTAAGGATAGCATGTGATATAATGAGCACTGGGTATTAAAGAAGACTGATGAATCAATGACCTCTAACTCTGAAACCAATAATAACATTATATGTTAATTAACTGAATTTAAATTTTAAAATGTGCA
Source organism: Canis lupus baileyi (assembly GCF_048164855.1). Classification (NCBI taxonomy): domain Eukaryota; kingdom Metazoa; phylum Chordata; class Mammalia; order Carnivora; family Canidae; genus Canis; species Canis lupus. Next base: position 24,447,355 of record NC_132844.1, on the reverse strand, counting down.
TAGGGAAAAATAAAACAAGAAATGCCCTAAAAATTATTTTAGAGCTGAGTTCATTCAAACTTTCAAAGAACGGTTTGTTACTAATGTAAATAAACTATTTTCCATCATGGAAAACGTTGGAAATAATTCATTTCATTTAACATAATGAATATAAAAGCCAACTACAAAACCAATCTCTACCTACTATCAACTAGAGATCACTCTCTATCATTTATTCAGCAGTTCCAGGTGATGTTCTAGGCTCTAGAAAAATGCTAGCAAATCTATCACATTATCTATCTTATCAGAAATTGTGTCTATTTCACAAAGAGTGAAAGTGAACGGCATACCAATTAAAAATAAGTGATCAATCTATAAATAGATCAACACTTATAATGTGATGGTTTAATTTTTTTTTATTTATTTTCTACAAAGCTATCAGTGGAATCCAATGAGAAAAGAAAAGTCTTTCCAAAGGTGCTGGCATAACTATATATCCATATGGGGGGGAAAAAAACAAACCTCAATTCTTACCCCACACTATAACTGATTTGAGTTGGATAAAACCTACATATAAGCTAACACCACAAAGCTCTCAATATTTTTCTGACCTAGAGTTAACAAGTAAAGTTTTAAAAAATTTCAACAGGACACACAAAAAAGCACTAACCATAAAAGAAAAATAATTGATAAATTAAACTTCAGTGAATTTAATAACTCCTGCTTACCAAAAGACACCGTCTAGAAAATGAATCATCAAGTTACAAAATTGGGAGAAAATATTAGGAAAACATATCTGACAAAAGATCAATGCCCAGGATATATAAAGAACTCTTCAGAGATAAACAACCTAATAAAAACTAAAATTAAAAGTGCATTGAAGTCTATACTTTAAACGTATCCAAAAAAATGGGTAGAGAGAGAAACAGATACATGAATTAAGATGTGTTAAATCAGATATAGTAAAAACATGAAATGTTTCTTAGCAAAATCTTACTGAAAAATATCAGAGATTCAGAAAAGGACTAAGGAGGTGAGCTAAAAACTAGAAAGAGGCAGCCATAAGATCTGAAGACAGCTCTAAGCACAGTATAAATGTCTTTGAATGAAATGAAGTATCACAAATGGAAGAAAAAGAAACACTGAACAGTAACTAGAAGAAAAAGTCATAGAAAATGAGCAGAAAAGTAGTCAAAAACTAGATCACATGTTTACTATACACCTAGATAATGAATTTAGATTCCACTTTTAACATAAAAAGAATCTATGTAGGCACAAAATACTAAAATTAGCAAATAAAGTTTAAATAAACTGTGCTATTTAATATGGTAGCTACTTGTCATTTTAGACTTAAAGTAATTAAAAATTCAGTTCCTTGGGACTCCTGGGTGGCTCAGCAGTTGAGCATCTGCCTTCAGCTCAGAGTTTGATCCTGGGGACCAGGGATCAGGTCCCACATTGGGTTCCCTGCGAGGAGCCTGCTTCTCCCTCTGCCTATGTCTCTTCCTCTCTCTATCTCTCATCAATAAATAAATAAATAAAATCTTTTTAAAAAATTCAATGTTTCAGTTGCGCTAGCCACAATTCAAGTACTCAGTAACCATATGTGGCTAATGGGCACTATTTTACGCAACAGAAATCGTAACATTTCCATTGTCACAGAACATTCAACTAAACTGTACTGTTTTAAAAGAAAACACACATATCATAAACATAGTGCCAACAAAAGAAATCATACAAGAAACTGAAATTTTTTTTTAAAAAGATTTTATTAATTTATTTGACAAAGACAGCAAGTGAGCACAAGCAGGGGGAGCAGCAGAGGCAGAGGGAGAAGCAGGCTCTCTGCTGAGCAGGGATCCCAATGGGGGCTCAATCCCAGGACCAAGGGATCATGACCTGAGCCAAAGGCAGAAGCTTAAATGACTGAGCCACCCAAGTGCCCCAAAACTGAAAATTTCTATAAATTTCTTAAAAACACAAAAATAGAAATGAAAATACTAAACATAGAAATACTTACAAATGCCAAATTCTTACCAAATGAAATGCTTAAAAAATTCTATCAGTCATCACAGAAAATATTTTGAAAGGTGCACTCAGAGCTGAGAAATAAATTGATAACACAACCTCCCATCACATTTGCCATGTATTGGTTAGAAGCTGGTTAGATACCCATACTTAAGAGAAGGAAATAATACAAAGATCATGATGTCATCTCAGAATTCTATCACATGGGTAGAAGTGGATACAGTCACAAACTTCCAAGTGTGTTGGGTGGGTAATATGGATTAGAACCTAAATTTCCATTATTTAGAATTTATCCTAAGGAAATATTCATGAACTTTCACCAAGTTATCTACAAAATATTCATCTTAACATCTAATAAATGTGGTAATAATCTTAACATCTAATAAAGAATACTAACTAAAAACATTATTTTTAAATAAATGCAGTCTATTTTCTCTATATGTATGTTTGACATATTATATTTTAATATAATATGGGGTTTTTCCCTATGTTTCTTTGTTTGAATACATGCAAATCTTACCCTTGTTTGGTGGCTGCGACCACAATTTGTCATGCAGTGACATTCATATTTCTTCTATGATAAAGCACAGTATTCCATAACGGGTTGCTGCTAAGAGTTCACTGTTACTTCCCAGTGGAAAAAAAAAAAATGCTAGATGACATTGCTCTGATCATGAGCACTGTTTTTAAATGTTTCTTCTGCACATCACACAGTTGCCATATTCCATGTGTTCATTTAAACTGTACATTTCCCACTAACCTCCACTTCACTCAGAACCCAGCAGTCACATTCAAATGGGACAAGACTAAGAGTACACTGGTGGAAAACAAAATGAAAACAAACATGCTCTGATCTCAGCCTAATCTATTTGAATAACTTTTATTTGAACCAATTTTATAAGCTGGAATGGAAAAAATAGAGTCCCTCTCTCTACCAGGAAATACATACTTCCCTATGTCACAACCCACATGTTTTTACATCTCTGAATATAGGATATATCTTATAATCAATCAGCAACGTATCATAGTTTAATTGGCAGAGGTCTCTCTTACCCAGTGGTACCTAAAATAAGGGCATGGTCATATAAGTAGAAGCATCTTATTTGGTAAAACAAGGTACAGAAAATAATTTTATGTGAACTTAAAGTTACAAAACCAAATATGCACTAGAATCACACCTGTGATTTACAATTTGTTCCCATGCATTTGTCTTCAGAATCTTAAGCATTAGTGAGACTGCTTGAACCAATAAATTTAAGGCTTCTCTGAAGTGACTGCCAAAAGCATTTTCATGAATAAATACAAAACCACAACCAATTAGTTAGATAATAGGATTTTGCTACATATTAGTGGTTAATCTGTGACTCCACAATCAAGTCAAGTTCTTCAATGCTTCACCTGAACCCTGTGAAGTCATCATCACAGACTATATTTCTTAAGTAAATGCTATACAATATATTAAAATAATACTGCAAGGAGTAGAAAAGCACATAAAATAAAGGGCCACAAATCAATCTTCCTAGAAATTATGAAATTATTTTAAAGTTTTATTGCACTCATTCAATGATAAAACATCAGTTTTCTATGCTTAACTTTTGGTAAGACTGGCTCTGATCCAGGCATAAAAGTGACTAGACAGATATGTACCCAATGACCAAGAAATACAATCCAACTAAAAAGTGTATGTCCCTGATTTTCCTTATCTACTCTAAAAATTGACATTTTCTCAACCATGCTTAAAGTCCATTCCCATTTATATACATTACCTTTTCAATTCTTGGGGGAGAATTGAAATATATATATGCTGTAGATTTCAAGAAAGTCCAAAGTTGTTATAAACATCTACTCTTCCAGCAATGTAATAAGTAGTGAGTTTTTTTAATTAAGAACAGTAAGATGGACTATGAAAGTTACTTTCCAACTCGTGTGCTAGAACCAAGGACCCTCCCCTCCAATCATTTTAACAATGACCAACAGAAGATTCACTTAATTTTCTATGCAACTCTGGAAAGGACAAATGATATGACTTAACTTTAGTCTTTCATTTTAATATAAGTCTCCTGGGGCAGATACTGATATCAAATTACTGGTTCACACAGATGAGAGTTACACACTTAAAAAATAAAAAAGTGTTCAGTTGATTTTGAAGACAATCATGCGATATGTCAATCCCTATGCCTTTGTTAACCTGTAGGAGATTCACAGCCACAGTGGGTTGGGACAATTAATCCATAAGAATTTTTTCAGGAAAAAAACTGCCTCAATTATTTTAGAGGCCAATAATCACTTTTTTTCTTCTGAATCTACTAATACATATCTCCTGAATGTTAACTGTAAAACAAATTTTAAGCTATTATACTGAAGAAACATACAGCAATTTCCCCATAACTGCGAATCTTTCATAAAAATGTTTAAAATGTATTTGACATCAGAAATAATTATATCTTTATGTTTTAGGGAATTACTATCCATGTTTCAGATTTACTACTCCAAAAGAAGTTCCTGGGACAATAAACATTGAGGCCCACCATACAAAAGCAATTCTCTCTATTATGCATTACTGTGATTTTCTTAAATCTTCCTCTGCAATGGTAAATGAATGAGACTGAAGGGATCCATCAGGTCATACTCAATTTCAATAATGAACAACAGATCAATAGACTAGATAATGCGAAGCTGAACAGCAGAAATATGAGAATACATAAAGTTATCTCCATTTTATCTCTCATCTGCCTTTAAGCCAAAAATGTTTCACCATTATATCCATAACTACATAAAAAACTAAGCATAGTCACTGAAAAACCTCTCCATGTGTGAACAACATATCTTCACACTCAAGGAAAGATTTTTCTCTTCATCCACAGTTGCAATAACAAACTCTCAAAGGTTCTTTTTCTTTTACTATAATACAAACAATACAACAGAAAATCATAGACATTTGTATGTATAAATAACAAACCTTATGGCTAGATTTTCTTTATGAACCTCTAGTTTTAGACACTTAAGAACTTTACATTTAGATAGAAAAAAATAAAAGCAGACTATACCTCGAAAATAAATTTGAATGTCAGATGAAATACACAAATATAAATAAAACCTTAATTTCTACCTAGCAAAGTATACAAAAAATAATAAATGAATAAACTAATTAAACTAGGTGAATACATGGCCTTGAAAAATTAAATGTAGTAAAAGAATAACTTTCATAATTCTTTGTTGAATCCTCACAAAACTTATCAGAAAGATCTTCACATTTATTACTTTTTCATCCTACACAGCAAATATTTTACTTTCAAAACAGCAATAAACAAATCATTGTAAAACTGTTATCTACAGAATCTTAATAAAGCAGTCAAACTGGACAAGAGAAAGTAAATAATTTTCCAAGCAGAGAAAAGCAATAAATTTACTGCTAGGAACATTCAACAAATTATTAGGTTTTTCTTTTTCTTTTTTATTTGAATGTGTAAGATGAGAGAGAGAGGGATGGAGTCTTGCTTAATGTTTTAATCTGGTCTAATTTCCTAAAATCATTCAAAATTGTTCCTTGCATGTTCTCTGACTGGGTCCTAACCACATACAACCCTATGGGGAACATAACTACCCCTAAAGAAAAAATAGGGAGTTAAAAGAAGCAAATAAGCAGGAAATAAAGACAACTTACTATTTCATGAGAAAAAGACTTCACAAGTGTGAAATAATCCAAGGTCAGGCTTGGTCATAATAAAATAAAAATGGGGAATTTACAAGAAAGAATATGAATTATTTTTGCCAATTAGTAGAAAAATAAATTGGCAATTGGGCAAAAATACATTCATCAATCTTATTGCTTTTTATAAATGGCTAAAATTTCAAAGTGCTCTTTCTACCTACTTACGTAATGGATAACTACTATGCCCTGAAAATAAGAAAGAGGAAAATAATAATAAAATGTAAAAGAAAGCAGCTTCTCAGACTAACCAAATACTAAAAGAGGTTTGAAGTTTAAAATACTGTCTCACAGCTCTGACACAAACTTTCCAAAACATCTATCGAAACACTTAAGAAAAATGCAGGATGAAAACCTTAAACCTTGCATCAGGAAAAAAAAGTTCATATGCTGCCAGAACTTCAAGGCTAACATATCTCTATTGAAAAGGCTGGTCAATGGACCTTGTATACCACACATACAGGAAGCCTGACCAATAAAAATGACCCTTTCCAACTCCCTACAGATCTCTCTAATCCTATCATAGATTATAGCAGAAATCAGGCAGCTAGCTATTCTTCCACGTGTGTCTACAACACCATGGGGCAAACTGTTCCTATACCCTCTCTTTCCCTATCTTCTACATGGGTTTCAAAGAATGTCTATAGGATTTCCCTTGGACTCTTTCAGATGGTCCATGAGGTCAAAACTATTCTCATAATAAAATCAAGCAATAATTAACCCTTTTCACTATCATTCCTTTAGGAGCACACCGTAGTTTTCCAGCAATACAAGACATAGATCACAAAAAAAATGAATCTAGCTGTCTTCAAAAAAACCACTCTTTAATTTGCAAAAAGGCAAAACAATGACACTTTTCACAATGAATTTTCTGCTTTAGAATATGTAATTTTTCACAAAAATGTTACTTCTATTAATATAGTTGGTTTAGTTGTTTTAAAATAACTGTTTTTAGAGACACCTGGGTGGCTCAGCGGTTGAGCACCTGCCTTCGGCCCAGGGCGGGATCCTGGAGTCCCAGGATCAAGTCCCACGTAGAACCACCATGCATGGAGTCTGCTTCTCCCTCTGCCTATGTCTCTACCTCTCTGTCTGTGTCTCTCATGAATAAATAAATAAAATCTTTTTAAAAAATAAATAAATATTTTCAGTTGTAATTTTTAATATGATATCACTAGATATAATCTCCATAAATTAAAAAAAAAAACTCTCCAGGGTCCTTAATAATTATAATGAGTATAAAGGAGTCCTGAGACCAAAAGTCTGAAAACTGCTACTCTAGAAAACCTAAGTCTCTTAAAGAACTTCACTTCCTTTACTGACACAAACACTCTAAGTCCAAGAAAATAATTAGGAAGGAAGAGTATGTATATTGGTTTCATGTTCACTCATAAAGAAAGTGTGGTAGTTGAAGAAAAGAAAGGAGGCTCCTGGAGAGCAAAGCATATTGGAGACTAATATTCATATACTCCATCTGTTTAGAGGATCATGCAGAAGAAGATAAAGGAATATTCCATTTTACTCTAGCATAGTCCCAGATACACAAGTGACATGAATGTAAACTAGCATGTCAATTGAAATTTAAAGAGTGCAAATAAGAACATCTACAACCTTTGTCAGCTAACAAACATGAGGACTAAATGAATCATTATTCAAGGAAAGAGAAATATCATCATGAAAACTCATAGGAAAACTAAAACTTTAAACATAAATTCCATTTAAAAGTTCCATTAAAAAGAAATAAATCTTTAAGAAAAATATTTATCTCCTCAGCTGAATGCTAGGGGACAAAGTCTCTCAAGGAAAAAAAAAAGAGAAATAAAGTAATAAGAACCAGATGAGAAAAAATTAACAGGATATTAAAAGGAAAATAGGTAAAGATAAAAGTAAATATTGCAGAAAGGGTTAAAAAAATTCACATTAGGGAAAATAAACCAACATTAGGAATAATTAAATCTTTCATTGAGACCAATCTCAAGATTTTCCAGAGTACAGTACAGGAGGGAGAAATAGGAAAAAAAACAGAAACAATATATTATATAAAAACAATTATACCCAAGGTTATAATGTTAAGTATGTCTCAAGAAAGCAGAACACTTAGAAATGATGTAACAAAAAAGGGCATTGGGTATTCCACGTCTTTCTTGAAAATGCACTTCAGTTTCCACTGCAGTTAAAGCTGCTATGTACTTCACTCCCCCTAGTCAGAAACACCAATAAAATGACAAGAATGGAATGAACTCAGAACTAAAAAAAAGCAAGTGGGGGACAAATATCAGAAACTGAGAAAGATTTCAATAAATTTTTGAACTATAAAGAGAATAGAAACCTGGTGACATATAAAACAGTACACACCCAAAACAATGGGAAGCCAGTCACAAAACATCACATATTGAATGACTTTGTTTCTATCAAATGTCCAAACTAGGCAAACTGTCTTCCCTCTCCTCACTGAAGGAGAGGGAAGAGTTGATCATCAGTAAAGTGACATATGATGGGAACAACTCTGAAAACTGCTAGGCCATCAAACAAGAACAATGAGGATCATTTAACACTCAGCTACTATATTTGGAGATTTCTGCCACTTGTGTTTCGGGACACAAACAACCATGTCCTAGTACACAGTTCAGGATATTTCAACTATTAAAAAACTGGCTTGTGCTTACAATTCCCTTCATTTAATAGTAGCAAATCCTAATGATACACAGGCATAACTCCACAAAGAAATCTAACTGTGGACCGAGGGAGGGGCAGGATGGCAGAAGAGTAGGGTCTCCGAGTCACCTGTCCCCACCAAATTACCTAGAAAACCTTCAAATTATCCTGAAAATCTATGAATTCGGCCTGAGAATAAAAGAGAACACCTGGAATCCTACAGTGAGAAGAGTTCGCGCTTCTACCAAGATAGGAAGACGGAGAAGAAATAAAGAAACAAAAGGCCTCCAAGTGGGAGGGGCCTCGCGAGGAGCCGGGCGGAGGCCGGGGCGAGTGTCCCCAGGACAGGAGAGCCCCGTCCCGGAGAAGCAGGAGCTGCACCGACCTTCCCGGGCGGAATGGGGCTCTCAGGGAGTTGGAGCAGGACCCAGGAGGCGGGGGTGCCCTCGGGCTCCCTGGGACACTAACAGACACCTGCCCCCGGGAGAGTGCGCAGAGCTCCCTAAGGGCTGCAGCATCGGGGGGTGGCTCCGCAGAGGGGGCTGCGGGGCGGGAGCAGCTTGAAGGGGCTCGGGGGTGGCAGTGGCTCCGCGGAGGGGGCTGCACGGCCAGGAGCGCGAATCCAACAGCGCAGGCCCCGGAGCACAGGACGCCGGGACACAGCCCAGGATCCGGCCTCCCCCGGGACAGGCAGAGGCCGGGAGGGCCCAGGACAGCAAGGACGCTCCTGCCCGAGCTGAGCAGATCACTGGCCCCGCCCCGGAGCCTCCAGGCCCTGCAGACGGAGAGCTCCGGAGTTCCTGCCGGAGCTGAATCCAGGTTTCCAGAGGGGGCCCCGCCACTGGGGCTGTTGCTCCTGGGGCCTCACGGGGTAAACAACCCCCACTAAGCCCTGCACCAGGCAAGGGGCAGAGCAGCTCCCCCAAGTGCTAACACTGAAAATCAGCACAACAGGCCCCTCCCCCAGAAGACCAGCTAGACGGACAAGTTCCAGGGGAAGTCAAGGGACTTAAAGTACACAGAATCAGAAGATACTCTCCCGTGGTGTTTTTTATGCTGTTGTTGTTGTTGTTGTATTCTTTTGTTTCCTTTTGTTTTGCTTTTAGATTTGTTTCCTTCCCCCACCCTTTTTTTCCTTTCTTTCTTTTTCTTTCTCTTTTTCTTTTTTTTTTCTTTCTTCCTTTTTTCTTTTTTCTCTTTCTCTTTCCTTTCCTTCTTTCTCTCCTCTCTTTTGCTCCTTTTCCCAATACAACTTGCTTTTGGCCACTCTGCACTGAGCAAAATGACTAGAAGGAAAACCTCACCTCAAAAGAAAGAATCAGAAACAGTCCTCTCTCCCACAGAGTTACAAAATCTGGATTACAATTCAATGTCAGAAAGCCAATTCAGAAGCACTATTATAAAGCTACTGGTGGCTCTAGAAAAAAGCATAAAGGACTCAAAAGACTTCATGACTGCAGAATTTAGATCTAATCAGGCAGAAATTAAAAATCAATTGAATGAGATGCAATCCAAACTAGAAGTCCTAACGACGAGGGATAACGAGTGGAAGAACGAGTGAGTGACATAGAAGACAAGTTGATGGCAAAGAGGGAAACTGGGGAAAAAAGAGACAAACAATTAAAAGACCATGAAGATAGATTAAGGGAAATAAACGACAGCCTGAGGAAGAAAAACCTACGTTTAATTGGGGTTCCCGAGGGCGCCGAAAGGGACAGAGGGCCAGAATATGTATTTGAACAAATTCTACCTGAAAACTTTCCTAATCTGGGAAGGGAAACAGGCATTCAGATCCAGGAAAGAGAGAGATCCCCCTAAAATCAATAAAAACCATTCAACACTCGACATTTAATAGTGAAGCTTGCAAATTCCAAAGATAAAGAGAAGATCCTTAAAGCAGCAAGAGACAAGAAAGCCCTGACTTTTATGGGGAAGAGTATTAGGGTAACAGCAGACCTCTCCACAGAGACCTGGCAGGCCAGAAAGGGCTGGCAGGATATATTCAGGGTCCTAAATGAGAAGAACATGCAACCAAGAATACTTTATCCAGCAAGGCTCTCATTCAAAATGGAAGGAGAGATAAAGAGCTTCCAAGACAGGCAGGAACTGAAAGAATATGTGACCTCCAAACAACCTCTGCAAGAAATTTTAAGGGGGACTCTTAAAATTCCCCTTTAAGAAGAAGTCCAGTGGAACAATCGACAAAAACAAGGACTGAATAGATATCATGATGACACTAAACTCATATCTCTCAATAGTAACTCTGAACGTGAACGGGCTTAATGCCCCCATCAAAAGGCGCAGGGTTTCAGACTGGATAAAAAAGCAGGACCCATCTATTTGCTGTCTACAAGAGACTCATTTTAGACAGAAGGACACCTACAGCCTCAAAATAAAAGGTTGGAGAACCATTTACCATTCGAATGGTCCTCAAAAGAAAGCAGGGGTAGCCATCCTTATATCAGATAAACTAAAATTTACCCCGAAGACTGTAGTGAGAGATGAAGAGGGACACTATATCATACTTAAAGGATCTATCCAACAAGAGGACTTAACAATCCTCAATATATATGCCCCGAATGTGGGAGCTGCCAAATATATAAATCAATTAATAACCAAAGTGAAGAAATACTTAGATAATAATACACTTATACTTGGTGACTTCAATCTAGCTCTTTCTATACTCAATAGGTCTTCTAAGCACAACATCTCCAAAGAAACGAGAGCTTTAAATGATACACTGGACCAGATGGATTTCACAGATATCTACAGAACTTTACATCCAAACTCAACTGAATACACATTCTTCTCAAGTGCACATGGAACTTTCTCCAGAATAGACCACATACTGGGTCACAAATCGGGTCTGAACCCATACCAAAAGATTGGAATCGTCCCCTGCATATTCTCAGACCATAATGCCTTGAAATTAGAACTAAATCACAACAAGAGGTTTGGAAGGACTTGAAACACATGGAGGTTAAGGATCATCCTGCTAAAAGATGAAAGGGTCAACCAGGAAATTAAGGAAGAATTAAAAAGATTCAAGGAAACTAATGAGAATGAAGATACAACCGTTCAAAATCTTTGGGATGCAGCAAAAGCAGTCCTGAGGGGGAAATACATCACAATACAAGCATCCATTCAAAAACTGGAAAGAACTCAAATACAAAAGCTAACCTTACACATAAAGGAGCTAGAGAAAAAACAGCAAATGGATCCTACACCCAGCAGAAGAAGAGAGTTAATAAAGATTCGAGCAGAACTCAACGAAATCGAGACCAGGAGAACTGTGGAACAGATCAACAAAACCAGGACTTGGTTCTTTGAAAGAATTAATAAGATAGATAAACCATTAGCCACCCTTATTAAAAAGAAGAGAGAGAGGACTCAAATTAATAAAATCATGAATGAGAAAGGAGAGATCACTACCAACACCAAGGAAATACAAACGATTTTAAAAACATATTATGAACAGCTATACGCCAATAACTTAGGCAATCTAGAAGAAATGGACGCATTCCTGGAAAGCCACAAACTACCAAAACTGGAACAGGAAGAAATAGAAAACCTGAACAGGCCAATAACCAGGGAGGAAATTGAAGCAGTCATCAAAAACCTCCCAAGACACAAAAGTCCAGGGCCAGATGGCTTCCCAGGGGAATTCTATAAAACGTTTAAAGAAGAAACCATACCTATTCTACTAAAGCTGTTCCGAATGATAGAAAGAGATGGAGTACTTCCAAATTCATTCTACGAGGCCAGCATCACCTTAATTCCAAAACCAGACAAAGACCCAACTAAAAAGGAGAATTACAGACCAATATCTCTGATGAACATGGATGCAAAAATTCTCAACAAGATACTGGCCAATAGGATCCAACAATACATTAAGAAAATTATTCACCATGACCAAGTAGGATTTATCCCTGGGACACAAGGCTGGTTCAACACCCGTAAAACAATGTGATTCATCATATCAGCAAGAGAAAAACCAAGAACCATATGATCCTCTCATTAGATGCAGAGAAAGCATTTGACAAAATACAGCATCCATTCCTGATCAAAACTCTTCAGAGTGTAGGGATAGAGGGTACATTCCTCAACATCTTAAAAATGCCATCTACGAAAAGCCCACAGCAAATATCATTCTCAATGGGGAAACACTGGGAGCCTTTCCCCTAAGATCAGGAACAAGACAGGGATGTCCACTCTCACCACTGCTATTCAACATAGTACTGGAAGTCCTAGCCTCAGCAATCAGACAACAAAAAGACATTAAAGGTATTCAAATTGGCAAAGAAGAAGTCAAACTCTCCCTCTTCGCCGATGACATGATACTCTACATAGAAAACCCAAAAGCCTCCACCCCAAGATTGCTAGAACTCAAACAACAATTTGGTAGCGTGGCAGGATACAAAATCAATGCCCAGAAATCAGTGGCATTTCTATACACTAACAATGAGACTGAAGAAAGAGAAATTAAGGAGTCAATCCCATTTACAATTGCACCCAAAAGCATAAGATACCTAGGAATAAACCTAACCAAAGATGTAAAGGATCTATACCCTCAAAACTATAGAACACTTCTGAAAGAAATTGAGGAAGACACAAAGAGATGGAAAAATATTCCATGCTCATGGATTGGCAGAATTAATATTGTGAAAATGTCAATGTTACCCAGGGCAGTATACACGCTTAATGCAATCCCTATCAAAATACCATGGACTTTCTTCAGAGAGTTAGAACAAATTATTTTAAGATTTGTGTGGAATCAGAAAAGACCCCGAATAGCCAGGGGAATTTTAAAAAAGAAAACCATATCTGGGGGCATCACAATGCCAGATTTCAGGTTGTACTACAAAGCTGTGGTCATCAAGACAGTGTGGTACTGGCACAAAAACAGACACATAGATCAATGGAACAGAATAGAGAACCCAGAAGTGGACCCTCAACTTTATGGTCAACTAATATTCGATAAAGGAGGAAAGACTATCCATTGGAAGAAAGACAGTCTCTTCAATAAATGGTGCTGGGAAAATTGGACATCCACATGCAGAAGAATGAAACTAGACCACTCTCTTTCACCATACACAAAGATAAACTCAAAATGGATGAAAGAGCTAAATGTGAGACAAGATTCCATCAAAATCCTAGAGAAGAACACAGGCAACACCCTTTTTGAACTCAGCCACAGTAACTTCTTGCAAGATACATCCAGGAAGGCAAAAGAAACAAAAGCAAAAATGAACTACTGGGACTTCATCAAGATAAGAAGCTTTTGCACAGCAAAGGATACAGTCAACAAAACTAAAAGACAACCTACAGAATGGGAGAAGATATTTGCAAATGACATATCAGATAAAGGGCTAGTTTCCAAGATCTATAAAGAACTTATTAAACTCAATACCAAAGAAACAAACAATCCCATCATGAAATGGGCAAAAGACATGAAGAGAAATCTCACAGAGGAAGACATAGACATGGCCAACATGCATAAGAGAAAATGCTCCACATCACTTGTCATCAGGGAAATACAAATCAAAACCACAATGAGATACCACCTCACACCAGTGAGAATGGGGCAAATTAACAAGGCAGGAAACCACAAATGTTGGAGAGGATGCGGAGAAAAGGGAACCCTCTTACACTGCTGGTGGGAATGTGAACTGGTGCAGCCACTCTGGAAAACTGTGTGGAGGTTCCTCAAAGAGTTAAAAATAGACCTGCCCTACGACCCAGCAATTGCACTGTTGGGGATTTACCCCAAAGATACAGATGGAATGAAACGCCGGGACTCCTGCACCCCGATGTTTATAGCAGCAATGGCCACAATAGCCAAACTGTGGAAGGAGCCTCGGTGTCCATCGAAAGATGAGTGGATAAAGAAGATGTGGTTTATGTATACAATGGAATATTACTCAGCTATTAGAAATGACAAGTACCCACCATTTGCGTCAACGTGGATGGAACTGGATGGTATTATGCTGAGTGAAGTAAGTCAGTCGGAGAAGGACAAACATTATATGTTCTCATTCATTTGGGGAATATAAATAATAGGAAAGGGAATAGAAGGGAAGGGAGAAGAAATGTGTGGGAAATATCAGAAAGGGAGACAGAACATAAAGACTGCTAACTCTGGGAAACGAACTAGGGGTGGTAGAAGGGGAGGAGGGCGGGGGGTGGGAGTGAATGGGTGACGGGCACTGGGGGTTATTCTGTATGTTGGTAAATTGAACACCAATAAAAAATAAATTTAAAAAATAATAATAAAAAAATAAAACATCAAAAAAAAAGAAATCTGTGATTGTTTATATTTTTTTAGTCAAAAATAAATCTTGTAAGAAAACTTAATGACATCTCTAACAATACCCATAAATCTGCCTAAATGCTTTAATCATACCCAAGGCTTTCAAAGTATTGACATGAAGTTCCAACATGAACATTGATACAGTTCTCTCCTTCTCCTCCTATAAATCATCCCAGCAACAAAAAAAGATTTTTACCGGGGATCCCTGGGTGGCTCAGCGGTTTAGCACCTGCCTTTGGCCCAGGGTGTGATCCTGGAGTCCTGGGATTGAGTCCCACATTGGGCTCCCTGCATGGACCTGCTTCTCCCTCTGCCTGTGTCTCTGCCTCTGTGTGTGTGTGAGTGTGTGTGTATCATGAATAAATAAATAAAATCTTTTAAAAAATGAAGAAAAGATTTTTACCTGTGATTTTATTTGTCAAAGAAACTTTTTTAAAGTGACTCATGTTTTTCAGCAAAACTCAGAGGCAAATATAATCCACAGATTCTGAAATACAAATGTAAACTATAAAACATAGCTAGAATCCAAGAGAAAGGGGGCTAAAGGAAAGTTCACAGTGTGGTTGAAAGAATTAGCAGCAGATGCCAGAAACTGTGCACAAAAATACACTTCCTGAAAGTAAATGGCTTGCCTAGAAGTGAAAAAGTGAATTTCAATATTTGAAATACTGAATACGGAAACCAGAATAAAAAGACAGAAGCACTCCAGCTCCTAGGCAAGTCTAGAACACATTCAGTGGGGTTACTTAAAAGAATAGCATAGAAAAGGCATACTGCCTAGAACAAGCTTGACTCTGTGAAAAAGCATGGCCAAAGTAAAGCCTTGGGTAATATAATCTGTATTCTCCTCCACAGCAACCTCCTGCAAATAACTGATCCAAGCATATCTAATTTCTTTAAAGATGGGTAATATTAAGAAAACTGACATAGCATCAATACAAAAGTACTGGATGAAAGAGACAGAAATGTAATAGTGACAGTGCAAACTTGAAAAAAAATACTGCCCTACGTGAATGACAATTTTTACCAAACATTTTATGATGACTTTTTAAAAAATAATAAAACTCGAGACACCTGGATGACCCAACAGTTGAACATCTGCCTTTGGCTCAGGGCGTGAACCCAGAGTACCGGGATCAAGTCCCACATCGGGCTTCCAGCATGGAGCCTGCTTCTCCCTCTGCCTATGTCTCTGCCTCTCTCTCTCTCTCTCTCACTCTCTTTCTCTCTGTCTCTCATGAATAAATAAAATCTTTAAAAATAAAATAAATTAATAAAACTCTCACTGCTGTAAAGACAAACAAAAAAGAAATAATAGAGATTCAAGGAAAAAGCAAAACAACTGAAAAAGACAATACACAGGAAAACAGTTCAAGGGAAAAAATAATCACAGAAATTAAGGAATTATAAAGAATATAGAATAATAATATAGAACAGGAGCAAGAGAATATAAATTTAAAGGCTACAACAAAATGAAACAGAACAAAAGAAAGGATCAGGGCATCAATATTAGATTTAGAGCAATGGTTCTCAAAGCAGGGTCCCTGGACAAGCAGCTGCAGCTTCACTTGGGAATTTGGGAGACAGTGCCAATTCTCATGCCACTGGAGACTTACCAGAATCAGAAAATCTGGGAATGGAACCCAACAGTCTGCTTTAACAAGCCCTCTAGACAATTCAGAAGCTCACTAAAGTCAGAGAACTGCTGCCTTGAAAGATGGAAAAGGAGACATAATACGAACACAGCCAAAATGTCCAAAGAGGAAAGCCAATCAATATAATATAACAAATATTTAAAGATAAAAGCTAAGAAAACTTAAAACCTGAATCTCCATATTAAGAAGAATATAAGTGCCAGAGAAAATTGACCTAGAACAGTTAACTCTAAGACATTTCTGGGAAATTAGTGAACTTTAAAGATGAAGAAATAATCTTTTGAGCAAAGGAACAAAAAGATTAAGTTAATTAAAATGGAAGGGGAAAAAAATCAGATGGAGATGGCATATTACTGCTTCACAACAATATTAAATATTAGAGGACAGTGGAACACTCAAAGGTTAAGTGTGAGCCAAATTCTATATTCCTCCAAATGACTCTTCAAAAACAAAGGTTACTTTGAACACTTTTGAACATGCAAGAACTAAGGGACCACTATTCTCATGAAATATTCTTGAGAAAACCACTAAGAAATAAACTTCAACCAAGCAAGAACAGGAAAAGAAGTGGTTACCAAAGCAGTAAAGCCTAATAAAACAAATGTTGGGATTAGAAGGAAAGAACAAAAAAAAAAAAAAAAAAAGAAGGAAAGAACAGTGTAAATATCAATTACCCCCAAAACATGAAAATAATATAAATAAACACTAAAAGGAAAAAAGGGAAAAATGATGGGCTGGGACTCTAGGTTTGCAATTTAATGTTAAATCAAGTAGTAGAAGTATATTTTACTGTAGGAAAATATTATTTATTAAAGGCTAATACTGGAAAAATGGGAATAAAAGAACAAAGACTTATATTATGCATAGATAGGAATTTAATAGGTAATATTTAAAGAAATACAAAACTGAAGGTATCATAGAAAGACATAATTATGAAATTAACTACTAGAACAAAAATACAGACCAGGGATCCCTGGGTGGCGCAGCAGTTTGGCACCTGTCTTTGGCCCAGGGCGCGATCCTGGAGACCGGGGATCGAATCCCACATCAGGCTCCCGGTGCATGGAGCCTGCTTCTCCCTCTGCCTGTGTCTCTGCCCCTATCTCTCTGTGACTATCATAAATAAATAAAAAATTAAATAAAAAAAAAAATACAGACCAAATACCAGAAAACTGGAAACACATGCACCCACACACATTTTAACAGCAGAATGAAAGACTTGTGGTTAATTATGAAAATAGAAAACATAAAACAATGACAGCACTGATACCCAATAGATCTATCATGTGGATAAATATAAATGGAATAAATCATCACTTTAAAAAATAAGAGTTCTACACATGTCCACATAAGTACTTTGACAGAAATATTTGTTGCAAAAAGAAAAAAAAAGAAATATTTGTTGCAGCATTATTTATAATAACCAAAAAAAAAAAACTAAAAATGTCCATCAACTGAAGAATAGATAAAATGTTATATAGCCATATAATGAATTATTATTCAGCCATAATAAGAATGGAACACAGATTAATGCTACAATGTGGATGGAATCTTAAAAATGTTAGGCTATGTAAAAGAAGACAGTCACAAAACATCACATATTGAATGACTTTGTTTCTATCAAATGTCCAAACTAGGCAAATCTTTAGAGACTGAAAAAGTAGGCTGGTGGCTACCAAGGGCTACAAGTTTGGAAGAATCAGGGAATGGTTGCTAACAAGTAGAGAGTTTCTCTGGAGGTGATGGAAAATATTCTAAAGTTGATTGTGGTGGTGATCACACAATCTGAACTGGGCACTAAATTGAATTCATTGAAATTATACATTTCAAATGAGTAGATTATATGATATGCAATAACACCTCAATAAAACTATTTAAAATTCCAAATAATAGAAGTGTTACAGTGTGTATCACAAAGGAAAACAAAACCTCACTGTATACAAAGCACATAAGGGAAATGATATGATTCAAAAAACATTTTAAATGGTAAGATGCACAAAGGCAAACACAAAAAGAAACAAGGCTCACAATATTAGTCACAATCTTAACAGTCAAGACAAAAAAAAAGATTAAACAAGTAAAAAAAAAAAAACAGTTTATAAGTCTAAAGATAAATCCAAATGAATAAACAATTATCTGTGGATTTATCATCACCAAAAAGTACTGTATTTATAGTATGAATATTCATGAAGAAACTTTAAAAGACATTATAATTAAACAAACAGACACTAGTTATTAGGAAGCTTTCATTTACCTCACTTAGTCCACAACAGATTGAACCAAAAATAAATATTAAGACAAAAATCAAAAACATAATTAGTAAGGTAAGTCTGACATATATCAACATTTTTACCCTGAAATTATAAAAATAACATCTTTTGAAGGGTCTAAGAAACAGTAAAAAGAATTATAATGTCTTATAATAAGTTCCAAAAAGCAGAAAAATACAGATAATATTTTTCATCTTAACACAATAAAATTTAAAATAACAAATTCAGAAAATAAAGACTCTTCCACCCTGAAATTTCACAACTTTTTAATGAACATAGAAAAGGCAAAAAATAAAATTGCAGAATTCTTAAAAACATAACAAAAGTTACCTGATATCATATTATAGTTATCAGACTACAGCAGTCTCAGAGAAAATTTTAAGTACTAATATCTGCAAGAAAAGAATGAGAATCAATGAGTTCAGTGTCAAACTCAAAAAGTTAATAAAGGACAGGGTACCTGGGTGGCTCAGTCAGTTAAGCGTCTGACTTTTGGTTTTGGCTCAGGTCTCATGAGTCATGAGACGGAGCCCCACATCTGGCTCTATGCTGGACATGGAGCCTGCTTAAGATTCTCCCTCTGCTTAACATTAAATAAAGTTCTTTAAGGACAATAAAATAAAGAGAGGTACAAACCAAAGATTAATTAAAATAAAAGTAGGTTTTGCTTAGGAAAAGTACAGAGATCTGTAACTGAAAGCTGGTTTACTGTGGAGGCAAAAAATAAAAATAAAAATAAAAAATAAAAATAAATAAAAGCTACTATTATTAAGGAAAAAAAAGTAAAGAGAGGCACCTGGGTGGCTCAGTCAGTTAAGCATCTGCCTTTGGCTCAGGTCACAATTCCGGGATTCTGAGATCGAGCCCTGCTTTGGGCTACCTGCTCTGGGGAAGGCTATTTCTCCCTCTGCCCTCTCCCTCCATCCTTCCCCCTGCTCCTGCTGTTGCTCAATCTCTCTCTCAAAAATAAATAAAATATTTTAAAAAAAGAATAAACCAAAGAAAGAAATATTCAACTAATAAATCCTGAGAGGAAATAACCATAAAAACAAAAGAAATCTAAAATCTTATAATTACTTTCTCAACCCTATACAAGTCATTTTAAAATACTAATAAAGTAGATATCTTACAAAGAATGTTAATTACCAAAACAGACTTCAGAAGAGGGAGAAAATCTAAACAAACCAATTTTCATAGGAGACGTAGAGAAAGTCCAATAAATCTGTTTAACCCAACCCCAAAATACTAGAGCCCAAAAAGTTTCATGGGAGAATTCCACAAAACCCATCAAAATAGGCAATTTAAGGCTACTAAAACTACTCCAGAACAAAGCAAAAAAGAAAAAAAAAAAGAAAAAAGAGAGAGAGAGAGAGAGAGAGAGAGAGAGAGAAAGAAAATCCTATGTTCTTTTTATGAAACAAGTATAACACTGAAGGAAAAGTTACCAAAGATTTACAGAACAGGATCATTTATGAACATCAATGCAAAAATCCTAAATAAAATGTTAGGAAAAAAACTAGGGAGCACATCTTTTAAAATTAATACATTATGTATTATGGAGAGAGCTATTCCATGCTCATGGATAGGAAGATTCAATAATGTCAAAATGTCAGTTCTTACCAACTTGATCTATAGATTCAATGCAATACCAATTAAAATGCCAGCAAATTACTTGGGGATACTGACAAATTGACTCTAACGTTTATATGGAGAGGCAAATCACCCAGAAAACCAACATAATATTGAAAAGAAAGAAACAAAGTTGGAGGCCTGACACTACCTGACTTTAAGACTTACTACAAAGTTATAGTAATCAAGATACTGCATACTAGCAAAAGAATAGATCAGTAGAACAAAGTACATAGCCTAGAAACAGATTCATATATACACAATCAACTGATCTATGACAAGGGAGCAAAGACAATACAATGGGGCAAAGATAGATAGTGGTGTTTTAACAACTGAATATCATATGCCAAAAAATGAATCTAGACACAGACTTTACGCCTACACAAAAATTAACTCAAAAAAATCATAGACCTGAATGTTAAAAGCAAAACTATGAAACTCCTAGAAAATAACACAGGAAAAACCCTAGATGACCTTCAGTATGGTTATGCCTTTCTAGAATATAATACCAAACACATGATCCAGGAAAGAAATAATTGATAAACTGGACTTCATTAAAATTACAAACTTCTGCTCTGTGAAAGGTAATGTCAACAGAATGAGAAGACAAACCATATACTACAAAAAAATTTGAAGAAACGCATCTAATAAGGACTCTTAACCAAAATATCCAAAGACTCCTAATAACAAAATGAAAAACTAAATTAAAAAATTGGTCACAGACAAAAAAACGCTTCACCAAAAGATTTAGAAGAAAAATAAGGAAATGAAAAGATGTTCCATATCATATGTCATTAAGGAACTGCAAATTTAAAAACTAATAAGATATCACTATACACATAGTAGAATGCCCAAAATCTAAAACACTGACATCACCAATTGCTCAGAAAGATGTGGAACAGGAACTCTCACTCATTGCTGGTGGAAACACAAAATGGCACAGCCACTTTGAAAGACAGCTTAGTAGTTTATCAAAAAAATAAAATATATTATTATACTCCTTGGTATTTACCCAAAAAAGTTGAAAACTTATGTCCACACAAAACCTACACATGGGTGTTTATAGCAGCTTTATTCATAAACTGCCAAAACTTGGAAACAATCAAGATGTCCCCTTCAGTAGATGAACGCATAAATAAACTGTGGTACATCCAAACAAAGTAATATTACTCGGCACTAAAAAGAAATTAACTATCATGCCATGAAAAAAGACATGGAGAAATGTAAAGGCACATTACTAAGTGAAAGAAACCAGTCTAAAATAGTGTGATCCAAAAAATAAAATAAGGGGCACCTGGCTGGCTCAGTCCATAGAGCATGCAACTATTGATCTTGGGGTTGTGAGTTCAAGCCCCATGCTGGGAAACAAAATTACTTAAAAGTGAAATCTTAAAAAATAACAGGGATGCCTGGGTAGCTCAGCAGTTGATCATCTGCCTTTGGCTCAGGGCGTGACCCCAAGATCTGGGATTGAGTCTCACCTCAGGCTCCTCCTGGGGAGCCTGCTTCTCCCTCTGCCTATGTCTCTGCCTCTCTCTCTGTGTCTCTCATGAATAAATAAATAAAAATCTTAAAAAAATAAAATAAAATAAAATAAAATAAAATAAAATAAAATAAAATAAAATAAGGGTGATTCCAACTATATGACATACTGATAAAGGCAAAAAAAGACAATATAAAAATCAGCAGGGCTAGGGTGCCTGGGTGGCTCAGTTGGTTTGGCATCCAACTCTTGGTTTCAGCTCATGAGCTCGGAGTTGTGGGATGAAGCCCCATACTGGGCTCTACACTCAGCACAGAGTCTGCTTGAAATTCTCTGTCTTCCCACCACTCGTGCTCACTCCTCTCTCACTCACTCTCTCTCGCTCTCAAATAAATAAAAATTTTTTTAAAAAAATCAGAAGTTGCCAAGGGGCAGGGGAAAGAGAATTATGATTAAGCAGAGCATGGATTTATAGGGCAGTGAAAATACCCTGTATGATACTATAATGATGGATATGTGATATTAATATATTTTTCCAACCTACAAAATGTACAACACCAAGAGGAAATCCTAATGTACACTACAGACTTGGAATGATTAGAGTGTCAATGTATGTTCATTGGTGGCAACAAAAGTAACATTTTGGTGAGTGACACTGATAATATAAGAGACAATGAATGTATAATGGCAGCAGGTGTATGGAAAATCTCTGTATCACCCTTTAATTTTGTTGTGAGAGAAGGACCTAAGATGGCACAGTAGTAGGAGGACCTAAGCTTGCCTCCTCCCCCAATCAGTTAGATAAATATTAAATCATTCTAAACACCCAAGAAATCGATCTGAGGACTAAAGGAACACACTGCACAACTAGAGGGACAGAAGAGGCCACATCATGGAAGGCGGAGGTGTGGAGATACGGTTTGGGAAAAAACAGATCACAGATGCTGTGTAAGGGAATGAGCCGAGGTCCAGAAAGGGGAGGAAAATAGGGGAAGAGAGAAAGTGAGGGAAGGAAGGAGAGAGGACGGGAGGGAGGGAGGAAGAGGGAGAATACACACAGAAAATTGCACAAGGAAAACATTTTCCCAAAGCCAGTAACTGGGAAAACATGAGGGGCTGATTTTTCTGAGTTTTTACAACCAGCAGGGCTCCAAAAATAGAGATTTAGAGACCTGTGGCAGTGCTGGTGTGGAGACCAGTGGGTGCTGCAATGGTCCTATGGAAAAGAGGGCAGATAGCCCAGGAGCAGATGGCGAAACCTGAAGATCCCCTGGGATGCACGAGAGAGATGGTTCCTCCTTCTTGGAGTATATCTAGGAGATGAGCAAGTACCATTTTCCTTCACCATCCCCTTAGCATAACCTCCCCAGGCCTCTCAGCATAAACTAACCAGTAAGCAGCACAGCCAACAATGGCAGCTTAAACAGCTTACACCAGGCCCCACCCCCTGCAGTTAGCTAGTGCAGCTTTACTTGGGCAAGTATGCCTGAGGACCAGTGCATCAGGCCCCTCCCCCAGGAGACCAGCACAAATCCCATGACTACTGACTATAGCATCAGGTCTCTTTTAATAAACAGACCAGAGCACACCTAGTTAAAAAACTTACCACCGTATGGCCAAGGTCCAAATATTCCATACTTCAGGCAAGGAAAAACTCTGTAGAGGACTAGCCACAGGAAAGAGCAGGCAAGATACAGCAGCAGAGTGCACACAGCATACACCAGAGACACTTCCTGAAGCACCAGGCCCCGGACAGTATATGACCTCTTCTTCATAAAGCCATTACCCTTGGGGGCAAGAAACATAACCAGATTTCCTAACACACTAAAGAAGACACAGACCTAGGGACACCTGGGTGGCTCACCAATTGAGCATCTGCTTTTGGCTTAGGGCGTGATCCCAGAGTTCCAGGATCAATCCCACACCAGGCTCCCTGCATGGAGCCTACTTCTCCCTCTGCCTATGTCTCTCCCTCTCTCTGTGTGTCTCTCATGAATAAATAAATAAAATATAAAAAAAAAAAGATGATGATGACAACAACAAAATGCCAAGACAGATGAATTCATCTCAAAAGAAAGAACAAGAGAAGGTCACAGTCTGGGATCTAACTGAAACAGATATAAGTAATATTCGTGATCCAGAATTTAAAGCAACAATCATAAGGGTAATAGCTGGACTTGAAAAAAGCATAAAAGACACCAGGGGGGTTTTTACCACAGAGATAAAAGACCTAAAAACTAGTCATGCCAGAATGAAAAATGCAATAAACAAGACTTGAAACGCACTGAATGTAATGACCACAAGAGTAGAAGAAGCAGAGGAACAAATATGTGATACAAAAGATTAAATTATGGGAAATAATGAAGCTGAAAAGAAGGGGGGAAGAAAAATATTGGATCAATGTTGACAGGAAACTCAGCAACTTCATAAACTTAATAACATTAATAATATGAAAGAGTCCCAGCAGGAGACAGAGGGGAAAGGGGCAAAACATTTACTTGAGGAAATTATAGGTGACAACTTCCCTAATCTGGGGAAGGAAACTGACATCCAAATCCAGGAGGCACAGAGAACTC
Organism: Canis lupus baileyi; assembly: GCF_048164855.1. Taxonomy (NCBI): domain Eukaryota; kingdom Metazoa; phylum Chordata; class Mammalia; order Carnivora; family Canidae; genus Canis; species Canis lupus. The sequence goes on along the minus strand of NC_132844.1, from coordinate 24,423,061 downwards.
CCATCAAAAACAACAAAAGCAGGCTAACACCAAGATATATTGTAGTTAAACTACCAAATGTAGAGATTAAAAAAAAAAAAACTAAAAGCAGTAAGACAAAAGAAGCTCCTAACTTACAAAGGAAGACACATAGGGTTAGCAGCAAGTCTATCCACAGAAACCTGACAGGCAAGAAGAGAGTGGCATGATACATTCAATGTGCTAAATGGTTAAAATATTCAGCCAAGAATACTCTATCGAGCAAGACTGTCATTCAGAATAGAAGGAGAAATAAAACGTTTCCCAGACAAACAAAAACTAAGAAGTTTGTGACCACAAAACCAGCCCTGCAAGAAATATTAAAGGAGATACTTTGAGTGGAAAGAAAAACCAAAATCAACAAAGACTAGAGAGGAAGAAAGAAAATCTCCAGAAATGACAAAACAAGTAATAAAATTAAGCATTAAATTCATATCTACCAATAATTACTCTGAATGTAAATATACTAAATGCTGCAATCAAACAACATAGGCAGATGGATTAAAAAAAAATACCCATCTATATGCTGCCTATAGGAGACTCATTTTGACCTTAAAAACACCTCTAGATTGACAATGAGGGGATGAAGAAATATTTACCATGCAAATGGATGTCAAGAAAAGCCAAGTAGCAATACTTGTATCAGACAAACCAGATTTTAAACCAAACACTGTAACAAGAGATCAAGAAGGCCACTACATCATAATAAAGGGGTCTATCCAACAAGAAGATCTAACAGTTGTAAATATTTATGCCCCCCAACGTGAGAGCACCCAAATATATAAAACAATTAATATAAACATAAAGGAACTTACTGATAAAAATACAGTAATAGTAGGGGACTTTAACACCCCCACTTAAAATGGACAGATCATCTAAGCAGAAAATCAACGAGGAAACACACTGAACCAGATGGATTTAACAGATATATTCAGAACATTTCATCCTAAAGTAGCAGAATATACATTCTCTTTGAGTGCACATGGAACATTCTCTGGAAAAGATCACATGCCAGGTCACAAATCAGGCATCAACAAGCACAAAAAGAAATCATACTTTGCATATTTTCCGACAATGCTATAAAACTTGAAGTCAACCACAAGAAAAAATTTGAAAGACCAAAAATACATGGAGACCAAAGAACATCCTACTAAAGAATGAATGAATCAACCGAGATACTAAAGAAGAAATTTAAAAATACATGGAAAAAATGAAAATATGATGGTCTAAAACATTTGTGATGTAGCAAAAATGGTCATAAAAAGTATATAGCAATACAGGCCCACTTCAAGCAGCAAGAAAAATCTCAAACACACAACCTAATCCTTACACCTAAAGAAGCTAAAAAAAGAACAAATGAAGTCTAAAGCTAGCAGAAAAGGGGAAATAATAAAGATCAAAGCAGAAATAATGATATACAAACAAACAAAAGACAGTTGAACAGATCAATGACACGAGGAGCTAGTTCTTTAAAGAATAAAATTGATAAACTCCTAGACAAAATTATGAAAAAGATAACAGAAAGGATCCCAATAATATTACTCAGCCATTAGAAACGACAAATACCCACCATTTGCTTCAACGTGGATGGAACTGGAGGGTATTATGCTGAGTGAAATAAGTCAGAGAAGGACAAACATTATATGGTCTCATTCATTTGGGGAATATAAAAAATAGTGAAAGGGAATAAAGAGGAAAGGAGAAAAAATGAGTGGGAAATATCAGAAAGGGAGACAGAATATGAGAGACTCCTAACTCTGGGAAACGAACTAGGGGGGGTGGAGGGGGAGGTGAGTGGGGGGTGGGGGTGACTGGGTGACAGGCACTGAGGGGTACACTTGATGGGATGAGCACTGGGTGTTATTCTATATGTCGGCAAGTTGAACACCAATAAAAAATAAATTTATATTAAAAAATAATAATAAAAAAATAAAAATTTTTTAAAAAGGATCCCAAGAAACAAAACCACAAACGTGAAAGGAAAGATCACAACCAACAGCACAGAAATACAAATGATTATAAGAGAATATTATGAAAAATTATACACAAACTGGGCAATCTGGAAGAAATGGATAAATTCCTAGAACCATATAAACTACCAAAACTGAAAAGAAACAGGAAACTTGAACAAATCAATAACCACCAAGAAAAATTGAATCTGTAATCAAAAATCTCCCAACAAACAAAAGTCCAGGGCCAGATTACCAAGGGAATTCTACCAAACATTTAAAGAAAAGTTAATACCTATTTTTCTCAAAGTGTTCCAAAAAATAGAAATGGAAGGAAAACTTCCAAACTCATTCTATGAGGCCAGTATTACCTCAATTCCAAAACCAGATAAAGACCCCACTGAAAAGGAGAATTACAGGCAAATGTCCCTGATGAACACGGATGCAAAAATTCTCAACAAGATACTAGCTAATTGGATCCAGTGGTACATTAAAAAAGATTATTCACCACGACCAAGTGGGATTTATTCCTGGGCTACAGGGGTGGTTCAACATCTGCAAATCAATCAATATAAATATGCCACATTAATAAAAGAAAAGAACCATATAATCCTCTCAATAGATGCAGAAAAAGCATTTGAGGGGGCAGGGCAGGATGGCAGAAGAGTAGTGTCTCAAGTCACCTGTCCCCACCAACTTACCTAAATAACTTTCAAATCATCCTGAAAACCTGCGAATTCAGCCTGAGATTTAAAGAGAGAACAGCTGGAATGCTACAGTGAGAAGGGTTCGCACTTCTATCCAGGGACAGGAGGAGGCTGGGAGGACACAGGACTGCGAGGATGCTCCTGCTGCCGGGCGGCCCTGAGCTGTGCAGATCAGCACCCCCCACTTCCCGAGCATCCAGGCCAGTGTGGACTGGGAGACTACGGTAGTTACTGCGGGAGCTGACACTAGAGCTGGAGAGCTGGCTGCCGCCAGTCTTGTTGTTCCTCCCTGTGTCACCTTGTGCCTGGGACTGAGCGGGGCCACCAGGGAACAGGGGCCTTATAGGATAAATAGCTCCCACTGAACTGTGCATGTGGCAGGGGGCAGGGCAGCTCCCCCCAGGTGCACACACCTGGGAATCAGCACAGCAGGCCCCTCCCCCAGAAGACCAGCTGGAAGGACAGGGGAAGAGCAAGTTCCTGACCAAACAGCACTGAAAAGCTCCGGGGAAAGTTGAGGGACTTACAGTATATAGAATCAGAGGATACCCCTCCTTGTTTTTTTTGTTAGCTTTTGTTTTGTTTTGTTTTGTTTTTCGTTTCCGTTTTTTGTTGTTTCCTTTTGTCTCCCCCTTTTTTTCTTTTTTTTTTCCTTCCTTTTTCCAGTACAACTTGGTTTTAGCCACTCTGCACTGAGCAAAATGACTAGAAAGAACTCACCACAAAAGAATCAGAAACAGTCCTCTCTCCCACAGAGTTACAGAATTTGGATTACAATTCGATGTCAGAAAGCCAATTCAGAAGCACAATTATAAAGCCACTGGTGGCTCTGGAAAAAGCATAAAGGATTCAAGGGACTTCATGACTGCAGAATTTAGATCTAATCGGGCCAAAATAAAAAATCAATTAAATGAGATGCAATCCAAACTGGAGGTCCTAACGACGAGGGTTAATAGAAGAAAGAGTGAGTGACATAGAAGACAAGCTGATGACAAGGAAGGAAGCTGAAGAAAAAGAGAAAAACAATTAAAAGATCCTGAGGAAAGGTTAAGGGAAATAAATGACAGCCTCAGAAGGAATAATCTAATTTAACTGGGGTTCCAGGGGGCACCAAAAGGGACAAAGGACCAGAAAGTGTATTTGAACAAATCATAGCTGAGAACTTCCCTAACTTGGGGAGGGAAACAGGCATTCAAATCCAGGAGATAGAAAGGTCCCCCCGCCAAATCAATAAAAACCGTTCAATCCTGACATTTAATAGTGAAACTTGCAAATTTCAAAGATAAAGAGAAAATCCTTAAACCAGCAAGAGACAAGAGATCCCTAACTTATATGGGGAGAAATATTAGATTAACAGCAGACCTCTCCATAGAGACCTGGCAGGCCAGAAAGGGCTGGCAGGATATATTCAGGGTCCTAAATGAGAAGAACATGCAGCCAAGAATACTTTATCCAGCAAGGCTCTCAATCAGAATAGAAGGAAAGATAAAGAGCTTCCAAGATAAGCAGAAACTGAAAGAATATGTGACCACCAAACCAGCTCTGCAAGAAATATTAAGGAGGACTCTGTAAAAGAAAGAGGAAGTCCAAAGAAACAATCCACAAAAACAGGGACTGAATAGATATTATGACGACATTAAGTTCATATCTTTCAATAGTAACTCTGAACGTGAATGAGTTTAATGATCCCATCAAAAGGCACAGGGTTTCAGACTGGATAAAAAAGCAAGACCCATCTATTTTCTGTCTACAAAGAGACTCATTTAAGACAGAAGGACACCACAGCCTGAAAATAAAAGGTTGGAGAACCATTTATCATTCAAATGGTCCTCAAAAGAAAGCAGGGGTAGCCATCCTCATATCAGATAAATTAAAGTTTATCCCAAAGATAGTAGTAAGAGATGAAGAGGGGCACTATATCATACTTAAAGGATATATGCAACAAGAGAACCTAACAATCATGAATATTTATGTCCTGAATGTGGGAGCTGCCAAGTATATCAATCAATTAATAACCAAAGTTAAGACATACTTAGATAATAATACACTTATACTTGGAGACTTGAACACGGTGCTTTCTACAATTGATAGATCTTCTAAGCACAACATCTCCAAAGAAACAAGAGCTTTAAATGATACACTGGACTAGATGTATTTCACAGATATTTACAGAACTTTACATCCAAACGCAACTGAATACACATTCTTCTCAAGTGCACATGGAACTTTCTCCAAAATAGACCACACACTGGGTCACAAATCAGGTTTTAACTGATACCAAAGATTGGGATTGTCCCCTGCATATTTTTCAGACCATAATGCTTTGAAACTTGAACTAAATCACAAGAAGAAATTTGGAAGAAATTAAACACGTGGAGGTTAAAGACCATTCTGCTAAAAGATGAAAGGGTCAACCAGGAAATTAGAGAAGAATTAAAAAGATTCATGGAAACTAATGAGAATGAAGATACAACCGTTCAAAATCTTTGGGGTACAACCAAAGCAGTCCTGAGAGGGAAATACATCGCAATACAAGCATCCCTCAAAAAACTGGAAAAAACTCAAATACAAAAGCTAACCTGGCACCTAAAGGAGCAGGAGAAGGAACAGCAAATAAAACCTCCACCCAGCAGAAGAAGAGAGCTAATAAAGATTTGAGCAGAACTCAATGAAATAGAGACCAGAGAATATGGAACAGATCAACAAAACCAGGAGTTGGTTCTTTGAAAGAATTAATAAGATAGATAAACCATTAGCCCATCTTATTAAAAACAAAAGAGAAAAGACCCAAATTAATAAAATCACAAATGAAAAAGGAGAGATCACCATCAATACCAAGGAAATACAAATGATTTTAAAAACATATTATAAGCAGCTATATAACAATAAATTAGGAAATCTAGAAGAAATGGATGCATTTCTGGAAAACCATAAACTACCAAAACTGGAACAGGAAGAAATAGAAAACCTGAACAGGATGATAACCAGGGAGGAAATTGAAGCACTTATCAAAAACCTCCAAGACACAAAAGTTCAGGGCCAGATGGCTTCCCAGGGGAATTCTATAAAACGTTTAAAGAAGAAACTATACCTATTCTACTAAAGCTGTTCCGAAAGATAGAAAGGGATGGAATACTTCCAAACTCGTTCTATGAGGCCAGCAACACCTTAATTCCAAAACCAAAGACCCCACCAAAAAGGAGAATTACAGACCAATATCCCTGATGAACACATATGCAGAAATTCTCAACAGGATACTAGCCAATAGGATCCAACAGTACATTAAGAAGATTATTCTTCTTAAACAAGTGAGATTTATCCCTGGGATGCAAGGCTGGTTCAACACTCATAAAATAATCAACGGGATAGATCATATCAACAAGTGTTATGCTATATGTTGGCAAATCGAATGCCAATAAAAAAAATACCAAAAAATAAAGTTAAAAATAGAACAACCGTAGGATCCAGCCATTGAACTATTATGCATTTATCCAAATAATACAAAAATATTGACTTAAAAGGTTATATGCACCCCAATGCTTATAGCAGAATTATCTATAATAGCCCAATTATGGAAACGCCCTAGATGTCCATCAACTGATGAAGAAGACGTAGTGTGTGTCTCTGTGTGTATATATATACAGATATAGATATAAATGAGTATTAGCCATGAAAAGAATAAAATCTTGCCACTTGCAACTACATGGATAGAGGTAGAGAGTATCACCCTAAGCAAAGTAATTCAGAGAAAGACAAATACCACATGATTTCACTCATATGTGGCATTTAAGAAACAAAACAAATGAACATGGAACAAGAGGCAAACCAGAAAATAGCCTCTTAACTATAGAGAACAAACTGAGGGTTGCCAGAGGGGAGGTGGTAAGGGGGACTGGTTAAATAGGTGATGGGTAGGGATGCCTGGGTGGCTCAGCGGTTGACTATCTGTCTTCGACTCAGGGTGTGATCCCGGAGTTGGGAGATGAAGTCCCACATCGGGCTCCCTGCAAGGAGAGTGCTTCTTCCTCTGCGTATGTCTCTGCCTCTCTCTCTCTCTGTGTCTCTCATGAATGAATGAATAAATAATCTTAATAATAAATGAATGAATAAAAATAGGTGATGGGTATTAAGGAGAGCACTTGTAATGAGCACTGGGTGTTGTATGTAAGTGATGAATCACTAAATTCTATACCTGAAACTAATATTACACCATAGGTTCACTAATGGTGATTTAAACAAAAACCTGGGGACACCTGGGTGGCTCAGTAGTTGAGTGCATGCCTTTGGCCCAGGGCATGATCTTGGAGTCCCAGGATCGAGTCCCACATCAGGCTCCCTGCGTGGAGCCTGCTTCTCTGTCTGTCTGTGTCTCTGCCTCTCTCTATGTCTCTCATGAATAAATAAATAAAATCTTCTAAATAAATAAATAAGCAAACAATAATAAACAAAAACCCGAAACCAAAAAAAAAAAAAACAAAAACAAAACAAAACAAAACGTGAACCTAAAACTGCTCTAAAGAAATTATAATAAAAACACTTACAATAATACAGTAAGATTAACTAGGGCTTATCACATCAGGAAATATGTTCATTTAATTCATGAGATAAACAAATCTAACAGAAAAAGATAATGATATTTTACCCATAGTACATAAAAAGCCACTTGACAACACTGAATACTTAATTCTTGTTTAAAAGCAAAGCAACTCAGTAAAATAGAATCAGACACTTGTTTAACTTGATAAAATAGATTCCAGACTCAAAGACAATATATTATACTTTGAAGAATCACTAGAAGCATTCCTACTCAAATCATAAACAAAACAAGGATCCCTATAACTATCACTAGTTTAAAATTGTATTCATGCATAACTGAATCAGATGAGAAAAAAATTAATGTATGAAAAGTCTAAAGAGGAAAACTATGTCTATTTATACTTAATATGCTTAAATACCTAGAAAATCCAGAGAATCAACTAAAGAATTATTACAAACAGTAACAAAATATACAGTGAGAATTGTATAAAATCAGTATTTGAAAATTAACAGCTTTCAAATTTAAAAATTCATCTTGTATAAAAGGTATCTGCTAAAGTCCTACAGGTAACATCACCCTTAATAGTTAAAAACAAACTTTTCCTGCTCCAAACAAAAGGAACAAATATGGCTTGTTCACTCTCCCTACTTCCATTCAACATTAAATAAGAGGCTCTAGCCAGGGCAAAAAGGCAAGAGCAAAAAAAGATATACAGACTGGAAATGGAAAGTAAAAGTACCCCCTTTTTTCCAGACAACATGTTTGTCTACATAAAAAGATCTGATGAAATCTACAAAAAGCAATCTAAAAAACTAAAGAAAACTATTTCTATTTATACTTAATATGATTAAATAACTAGAAAATCTAAGAAAATTAACTGAAGAATTATTACAAACAGTAACAAAATATTTTAAGATATTTAACAAGACTGTAAGAAAAAATCAATATACAAAAATCAATGTATTACTATATATTATCAAAAATTAAAAATTGAAATTTTTTATTTTTTTTAAAGATTTTATTTATTTATTCATGAGAATACACAGAGAGGAGAGAGAGAAGCAGAGACACAGGCAGAGGGAGAAGCAGGCTCCATGCAGGGAGCCCGATGTGGGACTCAATCCCGGGTCTCCAGGATCACACCCTGGGCTGCAGACAGTGCTAAACCACTGAGCCACCAGGGCTGCCCCTGAAATTTTTTAAATGCTATATATATCAAACAGTATGAAACCAATCTGAAAAAACTAGGATGAGTAAAACCTGATCCTTAAAACTACAAAAATAGCTGAGAGAAATTAAAGACCTAAATAAAAGGAAAATACCAGGTTGATGAATTGGAAAATTCAACATTGTTAGGGTATCAATTCTTCTCCCTAAATTGATCTCTACAATCAATGCAATTCCAGTCCAAATCCCAGCTTCCATTTTGTATATACTGACAAGCTTATTCTAAAACTCATAGGAAAATGTAGAGGCCTAGAATAGCCAAAACAACTTCAAAAAAGAAGTATAAAATTGGAAGATTAATCCTATCTCATTTCAAGATTTAATTTGAAAAGTAATCAAGACAGTGTGGTACTAGTGTAAAGGCAGACAAATAAAAACAAGAGAAAAGAACAAAATCTAGAAAAAGACCCAAACATACATGACAACCTATTTTTCATAAAGGTACAAATACAATTCAATGAAAAAGGATAGTCTCTTCAATAATTAGTGCAGACACAATGGAATATTCCTATGCAAAACAAAGAAACAAAAATCTACCAAATGAGGAAAAACAACGCAAATGTCTAAGCTATGGAATAGTTAAATTATGGTTCACTAATAAGATGGAAATCTGTGCAACTGTTAAAAAAAATTAGGAAGGAAGGAAGGAAGGAAGGAAGGGAGGGAGGGAGGGAGGGAGGGAGGAAAAAAAAAAAGAATGAAAAGGGGATAACCTCAAAGTACCAATAGGGCAAAGGGACTCAAAATACATTAAGTAGAAAAAGCAAAGTACAGAACAGTATGTTAAGAGTCATCTCTTGGATGAGGTTGGTAAGAATATTAACAAATGTATTTGCTTATATATGCAGAGGAAAATTCTGACAGATACAGTAAATGCTAATGGCAATGGTGATTCTTCTTAGGTGATAAATGAATAGGAAACCTTCAGAGAAACTTTGCTGCATGATTTTTACAATTTTGTAAACCATATTAATCATTCAAATAATTCTTTTTTAATTGGTCCTCAAGCTGTAAATACAAATAAGTTGTAATTTGAGAAGCTGCTACTTATTTTTACTACCTTGGATATTATATTGTAACTATGTATATTAAAGTTAAAAACTGAACAACTCATGATCTTTTCACTGGGCTTGACAGATCAAATGACAAATTGAGTAGGTTTTTACAGAGCTACATAAAGTCCTAAAATCAAAGTTATCACCATGATTTTAACAATATACAGAAAAAATATTCTATGTTCTGCAAAAACATGCATTCTTTGTAGTTGTAAATTTTGTTTAAAACCACATAAAAACTTTCCTCATAAAATGATACACACTTCTCTGACAAATGCTTTATCATTCATAATATCACTAGTTCACCCATTGCCATTAGCAATGATAAAAATAATTATTTCTACAGCAATAATCTGTTTACTGTACCTACTATCCTATACCTGGTGTTACTACTCTTATCCTTTAGACCATGCTACAAAATGAGCTTTCCTTCTGTATTCCTGGGAACAAAAAGTAACAGTAAGAACTGGAAATGGTGGGGAGGGAAGTATAGTTAAAATTCCAACCAAAATTCCTTTAAAAAAGAGAATATGCTTCTTAAAGGGGCTACATAAAGAAAGAAAAAAAAAAGAACAGGTTTTTCTAGTGGAAAACTACATGAAAAACTGTTCAACCCAACAATTTCATATCCCTAAAGAACAGTTTTCTAATAGTCATCCACTGCAAATATGTCTAAGTAGCACTGATTCAGACTCAAGAAACCTATACAATCTAAGACACATTTTCTTAAATGCTGAACTTGAATTATAACAGCATAAGCTGTCAAGTTAATTTTTTTTTCAAAACCAATGCAAACTAAAACCATGTGGCTTTTGCCCAACTTTTACACTGATTTATAACTTCAAAAGTATTTCTGTAAGAGACTACTGCTCCAGTTAGCAAATTTTCACCAATGACATGGCCCAGGTTAAGTGTTAGCCAACCTTATCCTTACCCTATAGATTGGGCAGGGCACAGAAATAGAGACCCTGATAACATTCCTGCTGCCATAACAGACACAAAAGGCAAGCAGTGAACCGTGAGAAGATCATGGCAGGAGTGGTCAATCAATAGTTCCACACCAAATATCAATAAAAATAGAATGATAACTTTATATCCCTTGACAGGAAAAAAGACAGGCCCTGGGCAGTGCTGGAATTACTGCTATTATTATATCCAAGGGCTAATACCAAATTAAGTGGACTTGAGCAGAATTAGGTAAAAATACAACAAAAACTTGCATCATCTAGCATGTGGAATTATACTAGAAAGGAGTTTAAAACACCTAATTGCATATGTTGCTATACTTCCTATATATTATTCTATCATAGCCACCCTTCTCCAAAACATAGTAATTTCATGGTGTATCTTTACTGTCAAATACCATGTAGCAGGTAAAAAATAACATGGCAAACCTCTAAGCAATGACCTGGAAATATTCCCACACCACATTGTTAGGTGAAAAAACAACAATCCAAGAAGATTCAGTATGATGCATTTTAAGTGCCAAAACAACAGAAAGAAGTAAAAGAAAACTCTCAATATATGTGTGTGTACACAAATGAATTTTTTGAGTAAGAGTAGTATGTACCAACCACAGGTGACCTTCAGAAAGCATAACAGGTGATTTTCACACTATATCATTCTTTACTGTTTACAGCTTTTTAAAAAAGATAACATAAACCAACAGCCATGAATTAAAAACTATTATGAGAAACAAGAAAGTAACCGAGTTTAAATTTCCATCACTGAGAATTTTACTTTGGAGAAGACTTGGGAAGTGCACATTTGTCCAGAATAGTGTTATATTCAATTAAAATAATTTCTGAAAAAAATCAAGACAACTGGGCAGTAAAATGTCATTCATATTCCTCTTATAAGCTGAATTATGACACGCTGTAAGTACTAATTAGAAAATTTTACCTTTCTTGACGTATAGATGTCAAAAAATGGCTTATTTCTGACACTAAACGGTTCCTGTGTTTTGTCAATGAGCCCAGTCTTCATTTTTTCATGTCGAGGGCTTATTATTTCTCTTTCTATACACTGCAGACGAATATTAAAATCACAATCTCCAACTGGCTGTGCCTGAATTAAATGAGACAATTATTTAAATTTCAACACTGAAAACTATTTTATCAGCATAATTATTAAGGCTGTCACAGTGTACATATCAGTCTACATAAACAGCATCCTTTGGACTTGTCTAATGCACACCCTGCATAACCACATATGCCAGTCCTGATTTCACTAATTAAACACACCTAAACACATACACAATTAGTTATTTTAAAACCATAAATGCATAAAATATAATGGAAGAGTGGTATAAATCTTCTCTAATATAAATTAATCTGATGTTTTCACATCTGAATTAAAGTATTAATATACTCAGTAATCATTTTTATTATTTGAATTAGTAAAATTATATAAATTAGTAAAACCTATATAAAACAAAAATCTACATAATTCAGGAAAGTATAAGCAAATAACACATCAAAATAAACAACATAGTCACCTAAATGTTTCTTGTTGCTTAAAGCACTAATGCTTTACAGGCCTCAATAAACACAAGATAATTATTAGACTAATACAATCTCAACTCTAAAAACTAATATAGAACAGTTTCCATAATATACTCAATTATATAGTTATAAAGAAAGCTCTTCATATACAGTATATAGTATGGTACACATATATGTGGTATAGATGATTTGAACCATAAAGTTAAAAGTGCATATACTTTTTCTGTAAATTGAAGGTAGGGGCTTTCCCTACCCTAATAGTATATATAATACAGCATCCAATACTTCATCTGGCTAACAGTAACCATCCAGATTAGTAGGATCACCTCATATCAAGTACCTTTCTTCTTTACTTTACAATTGGACACCCTTCCATGAATTTTTCTCACCTTTTCATCTTCTTCCTCTTCTCTAATCTATATTACTCAGCCTAACATTTACACAACCTAATGCTTACAAAAGGGTGGTAGTATTTGGTTAAGCTGTGGACATTAAATATGCCTTGAGGATGACTTTTTCTCAATTTTGGAAGGATGACAATTCTGATACTTAATAAGAATAAGGAGCAAGAGAGAGTAAGCCCTAGATATGAGGTAGTATAATATGTTCCCTTTACATGAAGGCATACAACTGTTTGTAAAAGGTATGTATTGAGGAAACATCAGTAAATCATCACAAAGTCCATTCTTTTCCATGACATCTGCATCATCAATAAGGTTGAAAAATCTAAAATGTTAGGCTTATTTATTAGACTTATTAGATGAATTCAGACTTCTATAAAATTAATGTGGAACAAGCAAGTTGTCCATTTTTTTAAGAAAATAAAGTCTAACAATCGTCTAAAAATATTTAAGTGGTCTAAATTTTCTTCTAAATACTTTTTACTTTAATATATATCATATATTTATGTATATATATTTATGTGTATGTATATTTATGTATATATACACATAAATCAAAGCAACAAGAAAAAATTGAAAGCAAGTTCACCTTCAAATCTATGCTGCCTTCAAGAAAGGAAGTACTTGATAGGTAGGTGATAAATCATTGAAAACAGACAACAGAAAGATCCTATCATTACCCTAACTAAAACCCTTCAATACTGCCCGACTTACATCCAGAACTAAGCTAAAATGCCTATTCAAGTCCCCTGGCCCCCTATTCTACAGATTATTCTCATTTCTTGCTGTGTCCCACATCCCACCACACATAAGTACACTAACAACCTCTAATGCTCCTGACCTCCATGATTCTATCCTTCAAAATTAATCCATGTAACTTTTTTCTCTTATCTGCAAGTCCATGCTTCCTTGACTCAACTGAACCCTGGTTAAACCGAAATACTCTCACCTCTCTAGTTCCTTTCATATATCCCTATATTTCTAACATATCTTTATTGTTCTTATACTATTATAATTATTTCTTTACATTTATTTCTCATCCATAAGACCAGTGGTACACAAATTTCTTTTGATTTTGTACTCAATCTAAATACATACCCTAACAAATGTTTACAATACATGCATGTTAATTTTTAATGAGTTGCAACATGTACAACTGTATATTTTATACAACAAAAATTGAATAGATAAAAATAAACAAAAGTTCTACTTTCTTCCCAAATCCCATTGTTGAAATGGTATTCTTTGGAGGCCAGTGTATCAAATTATAAATTCCCTGAAGGCAAGAAATTACATCTTATTCATCTGTGTATATCCACTACCAGGAACAGCACTTGACATATAAAAGATGATCAATGAAATCCTCCTGGACAAAATAAACTAAGGGAACTAAAAAGATTTTAACTATTTTTTCAAAACATCATTTTTTTTCTAATAGTAACCTTGATCTGGTGATTCAAAATAAGCTAGTTAACCATCAAGGCTCCATAATAAATTAAAGAATTAAATATATGACATGCTTTTGATTATAAATATATCCTAATATCAGAAATGTGGGGGGAAATGTGACTTTACAACTAATGGCACCGAAGTATTTATTGAGTAAATATAGACCTTGTAAAAGCATAACTTAACCATTCTTATAGCAAAATTAATGAATTTCCTAAACAGGACACAAAAGCACAAACTTTGAGAAGGTCTAGTAAGTTTGATTTCATGAAAACGAAAAACTCCTGTGCATTATAGATACTAATTTGCAGAAAATATTGTTTGTCACATACATAACCAAAAAAGGATTAGAATCCAGAAAAGATAATTAGTTCCTACACATTAAGGAGACTGACAACCAAATAGAAAAACCAGAAAATTATTCCAACTTAAGGTTAAATGACAAAAGAAAAATCCAAACAAGTAAAAATGAACATATGAAGTAGGCTTAACTTCATCAGTAATAAGGGAAAAGCAAATTAAAACAAGATGAGATACCATTTCACACACATCCAATTAGCAAAAACTTTAAACTCTGATAATACCAACTGTAGTTAAGTTGTTACGTCTACTTCTGAGAGGAATTCAGCAATGTAGCAAATACACCTGAAGTTGACAATTCAGTCAGAATCTCTATGATGGAAGTAGGGATAAAGGATTGTACTTTTTAAAAACACCTCAGGTGCTTACATCCCAAGAATGAGAACTGCCCTAGACAAATTCTGATGTATGCACACAAGAATATATTAAACTGTTTAATAGTAATATAATAGCAAAATACAGAAACCTAATTGTTCATCAAAAGGAAAAAAAGACAAAATCTATATATTTATACAAAGCAATACTCAATAGTAATTAAAGTGAATGTACTAAACTTATATGCATTAATACAAATAAATCTCAACAAAATAATGTAGAGTAAATGCTTGGTACCACAGTATAGTGTAGTATTTATATAGCACTAGAACCCTTGCACAACAATACCACATATATTTTATGGACACACACATAGATAGTAAAGTTATTAAAAATACTCATGGAAACAATAAACATCAAATACAAGGTAGAAGTTGCTTCTAGGTAAGACGGTTAAGAATAAGATAAGTGAGGTATGCATGAGAAACTTCTGAATCTGTTATAATTTATCTTATTAAAAAGAGAGTGGAGTAAAAATGACAAAATGTTATGCTTCAATAAATCTGGTGATTAGTATATGTGCATTACTCATATCATTCTCTATACTTTTGTATACACTGAAATTTTTCATATTTTTTTAAAGAATTAGAAGGATGTTGTCAAAGACAAAGTTCCCAGGCTAAGAAGTGAGCCTGCATGGAACACACACTAAAACAGAGCTCAATGTCAAAAGGCAGAGGAGACAAAATTCTTCCATTCACAACAAAACAATGCTACCCCCACCCTTTAGGTCTCGTTATGGGTCAATGAACATTATTCCAAGATCTATGATAAGAGTAAGCCAATTCTGGAAAGCACTACTTTTGAGGCATATAGTAATCACAAACAGATGAAATTTAAATTTGGTGGTTTCTGACCTGAGTCTCTTAAATAGAAAACTGTTTGAAATCTATAAATTCGACAGAAAATGAAATATGTACATTGAAAATTTCCAGGAAAAAAAATGCCTTTAAAGTAATCTGGATTAATGCAATCCTGAATCTCAATACTATAATTTAAAATATATACCCCAAAAAAGAACTTTTAAAAAATTGTTATAAATCTTCAGAATTCTAAAACTTAAACAGCACTTTTAATTCCAGAATTCTTAATTGCTTTCAGTCTGGTTTGAATACTAAATGGCTATGCAATTTGAATAAGATATGTCTAGAGGAATGATTATACCTTTTCATAGATGTACACTATTGAAAGAGTTTCTCGCATTTACAGAAGTCATCTTGTACTGCCTAAATAATTTAGACACTGATACTATAATTAAACATGAACAGGCAGATTCTTGGCTTGTCTAAAACTATAGGAAATGGGTAGAAAATATAATTTCTATTTTTTGATATCTATTTATAACAGAATTTTATATTTTGTTTTTAAGTTTCCTGCCTGTACTCATGAATAACATATTTTTGCCCCCAAGTTATACATTCAATACCCATAATCAGCTTCTCTTTTTTTTTTTCAAGTGACAGTAATAAAATTGTGGGCTCTTTTTAATTGTATACAGGATAACTAAAACCAACACTTTCCATCTTATAAAATGCTGTCTTATTTTATCAGCTAAACTATTCTTCTTTACTCAGTTGAAGTAGTTAACAAAATCTAAAGACAGAGAAAGTTGCAAAATTATTATTAAGATAGCAAATAAGTAACTCAAGTCACAATTTTTCTCTCCTACTATCTCTAAGGCAGATAACAATTTTTATTTGTAAAAACAGATCTGTTATCTCAGGGACAATTTTTACTTTATAAATTATATTAATGGTACTTACATTGAATTTAATTATGTCATATATCAAATATCTAGGAACGGCCTGTCCATTAACTCTGTCAATAATCATTTCCTTAAAAGAGAAAAGAAGATTAAGTTTCTTCATACTTTAATGGCAATTTCTTTAATTTGATTAAAATATAACATATACACAGAAAGCACGTAAACCATATGTATACAACCTGATGAAACATTAAAATGAACACACTTATATCCAGATCAAATCAATAGACTGTCAGCATCCCATAAATTCCTGTCATGAATTTATTCTGTACTGAAATAAAATGATATAACAAGATCTCATTATGTATTTTTCTATTTGAATTACTATGTTACATTTTGTTTTATGTTTGATTTACTAAACAACTATTAGAAGAAAGAAACTACAAATTTTAAATTCCAAATATGAGGAATATTTTTATTTAAATTTTGTTAAATCACTTTTGCTTTAAAATTTGTTATAGGCCAACTACTTTAATCATAAAATTTGTAGGTATAAATGGTGCCCTTAATATAAATATATTCCCCATGTGAGCCAATGTGGTCTTCCTTGGTCCCATGTCCCTCTACTATGATCAAAGGGAACAGGACAAGAGAATATATTACATATTATAGCCATTAAATTAAAAAAAAATCTTAAATTCTGCACATGGACAGAAAAGAGATAAAGGACATTAAAAGATGATTATAAGCAGTGCCTGGGTGGCTCAACTGGTTGAGTGCCTGACTCTTGGTTTCTGGTTTCAGCTCAGGTCATGATCTCATGGGTCACTGGATCAAGCCCCATGTACAGCTGCACACTCAGCAAGCAGGGAGCCTGTTTGGAAATTTTCTCCCTCTGCCCCTCTCCCCGCTTGCGTGCTCTCTCTCTCTCTTTCTCTCTCTCCAAATAAATAAATATTTTTTCAAAAAAATGATTAGGCACATAATGTAGTATTTTATAAAATTTTAATTCTTAATAATACATTTTAACCTAAAATTATTTTTCTTTCCTCATATTCTTCCGAAGAAACTAAGCAGGATTTTTGTTATATAATTTCATGACAGAAAATCCACAACCATCCAAAAGTACAAAGAACACACTGACAAATATACTTTGTTAAGAAGCTATTACTAATTAATTTCTTTCCCAAATATGTATTTGCTAACCTGTAGATACTTATTCATGGTTATCACCTTCAACCCAACACACGGCATAAATTAAATCACTTTGTTATCTTAACCTGTTTACTAAATATTTTTACTTAAATACTTGTATCTGAGAATTTAATGAACCATCAAGGTGGCACCAAAAACAGGTTTAAATTCATTATTATTTTCAAAAATCTGTGGATGTAAATTAAGTGAACTTCCAGGTTCAGATAACAGCACAAAATTTCCCTTCCAAATTTCTGATGAAATGAGCAAAAATATTCCT
Organism: Canis lupus baileyi; assembly: GCF_048164855.1. Lineage (NCBI taxonomy): Eukaryota > Metazoa > Chordata > Mammalia > Carnivora > Canidae > Canis > Canis lupus. Next base: position 24,405,300 of record NC_132844.1, on the reverse strand, counting down.
TTGAGCATCAAAAATGTTCAATAGGAAGAGTTCAATAAGAAATAGCAAAAAGGAAATTTTATTATCAGCAAACAAAACAAGTAAAAGGAAATATACAAGTAACTATTAAAAACTGAAAACTACCTAGAATGGAAGATGGCAGAACAGTAGGGTTCCCAAATCACCTGTCCCCACCAAATTACCTAGATAACCTTCAAATCATCCTGAAAATCTACGAATTTGGCCTGAGATTTAAAAAGAGAACAGGGGATCCCTGGGTGGCATAGCAGGTTAGCGCCTGCCTTTGGCCCAGGGCATGATCCTGGAGACCCGGGATCGAATCCCACATCGGGCTCTCGGTGCATGGAGCCTGCTTCTCCCTCTGCCTGTGTCTCTGCCTCTCTCTCTCTCTCTGTGACTATCATAAATAAATAAAAATTTTAAAAAAATTTAAAATAAATAAATAAATAAATAAAAAGAGAACAGCTGGAATGCTACAGTGAGAAGAGTTCACGCTTCTATCAAGGTAGGAAGACTGGGGCGGGGGGTGGGGGGGATAAAGAAACAAAAGGCATCCAAGGGCGAGTGCCCCCAGGACAGGAAAGCTCCGTCCCAGAGAAGCAGGAGCTTCAGCAATCTTCCCGGGGGGAAAGGCGCTCCCAGGGAGTTACAGCAGGACCCCAGGAGGGCGGGGATGCCCTCAGGCTCCCTGGGACACAAACAGACACCTGCGCCCCAGGGAGAGCGCGCCGAGCTCCCTAAAGGACTGCAGCGCGCGTATGCATTGACCTGGAGGCAGCTCGGAGGGGCTCCAGCAGCGGCTCCGCGGAGAGGGGGCTGCCGGCCAGGAGGGCGAATCCAACAGCACAGGCCTGGGAAGACAGGGAGCTGGGGACACAGCCCAAGATCCGGCCTCCCCCTGGGACAGGCAGAGGCCAGGAGGGGCCAGGACAGCAAGGACGCTCCTGCCCCGAGCTGAGCAGATCAGCAGCCCCGCCCCCGAAGCATCCAGGCCCTGCAGACGGAGAGCTCTGTAGTTACCGCAGGAGCTGAAACCAGGGCTCCAGAGCTGGCCGCAGCCACTGTGGTTGTTCCTCCTGGGGCCTCAAGGGGTAAACAACCCCCACTGAGCCCTGCACCAGGCAGGGGGCAGAGTAGCTCCCCCCAAGTGCTAACACCTGAAAATCAGCACATCAGGCCCCTCCCCCAGAAGACCAGCTAGACGGACAAGTTCCAGGGGAAGTCAAGGGACTTAAAGTATACAGAATCAGAAGATACTTTCCCGTGGTTTTTTGTTGTTGTTGTTGTTTTTGTTTTTGTGTTTTTTGGGGTTTTTTTTTTTTTTTTGCTTATTTTATTTGTTTCCTTCCCTCACCCTTTTTTTTCCTTTCTTTCTTTTTCTTTCTCTTTTTCTTCTCTTTTCTTTTTTCTTCCTTTTTTCTTTTTTCTTTTTCTCTTTTCTTTCCTTCTTTCTCTCCTCTCTTTTTCTCCTTTTCCCAATACAACTTGATTCTTGGCCACTCTGCACTGAGCAAAATGACTAGAAGGAAAACCTCACCTCAAAAGAAAGAATCAGAAACAGTCCTCTCTCCCACAGAGTTACAAAATCTGGATTACAATTCAATGTCAGAAAGCCAATTCAGAAGCACTATTATAAAGCTACTGGTGGCTCTAGAAAAAAGCATAAAGGACTCAAAAGACTTCATGACTGCAGAATTTAGATCTAATCAGGCAGAAATTAAAAATCAATTGAATGAGATGCAATCCAAACTAGAAGTCCTAACGACGAGGGATAACGAGGTGGAAGAACGAGTGAGTGACATAGAAGACAAGTTGATGGCAAAGAGGGAAACTGGGGAAAAAAGGGCAAACAATCAAAAGATCATGAGGATATATTAAGGGAAATAAATGACAGCCTGAGGAAGAAAAACCTACGTTTAATTGGGGTTCCCGAGGGTGCCGAAAGGGACAGAGGGCCAGAATATGTATTTGAACAAATTCTAGCTGAAAACTTTCCTAATCTGGGAAGGGAAACAGGCATTCAGATCCAGGAAATAGAGAGATCCCCCCCTAAAATCAATAAAAACCATTCAACAGCTCGACATTTAATAGTGAAGCTTGCAAATTCCAAAGATAAAGAGAAGATCCTTAAAGCAGCAAGAGACAAGAAAGCCCTGACTTTTATGGGGAGGAGTATTAGGGTAACAGCAGACCTCTCCACAGAGACCTGGCAGGCCAGAAAGGGCTGGCAGGATATATTCAGGGTCCTAAATGAGAAGAACATGCAACCAAGAATACTTTATCCAGCAAGGCTCTCATTCAAAATGGAAGGAGCGATAAAGAGCTTCCAAGACAGGCAGCAACTAAAAGAATATGTGACCTCCAAACAAGCTCTGCAAGAAATTTTAAGGGGGACTCTTAAAATTCCCCTTTAAGAAGAAGTCCAGTGGAACAATCGACAAAAACAAGGACTGAATAGATATCATGATGACACTAAACTCATATCTCTCAATAGTAACTCTGAACGTGAACGGGCTTAATGACCCCATCAAAAGGCGCAGGGTTTCAGACTGGATAAAAAAGCAGGACCCATCTATTTGCTGTCTACAAGAGACTTATTTTAGACAGAAGGACACCTACAGCCTCAAAATAAAAGGTTGGAGAACCATTTACCATTCGAATGGTCCTCAAAAGAAAGCAGGGGTAGCCATCCTTATATCAGATAAACTAAAATTTACCCCGAAGACTGTAGTGAGAGATGAGGAGGGACACTATATCATACTTAAAGGATCTATCCAACAAGAGGACTTAACAATCCTCAATATATATGCCCCAAATGTGGGAGCTGCCAAATATATAAATCAATTAATAACCAAAGTGAAGAAATACTTAGATAATAATACACTTATACTTGGTGACTTCAATCTAGCTCTTTCTATACTCAATAGGTCTTCTAAGCACAACATCTCCAAAGAAACGAGAGCTTTAAATGATACACTGGACCAGATGGATTTCACAGATATCTACAGAACTTTACATCCAAACTCAACTGAATACACATTCTTCTCAAGTGCACATGGAACTTTCTCCAGAATAGACCACATACTGGGTCACAAATCGGGTCTGAACCCATACCAAAAGATTGGAATCGTCCCCTGCATATTCTCAGACCATAATGCCTTGAAATTAGAACTAAATCACAACAAGAGGTTTGGAAGGACTTGAAACACATGGAGGTTAAGGATCATCCTGCTAAAAGATGAAAGGGTCAACCAGGAAATTAAGGAAGAATTAAAAAGATTCAAGGAAACTAATGAGAATGAAGATACAACCGTTCAAAATCTTTGGGATGCAGCAAAAGCAGTCCTGAGGGGGAAATACATCACAATACAAGCATCCATTCAAAAACTGGAAAGAACTCAAATACAAAAGCTAACCTTACACATAAAGGAGCTAGAGAAAAAACAGCAAATGGATCCTACACCCAGCAGAAGAAGAGAGTTAATAAAGATTCGAGCAGAACTCAACGAAATCGAGACCAGGAGAACTGTGGAACAGATCAACAAAACCAGGACTTGGTTCTCTGAAAGAATTAATAAGATAGATAAACCATTAGCCACCCTTATTAAAAAGAAGAGAGAGAGGACTCAAATTAATAAAATCATGAATGAGAAAGGAGAGATCTATACCAACACCAAGGAAATACAAACGATTTTAAAAACATATTATGAACAGCTATACGCCAATAACTTAGGCAATATAGAATAAATGGACGCATTCCTGGAAAGCCACAAACTACCAAAACTGGAACAGGAAGAAATAGAAAACCTGAACAGGCCAATAACCAGGGAGGAAATTGAAGCAGTCATCAAAAACCTCCCAAGACACAAAAGTCCAGGGCCAGATGGCTTCCCAGGGGAATTCTATAAAACGTTTAAAGAAACCATACCTATTCTACTAAAGCTGTTCCGAATGATAGAAAGAGATGGAGTACTTCCAAATTCATTCTACGAGGCCAGCATCACCTTAATTCCAAAACCAGACAAAGACCCAACTAAAAAGGAGAATTACAGACCAATATCTCTGATGAACATGGATGCAAAAATTCTCAACAAGATACTGGCCAATAGGATCCAACAATACATTAAGAAAATTATTCACCATGACCAAGTAGGATTTATCCCTGGGACACAAGGCTGGTTCGATACTCGTAAAACAATCAGTGTGATTCATCATATCAGCAAGAGAAAAACCAAGAACCATATGATCCTCTCATTAGATGCAGAGAAAGCATTAGACAAAATACAGCATCCATTCCTGATCAAAACTCTTCAGAGTGTAGGGATAGAAGGTACATTCCTCAACATCTTAAAAAAGCCATCTACGAAAAGCCCACAGCAAATATCATTCTCAATGGGGAAGCACTAGGAGCCTTTCCCCTAAGATCAGGAACAAGACAGGGATGTCTACTCTCACCACTGCTATTCAACATAGTACTGGAAGTCCTAGCCTCAGCAATCAGACAACAAAAAGACATTAAAGGTATTCAAATTGGCAAAGAAGAAGTCAAACTCTCCCTCTTCGCCGATGACATGATACTCTACATAGAAAACCCAAAAGCCTCCACCCCACGATTGCTAGAACTCATACAGCAAATTGGTGTCATGGCAGGATACAAAATCAATGCCCAGAAATCAGTGGCATTTCTATACACTAACAATGAGACTGAAGAAAGAGAAATTAAGGAGTCAATCCCATTTACAATTGCACCCAAAAGCATAAGATACCTAGGAATAAACCTAACCAAAAATGTAAAGGATCTATACCCTAATAACTATAGAACACTTCTGAAAGAAATTGAGGAAGACACAAAGAGAAGGAAAAATATTCCATGCTCGTGGTTTGGCAGAATTAATATTGTGAAAATGTCAATGTTACCCAGGGCAATATACACGTTTAATGCAATCCCTATCAAAATACCATGGACTTTCTTCAGAGAGTTAGAACAAATTATTTTAAGATTTGTGTGGAATCAGAAAAGACCCCGAATAGCCAGGGGAATTTTAAAAAAGAAAACCATATCTGGGGGCATCACAATGCCAGATTTCAGGTTGTACTACAAAGCTGTAGTCATCAAGACAGTGTGGTACTGGCACAAAAACAGACACATAGATCAATGGAACAGAATAGAGAACCCAGAAGTGGACCCTCAACTTTATGGTCAACTAATATTCGATAAAGGAGGAAAGACTATCCATTGGAAGAAAGACAGTCTCTTCAATAAATGGTGCTGGGAAAATTGGACATCCACATGCAGAAGAATGAAACTAGACCACTCTCTTTCACCATACACAAAGATAAACTCAAAATGGATGAAAGATCTAAATGTGAGACAAGATTCCATCAAAATCCTAGAGAAGAACACAGGCAACACCCTTTTTGAACTCGGCCATAGTAACTTCTTGCAAGATACATCCACGAAGGCAAAAGAAACAAAAGCAAAAATGAACTATTGGGACTTCATCAAGATAAGAAGCTTTTGCACAGCAAAGGATACAGTCAACAAAACTCAAAGACAACCTACAGAATGGGAGAAGATATTTGCAAATGACATATCAGATAAAGGGTTAGTTTCCAAGATCTATAAAGAACTTATTAAACTCAACACCAAAGAAACAAACAATCCAATCATGAAATGGGCAAAAGACATGAACAGAAATCTCACAGAGGAAGACATAGACATGGCCAACATGCATATGAGAAAATGCTCTGCATCACTTGCCATCAGGGAAATACAAATCAAAACTACAATGAGATACCACCTCACACCAGTGAGAATGGGGAAAATTAACAAGGCAGGAAACAACAAATGTTGGAGAGGATGCGGAGAAAAGGGAACCCTCTTACACTGTTGGTGGGAATGTGAACTGGTGCAGCCACTCTAGAAAACTGTGTGGAGGTTCCTCAAACAGTTAAAAATATACCTGCCCTACGACCCAGCAATTGCACTGTTGGGGATGTACCCCAAAGATACAAATGCAATGAAACGCCGGGACACCTGCACCCCGATGTTTCTAGCAGCAATGGCCACGATAGCCAAACTGTGGAAGGAGCCTCGGTGTCCAACGAAAGATGAATGGATAAAGAAGATGTGGTTTATGTATACAATGGAATATTACTCAGCTATTAGAAATGACAAATACCCACCATTTGCTTCAACGTGGATGGAACTGGAGGGTATTATGCTGAGTGAAGTAAGTCAGTCGGAGAAGGACAAACATTATATGTTCTCATTCATTTGGGGAATATAAATAATAGTGAAAGGGAAAAGAAGGGAAGGGGGAAGAAATGTGTGGGAAATATCAGAAAGAGAGACAGAACGTAAAGACTGCTAACTCTGGGAAACGAACTAGGGGTGGTAGAAGGGGAGGAGGGCGGGGGGTGGGAGTGAATGGGTGACGGGCACTGGGTGTTATTCTGTATGTTAGTAAATTGAACACCAATAAAAAAATAAAAAATAAAAAATAAAAAATAAAATTAAAAAAAATAAAAATAAACCTGCCCTACGACCCAGCAATTGCACTGCTGGGAATTTACCCCAAAGATACAGATGCAATGAAACGCCGGGACACCTGCACCCCGATGTTTATAGCAGCAATGTCCACAATAGCCAAACTGTGGAAGGAGCTTCGGTGTCCACTGAAAGATGAGTGGATAAAGAAGATGTGGTCTATGTATACAATGGAATATTACTCAGCCATTAGAAATGACAAATACCCACCATTTGCTTAACTTGGATGGAACTGGATGGTATTATGCTGAGTGAAGTAAGTCAATCAGAGAAGGACAAACAGTGTATATTCTCATTCATTTGGGGAATATAAATAATAGTGAAAGGGAATAGAAGGGAAGGGAGAAGATGTGTGGGAAATATCAGAAAGGGAGACAGAACATGAAGACTCCTAACTCTGGGAAACGACCTAGGAGTGGTGGAAGGGGAGGAGGGCGGGTGGTGGGGGTGAATGGGTGACGGGCACTGAGAGGGGCACTTGATGGGATGAGCACTGGGTGTTATTCTGTATGTTGGCAAATTGAACACCAATAAAAAATAAATTTATAATAAATAAATAATACAGACATACAGACATACATACTGAAAACTACCAAGAATGGGGCAAAACAATAAGTACAGCAGCATTTCACTACAAGTTCACTAAGCTCCCAGAGACCCTACTTGTAAAATGACAAATTCTTGATAATTGTCACTATTACACTCAAATATAGATAGAAACAAACTCAGTAGTTATTCTTGTCCTCTTTTTTCTCTCTTCTGATTATAGTAATAGAAATAGCACAATACTCTTTGTGCCTGAAGAAAGATTCCTGAACTCCACAATGAATTGAAGAAATAACCTGCACATTACTGGAATAATATTGGTTCCCAATTAGCTAAAGAAAACATTCACTAAAAGCCTTTCTTAAAGGACAAAACCCAAGGACTCTAACAAAAGACCCCATACCTAGGCTTAGTTTTTCCCAAATGATCTCCCCACCACAAAGTCTCCCCTTGCCTACAGCTGCTGTCGTTACTCTAGGTTACAGAAAAGTACGTAAAAATAAAATACCTAAGCTTAAAACTTAGTTAAGAAAATACCCTTGGGTACTGTTGCTATGATTTTAAAATGGTGCAACCATTATGAAAAGTAGCATGGCAGTTCCCTCAAAAAATTAAAAATAACACCTCCATATGATCCAGCAATCTCACCTCTGGGTATATATCCCAAAGAATTGAAAGCAGGGTTTTGAAGAGGTATTTGCGTACCCACGCTTATAATATCATTATTCCAATAGCTAACAGGTGGGAGCAACCCAAATATCCATTAACACACAAATGGATACATAAATGCGGCATACAAAGATAGCAAAATGCTATTCAGCCTTGAAAAGAAAAGAAATTTATCACATACTGCAATAAGAATAAACCTTGAAGACATTACGTTAAGTAAAATAAGCCAGTCACAAAAAGATAAATCCTATATGATTTCACTTATATGAGGTATCTAAAGTAGTTAAAATCACAGAAATAGAAAGTAGAATAATGGTTCTCACAGGCCTATGGGTAATGAAGAGCTATTTAATGGGAACACAGTTGTAGTCTTACAAGATAATGTTCTGGAGAACTGTTGAACAATAACATGCATAGAGTTAACACTACTGGACTGTATCCCTAAAAATGGTTAAGATAGTAAATTTTATGTTATGTGGTTTTACCACAACTATAAATTTAAAAAAAAAATTTAATAAAATCCAGTCAAGAAGGAAAAACATATTTCCTCTTCTAACCAAACTGGAGAATCAGGAACTAGATTTACCATCCTGCCTGAAACAATCAAAGATGTCGACAAAATAGAGGACACAATCATTTTCAAGACACTAAACATCCAACAACAAAGGACAGTAATCTCTAGGAGACAGTAAATAAGGTATATGAGCCCTACAATTTTCCCAACTTCTAGCCCAAGAGGTTTTCAGGCTTCAGTGCAGGCAGGGGGATCCCAGGTAAAGCCCAATAGTCTCCCTGAGTATGTATGTATGTATGTATGTATGAATGAATGAATGAATGAATGAATGAATGAATGAATAACAGGTTGTCTGGGGAGACCAACAGGACTAGAGTTCTCAGGGTAGAGAGAGAGAGAGAGAGATATGCCCAGATAAAGAACTACAAGATATCCTCAAGTCAGACTTCCATGAATGTTCAGCAGAGTATACATGTGAAAAGGACCACACAAAGCTGGGAATAATGTCTCTGCCTACCAGACAGATTAATTCACAGGGTATTGAGTACTCAGAAGGAACTTGTCTCAGCAGAGAATAATTATCCCTGCTCTAGTCCACCTAACAAATCTTAAAAGCAAGACTCAAAAAGTATAAACCAGTACCAAGTAAATTAACTACATACCAGAATTAAGCACAGGAATATCAGGCTCCCAAAAAGGTAAAATTCAAAATTTTGGGCATCTAGTCAAAAATTAACAGGTATGCAAAGAGGTAAAGAAAAAAAAAAAAAAAAAACCTATAAAGAAGAGAAAAATCAATCAAAAATCACCCCAAAACTGAGAAAGATGTCAAAATTAGCAGGCAAGAAAACTAAGGCAGATGATTATAACAGTATTCCATATATTCCAAAAAGTTAAGTAAAGACATAGAAGATATAAAAAAGACTCAAAGGGCAGCCTGGGTGGCTCAGCAGTTTAGCGCCACCTTCAGTCCAGGGTGTGATCCTGCAGACCTGGGATCAAGTCCCACGTAGGGCTCCTGGCATGGAGTCCACTTCTCCCTCTGCCTGTGTCTCTGCCTCTCTCTTTCTGTCTCTTGTGAATAAATAAATAAAATCTTTAAAAAAAAGACTCAAAATGAATTTTCAGAGGTGAAAACTACAATGCCTGAAGTAAAAATATTATGGATGGAAAAATACCATGCAATTTAGACACTACAAAAGAAGAGATTAGTGAACTTACAGATACAGCAACAGAAACTACCCAAAATTGAAATAGAAAGATAAAAGTTGTTTTTAATGAAAACAGCATTAATAATCAAATCTTCAGACAGGTAAAGAGTAGAAATAATAGCAAAAAAAAATTACTTTTAAGGAAAATTGTAAACCTGGGATGCCTGGCTAACTCAGTGGTTGAGCATCTGCCTTCAGCTCAGGTCATGATCCCGGGGTCTTGGGATCGAGTCTCGCATCAGGTTCCTACTGGAAGCCTGCTTCTCCCTCTGCCTATGTCTCTACCTCTCTCTCCTGTCTCTCAAAAATAAATAAATAAAATCTTAAGGAAAAAAAATAAAAAAGAAAAACTTGTAAACCCATAGATAAAAGATGCTCAATAAACCCTAAACTAAAAAAAAAAACTAAGGAAAACTGCAAGATACAGCAATTTTATATTGCTCAAGAAATCATTAGAAATTGCTCCGTTGTCTTTTGATATTAAATATTGCTGTGGAGAAACCTGCAACTTAAGACCTGCATTATGAGCCCCACAAAAAAACAAACAACAACAACAACAAAAAAAACCCTCACGTTTGACTTTCCTATCCTCTGTACTTTCCTATATTCCATTATCTTTTTTGTAGTCCCCAGGTATCCACCCTTCTCTACCTATCCATCCAATATTTCCTGAGCCCAGGCTATGTTATTAGACATAGCTCCAAATACTGGAGAAATTAAGCATACAGTCTCTACCTTCAAAACAGAGCCCCAGAAAGAGAAGAAACTACATAGTAGCTAGACTAGGTCCAGCGAAAAGTACTGGAGAAATTAAGCATACAGTCTCTACCTTCAAAACAGAGCCCCAAAAGAGAAGAAAATACACAGTAGCTAGACTAGGTCCAGCGAAAAGTTCTAGTTTAATGAAAGGCTGCTATATAGATAGAGTGACCATGCAGCTGTCTAAATCAGAATACTTGAAAGATTTCCTATTAATAACTATACCAAGACAGCAGAGGTAACCTACACTATTTCAGCCAAATAAGGATATATAGTATAGACTTAACTAGGAGTAGTTATTTCTACTTGAAGAGTAAGAGAAAGGTTTGATAATAAGACATTGTGATCCATTCCTTAAATCCTGAAAGGTACAAGTGGGTATTTCCTAGCAGGATGGTGAATGAGCCAAATAGTATTACAAAGGCATGAAAAATGATGGTTTTAGGTAAATTGTCCAAAGCTCAGTATAGATGGAGCTTATAGTTCGAGGGTTCACAATCAAAGACAATGCTAAAGACATATGGGCATGGCCCAGATATAAAGAATATTATGTTCAGTAGTTTGGGTTTCATGCTATGGGCAATGGAGAACCAATGAAGGGTTTTAATTAACTGTTCTCTGGAAACCTGCAGACCTTCAAAGTTCATCTCAAAGGTAACCCATTCCTCAAAATCCTTTCAAGGCCCACTTACTTCTAATTATCATTGTCCACCTAGGTGATGAAACATTCTGGAATTAGATAGTAGTAATGGTTGCACAATCTTGTGTATATACTAAAGACTGCTAAATTATACAGCTTAGAAAGGTGAATTTTATAGCATGTCAATTATGTTTCAATTCTTAAACATAAAACTAAATATTTTTAAATCCTAAAATCAGTTCTTCAAAATGAAGGGAAATGATGGAACCCTAGATACACAGCATATATTAAATGTCAGCTATATATATATTAATTATATACATTCTGAAAATATAGGCACAACAAAATGACGGAAAGAAAATACAAAATGTTAAAATGTAACCTCTTCTTGACAGTTTAATTTTTCTACTTTATGATGTACAGACTTTCTAAAATTTTAGCAATGAATATGCATATTCCTTTACAAAAAACATTAACAGTTGAAAAGGCATGCCATTTTTTCCAAGATTCTTGCTATTAACTTTGGTGACTAACTGCTATATTCTCCTCTTAACCTCAATATAAAATCAACTGAATTTCACTGATTGTTTCAAATGAATTAATGCCATATTTCTAAACTCCTATTTTCCACATTTTGTGGGTCAAAGAACATAATTTAGAGAGCAAAACAAAAACTTCAATGTTCACATCTGACAGCCAGACAATTAGGTAGTTTGAGTTATTCTTGGATTTGGAATTTTACAAAAACAATTTGCAAATGAAAATGTAGAAGAAACAGGAAACTACAGAGGACTGTTTTAATTAACTAACTGGAAAAACAGATATGGCAACTATAATTCTGGTCCAAGTAAATTGACATCATGAATCATATTGCTATTTTAAAACTTCGCAAGAGTCTATTATGCAGCTTTCATTTGTCCAAGTTTGGGGTGAAAATAAATAGTATTGCTCAGTTAAATCTGCAGATGGTTAAACATCTAATTTTTAAGCATTATTTCCTACCTGGAATGCCCTCAGCCCATGTCCAACAAAAAATCTCTTTCTAAAGAAATCTTTCCATATCTAATGCTAATTCCTCTATAAAACTTCTTTCATTCCAAACTAGATGTAATTTATTTCTTCTCTAAACCACCACTAGACTTTTTTTAAAAACCAATCATCAAGTTATTGTTTTATTTGAAGGTCTCCTCCATCACTACCAATTTTTCTCCACCCTATCAAATGAAGTATAATGTCTCAAGGGTGAGGCCTTGTTTTCAACCCTCTGCATTCTTGGCACAGCAACCTGAACATGAAAAGCATTCAAAAAAATATTAGTTCAATGATAAACTATACTAAACCGTGGCAAATGCTTTAACTTAAGAGTCCTTTTCTTCCTTTTATTTTATTGATTACAATGCTAAAAAATTATATCTTAAATGAAGTTAACAAAAACAGAATGTTCTTCTTGTTCCCATGAAGGCACTGCCAGATCTGCCACACTGGCTGTGCAGTTTACAAACAGCACAACTCCAGGGGTGCCAGTCACACTAACTACAGAATTGAGAATGGCACACCCTGGAGATGTGCAGTGGACAACACTTCCAACCGTACATAATGGCTCTGTCAATCACAGGGTGTGTGTGTGTGTGTGCGTGTGTGTGTGTGTGCTGCACATACATGTTCCAAATGTTTATGTATATATAGTGTCATTACAAACTGACATTTTACTACAGCCCCACAGAGTACTCTCTTTGTTTTGTGACTATATTTACTCTGCTCAGTCTCTGCCACTCCATCCAACCATACTACCTTCTTTTCTTCTTTTCTAATCTTTAGTACCTGGTTCATAGTCAAACTCTCAACCTGAACTCCTACCATCACTCATTAAGAATCACCTAATGTTTTCCTTGATGTTACTTCCATTGCTCTTCTTCACACAACCTCAAACTTTCATCTTCCCTAGGTCACATCCTGAATCTTCTCATCACCCCAAACTATATCTCAGGAATTACTAATTTAAACATCTTATTCTCCCATCAGTCTTCCATCTACTGGTTTGCACACTCCAATATCTATCTAGCTGGTAAATAAAAACAATGTACATGGGATGGGGCCAAAAGCATTCAGGACACTTGGAAAATGATATTCCCTCTGTTAAACAAATAAGTATGTATTTTATGCATGTGATTTTCATTAGGATCATTGTACCATTGATAATTTAAGTAATCATTCACAAGCCACTCCGTATCATCCCAACAGCGAATAAAAGCCAGAAATAGAGGAGCAAATTTCATCTGGATTAAAACAACAAAGGATTCTCATACAAATTCCAGAGAATTATTGGCCACATATAATTCAGTCTGGCTCATGAAAAAAGTTAACATTGAAGAAAGGTTAGAAATCTTAAAAATATAAGTAGTATCCCTGTAGAAAGGAGACCTGAAGTTGTGAGAAGTTATAATAAAGATGTAGAGTCCCTTTCCCTCCAGAGAAAGGCAGTGAATGTGTGGCAAAGGGATAAACCATTCAACCAAATACAGCAAAGGGAAAGATGAACACTCTGAAGACAAGCCTACCAGAGATTGTAGAGAAAAGTATAAGCTTATTGTTTTATAGATTTGCACATTAAGTACAGACTAACCTCTTAATCAAATAGCCCATTCACCCAAAAGCTAAAGAGAGCAAAATCTAAGTGGCAAATCAGAACAACCAGGAGACTGGGTGCACTTAAACAGCCAAACATTAAACTATATGCTAAAATGAAAGTATTAAAATCAATCTAAAACTATCACTGAAAGACAAAAAAACTAATGGAATGAGAAAACAAATGAAAAAAGAAACAATGATATATAAGGGAATCCACTACACAATAAAAATCATATATCCAATTAAAAAGGAAAAACAGATGAGTTGAATGGTGTTGAGACAACAGTTTAGACATTTGGAAATAAATAAAATCACACCCTTACCTTATTCTTTTTTTCAAAATATATTTCAGATAGATCAAATATTTAAATATACAAATAAAACTAAAATATACTAAAAGAAAATACAGGTATTATAATAATTCTAAAGTAAAATATGAAAAATAGGAAGAAAACTAAGTAAAAATTTCTTAAAATGATATTAAAGCCAAGTATGAAAAACTAAATGTTTATAATTTTACCTACATAAATTTACCTATATAAATTTAAACCTGTGCCACAGAAAACACCAAAAAGCAAAATACATTTTTTTCAAAATATATGTCACAAAGTAATACCCTAACAGGCAAAAACTTCTTACAAATCAGTAAGAAAAAGATGAATATCCAAGAGAAAAACATACAAAGGATCTGAACCAGCAACTCACAAAAGAAATACAGTAATTCACAAAGAAGTGACAAAATGTTAAACCTCATTAACAATCCACATAATTAAATATTTACTATGTGTCAGACACTAGTGCCAGTACTTTATAAACTATCCAACTTAATCTTCAAAATAGCATCAAAATCTAAGTATTGTTCCTAGCCTCCCTTCACTCAGATGAAAAAACTGAATAAATTACTTAAATCTCTTATATAACAACTGATGAAGCCAGTAAGGCACCAACAGATAGACTCAGAGTTCTTAATCACTATGTTACACTGTCCCATAAAAAAGAATTCCTTCCCTCATCAAATTAGAAAATATTCAAAATTTTCAAAACCCAGTGTTTAGGAGTATACAGATCCTTTACATATGGTTGGTAGAAATGTGCATGGGTTCAAACTTTCTGGAAAGAAGGGTGCCAATTATACCTGTCAAATTTATAGTGGGCATGCCCTCATACATAGCATAGTGAACAGGGTAGAGCCTATTACCATCCCCTCCTTAGGAACACTATTCCTCTTGCACTCCCAAGTGGTAGTGCTACCAGTGACTGAGTGGCTTCCATCGGTATGTAACCCTTTGGAGTCCTCCCTGCGACTGACATATGAGTATTAAAGACAAAGTTCTCTTTCTGCTTGCACTACAATGCAACTTGCCTCCCATGTGAAAAAGCCTTCATGAAGAATGAGACCAAACAGACAAGTAAAGCAAAGAAAAAAAACAACAAAACCTTGCCAGTATTCTTTGAGGCCCCAGATCCAGCTTGAAGCAGGTCAAGCTAAAACATTTATTTGTGCCAATTAATTTTCTTTCTTCAGTTACTTTAAGTTGGACTTCAGCTACCCACAATCAAAAGATTCTTAATACACATTATAATCTCACCTCTAAGAAATCTTAGTTATAAAATTGTACAACTATGAAAGGAAAGGGGCATAAGGATATGCATTTAAGTGTCTTACAATAAAAAAAAAAAATCAAAACATGGGATCACTGGGTGCCTCAGGGGTTTGGTGCCTGCCTTAGGTCCAGGGCGTGATCCTGGAGTCCTCGGATCGAGTCCCATGTCAGGCTCCCTGCATGGAGCCTGCTTCACCCTCTGCCCGTGTCTCTGTTTCTCTCTCTCTGTGTATCATGAATAAATAAAATCTTAAAAAAAAAAAAAATCAAAACATCTACCAAAAGAGGACTGGTTAAATAAATTACAAAACTGTTTCTTAAACTTGCCTGATTAGAATCACTTGGGCGCTTCCAAAAGTACAGATAACTCTGACCCCTTGGGAGAGTCTAATTCATTAAGTTGAGGCTGTGTTATTGAGATGATCATATTTTTAAAGAGCATCTGCTACAATTTTCACAGTCAAGATAGTTTGGATACCCCAAATTATGGTGTTAACTTATACAATGGTATACCATTCAGATATTTACGTGAGAAAGAGGTCCAAAACAAATTGCTATTGGGGTGGGGGGGGGGGAGAACAAGTTACAAAACACATGTACCATTTGGTTCTTTTCATGCATATTTCACCAGAGTTCTCATTTTCGACCAAGGAAGAGGTTCCACGATTATTCAGAATCCTACTGGACTATAAGGGATCCCAAAGACCCTAAAGAATCTAAGTTCTGAGTTGCTATTACTAATATGAATGTTACATCCCACAGGAGCAGACATAAGATTGAACACTCTGTCACAGAGAAAAGCCTAGAATAATGTTCATCAAAATGGTCATCAAAGTTACTCCAATGGTAGATCTGGTGATTTTTACCAGCTTTTTCCTAATGTTCTATATTATTTTAATTTGTATTTACAATGAACAAATATTTTCAGAATTGGGATGAAGAAAGCTGTTTATACAGGAGCAAGTTAAAACATTTTTAATCAAGTAATTTTATGAGTATTAAATACAGATTTTCTGAAATAGGAAAACTCATACCAGCTTTTAAAATTCAAATATAAAAGTATAATGGTTGCTTTCAAAGGCATGATTCTCTTTAAACAAGAATTACTAGTCCATGTAGCTGAAGAGTCAAGGGAAAATGTGATAATGTTGCATCAAGTAACTGAAATTCAATTAATATTAAAATAATAAAACAGTCTTTTTCAACAAGCATTATTTTTTCAGTCACAAAGAGCAAAAAAATAAATAAATAAGATTTAACCTTGTTCACTTATTCCCATACCCAAGACAATGATCAAGTGAGAGTGTTTTCTCAAAAAAAAAAAAAAAAAAAACTTCAAAAAACTAGATTATAAGTTTCCTAATGAATTAATAAAAATACACATTTAAGGGCGCCTGTAGTCAATTACGTGTCCAACTCTTGATTTCAGTTCAGATCATGATCTCACGGTTGTGAGGTTGAGCCCCACTTTGGGCTCCGCTCTGGGCACTGGATCCTGCTTAAGATTCTTTCTCTTCCTCTCCCTATGACCCTCCCCACTCTAAAAAAAAACATTCACTTGCAAGAAAAAACAAAAATAGCAGTGTTGGTCTAATTTAAAACAGTAACAACAACAAGGGACTTACCCCATCCAAGAGAGTATTTGATAAATGTATACGGAGATCTTTACGAAATGGAAATTCCAGATTTGAAACATGAAACACTGAATTATCTCTATCAATCATAAAAACTTCATTTGTGCCATCAATCAACATCATATACCTGTAAATGAAACATTAAAAAGATAATTATAACAGTATAATTCAAGTATAGGATCATAAAAAATAAGTTTTTTTCTGAGAGGCGCCTGGGTGGCTCAGTGGTTGAACATCTGCCTTTGGCTCAGGTCGTGATCCTGGGGTCCTGGGATTGAGTCCCACATCGAGCTCCCCACAGGGAGCCTGCTTCTCCCTCTGCCTGGGTCTTTGCCTCTGTGTGTCTCTCATGAATAAATATATAAAGAATCTTTAAAAAAAAAAGTTGGGGGGAGGAGCAAGATGGCGGAAGAGTAGGGTCTCCAAATCACCTGTCTCCACCAAACTACCTAGAAAACCTTCAAATTATCCTGAAAATCTATGAATTCGGCCTGAGATTTAAAGAGAGACCAGCTGGAATGCTACAGTGAGAAGAGTTCGCGCATCTATCAAGGCAGGAAGACGGGGAAAAAGAAATAAAGGAACAAAGGCCTCCAAGGGGGAGGGGCCCCGCGAGGAGCCGGGCTGAGGCCGGGGCGAGTGTCCCCAAGACAGGAGAGCCCCGTCCCGGAGACGCAGGAGCTGCACCGACCTTCCCGGGCGGAAAGGGGCTCCAGGGAGGTGGAGCAGAACCCAGGAGGGCGAGGAACCCTCGGGTTCCCTGGGGCAGTAACAGAGCAACTGCGCGCCCAGGAGAGTGCGCCGAGCTCCCTAAGGGCTGCAGCGCGCACGGCGGGACCCGGAGCAGCCAGGAGGGGCTCCGGCGGCGGCTCCGCGGAGGGGGCTGCGCACCCCGGGAGCAGCTCGGAGGGGCTCGGGCAGAGGAAGAGGTTCCGTGCAGAGGGGCTTGCGCGGTTCCAGGAGCAGCTCCGCGGAGGGGGCTGCGCGGCCCGGGAGCGCGAATCCAACAGCGCAGGCCCCGGAGCACAGGGCGCCGGGACACAGCCCAGGATCCGGCCTCCCCCGGGACAGGCAGAGGCCGGGAGGGCCCAGGACGGCGAGGACGCTCCTGCCCCAGCTGAGCAGATCAGCGGCCCCACCCTGGAGCCTCCAGGCCCTGCAGACGGAGTTCCTGCCGGAGCTGAATCCAGGTTTCCAGAGCTGGCCCCGCCACTGGGGCTGTTCCTCCTGCGGCCTCACGGGGTAAACAACCCCCACTGAGCCCTGCACCAGGCAGGGGGCACAGCAGCTCCCCCAACTGCTAACACCTGAAAATCAGCACAGCAGGCCCCTCCCCCAGAACACCAGCTAGACTGACAACTTCCAGGAGAAGCCAAGGGACTTAAAGAACACAGAATCAGAAGATACTCCCCCGTGGTTCTTTTTTTGTTTTGTTTTGTTTTGTTTTGCTTTTTGATTTGTTTCCTTCCCCCACCCCCTTTTTTTCTTTCTTGTTCTTTCTCTTTTTCTTTTTTTTTTTCGTTTTTTTTCTTCCCTTTTTTTTCTCTTTCTCTTTTCTTTCCTTCTTTCTCTCCTCTCTTTTTCTCTTTTTCCCAATACAACTTGCTTTTGGCCACTCTGCACTGAGCAAAATGACTAGAAGGAAAACCTCACCTCAAAAGAAAGAATCAGAAACAGTCCTCTCTCCCACAGAGTTACAAAATCTGGATTACAATTCAATGTCAGAAAGCCAATTCAGAAGCACTATTATACAGCTACTGGTGGCTCTAGAAAAAAGTATAAAGGACTCAAGAGACTTCATGACTGCAGAATTTAGAGCTAATCAGGCAGAAATTAAAAATCAATTGAATGAGATGCAATCCAAACTAGAAGTCCTAACGACGAGGGTTAACGAGGTGGAAGAACAAGTGAGTGACATAGAAGACAAGTTGATAGCAAAGAAGGAAACTGAGGAAAAAAGAGACAAACAAAAGACCATGAAGATAGATTAAGGGAAATACGACAGCCTGAGGAAGAAAAACCTACGTTTAATTGGGGTTCCCGAGGGCGCCGAAAGGGACAGAGGGCCAGAATATGTATTTGAACAAATTCTAGCTGAAAACTTTCCTAATCTGGGAAAGGAAACAGGCATTCAGATCCAGGAAATAGAGAGATCCCCCCTAAAATCAATAAAAACCGTTCAACACCTCGACATTTAATAGTGAAGCTTGCAAATTCCAAAGATAAAGAGAAGATCCTTAAAGCAGCAAGAGACAAGAAATCCCTGACTTTTATGGGGAGGAGTATTAGGGTAACAGCAGACCTCTCCACAGAGACCTGGCAGGCCAGAAAGGGCTGGCAGGATATATTCAGGGTCCTAAATGAGAAGAACATGCAACCAAGAATACTTTATCCAGCAAGGCTCTCATTCAAAATGGAAGGAGAGATAAAGAGCTTCCAAGACAGGCAGCAACTAAAAGAATATGTGACCTCCAAACCAGCTCTGCAAGAAATTTTAAGGGGGACTCTTAAAATTCCCCTTTAAGAAGAAGTTCAGTGGAACAGTCCACAAAAACAAGGACTGAATAGATATCATGATGACACTAAACTCATATCTCTCAATAGTAACTCTGAATGTGAACGGGCTTAATGACCCCATCAAAAGGCACCGGGTTTCAGACTGGATAAAAAAGCAGGACCCATCTATTTGCTGTCTACAAGAGACTCATTTAGACAGAAGGACACCTACAGCCTGAAAATAAAAGGTTGGAGAACCATTTACCATTCGAATGGTCCTCAAAAGAAAGCAGGGGTAGCCATCCTTATATCAGATAAACTAAAATTTACCCCAAAGACTGTAGTGAGAGATGAAGAGGAACACTATATCATACTTAAAGGATCTATTCAACAAGAGGACTTAACAATCCTCAATATATATGCTCCGAATGTGGGAGCTGCCAAATATATAAATCAATTATTAACCAAAGTGAAGAAATACTTAGATAATAATACACTTATACTTGGTGACTTCAATCTAGCTCTTTCTATACTCGATAGGTCTTCTAAGCACAACATCTCCAAAGAAACGAGGGCTTTAAATGATACACTGGACCAGATGGATTTCACAGATATCTACAGAACTTTACATCCAAACTCAACTGAATACACATTCTTCTCAAGCGCACATGGAACTTTCTCCAGAATAGACCACATATTGGGTCACAAATCGGGTCTGAACCGATACCAAAAGATTGGGATTGTCCCCTGCATATTCTCGGACCATAATGCCTTGAAATTAGAACTAAATCACAACAAGAAGTTTGGAAGGACCTCAAACACGTGGAGGTTAAGGACCATCCTGCTAAAAGATAAAGGGTCAACCAGGAAATTAAGGAAGAATTAAAAAGATTCATGGAAACTAATGAGAATGAAGATACAACCATTCAAAATCTTTGGGATGCAGCAAAAGCAGTCCTAAGGGGGAAATACATCGCAATACAAGCATCCATTCAAAAACTGGAAAGAACTCAAATACAAAAGCTAACCTTACACATAAAGGAGCTAGAGAAAAAACAGCGAATAGATCCTACACCCAAGAGAAGAAGGGAGTTAATAAAGATTCGAGCAGAACTCAACGAAATCGAGACCAGAAGAACTGTGGAACAGATCAACAGAACCAGGAGTTGGTTCTTTGAAAGAATTAATAAGATAGATAAACCATTAGCCAGCCTTATTAAAAAGAAGAGAGAGAAGACTCAAATTAATAAAATCATGAATCAGAAAGGAGAATGGCCACGATAGTTTGTATTTCCTTCCAACACCAAGGAAATACAAACAATTTTAAGAACATATTATGAACATCTATACGCCAATAACTTAGGCAATCTAGAAGAAATGGACGCATTCCTGGAAAGCCACAAACTACCAAAACTGGAACAGGAAGAAATAGAAAACCTGAACAGGCCAATAACCAGGGAGGAAATTGAAGCAGTCATCAAAAACCTCCCAAGACACAAGAGTCCAGGGCCAGATGGCTTCCCAGGGGAATTTTATCAAACGTTTAAAGAAAAAACCATACCTATTCTCCTAAAGCTGTTTGGAAAGATAGAAAGAGATGGAGTACTTCCAAATTCGTTCTATGAAGCCAGCATCACCTTAATTCCAAAGCCAGACAAAGACCCCACCAAAAAGGAGAATTACAGACCAATATCCCTGATGAACATGGATGCAAAAATTCTCAACAAGATACTGGCCAATAGGATCCAACAGTACATTAAGAAAATTATTCACCATGACCAAGTAGGATATATCCCTGGGACACAAGGCTGGTTCAACACCCGTAAAACAATCAATGTGATTCATCATATCAGCAAGAGAAAAACCAAGAACCATATGATCCTCTCATTGGATGCAGAGAAAGCATTTGACAAAATACAGCATCCATTCCTGATCAAAACTCTTCAGAGTGTAGGGATAGAGGGAACATTCCTCAACATCTTAAAAGCCATCTATGAAAAGCCCACAGCAAATATCATTCTCAAAGGGGAAGCACTAGGAGCCTTTCCCCTAAGATCAGGAACAAGACAGGGGTGTCCACTCTCACCACTGCTGTTCAACATAGTACTGGAAGTCCTAGCCTCAGCAATCAGACAACAAAAAGACATTAAAGGTATTCAAATTGGCAAAGAAGAAGTCAAACTCTCCCTCTTCGCCGATGACATGATACTCTACATAGAAAACCCAAAAGTCTCCACCCCAAGATTGCTAGAACTCATAGAGCAATTTGGTAGCGTGGCAGGATACAAAATCAATGCCCAGAAATCAGTGGCATTTCTATACACTAACAATGAGACTGAAGAAAGAGAAATTAAGGAGTCAATCCCATTTACAATTGCACCCAAAAGCATAAGATACCTAGGAATAAACCTAACCAAAGATGTAAAGGATCTATACCCTCAAAACTATAGAACACTTCTGAAAGAAATTGAGGAAGACACAAAGAGATGGAAAAATATTCCATGCTCATGGATTGGCAGAATTAATATTGTGAAAATGTCAATGTTACCCAGGGCAATATACACGTTTAATGCAATCCCTATCAAAATACCATGGACTTTCTTCAGAGAGTTAGAACAAATTATTTTAAGATTTGTGTGGAATCAGAAAAGACCCCGAATAGCCAGGGGAATTTTAAAAAAGAAAACCATATCTGGGGGCATCACAATGCCAGATTTCAGGTTGTACTACAAAGCTGTGGTCATCAAGACAGTGTGGTACTGGCACAAAAACAGACACATAGATCAGTGGAACAGAATAGAGAATCCAGAAGTGGACCCTGAACTTTATGGGCAACTAATATTCGATAAAGGAGGAAAGACTATCCATTGGAAGAAAGACAGTCTCTTCAATAAATGGTGCTGGGAAAATTGGACATCCACATGCAGAAGAATGAAACTAGACCACTCTCTTTCACCATACACAAAGATAAACTCAAAATGGATGAAAGATCTAAATGTGAGACAAGATTCCATCAAAATCCTAGAGAAGAACACAGGCAACACCCTTTTTGAACTCGGCCATAGTAACTTCTTGCAAGATACATCCACGAAGGCAAAAGAAACAAAAGCAAAAATGAACTATTGGGACTTCATCAAGATAAGAAGCTTTTGCACAGCAAAGGATACAGTCAACAAAACTCAAAGACAACCTACAGAATGGGAGAAGATATTTGCAAATGACATATCAGATAAAGGGCTAGTTTCCAAGATCTATAAAGAACTTATTAAACTCAACACCAAAGAAACAAACAATCCAATCATGAAATGGGCAAAAGACATGAACAGAAATCTCACAGAGGAAGACATAGACATGGCCAACATGCATATGAGAAAATGCTCTGCATCACTTGCCATCAGGAAATACAAATCAAAACTACAATGAGATACCACCTCACACCAGTGAGAATGGGGAAAATTAACAAGGCAGGAAACAACAAATGTTGGAGAGGATGCGGAGAAAAGGGAACCCTCATACACTGTTGGTGGGAATGTGAACTGGTGCAGCCACTCTGGAAAACTGTGTGGAGGTTCCTCAAACAGTTAAAAATAGACCTGCCCTACAACCCAGCAATTGCACTGTTGGGGATTTACCCCAAAGATACAAATGCAATGAAACGCCGGGACACCTGCACCCCGATGTTTATAGCAGCAATGGCCACGATAGCCAAACTGTGGAAGGAGCCTCGGTGTCCAACGAAAGATGAATGGATAAAGAAGATGTGGTTTATGTATACAATGGAATATTACTCAGCTATTAGAAATGACAAATACCCACCATTTGCTTCAACGTGGATGGAACTGGAGGGTATTATGCTGAGTGAAGTAAGTCAGTCGGAGAAGGACAAACATTATATGTTCTCATTCATTTGGGGAATATAAATAATAGTGAAAGGGAATATAAGGGAAGGGAGAAGAAATGTGTGGGAAATATCAGAAAGGGAGACAGAACGTAAAGACTGCTAACTCTGGGAAACGAACTAGGGTGGTAGAAGGGGAGGAGGGCGGGGGGTGGGAGTGAATGGGTGACGGGCACTGGGTGTTATTCTGTATGTTAGTAAATTGAACACCAATAAAAAATAAATTTAAAAAAATAAATAAATAAATAAATAAATAAGTTTTTTTCCTTAGACTTACAATAGTTGCACCGAATAATGTTCGGTTCTGCCAACCCCAACAACTATCATTCAGATTAAAGTACCACAAATAACAAATGCTTTTTAAAAAAAAAACTTTTTTCCTATAAAAACACACACAATTCCTATAAAAAGACACATTTCCTATAAAAACACATGGTATAGAGAAATCAAAGTTTTTTATGGAGACAATGTGACAATGAAGAGCAATCTTATCTTAGGAGAGAATACTCCTCTAATTTTTATTAGATCTTAAACATCGAAAGTTTACAGAACACACATACACTTATATCCAATTATTGCATTTTATTAGCCCAACAACTATAAATCAGTTATTACTCTCTCCAGTTTGCAGTAGGAAAAAAGAGAAAGTAAGTGATCTGTAAATGGCTGGACCTCAAACTATTCAATGCTCTTTCTACTGCACTATCATTAGCAAAATAGCTAACCCCTCTCTTTGAATCAAGATTATGATATAGCCAGATATTATCATTTCAGGTCCAATTCTCATTCATTACTATAAAATTAAATTTTTAAATATATTAAACATTAAACATAAAACATGTTAAACATTCCTAAGAATTTTTATCTGCCCTTATCTTCTCAGAGCCAATCAATTCATGGGGCGATTTATATACTTTTAAAATGCAGCATTCCTCAAGTGGTCAAGTTATCATCATTACTTCCCCATCAGTGGATCATCAAGAATGGAGCTGTATTTCACACCACATGCAAAAAATAAAGTCCAAATGGATTCAAGCTGAGGAAATTACAAATGGATAGGCTATGGCTACCAAATGAATAAATGGCAAGACTAGGGGTGAAAATAAAGATGATATCTAAGTACCAAAATCTTCAAATGAGAGAAAATTGACGGCAATAGAAGTAAGAAAGTTAAAAGACCTAAGACCCAAAAGAACAGAATTTTATTTAAATTGTTCCTGTTAATTGAAAAAGTAGAGGAATAATAGTCTGTCTGCATGTACCACTGCAACTGGAGAATACTGACTAGTCGGCCCAACCTCCTGGTTGTCAGAAAAAAGAAACAATTGAAAGATGTACTTCAATCAAGTAAGGCCAGTGGGTGAAAGAAACATTAAATGAAACATTAAATAAAGAGATGGAAGTTAACATAGCAGAGGTTAATGTAACAGAGGATAATTTGTTTCCCATAAACAAGCAAAGAGCAAACACACATGTTTAGGAGAAGGGAGGAGAAATGGGAGAGCTGATTAAGGTATAAGAAGTGTGTGACAAACAGGTTGAAAAGCAGCAAGGAAGACCAAAAGAGCTTACATCTGGGGGCTAAATTGGAAGCATGCTGCTACTAGTGTTTTCAAAATAATTAGTCCCAGCAGGGCCCTGGAGAGAAGGTGGAGAACTCAAGCCCTTGCTACATATTGAAACAGCTGTAGCCCTAGTAGGTGTAGGTTCTAGAGAGTCAGGTTACACTAGAAAAAATAAAATCAGCCTCAATCAAGAATTACCATGCCCCTGAGAGACTCCTAGACCAGCTGCCAGGTCAACAGGCTGGCAGACAACAGAAATACTTACTTCCTAAAGCACTCCTGCACATGCTTTTCAAAAGCACCAATTCCTGGGGTGCTTGGGTGGCTCAGTTGGTTAAGTATCTGCTTTTGGCTCAGGTCAAAATCGCAGGGTCCTGGGATCAAGCCCTGCACTGGGCAATCTGCTCAGTGGAGAGCCTGCTTTTCCCTCTCCCTCTGCTGCTCCCCTTGCTTGTGTATGTGTGCTCATTCTCTCTCTGTGTCAAATACATAAATAAAATCTTTAAAAAAAAAAAAAAAAAAAAAAGCTATGCCTTGTGGATAGGGAGAATCTAGATTTCTTGGAAGAAGTTAGCCATCCCCTGGATTGTGTTTCAAAGAAAATTTAAATCAACATAAGGAAAGGTCAAATAAAAAGCAATTGTATCTTTTGTAAAAATGATATTGAAGGCATAATCTATCATGTTGTTCAAGGACTCAGGCCAGCACTTTGCAAAGCTTAATATTTACTTAAAAAGTATCAGGGCAGCCCATGTGGCTCAGTGGTTTAGCGCCTGCCTTTGGCCCAGGGCGTGATCCTGGAGTCCCGGGATCGAGTCTCCCGTCAGGCTCCCGGCATGGAGCCTGCTTCTCCCTCTGCCTGTGTCTCTGCCTCTCTCTCTCTCTCTCTCTATGTCTATCATGAATAAATAAATAAAATCTTTTAAGAAAAAAAAAAAAGGAGGAACCTGTCAGAGTGTGGAGATGAATAAAAGCATAAGGCATTCCAGAAGGATTTTCATGTAGCTGATGATAACAGTAGATAATTAATATTACTTACTGAGCAACGACTATGCATTAACACATTTAAGCTTTACATTAACCCTACCATGTAGGTAAAATTACTATCCCCATTTTCCAGATGAGAAAACTGAAATGCATATTAAGTAACTTGCCCAAGGTCATAAAGCTGGCAAAATAACAAAGCTGATAAAACCTACACAATAGCCTATGTCTATAACCTCTACAGTGTCATGCAGGAGTTAGCCAAGTAACTGCTATGGAGTGGGAGGTGAAAGAAAGGCGGATGGGGGTGCTAACAATCAGAGCTTGGTACAGTCTACCAGGTGCAGTATCTTTGAGACAAAAACTGAATGTGCATGTTCTAGCACCTAAAAAAACTTCAGAACACTGAAGCATAAAGAGAAAAAGAGGAGAGGCACCTGGGTGGCTCAGTCAGTTAAGCATCCGACTCCTGATTTCTGCTCAGGTCATGATTTCAGGTTGTGAGATAGAGCCACACATGGGGCTTCATGCTAGGTGTGGAGACTGCTTAAGATTCTCTCTTTCCGGGATCCCTGGGTGGCGCAGCGGTTTGGCGCCTGCCTTTGGCCCAGGGCGCGATCCTAGAGACCCGGGATCGAATCCCACATCGGGCTTCCGGTGCATGGGAGCCTGCTTCTCCCTCTGCCTCTCTCTCTCTTTCTCTCTCTGTGACTATCATAAATAAATAAATAATTTAAAAAAAAATAAAGATTAAAAAAAAAAAGATTCTCTCTTTCCCTCTCCCCCTTTCCCCACCATGTAAAAAAGAGAGAGAGAGAAAGGGGGGGGTGGCATGGCCTAAAACTAGAGAAGTAGTTCCAAATTTAGGAATTAATAAAAATCTTCTTTTACTTTATTACTAGAAAATGGAAAACCCTTTGAATGAGACAAACAAATCATATGGGTAATTCAAGCACTCATTTAATACAGGAAACTGGTTACATGGATACTGAAAAGCTGAAAAGGTAAAAAGAGAAGGCTAAGGGAATCAAGAAATTCATAACTGCAGGAAGTACTACCACCACAGGGCTGGGGGAACAAAATGGAAGAGGTGTGTTATGAGGAGCTTAGAGGAAAGGTATTATGGAGCTATGCCTGGACGAGTGTGGGGAGGTCCATGGAGTTTGGTGTTCAAACCTCTATGGAGTTGGCACCACACAGTTGATACCTTGGATACACTGTTTTATAATCAAATATTGTTCCTTTTATGAAAGCTGCCTTGCAACTCAAGTTTGAATCTCTGTGGAAGAGGGACAAAAAAAGAGGATGCTCAGATTGCTAAGGCGATGCAGTCTAAGGGGTGAGAAAGAGATGCAAATGGCACTCTATCTATCTAGAATGTGTGGCCCAGAAGCCAGTACCTGGGAGAGGGAGCAGCAAGGCTGGTGCTGAGAGAGCCAAAAGAAGCTGGAGAATGAAGTGATAGTTATCACTGGTTGCTGAAGGTATAAAGAAACTAGAAAACAGGGATCCCTGGGTGGCGCAGCAGTTTGGCGCCTGCCTTTGGCCCAGGGCGCGATCCTGGAGACCCGGGATCGAATCCCACATCAGGCTCCCGGTGCATGGAGCCTGCTTCTCCCTCTGCCTGTGTCTCTGCCTCTCTCTCTCTCTCTGTGACTATCATAAATAAATAAAAAATTTAAAAAAAAAAAAAAAAGAAACTAGAAAACAGGAGAAGCCCTCTCTCTTTTTTCCCAAATTCGTCCAAGGGGTCCCAGTGGTAAAACCTAACAGGAAGCAAGCTGGCAAGGGAGATATGCAGTTTTGCAGAGTCCCTCATCTTGGTTTAAGGGTAGACCAGAGCTGAGAAATACTAGGTAAATATAAGGCAGATCACTGAAAGGCTTTTTGGAAAAAAAAAAAAAAAAAAAGGCATAAACTGACCCACATTTTTTAAACTTCACCCCCACATAGCATGCACCCCTTCAGAGTAGGAACCAATCTATAGGCCTGAGATATTATACAGCTTCTGCTGTATACCAAGTGGGACCACAGTGGCAAGGACTATTTAGTGGTAGGTAGATAAGCTCAAGGTATTTAAGCCGCAGACTGACAGGACAATATGCTACTGGTGAGAGTTGAGGGAGTAGAAGTCAAGGATGACTTCCTAGCTTCTGGCATACGTAAACTGGGTGTACCCTATTTATTGAGCCATGAAGCATTTGAGGAGGAAGGACTAACTGGTTTAGCTTGGCAGAAGTGAGACATCATGTTTTAAATCTGGATACGTAAATTTTCATTTTCACTTTGAAAATCAAAAGGCCTCTCCTGGCAACCAGGTTAGAAATAGGCTCAGGTTCTATAAACCAGACAATCAAATGTTCTTTTCCCAAAACTTTTAAGTTCAGCAAATAACAGAGAAGCACAGGAATAGCTCAAAACTGATTCAGAGCGACAGCAGAGTCACTGTCAGCAAATGCCAGTGGTGGCTTCCTACGCAAAGTGTTCTTGTGCCTGATCTTGGTTCTGGTCCTTGATACCTGGCTGCTCTGGATTCCTACCCATTTTCCCAGACTGGTTCTCCTTAGAGCCTTCCAATTTATTCCTCTCCTTAAATGAGGCAAAGTTGATTTCTACCACTTACAGTCCATGTGATGCTAACGGATATGCTGGGTTTTTTTTTTCCTTTTTGTCCACTGTATAACAGGTGAATTCAAGTAATTTAAATGTTAGCCTATGATGTAACCTCACTGTTACGGTCCCCAACATACCCTCAGTACCAAGGGTCACATGATACGAGCTCTTTACATAATAATTTCACGCCAAGAGACATGCCATCTATTTCCTGTCCTTCAAACAAGGTAAATGTGTAATATTAAGCCCAAAGTTTACTTTCCTCTCATAAGAGCGCTTGGCCAAACCCTCTGTACCAGCTACATTCCTTCTCATCTCTCTTACCAAAAGAACTGGCACACAAGTACCTCAAGCCTAATTCTCAAGGTTGTAAAAACTATACATAAATAAATTCAGGTATACTAAAATTTCTTACAAAGAAAATTTAGTTTAGAGCCACTTCCCCAGATAAAATTATGAACCTGCCTGACAAGAGCAGGTGGTCAGACTCTGCCCCCTACCCACCAACACCTGTCACACCTTATTCTAAGAACAATACAAGAACAGCTGACTTGCCAAACACCAGATTTCCTCCTTCCCCATGGAGGCTTATGTACACTTTGCCTTTTTTTTCTCTCACCACCTCACCACTCAATAAATTTTATCCAATGGTAATCTCTTTTTCAAACTATAGCCATGTCTCCTTTAACCCATTTTTTTGTTTCTTTCAACTCTTACAAAAAATTATATATATTTTACCAAAAAATTTTTTAAATAAAGACAATTTCCTCTTTCTCACCTCATTCACTTAGTTCCATTAATGAGTCTCAGAAAACTCTGATCAAGGCTAGTGACACATCTGTATCAAGCAAAATTAAAAAGTCATTCAGATTTTAATCCACCTACACAAAATAATCAGTATCACAGACAGAATCCCTCTCACAATTTCCATCATACTCTCACTCTCCTTATCCTGTAAAAGCAAACCTGTTTTCCCCAACAGAATTTTTTAACTAGTCAATAGTGTTTTTTATAAACTTCCTGCATTTGTTGCAATTATAATTTGGTTCATTTCCAAATGAACAAAAGGAACAGTACCTTTTGTTATTTTTCACAGCTGACATACACAGTCAGTAAAGTAGCTACCTTAGGAATTAAGCAAGCCTTGGTTGGCAACCCAACCACCATTTACACTAGAATTCTACTGAAACACAGCCCAAAGTCTACCAAAATAAGTTCAGGAATCTCAGAGAAAGACTTCTGATAAGTTTAGGAATCACTATTTGCATTACTTTCACAAAAGGAACAATATTTGATAAAACAATGTAATCCTATACATGACATTTATTTGATGATAAAACAATGTAATCCTATACACGTACTTTCTTTTTTTTTTAATTTTTATTTATTTATGACAGTCAGAGAGAGAGAGAGAGAGAGAGAGAGAGAGAGAGGCAGAGACATAGGCAGAGGAAGAAGCAGGCTCCATGCACCGGGAGCCTGACGTGGGATTCGATCCCGGGTCTCCAGGATCGCGCCCTCGGCCAAAGGCAGGCGCTAAACTGCTGCGCCACCCAGGGATCCCCGAACTTTACTTTCAAACTAATAACTATTTGCCTGTTTATGTGACAAAAGTAACATTTTAACCCGCGAAAAGAAAAACTATTTGAAATCACAGCTTTACCTTATTTCATCTTCCAGAAATTCAAAGAATTCACATTAAAATCATTCTTATTTTCACATTAACAAATTAAAGAGAACACACACACAAACACAATACCACCATCACAACACCTTTTTTTTTTTTTAAGATTTTATTTATTCATAAGAGACACACAGAGTGAGAGAGGCAGAGACACAGGCAGAGGGAGAAGCACGCTCCATGCAGGGAACCCAATGCCGGACTCGATCCCAGGTCTCCAGGAACACACCCTGACCCAAAGGCAGATACTTAATTGCTGAGCCACCCAGGCGTCCCCACCAACTACCCTTTTTAAAACGTGATTACTATTAAGTCACTGAAATGAAGAGACAGTTTTAACATATTCTCTTCATCAAAAACGATCAAAATTTTCATTCAGCATTATAAAAGATTCCAACTCAATAAGCAATTTTATTCTGATTCATTGATTCTATAAGCACAGCAGTCTTCTTCAAAAGGATTAGCTCTTTTTTAAATCCTCGTATCACATCAATTTAAGGTCATGAAACAGATGTGATTAAGGTTTAATGGTCTTGCAGCAGTCACTTTATGCCCACAGCTTCATTCTATTAAGTGATCACTTACATATACACAACAGTAATTAAACAGAAAACATGTATTATTTAATTTTAAATTGCAAAGCCCATTCACTATCCCACCAATTGTCAAATTTGTCTAACCAGCCTTTGATCTTAGAATGTTAATTGTATATTAAGTGGCAAGCCAGCAGCATGCCACTGAACATTTAGCCAACTTGCCAACATCTAAATGTCTTCTACCTAAGCATAGCCACCTTTTACATGTTATTTATACAGCAAATTTTCTATGTTCTGTTCATCTCTTTTTGTTGTTGTTGTTGTTTAAGCTTGGTACTTGGTAAAACTTAGCTTACGGAAAAATCATCAAATGACTAACTTTTTTTCTGATTTACGTAATTTATCACAAGTAAATCTTGAAGACCTAGGGATATCTATCATTAAAAAAAAGAAAATCACAGGTTCTCCAAGTTTTCTCATTAAAATATGTGTGCTTATTTCTATTAACAAATATTAATAGTTTTCAAATATAGATGTTTCTGTTTCAAGACACCTCCTTCAACCAGCAAGATTTAAAGTATCATGCAAAGCTTAAAAATCAACACTATAAAGTTTGGCAAGGCATAAGGCCAGTGTAGTTTCTAAATTCGTCCCTCCCATTCCACAGAATTAATGATATGTAATACAAATAATCAAGTGTATGATAAGATATAGAGCAAATTTGTTCCAAACCACCCAATAATTAAAAAAATAATTTAATCTGCTTATTCTGTTTACATGTGTCAAATGGTACAAATGCTATCATTATGGGCTTTGAGAAGCCTGTATTACCAGACTTGGCAGTGCTTACTATCCCTAAAAAAACAGGCAGACAGATTAGAAATAAAAATCTCATCAAGTACTATGAAATGATTCTAACTGTCCAACTCCTAAGCACATGCTTTAACTTCAGAATTGCAACTTCTTTATCCCTTTTTCATTTTGCCATCTTGTACTGCTCAGAAATCTGTGTATGGGGGCAGCCCGGGTGGCTCAGCAGTTTAGCGCTGCCTTCAGCCCAGGGCCTGATCCTGGAGACCCGGGATCAAGTCCCATGTCGGGCTCCCTGCATGGAGTCTCCTTCTCCCTCTGCCTGTGTCTCTGCCTCTGTGTGTGTGTGTGTGTGTGTGTGTGTCTCATGAATAAATAAATAAAAACTTTAAAAAGAAATCTGTGTATGCCTATTTCTAAACCTATGTATCTGTACTACTACACCATCCTAACCTAAAATAATGGGAGTCTACTATGGTAGTTAAAAACAGTTACTTAAACATTTATTGTATTAAATACTAGTTGTAGTGTTACTAATGATATCCAGCTTTAAATTAGACATAATAACAATATCTGGCATTTAAAAAGTATTTATTATTTTAGAGTGCACACAAGCAGGAAGAGGGGCAGAGGGAAATGGGGAGAGAGAATCTCAAGCAAACTCCGTGTTGAGTGTACAGTCTGATGAGGGCTCAATCTCATGACCCCTGAGATCATGACCTGGTCTGAAACCAACAGTCAGACACTTAACTGAATGGGCCAGCCAGACATCCCAGGAGCTGATGTTTTATTACCATGTGCCAGGCACTGTTCTGAACCCTTCATGTAGTAACTTGCTTAAGTCTTTCTCTTTTTCTTTTTTTTTTAAGATTTTATTTATTTATTAGAGTGTGCATGCACATATGAACAGGGGCGGATGGGGGCAGAGGGGGGAAGGGTTCTTACGATCATCCCACTTCACCTGAGTAACAGGTGCACATATGTGAGCACACATACACACTGAGCCCACCTCCAGCCCTGCAACAATCCTAATAGCACTTAAGGCACAAGAAAAACCAGGCTAGATTCAAATGCAAGTAAGAAACAAAAAGTATTTATACAGACACTATCACAGACACAAAACCTTCTCTGGTTATATTAACTCCTCCAGTTCGTCTAAGTCTGAAAATAAAGTACAAATAAAAGTCACTTAACATCAACAGACACGTTTTACTTTTCTATAGCAAGAAGCTCCCACCTCAAAAACTCAATTTGAATATAATATAGATATTTTGAAGACCTTCTAAGTTCACTTAAATTTGTTTCTCAACGGTCACCTAAAGTCCAGATTGTAAGCACTCCAAAACAAGAACTGGACACAGACATAGCTGAAAAAATCCTTTTCAAATCCTTAAAAGTGATAGTTAGAAGACAAAATCTTATCCATCTTAAAGAGTCAAGATGAATAAAGTTGGCTATTTATTAAAAGTGAGCTGCCATTTAACTAGGAGAAGAGGCTTTTTCCCAGTCTTTAAATATTTCCTACACTAAAATATATATGACTGTCACATTAAAAAATAAAAGCTCACCAACTGCTAATTAGATATAGCTTGTTGAACATCCTGAGAGAATGGAGTAGATTCTTGCTACTTAGAGTGTAGTCCTTGGACTAGTAGCATTGGCATTGCCTGGGAACTTGTTAAAAATGCAGAATCTTGGGCCTCATCTCAGATTTACTGAATCAAAATTTACATTTTAACAAGATCCCCAGGGGATTCACATGCACATTAAATGATGCAAAGTGCTGGATTAAACAATTTCTAACCACCCTTAACACTCAAATTGCAAATGAAGATAGAAAAGCCAAACAGATAAAATCAAACAAAAAATTAAAAAATTTTAAAATACATGGAAAAAAGCTGTCTAAAAGTTACATTCAAATACATTTTTTTCTAAAGCACCTGTCTAAATGTTACATTCAAATAGATTTTTCCTCTCTCCTTAGCTATAGAAATATCCTTGTTCTGATGCTAACTCAAGTAAAAGGAACAAAGAGGAGTATGAAAGAGAAGTAAAAGAAGAGTATGCAAGATCACAAGTTAGTCCCAACACAATCCTCTAGTTTTCACATTTCATATTATGCAAATTTGAAACTCACTATTGGGTAGACTAACTGAATGAAAGCTAATATAATCTACTTTCAATAAAAGTTTCACTGAGTCCCCCGAAAAAAGGTTTACCTAATAGCCCTTGAATGATAACTGAAATAGGAAATAAAATGTGGGGACAACTGGGGGAGCAGTGGGAAGGGGAGGGGGGACGGACAAATTACTATAGGGTCTTCCAGTGCCCCCTCCAGGATAGCCCCTTGAGGATGTCTTGGTACAAAGGTCAGCTGTGACCTCACCCCTTTCTTTTATTCTTCCACTCCCCAAAGCTTAGTCTGCTTCCCCTTCCACAGCAAATGTTCACTTCCCTGCCTTCTGAATCACTATGGAAAATACTCTCTTACCACTCTCTATTTCAAACGCTCTTTTAAGTCCCTCAAAGGCCACTGGGCTAACCAACTGACTCAGCAATTCCAGGAGGCCTTAAACTTCAAGAAGACTGAGAATAAAGGATCCCTACCTTACAAATTCCTAAGAATAATTCAAGAAGAAGCAGGAGCTGACATTAAGGCAAAATTCAAATCAGAAACTCAAGGCTTAGCAATCATTAAAACTCTGACATGTTTAAAAATATAAACAAAGGTTTAACCGAAGCACCAGTGCTAACAATGTTCTTCCTCTGGTCTAAGCACCTAACTTTCCCAGTGGCCAGAACTTACATAGATTCTGGATTTATACCAATTATTAGCACTGTCCAACTCAGGTTGTTCCCCCTCATGGCTTCCTTCTTGTTGCTCCTCTTGCCCATATTACTGGACCTTCAGTAGTCATCTTCATCCTAAGGACACCTATGTTCTATGCCATGTCATTTACATGCAACTGTATTTCATATTGTGTTCTCATGCATTCCCATGTTAATAGAGCAATTACAGTCTAAAAGTATGAACCAGCTCTTTTTTTTTAAGATGTTATTCTTAAGTAATCTCTGCACCCAATGTGAGACTTAAACTCCCAACCTCAAGCTCAAGAGTCACAAGCTCTACTGACTGATCCAGTCATGCACCCCATAAACCAGGTCTTAAATTTTCTTTTTTTAAAACATGTACAAACTAATTTTCCTCTCAAACCTTTGCCACTGAAAGAGACTACACATTAAAATACTTTATTTGGTAGCTCCAAGTATATAGACAGAAAAGCTACCATTTAAAATAGGTCAAAAATTAGAAATTGTCTTTAAAGCAAGGAACATCTTTTTATTTTCACACTATTTCTACTAGAACAATGAATATTTTGTTATTTGTTTTAGCAAAAGGGAGAGAACAACTTAATCTATAATGATTTTACTTTTGGGGCAGCCCGGGTGGCTCAGCAGTTTAGTGCCGCCTTCAGCCCAGGGTGTGATCCTGGAGACCCAGGATCGAGTCCCATGTCAGGCTCACTGCATGGAACCTGCTTTTCCCTCTGCCTGGGTCTCTGCCTCTGTGTGTGTGTGTGTGTGTGTGTGTGTGAGAGTGTCTCACGAGTAAATAAATAAAATCTTTAAAAATACATATATAAGGACTTTACTTTCAACACAGATATTATACTTTACCATTAAAATCCTCAAGTATTTCAATTTATAAATGGGCTAACAGCACAACTAAGGTATTTTTTTTTTATTTATTTATTCATGATAGTCACACAGAGAGAGAGAGAGAGAGGCAGAGACACAGGCAGAGGGAGAAGCAGGCTCCATGCACCGGGAGCCCGATGTGGGATTCGATCTCGGGTCTCCAGGATCGCGCCCTAGGCCAAAGGCAGGCGCCAAACCGCTGCGCCACCCAGGGATCCCAACAACTAAGGTATTTTTAAGAAAGACATACACATAGAGGGACGCCTCAGTGGCTCAGCGGTTTGAGCATCTGCCTTCAGCTCAGGGCGTGATCCTGGAGCCCCGAGATCGAGTCCCACATGGGGCTCCCTGCATGGAGCCTGCTTTTCCCTCTGTCTACGTCTCTGCCTCTCTCTCTGTGTCTCTCATGAATAAATAAATAAATAAAATCTTAAAAAAAAATACACATAGAGAAAATGTAATAAGTAAAACTATATGTGCACCAGTTGTTCAAATTATTTTTAATTTCTGCATTTATTAGTAAATAATGCTTAATGGATCACACTATTAGAAATTAACTGTTTTCCACTAGTCTATTAGTGTTCACATAAAAGTATCAGGAGATATTCTAGATACACCAATCTCAAAAGCTAAATACTAAATACAAGAAGTTAAATACTACTAAGGCTACAAAAATAAATATAATATAGACTCAAAATATTAAGGCAACTACAAAGGCCAGATCACAAAGTAGACTCACTGTGCAGTTGCTTGAAGTTATTTAAGCAGCAATTCTATTTGTTGTAGTTATATATACTGTACTCTGTACCTCTAGTCACAAGTTTATATCATCAGGCTAATATAAGACATAAAAGGCTTAAATGCCATTCTAAATAATTCATGAGGAGACAAAATTTAGTTCTCTGTCTATGCAAAAGTATTTTTTAAATTACATTTTCTATATTCTAAAATATTGCTAAAATAAAATTTGTCCAAGAAAGCTCACCTGCCAGCAAAAATATCAGCAACAGCAGCAACATTAGAGCTGGGCTGAAAGCCAGAGACGTGGTGTACTAGGATGGGCTGCCTATAAAATCTTAAAATCAGATTTCACAATTTTAAAAAAAGCTGTCAGAATTACTCATTTTCAATTTCTTTAACTTGTTCACAGATACTAATGCAAACTTTTGGAAATGAAATTACCAAAAACATGTAAAACCTGAATATAGTTCCCTGAGAAAGTAAAAATACTATATATGATTTTTAAAGAAAAAAAAACATATGGTCATAGAAAATTTTTCCCTAAAATATAATTAGAGTACATATGTCAAAATCACTATTCTTCATATACCACACACAAGTCAAGTGATTTTTCTATCCTCGGACCATAAATTTCACTATCTAAAATAAAGGAAGAAGTTATATTCTTCCAGCCTAAGTTTTTCTATTAGACTCCTTTGCTCCCAAGAAAAACAATGGAGAGCAAAAATCCCACATGGGATAAGAGAAAATCTTCATATCATTCTTCACTCTCTATGATTCTTACATAAGAACACTGCAGTTTCCTGAAGTAGACAAAATACTTTTAGGGATTTTAATATGGTTTAATAGTATTTACAAAAATACTTCCAAAATGATACTACACAGTCACCTAAAAATATAATTTAGATACAATGCACAGAAGAATATGTCAACATCATCAAAACTACTATGCTTTGAACATTCTTGTATACATGATCCCCCTAATCCTTACTAAATTCTTAATAATCCTAAACTAATATTTTGGTATGTTTTAGATGTTACAATGTACTGGGTACCTCTACTGCTTCACAAAAGCAGCCTGAATTAAAAGCTGGTCCTCTGCTGCCATCTAGTGAACTCATAAATGCCAAATCTAAACCAAAAGTGACTGGAAAAAAATTTTCAGGGATGAATCTGTTTAATAAATCATTAAAATAACTAGTTCAGAACACAGTCCTTATATATCCCTGCAGAAAATGCTGCAAAAACATTTAATGCACTGGAAGTACTTACTTTAAAATAGATATATGTATATTTCCTTAAACATATTCTAGAGCATAGAGAATATAGCAATACTTATAATGAACTATCAGAAGAATAATTACTCATATAAAAAAGTTATCTAGGGACGCCTGGGTGGCTCAGTGGTTGAGTGTCTGCCTTTGGCCCAGGGTGTGATCCTGGAGTCCTGGGATCGAGTCCCGCATCGGGCTCCGTGCAGGGAGCCTGCTTCTCCTCTCTCTACCTGTGTCTCTGCCTCTCTCTCTCTGTGTGTGTCTCATGAATAAATAAATAAAATCTTTAAAAAGAATTTTAAAAAATAAAATAAAATAAAAAAAATAAAAAAGTTATCTAGAATAACATTATCACAGTACTATTACAAAGACTACATTTTCAAAACAATCTAAATTTCTAACCATACAGGATTTCTCAAATAAATTATGGAATGGACTAGAGATCCAGTGTGAGTCTTTTTCCTCCCAAGACACTATCAAAATAACCAAAAAAAAAAAAAAATTGTACATACATACACAGCCATCTAGTGGTTTTAAAAATATGACCACAAAAAAATAAATAAAAAATAAATAAAAAATAAAAATATGACCACAAGTCCACAAATTCCTTGACACTCCCCCCACCCCTTTCACGAAGTGGAACCTAATCCCCCCGCCCCCTTCAGTGAAGGCTGGATTTACATCTCACTTTCAACAAACAGAATATGGCAAAAGTGACTGTCATTTTTGAGATTAGATTATAAAAAGGCTATTGCTTCCATCTTGGGTATCTTGGGAGTAACTGCTCTCTCTCGGATCATTTGCTCTGTGGTAGACACTCAGGCAGCTGTAGGGACCCACTAGGAACCCCAGAGTTAGTATGATTATTTTAAGCTGAAGACATGAGATATTCAACAGATGCAGAATGAAGCCTCCTCAGAGCTTCCCTTATCCAACTAAAAGCAGAAACTTCTGGAGGTGAAGCTGCCATAAATTCCTTCTTCAGAGAAGTTTCACTCCCAGGAAGGAGTGAGTGAAACTGTCTTAAATCCTCCTGGGGGGGGGGGGGGGGGCGCAGTTATAGCCATGAAGACAGAAAAGACCACTCGACCCAGCATAACAAACATTATAAACTTTCTTACTTCCCTTTTGTTCTGCTAAAAACCCATTTGCCTTTCCCAAAGAAACCCTTTTGTTTTCATAGCAGTCTTTCCTCCCCACTTCTTTCTCCTATTAGTTAGGTATATAAATCCCTAACTTTAGTGTTTTAGCAAGCCACTTCTTTCATTGCACTCCCACATGCATATGAATACACTGTTTTCTCTTTTCAGTTTTTTGTCAGTTTTGCAGGCTCCCAAACAATCTAAGAGGGTAGGGGAAAAAGGCTACACACACACACACACACACACACACACACACACACAGCCTATGAACAAACCCACATGGCAAGGAATGGAGGCTTCAGGCCAAGAGCCAGTGAAGAACTGAGACAGGCCATCAACCACAGGAGTGAGCTCAGAAGTGGAGTCTTGAGAAGACAGCAGGCTTGGAAAAGTTTGAAGGCAACCTCCTAAGAGCCTGACCCACCCAACTAAATTGCTCCCCAAATCTATGAGTTAATAAATGTTTCTTATTTTAAGCTACTAATTTTAAGGGTAATTTTGAGGTAATTTGTTATGTAGCAAAAGATAACTAATGAAACACACAAGGAAGATAAGAAAGAAGGGAAGAGCATCAGCAGATGAACTATTTCAATAAATTTCTGGTCATCAAGAAATAAATGGAGATGGGTGGCTCAGCGGTTGAGCGTCTGCCTTTGGCTAAGGGCGTGATCCCGGGTCCCAGGATCAAGTTCCCACATCAGGCTCCCTGGGAGGAGCCTGCTTCTCTCTCTGCCTATATCTCTGCCTCTCTGCCTCTCTCTCTCTCATGAATAAATAAATAAATCTTTAAAAAAAAAAAAAAAAAGAAGAAGAAGAAAGAAATGGAGAAGTGCTAAGAACCACTGCACAGAGGTAATCCTTCCCATTAATCTAAGTAGTTCCAGTGGAAAAATTTTTAAGTATTTTTATTATTTCAATTCAACCACAGACTTAAAATTTAAAAAAGAAAAAAAAAAACTATGTTTACCAAACAGCATGTAAATGTAAATGAAGTTGACAATATTAAAGTTAGATCTGACATAATAGAGGTAGGTGAAGACAGGGAACTCTAAAGTCCTCATCCTACAACATGAAGAATCAAGAAACACTCTACAGGGGCTATCAGAACAGTGAAGGCAGGATTAAAATTACAGGCTTGATCAATAAAGAACTAACAATAATAGTATAAGTAGGATGAGAAACTAGAAGAAAAGGAAGGCACAAAGATTTTGGTTGAGCTACATCCTCATGTAGCTAAAAACTACATGAGTAGTAGTCTAAAAACTCACCTATAGCTGATTAATAAACAGAGATATAATCATATTATTTAGAAATCTGGGATAAGCATATGATAAGTAAAAACTAGAAATGGTTAAAGGTGGTTGCCTTTAGTGAGCAGAACTGATGGAGAAAAGGAAGGAATGGAGAAGGGATCTAGTGCTCTACATTATAAGCTTTCCAATATTTTTTTAACCATGAGCAGGTACTACCTTAATAAAGAAGTAATTTTATTTGTAGTCATCTAAAAGAAAAATGTTTAATGAAATGGAAAAATATTTAGGATGGATTAAGTAAAAATAGCAGATTATAAATCACAGATACTAAACAGTTTATGTAGTAGAAAACATAGTTCACCTAATAAAAGCTGCATTATAGCAGGAACCACCATAATAAATTTCCAGCACCCAGAATGGTACTTGGCATATAAATACACTGAAAAAATACTGTGGAATATTTTCTTTAAGCAAAATCATATGTGTAAGAGAGGAAGGTCTAAAGGCATACACACCAAAATATAAGCAGTAACCACCTCAAACTGATAAGATTACAGATGCTATTCATTTTTTCTCTTTTCCTTATCTTCATTTTCTAAATTTTCTATAATAAATAACAAAATACTTTTAAAATGGGGGGAAAGTTTTTAAAACACTGTCATTTTTTCATTATTACAAGACCAGAATCACAAGACAAAAAACGACATTTTTAATAAAATACCAAGTCTATACTAGAAAAAGTCACAACTACTAATAATGGAAAAGGTTTAGTAAGGTACAGACATATTCATTGATTTTGACCTAATTAAGATGATTAGAAAAACTTTCAATATAATGGAATACTGAAAAATTATTATTCATTGCACAAACAAGTAATTAGTTCTAATCCTTGTAAACAAACCTCATGAATCTCCACCAGTTCTATAGATAAGAAGCCTCTCTTGAATATTTTAATTAGTTACTTTTAGATTAAGTAGCTCCGTTCATTATGAGAATATAGAGTATCTATGTCTGACTTCAAAGTATAAAATCAAATTATATATTCATTTGCACTAATTATCATGAATGTAACAGGTTATGCTTTTTAGAACTTCTTAGCCACACAAACTAAATATATAAAATACTGTATCCTTTTAAGTGGTCCTCCATCAGAGTAATGCCATGTCCACTGCCCAGATTTGCCTCTGGAATAAAATTTAAAAGGCATTTACAATGGTTTGGGCAACACCTTGTATCAAAAGGACACAAAGATGTGAAAACCACTTTGATTTTTATAAATCATTCAGTCTTTATAAAAAGAAAAGATCAAAAGAATATTCCAAAGTTTGTTTCACTTTGCATTTATTCCTGACATGGCTGATTACTTTCAATTTTCATTTGTATATAATGTGCATTCCTTAAAAATCAATTATAATTCTTTCAACGATTTTTCACTGATTCACAAAGAGGAACAGATTTTTTTTCCCTTTTTTACCCAAACTAGTAGTTATCATTTCTATAATCACACATAACAGATTAAGAGCACTTGAGCAAATAACTAGTTCTGAAAATATCATGGAATTGTGAAAAAAATAAGTATGAAATCCATTTAACATCTCATCTAACAGCTCCAGAGCTAAAATAAGGGCTGGGGACAAATGTTCTTCAGTTTAGTCAGTAGCACTCTTCAATACTAAATAACAAATGTGTTTGCATCTCTTACTTATTCCACTATCAAAATTTCAAAATTATCTAGGACATCCAATATTACATTCCTGAAATCACAGTGAGCATTCATATTTCATATGGAATATCAAATAATGCTCCTTAGTAGCTCTCTGGTACCTCTCCTTATTCATTCTGTCTTATACTATTCACAGTTTTATGACAACTCATATCTTACAGCTGCTTCAGGGTAGGAATTCTATTCTGTTTTCCTACAGTGTATTGTATTGTATTGTCTCTGACACCTTTAGTCACTTAATAGTTACCTAGGAAAGCAAAACATTATTTCTACAAACATTTCTACAAACATATTGATTCTCCCATTAAGAACTTGCAATGCTATTCCAATTACCACCACAAAGCAATATGAAGAAAACTCATAGGGACGCCTGGGTGACTCAGGGGTTGAGCGTCTACCTTCGGTTCAGGGCGTGGTCTCAGAGTCCGGGGATCCAGCCCCACATCTGGCTCCCTGTGAGGAGCCTGCTTCTCCCTCTGCCTATGTCTCTGCCTCTCTATGTCTCTCATGAATAAATAAATAAAAATCTTTAAAAAAAACTGATAAAGTTTATCTATAGTTTACTTATAATAGAACAGTATGTATCATATCCCATTTATGGAGGATCAGGCAGTAGGGGAAGAAGGTAGCAGATAGGTAGATGAAGGCATAATGTCTACAGGAACCAAATATCCAACTCTTAATTTTGATTATCCCAAGGAATGGGATAAAAGTTCTCACAGAAAGCACTTTTAATCTCCCTATATAATGTTTTATAAGCCAGACAATATCAGAGTAAGTATAAACTAAGACAAAAATGCACCTATAAAACAGCAAAAATAACCAAAGAGATGTTGAACAAAATAATGAAGACATCAACTGGCAATACAGAAAAAAAGAAATACCTTTATGATACAGCACAGTGGTAAGGAACCTAAGCTCTGCACCTGCATTCAAATCCCAGTCCTGTTACTTAAATAACCGTATGGGTTTGGAATACTTACCTTTATGTGCCTCATTTTCCTAATTCATAAAACCAGAATAATAACAGTATCTACACTTCATATAGTGCATGCATTAAATGAGATACATAATAGTACTCAGGACAATGTCTAGTACAGTAAGTGCTTAACAAGTGCTACCTATTAAAAAAAATTGTTGCTAAAAAAAGTTACTATAGCCAAAATACACAATAAACCCCAGAAACCACACTGTTTTTTTAAAAAATGCTAATTAAAGGCAATAATACAATTTTATTTTTGATTGTCAACTTGGTTACATCATTATTTATGAAACTACCCAAATTGCCAAGGATGCAGTGAAATGAGCTCTTTTAGGCAATGGTATTTGGGGTGTACCACACAATCTTTTTTTTTTTTTTTTTGTACCACACAATCTTTGGCAAAGTGTATCAAGGACTTCTGAAGTTTCCATACTCTTTATCTAAGTATCAAAGTATTTTAAGTGTCAAAGTACTATATTTATCATAACCTACACAAAGTGGATATAAGGAGATCATTACAGATATTTATAACAAAAAAACAAAACAATCTAAATGCCTCAATAGAAAGCAAATAATTTTACCTTGACAGCAATTATGCAGTATTTTTAAAAAGTAGACTTTAAAATGGAAAATGTTCATGTTAAGATTTAAAAATTATATAAAAATATTATACAATTTAGTTCTAATTTTGACATATGGAAGATGTTCAATACATTTATTGACCATATGAATAAACAAACAAAATCAATCTCTTTATCCAATATTATCTCCTTTCATATATTTGGGGCTGTAGCCAACCTCTATTTTAAAATACATATACTTAGAACTATTAACCAAAAAAAGTTAAATCTTTTTAATATTTCAAAGTTCCAGATGTTTGCTACCCCTAGCATATGGGCAACTGCAAATTCTACCTCGGGGCTGTACCTATGTTTGCAAGAGGTCTTACCTGTATCTGTTTAGCTCTAAGAGTTCTCTAGCCAGATTTGGAAACAGGTATTGAATTCATCTGATTTTTATTTTTAGGCATCACTTCAGACACAATATCTCTATTAATTAGGAATAATTCTCACATTTAGCATTTAGTCAAAGAAGCTTGTATTTAAAGGATCTTTTTATCCATTAGTAAATCCTAAGGATTTGGTTAGCTGATATCTATTTCATAAGTCTGGTTTTAAGATGTTAGACTATTTTTGACCAATACCCCATTTTCTTCCTATGCTGTAACTACACCACACCCTAAGAGAACTGTGAATGGACTCTAGGAAACAAAATGTTGGTTCCCATGTAAAAACAGTTTTCCAAGGAGTCTTTAGCTCTGACAATAACTAACATCCACCGAACACTGTACTAAGCATTTTATATGTATGTCCTTTAATCAATTGATGATCAAAATCTCAACCGTGGGATCCCTGGGTGGCGCAGCGGTTTAGCGCCTGCCTTTGGCCCAGGGCGCGATCCTGGAGACCGAGGATCGAATCCCACGTCGGGCTCCCGGTGCATGGAGCCTGCTTCTCCCTCTGCCTATGTCTCTGCCTCTCTCTCTCTCTCTCTCTCTCTGTGAGTATCATAAATAAATTTAAAAATTTTAACAAAAAAAAAAAAGAAAAAAGAAAATCTCAACCGTATCCTTAACTCAATGGTTGGCTAAACATTACTCTGATTCAGATCAGTGATTTTTACACTGTATTCCACAGGGTGCTAAGAACAGTAGCTCCCAAACCAGGCTTGAAATCAGAACCAACTGGTGCTTTTCAAAGCAGAGTCTCCAAGCCAAGCAAGACCTACTGAATTTGGATCTCTGAATTTTTTTTTTAATAAGAGTATCTTACATGGTAATAAAATCATGATGGTAATATAACTCAAACACCCACTGGTGTTTGAGGATTGTTACCTAAAACGTTCCATCATGACATTAGA
The DNA here is from genome assembly GCF_048164855.1 of Canis lupus baileyi. NCBI lineage: Eukaryota > Metazoa > Chordata > Mammalia > Carnivora > Canidae > Canis > Canis lupus. The sequence continues at coordinate 24,361,228 of NC_132844.1, read as the reverse complement.
GAACACTCAGAATGCGACTCCACACGCTCTCTGGAAATGTGCAACAACAAAAGCAGTATCACTTTGACTTATTTTATATAGTGGGGCTCCAAGTAAGAGCTGGGCTTAAAGAAGATGTAAAATGAGTCCTGATGCTTTCTTTTTTTAACCAATTTACCACCAGATATAAGCTATAGCTTCAGGGACGCCTGGGTGGCTCAGAGGTTGGGCGCCTGGCTTCGGCTCAGGTTGTGATCCCAGGATTGGGGATCGAGTCCCGTATCAGCCTCCCTGCATGGAGCCAGCTTCTCCCTCTGCCTGTGTCTCTGCCTCTCTCTCTGTGTCTCTCATGAATAAATAAATAAATCTTAAAAAAAAAAATAATAAGCTATAGCTTCAGATCATTAAACAGTGTTTCTGATTGACTTCTAATCACAATTAGTCTCCTTTCTCCACGATCAAACAGAAACACAGGAATCACAGCATTATTGTATCCCTCCTAGTTGCAAGAAAACTGGCCTGGCTCTCTCCCAGCAGGTTCCAACAAAACTACCATAAACCAAATTGTAAAAGCCCAAATACTAGAACAAAGAATAATAAAGAAAAAAGCTGCAGAAGACCAGAGTTGTATTGCTGATTTTGCCACTACTTGTACAACTGAAGCAAATACCTTATTTTCAGGATTCTGATCCCTTAGACCCTTCCACATAACTCTAAGTTTACCTAGAACAGTTCAAAAATTTAAAATTCTTTCCAGGTATAACTTTATACACTAGTAAGTCTCTAAATATTAAATATGACATAGGCTATAATTAATACTTACTAGTAAGTAAGAGATAAATTCTTATTAATACCTATATCCAAAGTTCTTATGTATCATATCATAAAGAACAATTTGCTTTGCAGTCAAAAGAAAAACAGAACTAAAGAGAAATTTATATTTGCTCTGATATCTTCCCTCAAGTGGAACTGAAAAAACAGCTGAGTGAACAAATCTAAATTAAAGTAGTATACACATAACTTAATTGATTATAATTTGATTTACTTATTCTGTTCCGAAACAGCATAAAATATATTTTGGTTTTGTTTGTAGTTCACTGAAAATTATTCCAAAGACATCTGAAACCTCTTTAATATTCTTCTCAGTATGTAAGACTTTTCTAGTCTGCCTTATCCTCACTGTTCCTGTCTGAACATTCAGCTCCAGTCATTAGAATAAACATCTGCTACAAACATCATTAATGAGATACATATCAAGGGATCCAAGCAAGCTACTAACTTGCTGGAGGTAATTACACTGTTCTGTATAAGAATCATTATAGCAGCAAATACAGAAACTACCTATTATAATTAGTTGATCCATACAACGGATACTTTTTTTTTTAAGATTCCATTTATTTATTCATGAGAAATACAGAGGAGGCAGAGACATAGGCAGAGGGAGAAGCAGGCTCCCTGTGGGGAACCCGATGTGGGACTCGATCCCAGAACCCTGGGATCATGCCCTGGGCCAAAGGCAGAGAGACGCTCAACTGCTAAGCCACCCAGGCACCCCACAACAGATATTTCTATAAGTCACTAAGTACGTTTTCAGGATATATACATAACAAAGGCATGGGATAGGATTTTTATTGAGGAAAAAAGACAATTTTCCTCTCAAATTTATGTTTCCTGAGTTACTTACATGAAACATCTTGTCAAAGTACCCGTGGCTTACCAATGACAAAAATTTTTTTTAAGATGTTTTATTTATATATTCATGATAGAGAGAGAGAGAGAGAGAGAGAGGAGGAGACACAGGCAGAGAGAGAAGCAGGCTCCACGCAGGGAGCCCGACGTGGGACTCGATCCCAGGATCCCAGGATCACACGCTGAGCCAAAGGCAGATGTTCAACTGCTGAGCCACCCAGGCGTCCTAACAAAAATATTTTTATGTTAGGGTGCCTGGGTGGCTTAATCGGTTAAGCGTCTGCATTAGGCCCAGGTCATGATCACAGGGTCCTGAGTTCAAGTCTTGTGTCTGGATCCCTCCTCAGCAGGGAGTCTGCCTGCCCCTCTCCCTCTGCTCCTTTCCCCTCACCCCCACTCATGCTCTCGCAAGTAATAAAACCTTTTAAAAATAAAATTAAATTAAAAAATAAAAATATATTTTTACATTAATCTTATGTTTCCTACCTTAAGCTCACTTTTATACTTTCTTATAAAAGAAAGGAAAAAAAAAAAAAAAAAGGAAAGGAAACCACATTTGAGATATATTAATGTATAAAAGACGTAAGATAGTCTCTTAAGAAGAATCATTCAGGGCAGCCCAGGTGGCTCAGAGGTTTAGTGCTGCCTTCAGCCCAGGGCGTGATCCTGGAGACCCAGGATCGAGTCCCACGTCAGGCTCCCTGCATGGAGCCTGCTTCTCCCTCTGCCTGTGTCTCTGCCTCTCTCTCTCTCTCTCCTCTCTGTGTAGTCTCATGAATAAATAAGATCTTTTAAAAAAAAAAGAAGAAGAAGAAGAAGAATCAAAGAATCATTCAAACGTGGGTCGGCAAACTGATCCAAAGGCCCAATGTGGCTTGCTACCTGCTTTTGTGTAAGGTTTTATTGGAACACAGTTACATTCATTTGTTTATGAAAGAATATCAGAATATAACTGCTTTGGTGCTATAATGGCAGAGCAGAAATAGCTGAGACAGAAGACAACACAGTCCACAAAACTAAAGATAATTTACTATCTGGCCTTACAAAATACATTTGCTGAACCTTGGATTAGATGAAAACTTAAAGCTAGGAATTCTGTTTTAAGCACTTCTGATCCATTTGGCACTTGACAGAGCCCTGGAAGTACAAGTCTGCAGTGTAATTTCTGAATGGATGATAAAAAGGGGATTCCCAGACCAGGGTTCAGAGAGAATGAATCTGTCTACAATTTCCTCCAAGAAGCATTATGTAAATGTATCTCACTTACTTAAATAGAGGTGTTATAAAAAGCTGACTATAAATTACATCTCCGTAAGTGCCTAAGTAGCTTTCTAATTCCTGCAATAATTCTCCTTGTAATCCAAGTCCCGTATTTACCTTATAAATCCAATTTTTCTTAAAGCAGGGTATGATTGTATATGTGTATGTGTATTAGATTTAAGTCAGGAGATAAGTATATGCATATATTGCTATCTTTTCTCTACTAACTTCTACTGAATTTGAAGTGCTTTAAATTATTTACTTCACTTAATTCTTTTATAGCAACTCTATGCGGACATATCATCCCTATTATTACATTAATCCAAACAAAAGTAGTCATTTCTTTCTTAAGTCTATCTAGCTTTAAATTCTTTCCTAGGGCATATTTTCCTGGAAATATACTTTTTTCTTTTGCTAAATGATTTACATTTTTGTTGGAAAATTGAATGTGACAGAGTTGTCATCTTTTAAATGTTAAAAATTTCATAACTACTGTGTTTCCCATATCTTTCATGTGAAGACATTAGCAGCTTTCCACTGATCAATTCAGTCAATAAATATTCACTGAGTGCCTACCACGTGCTAGGCACTATTCTAGGCAATGGGGACACAATGGTTAAAAAGACAAAAATCCTGGGGTGCCTGGTTGGCTCATTCAGTAGAGCAAGTGATCCTTGATCTCAAGCCCCACATTGGGCATTGGGCGCAGAGCTGGAAGGAAAGGAGGGACAGAGGGAGAGGAATGTTTTCATATGGCAGAGTATAAATCATTCATATTTTTTATAAAAAGACAAAAACTCCAGCCCTCATGGAGATTGCTTTTATCATGATTATCAATTCATAATAAAGCTTTTGCTTTTCTATTACAAACTGTTCCCATAACCTTACACTTTTCCTATTGTCAACATAGTCTAAGTTACTATCTTTTACTTTGCTACCTGCATGACAACAGTAGTTACAAAAAATAGTAATTTAGTTTTTACCTAGATAATGGTTCAGAAACAGCCGAAATTAAATGTATAGTACTTAATCTCAATTAAAAATAATTAAAAGAGATTTTGAGGGGGGAAATAAAAGAAAATTTGAGATTAATTCTAAAATTTTTACATAGTTCTAAATCTTCATTTTCAAATGGATGTTGGAATTAATTTTGAATGAATTTTGAAGATAGATCTTTTTTTTACTGTATTACAAATTCTGCTAGTTAACTACACAGAAATTCTACTTTAAAAGTTCTAATTATATTTTCCCAGAAAACTCTTCAGAACCTGTGAAAAGGCAGTATTTCACAATTTCACAACAGTTCAATTCCAACTGCATCTGCAATACCCTGATAACACTTCTGCTGATACTGAATTTACACCCAACTATATAACAGATTCTCCCCTCCTCTGCATGTCCACTAGGACCAATACATATTACGATTCTTTCTCTTAATTCTACCCTTAGAATTCTCCCATGGGTCAAATTCTAATTCCCTGTATATATCACACTTTGTTTATGCTCTCATTTAGAATTGTATTCTTTCATTTAATCACTTATGCTAAGCATTAGACTAATTACTTTAATTACCTCACTTAATAATTTTACAACTTTATAAGAGTAACACATTTCCCCTGATTTTTATAATTATTCTAGATACATAACAAAAAAAATCTGATTTATTTTTAAAAATTAGTACCATCGTCATATCAAAATCACACAGAGACAGTACAAAAAAAAAAAAAAAAACAGACCAATCTCACAAACTATACGTTTGTAAATCATCAAATTTAATCCAACATCATCCTGGAAAAAAAGTAGTTCAACTTCAGAAAAATCTATCAGTGTAATTCACCACACTAAGTAAATTAACAAATTAAATGTAAAAACTCAGATGACTTATCTCAATAAACACTAAAAATGTATATAATAATATTTGATGATAAAAATTCTTAGCAAACCAGGACTAGTAATATTCTTAACTAGATAAAGGCTGTATGGTAAAACCTATAGCAAATATCAATAATAAAACTGAGAATCATTCCCAATGAAGTTAAAAACATGACAAGATTATCCAATATCATATAATTCTATATTCTCTAGAAGTCTAATGCCATAACACACTCACATACTAATTACAAGAAATGAAAACAGAAAAATATTTTCAAATTACTTACACAGTAAATTCAAAAAATCTATAGTCCTACTAATAGAAAATGCAGTGAGTTAGTGAACAGAAGGGTTCAGCAAGATTGCTGGTACAATATCAACATGCCCAAATGATTAGTGTCCTCATAATAGTTCATGAGCTATTTGCCAGGCATGAGGATACATCTGAATTCAAAGCAAGGAACCTCCTTTTGACTTCAATAGATATTAGGTGTTTCCACTTTAATTTCCAAGGAACAATTTCCAAGTTTATTACATGGCCTCCTTTTAGAACCACATGCAAACAGGCAGTTAACTACAATATCAAAATAGGTTCTTTTTCGAAATTTTAACAAAGGACATGCCAGATCTCTCCAGTGAAAGCTACACAACACTGCTGGGAGAAATTAAAGAGGACTTAAATAAATAGAGGTTGATCGGTTGGAATACTCAGTACTGTTATATGTAGATTAGATGTAAATCAAATCAAAATTCTAGTAGGCTTTTTCAGAGAAACTAAAATGTAAATTCTCACATTTAGAGAGACATGCAAACAATCCAGATCAGCCAAAACAATTTCTAAATTACAACAACAAAGTTGGAAGGCTTTGACTACCTGATTTCCAAACTTACCATTTCCAAACTTATCATTATGGTAAGGATAAACACATAGGTCAATAAAACAAGAAATACAACTACAAATATATGGTAAACTTATTTCCAACACATGTGCCAAGACAATTAATGGAAAAAAAAAGATAGTCTTTTCTAATAAATGATACTGGAACTGCTTTTCATTGGGAAAAAAAAATATCATTGAACCTTACCTAACACATATACAAAAATTAACTCAAATGTATCACAGCCCAATGTATAAAACATCTAGAAAAAAAATAAGAAAAAATCCTACAACCTTGAAGAAAGAAAATATTTCTTAGAACACAAAAAGTATGAACTACAAAAGGAAAAATGTCAAAGAAAACATCTCCACACAGATTTACATGCATACAAATGTTCACAGCAACTTCTTAAACTTTTTAAAATGGCCAAATACCAAAAACATGGCAAATATCAATCACAGGTGAATAAACAAAATACAGTAGTACATCCATATACTATAATACTCAATAAAAAGGAAACAATTTACTAATTTATATAACAGGTTTTTTAGAAATCATTATAAAATCATTATACTGAGAGAAAAAAGTCAGACACATAAGAGTACACACTGTATGATTCCATGTATACAAAATTTTAGCAAGTGCAAAGTAATCTATAATGACAAAAGTAAACTACCGGTTGACTAGGGCCAGTGGCAGAAAAGGGATGGACTATAAAAGGATTGGAGAAAACCTTTAGAAAACATAATGTTCTGTATCTTGATTATGGTAGTGCTTTCATGGAGGTTTATGTCTGTCAAAACTCAATGAACTATATGCTGCACATAAATTATAACTCCATTAAGTAGACAAAAAATAAAGTAATACTGTTGTAAGCCATGTGGGAAAAGTACATGTCTCCTTTTGGCACAGTGACATGGTTTGATTTCTCTAATAATAAAGTAATGAATAACAAAAGCCCTATTCTTTGAAGTCGTAAAGGGAGGGGGGTACTTAAAACCCTCAGTTTTAAATACCTAAACCGTTTTTCCCATTTTAAGTATTAGTTGGACACTAATACTTAACAAGTAATAAGCAAAGTACTAAAGATCCTACATAAATTTGAAAAAAGCTACTTTTTTTTTTTTTTTTTTTTTAAGATTTTGTTTATTGGGCAGCCCCGGTGGCATAGCAGTTTAGCACCGCCTTCAGCCCAGGGCGTGATCCTGGAGACCCAAGATCGAGTCCTGTGACGGGCTCCCTGCATGGAGCCTATTTCTCCCTTTGCCTGTGTCTCTGCCTCTCTCTCTCTCTCTCTCTCTCTCTCTCATGAATAAATAAATAAAATCTTTTAAAAAAATTTTTTTTGTTTATTTATTCATAGAGACACACAGACAGAGGGGCAGAGACACATGCAGAGGGAGAAGCAGGCTCCACGCAGGAAGCCCAACTTGGGACTCGATCCCGGGTCTCCAGGATCACACCCTAGGTTGCAGGCGGTGCTAAACTGCTATGCCACCGGGGCTGCCCGAAGCTACATGTTTTAATAAGTTTTCATTTGAATGTTATATATGGAAGTTGTAAAAACAATTTGAAAATAACAAAATGAAAAAATCTCCAATCTTCACAAACTTCCAAGAAAAATGTGAATACTGGGATCCCTGGGTGGCACAGCGGTTTGGCGCCTGCCTTTGGCCCAGGGCACGATCCTGGAGACCCGGGATCGAATCCCACATCAGGCTCCCGGTGCATGGAGCCTGCTTCTCCCTCTGCCTGTGTCTCTGCCTCTCTCTCTCTCTCTCTCTCTGTGGCTATCATAAATAAATTAAAAAAGAAAAATGTGAATACTGTACTAGTTTACAGACAGTAGCTCAGAAACACAATAGAAAATTTCTACACATTTAACAGTTTGGGTTAAATAGTTTCCTTTATAGAAGAATAACAACAGCAGCAAAGGCAAAATGCCAGGCACAATCAGAAACTGTCTTATATGCATTAACTCAATTATCACAAAATCCAATAATTCTAGTATCACTCCCATTTTACAAATACGGAAACTGAGAACCCAAAGGTAGTAATATGATGAGTCACAATTTGAACCTGGGCAGTCTGCTCTACAGTCTGTTATCTCAGTTACTATGTGATATGGCCTTTTATAAGATAAAAGCTTTCTTTCCTTCCAATGCTATGATTTCTTGACAACATACATGTGCATGCACATACAAATACCCCAAAATAGGAGGTTATGCCCAAGTATAGTAAGAATTATTTAATACAGGTTTCATTTTAAAAGTATATTAGTTCACACTATAGGGTTCCAAAAGTAGGAGAGAAGAGAGAGAGAGAAAGGGGCAGAAAACTTATTTGAAGAAATAATAGCTGCAAACTTCCCTAACCTAGGGAAGGAAATATACATCCAGGTCCAGGAAGCACAAAGAGTTCCAAACAAGATGAACTCAAGGAGGTCCACATGAGGACACATAATAATTAAAATGTCAAAGGTTAAAGAAATAATTTTAAAGAAATAATTTTAAAAGCAGCAATAGAGAAGCAAAAAGTTATGTACAAGGGAATAAGGCTATCAGCTGAGTTTTCAGCAGAATCTTTGCATGATATATTCAAATTTCATCCACCATTAAACAGGTCTTACAGGAAATGTTAAAGGAACTCCTTTAAGTGGAAAAGAAAGGGCCATAGTTAGGAGAACATTATGAATAAAGAGATGTAAAATATGACAACATATATGTAAAATGTGGAGGAGGAAGTGAAAAAGAAGTGCTCTTAGAATTTGTTCAAATTTAGGTGACCTTCAACTTCATAATGGCTATATACTAAGGATGCTATATATGGATCTCACGGCAACCACAAACCCAAAACCTATAATAGATAAACAAAAAACTAAAGAGAAAGCCAGCCCAGTATAACACTACAGAAAGTCAACAATCATCAAGAAAGTGAGGGGAAAAAAAAAAAAAAAAAAACGAACAGAGAGAACTGCAAAGCAACCAGAAAACAATTATCAAAATGACAGTAAGTACATACCTATCAATAATTACTTTAAAAAATAAAATAAAATAAGATAAAATCAGAGAGGGAGACAAACCACAAGAGCCTCTAAACAATAGGAAACAAACTGAGGGTTGCTAGAGGAGACCTGGGTTGGGGGATGAGGTAACTGGATGATGGGCATTAAGGAAAGCATCTGATGTAATAAGCACTGGGTGTTATATGCAACTGATGAATCATTATATGTTAATTAACTGAATTTAAATAAGAAATAATTTTAAAAATGAATTATAAACACACACCTATCATTAAGCCTTAAATAGTTCCAAAATATGTATATATCCATATTTTACTAGTCATATATCAAATACAATCAATTTTAATGTCATAGTTTTCATTAATCACAAATTTCTCATGTTTTTATTTCCACTAATCACATGCCCAACATGAAATTTCAGTATTTTTCTCAAAACAATTCTTAGGAAGGCCTGACACATTCCAATTGCCTTTCTATTCCTGCTTCTCTTAATATCCACACAACACATCCAAAGCATAAACTTTAGATCCTGATGCATTTAACATATCATATATATAAAGACCCTGTTTGTAATTCTCACAAAGTCGGGGTTAAAATAAGAGAAATGGAAGGCAGTATTTCAGCAGTGGGCTCCTGACACAGGTGTCCACTTTCTCCCAAAGCACAAAGAATGTGTGTGAAGGAGCCAGAAGGGAGGAAGAGAGCATAAGAAACTGAAGGAAGTTCTGTCATACCTCCTCAAGGGAAAATGACAGACTCCTCTCAACGAGATGCTCAGATAGCAAGAAATTATTTACTTTGCAAGAAATTATTTACTTTAATATTTACCACAAAAAAAAAGAAACAAATGGAACAAAGGAATTTAAAAATTAAAACAGTGAAATACTGCTTTTTTCTTTTTGCCTTGAAATTCACTATTCACTATAAACTTCACTGCACTAAGATTTGACCACTTCCTGTTGAAAATATCTGATATGTTCATCACCCAGTGTCCTTACTCAATCAGCAACTCTACTTTTTTAGAGTTTGATTTTTCTAAGTTACTAATTGGATGGCAAACTAAAGTTCCTAACTGGATGGCAAAGCATAAGTTTTTAAATGGATCTCTAGATTTTAGGTTATTATTTGCATGTTACAAATGAGACTGAAGCTTAATAGTATTAAAACAAAACAAAACAAAAAAAAATCTTAATTCCAGAACAGGGTTACTTATTTTAACTCCTAGATTCCAACCTAACACATTCTCTCTCTCTCTATCTCTCTGTCATTCACACATGAACATGTGCATGTACCCCAATTTCTTTTTTGCATCAACTATAATGCAAACAAACCATCAGCAATTTTATGGCCAGTTAAACTTGCCGTGTGATTTTGCTAATGCTGTATATAGAACCTTTGCAAATACACAAAGGTTTGAAATTAGAGGCTTAGTCAACTAAAAATGAATTAACAATTACTAAACAAACAAAAAAAATTACTAAACATTTTCTATATGCCAGCACCATGGTAGATACTTTATATACATTATTTCACTTAATAATCAAAATAGCCTATGGGGTAATTACTGTTCATTTCATCATATAGATGGATAAACAACATAAAAAAAGGCAAAGAAATTCTGTCCAACATCTCACACCAAGGAAATTATAAGAGCTTTATTGAACACATTTTTGTGATCATTCTGATCCCACGCTGCCTCAAAGACATCCCTAAATTGAACAGTAAAATCACTACATATTAAATAATGAAAATTATCTTTCTTTAATCTTTAACAAAAAACTGTCTTTTTTTTTTTTTTTTGCTTTTCAATTAAATCTTTCTTACAATTTCATCCTAATTGTCAATTTTATTTTTTTTTTAATTTTTATTTATTTATGATAGTCACAGAGAGAGAGAGAGAGAGAGAGAGGCAGAGACACAGGCAGAGGGAGAAGCAGGCTCCATGTACTGGGAGCCCGACGTGGGATTCGATCCTCGGTCTCCAGGATCGTGCCCTGGGCCAAAGGCAGGCGCTAAACCGCTGCGCCACCCAGGGATCCCAATTGTCAATTTTAGTTTTAAAAATAAACAAATGTGTATTTTGCACTACATGGGACAGAGGCCTATGATTTTCAAAGCTCTTCAGAATTCCATGTAGATTTGTAGCAACCCTAAGCAGCATGTAAAAACTAAATTATGCCTTTGCCTGACTTAAAAGAGGATTAAGATGCTTCTTTCAATTACAGATTCATCAGTTAAAATTTCCTCTACTATTCTACTGCACATTTCCATTCAGAGTTGGCTTTTATATGACATGACACATCAAGCTAGCATGCCTCTTATCTCTCCCTCAGTCTAATCTCATTTTAATTTGACAAAAAAATAATGTCCTTCTCTGTCTACTCCACTATCCAGCAAAAATATAACATGAGTCCTATGGGTAGTTTCAAATTTTTGAGTAGCCACAGTAAAAAAGAAACAGGTAAAATTAATTTTTAAAATGTGCTATTTACTTCAAAACATTCAACATGTAATCAATACTACAAATTATTGATATATTATACATTCTAGTATTTGTGAATTCTGGTGTATATTTTATACTCACAGCACATCTCATTTCAGACTAGGCATGTTTCTACTACTCAGTAACCATTGTGTAATGGAAAGCATAGGTCTAAACCAGGAGTCAGCAAACTTCTTCAGTAAAGGGCCTGATAATAAATATTTTAAGTTTTACAAACCACATACAGTCTGTCACAAATTCTTTTTTAAACCATTCTTTAAAAATATAAAAATGAAAAAAATAAAAATATAAAAATGGATTGCAGAGCAACGTGATACTTTTTTTTTTTTTTAGATTTTCTTTATTTATTCATGAGAGACACAGAGAGAAGGCAGAGACATAGGCAGAGGAAGAAGAGGCTCCATGCAGAGAGCCTGATATGGGACTCGATCCTGGGACCGGGATCACACCCTGAGCCAAAAGCAGACACTCAAAGGCAGACACTCAACTGCTGAGCCACCCAGGCATTCCAATGTGATCATACTTAATGCTACTGAATTACACATTTAAAAATGTTAAAATGGTGAATTTTTAAAATATAAAATCATTATGTTGTAAACCTGAAACTAATATAATATTGTATGTCGGGATCCCTGGGTGGCGCAGCGGTTTGGCGCCTGCCTTTGGCCCAGGGCACGATCCTGGAGACCCGGGATCGAATCCCAAGTCGGGCTCCTGGTGCATGGAGCCTGCTTCTCCCTCTGCCTGTGTCTCTGCTCTGCCTCCCTCTCTCTCTCTCTCTCTCTCTCTGTGACTATCATAAATTTAAAAAGTAAAAAAAAAAAAAAAAAAAAGAGTAATATTGTATGTCAATTATAATACAATAAATAAAGAGATAATAAAAATCTGAAGGTGTCTGTACAGGGAGACAAGAAAAGAATAGGTGAATTTTACGTTATACATATTTGACCACAGTAAAAAATTTAATATATATAAATGTTATTCTTAACTCACAAAAACAAGCCATGGGCAAGATTTGGACTACGAGGATAGTCCAATACCTACTCTAGACAAATTCAACAGAACTACCTAACAAGAAAGAAGGTAAATAATTTGTATGTGCTGAGACTTTTTAAAAACATTTGTGTGTGTGTGTGTGTGTATACATATATTTTATGTGGTAATATTACTGCTTAAATCCAGAATTAAAGCTAGTATTTTAAGAATTATAAACAAAGTACAAAATACAGTGAAAACAGGAAAAATATCTAATACGTACTACAAGTCAACTTGGAAACTAGAGACACAGAAGCAGATACCCCATACTAGAAAAGACTGTCGTACATACGGTTTATAAACATGAAGTAAGAGGAGCTCATATATTTATTTGCTCCTCTATCTACATGGGCTACTAATATGTTTAATATTGGGAAACTGACAGTACATTTCATTTAGAACATTCCTCAATTTAAAAGCCAAATTTCTAGGGCGGCCCAGGTGGCTCAGTGGTTTAGCGCCACCTTCAGCCCAGGGCCTGATCCTGGAGACCTGGGATCAAGTCCCACGTCAGGCTCCCTGCGTGGAGCCTGCTTCTCCCTCTGCCTGTGTCTCTGCCTCTCTCTTTCTCTCTCTGTGTCTCTCATGAATGAATAAAATCCTAAAAATAAATAAATAAGTAAATAAAAAAGCCATTTCTATACATCCTTTCTCATTTAGGCTTCAAATAAACATTATGAAGTAGAAAACATATACAGCTATTTAATAAAAGATGGCATGGGGTGCCTGGGTGGCTCAGTCAGTTAAGCATCTGACTCTTGGTTTCGGCTCAGGTCATCATCTCAGGGTCGTGGGATTGAGTCCCACATTGGGCTCCATGCTCAGCGGGAAGTCGGCTTGAGATTCTCACTCTCCCTCTCCCTCCCCCTCGCTCTCTCTCTTCCTCTCAATAAATCAATAAATAAAATCTTAGGGGAAAAAAAAAGATGGCATATATTACTACCAAAAATGAACCTTATCCAAACCAGTAAAGGATAAAGACAGATCAGAAACTAAGTCTTCAATTTCTACCTCTGTGCTCTTTCTACTCCTCAGTACACTTTTCCTAACACAACTTTCTTCTGTACTCAATCCATGCAATGTACCAAAAGGTCATGAAATACCTTTAACAGAAAAGTATAGGGATCCCTGGGTGGCGCAGCGGTTTGGTGCCTGTCTTTGGCTCAGGGCACGATCCTGGAGACCCGGGATCGAATCCCACGTCAGGCTCCCAGTGCATGGAGCCTGCTTCTCCCTCTGCTTGTGTCTCTGCCTCTCTCTCTCTCTGTGTGACTATCATAAATAAATAAAAAAAAAATAAAAAAAAATAAAAAAAAAACAAAAGTATAAAAAAATGAAAATAAATATAATTTTTTAAAAATAAATAAATAAAAATAATAAGTAAATAAATAAAATAGAGTCTAGGGTTCATGGCTGTTAATCAGCTGTTCTAATTCCATGGGCCCCTAGACCATTCTACAGCTCCCTGAGGCTCTTTTACCCAGTAATCACAGAAAGTCCTCCTCCCATGCTATTGGCCTTAAATCCTACTGTGCAAAAGAAAGATTTTGCACTAGTCCAGAAAATATCTCACATAAATGTTTTTCCTCCCAGAACAAAGTATCCTAAGACAGAGTAGTAATTCAAATAATTACTTAGAGGGTATCCTTTTGTTTTGATGGAGCACAGTTCCATGAGAAATGAGATATTTCCATTATCAATCAAAACATCTTAGCTCAAATTATTTAGCTAATCATTTAGAGGTCTGACATTATTGAGAAGACATGGGGAAAGGAGTTTATGAAGCAGGGAAGGGAAAATAAACAAAATTAGGAAATACAAATGACAAATTAAACTGATTTTGTTATTTTGCCCAAGGTTTGCCATGATCATAGCCTGGATACTATGGAGAAGACAAGGTAGAAAGTAAAAAATACACAGATTATGAAACTCATTGGATCAAAACTATGTCTCAGTCCAAAATCCCCAAACCATTTTATAGTATAAGTCTGGAGATGGGCATCTTTGCTCCTCACCTTTTTTTACTCCTTCTCCACTCAGAGGTGGTTAATAAACCTAGGACAGTAGGGCACCTGGGTGGCTCAGTGGTTGAGCCTCTGCCTTTGGCTCAGGTCATGACCCTGGAACCCTAGGATCAAATACTGCATCAGGCTCCTCGCAGGGAGCCTTCTTCTCCCTCTGTGTCTCTGCCTCCCTCTCTGTGTCTCTCATGAATAAATAAAATCTTTAGAAATAAAAAACAAAATAAACCTAGGACACTGTTACAATATTAAATATCTATTAATAAACCTTAAGACATTGTTATGCAGCTATTAAAAATATATATATATCGAGGCACCTGGGTGGCTCAGTCAGTTAAGTGTCCAACTCTCAATCTCAGCTCAGGTCTTGATTTAAGGGTCATGAGTTCAAGCCCTGCATTGCACTCCACACTGGGCATGGAGCCTACCTTAAGAAAAAAAAAAACACACACACACACACACACACACTCATCAACTTCTGTTAATCCTTACTACCAATTTAATATTCAGATTCCAAGCTTATTCTAATCTAAAAAATTAAATATAATTTTAACATTCTGAAAATAAGCAATGAAGCTAATTTTTATCCTTCAAAATTATACATTCATAGGGAGGAGGGCACGGAAGGGACAAATTATCCAAATTGTCTAGATCTAAATCTTTAACTGTATCCATCCTTAAGAGATTCATCCTTGTAAAACGAACACTTCCAGGAGCACACAGGGCAAAATTAACTGTATGTCTCTATACTATAGCTTAAAATGTTATCAAGTATTAATTTTTTAGATTCATTTCTAAATTCAAAATAATATTTAAAAATAAACATATACCTAAAACATACTTGTTATTTAACTATTTGTATTCACTATATGAAGCATCAATAGAACTTTTTTTTTTTAAAGTAGTCTCCACACCTAGCATGGAGCCCAGTACAAGGCTTGAACTCAAGACCCTAAGACCAAGATAAGCTGAAGTCAAGAGTCAGATGCTCAACCAACTGAGCCACCCAGGCACCCCGATATAAACTGCTTTATAATCAAAGAATAAGATCAAGACCACAATGATTTAAGGGTTATTTCTAGGTGATGAGAATCACTCTTTAATTTTATTTTCTTCTTTTCATTTGTTATTTTCTGAACTTTGTTTCATGAGCCCTATTACCTATAAAATCTCCCCCCCCAAAAAAAGCTAGAATATGCTAAATTGAAAGGAAAGATCATTTCCAACAAAGAAAAACAAATTAAATGAAAAAATACTTCAATATATTCTCTATTTAAAAAAAAAATGTTATTACTAAAAAGGAGATCATGTTGAAATAGTATCATTATATTCACCCAATATTAAAATCAAGTTCTATCTGCCCCACTCCATATCTTCATACGCATCTTTTAAGGTTAGCACAAGCAAAATACAGATGAAGATAACATGATAAAAAAGGTGTAATTGTCACGTTGACATTCAAAAATTTCCCACAAAAATGAAGTGCAACCTATATCATCTTCAAAATAACATTTAAAATGTGAAAACAACATGTCAAAGAAATACCTGCATTGCCACTTTTAATGCAGCATTATTCACAATAGCCAAGATATGGGAAGAACCTAAGTTACCGTCAATAGAGAAAGATGTGCTATATAAATACAATGGAATATTAGTCAGCCATGGGAAAGAAGGAAATTCTGCCATTTACAACAACACAGATGGGCCCTGAGGACATCATGCTAAGTGAAATAAGATCTGTCAGAGGAAGACAAATACTATACAGTATCACTTACATGTGGAATCTTAAAAAAAAATAAACTGATAGAAACAGAGACTAGAATGGTGGTCACCAGGGGCTGAGACCCTAGAAGAAATGGGGTGAAACTGGTCAAAGGGTACAAACTTCCAATTACAAGACAAATAAGTTCCAGGGGTCTAATATACATCATAGTGATTATAACACATAATATTGTACTATATACTTGAAAGTTGGTAAGATAACAGATCTTAAATATTCTCACCACAAAAAAGAAAAGGTCATGATGTGAAGTAGATGGCAGTACTAGCGAATAGTAATCATCTTGCAATATGTAAGTGTATCAAATCAATACATTGTACACTTTAAATTTATGTAACATTATATGTCAATTATATCTCTATAAAGCTGGGAAAAAAACTAATTATATATATGCTATCTTAATTATTCTGAAATATTTTCTTTATTATGAAAAAGTTAATAGGAGAAAGTTAATATCTATTAAAATAATTACTACAACCATTAGAACATTTGAATTAAAAAATACAGGGGATCCCTGGGTGGCTCAGCAGTTTAGTGCCTGCCTTCGGCCCAGGGTGTGATCCTGGAGTCCCGGGATCGAGTCCCACATCAGGATCCCTGCATGGAGCCTGCTTCTGCCTCTCTCTCTCTCTCTGTGTCTATCATGAATAAATAAATAAAATCTTTAAAAAAAAAAACATATGGCAAAGCTATAAAAATGTGATTACAAAAGAGAAAGAAAAAGTTAAATGTTATTGAGGAAGTATAAAATTACACTAATAGATATTTAAAAGTATAGGAATATAAAACCTGAAACTAAGCTTTGTTGTAAGAATACAATACTCTCACAAGTATATAAAATTACAAAAAGTATTAGCAAAGATTAAAAGGAAAAACTATTCAAAGGAACAAAATACAGAACAAAATATTCGAAGGAACAAAATATCAAGGAGACATGGTAATTTTTAGATTATAAACTGACAACACATCTGTTAGTTTTAGAAATGTTCAACCACCATTAAACACAAGGTGGTGGGCAGCAGACACACCAAAAAGCACAGTATTATCAAGAGAAACCACTTTCAAACTTAAATTTGGTATAAACTTATGTCAAACTAACAAAACTCTGAGGGGCATCTGGCTGGCTCAGTAGGTGTTAACATGCAACTTCTGACCTCAGGGTTGTGAATTCCAGCCCTACATTGGCTGCAGAGATTACTAAAAAATAAAATCCATTTAAAAAAAAAAAAAGAACTCTGAAACCAAAAATAATATAGCAGAATGAAAGAAACTGAATTACATAACTAAGAATACTAGGAAAACAAAAATTATATATTTGAAACATGATTATTTTGCTGTTCAAGTCAGAAATTCACACTCCCAAGAGTATAAACCTTCTCTAACAAAGCAGTATTCTTCAAGCATTAGAGTTATTTGTATAACTTTTTTTAGAAGTCTAACTTACCGAGTACCATCTGCTTTCCAGCTTACTTTATATGGCTTCTGCTCCAAAAGTTTAATATTTTGCTTGTCCATGGAAACAGGCTGTGCTCCAGGGAATCCAGACCTTAAAGAAGAACACTTTATTACTATTATGGCTGGCATCCACACAAAGCAATACATCTTAAACCAATCTCGCATTAGTCACACATTTATCACAACATTCTCCCCATCATGAGATTAATGTCAACTGGAATATCAGCTTTCCCAAGAATGCTAACAAAACGTCATCATCTTCTAGACATTTCAGACTCAAGTTAACAAGATTCTAATTGCCACTATATACTGTAACTATTAGGCTTTTTAAATATTAATATTCATGATCTAACAGTAAAGAAGTACATTTACAAAACTTCTACTTCAGGAAGAAGCTTAAATCTTGCTTGCCTTAATTATCTTATTCTCGACCCCATATCCCTCCATCATGACTCTGCCAACTTGGCATAACTCCACAAAGTTGGCAAATTTCTGCTCAAAAGATGCCCAGAAGTGACAAAACAGGAGAAATATAGGTCAAAACTAAAGTTCACTGGCAAGGGTTTAGCACAGCACTAAAATCAATATTACTTCATTATCATTTTCATCTTTTAGTTAAAATTATTTCTGGCTAATTTATCTGTGTGTACCAGTTCAAAAGTTCTTTATATTAGGAATTTTTAACAATTATCAATCCTGTTTCATCATATTCTAGCTGTACAACAATCTTCTGCCACAGGTGGCAATGACCAATAGAAGTGACTGTAGACTAAGACTGGACAGCAAGAGAGCAGAGCAGAAAACTCTCTCCTGAATCCCCTCCCATGAAATGTCTGATAAATATTTTCAAGTCACGGTAGGGGCAAAACATATTTAAAGCTGATTCTCCCAGGTTTCAGAAAACTGGATTACAGAAAAACTGGGAAATGAGGTACATTTAAGTCTTCAAGTTTTACCTCTTCTCCCTCAGTACAATGATATGGGCAACCCAAACATTAATCAGCAACAGAATCAACACATAAAATAAACAGTAGGCAGTGACAAAAATAACCTTCTGTTCCATTAGGAAGACATATCTGAGTGATTTAATTATGTCTAGTCATCTAATTTTGACTCAACTGTTGGTCTTGAGAAAAATCTGATAAACTCTTGCTTGCTATTTTTTTAAGCACTCTAGGTAAAAATTCAAACTTCAAGGAGCAAAGAAGCTAAGTCAATGTTTTCATTAAGGTAAAATGTTTCAGAGTATGAGTAAGTTTTTATTTAAAACTTGAAAATGTTTATTACCCTTCCCAGCCACAGAATTGATGACACTTCTGTTGTACCTCTCCTAACTTTGGTTGAGTTGTTACTTGAGTCACACCTTTAACAGTTACACCTTCCAGGAAAATAGCACCCTTAAAATGAAAAAAATATATATATTGTTAGTGTTCAAAATCTATTTACAAAGACCAGACTGAGAGATAGATTTGCTTATTTTCATAAGTCTGAGCAAATATATGAAATACATTTCATATATATATTTTCATATATTCTGGTCTAGTCCAGAAAGCTCTATTAACCTCCCCTGGGACTGTATACTTGCTTTCCTTATTCCATCATATCCTTTTCAATGTACATATAAAGCCTAGTGTCTATATCATATTGTCAAAGCACTCCACAGACACTACTTATTAATAACAGTAATAATAACTTACCTACCATTTACCCAGAGCTAGGCAGAGGATCTGACACTATACATTTTCTCTAATCCTTACAACAGCTCTGAAAAGTAGATTATATTTATTTTACAAATAAGTAAATGAGACTGTATGCAATTTATTCAGGAGTAAAAATAGAATCTAACCCAGGTCCACACTATACCATTCACTAATGACTCTCACTGGGGACAGAGAGAGGAACTGTACTACTGATAGAGTACGGATTTTAAAGAGATAAACACCCATAATATATACCTTCGTAAATTAGAATAAGTTTAACAGTAGACAGGCGTCTGGGTGGCTAAGTCGGTTAAGCTTCTGTCTTGGGCTCAGGTCATGATCCCAGAACCCTGGGATCAAGTCCTGCATCAGGCTCCCTGCTCAGCCTGCGTCTCCCTCTGCCTCTGGCCCTACCCTTACTCGTGATCTCTGTCTCTCTCTCACTCTCTCTCTGTCAAATAAATAAATAAAATCTTTAAAAAAAAAAAAGAAGAGTATAACAGTCAGTCAAAATGGCTAAACTACAGTCATTGGATGTAACAAACACTATTACTCATCACTGAATTTTTAATCTAAATTTTTGAACTCAGAACTACATGAAGTGTTTTATTGTATTTCATAGCAAGCATATTTTTAAAATATTACAGAGAAGTAGAGCAGATGGAAAATTTATATATCAAATAAATAAAGAACACTCCTGGAAATTTTAAAGACTAAAAATACAGTCTAGATTCATGCTACAATTACTTTCAGACCCATAAAAGGGCTGGCATCAGTCTCAAGAAAAATCCATAAAACAACTCTAGCTGTTAATGTAATTAAGGAATAAAAAATATGGTCTACAAGCTGCAATGATCAACCTTCTGGCAAAGACTTGGCAACTCGAGCCACTTGGGAAGAAAAAAAGAACACAGTATTTAGTCCACATACG
Organism: Canis lupus baileyi; assembly: GCF_048164855.1. Lineage (NCBI taxonomy): Eukaryota > Metazoa > Chordata > Mammalia > Carnivora > Canidae > Canis > Canis lupus. Next base: position 24,341,103 of record NC_132844.1, on the reverse strand, counting down.
TGCCTGTCAAATCTAGAAGCGTCCTGAGTCAAAATCCAGCAGACGTTAGTTCTACTTTTTGCCCCTAATTCTGAATTGCTTTTTATAGTTATCCTTTATGTCATCAACTCTATTTTCCTTAAATAAGTCTACTTTGTAGATTTCGTGAGCCAAGGGATTAAGGAATATCATTCCTTTCGTATTACACCATCACCACTTTCTACCAATCACTGAAAGTTCTGCTTTAGAATCATTCAACCATTACGTATAATAACTAAAGAAGGAGAAAAAGAACCAGGTTCACAACATATTTTTAGTATATTTAGTAACTGAGATACTCAGATAACTGCCATAAACTTATAAAATTATATCCTATATATACTAATTAAAAGGAGAAAGCATTCAGAGAGTTTAACATTCAGCATCTTTATTTTGAAGGTACTAATAGCATAGGATTTTTTTAAGTTTTACATGAAGAAGGTTCACTCATGAGCGTGTATTTCCTGAGGAAAGTTAAGAAATCAATGATAATTTGAAAAGCAAGAACAATTAGCATAAATTATCCCTAAACAAATAAACATTATTTCATTTTTTAAGAAGGAATAAAAAGGACTAAAACATAGGAATATGATCAACATTCTACCAAGCACTTTCCCACAATATTAGACTTTACTATTAGATTTTACTATTTTACAGAAATATTTTAAAATATTTTAAATATTTTAAAATAAAATATTACTATTTTACAGAAATATTTTAATAATTCTATGCAGCTGAACCAAGTATTTTAATTTACCAGAATAAATATTGAGCCTCAGCACATTTTAACTATATAAGCTTGATTATAAAAGAGAACTCCAACCATCTTGCAAATGCCTCTCCATTTATATTTCCTCTTTCTTAATCTTTCCTACAATGCATTCATTTTTTTCACTATCTTTCCCAACTTCTGCAATAATTATTATTAAGTAAAAAATGGTAGGAATAAGTCCATTAGAAACAGTAAGCAGGGGATCCTTGGGTGGCGCAGCGGTTTGGCGCCCGCCTTTGGCCCAGGGCGCGATTCTGGAGACCCGGGATCGAATCCCACATCGGGCTCCCAGTGCATGGAGCCTGCTTCTCCCTCTGCCTATGTCTCTGCCTCTCTCTCTCTCTCTGTGACTATCATAAATAAATAAAAATTTTAAAAAAAATTAAAAAAAAAAGAAACAGTAAGCATGGTGTACTCCATACACAAATACTATTTACTAACTTTTTAACTTAATTTGCTATTTACTGTCATTACAAATTTCTTCTGACAAAAATATATTATTCAAAATTATGTAGTAATTTCAAAAAGTATCACTAAATCTAAACAGCAATGTCTTAAGTCTGGAACTATTTTCAAACATACTACAACTGAGATTCAAAGTCACTGACATTTACTTTCACTTTTTAACAAACTACCATTTCAGTGTGTGGGAATAAAGAAATATCAAAAGTGAAAAGAAGATAATGTATGCTTAAGATGAAAGAAGTGCATTTCATTAACAGTCTGTCAGGCTTAACATGGAAATTCATATGGCTGCCACAAAAAGGACAAAAGGAATCAGAGATCAGTTAGAGGGAAACAGAAAACTGTATAGAAGATGGGGGGTGCAAATTATAAAAGGTGTGTATGTAGAGAGAATGAGTGAGCAAGTATGTATGTAAGGTGTAACACGGATATTTTAATAATGAGGAAAATGCATTAACAGTCTTATTCAAACAGATGATCCCAGATATCGATTCAAAGGAGCAAGCAACATAACTGTAAGTCATACTTTTCCAAATCAATAGTAGCATGTGCTCAAAAGATGAGCAAAGGTGTCAGGAATGTGAAGGCCAAGTACAGGACATGTACCACTGTTAAAAACCCAAACGGAACTATCAGAATTCACTACAAGGAGTCAGTCCATCACTTCAAGTCATAGTCATATCAATATGAATCGGGAAAGGGAAACTAACAAAAATAAAGTCTCAAACCAAAATAAGTTCATTGTGTTGAGCTGGAGCTACAAAAATTAGTAACTCTTGGGACTGTCTCTGTTATCTTCAACTCAGATAGAAATAAGAGGAAAATGAAAGTTTTCCAATCGTTTGTCAATTACTTCTCATGTCTTTCAAGCATACTGTTGACATCACCCAAAATCAAGTATTCAGTCGTCTTTCCTCTCTGATGGTCGATCTATCCTCACTGCTTTGGAGCTCCTTCTCTTTGGTTCACCTTATGACTAACCACCTTCCCAAAGAGTTCCAATATAAACCCTGGAATCTCTTTTTCATAAATAACCTTCCCTAAAACTTCAACCTTTTTCATGAGTACCCCATTCCCTATGTCTTAATTAAGAGCTAACTCTCCACCAAGGAGACCACTTCTCTCTTAAGTAAAAACTACTCATTCTCCCACTGCCCAAGTCCCATGGGGGTAGTATAAACCATTCTCCTATACTTGCACTTGCATTCCTGGCCTCTTTCAAAAGTTCCTCTTCCATTCAGACTAACTCCATCAGCTATATCACTCAACTGTGGTAAAGGAGACATCCACTGTGGTTGGTGGCAAAATAGCTCTCATTAAGAGCTGCCTCTCATCCATGAAGATAGGACCCTAACAACCATGTTATATGACATTACAAGATAACATCCCACTCCAGCCAAAGCTGATGGGAGCATAAGCAAATCATTAACTCAGTCTGAACCAATCAGATTCTCTCTTCTGGCAATTTGGAATTAGGATTCAGAATCTCTTCATGTGGCTAAAATTACAACATGTAAGCTCAGAAGGTACAGGATGGTTATAAGCTCCCAGATAAGCAAGGAATAACAAAAAGCCAGTTTTGAAAGACAAAACTAGTGAGATGACACAAAAGGAGAGAAACAGAAATAGGAGAGAAAAGCAAAGATGAGAAAATAAGAACAAAGAGCAGAAACCAGGTTCTAAATAAATAGCTTTCTGGTCCAGGCTCCAGTCCCTTCCTGAGATCCAGCTATATTCCTGGATTTGAGTCCTATCCCTGAACTTATAGTAATTTCCTCTTATTATTTAAGCTAGTTTGAGTTAATTTCTGTTAATGGATTATTTTAACATCAGTTTAGACAAAGCTAAAGAGGGATTAAGTAAACTGGAAGACAGGCCCATCTCCACATTGAAAAATGAAAAAAAGGGCAGGGGGTGGAAAATATAGAAAAATAAGAGACATTAGAATTTGGGGGGGGGGGTAGTCTATTGGGTAAGTCCCAGAAGGAGAGAGAAAAAGAATGAATGGGAATCATTATTTGAAAAGATAATGGCTGAGAATTGTCTAAAACCAACAACAATAAATCCAACCACAGATTCAGGAATCACTATAAACAAAAAGCAGAATAAACACAAAGGAAACTCTAAGTAGAAACATCATAGTAAAATTGTTGAAAATCAAAAACAAAAAGAAACTAGCTTCAGAGAAGCAACTTCTTAATAGAAATGGATTATGGAATGATATCTTAAAAGTGCCAACCCAAAATTCTATACCCAAAACATTCTTCAAAATGATGGCAGGAAAAAGACACTTTTCCACAAATACTGAGAGAATGTGTTACAGTAGACCCACAATAAAGAAAATACTAAAGAAAGCTCTTCAGTGAGAAGAGTAATTATCCAAATGGAACCACAAACATACATGAAAGAAAGAACAGCACCAGAAAGGATAAATATGTGGGTTTTTCTGCTGAATATTCACGTATAAAATGATGATGATGATGATGATGTCTTACGTGTTTAGATACATGTAGAACTAAGATACACAAAAACAAAAAGGCAGAAAGAGGTAAATGCAACCAAATGTCCTAAGATTCTTGCATTGTTTAAAAAGTGGCAAAAGTACTAATATATACCAGACTTTAAGTCAAAGATACATACTGAAATCTTGAATAACCACTAAAAGAATAGCAAAAGAATGTATAACTAACAAGCAATGGGTTGGGGTGATATAAAAACAATTAAGCATAAAGAAAGGAAGATAAAAAGGAATATACCATAATGGAGTTGGGGTGGGGCGGTGAGAGTAAGACTTTAAATGTTAAATCTGATTACAACAGTAAAATAAATGTTCATGGACCAAATACTCCAACAAGGCAAAAACTATTCACTGGATTAAAAAAAAAAAAAACCAACAACACAATACCTATAGACATGTACCTTAAATAAAAGATAAAGTTTGAAAGCAAAAGGATAGAAAAAAGATAATCCATACAAAAACTATCCAAAAGAATGCTTGGGCAATCAATCATACTAACATTAGAATTTTTTTTTTTTTGCTAAAAGTGAAGACACAGGTAAGATACAACAATCTTCTACACATATTTGTATAAACTAAATGATATCACCTCAAAATACATAAAGCAAAACTTGGCAGAACCAGAAAGAGAAACAGATAAATCCATAATCACAGTGGAGAATTTATTTTAGTGGGTGGAGGGACAAGAGAATCCCAAGAAGGCCCCACGCCCCACACGAAGCCCCAACTGAGGGCTCTATCTCACACCCCTGAGATCATGACCTGAGCCAAAATCAAGAGTTGGATGTTTAACCAACCAAGCCACTGTGGTGCCTTCATAGTTGGAAATTTTCAAAACACTCCTCCTAGTAACTGACAAAACAAAATAGGAAAAAGTAGATTGGGGATTTTATTTTAAATGTCATTTATTTTCCCTAACGAAATATGCCCATCTTGGCTATGTTTCTCATAATTATGCTGAAGCTCATTTGCAACTAATTTCTACCATTAGAAATTAAATGGTACTTGATATTATAAAATAAACATCATTTTTAAGACCCTTTCTGCTGGGGGTGTGGGGGACTGCAAATTTTAGCACAAGTTTGCAAAATAATAATTCTTCGCTTTAAACTCTTTCACACAAAAATAAATAAAGTCTTTCACACACACAAAAAAAATAAAATTAAATTAAAAATACACTGTTTCACACATTCAAATACTATAATTCAAAAACACATTAGCATATGCTCATGGCTAATGCTAGCCTTAAAAAATATAGTTAAATTTCCTTACAAAAATGATACTGTAAGAAGGTAGTCATTTCTGCTATATTATGCTATTAGCCTTTTCTTAGAATGTAATTATTTTTCTAGGTATGTGATTCAGTAATCAATGAGTTAGACTAAGAGAATTAAGTTATTTTTTAAATTATTTCTATGCTTCAAAACAATTAATACTTTTCAGTGGCCTCAAAGTCTTGAAGTTTGAAATGTGTATATACATATTAAAACAATGTTTTTCAAATAAGGGACTTTTTTAAAAATCCCAACTGACTGTATCATATGATTTACATTAAAAAAAAGGCATCTTCTTCCTTGCCTGTGAATCACTGCCTACTAATAAGGGAGTTGTATCTTTTACTGCTCAACTGATATCCCACATTCCTTAATTACTAACTTCATTAACATTTCATTATCTCCACACTTTGCCTAACTTTTCCCTTTGACCTATATACCATATACCTGTATATAGAAGTACAATCAGTACTTTTCTTCTCAGCATCTCTCGTGTCCCCCCGAGAGGAGAATTCCTAATGGTTTTTGTTAGGCCTTTTAATGGGAGTTGTCCATAGAAGTAAGAAGATTAGTGGGAGTTGTCCATAGAAGAGTCTTCTCAGTTCAACTTTACAGAAAATATGAAAATACCAACCATGGAAAAGAGTAGAATTTATATGTAAAGTTATTTTAACTATATGACAATTTTGTAAAGCATCAGTAAAAAATTTCACTATGTAGCTGGAATCTCCCAATACTTTACAAGAAAAAAATAGTAAATTCTCAGTTTAATATGTAAGAGTTGTTTGGTTTACCTACGAATCAAAAACAAAATGAACTTACTCAACAAACTTTTCCCATAGAAAATGCAGACTCATGGCTATCAAGAATCTTTAGAAACAGCCAGAATGAAGTAACTTTACAAATCTAGCTAAACACAGAAATCTCAATAAGCTTGCAGAAGAGAAAAGTAAAGACTATAATATTTTTAAACATTACCAGTTTTAACCGTTCTTTTCTCCTTTTGCCGAAGGAGGCACTTGACCCAGGTTCTGATTCCTTTTTTCCATCCTCATCCTCATCTTCCTCGTCATCATCCTCAAAACACCAATCTGGCAATAGTGGTGGGGGTGGTGCTTCCTCTATATCACCATAGCGACGAAAAAGTTCTTTCAAATAATCACCCTTATAAATTCCTGGTGGTCTGGCTTGAGCAAAAGTAGCAACTGCTGCTTCAATACTATGGAAAACAAACACCATGTAATTTCCTCACCACTCTTCATTTATGTAGATTTATCAAAACTCACTCATTCTATTTCAGGTACCAAATGAAGTATAATATAGGTTTATGAAATGGACAAATCATATTCCCCACACCGAAGGCATTCAATCATTGAAGGACAAATTTCTTCTGAAACAGCTTAAATATAAGATACACTGATAATCCCTAAAGTAATCTAAAGGTAAGCTGCAATGAGCATATAGAAGAGACCCAGGTAAAGTCTGTGAAAATTCTAAATAAAGCCTTGAAGATTGAGGTCTGACTCTAAAAAAAAAATCAAAGAAATGTGAGTAGCAATATGAATAAAAGTAAAAGCATGTTAGCTTTTAAGAACTTTCAATAGACCCAGGTAAAAGAGCAAAGGTCCTCAGAGAGAGGCAAAACCACAGACTAACACAGTAGTCTGGGGTTACTGTTGAAAGCATCTCAAAGGCCAGAAAGACAGACCTGGAAAAGCATGTAGTAGAGAACCAGAGGATGTGTGAAGAGAAATACACAATCATATGTGTACTTCAGCTGATTATATCCACAGAAGGACCCTCTATATTTATATACAAAAATAATGACCCTCAATCAGTAAACAAGAAAATTCAGGTAGTAATATCCCATTCACTCAGGAATTTCAGGCAATTTCAGGTTCTCTCAGGATCTAAACAGACACTTCAATAAAGACATGTTTGTTTGATTGGTTCAAATTCAGTAACTGTCCCAAAATACCTCCTTTCATATACCATTATAAGTTTTCCTAATATTCAACAGCTATTAAAAAAGGTATTATTAAAAATGAAAAGAACAAGGGGTGTCTGGCTGGTTCAGTCAGTGGAGCACACAACTCAACCTCAGGGTCGTAAGTTTAAGCCCCATGTTGGGCATTTGCTAGCTTACTTACAAAAAGAAAAGAAAGAACAATAACAACAACAGTAACTTCCAAAGGTGAATACAAAAAAAATATTGAGAAAAGTTGCATCTGATTATTCTGGAATATGTAAAAAAAAATCTGGAAAAGACAAGACATAGTATAAAAATCCATAAATATTCAACTACAGTGCCACTTAGAACAACATACCAGGTAATAAATGGTGTTTTAAAGATTAATCAAGTCTAAAACGAAAACCATTTTAAATTTTATTAATCATAACTTTATCAAAAATTTGGTAATATAAAATGCTAAAACTAAAAGAATTAATAAAATATATCATCAATTACTAGTCTTCTTCCATTATAACAAGAAACAAATACCTCCAATCCATTTTCTCCACCAAAAAGGCACATATGAGGAAACCAGTGCGATTGAAACCATGGGTACAATGAACACCTAGAAAATAAAGCAGCTTTGGTTTAAAATTAACACATTACTTCAGAAGCCACATTTTACTTTAAAATTCCAACCTGCAATCAAAACATTTTAATGATTTGATAAAATAACTACATTTTTAAAACTTTGACCCTTTCTTATAACTATTAGTAATTTCTCAGTTTAAGTTGCTTAGCATCTAATTTATCTCACTAGCTAAAAGTTTAGTATATATTGGTTACAAATCATTTTAGACTCTAAGGCCGAAAAATTTCTCTTAAAGCTAACAGATTCCAAGCACTTTAGATAAGATAGTATTTTTTATCAAACATACAACTTTAAAAGGTGGACACACACATACACACAACACTTCACTGGATCTAGAAAATAACTGATGGATATACAGCACAATAAAAATAAAACTACCTTGAAGTTCTTTTAGAAACCAACTGACAGTATCTTTACACTAATTAATAATATTTAAAATAAACTTTCAGAGGATGCCTGGATTGGCGCAGTTGGCTAAGCATCCAACTCTTGGTTTCAGCTCTGGTCATGATCTCATGGTTGGGAGATCAAGCCCCACATCCAGCTCTGCACTCTGTGTGGAGGTTGCTTAAGACTTTCTCTCCCTCTCCATTGGCTCTTCCCTGCCTCTCTCTCTCTCAAATAAATAATCTTTAAAAAATAAAATAAACTTTCCAGAGAAAAACTTGAGAAAAAGAATTTTTTCTTAAATCTTGTTTCAGTATGTGTTCAAGATTATGTGGGTCTACCTCCACATTCGGAAAAGCTGCAAATGAGCTTCATAAATTAAAAAATGACTGCATTTTTAAATCATTTTAACTACTTTGAAAAAGTAAAAGTTTGGTTGACATTACTAACATGACATTACTTAACTCACTATCTTGCAAACCTCAAAAATGAAGCTTTTCTTGTTATGTTTAATGGAAAGATAATCTGCCATTTAAGATTATACCTTAATAAACTACTCTTTTCTTTGCAATATAAAGCATCCTAATAGAGAACAACTAAAATCAAATATATAAATTAAAAGTTAAGAATTACAAAACTTCTAGAAGAGAATATGGAAGAAAATCTTTGCAATTTAATGTAAGACTTCTTGGATAAAACAAAATAAAAGGAAATATTGATAAATTGGGCTACTTCACAATGGTAAATGCTCTTTGAAAGATGTCTTTAAGAAAATAAAACACTAGGGGGTGTCTGGGTAGCTAGTCCATTAAGTGTCCTAAATCTCAATTTCGGCTAAGGCCATGATCTCAAGGTTGTCAGATTGAGCCCCATGTCAGATTCCACGCTGGGCATAGAGCCTGCTTAAGCTTTCTCTAAAAAGAAAAAAAATAAAAAGAGAAAAAAATAAAAACACTAGCCACAGAATATATTCTCATTACATATATCTAATATAGAACTTGTATCCAGGGATCCCTGGGTGGCGCAGCGGTTTGGCGCCTGCCTTTGGCCCAGGGCGTGATCCTGGAGACTCGGGATCGAATCCCACATCGGGCTCCCGGTGCTTGGAGCCTGCTTCTCCCTCTGCCTGTGTCTCTGCCTCTCTCTCTCTCCGTGTGACTATCATGAATAAATAAATTAAAAAAAAAAAAAAAAAGAAAAAAAATTAAAAAAAAAAAAGAACTTGTATCCAGAATATATAAAGAACTCGTAATACTAAATAATAAGACAAACACTCTAATAATTTTTAAACGGGCAAAGGATTTTAAAAGATACTTTATAAAAGAATATGTGTAAATGGTTAACAAGTACCTGAAAAGGCAGTCTACATCATTATCATGAAAATGCAAACTAAAACCACAATGCAATTCCACTACACACTAATTAAAATAGCTAAAATAAAAAAGACTGACCATATCAAATGTGAGTATGCAGAGTTATTGAAACCCTCATACATTGCTGGTAGAACTATAAAACAACACAATTGCCAAAACAGTTTGGCAATTTCTTAAAAAGTTAAACATATATCAGCATCAAATGACCCAGACATTCTAATCCTAGTTATTTACCCAAGAAAAACAAAAATGTGTGCGAAGACATACAAAGATGAATGTCCACAGCAACTTTATTTATAATGGCCAAAAATAGCAAACATCCCAAATGTCAATCATCAGGTGAAGGGATAAACATGTGGTATACCCATTCAATACCTTCCACTCAGCCATAAAAATGAATGAATTGCTAATAAATGCAATGAGGATATATATATTTATATATGTAAATTTCATTTACACAGAATCTATAATATGCAAAAATTTGCATGGAACCATGAAAGACCCTGAACAGCCAAAGCAGTATTGAGGAAAAATAACAAAACTAAAGATATGATACTTCCTTATTTCAAACTATTCTATAAGAATGTAGTTATTAAAAACAGTATGGTACTGGCATAAAGATGGACATATAGGCCAAAAGAACAGAATAGGGAACCCAGAATTAAACTCCTGCATATATGGTCAACTAATATTCAATAAAGGAACCCAGAACACTCAATGGGGAATGAAAACAGTATTCACGCAGAACAATAAAACTAGATGCCAAAAAAAAAAAAAAAAAAAAAACTGGACACCTATCTTACACCATTCACAAAAACTAACTCAAAAGAGATCAAAGATTTAAATCTGACTCAATGCCATAAAACTCCAGAAAAAAAATGTAGGGAAGAAACTACTCCACACTGGTCTTGCCAAGAATTTTTTGGATAGGACACCAAAAGCACAAACAACCAAAGCAAGTATAACAAATGAAACTATATCAAACTTGAAAGCTTCTGCCCAGGGACACCTTGGTGGTTCAGTCAGTTAAGCATTTGCCTTTGGCTCAGGTCATGGATGCCAGGGTCCCGGGATCAAGCCCTGCATCGGGCTCTCTGCTCAGCAGGGAGCCTGCTACTCCCTCTCCCCACTGCTGGTGCTCTATTTCTCTCTACATATCTCTTTCTGTCTCAAATAAATAGATAAAATTTTTTAAGTTTAAAAAAAAAAAAAAGCAGGCAGCCAGGGTGGCTCAGCGGTTTAGCGCTGCCTTCATCCCAGGATCAGGTGTGATCCTGAAGACCCGGGATCGAGTCCCACGTCAGGCTCCCTGCATGGAGCCTGCTTCTCCCTCTCCCTCTCTGCATCTCATGAATAAATAAATAAAATCTTAAAAAGAAAAAAGAAAAAAACACAAAAAAGGCCTTTGCTACATAAAAAAAAATTTTTGAAAAAAAAAAATTTTTTGAAATTTTGAAAACCAGTATCTTAAAGTTACCATCAACTAAACTAAATCATCTATTTCTATATTCACAGAAATAATCATTAAACTAAATCTATTTCTATATTCATAGAAATAATCATTAATATTTAGAATAAAAACTTTAGTCAATGAGCAATACCCAATTAACAAGAATACAAAGGAATTGCAGACAAAGCAATCTGTGCAAATAAAAATATGAATCAAAACACCACATATGGCAAACTATAAATGAATTAGAATGGCTACAGTGTGCAATATATAGTAAGAAAGTAATACTAAATGCAGTTGGAGGCAATGAAAAGAACAATATCCTGAATTGTTTAGTACTGTATCCAATACTAAAGACAGTATAAGGGCAATGGAGAGATATTAAAAATTTTTAAGCATGGCAATTAAATTATCATGTTTTAAAAAAAACACTCTGGGGGACCTGGCTGCCTCAGTCGGAAGCACATGTGACTCATGATTTCAGTGTTGTGGTTTCGAACCCCATGCTGGGTGTAAAGATTAAAGATAAACAAATAAAGGTTTAATAAACAAATAAATAAATAAATAACCCACTCCAATGGCAGCTCAACAGAAGACAGAGAGGGAGCAATAATAAAGGTAAGAAAAACAATAAGGAAGCCATCCCAGTAATTTATGTGTGAGATAAGGGTCTGAGGGACAAGGCTCATGGTGATAAGGTTATTGAGGGGAGGCAGACTGAAGAGATATTTAAGACAGAATCTCCAATCTGGGGTGTGAATGACTGTCAACAGAGAGAAAAGATATAAAAGGAGTCTCTGGTTCTCTGATGTTGGTGGGCAGTAGCACCATTTATTAGCTTGGGAAGGACAGGAGTTTACATCAGTCTTATACGCAGGGTAATGAGTACAGCTGGTGACGAGGAGTTTAGGGTTCTTTTGGGACTTAAAAGTATTGGAAAAAATAGCAAAGAGCTTCACAGGTGTGGCTGGAACTGAAGATTAAAGAATCATCAACACATAGTCAACTATGGAAGGGGTCTGTGGTATAAGGTCACTAAGGATGGGTATGTAAAATAAGAGAAGAAAACTAATAATAAAATCTGAGGAAAATCAACCTTTCAAGAATAAGTGGCAAAACTATAAAAAAGACTAAAAATAAACTACCATGGGCTCAAGAAAACAAAGAGAACATGGAGTCATCTACAACAAAAAAAGAAAGTTTCAAGACATGACTGTTCAGCTGTTTAAATGTCACATAATAATTAGAAGTGAAAGTCACTATTTGTTTAAGAGTGCATGAGGAGGACTCCAGATTGCAATGCAGTGAATGGGAATAAGTGAATTCAAGTATCAATCTTTCAAAAAATCAGCTGGGAAGAGGAAGGGGAAATATAAAACAAGAAGAAAGGTGTGGGGTTTTGTTTTTTTTTTGGCGGGGGGGTGAATATCATTTAATATGAGAGACTTAAATATGTTTACAGGCTGAAAAGAACCGGGTTAATCACAGAGGTTGACAATAATGGATAACAAGGACACAACTGAAATGAAGTTTCTAAAGAGTAGATAAAAAATAGAGATCAACTTTGAACAGGAAACGATGCCCCTTAGAAATAAATGACTATAATCATGAAACTATAAATTCTATTATCTCCATTGCTTTTTAAGAAAAGGGGCCTCAAAAGTTACAGAAAGTTACACCTTTTGTCCAACATGAATCCTAACCTAACATATAACTTTTCCTTTTATTACTTTGTATTTCAGACCAATTTAAGCAACAAATATTCTAACTGTAAACATAGTTCTCACCTAAACCACTACTGTTTTTGCATCTAATTTTTACTCCAGCAAGATATTTTTACAAATAGAAAATGTAAGAATAACTGCCAACTAAGTGATTAAGTCATGTGATGAAATATAATTTAAGAAAGTAACACAGCTCTTTTAACATTCCTTATTATGCAAATATGTAAAGTTTTAGTCTTATTATACTTTAAAACATTAATAGATGACTAGAGTTTTAAAGTAAGATAATAAAATAATAAAAACCTCATTGAAACAAATCTCTGCAGAAAACTATGGAAGATCATATATTTGATGTTAAAAAAATTCACTGATTACTAGTATGATATGGCTTCAATGTTTAAAAAAAAAAGCGTTCAGTTTTCCTCAATTGATTATGAGAATGGGTCCACCTAGTGGCAAGAAAGCAGAGTTTACATCTAAAGATTAGCTCACTATTAACTATTTCAAGTCAACTCCTTATCAAAATTTGTCTTTGTTTTCGATGTAAGCTAATACAATGAAATAAGTTTATATGGCATGTCAAAAAATATTAACACTAATATACATATTAAGGGAAAACTTTTCTTTAAAAATCAAATGAAGAGAAGAAACAGGTGCACCTGGCTGGCTCAGTACAGAGCAAGTGACTCTGGATCTTGGGACTGTAAATTTGAGCCCCACATTCGTTATAGAAATTACCTAAAAATCTTTCAAAAAATAAAAAAGAGAACGAGAGAGAGAAACTATGTCTCCAGCAAAAGGACAGAAGGATGAGCTATAACAATAGGAATACATATCCTGGAAATATAAATTACGAAGAGGTGACTTAGAAAAGGTTAATGGCAAACTGTTTTTATTTTATTTATTTTTTTTTTTGGCAAACTGTTTTTAAATAAAGCCTTATTTCAATATACGTAATTTCCTTTTTATCTCACTAGTCAGATAAATTAATTTTTAGGATCTCAGACTAAATCAGTATTTCCCAGAGGACACCTGGCAATGTTAGGGGACATTTTTAATTGTCACAACTGGTGGGATGCCACTAGCATCCAGTGGGTAGAGGCCACTGATGCTGTTAAACATACTACAAAGCACAGGAGAGCCCTCCAAAATAAATTATCCAACCCAAAATGGCAATAGTGCTGAGGATGAAATGCTCTGGTCTAAAAGAGCAAAAAAAATAAGAACAGAAAAAAGAAACTAACAATTATTAAGAACTTATTCTATACAAAGTTATCTTAAATATTTTTTAAACCAAAAAAAAAGCTTTTTACCAAAATAAATATATGCTACTCATGAAAATACATATTCACGAATCTGTTACAGTATTGATAACTAGAAATACCTAAATTAGAGGTATTGGATACATATCTATCATACAATTTACTATTTACCAAGAAATCAGCTACTTCTCTTTTAACAGATTTTTTAATTTCTCCAGTCCCCAAAATTCTTATTCTGAAGACAGATATTTCTGTACATGCAAACAACAAATGCACTACAGCCTCCATGAAGAGCTATAAAAAAAATTAAGGTTTCTGGTAAATCATTTGGGGCCAAAACCTGACTTTATGTGACATTTATTTATAGTCTATTTTTCCTAGTGTAAATGAATATTCAGGGCAGTCCCAGTGGCCCAGCGGTTTTATCACCGCCTTCGGCCCAGGACGTGATCCTGGAGACATGGGATTGAGTCCCACATCAGGCTCCCTGCATGGAGCCTGCTTCTCCCTCTGCCTGCCTGCCTCTCTCTCTCTCTCTCTCTCTCTGTCATAGAGAAATAAATTAAAAATCTTTTAAAAAATGAATATTCATGTTTAACTGCAGAAATGTTAATGTGTTTAATTATGGAATGATCTCCAACACCAAGATTATCTCTAAATACTATTTTCTAAATAGGAACCACTAAAATGAACCAAACTCTTCAGAGAAATAACAGATGCTGTCTGGAAAACATCATGTGCCAGAGAACAAGGAAACCATCAGACTAATGGGTAATATCAAAAGAATATAGAAACGAACTGAAGAGGCTCCCATTGCCCTAGGTTGGAGCAGTTTGGACGTTAAGAATAAATGTTGAGCTGAGTGAAGTAAGTCAGTCGGAGAAGGACAAACATTATATGTTCTCATTCATGTGGGAAATATAAATAATAGTGAAAGGGAATATAAGGGAAGGGAGAAGAAATGTGTGGGAAATATCAGAAAGAGAGACATAACGTAAGACTGCTAACTCTGGGAAACGAACTAGGGGTAGTAGAAGGGGAGGAGGGCGGGGGGTGGGAGTGATTGGGTGACGGGCACTGGGGGTTATTCTGTATGTTGGTAAATTGAACACCAATAAAAAAAATAAAAATAAAAAAATAAAAAATAAAAAATTTAAAAAAAGATATAAAGTCATAAATGTTATATCTTTACCTTGCAAAAAAATAAATAAATAAATAAATGTTGACAGCAACTGATTTAAATACATCAACTATATAAAAATAATTCCAACAATACAACTGGACAATTTATAAGGGTAACTTATTTTCCTAAACCTAGGAGTGTTAATCTTTCTGAAATCATGACATCTTTTTCTGAATGTTAAAACTTTTTGTCCTCCTTGAATTCTTCAAGCGTATTTTTAGCATCTACCACTGCAATGATTTCTTTCAAGTAAGAAAACAGCTGTCACTCAAAGGCCATAGTGCTGTGTATCTTCCGGATGTATACCTAAATATAGGTGTATATATGTGCACTTGTTACATACAGTCTTGTGAATGTACCATAATACTGTATAGCATATATTGCATGTTATTGTTCTTCTGTTAAATAATAGTTGCATACTCTATAAACGACCTGCTTTTATCAGATATCAAATTCTGTTTTTATTACAAATGAAGCTGTGATGAAATTCCTTTCACATAAATCTTCATGTCCATCTCTACTTCCTTAAAATGAATTCTTAGATGTAGTCTTGATAAGTCAAAGTATATAAATGCTTTCAAAGATCTTTTTTTTTTTTTTAATTTTTATTTATTTATGATAGTCACACAGAGAGAGAGAGAGAGGCAGAGACACAGGCAGAGGGAGAAGCAGGCTCCATGCACCGGGAGCCCGACGTGGGATTCGATCCCGGGTCTCCAGGATTGCGCCCTGGGCCAAAGGCAGGCGCCAAACCACTGCGCCACCCAGGGATCCCTGCTTTCAAAGATCTTGAAAAATATCACCAAATGTCCCTCCAGAGAAGCAGTACCAAGTAACACCCTAACAATATGAGAGCACTCAATGTATCCAATCCTTGACATAATTTTTTAAATCCTTACAATCTGATGGGGGAAGGTAACAACTATATTTTAGTTGTATCTTTTGTTAACAAATGAAAAAAAATTTTTCATGTTTCTTGGCTATTTGTATTTTCTTTTATAGAAGTTGCATTTTCATTGTTTTCTGTATTTTGCCATTGGGATTATAAAATCTCTTTGCATATATACATATATTTTTTTTAAGATTTTATTTACTTATTTGAGAGAGAAAGCATGCAAGCAGGAAAAGGGAGAGGGACAAGCAGATTCCTTGCTGAGCGCTGAGCTAGATCTCACAACCCCAAGATCATAACCTGAGCCTCAGATACCAACCAACTGAGCCACCCAGGTGTCCCTCTTTGTATATTTTTTTTATCCGTCATATGCTTCAAATATTTTTCCAAACTTGTCAAATAATACTTGTGCTCTGTTTCTGTTATGTTTTATAGTTCAGAAATTATTTTTCATTTTTCATGAGTTAATATAGAAATCAGGGTAGCAACAACCTAGAGCCAGTGGCTCAGTGGTTGAGCGTCTGCCTTTGGCTCAGGGCATAATCCTGGGGCCCTGGGATCGAGTCCTCCATCAGGCTCCCCACAGGGAGCCTCCTTCTCCCTCCATCTATGTCTCTGCTTCTCTGCGTGTCTCTCATGAATAAATACATAAAATCTTAAGGAAAAAAAATACCTATTAGATGCATGACCAAAGGCAAACTACTTAATTTCTCTGAAACTTAATTTTCTTAACTGTAAAATGGGGATAACACCACATACTACATAGTTGTCATGAGGATTATATTCATTCATTTCTTCATTCATTCACTTATAGTTTACCATTATGTCTGCCAAGCAAAGAATAAGCACTCATTGATTACAGTAGGTACTATTACAGTAATGGAGAACACATTTTCATTTTTGACAGGAACACTCAAATTTAAGTGTACATAAAAAAGTCTCCAAAGATCCTTGTTTTTAAAAAACAAAAAAACAAAAACTGAATTCCTAGGCTTTAATCCCAGAGTTTTTGATTATGCAGATTCAGGATGAGACCCTAAAACAAATATTTCTAATAAGCATCCTCAGGTGATTCTCATGCAAGCAGTCCAGGGACACTGCTGTGGATTCTGCCTTTGGTTGATATATTGAAATATACTACCTTATCCCAGAATTAAATAAATACTGACCTATATTTTCTCCTATGTGTTTATGGGTCCTTTTAAAAATATTTAATCCATCTAAAATACATGTTATTATATAGTGGACTAATTGTTTCACACCATTTATTGAATAATCACACCTTCCCCCTACAATTTGGAAAACATATCCTCTACCACCAGGAAACTACTATAGTGTCCATTACTTTACCCTCTGCTTTACAAACTGGTAAGGACAATCCCCTCATTATTTTTGTTTTTCAAATTTTTCTTGCTCATAATATTGCCTCTTTCATTTGCCAAACAATGTTGTTCTGTGCTCAATATATGTTGACTTATGTTGAAGCAGTAAATTTTACAAATAAAAGAAATTAACTTCATAATAATTGTTCCAAAGTTTCATTGGGATTTTGCTTAGAATTACACTAAAAATTGAAATTAACTTGGAAACAAATATCTCTCTCTTTCTTCGAGTCTTTTAAACATCCAAGTATATTTTCTTCATAAAGACCTCCTACACTTAATAACTTTATTCCTTGGTATCATGTACTTCTGTTACAGAAAAGAGAAGTGGTTTAGAGTATGAACTTAAAACTAAGATTGCTTAGGATATGACCTACGCTCTAACCATTACTAGTTGTGTGAATGACCTTGAATAAGTCACTTAATCTTCCCAATCTTCAATTTCTCATCATAAAATGAGGGTGACAATAAATTCCGTGTAAAAAGACTGTTGTAAGAAGAAAAGGAGACACTGAATGTAAAACAGTTTACAGAGTGACTAGCACAGAAGAAATGCTCCATAAATGTTAATCAGTATTATTAATAAGATTAGTAAGACCATCCTCTAATTTTATTTTCTATTTACTGTTTATTTGCAAGAAAGTCGATATTTTCTTATTTATCTGTGTTCAAATATATCCCCTGTACTTTCTTACTATTTCTAATAGTTTTTCACTTAATTCTCTGTATAGGGAAAATGTTAGCTACTTAAAACTTTAAAAAGAAGAAATTGCGGGGATCCCTGGGTGGCTCAGAGGTTTAGCACCTGCCTTCGGCCCAGGACATGATCCTGGAGTCCCAGGATCGGGTCCCGCATCGGGCTCCCTGCATGGAGCCTGCTTCTCCCCTCTGCCTATGTCTCTGCCTCTCTCTCTCTTTCTTTCTCTGTGTCTCTCATGAATACATTTTTTAAAAATCTTTAAAAAAAAAAAAAAAGAAGAAGAAGAAATTGCAAAAGAAAATATATTGACAACAAAAGTTTTAAAATATTACCTTAAAAATTAAAAGGCAAATCAAATGTAAAAACTTTCCAAAAGTACATATAAGAGGTTAACTTGGGGATCCCTGGGTGGCTCAGTGGTTTAGCGCCTGCCTTCGGCCCAGGGCGTGATCCTGGAGTCCCAAGATCGAGTCCCACATCAGGCTCCCCGCATGGAGCCTGCCTCTCCCTCTGCCTGTGTCTCTGCCTCTCTCTCTCTCTCTCTCTCTCTGTGTCTCTCATGAATGAATAAGTAAAATATTAAAAAAAACAAAAAAAAGAAGAAGTTAACTTATGGCATCTAACTATCACGAGAAAAAAATTATTCAATAAGCTACAAAAAAACAAATAGTTGGTTATATAAAAAACATTTAAATTAGATCCTCAATTCAAATCATATATCAATATAAATATCTGAAAGAACAAAGAAAATCAAAGCTAAAAATCAAACCTTAAAAATTCTAGAAGACCATTAGTAGCACTGTTTATAATAGAAAAAAAAATGAAAATAAACCAAATGTCATTTTAAGTAACTGTCCGTTTTAATTTACCTATTTAATACATTTAGTGTTTATTATCTGCCTTCCTCCCACATCCCCTCCCCCTGCTCCCAGTCCATGCTAAAATATAAGCTCCAGGGAACCCTGGGTGGCGCAGCGGTTTGGCGCCTGCCTTTGGCCCAGGGCGCGATCCTGGAGACCCGGGATCGAATCCCACGTCGGGCTCTCGGTGCATGGAGCCTGCTTCTCCCTCTGCCTATGTCCCTGCCTCTCTCTCTCTCTGTGACTGTCATAAATAAATAAAAATGTTAAAAAAAAAAAAAATTTAAAATATAAGCTCCAATAGAGCAAAGACTTTTTTATTTTCTCCACTGATATGTTCCAAGAGCCAATACCTTACAAAGAGTAGCAATCAATAAATATCTGCTGAACTAGTTGTCCATCAACAGGAAAATGGATAAACTATATGATATTCATGATAGAATACTATACAGCAGCCAAATATGAACCACAGTTACACACATCATCATGAATCACTCTTAGAAATACAATACTGAGTGAAAAAAAGAGTTTCACTCAGGGACACCTGGGTGGCTCAGTGGTTGAGCGTCTGCCTTTGGCTCAGGTCATAATCTCAGGGTCCTGGGATCAAGTGCCGCATCAGCTCCCCAAAGGGAGCCTGCTTCTCCCTCTGCCTTTGCCTCTGCCTCTCTCTCTCTGTGCCTCTCATGAACAAATAAATAAAAAAAATTTTCTAAATATATTTTCAGGACACCTGGGTGGCTCAGCAGTTTGGCGCCTGCCTTCGGCCGAAGGTATAATTCTGGAGATACGGGATTGAGTACCACGTCAGGCTCCCTGCATGGAGCCTGCTTCTCTCTCTGCCTGTCTCTCTGCCTCTCTCTCTGTATCTCTCATGAATAAAATAAAATTTAAAAAAAAATTTTTTTCATAGTATACACAGTATAAAATGCAAAATTATAAAAAATAAATATGCAGTGTTTAAGGTAAAGTTTCCCAGTAGTATACCTGAAGAGGGGCAATTAGGGCTTTATCTCAAAAACTGTAAAAATTACAAAAATGTATTTCATAGTTCACAAAAGTTAGTCTATTATTCTAACTACTTTAATCACTTTTCTCAGTGATTACTTAAAAAAGAAAAAAAATTTTCTGTATCACCTCACTTGCAAAAAAGAAAATGGAAACCCAATCACAAAATAAAATATTTAAAGAGTGGTAAAGTAAGACATACCTATAAGTTCTGGAGGGTTTCTTTCATTAAACCGCTCACACAGACGAATAAATGTCTCAGTATTCTCAGTTGTAGGGCACTCACCATGTCTAGTAATACGGAAACATTTTTTTTTTTGAAAAAGAAGAAATTGCAAATTTCAGCAAAAGGTTTCAATATTAAATAAAGAATCTTAATACATGACTTACCCTTTACACTGAAGTTTTATGTATTTGATTCCTTCTTTTTCTATGTCATTTCTGTCATAGAACCTTGAAGTATTTGTTAGGTCCACTAACAAGCCCATCTTAACCTTAAAAAAAAAAAAAGAAAGAAAGAAAGAAAGAAAGAAAGAAAGAAAAAAGGAAGATTTACTAGTAACTGAATTTGTTCCAAAACAAACTGACGAAATGGCAATACTCCAGTTTAACCATCTATATTGAGAGAGATTTTATGTTCACTCTGCCAATAAACTATTGACAAGAGCATCAGTTACTGAAGTTTTATTCAAGGTACCAGAACTTAAAAGGCACTCAATGAAATAAATTAACCCCCAAACTAATGATGGAACTAGAACAGAAGCAAAACTTACTCCACTTCAACATCCTAAAAGTCTACCTAAAAAAGCAAACATGGATGCAGTTTTCTGCATCCACCCGACTTATGATTTATTAGCAAGACAATACAGCAAGAATAGCATCTGTGTGAAATACACCCCATACCCAGGCACACATCAACTCAGCATTCTAAACAGCTATCACTACATCACAAGCTAGGCAGCTAATTCTAAAGTGAGTACCATATATGATAAAAAGTATGTACAGTCAAAATTCTTTTGTAAATCCCTTAAATAGTCAATAGAGAACAGTACACATGGCCATAACTATACATCTCATTGAAGACTTAATCTCACCTCTTAGCCAGTTTTTCTTCCTGCACTGGAACTAAAATCATTATTTCTTCTGTTCACCATCAATTGATATAGTTGGCTTGTGATCAGAGGCCAAGTGGTTTAAAAAATCTTTCACAACTAGAATCATCTTCAGACTAGTAAGAGAGTCTCACTAAGATATGTACATCCAAACTGAGCCAAGTTAAAGAACAGTTAATTCATACATCCTCGGGCGTCTGAGTTGCTCAGTTGGTTAAGCAACTGCCTTAAGCTCAGGTCATGATCTCAGGGTCCTGGGATGGAGCCCCTACCTCAGGCTTCCTACTGAGGAAGCCTGCTTCTCCCTCTCTCCTGCCCCTGTTGATGTTCTCTCTCACCATCTCTCTAATAAATAAATTAAAATTTTAAAAAAATTAAGGAGCACCTTAATTTTTTTTTTTTAAGATTTTATTTATTTATTCATGAGAGACACACAGAGAGAGGCAGAGACACAGGCAGAGGGAGAAGCAGGCTCCATGCAGGGAGCCCGACGTGGGACTCAATCCCGGGACTCCAGGATCACAGCCTAGGCCAAAGGCGGGTGCCAAACCGCTGAGCCACCCAGGGATCCCAAGGAGCACCTTAATTAATTAATTTTAAAAAAATTAAGGCTCAATCAGTTAAGCGTCTGCCTTCAGCTCAGGTCACGATCGCAGGGTCCTGGGATGGAGCCCTGCATCAGTGCTCACTGTTCAGCAGGGGAGTCTGCTTGTCCCTCTCCCACTGACCTTCACCCCCCTCATGCTCTTTCTCTCTCACTCTGCTTTCTCTCAAATAAATTCTTTAAAATAAATAAATAATGGGAGCACACGGGTGTCTCCATGGTTGAGCATCTTGCCTTTGGCTTAGGTCATGATCCCGGGGTCCTGGTTTACAGTCCTGCATCAGGCTCCCCGCGGGGAGTCTGCTTCTCCCTCTGCCTATGTCTCTGCCTCTCATGAATAAATAAATGAAATTTTTTTAATTAAATAAATAAAATAAATTTTAAAAATAAAAAATTCATACATCCTCTATCCTATTTTGAAGCACATTATTCTCTGGGAAGAATGGCAAGAGAAACAATCTGCACTTTTTTTTTTTTAAGATTTTTTATTTATTTATTCATGAGAGACACAGAGAAAGAAACATAGACAGAGGGAGAAGCAGGCTCCTCACAGGGAGCCCGAAGCAGGACTTGATTCCCGGACCAGGATCACGCTCTGAGCCAAAGGCAGATGCTGAGCCACCCAGATGTCCCCAATCTGCACTTTTTAAATTGTTATTTTTCTCTCTTTTATTGTTGCTGATTTTACTGAGTACCTATTATTGGATGTGCCTAAAGGAGATTGGTCTACATAATGTTTTGACTCCATTCTTAGAAAGAAAAATAGCAAAAGTATTTATATTTCACGCACAACAAAACTAACAAAACTTTTTTCCAAAATACTAACTAGCTGCCATAATGTGCTCACTGATTTTGCCAGATTCTTTAGTTTAAGTACAGATGAGAGATCAATCTACCCATCAAGAGAGTTCTTACTTACAGGAAATGTATTTTTTTATGACATTTTCTACAATATGCCACCCCTGGACCTACTTCTTTTCTCACAGAGCTTCAGCAGTGATCTCAATTCCTTCAAAGGACATATATTGTCAAACACAGAGGTTTAGATCTCATTAATACAGCTTCTCAGTGAGTTAGAATTACAACTCATGGGCAGCCCTGGTGGCGCAGCGGTTTGGCTCCGCCTGCAGCCTGGGGTGTGATCCTGGAGACCCAGGATCAAGTCCCACTTCGGGCTCCCTGCATGGAGCCTGCTTCTCCCTCTCCCTGTGTCTCTGCCTCTCTCTCTCTGTGTCTAAGAATAAATAAATAAAATCTTTAAAAAAAAAAAAAAAAAAAGAATTAGAACTCACGTTGTGTGTATCCAGGTCCAAAATAAGAAATGGATGTAAAGTGGAAATGGGCAAGAAAATATGAAGTTTCTAACTACATAGGAAACTTTAGCCAAGGAAATGGAGAAACTGTACCGTATGACTTGACTGCCTGAAGCCCCATATATGTGTATGTGTGTATGTGTGAGATGTGTCTATATAGGTAACATGTTATGTGTGAATCTGTCTGCATACACATATACATATATATTACATATACATATTTATTTTTCATAATAGTCCCAATCCATGAAGTAAGAATAATAATAGTATCTACCTCATGGAGTTGTTATAAGATTCAATAAAGGCCTTATTCTGTGCCAAGCACTATTCTACGTGCTTTATATACACTAATTTTATTTACAGATGAGGAAACTGAAACAGGAAGAGATTATGTAACTTGCCCACAAAGCTGCAAGTGGCAAACTGGAAATCAAAGCCAGAATATATGGCTTCTAAGCCTAAACTCTTACAATACCAACCAGGAAATATTTAATGCTCTATAAATGTTAACTATGATTTAATTCATATCACTATTGATAATGAAAATAAAAGTTTAAAGTTTACAAAAAATATAAATACGCAAAAAAACTACACCAAGAAAAGGAATAACAGGTTTTCAAAATCTAAGTGACAATTTTTCTCCCATGATAGAAGCCCTTGGGTAGGGCAGCCCAAGTGGCTCAGCGGTTTAGCGCCACCTTCAGCCCAGAGCATGATCCTGGAGACCTGGGATCCAGTCCCACATTGGGCTCCCTGCATGGAGCCTGCTTCTCCCTCTGCCTGTGTCTCTACCTCTCTCTCTCTCTTTCTCTCTCTCTCTGTCTCTCTCATGAATAAATAAATAAATAAAATCTTTAAAAAAAAAAAAAAGAAGCCCTTGGGTAATGGGTATTAATATTAGACTAATGTACTAAAATAGAAGAGTACAAACAGTAGTGTTACAAGTTGAATTATGTCCCCTAAAAGGATATGTTCAAGTGCTAAATCCTATACCTGTGAATGAGACCTTATCTGGAAATAGGGCTAGAGAGTCTTTACAAATATAATCAAGTTAAGATGAGATCATACTGCATTAGGGTGTCCTTAAAAGACAGAAACTTAGACACACACAGGGAGATGTCAATAACAAGAGACAACCCACAAAGCTGCAAGCCAAGGAATATCAAGGATCACTGGTATTAACCAGAAGCTAGCTAGCAGAAAAGAACGAATGGAAAAGATTCTCCTTCTAAGCCTCCAGAAGGAACCAACCTTTCCAATACCTTGATTTAGAACTTCCTGCATCCAGAACTGTGAGAGAATAAATGTCTGCTGTTTTAAGCCACTCATTTCATAGTAATTTGTTACAGTAGCTTTAGGAAACGAATCAGTATGATGTCAGATTAATATAAAAAATTAAAAAGTTTCATTTGGGAAAGTAGTTTGGCCCTTTCTTATAAAATTAGCTATGCACACTGCAATCATACTCTTGAACATTTACCCCAGAAAAATGAAAACTGTACATGAATGTTTACATAGCTTTATTTGCAATACCCTGCAACTGGAAATAACTCAAATTGGTTAAATGGTTATTTAAGCATTCAATGAGAGAAGAGTTAAATAAACCCTGATACATCCATATAAGTAAATACTATTCAACAAAAAGAAAAACTTTTTGTTGAAACATACAACAACTTGGATGGCCCTCAAGGGTATTATGCTTAGTGAAAAAAGCCAATCCCAAAAGGCCACATACTGTTTTGTTTTTTAAAGATTTTTTTTTAAATGTATTCATGAGAGAGAGAGAGAGAGAGAGAGAGAGAGAGAGGCAAAGACATAGGCAGAGGGAGAAGCAGGCTCCATGCAGGGAGCCTGACGTGGGACTCGATCCTGGGTCTCCAGGATCAGGCCCTGGGTTGGAGGCGGCACTAAACCACTGAGCCACCCGGGCTGCCTGGCCACATACTGTTTTATTCCATTTATGTAATTTTCAAAATGACAAAATTATAGAGATGGAAAATGGATTAGCAGGTACAAATGTACAGAGATGGGGGTGAGTAGAGTCTAGCCATAAAGGGATAGCATGTGAGAATTCCTCTGTGGAGATGAAACAGTTCTGTGACTAACACCAAATCTATACATTGGATCAAAATGCAGAGAACTATATACATATACACAAAAATGAACACATATAAAAACTCTAAAAACTAAATAAGGTCTGTAATCAATTCAACAGTACTATACAAATGTCAATTTCCTGCTTTGATGTTATACTACAATTATGTAAGATGTCACCATTGGGAAAAGCTAGGGGGAGGGTTCACAGAATTCTATGTACAATTTTTACCACTTCCTCTTAGTCAATAAATTGTTTCAAAATAAGAAGTATTTTTAAGCCACTTGAAGAATGAGAGAGAGATAAAGTATACTAAATCAATACCAAAAGGTTTTGATTCTTACCTTCAGACTCTTTAGATAATTTGAGAGCATACTGGGATGGAATCGATTTTCTTCAGCAACTTGACTATCATATCTTGGTCCTAACATTGTCTTCAGAGGTAAGAATCTTCCTAAACATTAAGACAGGTAACAATTTTCATTAAAGAAAATGTTCCAGGTTGAAACCATAATTAGCAATTCTCAAAATCACTTTCTTTTTTTTTTTTTTTAATACTTTTATTTATGCATGAGAGACATAGAGAGAGAGAAAGAGGCAGAGACACAGGCAGAGGGAGAAGCAGGCCCCATGCCGGGAGCCCGACGTGGGACTGGATCCCAGGTCTCCAGGATCAGGCCTGGGCTGAAGGTGGCGCTAAACCGCTAAGCCACCGGGGCTGCCCCTCTTCTTTTTTATTTTTGTTTAAAGATTTATTTATTTATTTATGATAGACATAGAGAGAGAGGCAGAGACACAGGAGGAGGGAGAAGCAGGCCCCATGCCAGGAGCCTGACGCGGGACGCGATCCCGGGACCCCAGGATCGCGCCCTGGGCCAAAGGCAGGTGCCAAACTGCTGAGCCACCCAGGGATCCCGTCTTCTTTTTTAAAAAAATATTTTTATTTATTTATTCATGAGAGACACAGAGAGAGAGGCAGAGACACAGGCAGAGGCAGAGGGAGAAGCAGGCTCCATGCAGAGAGCCCATGCAGGACTCAGTCCCAGGTCTCCAGGATCACACCCTGGGCCAAAGGCAGATGCTCAACCACTGAGCCACTCAGGCGTACCATAAAATCACTGTCTTAAAACGTTTTAAATGGAACTGTTCACGATGTATTCTCAGTACAAACCATACTTTTAAAAGTATCACCTTAGAATTTTTAAGGACAACATAAATTCCAAAAATTGACAATCAAATAGAATAGCAAGAGAAAGGGGCGCCTGAGTGGTTCAGTCAGTTGAGCATCCCAGTCTCGGTTTCAGCTCAGGTCATGATCTCAGGGTCATAGGATCCAGCCCCACAAGAGGCTGTGCCCAGTAGGGAGTCGGCTTGAGGTTTTTTTTTTTCTCCCTTGAGATATTTTTCTCCGTTCCACTCCCTCCTCTTCTGTTCCTCCCCCAGCTTGTGTGCAAGCACATGCGTTTAAGTTTGAGGCACCGGTATGAACAAAATAGGTAAAGCAGATTAAGAGGTATAAACTTCCAGTTGCAAAATAAATAAATCACAGGGATGAAAAGTGCAGCATAGAGCAGAGTCAATAATATTTTAATGACATTGTATGATGACAGATGGTAACTACACTTATTGTGGTAAGCACTACATAATGCAAAGAATTGTCAAATCACTATGTACACCTGAAACTACTATAACATTGTATGTCAACTATACTTCATCAATAAAAATTATTTTAATTTTATATTGGCTAATAGTTTAAAAAAAGACTAAGGTTTTAAACTACTACATTAAAAAGTTATTGCCTTAAAGCCTTTAAAAATATAATAATAGAAAACTGATAATGGAGTACATTAAATCAGTCTTTAAAATTTCTAATTATACTTCTTTACTGTAAGGTTAAAACTTTCTCCATCATATAAGCTTTATCCTGCATTCCAAGATAGGGATCATACTGAGAAGCATGCTAACCAAAATCACTCTTTTTTTTCTTTAAGATTTTATTTATTTATTCATGAGAGACACAGAGAGAGGCAGAGACATAGGCAGAGGGAGAAGCAGGCTCCCTGCAGGGAGCCCAATGCGGAACTCGATCCCAGGACCCCAGGATCAGGATCTGAGCCAAAGACAGACACTCAACCACTGACCCACCCAGGTGCCCCCAAAATCACTCATTAAACAACTATCAGTGATCATAATTTCAGCAAGACTAACTGACCTTTTT
This sequence comes from Canis lupus baileyi, assembly GCF_048164855.1. Taxonomy (NCBI): domain Eukaryota; kingdom Metazoa; phylum Chordata; class Mammalia; order Carnivora; family Canidae; genus Canis; species Canis lupus. The sequence goes on along the minus strand of NC_132844.1, from coordinate 24,313,890 downwards.
GGCCTTTTATTTTCCCTGAATCATAGTATAAGCATAGGAGGAGTCACCTTATATAATCAATTTTAAAATCAACTATTTTAACTGATTTATATCCTAAAACTCAATAATATCAGTAAGAATATCTACGTAAAATAACATGAGTGAAATCTTAACATCTATCCAGAGACTTTTTTTTTTAAGATTTATTTATTTATTTATTTATGAGAGAGAGAGAGAGAGAGAGAGAGAGAGGCAGAGACACAGGCAGAGGGAGAAGCAGGCTCCATGCCAGGAGCCCGATGCAGGACTCGATCCCGGGACTCCAGGATCACACCCTGGGCCAAAGGCAGGCGCCAAAGCGCTGAGCCACTCAGGGATCCCCTATCCAGAGACTTTAACCTAAATTTCATAAAACATAATTTTTTAAATGTTTATGTTTTATGCAACAAACCACTCAAGATCACCAATAACCTCCACAATGCTAAATCCAATGCTCAGTTCTCAAACAACTGGTCACTTTTAAATTCAAGATCATTTTTTAATTCAATTTAATTTTTAATTCCTGAATCACTTTTTCACTTGGCTTTCAGGATACTACATATTCTTGGTTTTCCTCCTATCTCTCTGGCCTCTACTACTCAATCTCCTTTACTGGCTCCTCCTTACCTCCCTGACCCCTCAATGTTTTGTCCCAGGGCCCTGTCCTTGGACCTCCTTTCTATCAACATTCACTTACCTGGTGTCTCATCTGATCTCACAGCTTTAAAAGCCATCAATGTGCTGCTGACTCAAAATGTGTATCTCCAGTCCAAACCTCTCCCTGAACTCTAGGCTCGGATATCAAACTGCTTACCTGACTTCATCTCTACTTGATGTCTAACAGATGTCTCAGACCTGATCTCCAAACCTGAGCTCTCGCTATGTAAGGTCTAAAAGATGCTCCTCTCGTGGTCTTCCCCATCTCAGCATATGTAACACTAGTTTTTTCAGTAGTCTCAGGCCAAACCTTTGGCATTATCCTTGACTCCTCTCTTTTTCTCATACTCCAAGCTTAATCCATCAACAAATCCCTTGGCTCTATCTTCAAAATATATCTAGAATCTGAGCACTTATCACCTCTACCATCAACTCACTTAACTTATTACAACAAATATTTAATGAGTACTTACAACATACCAAGCACTGTTCTAGGTACATGAAACATGTCAGTGAAAAGAAAAAAACAGGTAAAAATCTCTGCCTTCATAGAGTTTACACTCTATTGGGGAAAAATAAACCATAAATAAGAAACAAAATAAGTAAATAATACATGTTAGAAGATTAATCCCACTAGGCCCTCTCTCTCTCCTTCATTGTTGTCTCAGAGGTCCAATCTTCTTTCATCAACTCCTCCAGTCTTCACTTTCCTTATCCAATGTCAGAGTCCACAGCTGATCATCATAGTCAGTCCCCTCTAAATACCCTTAACTTCCTTGATCCTCCATATCACTCAGCCACATTTACCTGAGAAAAACCAAGACCTCCATAAACTCAACCACCTGCCTTCTTTGGGCCTATACCTATGCAGCTCAGGGCTCCCAGAGAAAACCTCACCATATAGCAGATGGCTGACACTATAAACTGTGTCTAAATCATCTCCTTAGCCCTAAAGACTAGCACAAAGTTGACTCTCAAATATTTGCTAGGTAAAATGACTCCAAAGTCACCATCTCTATCACAAAACTGTTTCATATTACATTCCTAAAGTTAGTTCCAAGTAAGTTCTTCACACATAGAAAGCACAAGATAATTTTTTGTTGAATGATCTACCTTTGAGAAACAAGAATTTTGCTTTCCTCAAAGTGTTTACCTGAAATCTATCACTCATAGTTGAAAAAAAGAATTTTTCAGAAATAAAGCTTGGCCCTATTTCAAAGAGCCCTCTCCCACTGGAAGTCTGGTTTAATCAGATGTAATTTCATAGTGGAACAGATTAAATATAATTAGTACCATCTTCCTTCTGATTCAGGAAAATTATGAACATCTAGTACTATTGAAATGTATCCCAATGTTTACAGTGAGAAAATGTAAGCAGCCATAACACATTTTCCTAAATATGCCACATACCAAGGAAATTATACAATAGCATGAATTACTTTTAAAATCAGAAAAAAAAAGAGAAAGAAATAGCTAGAAAATGGAATGTGAAATATTCCTTATTTTTCACTAAAGCTTTCAAGAATATAGCTAGTATCTCTTGCTTTACCCACTATAAAACATTGCTAACCCTGCATTTCTAAAATACACAATGTGGCATGAACATTTGTACGTTGTGTTCATTTTACTTTCTAATAAGCATTAGAAGCTGAAGCTGTATTGATTACTAGTAAAGATCTAGTATGACTGTCAGAAGGCCTGGAGTTCTGTCCAGAGATCACAATTAATCTGATAGGTGAGCTTAGTATCTCACTGGAACACAACAATTAAGAGTCTAATTTTTGGAGGCCAAAATATTCTAATACAATAATAAGTAAAAGCTTTATTCCCAGGCCCTTCATTCCCAGCAAAAGGGAGAAAAAAAAGGCACACAAGTCTATTTCTCAGAGAAACATAAAGCTGCCTGAAGTTAGCACCTTACCTGCTGCTATCTACCCCAAGTCAGTGCTACATTTGTTCCATTTATCTAACAGTAAATCAGTATTCTGAACTTTGTCACTGCCAGCCTGCAGATTACATTACAATTCTGATTTTTTAACCATTTTTCTAACTCCAAACAAACAAACAAAAAAAAAATCACTTCAACAAGAACTTCTTTATGATCTTGTTTTTCTCACAAATCAGTGTAGTGGATAACCCTAATGGAAGAATCCAGGGAGCATGCTCCGAGCTAGAAAGGAACCAGACATCTAAGTTTAGAGGTTCCTTCATAACTCCACAAAGAAAACCACACGTAAAAAAGAATGGATTCACTATAAAGTTAGGGATGTAAGGAGAAAAAGTCAAAACAGCTAGGGAGTAAGACCTACAAAAAAAAATTTAAAGAACTGTGATGAATTTATTTGAATAAGTGTGATGATTATCAAGTACAACTCTTTATTACAAGTGAATATGCATATAAAAACAGAGCAGGGGCACTTAGGTGGCTCAGTCGGTTAAGCAGCCAACTCTTGATTTCAGCTCAGGTCATAATCTCAGGGTGGTGAGATCAAGCCCCGCATCAGGCTCCACACTCAGCAGGGAGTCAGAACCTGCTTGAGATTCTCTCCTCTCCTTCTGCCCTTCCCCCTGCTTGTGTGTGAGTGTGTGTGCGCACACATGGGTGCTCTCTCTCTGAATAAATAAATCTTTTTTAAAAAATGGTTAGAGCATGGGATCCCTGGGTGGCGCAGCGGTTTGGCACCTGCCTTTGGCCCAGGGCGCGATCCTGGAGACCCGGGATCGAATCCCACATTGGGCTCCCGGTGCATGGAGCCTGCTTCTCCCTCGGCCTGTGTCTCTGCCTCTCTCTCTCTCTCTCTGTGACTATCATAAATAAATAAAAATTGAAAAAAAATTTTAAAAAAAAAATGGTTAGAGCATAAAGAAAAACATTTCCTCACCCTAAGATTTGCTTAGGTTATCTTTCAGCATTACTTTTATCCATCATTTATATGGCTCTATTGACTGGAGATTTTATATAAAATGTGAAGAAAAGCTGACAACGTAGGAGAATCAGAAAACCTGAATTTAAAAAGGTCTATAGAATCTCCCCTTTCAAAAATTTCAAATAACTAGTCAGACATACTACAGATATGTACCTAACAAGTAATCATAGTTCACTACAAAGTTCTCTCTTTTAATTCTGGTTGCAAAATACCTTCTAGAATAAGCAGCAAGTTATAGTTAAAGTTTAAATCTTTCACTCTTTAGAAAGACACTGTAAAGCAAATGAAAAGGTGGGCACCTGGGTGGCTCAGTTGGTTAAATGTCTGCCTTCAGCTCAGGTCATGATCCCAGGGTCCTGGGATCCAGTCCCATATCAAGCTCCCTGCTCATTGGGGAGTCCTCTTCTCCCTCTCCCTCTACCCCTCCCCACTGCCCATGCCCGTTCGCTCTCTCTCCCTCAAATAAATAAACGCCTTAAAAAAGAAAAGAAAATGAACAGGCACAGGCAAGCTACAGATGGGAGAAAAAAATGTTTAAGCATATATCCAACAAAGAATTTGTATTTACAATACATAAAGAACTCATCAATAAGATAAAAGCCCAATTAAAAAAATTTTTAAAAATCAGTACATGATTTGGACATTTCACAGAAGATATGTGACTTGCCAAGAAGCTCAACATCAAACTACAATATTACTAAATACCTATTACAGTGGGTAAAATTAAAAAGACTGATCATACCAAGTGATGGGGAGGATATGAAGCACATAGAACTCTCATACATTAATGGTGGGAATGTAAAATGTTAGGACTTTGATAAATAGTTGGCATTTTTTTAAAAGGTTAAACATTCACCTACCATATGATCCATGCATCTCCTAGAGATTTGCATAAGAGAAATGAAAGTGTATGTCCATATATACAACTGTACAGGAATGTTCATAGCGAGTTAGTTTGTAACAGTCAAAATCTGGGAACAACCCAAATGACTATTAACAAGTGAATGGATAAACAAACACGGTGCCGCCCTAACAATGGACTACTACTCAGCAATAAAAAGAGATGAACATACGTACATACAAGAACTCGGTAAGTCTCAAAATAATAATGCTGAGCAAAAGAATAGAGATCTCCCTTTCAAACAAATGTATATAAACAATTTATTGTAAAAGTCATAGAAAATACAAACTAATCTATAATGACAGGAGGTTGTCTGAGGAGAAAAGGATTACAAGGGGCAGGGGAAACTTTGAGAGGTGATGGCTATGTTCACTATTTTGATTGTGGTATGGTTTCAGGGGCGTTTCATTGGAAGTGTGTCTGTGTACATGGTCAATAATCAAACTGCGGGATCCCTGGGTGGCGCAGCGGTTTGGCGCCTGCCTTTGGCCCGGGGCGCGATCCTGGAGACCCGGGATCGAATCCCACGTCGGGCTCCCGGTGCATGGAGCCTGCTTCTCCCTCTGCCTGTGTCTCTGCCTCTCTCTCTCTCTCTCTCTCTGTGTGACTATCATAAATAAATAAAAAAAAAAAAAATTTAAAAAAATAATCAAACTGCACTTTAAAGTTTGCTGTTCGTCAAACTCAATAAGGATGCAAAAATTCAAAATAAAAACCATTTTTAAAAAACAAACTCCAGGGATCCCAGGGTGGCTCAGCGGTTTGGCGCCTGCCTTCGGCCCAGGGTGTGATCCTGGAGTCCCGGGATCAAGTCCCACTTCGGATTCCCTGCATGGATCCCTGTGCCTGTGTGTCTGCGTCTGTCTGTCTGTCTGTCTCTCTCTCTCTCTCTCTCTCTCTGTGACTCTCATGAATAAATAAAATCTTTTAAAAAAAATACTTCCCCTTGGGCTCAGAGATAGAAGTCTCCTTTAAAAAATAAATAAAAATAAAAAACAAACTCCAGTCTCAGTGTCGATCCATTTCACCACTGGGAAACTTTCCTCTCCTCTTGAGCCCTCCATCTCAAGACTGACATTTGTCCCTTCCCCTTCCGAGAGCCCTGGAAGGTTCACAAACTTCTGACTAAGCCTCAACGTAATGCCCACCGTGTTCTTGGGTCCTCAGCTTATGCCACACAAACCTGCTGCCTGCTCTCCCGTTCGCGATACTCAGCCGTCCCGGACAGTGACACGTGCCCCCACCCACCGACCCACCCCCTCCAGTCATTTTCCCAAACACTCAACCCCGAAGCTTCATCCGACCGAGCTCACCTCGGTCCTGAAATACCACTAACAAGCACAGAACCCTTCAGAGGCCTCCCCCCGCCCCCCGGGCCCGCCGGTATGCAGGGACCCGAACACCCCACACCCCTCCGTCCGAGTTACCTGCCACCGGCTGACCGCGCCGCGGACAGTTCAGCCACCGCGGGGGGATCTTGTTGTGAGCCATGTCTCGGGGCCGCGCAAAGCCGCCGCCTCCACCAACGCTCGCCGCGCCAACGTCGCCGCCTCCGCGCGGTCGGCTCCGCACGGGGGTCCGAGGCTTCCGAATCCCAGCAGGGGTCGGGATCCCAGCAGCTCCTACCCGGGAAACGTCAGAGGCGGCGCGCCACTTTCATTCAGGCTCAACTCCGCCGCTCCGAGCGAGCCCACAATGCACTGCTACTTCCGCCCCCCAGAGGCCCCGCCCCCTTCTTCCGAGGTCAGAGGGAAAGACGGAAAAGCCCGTTAGAGGGATGGGAAGGAGTTAAAGCCTCGGCGAGTGGGCGGGGCCCGTCATCCGTAGCCCCGCCCCCCGCCGAGCAGGCCGCGCGCTGTTAGGACAGCTTTGCGCAAGCGCGGGTGGTCCTGCGCGGGTTCCCGCTGAAGGACACGTATCTTCTCTTCGCACCTGGACCGCTAATCGTCATCTCGGGAGACGTAGAGAAGCCGAGACTCTGTCCACGCGCAGAGTGATCCGCAGCCTCCACAAAAGCATCTGTTTTAGTGATGCAAGGGTCCTTCCCACCACTGTTAGGTCCTGATCGCTCTTTTTCCTGGCAGGCTTGGCGTCCCAGCGGGGTCTGGGTTTGATCTGGAATTTGGGAAGTGCTCCCTGACGTGGATCAGGGAACCTGCTTTCCAGAAATTCTAAGGGCGAGAAATTGGAATGCCAGAAATGAAGACTTTCTCTTTGGGTTGGGGCGCGGGGCGGGGCGGGGCGGGGGGGCGTGGAGCGAGTACTAATAAGGACCCAAGAAGTATCTGAAATTAATCCCAGAGCGTTCTTCCAGACTTTTGTTTGTACATTTCTGGAGCAAAGTTTCAGAGTGTTTGGGAGTTTCAGGGGGTCCCTGTCTCAGAGTTACTAACGTGAATAGCTTGGCAAAAGGCAGGAATTGCCCTGTGGAGTACCACTACCTGGCGGCGTCCTTTGCCTTCCCAAACAAATGGTCTTTCCCTTCGAGTTGGGAGCATTTTGTAAACTCCATCCCGTAATAAGACTGTTATTACCAGTATGAAACATAAAGCTGGATAAGGGAAAGTTGATTGTAATGTAACAGTTTGGTCTTAAACACCAGTGCTATATTTGAACTGCAAGATGGTGCAGTCGGTGGGTGGTGTAAATTTTAAAGGGTAGGTGTGAAACTTGCAGGGCAGCTCAGCCCCTGAATGCCTGGACCCTCTCAGTAAGACGCAGAATTCTCCCATAAATAGAGAGGCCCAATGGCTCTCTGCCTTGAGAGAGCCTGAGTTAGGTCACACTCCCAGGCTGCCCTTGCTGTCACATCTTGAGACCTTTATGTGAATGTGTGTGAATGTGTCACACCTCTCCCCACAGGATAAGATAAGATTCCCTTTCCTTACAGACTAACGGTGTACCTAGATAATTCTCTTCTCTGCTGGCAAAGTGAATGCATCTCAGAGTGGTGAAGTGTTTGATCCCCCAAATCTCTAAAGATGGAAAAGGTGAGCCTAATCCTGTGATAATGTCTCACTTTCTCTTTCTGGGGGTGACTCCCATTGGAGACTGTCCCCCTCAGACACATTGTGTCCACCCAGAGAGCTCAGGCCTAGGCACAAGGAGAGATTCCCAGAGCCTTCATACCAGTGATGAGCAGCTGTAATTGGTTGTGAGGCCTCAGTTTTACGTGTGTGCCTCATTTTTACGTCACTATCTAGTCATGCCCTCTCCATCCTTAGTGCCCATAGATCGAAAGGACCTTGTGGCTTCCCTCACCCCACAAAGGAGAGTAGAGTAGGAAGGTGGCATCCACGTGACTGGGCAGTTTCTCCCTACCAGGAATCTTTCTCCTACTCCCACATCTCTGCTTTTCTGCAAGAGGAAAAATAGATGCCCACAGAGGAACCAACATGACACCTCCCTGGTTTCTTAAAACCCCTAACCCACCCTCACAAATACGTCTTAACCTACTCTTTATTGATCTTCATGGGTGAATTCTTCCCTCAAACATCCATTTTGCCAATAAGGAAACATGTAACGGTAAATGAAAATAAGACTGAATTTTCCCTGTTGACAAAAAGCAAAGAGACTCCCCCCACCCCCGCCGTTTCCTAGAACATTCTCTGGAGAAAGCTTGTATTTGTAAATCCTGCCTCTTCACTTTGATGTGTGTATAAATCTTTTCAGCAGCTCAGTGGACCTCTTGCCTGTCTTACCACACAGGAATGTTTTTCTTAGGGCCTGGGAGCCATCTCTGCAAACAAGAAGGGAGATGGCCCCCCTACCTACCTGTCACCACGGGAATTTAGCCCAAAGTGACTTGAGCTGTAACTGCAAGAGTTAAGAAACCCATAGAGTTAAGAAAAGTTTGTTGTTCTTTCAAACAATGGCAAATAACTGACAAAAGTGGCCATGCCAATTACCAAATGAATTTAGGATGAACTACGAAAGAATGAATAACAAATGGTACTGCCAAATCCTCTTTAGATGACTACGGGTTATCATTTATCTTGGGAACATATAATCTATGCAGTATATGTGCTTGGCTGTAGGAAAGGGTGAGATTTTTTTTCTCTTTTTGCAGTCTCATTAAAGGATTACCTGTGAAGCTAATTGCAATCTGATTTCATGTGCATCCAATAACAAAAGTGTGTTCTTTCTTTTCTGCATTTGTGGGGAGGATTCTCCAGATTGGCAAGAGATTTTATTCCTAATTTTTTCACCAGCAAGTATTTATGCCCCACTATTAAAGACTATTGCAGAAATCCCCCTCTGTTGCCCCCTTAAGCCTTGCCATGGAGTTGAGTCTCCTGCTCCCCGCATCTCCATCAATGGCTCATGAAGAGCCAAATCTGTTCATTCTGACAGCCAGAACACCAGCATGTATGGAAGGATGCTCCTACCTGGCTTCCCAGAGGTTGGCAAAATGTCAGCAAGTGCTATTCGCTTTTTTGATCAATTCCCATCTTCCCTAGCTGACAAGCGCTATGATGCCACCTGTGACTGGCTCCCTTTCTCATTCTGGTGACCCACTGCCTCGGCCTGCTGCTTGGGCTTTACCAGCTATAGTACATAGAAGAAGGTCAGAAAGAGATCACCTTAGGTTAACCTTGAGCAAAGGAGAAACATGTGTCACATCTCACAGAGAGGTTTAGGTTCTAAATTCAAGATATGGGGCAAAAGAAGACAAACTCCAAACTGTCCTCCACTGCTGTTTCTTCATTTGAACTCCAAATGAAGTCACTGACTAGCATTTAGGGTCACATACAAGCAATCTTTGAACAACAGACACACTTTTCACAGCCAGATTCTCCAGTCTGAACTTCGCATCTTCCTCAAGGGCATAGGTTCAAGAAGCAGAACAATAATAGCCTCTCTCTCTCTTTCTTGCATGCCTACATGGGTACAGGTAAGTTCGTATGAGTCAAATGTAGGTATGATGTGACTTCTTTGTAGTCCAATTCATACCCACCAATAGCTACTCTAATGTAAACCAAAAGAGGACTCTGAAGCTTCTTATTCACACAAGCTCTGAGGCCTAAAACGGTGTTTGTTATTTTATATTTTTAATATTTTTTTTAAGATTTTTATTTTTAAGTAATCTCTACACCCAATGTGGGGCTTGAACTCACAATCCCAAGATCAAGAGTTGCATGCTCTTCCAACTGAGCCAGCCAGGTGCCCCTATATTTTTAATCTTAAAGAGGACCCATACAAGTTATATAAGTTCAGGCCTGTTACTGGTTTAATTGTGGGCAAAGAGACATGTTGAAATCCAAACCCTTTTAGTACCTCAGAATTCAACCTTATTTGGAAATAGGATCTTTACAGAGGTAATCAAGTTAAAATTCGGTCATTGAATAAAATAAAAAATAATAATAATAAAAAAAAAAAAAAAAAAAAAGGGATCCCTGGGTGGCGCAGCGGTTTGGCGCCTGCCTTTGGCCCAGGGCGCGATCCTGGAGACCCGGGATCGAATCCCACGTCGGGCTCCCAGTGCATGGAGCCTGCTTCTCCCTCTGCCTGTGTCTCTGCCTCTCTCTCTCTCTCTCTCTGTATGACTATCATAAATAAAATAAAAAAAAATAAAAAAAAAAAATTCGGTCATTGGGGTGGTCCCTAATTCAGTATGACTCGTGTCGTATGATAAGGGGAAATTTGGACATAAAGACAGGATTGCACAGAAGAAAGATGTCGTAAAGACACAGCGAGAAGACAGCTATGTGACTAGAGAGATGGGTCTATAAGTCAAGGAATACTAAGGATTGCCAGCAGATACCAGACGCTAGAAGAAGCAAGGAAAATTCTCCTCTGTGGTTGTCAGATAAGACACGACCCTGACTACAGCTTGATTTTGGACTTCCAGCCTCCAATGTGAGACAATACATTTGTTTTTTTAAGCCTCTCATTTTGAGGTACTTTCTTTATAACAGCTCTAAGAAACTAATATAAGGACCCCTAAAAACCTGGATCTGCCTCTGCTCTAATCCATGCTTTCTGGATCTAAAGCTCTTGGAGCCAGCACCCTCCGGAACAAAGTCCCTAAAGGTATAAATGCAGACAAATTTTCCCAAGCCCTTTTATTTTTTTTTCAAATTTTTATTTAAATTCTAGTTAGTTAACATACAGTGTAATATTGATTTCAGGAGTAGAGTTCACTGGTTTATCACCTACCTACGATACCCAGTGCTCATCCTAATAAATCCCCTCCTTAATACCCATCCCCCATCCAGCCCATCCCCCATCCACCTCCCTCCATCAGTTTATTCTCTAAAGAGTCTCTTATGGTTTGTTTCCCCTCTCTTTTTTTCCCCTTTCCCATATGTTCATGTGTTTTATTTCTTAAATTCTACCTATGGGTGAAATAATATAGTATTTGTCTTTCTCTGACTGACTTATTTTGCTTAGCATAATACACATCCCAAGGCCTTTTAAAGGGAAATTTAAGGGACAGCCCGGGTGGCTCAGCGATTTAGTGCTGCCTTCAGCCCAGGGTGTGATTCTGGAGACCCAGGTTCGAGTCCCACATCAGGCTCCCTGTATGGAGCCTGCTTCTCCCTCTGCCTGTGTCTTTGCCTTTCTCTCTCTGTCTCTCATGAATAAATGAATAAAAATCTTTAATAAATAAATAAATAAATAAAGGGAAATTTACCTGGGACATTCTCAGGGTTTCAGTGCCCAAGAGTCTGTTCTAAAGAACTCCTATATTCAGCCATTAGTACTACATCACCGTTTACTTTAAGAGCATTTAGATCCTCAAAGGCCGAGTTAGATATTTCTTCAGGTGGCAAGCATTAATTCAAGTATCTGCCATAGTCCTCACTGCCCAAGGGTTTACTGTTCCTTTTTTTAATTTTTTTAATTTATTTATGATAGTCACACAGAGAGAGAGAGAGAGAGAGAGGCAGAGACATAGGCAGAGAGAGAAGCAGGCTCCATGCACTGGGAGCCCGACGTGGGATTCGATCCCAGGTCTCCAGGATCGCGCCCTGGGCCAAAGGCAGGGGCCAAACTGCTGCACCACCCAATGATCCCTTTTTTTTTTAATTTTTTTTTATTTATTTATGATAGGGGTTTACTGTTCCTGTTGCTGAGGTGAACCACATCTGCAGAAAATGCCCTTAGACCCAAAGGTTCATCTTCCATCAGAGGAAGGCCTCCTCCACTGACAAAAGGCCACAGACTGGGCTTAAAACAACGGAAAAGTATTCTCTCACATTTCTGAAGGCTAGAAGTTCAAAATCAAACATAACAGAGCCACGCTTTTTCCAAAGCCTCCAAAAGATTCTCCTTGCTTCTTCCAGCCACTGGTAGTCCCAGTCATTCCTTGGTCCCAGCCTCTGCCTGTATCTTCACATGGTCCACATCCCCCCATGTCTGTGTCTTCATATGACATTCTCCTGTCTCTATGTGGCTATGTCCTACTTTCCCTCTTCATATGACCCCAGTCATATTGTATTAGGGCTTACCCTATTCTAGTATAACCTCCTTTAAGCTTGATTCTGTCTGCAAAGACCCTATTTCCAGATAAGGTCATGTTCACAAGTACCAGACTTTAGAAGTTCAACGTATCTTTTGAGACTGTTCAACCCCTAACATCCACCCTGACTTCTGTCTGGAAGCATGTCCAGGCTTGCAGAAACAAGCTTTTCTGAGCCCAGGAATTTGGCTGCCATATGTTACAGGGGCCAAGAGCAGGCCACTCCAACATGGGCCACTTTGGCATGAAATTATTCTGAGCTGAAGGCAATTGAGACCCTGCAGACTCTGGAGAAGCGTTTGTCTCTCCCTTAACTGCATGGAAGAACCTAAACTGGGGGGCAGGGGAGTTCCCAGAGCAGGGCAAACATCTAATTGCCTATCATCTGCTCTTCTTCTTATCACCCAAGGAATTGCATTCCTTTCCTCTGAAGTCCCAGGTCCCTACCCCTTTCTCCTTAGTTCAGGATGACATATAGACCCCATTTTGCCTGACAGTCTTTGGAGTTTCCATGTCCCTGTAGATTCCCCACATGTACGCTATTAAATTTTATTTTCTCATTTATCTGTCTCGTGTCAATTTGATTCTTAGTCCAGCTAGAAGGACCTTGAAGGGGACAGGAGTTCTTGCTCCCTAACAATGTCTTCCTCTCTCAGAGGATCATGCAGTTTTTTTTTAGAAAGTCAGAAACTGAGACAGAGGCCTTAAAAATCACCTTCGTGTCCCTCCCTTGTTTTGTATACTGCTAGTAACTGCAGAAAATGAAATATATGAGCAAACCCAAAACTACCCTCTCTTCCAGCTTTCTACCAACAGCACGGAGCCTGCTTGAAGAGTTTCAGGTCTTTAGTGGCATGCTTTCACACCTGTTCTTCTCGGAGGCTCCAGCTAGTCTTGAAACTTCTAAATGTCCAAATTCATGGCTGCACCTTGTTAAAAGATAATCTGAGACATATTAAAAATGTTAAAAGTTTATTTGAGGAAAAACTGTTTTGAATTGGGGCTTACCAAACTGGAAACGGTTTGGAGCACTATGGAGACAAGAGCCAAGGGAAAGACTTTTTCTACAGAGCAGTATAGAAGCAAAGAAAATAAATTATTTGACTGGCTGTAGTTTAAAGCCTAGTTGGCTGTGATTAGTGGTCCTTAGCATTTTGATTTCATGACCCGGAGGCATTTACAGGCTTAGATTTTGGTTTGCTCATGTAGTCCACCATGGGATTAGAGCCACCTCAGTCTAACGGCCTCCTTGTTTAATTCACATAACATCAATTCCCCAACAAGGACTTAACAGGAAATAACTCCAGTTCCGGGGGAACAAATATATACCCAACACTAAACAGGCTCCTACATAGATCTGATTCCCTGGCCACAGACCTGTGTGCAAGGATATTACATCTTTATCTCCTCTAGACCAACTTAATCTTATTCTGAATTCCTTCCTGCTAAATAGGTAGTGTAGGGGTGGAAAAATAATGTTTCCTCTACTCTTCTGAGTTTTGGGATACTATCTCCCATAATAAGAGACAGATTAACAAAAGGGGAAATTGATTAACATGCGTGCCTCAGGTGTAGATGGGGGACACTCAGGGAAACCGAGGGTAACTCCTCCCCCCAGAAATCCCAAGCCACCACCTTAAATACCGTCTTCAGGTAAAGACAAAAGAAAGATGTTGGGGGTTGGATGATGTGCAGTTATGCGGGGGGACCATGGAAAGCAGAGTAAAAGGTAAGCTTTGTTATGCAGATTTAAATGGCTGTCTTCTCTGTTAATGTCTCTTGTGATTTTAGACTTATCTTTCTCTTCCTGATACCAAGAAGGAGTCTGCTCTTCAATGGGGATTTCCTTTCCTCTATGAGTGGTAAATTTCCCTTGCAGAATGGTAACTTCTACTCTGTTTTCAGAATTTCTCCTGTGTCTGCAGTTTCTCAAAAATAACCTGTTCAAAATAATCCTCTGACAAAGAGCTACTCTTCAGTAGGAGATTTTAGCTCTGTCATTCTTGGGGCTTCCCCCACTGCTATACCTAGAATTGTGTCTTGGTTCCAGGAGCTCAGACAACACATCTCCAGGCCAGGATGGCCTTTTGTCACAGACCACCTGACATAGCTTCTTCAGCTCTCTACTGATCATTGGCCACACTGTAGGGAAAGGGCTTTGCTTTTGTGTGGCTGGAAACCCTATTGCTCAGAACTTTTCTCTCTGGGTCCACCTATAGCCATTTTTCTCCCAGGTACTACAAGGGAGCAAAATCTAGAGTCTGAAGGAATACCCAATACCTTCCTTCACTAAGCATACAGTCCAGTCCCACAGGAAGGTTTAAATAAGCACATATGGCTGGATAATGTTTTGAGGAATTAAATGTTTAGGGTTTGATGACAGAATGGACATATCTCATGAGGGAAGCATCAAAGATGACTCCAGTCTTCCTGTTTTAATTACAAAGGTCTCCAACTTTCTGACCAGCTCCAAGAATCCTAAGCCTATTATTTCAAATAAAGAGCATTACAAGTGTGTATATTGGATCATTTCTTCTGAATGATGAGAAGTTGGATGTATTTGAATTATAAACATGAACTACAATTCCCAAGGATTTCTCTACACCTCAAAATTGAGCTGCATCCTGGCCACTAGATGGAGCCAAAAACTAAGTAATCCAGCCTTCTATTTGTTCTGTTGACCCAGAAAGTAGGTCAGTGAGTCAGGTTCTTCAATTACGTATGTGTGGGCCTGTTCCAAGGGCTGAATTTGGCCGTGGTTCACCAAATTCATAATAACAGAGGTCAGTCTAACCTACAAGATGATTAAATAACAGTGACTAGGACAGTGTCTCTGTTGTGCAGTTTATATAACTTCCTTCAATGGAAAATACAAGAGATTAAGAGGAAAAATAAGAAAATGCTTTCTAAACATTACTGCCAAGTCATGATGGTTTTCAGAGATACAAATAGCTATCTGCTTCTGCGTGCCATAAAAAACTTACCCCTGCTTTAAATTATGCTGAACATTGTCTGTGTTTGCATTTGAGAATAATAAAATAAAACTGTGAATTGTGCTTTACCTGGCACAAAGTGTTCAGAGGTTTTCCAATTTGAGTTCATCCTCACCTTTCTGGAAGTAGACATTGCTATCATCTCCATTTTATAGATGAGGGAACAGACTCAGGGAAGTTCAGTAACTTGCCCAAAGCCTCACAGCCAACAAGTCCAGAAACCAGGCTATGAGGTGATGTGCGTGCGATGCTGGAACCTGCCAGCAGTCAGGAAATCATTTTTCATCCAAGCTCTACCTTGAGGAGGGGAAATCACCCTTCAAGACCTGATTTTTTGTTTTTCCATTTGAAAAATGATTAAGTGGTCCTTAAGGCAGAGTGCATTACATTTAAATGCACCCAATCCCTGGGATCTTGTTAAATGCAGATTCTAATTCACTAGGTTTGCGGTAGGGCTGAGATTCTGCATTTCTAACATGCTCCCTGCTCCCCAGTTGATGCTCATGCTGCCCGTTCTGCCGATTGGAGAGCCACACTGTAGAGCCTTTCTATTGTGGAAAGCTAATAACTCTAACATCTGCAAGGGAAAACTAAGAAATGGGCAAACCATATGTCCACAACAGTGCTTGCTGTTTAAAATATTCACTGGTAGCTATCAATTTGAAAGGAACTCAGTTGTTTGGTATTCATCTATATTTCATGCTTTATATTTTAGATTAATTGAAGCCTAGCAGATTTTATGGAGGGATGAAACTTTGTTATTCCAGCCATCAGCTGCTAATATATTGGCTCGTTTCCTTCTTAAGTCAATTGTTTTTAATTCTTGATTAACAGCACACCGTGCATCTCAGACGGAAGTCACCCCAGACTTCCAGCATAGCATCTAGTATGAAGCTGTTCCAATGCAAAATTAATCTTTACCTAATTCCATGCTGAGAAACAGGTACAGCATCCTGTTCCCAAATACATAACTTCTAGATTTCTATACCCTCTCCATACAGGAACACTTTAATCTCTTTGCAGTTTCCTTGCTAGGGAGCTATTAAACTATAGCATGTACTTAAGATCAATTGAGAAATTTTGCTTTTACGTGGTGCAATGCTTTACGATTTACAAGAGCGTTTTCATCTGTGTTAACTCATCTGAGCCTACAAAAACTTGGTGAATTAGATAGGGAAGATATTTTCCCTCATCGCAGATAAAGAGACAAAGTCTCCAGAAAGGTTATGACAGACAGGAACATAGCCAGTGTCTCTTGACTCTAACTGGCAAGCACTTTTCACCTCACCACACTGCCTTCTTACCCTACTTCATGGCTCAATGTGTATATGAATCTGTAAGCAAGAAGTGTGTCTATGCTGTAGATAAAAGAAGAGGAAAGGGGAATCCCTGGGTGGCGCAGCGGTTTGGCGCCTGCCTTTGACCCAGGGCGCGATCCTGGAGACCCGGGATCGAATCCCACGTCGGGCTCCTGGTGCATGGAACCTGCTTCTCTCTCTGCCTGTGTCCCTGCCTCTCTCTCTCTCTCTCTCTCTCTCTCTGATGACTATCATAAATAAATAAAATTAAAAAAAAAAAAAAAAAGAAGAGGAAAGAAGGAAGCGGGATAAGCTTGGGATCACTGTAGTACATTGAGGCAGGTTGATGGTTAGGGAACATCTGAAGTTCCTGGTGACATATTTCAAAACTCCAGATTTGGATTCTACAGAAAGCTAACTTCAGAGGTCATTGACTCACTTCTAGAATGGTTATCTTAAATTGGGCCTTAGGGTATGCTCAGAAAAAGTGCTCTTTAAGTCTACTCCATTCTATTCACATTTCTATTGATTGCTGACTGTGTGTGAGGAAATCCAGAGATTATAAAGATGAAGACACATTGTTGAACCATTAAAAGCTTATTATTTATTAGGAACGACTTTATTACTTTATTATTTATTACTCATGTATTGATTCTTTTTTTTTTTTTTTTTTTTAGCCCCAGTGTGGAGCTTGAACTCACAACCTGAGATCAAGACCTAAGCTGACACCAAGAGTCAGACACTTGGGGCCCCTGGGTGGCTTAGTTCTCAGCAGAGGGTCTGCTTCTCCCTCTCCTTTTGCCCACCCCTCTTGCTCATGTGCTCTCTCTCTCTCAATAAATACAATCTTAAAAAAAAAAAAAAGGTCAGACACTTAACCAACTGAGCCACCCAGGACCCCCCACCTTGATTTATTTAAAAATATGATTTAGCACCTTGCTATGTGCCAAATACCATCCAAGGAGGAGAACAGTAGTAATGAACATGACAATGCCCTGACCTCAATGACTTTACTTGGCCAGTTTAGGATACATAAAAAAAAATCAGTGTAAACACCACAGTGCAGGAGCTGCCCACCCTTCCACAGAATCTGAATCTTGAAAAGTCAGGGGGGCAAGCTTCCAAGAGAAAGGCACATTTAAGCTGAGCCAAGTTAGGGGTGGGTTGGGGGCATAATGGGGGCTGTATGTCCAAAGGCCTAAATGCAATGGTGTAATTTTAATGGAGACAGAAGTCTGATTACAGTATTCTGCAGCGTGAATTAGAAGGGAAGAGGTGGACAGAGTGGAGACTGAGTGCAGCTAATACTTGTACCTGCCTGTGAAGCAAAAGGAGTAAGAGTTAAGGCAGTAATTGTTGGATAACTTGAAGCCAAAGGGTTTGATTCAGGGATTTTTTTTAATATGAAAAGAAAAAAAGATTACATTTCCATGAATACCTCAAAGGGCCAGTAGAGACAGAGAAGAGGGGACAACTGAGGGGAGCGTGCCCTCTGAGGGCAGGGAAGGACGGGTTCCCAAGTTCAGATGACCTATTATAAGGTAGAGTAATAAAAATACCATGAGGGGATGCCTGGGTGCCTCAGTGGTTGGGCAGCTGCCTTAGGCTCAGGTCGCAATCCCGGAATCTGGGATTGAGCCCTTCATCAAGCTCCTGTAAAGAGCCTGCTTCTCACTCTGTCTATGTCTCTCTCTCTCTCTCTCTGTCTCTTGAATAAATAAATAAATCTTTAAAGAAAAAAATACCATGAGATTAAACATTTTATTCATGCTAAAAAAAAATCCAAAGTAACACTTTGAGGGCAAGACCCTTGTCAGTTCTGCTCAGTGCTGTATCCCCAGCACCTAGAACAATGCCTGGAACATGGTAGGTGCTCATCAAGTATTTGCTGAGTGAATTAATTCATGAATGTAAAAAAGTAACCATTAATTAGACACAATTTGTGCCAGGAGGGATCCCTGGGTGGCGCAGCGGTTTGGCGCCTGCCTTTGGCCCAGGGCGCGATCCTGGAGACCCGGGATCGATTCCCACGTCGGGCTCCCGGTGCATGGAGCCTGCTTCTCCCTCTGCCTGTGTCTCTGCCTCTCTGTCTCTCTCTGTGACTATCATAAAATCAATAAAAATTAAAAAAAAAAAAAAATTTGTGCCAGGACTGTGAAAATTATTTTCTTGCATATTCTCTTTAATTCTTACAATTCTTTTTTTTTTCTTAAGATTATTTATTTATTTATTTATTTATTTATTTATTTATTTATTTGAGAGAGACTGAGAGAGAGAGAGCGCACAAGAGAGCAAGTGAGCATGAGCAGGGGGTGGGGGGATGGATCCCAGGACCCTGGGATCATGACCTGAGCCAAAGGCAGACACTTAACGAACTGAGCCACCCAGGTGCCCCTACAACAACGATTCTAAAAGGTAAATAATTATTTCCATTTTACAGATGAGAAAAGAGAAGCGCAGGTTTAGAAATGAAGGCGTTCAGGACATGCCAGCCAAATTATACTGCTTGGGCTATTGATTATTTTGAGCTGAAAGCATTTGAGAAATAGCAGATAAAGGAAGAGCTTCCTGATCTCCCCTTTACTACCTAAAAACCACAAAACCACAAAATTTCCCATAGAAAAAGTACCCTCCCTGTACCAGGAAGAGAGGAACATTCTTATCACCAGAAGACTAGGAGTCAGCTCAGAAACGGGTGTGTACAAACAAAATTAAATAACCCTTATCTTTCACTGGTTTCCTCCCCTTGTATCTCCTAGCCACGTGCTCACAACTCTCGGCCCCCTCACCAAACCCTTTAGTCATGTCACTTCTCCACAAATGTGTGGTATTTATGGCCAAAAAGGTATAAAAACTTCCTGTTCTGGTCACTTCTTCAAGTCTGCATTTTCTTGCAAAAGCTCTCTCGTACATGTGAAGATTTAATAAAATCTGTTTGCTCTTCTCCTGTGAGCCAGTCTTATGTCATTTTAAGTCTTAAGCACAACTGTAGACCCTAATAGGGCAAAGGAGAATTTTTCTTCCCACACAAAAACTTAACCCATAACCCATAACCACACAGCTAATGAGTAGCAGACATGGGATTTAATCCAAGTCAATCTGATTCAAACTATGCTTTTAACAGTGACTATGATTTTAAGTATCTGGATTTTAAATATTCTATAACTTTGCCAGATTACCATACTAGCTAAGTACTGGTGCCTTAACCCACTCCAGACCAATTGAGTCAGAATCCCTGAAAGAGGGACCCAGGTGTCATATTTTAAAACCCCTCTAGGTTACGAAAAATAAAAATAAAAATAAAAATAAATAAAGCCCCTCTAGGTGATTCTACAGTTCAGAGAAGGTTGGTAACTACTTCACTGTATCACTTTCTAATTTGAGGCTATAAACATTTATGTACCTGTCATTTTATTTTGAGGCAAAATCAATGCAAGTACACCAAACCAAAGATTTCATTTTATTTTCCCTGGGTACCAGGCACAGAGTATCTTGTCATTGGAAAGTGTTGGCAAGGGGCAGCCCCAGTGGCTCAGCAGTTTAGTGCCACCTTCAGCCCAGGGCCTGATCCTGGAGACCTGAGATGGAGTCCTATGTCAGGCTCCCTGCATGGAGCCTGCTTCTCCCTCTGCCTGTGTCTCTGCCTCTCTCTCTCTCTGTGCCTCTCATGAATAAATAAATAAAATCCTTTAAAAAAAAAAAAAAAAAGTGTTGGCAATAATACTTATCCAAAGCCTTGTAGAAAAATATTAAATATTTGAAGTAAAAATTTAAAATATTTGAATAAAGAAAAACTTTTGATGCAGCATCTGGGTGGCTCAGTTGGGTAAGTATCTGCCTTTGGCTCAGGTCAAGATCCTGGGGTCCTGGGATCTACTGAGTCCAGCCCTCTGCTCAGCAGGGCATCTGCTTCTCCCTCTCCTTCCCCTTCTGCCCCTCCCTCCCCATTTGTTCTCTCTCTCCCTCTCTGTCTCTCAAATGAATAAATAAAATCTTAGAAAAGAAAAAAAGAAAAAAACCTTTGATTACCTGCATCAGCAGAGTAAGTAGAAATGAGGTGATTATGGAGAAACAGAATGGCATCACAGTTAAGCATACAATCTATAGAGCCACAAATCCCAGCCCCAAGGTTACTAACTGCATGACCTTCACCAAGTCACTGAACTCTGTTCACTGCTTTCTTCCCCTAGGAAATAGAGATGATGATAGTACCTACTTCACAGGATTGCTACCAGAGTGAAATGAGTTAATATGTGTAAACACAGAGAGCCCAGAAGCATTCTGTGCCATCCAGCGTTGTTATTACTTATCTTTCCCTACTAGAGAAAGATTTTGTCTGTTTTCTTCCTAATCATATCTCAAGGCCTAAAACAGAGCCTAGAGCCACAACGTGGCCTCTCCGTAAATGCTGATTATTGTTGTTATTTTTGAAATGAGATAAGCATGTAAAATGAATATTGTGTGTGCACGCCACTTAAAAATATTCATTGAGGGCAGCCCAGGTGGCTCAGCGGTTTAGCGCTGCCTTCAACCCAGGGCGTGACCCTGGAGACCCAGAATCGAGTCCCACATCAGGCTCCCTGAGAGGAGACTGCTTCTCCCTCTGCTTGTGTCTCTGCCTCTCTTTCTCTCTGTGTCTCTCATGAATAAATAAATAAAATCTTTAAATATATATATTCATTGATTCTGAAGATAAAAACATAACATTTGCTCATAAATCATGTTACATCATCATACTTTCAAAGGAACTTGGTAAGCCAGTAAGAATAAAGAAACTGGGGGATCCCTGGGTGGCGCAGCGGTTTGGCGCCTGCCTTTGGCCCAGGGCGCGATCCTGGAGACCCGGGATCGAATCCCACATCGGGCTCCCGGTGCATGGAGCCTGCTTCTCCCTCTGCCTGTGTCTCTGCGCCTCTCTCTCTCTCTGTGACTATCATAAATAAATAAACAAAATTAAAAAAAAAATTAAAAAAAAAAAAAAAAGAATAAAGAAACTGAGAGCACCATTTTAAAAATATGGTGAGACCTAACTGTAGAGAGCAAACTGATGGTTACCAGCAGGGAGGCGAAGGGGTGGGCTAAAGGGGAAGATGGGGATGAAGGAGGGCACCTGTTGTGATGAGCACCAGGTATTGTATGGAAGGGTTAAGTCACTATATTGTACACCTGAAACTAGTATTACACTGTATGTTAACTAACTGGAATTTAAATAAAAACGTAAAAAATATATGGTTAGACAGTTAAACCTTAAATTTTACATACATACATAATCATCCAAATAATATTGACTTTAGGTTAGAATAAAAATATGCAAAAATGAAAATAGTTAAATATTAAGATCATGGCATTATAGTGATTTTTTTTTTTTTACCTTCTCCCTTGGATTTCTTTCACTATTATTGCATCATTTCTTACTCTATCTGTTTTTCCTCCTGATAGTAAACTGAGAGCAGCTTCATCCACTCTTGAGAAAGAGAAGGAAAAGGCAGGAAATAGTCCAACAGTTAAACTGCACTGAATAGTTTAAAGTTGCCCTTTTAACAGCTGGAAATTTCTCATGGAATGGCTCCAGCCACTCAACTTACAAAAAAAATCCTTTAGGAAGCTTCTGCCTTATAAGCAATTCATAACCCTTAGCAAAGTTGGATCAAAAAAATGTACAACATGCCTATGAGTCATCCTTAAAATACTGGTATTTTCTTCAATGAGCCTCTGTAATGGGGAAAAAATTATCATTCCACACAAGCTTCTGAGACCTGTTATCACTTTGCAGATTGAATAACCCTTGGAGACAAGGCAATCTACTGGCTAGACAGCCTGGAAACGGATTCCAGGCCAATCAGCTGCCTAGAATCAGTCTTTGGCCCAATCACCCACCTAGAAACAGTACCTGAACCAATCACTGTCTTCTAAGAACTGTTTTTCCTAAAATCTGCCACTGCTGCCTTGCAAACCAAAATCAGAGAAAGAAAATATACCTGAATTATTTCTACACTGACCTCATGTGTTCCAGCCCATCTGTGGCCTATTTGACAAGTGCTTTGAACTCCATGCCCCTCAGTGGAATTCATTCTGTATCGAGTAATTTTTTAGCCACGTCATACCCTTTGTGGAAAGAGGTAAGGAATAAATACATTTCAGAATATATCATTTTGTACACTGTAGTGGTTTTGATGGGTTTTTTATCTATTTTTCATTAAAACTAGGTGGTTCTCAACCTAGGCTGCACATTAGAATTGCCTGGGGAGTTTTAAAAATTCTGATGCCCAGGCCTCACCCTGGACTGATTAAATCAGAATTTCTGTCCTCGGTGTTTATTAAAGTCCTGCAGATTATTCTAGTGTGTGTCAGGGAGCAAGAACGTCCTGTCCCCTTCAAGGTCCTTCTAGCTGGGCTAAGAATCAAATTGACATGAGACAGATTGACAGATCAAATGTAATAGCATATGTTGGGAATTGCCCATGGCAATTCCAAAGACAGGCAAAAATGAAGTACGTAATGTCATTTTGAATTAAGGAGAAGGGAGTAAAGGGTCTGGGACTTCAAAAGGAAAAAACACAATTCACAGAAAATGAAAAGGAGTAAATGTTTGGTAAACAAATGTGCACTGGGCTGCTCAGAAACAATGGGACACAGAGGACTTTGATCAAATAAGCCTTGTTAGGTTCCTCCCTGTCTAACACCCCTAGTTCATAGTGTAATGTAGTTCTTTATGGTGATAGCTTTCTTCTTGAGCAGTTCCTCTATCTAAATGCTTTCTGGAGAGTTGAAGGGGAAGGTAAAGAGCTTTTCCTAAATCGGTTGGGGTTTATTACTTTTTAACTTAAAATAATCTTCTTGCAGCGGCCAGCCCTTGGCCCCTATATGTGCATCTTAAGTTGATAATACCTGCCTAACTAGATCTTAAGAATTGGCCAAAGGCAAGGCAATGTCTTACAATTTGCATTGTCTTGCCCGGTCCTGCCTAGACCAGGCAAGCAGTTGATAGGAAACACACAGGGAGTTTCAGCAAAGTGCCTAGGATCTGGAGTAAGATCAGGAGTATGTCACCCTTTGAGCTCAGTAAGGGAATATGGAGTAGTTTTAAGAGCTTGTTATTGTGGACTCAGATCTCTGTTTGAGGTCCATCTCTATCATCGCCTAACTCTCTGTCCTGAAGTAAGTTAATTGTAAAAGGAGGAAGTAAACAGATCTGTTCGAGAGGATGTCATAAAGATCACATTAGATAGTATAAGTAAAGCACTTAGCCTAACCCTTAGTACATGCTCCATAAATAGCCAACTAAGAATAAACACAAAATGGTTGAGATGACCCACTTGCAAAAGTAATCCTTCCTAAGAGATGATTTGTAACATTAGCAAGGGCTTAGAAAGTAACCTGCAGTGACTGTTCAAAGTGTATCCTGTTATTTAACTGAACAGAAATGTAATCTAATCAATCCTCTTGTAACTTGAACATTTGAAATGACATGGTAGTAATGGAAGTGTGGTCGCGGAAGTGTCATCACTAACAGTCAATTTAAAAAAAGAAAACACTATAGAGATAAACAGAAAAATACATTGATTTATTATCATTTTTTTAATAAATTTAATTTAAAAAGAGGTACAGAGAGACTGTGATGTGTCTCTAGCACTGTATGGAAGAGAGAAGCTGTCCTCTGTCATGGGAGCATTTTTGTTCCAGGTTTTGGGAGACTTTCCTGGATTATTGATTATGTGATAAGAAAGAAACTGTACTACTACTCCAGCTGCAACTTGACTCTCTAGAATCAATAGGCCCTTTGGGGGCCTCCAGGAACTCCCTGGAGAATATCAGGCCTTACCTAATTACCAAGCTTCCTGAGTCTGGGAGTTAGGACTATACATACAGCAGCAGTCTGATTTTTTGTCCTAGAGAAACCCCTCTCAAAACTCAGGATGTAGGGATCCCTGGGTGGCGCAGCGGTTTGGCGCCTGCCTTTGGCCCAGGGCACGATCCTGGAGACCCGGGATCGAATCCCACATCGGACTCCCGGTGCATGGGAGCCTGCTTCTCCCTCTGCCTATGTCTCTGCCTCTCTCTCTTTCTCTGTGACTATCATAAATAAATTTTAAAAAAATTAAAAAAAGAAAAACTCAGAATGTAGTATGAAAAACTTTTCAAAATCTAATTACATTTATGTTTCAGTTTGTTAGGGCAGGAATTTCTCGTTTTGATTAACCTCTGCTAGTCTCCATCTACGTGAAGGACACAGTGAACCTGATTCTTTCAGTATCTAATTGATGTCTTAGAGAGGCGCCTGGGGGGCTCGGCCGGTTAAGCATCTCACTTTTGATCTTGACTCAGGTCATGATCTCGGGGTCATGAGATGGAGCCTGTGTCCGGCTTCGCTCTGGGCATGGAGCCTGCTTAAGATTCTCTCTGCTGCTCCCTCTGCCTCTCCCCATCTCTAAAAAAATAAATAAATAAAATAAAAGAAGCCTTAGAACTAAATCGATAGTAGACCTATTAATTCTTTCAAGCTATACAGCTTTTGGGTCATGGGATTTCACTTTTGCAAGGTTGTAGCAGCTGCCCCTCCATCACCATCTGGGAGTCACAATGTATTACCACTGGTCATAAATGAATAGAAATTTCTCCTGCTTTGGATACAGAGGAAGGGACTAAATCCACTATAAAAATAGAAGGTCAAAAAAAAAAAATAGAAGGTCATTCTTATATTTCCCAGAAAATAAAATATTATTTAATGATCCAAACTATTTTCTAAATGATACCTTTGTGTCCTCAATGCAATTGCAGTCCTTTAATAAGCTTTACTTAATAAATATGACTCCTGAGGTTTCAGAGAGCTCGTATAGTGGTTGCCTGCATAATTTATTTCCCAGGGTATGGATAACATAGATTTAAAATTGTAACTTGTCATAAATACTACTAGTGTCATAAATACTACAAATATAATATTCAACGATAATTTTTTCATATAGATACCTAGTTGTTTCAGTCACATTTATTTATTTTTTTTTAAGATTTTATTCATTTATTCATGAGAGACAGAGAGACAGAGAGAGAGAGGCAGAGACATAGGCAGAGGGAAAAGCAGGCTCCATGCAAGGAGCCCGACATGGGACTCGATCCTGGGACTCAATCCTGGGACTCCAGGATCATGCCCTGGGCTGAAGGCAGGCGCCAAACCGCTGAGCCACCCAGGGACCCCCTCCAGTCACATTTATTGATATGACTGTCATTTTCCCCATTGAATTTCCCTGGCACCTTTGTTGAAAATCAATTAATTGTAAATGTGTAAGTCTGTCTCTGGATTCTGTTGTGTTCCATTGATCTATTTACACCAATATTACACTGTCTTGATGACTGTGGAGCCTCTTGTAATTCCTGAAATCAAGCAGTGAAGTCCTCCAACATTGTCCTTTTTTCAAGACCATTTTGGCCATTCTTCATCCTTTGCAATTTCACATAAACTTTACAACCAGCTTGTAAATTCTTTTAAAATAATCCTACTGGAATTTTTTTTTTTTTTTTTTTTTTTATTTATGATAGTCACAGAGAGAGAGAGAGAGAGGCAGAGACACAGGCAGAGGGAGAAGCAGGCTCCATGCACCGGGAGCCCGATGTGGGATTCGATCCCGGGTCTCCAGGATCGCGCCCTGGGCCAAAGGCAGGCGCTAAACCGCTGCGCCACCCAGGGATCCCTCCTACTGGAATTTTGACTGGATGGCTGTGGCTCTAGAAATCGGTTTATAAAAGGTAGACATAATAATAATATGGAGGCTTCCAATCTATGAACAATTTATAATCCATTTATTTAGGTATTTAATTTCTTTCTATAATGTTTTGTAGGTTTTTTTTTTTAAGCATTTCCCACACCCTTTCTTTTCTTTTCTTTTCTTTAAGATTTTATTTATTTATTCATGAGAGACACAGAGAGAGAGAGAGAGAGAGGCAGAGGCAGAGACTCAGGTAGAGGGAGAAGCTGGCTCCATGCAGTGAACCTGACACGGGACTCGATCCTGGGTGTCCAGGATCAGGCCCTAGGCTGAAGGCGGCGCTAAACCTCTGAGCCACCTGGGCTGCCCTTGTAGTCTTCATTGTTCAGGTTTTACACACTTTTTGTTAATTCTATTTATTCCTAAGTATTTTGCATTGTTATTTTCTTGTAAATGGTATTATTTCTAAGTTTTATGTATGGCCCAGTAACATAAGATGTATATTGGTGAATGTTCTATGTACATTTGTAAAGAATGTGTACTCTACAATTATTGGATCATCTAAATATGTCAGGCCAAGTTGGTGAGAATGTCACATAAATCTTCCTATCCTTATTGATATTTTGTCATTTATTCTATCACATACTGGCAAAGGGGTACTAAAATCTGATTTTAGTGATTGTGGATGTGTTTTTCTTTTCTTTTTTTTTTTTTTTTTTAAGATTTTATTTATTCATGAGAGACACACAGAGAGAGGCAGAGACACAGGTAGAGGGAGAAGCAGGCTCCATGCAGGGAACCCGATGTGGGACTTGATCCTGGGATTCCAGGATCACTCCCTGGGCTGAAGGCGGGCGCTAAACCACTGAGCCACCCAGGGATCCCTGGATGTGTTTTTCTTGTAGATTTTTGCTTACTTACTTTGAAGCTCTGTTACTAGGTACACACGCACTTAGGAATTTTACATCTTCTTGATCAAATACCCTTTTTTTATCATCACAATATCATTCTCTATCCCCAGAAATACTCATTTTCTTCAAATCTACTTTCTCTGATACATAGAAATACTAGCTTTCTGATGCTTAAGTTTGCATGGTATAGACTTTTTTACTCTGTAATTTTCAGACTGTGCTTTCATATTTAAATGCATCTCTTGGAAACAGTATACAGTTGGGTCTTCCTTTTTATCCATGCTGGCAATTGCTGTCTTTTCATTAGACTGTTCATTCTGCTTGTATTTGGTATAACTGTGTTATAGGTGGATTGAAGTCTACCTCCATGCTATTTGTTTTTTATTCGTCCTCTCTCTTCTTTGTTCCTCCTTTTTGGTCTTGTTTTGGATTGAGTAATTTTTGTATTCCAGCCTATCTCCTACTGGCTTTTTTCTAATATTTTAAAGGGATTGCTAAAGATTACAATATGTATCCTTAATTCATCACAATCTACCTTGAATTGATATTACACCATATCATGTATAATGTAAGAGCCTTGCAACAGTATATGATGATAATTTTTATATGTTATATCTTATTAGAAACTTCAAATTTATATGTAAATATATATATCAAAACTCATCATATAGAACACTTAAGATGTTTGCATTTCACTGTACCATTTAACACACACACACACACACAAACAAAAGAAAACCTAAACAAACCTTAAGTTCCAGTTAACGATATGCATACTAATGTATCCAGGGATGAAGTTTGCTGTACACATCAGAAGATAAGAGGAATTGATGAATGCCAAGAAGAATGGCTAGATAGGTAAATATGTGACAAAACAAATATAATAGAACATTAATTGTAGAAGATAGGGCAATTCTTTCAATTTCTCTTTCTTTGAAAATGTTCTTAATAAAATGTAGGATAAAAAACCACTCTTCAAAAAAAAAAAAAAAAAAAAAAAAAACACTCTTCTGGGCAGCCCCCGTGGCTCAGCGGTTTAGCGCTGCCTTCGGCCTAGGGCCTGATCCTGGAGATCGAGTCCCACGTCGGGCTCCCTGCATGGAGCCTGCTTCTCCCTCTGCCTGTGTCTCTGCCTCTCTCTCTCTCTCTCTGTGTGTGTGTGTGTCTGTCATGAATAAATAAATAAAATCTTTCTCTTTTTTTTTAATTTTTATTTATTTATGATAGTCAGAGAGAGAGCGAGAGAGAGAGAGAGAGACACAGGCAGAGGGAGAAGCAGGCTCCACGCAGGGAGCCCGACGTGGGATTCGATCCCGGGTCTCCAGGATCGCGCCCCGGGCCAAAGGCAGGCGCTAAACCGCTGTGCCACCCAGGGATCCCATAAATAAATAAAATCTTTAAAAAAAAAAAAAAAAAAACACTCTTCTAATTTGACATGAAAATTAAAATTTAATTTATTTTGTAATGTCAGTTAATTGTATAATGACACTTAAGGACAGAAAAAAATTATGCACATAAATGTTGTTGGGGTGATGACTTAAAAGCTCTAGCTTAGTAATGCCTTGATCTTCTGAACTCCAGACCTGGCCTGAATCCTAAATTCACAACACCGTCTGCAAGGCTGCGCAAAATCTCACCCTTGCACACATTTTCAGTCTCCTTGAGCAAGCTTCTTCCCTTTGCTCTCTGCACACCAACCATATGAGACTTTCCCTGAATACCCAGGGTTGCTGGTGCTCGGTGAAGTCCCTGACACCTCTATGTACACAGTCTTCTTGCCTGGAATACTGCCCTCTGGCACCCTCTCCTTTCTTTTCTAAAAGTCATGCTCATCATTTAGGTTTCAACAGAGATATCATTTCCCCAGTGAAACAGTCCCTCATCTCCCAAAGTAGGTCAGGTTCCTATCCTGGAGGAACCATGGGAAAACACCTCACAGGGTGTGAACTGCTCTGAAGCCAGCACAGAACCACGGAATTTCCTTCTTAAAAAAAGCAGATGTCGCTAACAGCCTGTGTGTGACCTTCGTAAATTATCCTTAAGTAAGGCACTTCCCTTCTCAAAAAGAAGGAGTATGTGTTTAGATTTTAACATCTAAAAATCCCTGACTAAAAACCCGTTTTGGTTTAGAAAGAATGCTGGCTTGCTTTTTATGTTATATAATAAGAAGAGCAATGCTTCCCTTCCATGCCCTAAATGAAGTAAGAGAGCTGTGACTATTAGCCATGAACCATAGCTTCTGCCCTAAGGAAGCAATGCAACAGAGTCAGAACAAGCTAGGAGGAAGCTGAGGCTAAAGTCAGGAAAGCCACTTATGAGGCCACTGCAAAAGCTCAAAGGCCTGAATTAGAGCAATGAAAATGGAAAAAGAGAGAAAGTGACAGGTTGGAGAAGAAGAATATTCTGGTCTTGCCACTGGATATGTGGAGGGTGGGTGAGGAACACCTGAGTGAAAGGATGGATTTGGGGACTCATTTATCCCCAGGCACCACAGCTTTGGGATGTCAGTAATGTTAAGTCCTAAACTGCATAACATTTAGGTCTTCACTTCCATCTCCCCACAAGTACCACAACCCCAAATTCCCAATCTGGCAAATGTTTATGATCTATAATAATAAGCACTGAAAATAACACAGAATGAATTCATTAAAAGTTCTGTTTTTGTGGAAATATCCTCTGCAATAAATCTCCCCTGTCAATTTTTTTTTAAATAAGACTGGGAACAATTTCTCAGAAAGCATCATTTTATATTATAGCAGAAATCTATTCTTTTGATAATGTTAGTTGAAGTAGCCACCGAGAAACAATCAATTTTGAAAAGAACATAGAGTACTTCTACAAAGATTTATTACCGATACAGATTTCTTTTTTTAACTTAATGACTCACCAGCAAAATCCTTTAGAATTGGAAGGCTCTGTACTTTGCAAGATTGCCAAATTGTCACTGATTTATTCCCCTAAATGTAATTTGAAAGAACCTGCTGTGTAAATCTGAATACTGGAAACCTGTAAACCAAGAATCTTTTCAAATCTACTTTTCCTATTAATGGTACCTAATGCCTAAGAATAGAATCACAAATTGGGAAGAATGTGGGGCTTTAGGGTGCTAAACTTCTGTGGGAAAACAAACAACAACAACAAAAGAACAAAAAGAAAGGGAAAAGAAAAAAGAAAAGGAGAGAGAATTTATTAGTTCCCGTTCCTGAGTTCCTGAAAAGGCCGGGGCACAGTTCACTTTAAATATGGCTATACCCAGGGCTTCAAATGATAGCACCAGGAATTTGTCTACCTCCACCTCTTAACTCTGCCTTCCTTTTGGTTGGGTTTACTTTCAGACAGCTTCTGAAGCTCTAGGCTTACCTCTTCCCGGATTAAAGTCTTATAGAAAAGAGAGTTCCTTTCTCTCTGAGCACATCACTGAACTATTTACAAAGGTGTAGGAGAGGTGTAAAGACCCTGCAAGGACCCAGAACCAATAATGGCAGAGGTCACAAAGGACAAGTGGAAAGAGATTGCCAGAATCCAGAAGGAGAGGGGTTACCAGTGACCTTTAGTTAAAGAACATAAACAGTCTGAGGGGTATCATAGAAGGAGCTGGAAGATAAATATCGTGACCACTTTCTGCACCAAACTGAGTGACATTGTTTTAGAGAATCTGGAAAGAAAGGGCTAAAATGACATAATCAATTGTTAATTGATATTATGAGGATGTGGAGTATTTAGCTTCCAATTTGCCTAATGCTAGAAAGTCCAGGGCTAGCTTTGGGAAATCCCATGCTTTCCTTGCTGGAAACTCCTGTGGGCAGACAGTTCAGAGAGCTAGTTTCACTCTCCTCACATGGACTTCCTGTATCCACTGGTTTCAGATTCACTTCTACAGACAAGCCTAAGAATTGCTCTTGATATGGGACTTTAGTATATGAAAAAAAGGGTGTTTCAAAACAGCGCAGAAAAGATGGAGTATTCAATAAATACCACTGGGACAATTGTCTAGTCATTTGGAAAATATAACAGTATTAGTTCCTTATCTGGTACCAAGATCATATATTTATGATCTTGGCAGGACAGAAAGCCTTCAAGTACAATACAAAAAGCAAAAACCATAAAGTAATGACTAGGTAAGATATATCTGCATATGTAGATAGATATGGATATAGATAAGTACATAGGTATTTATCATACAGAATGCATATAAAGAACTACTAAAGATAGAAATTAAAAAGGCTGGAGTGCCCACCTGGCTCAGTTGGTAGAGTATGGGACAATTAATCTCAGGGTTGTGAGTTCAAGTCCCACTTTGGATATGGAACCTACTGAAAATAAAATTAAACAAACAAACAAATAAATAAAATAAAAAGGCAAATACTCCAGTAGAAAAAAGTGGGAAAGAATATGAAACGGCAATCCTAAGTCTAGATTTTCAGTTTCATTAGTAATTATGGAAGTAAGAATCCACTTAACACTGATTTGCTTGGCAAAGCTTAAACATTTGTTTTATCAAGCATTTTATCAAATTTACACATACATATATATATGTCAAGGCATAGGAAAATTCTCATGTCTCATTCACTGCCAGAAGGAGTATAAACTGTTATGGCCACCTCAGCCAATGTGACAGTACTTTTGAAATTAAAATGTGTATTATGGGATCCCTGGGTGGCGCAGTGGTTTGGCGCCTGCCTTTGGCCCAGGGCGCGATCCTGGAGACCCGGGATCGAATCCCACGTCGGGCTGCCGGTGCATGGAGCCTGCTTCTCCCTCTGCCTATGTCTCTGCCTCTCTCTCTCTCTCTCTGTGACTATCATAAATAAATAAAAATTTAAAAAATAAAAATAAAAAAAAAAATAAAATGTGTATTATATCTTGGGAAACCTGACTGGCTCAGTCACTAGAGCACGGGACACTTGACTTCAGGGTCATGAGTTCAAGTGGAGCATAGAGCTTACTTTAAAAAGTAATTTAAAAAAATAAATAAATTGTGCAATTCAGTTTTTAGCATATTTATGGAAGTGTGCAACCATCAGCATTATGTAATTTTAGGACATTTTCATCATCCCAAAAAGAAATATCCATCACCCACCCTCCCCCAACATGTCTACTTTCTCTATATAAATTTCCTTTTCCTGGACCCTTCATATAGTATCATACAATATATTTTTTGGTATGTGTGACTGACTTCATTCACTTAGCATAAAATTTTTAAAATATTTTATTTATTTATTCACGAAAGACATAGAGAGAGAGGCAGAGGGAGAAGCAGGCTCCACACAGGGAGCCTGATGTGGGACTTGATCCTGAACTCCCAGGATCATGCCTTGAGCCAAAGGCAGACCTTCAACCATTGAGCCACCCAGGCATCCCTTTAGCATAATGTTTTTAAGGTTCATTTATGTTGTAACGTATATCAGCACTCCTTCCTTTTTATATAATATTTTATTATATGGATATACCACTTTTTAAAAAATTCATTCACAAGTTAATAGACCTTTAGATTATTTCTACCTTTGAACTACTATAAGTAATGCTGCTGTGAATATTTGTGTACAAGTTTTGGTGTGCCTATATGTTTTTGTTTCCCTTGGGCATATACCTAGGAATGAAATTGCTGGGTCATGTGATAACCCTATGTTTAACATTGTGAGAAAGTGACATAATGTTTTTCAAAACAAGTGCACCGTTTTACACTTCCATCACATGATATGTCTTTTGAAAATCGTGCCACAGGATAGGTTATGAGAGGCAATGGTTGTTTCCCTTTATGTAAACTACCTCAAAAAAAGTTTGTGTGTGTTAAAAGCAAAAATGAGTGAGTGAGTGAGTGAGTGAGTGAGTGAGTGAATGAATGAATAAATAGCAAAATCTCAGTTCAGTATCAGGTTGGAAAGTACCCCTGGCTAAGGGTGGGAAGGCAGAGTAACAGCTAGAACCTGGCCGAGCCATTGGCTCGCGCAGTCTGAAAGGGAAAGGGGGGATGACTCAAGACAATCAAGCTTAACACAGGTCCAGCAAGGAGACAAGTTGAAGCCAGGAATCCTATTTCTCTGATTTGGTTGGAACTCTACACGGTATTGAATCGAGACACCCGGAAGCATAAGGAAGATTATTACAAGTTGGGTCGTTTCAGGGCAAAGGGCCTGCTGAGGATTTGAACCAGGTGCGAGGGTTAGTGGAGCAGTTTTGAGAGCCTATCAGTCACAGCTCAAGGCTAGGCTTTAGACTCTGTATTCTGAGCTACAAATACTGAGCAAAGGAGATGTGTCTCTGTGGTAAGCCAGGCATGATGGGAGCTGGGTGGCTCTCAGATACCAGGCATGCTAGTGCTAGAGACCATTTCCTGACTGCCTTGTGGGGAGGGTGACTGTGACCAGGCCACAGCTTTCCTGGGACCTGGACAATATAGCAATATCAGAATTAGCACACATAGGGTAGGAGGGCTACAGCAGGGGGAGGCTGATAGTATACAGCATAGCAGTGACAAGTTCCAAAGAACTTTCTTCACACACTCTAGCTCATTTGTTCCCAACCTGGTGGGCTGGTTTGCCCAAGGACTGTAATTATCCCAAAATATCTCGACACATTGCTAAATTGCCATTTATAACTTCTAAGTTTTTACAACTCTTTCTTAAACGTACAGTTAAAACATAATTGAGAAAGCTCCCCAAAATGGGAGCCCCTCACAATAATATTCTCTAAATAATTGTTTAACATTTCTAAGTGTAAAGTGTTTTAAATGATATTTTATCAGTAAAACTATTTACTTAAGACTGATTTGCTCTTTGAGTTCCACCAACCAATGTAAAGTTAAACGTCCTGGGAAAAATCTGCACAATAATTCCTACTTTTCTGGGTTTCTTGTTTCCTCCGTACTTTCCTTTTGTGATTTTTTTTTTGGGGGGGACCAATAACTTGCTAAGGTATATTAAAGAGATTAAAATCCAGATAAGAAAATAAATCACTTGCTTCTAGTAAATAGCACTAAGGCCTTACATTCTATTCAACCCAGGCGTTTAGTAGATAAGGCCACTTGTCTGCAATTCAAAAGCACAGTTTCAAAGGAGATTAATCTGAATTGAGGGGAGATTTTTGGTTTTCTTCTCTTTAAATTCTGCTCAAGGGCGCTGTGTATTTTAATAGACCAAGAAATTTTTACAGATGTAAAATCGTAAGAAGCTTTCTCTGGAAAACCTGAGTTAACAGACACCACATTCTAACATATTCAGCAATGATTTGTGCCTCTTAGAGGCACCTTGGGCAGCTGGCTTGACCCTTAATCCAGCTCTGCCTGCAGTATTTACATTTTCGGTTGACACAGCCTCTTGGAGTAATAGATCCTGTATTTTAATGCGTGCTATATAAAGAGCTACTTTCTTTTATTTTTGTTGGGAAGACTGTTAGGCTTCAGGAATGTTACCTATTTCCATTTTTTCAGGATTTGAGAAAATAATCCATGATTATTCATCATAAATTTAAGACTTTCACTTTTTTTGGCAAATGGAATCTTTTTCATTTTTACCGCCATACATAATTCTCTCTGCCCTTGATCATTTTTAGTGTCCTCCACTGGATCTTTTCTAGCGCTATTATATCTTTGAAAAGCAGAGACCAGAACCCCATGAAATATTCATCATATAAAGTATTCCAGGGCCGGGTGCTCCTTCAATTACAGTCACCTCTCTTCTCTGCAAAAATCCCCAAACCTATTCTCAATCATTCCCCCTGACACATCTCCCAGACCTGTGCTTGCCAGAGACTGAAGTAATCCATGACTGGTCCCTCCATCTTGACACAAGCTAAATGCAACCAAAACAAAAAAAAAAAACACCCTTGAGACCATAAACTTCCCTTCATTGAATATTTATTGGAGTTTGAGGATGTGCCAGGCACTGTGCAACGTATGTAGAGGCAGTGATAGGAGGTGGTTTCGAATATTAATAAGAAGCAGGAGTACTTAGGAAACATGCAGTCTACTGGAGGAGGCATATGAATTAAAAATTATATATCTCGGGGCACCTGGCTGGCTCAGTTGGTAGACCCTGGGACTCCTAATCTAGGGGTCACAGAGCCCCTCACTGGGCTTTGAGCTTACTTTTAAAAAAATTATGTATCTATATGTAAATGCTGTGGGTCTCAAGCCATCTCTAGGAAGTTGTGCTCCTTTCCTGTTACTGCTAAAACAAATTACCACATACTTAGTGGCTTAATTCAACACAAGGGTATTCTCTTACTGTTTGCGAGATCTGAAGTCAGAAATGAGTCCTAAGGGATAAAATTAAGGTGTTATTTAAGAAACAAAACAGATGAACATATGGAAAGGGGAAAAATGAGAGAGAGAGAGAGAAATCATGAGACTCTTAACAGAGAACAAACTGAGGGTTGATGTAGGGTGGGGATGGGCTGGATGGATGGGTGATGGATATCAAGGAGGGCACTTGTGATGAGCACTGGGTATTGTATGTAAGTGATTAATCACTAAATTCTACTCCTGAAATCCATATTATCCTATATGTTAACCAACTAGAATTTTTTTTTTTTAATGGAAAAACAAAATAAGGTATCGACAAGGTTAGTTCTTCCTCCTGGAGATTCTGGAGGTAATTCCTTATCTCTTCCAGCTTTCAGAGGCTGCTAGCATTCTTTGGCTTGTGGCTGCATCACTCCAATCTCTGCTTCCATTAGCACATTACCCTCTCCTCCTTTCTCTGACTGTCCCACCTTCTTTGTGTAAGGAATCTTGTGATCACACCAGACTCACTTGGATAATCCAGGATACTCCCCCATCTCACGTCACTTAATTTCATCTG
Organism: Canis lupus baileyi; assembly: GCF_048164855.1. NCBI lineage: Eukaryota > Metazoa > Chordata > Mammalia > Carnivora > Canidae > Canis > Canis lupus. The sequence goes on along the minus strand of NC_132844.1, from coordinate 24,278,218 downwards.
CAAAGTCCCTTTACCATGTGAAATCACATATTCATAGGTTCCAGGGATTAGGATGTAGACATCTTTGGGGGGCCACCGTTCAACCTACCACTGAAGGCAAGAGAGCAATGATTGAAAATGACACACTTCAATATTGAGTACTAGTAATAGGTCACTTTTATTTGGCCTTTGTTCTGTGCCAGGCACCTTCCGAAGCACTACTCATGTACTTTTCTCCTTCAGTCATCACACCAGCCCTTGGAGGCAGCGTCTACTCTTTTCCCCACTTTACAGATGAGGCACCTGAAGCTCCAGAATAACTTGCCCTGGACTCCCGCCCCTCCCCCCCCCCCCCCCCCCCCCCCCCGCCGCCAGCAAGCATAGGAGTCAGCATTCAGATGCAGCTGTCTGCCCTACAGTCTTTGCTCCAAAGCACTAATAAAAAGAGAAATGAAGAAGAAGGACATTCCAGGACAAGAATATAGTGTATTGGGCAGCCCGGGTGGCTCAGCGGTTTAGCACTGCCTTCAGCCTGTGAGGGTCTGATCCTGGAGACCCGGGATCGAGTCCCACGTCGGGCTCCCTGCATAGAGCCTGCTTCTCCCTCTGCCTGTGTCTCTGCCTCTCTCTCTGTGTCTCTCATGAATAAATAAATAAAATATTTTTTAAAAAATAGTATATTAAGAGGCCCAGAGCCTGCATCTTATAACTGGAATGAGGATATACAGGGAGGAATGATGGAAGACAGATGGGAAAGGAATAGGGATTGGACAGTGATGGACTCCATTGCGGGGCAGGCCCTCTCACTAATGATCAATTGTTGAAGGATTTTTTTTCCCCCAACCCACATGAAATGATTTTAGAAAGGAGAATAACCTGATCAGATGGTTGTTTGAGAAAGGTAACTATGGCTGCATTTGGGGAGTAAATGATGGAGGTGTGAATCTCACAACAGAGAGACCTGCTATGAAGTTTTTATAAAGATCCAGATAAGAGATGGTGGTAGCCTGAACCAGAACCTGGGGAGTGGGATTGGAAAGGAAGGTCAGAAGAGTCATAGAAGAGTCATAGAAAGGGCAGAATGGACTGGGTCTTGCTGACTACATCAGTGATTGTGAGGGAGGTAAAGAGGGCAGAGTTAAGGATGTCTCAATTCCTGTCATGGGAAACCGGGTGTCAGTAATCGGGATGAGTAATAGAACTTGCACATACTAAGATTGCACAAAAAATTCTCTGCTTAGATTAATATATTTAATTGAGGGCTTCCCACCGTCAGAGACACTGAACATTAATGACACAAGGTACTCGGGTCCAGTAGCCCACAGTGTCCCTAAATCCCAGCCACCTGGTCTGATCCTGTTACCACAACCTAATGGAACTGAAAAAGGTGATGTAACAAACCAAACTGCCCACCACCCATAACATAGTTAAAACTTGGGTAATCTCACTCTGTCACCAAGCACACATTCTAAGAGGACTTCAAAAAAGAATAAAGCATTTTTCTCCCTCCCCAGAGTAGGTTTGGGCAAACTGAGGACAAAAGACAAACATCACATGAAATAATGAGCAAAAGTACAAAAGACTTTATAATCAGGTGCTAAATTATGAAGTACATTCCGTTTAGAGGAAAGCAATGTTGGTTTTTACCCTCCTAGAATAGCCAAGAAAGATACGAATTTTAGTTGAGCATCTACTGCCAAACCACCACCCTAAAATGTATTGTGTCTCCCAGAGAAGGTAAAGGAAGTTCCCTTAGTCACATGGGTGCTTGCGGGCAGAGCCAGGGCATGACCTCGGGAGAGATCATCTCAGAGCTGGCGCTCCCCGGAAGGCACAGCAGAAGCTAAGGCTGTAGGGCCTGTGGGGTCGGCTCTGGACAGGCCCATGGGCGAGGCAGAGAGCAGCGACACTCACGTGAGGAAGAGCACGAAGGCAGGACTTGGCCCAAGCTGTTAATTATTCCAGAGAGGAGACATTCTCACTGGAGACTTTCAGGTCGCCCACCACTGCTGGGTGCTTTAAGCATTTCAGTTTGGCAGTAAACATAAGTAAAAAAAGTTTAGCAGTAAAAAAAAATTTAGTTACAGAGGCGTAAGCCTGGAATACTCAGTGCCGGCTCACGGCCTTGAATAATTGTGACAAAACAACAGCTGATCTGATGGTGAGGCAGCAGGCCCCACCCACCTCAGTACCCATGGGTCCCACCTAAGGGCTTTCCAAAGTCCATGGAAACAACACCAGCTAAGTAGTCAAGTTGCCACTCCCATCACACCAGATATGTATTTTATTGGTGAGAACGATGACTAACTAGTAGGCTGATTTATATGCCAGTTCCCACTTGGCCTTTTGCCTGACAGCAAAATTTACTACTGTCAACTAACACTCTTCCTATTTCAGTATTAAAAATTGTTACACTCTCAGCAGTAAAGCACATCCAGCCAAGTGACAAGCAAAGAACTGTTAGGGAGAAGTACACAGACAATATGGGCTGGACTTTGCCAGGAAGAACAAGAGCACATACGGGCCAAGAAGTGTTGCAAGGAAGGAATTTTCTAGAGTGTTATGCAAACCCCAGTTATTATCCCGGGCAATGTTGCAATTTCACTTCTGGTTTATATTAACTAGTACTAGAAACACAGAAGGGGTGACCTAATTCTTTTCCTGCGGATTTTCCTTTTATTAGAGCTGTACTCTGGTAGGCTGCTTAACTTACTAATTTTTTTCTTTTTTTTTTTATTTATTTATGATAGTCACAGAGAGAGAGAGAGAGAGGTAAAGACACAGGCAGAGGGAAAAGCAGGCTCCATGCACCGGGAGCCCGATGTGGGATTCGATCCCGGGTCTCCAGGATCGCGCCCTGGGCCAAAGGCAGGCGCTAAACCGCTGCGCCACCCAGGGATCCCTTAACTTACTAATTTTTAAAAAATCAACATTACTGACTTAAATTTTCAAATATATCATTACAGTATCTAATAAATGTAAATTCCTTTCTAAAAGTTTTTTGAGGTGTAATTTTACATTCCATGAAATTCACCCATTTTTAGTGTACAATTTAATAGCTTTCAGTATATTGACAGAGTTGTGCAAATACCACCACCATAAGAATTCATTTTTGAGCTTTTTGTTTGTTTGAATTTTTCAATAGATAATTTTCAAGAGTATATAATAAAGGCAACTGGGTGGCTCCATTGGTAGAGCATGCAACTCTTGATCTCAGGATTGTGAGTTCAAGGCCCATGTTGAGTGTAGAGATGATTTTAAAAATAAATAAATAAAAATAAAATAAAATAAAAAGAAATAAAATCTTTAAAATATATATAATTTTCAGGACTAAGTGATAAGTGACAAAAAAAAATCCATAACCTAAGTTGTTAACTAAACTTGAATTCAGTTTTATTTGATTGGTCAGAGGTCTCCCACACCGCTCTTTCAGAAGCCTGTGTTTGAAGAAACAGTATGTCCTGATAATGTGATTTATTGTTCCAGCTCATCCTGTGGTTTGGCTACTACTTGATGACCCTGAAGTAAATGAGCACTGAGTTAAGAAGTAAGGAACATGTGGTAGCCAGTGACCAAGGGACTTCTAAAGTTACGAATGAGTGCTTTGGGAGCCAGAGAATCAGCTACTTTGAATGATTCTTGATATTACACATGGGAAGTCCCTTTGTAGGTCAACAATGTCAGGTATTTCTATTTTGCTTTCAACCCTGATTCTTTTTTTTATTTTTATTTTTTTTTTTAATTTATGATAGTCACACAGAGAGAGAGAGAGAGAGGCAGAGACACAGGCAGAGGGAGAAGCAGGCTCCATGCACTGGGAGCCCGACGTGGGATTCGATCCCGGGTCTCCAGGATCGCGCCCTGGGCCAAAGGCAGGCGCCAAATCGCTGCGCCACCCAGGGATCCCTCAACCCTGATTCTAATTCCCTTCACTCACCCACCTCTGTCCATGTGACCTTAAAGTGTGGAACAAAGCTCTTTCCAGTTTTTCCCTTTTCCAAATGGATCTTCACAACCTGGATTTTTGGCCTTATTTGATTTGCTTTCCCTTCATGCTTGAAATGATTACTTACTCACTTTTCCTGTCAAAAGTCATCTTCACTGCTGCCTCTTCCCCTTTCTTCACAATCTATTATGACAGCAGATATCAAAATTTTTGCTCGTACTCAGAAATTTAAAACATGGTGTGAGGAGTTTCTGAACTCTGTGGTTCTGCAGTTAGCTAGCTCTGTCAGGAGTTGCATTCAAAATCTCAGTCTTAAGCTTTCCACTCTGACCATCACCTCCTGCCTTCTGGGCTGTAACAGACTGGCTCACTCAGGTGCCCCCAAGTCTGCTAGCTTTAACCACAAAATATCTCCAGAGGTCCACCAGTTCTCATCACCATTATCATTATCACTGCGGGCCAGGATTCCAACGCCTCTTGCCTGCACTACAGCTGCCTCCTCCTAACTGATCTTGCTTCCATCCTAGTCTCTCTATAATCTCATCTTAACACAGCAACAGAGAGATCCTTTTTAAATGTAAGTTATATCATGTCCCTCCTCAGCTTAAAATATTCCAAAGCTGCACTGGTTTCCTATCTCAAGCAAAAATCTCTCAAAGTCTTTACATGAACTTCAAAACCTGAATAATCTCATCCCCCTTATCTCTCTGACCTTATCTTCTACGAGTCTCCTCCCTGCTTTGTTCCCGACACATTGGCTTCTTTGCTATTTCTCAAAGAAACCATACTCACCTCTATTTCAAGGCCTTTGCATTTTCTGTTTCTTTTGTTTGGGCCTGTCTTCTCCTAAATAGCCTCATGAGTTGCTTCCTTTAATTCTCAACTGAAACTTTGCCTTTCAGTGAGGCTTTCTCTGACGACCCTATTCAAACTAGCAAAAGCCAAAACCTACAACTCTGCCCCTTTGCACTTTCTATTCCTCTTCTCCTGCTTTATTTTTCCCTGTAGAGCGTATCCTCATCTGGTGCACTACCTATTTATTTGCTTATTTTCCACAGTGCCTCTCTCTCCACTGAAATATAAGTCCCATCAAAGCAATAGATATTTATTGAATGAATTAATGAACTTAATAAATATTTATTGAATATCTACCATGTGCCTATTTTAGACACTAATGACATAACAGTGAACAAAAAAATAACATGCTCCCTGCCCTCATGCAGCTTGTATTTTAGTGATAGAGATGAACCATAAACAAATGAACATAATATATAAGTATAATGGTCAGTAGTGATACATGCTGTGAAGAAAATAAATCATTTAAAGTAATAGAGATAAGTGAATGTCATTTTAGAAGGCACATGAGGAAAAATTCTTTCTGAGGCAGCACTTGACAAGAGCCTTGAATAACAATAAGAGTGAACCCTATAGAGGTTTGAGGTAGAGGTTTGGGAGATAATTTCAGGCAAAGAATCCAGCAAGTAGAGAGCTCCTGAGTCCAGACCAGTTTAGCATGACCAAGGAAAAGCAAAGCCAATGTGTGGGGAGAGAGCAGGAAAGGGTACAAGTGGTAAGACAGGTAGTTGCAGAGGCCACAGTAAGAACTTGGGGTGTTTCTGTGACGATAGGGGAAGCCATTTGAGGGTTTTGAGCAGGGCAGTAACAGGATGTGATTCCCTTTTTTAAAAAAGATTTTATTTTGGGGGTGCCTGCCTTTGGCTCAGGCATGATCCCAGTGTCCTGGGATCAAGGCCCATATTGGGCTCTCTGCTCAATGAGGAGCCTGCTTCTCCCTCTGCGCATCCCCTCTCCCGCCCACTCATGCTCTCTCACTCTCTCTCTCAAATAAGTAAATAAATAAATAAAATCTTTTAAAAGAGGACACCTGGGTGGCTCAGTGGTTGAGCATCTGCCTGCCTTTGGCTCAGGTCATGATCCCGGGGTCCTGGGATCAAGTCCCACATCAGGCTCCCCAGAGGGAGCCTGCTTCTCCGTCTCCCTATGTCTCTGCCTCTCTCTGTGTGTCTCTAATGAGTAAATAAAATCTTCATTTTTTTTAATCTTTAAAAAAAAATACTTTATTTTTAAGTAATCCCTACACCCAATGTGGGGCTCCAATTCCCAACTCTGAGATCAAGAGTCACATGCTCTACAAACTGAGCCAGCCAGGGGCCTCTGATTCACATTTTAAAGGACAGCTTCGGTGCTGTGTAGAGAATGGACCCCCATATGGGTCTTACCCATTCTCCCATGAAGGGTGAGACCAGGCAAAAGGAGACCACTTAAGAGGCCACTGAAGTAGTCAGTGAGTGTTGAAGTTGTAGTAGTAGCAAGGAAGATGGAAAAAACAGATTTAAATAAGTATGTATCACAGATCAGATTTGCTGATGAAATAGATGTGAAATAGGAGGGAAAACGATCAAATGATTATCCAAGGTTTGGCCTGAGCCCCTGGAACATGTCATTCACCAAGGTGGGGAACATTTGGGGGAACAGATTTGAGGAAGATGGTGTTTAAATCAAGATCACCCAGGGAATGGGATATAGATTGAAAAATCCAAGGACTGGAGCCTGGCATGCTAAGGAAAACGAGGAGGATTAGATAAGAGACAAGGAGGGATGCAAGAGACATAGGACACAGTGAGGTACTGGAACCAAATGGGGGATGGGAAGGAGGTATTTCTAGTGAGAGGAAGTGAAGGGGCACCTGGCTGACTCAGTAGGTAAGAGCAGTAAGAGCATGTGACTCTTGATCTTGAGGTTGTGAGTCTGAGCCCTACATTGAGTGTAGAGATTACTTAAAAATACAATCTTTAAGGGAAAGAAAAGTAGGAGGAACTGACCAATTGTGTCAAATGTGGCTGAGGACTGAAAATTGATCATTGGACTTGGCAATGGGGAAGTCATTAAAGAAGTAGTTTCCGTGGAGTGGAGGGTGGGCAGAAAGCCAGATGATGGTGGGTCAAAATGGATCTGATAGACTCAGAATCAAGCAACGCCAATGAGAGGGCTTGGGCAAATAGTTTAACCTTTCTACCTGTCAGCTTTCTCACCTGCCTAAAGGGAATTGTAGCTCCTTGCTCATAAAATGTGGTATAGATTACTAAGGATTCAGAAATTCTTGAACTACAGGCAAAATCAACCTAAATGTTTTAGAATGTTCTCATGTTTAATGATACATGCTTTTAAAAACTGGGGAAAAAATATATATTAAAGCCCTACTATATAAGACAAGCACTTTGCATGATTGGTGGTTTGTTTATTATTATTATTATTATTATTATTATTATTTTATTTTAACTAAGCTCTAGGCCCCGCCTAGGGCTTGAACTCCTGACCTCAAAATCAAGATTCACACGCTCCACTGACTGAGCTAGCCAGGCACCCGGCACTTTGCATGTTTGATCTTAATATTTAATTTTGATTAGCCCAAATATAAATATCCTAAAGTGTTGTCACCATTTCTTTAAAAAGGTAGACTCCAGGGGCACCTGGGTGGCTCAGCTGGTTAAGCGGTTAAGCACGTACCGTCAGCTCAGGTCATGATCTCAGGTTGCAGGATTGAGCTCCAGGTCGCCTACCTGCTCAGGGGAGAGTCTCCCTCTCCCTCTTCCTCTGCCTCTTCCTCTGCCCCTAACCTTGCATGAGCTCACTCACTCTCTGTCAAATAAATAAATAAATAAAATCATTTTTTTAAAGAGTAAGATAAGACCCGGATATAAAAAGATCAAATAGTGCACTCCTCAGGCTCACAAGTCCTATCCTGTCCCTGTGCTTTAATAAAAACACCTTTCTGCATCAGAAATAATAATAAATAACAAACCAAATAGTAACAAAGGAAATGTCTCATTTTATATTCTTTATGTGATCCTGTATATTTCACTTTTATTGTTATTGAAGTGCTAGAGATCTTTCTGAAGGGATTTACATGTGACTGCAATCTAGGCCTTCGATGCCCATTTTAGGAAAAGTAAATACCCACTTAAGAAACATTTTCGGGTAAAATGACCTTGTGGAAGTTTTGCCCTCAAAACAAAACAAACTAGGGGTTTCTTTACAGACATGTTAATCCAGCTGCATACACTTTAATTTGTAGGACTCCATTATTAGTTTCTAGGGTTCTGTTGCATTTTGCCTTGTTACTTTGTAATGCTGTATCTTCTAGTAAAAGTCCTTGAGTTTTCCTCCCTTCTCAGCCTCAGGGTTCTGTCCCCTGCCTTTTCCGAGAGGGAGTGGCCCACTAGCCCCAGGCTCTACCTTCCAAAACCACCCTTTTCCTTTCTCAGGGTTCAGAGAATATGCTTTCTTTTTTTTTTTTTTTTTTTTTTTAAGATTTTATTTATTTATTCATGAGAGACACAGAGAGAAAGGTAGAGACATAGGCAGAGGGAGAAGCAGGCTCTCCCTGGGGAGCCCAATGAGGGATATTTTTGAGCAAAAATACTAAACGTCTACCTTCTGCTGCTTCTGAACCTCTGTCTTCCTTGTCCAAAACCTTTCATCATTTGGCTTCACTCTCCTTGGAGCCACCCTCCCAGATAAAGTGGCTTTAGAGTTGGGAAATTAGGCAAGCTGAGGGCAGACTGAGTACAACCCTGCACCGCGCTGCCGTGTGGTGGGAAGTGCACTGGCCTGGACACCAAGTGATCCGGCTTCTAATTCCTATCCCACTGGGAGATCTTCAGCAAGTCACATGTTCATCCAGGGCATCAGTGGCTCACGTTCTCTACGTGGAGAACACGGACCAGGAGTGCTGTCAGGTTCTTGCTATCCCTTTGAGGAGGAGGAGGACACTAAGGCATGGAGATGGAAAAAGTATCACAATAGATTCCTCTGAAGTGACGGAGGAGAAAAGAGTGGCACCGAGGATTAATTCATTGTTTGATTTCTCTTGGCAAAGAAAGTAATACATGGTGACTAAAGATGTGTCTACTCATATTCAAATTCACACTAAAGCAGTGTAGGGAAGACAAGTAGCACCTTGGTACAAATGAGGTTTTTCTTTTCATAAAACCAAATATGATGGCTCTCGATTGGCAATGGTTCAACTTAAATTTTTCAACTTCATGATAGTACCAAAGGGATACGCATTTGGTAGAAACTGTACTTTGCATTTGGATCTTTTTCCGAGCCAGCGATGTGAGGTATAATCCTCTGTCAAGATGGTGAGCAAAGGTGACCATTAGCTCCCAATCAGCCACGCTATCACGGGGGTGAACAACCAACACGCTTAACTTCTTGTGTATCCACACAACCATTCTGGTTTTACATTCAGTACAGTATTCAGTAAATTACACAAATATCCAACACTTTTGATGAAACAGGCTTTGTGTTAGATGATTTTGCCCAGCTGTAGGCTAGTGAGTGTTTGGGCAAATTTAAGGTAGCTAAGCTATGATGTTCGGTATGTTAGGAGTATTCAATGACTTTTCAATTTACGATATTGCCAACTTATGAGGGGTTTATTAGGACGCAAACCATTGTAAGTTGAGGAAGCTCTGTAATGGAAATTTCAGACATTTCTTAGAAATGCTAGTAAATAGATTTCTTGAGAGTCATTTTCAAAGTGGTTCTATCTCTTGGGCCTGGGATTAATGGGTAATTTCTATTTCCTTTTTATCTTTTTATATGTTCTCTGAATCTTTTACTAATATATATTAGTTCTGTAATCAGAATGGATACCTTTTTAAAAGAAAGAAAGAAAATGACTTTAACCATATAAATGGAAGAGAACAGGAAAGAAACTTAAAAACTAATAATGATGAAACTGACATTTATTGCATATCATTTATTATCCACTGGACAGTAACTGGCTCATTTACTCTCTCAACTCTGGATAAGAAGCTATTTGTTATTACTGCCATTTTACATATAAGAAAAACGAAGCAGAGAGGGGTCAAATAACTCTTTTAAAGTCACAGAGCTAGTAAATTCAGTTGCTGGGACTTCACTTGGATGGTCTAACATCAGGGCCTCTTCTATTTATCATCTGCCTCATAAATGATGCATAAAAATTAGGCATAGTTTTGTATAATTTCAGGGAAGATTTTTCATACTAATTACATTTTATTTAGGTTAATATTCCCTGAATGACACATTAACAAAACGCTGGAGGAACGTGGTTTGAAATTATGGTAGATCTGTGATTTAAATCTTGCTGTGGATAAGCCAGCTCTGTGCTAGAGTTAATGGCACAAACAACCTTCCGTCTATGCTGTGTTGATTCAACAAGGAGGCGGTTCTAATGCCTTAGAGGCTTACACAAAACAAACCTGTAAAAACCTCAATGCTGAGAAATCAAAGTTGGAGAACACCAATCACAAACAGCCAATGGGACTTTCTTGGAATGAGGCAAACGCTTAAGCTACAGCCAATTGCATAATTTCCTTGCTTTGTTTCTGCCTTTTCTTTATAAGTTTTTCCCTTCACTTCTGCTGGCAGAGTTCTCCTAACTACTTCTGATTTGGCACTGCCTGATTCCCACTGATTTTTGCTGAAATAAACTTTAAAAAATTTTAATATGCCTCAATTTGTCTTTTTTTTTTTAAAGTTTCTTTTTTAAATTTTTATTTATTTATGATAGTCACACACAGAGAGAGAGAGAGAGGCAGAGACACAGGCAGAGGGAGAAGCAGGCTCCATGCACCGGGAGCCCGACGTGGGATTCGATCCCGGGTCCCCAGGATCGGCCCTGGGCCAAAGGCAGGCGCCAAACCGCTGAGCCACCCAGGGATCCCTCAATTTGTCTTTTAACAGCTCTGACATTTGGGTCGTTTCATGTAGGCACCCCAAAGAAAGTTAAATGAAGGTGATTCAAGCTGCTAGAAAGAATCTGGGAACATCGGAATTGCCAATCAGTTTTTTTAGAATAAGTTTTTTTAAAAGGCATAATCTATCCATGGTACAAGATTGCATCTGCTCTGCAAACAGTCAAGGAGAAATCGCACCCAGGAAGAGAATGCTCATCACTGCTACCTATTTTGTGTGCACAAGACGGTCCCTGTCTCAACCAGAAACTTCAGCCACTTTAGGGCTTTTGAATGTTAGTCTTATTTCTCCTGTTATCTTTTTTTTTTTTTTAAAGATTTTGTTTATTTATTCATGGGAGACGGGGGGCGGGGGGGTGCAGAGACATAGGCAGAAGGAGAAGCAGGCTCCATGCCGGGAGCCTGACATGGGACTCGATCCTGGGACTCCAGGATCATGCCCTGGGCCGAAGGCAGGTGCTAAACCTCTGAGCCACCCAGGGATCACCTCAACTTTTTTTTTTTTTTTAAGATTTTTATTTATTTGACAGAGAGAAAGGGAGAGAGAGAGCACAAGCAGGGGGAGCCACAGGCAGAGGGAAACAGAGAAGCAGGCTCTCTGTTGAGCAGGGGGCCCTATGCAGGGCTTGATCCCAAGACCCTGAGATCATGACCTGAGCCAAAGGCAGCTGCTTAACCAACTGAGCCACCCAGGGGCCCCTCTCCTGTCATCTTCTACCTCCTAACTTTTCAATCAACTCTCCGGTGGCTAGATCCATTTCACTGCGAATCACTTCTCAGGAGACTGGATCACAGAAGTCATTTCAGGACTCATAACTGAGCAAAGACCTCAAGCTCAATAAATATTAGCTGGATGAACAAATCATTTCTGGACAAGCAATTTTTCACCTAATATCTCAGGGCAGGAAAGGACACAGAACTGCAAGATGTAAGAAAGATTACCTAGGGGTGCCTGAGTGGCTCAGTGGGTTAAGCAGCTACCTTTGGCTGGGGTCATGATCCAGGGGTCCTGGCATAGAGCCCCCTATCAGGCTCCCTGCTCAGTGGGAGTCTGCTTCTCCGTCTCCCTCTGCCCCTCCTCTTGCTCATGTTCTCTCTCTCTCACTTTTCCTCAAATAAATACATAAAAACAAAAAAAGAAAGATTATCTATACCAACCAAATCTGACTGGGGAGGGTAGGGGAGTTTGACAGAGTGAAAGACAACTTCAACTACCTTCATTTTGACCTCACTCTGTACTTTCTAAGTGATTAAGTTCTTTCCAGCTCATCTCTTAAATCAGGCAAGACCCACAGGGCAAAGCATCCCCAGATGGGAACCAAAATTACCCCCGAAGCAGTAAGGACTGCCCTGAGCCAGCAAGACCCCATGTGACTGGCCCCAAGATAAGTATCACTTTGACCTTCACTGCCCCCTGCACTTTCCCACCCACCTTTGTCCCACATTTTCCTTATGTAAACCTGGAAGTATTTTCAGCACTTTGGCGACAGTCTGAGACTCTAGTCGGCTGTCCTCGGGGTGTCGGCCTCACTGAAATAACCTCCTTTCTTGTTTCACTGCCACTCATTTGTCTGCCTTTGAATTTTGTCAGTAGTCAGTGGCCCAACCTGCTCTGTGTGGGACCCCCCTCTGTTTGCTCTTGTACCCCTGTATTCCAGCTACAAGAACAACAGCATGTAGAAACTGGTTTGCAATATACTGATGGGTCATTTCTGGACAGTCAATTGGGCCACATGAGATTGGGGCTCTCTTTCTTTCTTATCCTGTCTGAAAGCCAGAACTTTTCCAGGATGAAGATCCCCCTCTTTCCCCTATCATTATTTTCCTTTATAGACCTCTCTCTCTCTCTCTCTTTTTTTTTTTTTTTTGATTTTATTTATTTATTTGAGAGAGACAGAGCGTGAGCTGGGTGGGTGGAAGGGCAGAGAGAGAGGGAGAAGCAGACTCCCCCCTGAGCAGGGCTTGATCCCTGGACTCTGAAATCATGACTGAGCTGAAGGCAGATGTTTAACTGACTGAGCTATTCAGGAGCTCCTCTCTTTTCTTAAAGATATTTTTATTTTTAAGTAATCTCTACATCCAGTGTGGGGCCCGAACTCAACCCCAAGATCAAGAGTCTCATACTCCACTGACTGAGCCAGCCAGGCACCTCAGCCCTCTCCTTCTTGCATTAATGTTGTACGTGTAAGTGCAGATCTCTGCTTTTCCCTTCCAGGTGACCTAAGTGGCAAAGAAGGTGGGAACCAATTCCTCTTGGAGAAAAGACCTGTCTATCCTGTTCTCTTTTCTCTCTGGTATCTCCTTCTCTTCATCTTACTGTCTTCCATGTGACTAGTTGGTAATAATATTTGGGTTTAGGGTTAAGGAGAAGGGTCTAATTGAGTCATTCTTGCCAGAATTCCCTGCCTCAGGGTTTCATACACAAGCTCAGCAACAATAGAATAAAGTATTCTACTCTTCTAACTTAACATAGTCTCATCCCAGGTAATAACTCCCGCTTAGAGCTGTTTCTCTCCTTTTTCTTCCTTCAGAAGTTGTCTGGAAGGCGGTGCTTAGGTGACCTCATGATTTCTCAGAGCCCATGTTCCCTGGATCATCACTACCTTGTCCTGCCAGGATGCTAGTCTGGTCTTGTTCCTGAGCTGCCAGTCATAAGGTCTGCTTTCCTGGTTCTTCTCCTGCCCCAACTGTGGCTGGCAAGAACTTTTCTTGCATCATATCTCCCTCCTTACCAGGATGGAATGTGTCAACACCTACTTTCCAGAGGCCTACTAGCAGAATGGCTTACCTGGAAACATATATCACTTTTGGTAACCCTGCTGGGGAAAGAACCTAGAATTTGGGATTACCCCCAGTACTTCAAAAAGTCAAGCCCTTACAGGGCTTTCTTTCTCGCTATACTCTTATATTCTCCTCATATATCCCAGTAATATGTTCAGGGATTTTCTGTTTTGCTTACCGTTGGAACCCCAATGTCTAAATAGTACATGGCACATAGTAGGTACTCAATAAGTATCTGTGGAATGAGTGAATGGTTGATCACATCTTCCATGTATGGATTTATCCAGGTCGGCTGTCAGAGGCAATCTTACTTCCCTTGCCTACAGATGGTCACAGAGCAGCACATGGAAGCTCAAGTGTTGCCAACAGCACGCACTAGCTCAGAGGTGGAAGCTGAGGCAGGAGGGCTTGGTGAGGTCTCTCAAAGAACAAGAATAAGAAGAAACAGGGGCCAAGAGTAGCCATAAAGGAGCAATTCTCAAACTTTTACTTCTCAGGACCAGGACCGCTCTATAATAAGCTTTAAAAATTATTAAGGGGGATCCCTGGGTGGCGCAGCGGTTTGGCGCCTGCCTTTGGCCCAGGGCGCGATCCTGGAGACCCGGGATCGAATCCCACGTCGGGCTCCCGGTGCATGGAGCCTGCTTCTCCCTCCTCCTGTGTCTCTGCCTCTTTCTCTCTCTCTATGTCTATCATGAATAAATAAATAAATCTTTAAAAAAAAAAAAAAAGAAAAGAGAAAAAAAATAAAAATAAAAATAAAAATTATTAAGGGCTCTCAGAAGCTCTCTTACAGGGACTAAATCAATATGAAAATTGAAACAAAATTTAAAAAATATTATTTCGTTAAAAACTTAACAAAAAAACACATTACATGTTAGCATAAATAACATTTCCATCTGGGGCACCTGGTTGGCTCAGTGAGTGGAGTGTGTGACTCTTGATCTCCAGGTTGTAAGTTCGAGCTCCACGTGGGATGTAAAGATTACTTAAAATTTTTTTTGAAAGGGTGGGGGTGCCCAGGTGGCTCAGTCAATTGAGTGACCGACTCTTGATTGGGGCTCAAGTCAGGATCTTAGGGTTGTGAGATTGAGCTCTGTTGGACTCTGTGAAGCAGGGAGTCTGCTTGAGATTCTCTCCTTTTCCGTCTGCTCCTCCCTCCTGTGCTTGCTCACTCTCTCTCAAACAAAATAAATAAATAAAATCTTTAAAAATAAATAAACAATAAAAGATTTTTAAAAATTAAAAATTAGAAGAAAAAAAACCCAGCTATCTTTCCAAAACAAAAGTCACTGACAGGAGGGGTATTTACTTTTTGGCAAATTGCCTACATCTTCCTTAATAGAAGGCAGCTGCATTCTCATATCTGCCTCTGCATTCAGTCCGCTGTGATGTTTTAGTTGGAATTTGGCTTCATACAGACACAGAACGGGAAAAGGGAGGATCTTTGGGGCTCTGGGGGTTCTCTGACCACATTCTGAAAACTGCTGTCCTCAAGTGAAAGTCGCTGCAGCAATAATAATGATCTTCTCTGTTACAGAGCCCCCAGCCCTCCCGGGAATCTGGACCCTGGTATGAGAACAGAATCCCTATTTCTCACCCTCCCTCCCTCCGACCTCTTTGCTTAGGATTGCACAATTCTTTAATAATGTATAAAACAGCTGACAGCCTTGAGCAGGAAAATTAGATAAGATGTAAGTTCTTTGGGGAGTATGCTGGTCTTGGGTAGAAGGGAGTGTAATAAGAATCTCAGGAAGGGGATGAGGGAAAGAACATATGCATTTTCAGTCACGAGAAAAAAGGTTATAAAGTGCAGGCACATTCGTGAGCAAATATGTCTCGGTGCCTGGGCTGAAAAAAGGAAACAGTGACGTTCAGCCTGCTGGGTGTGCGTGGAAGGAGCTGGTATATGCAGTTACATCCTACCTCTGAATCTTCTTGGGCCTTGCTGGAGGCCCCAGCTCTATTCCCATTAGTTGAGGATCTGATGGAAAGAGAGCAGTCTACCAGGGACAGCTCTAAGCCTAGTCAGTTCTCAACACCGTGGAGTGGCCTTGCTACCGTGGTGGGAAGGCTTCAGGTAACACGTTCTGATTACAAACCCTCATAGGCTAATCCCACCATCACCACCACCTTCCCTGTGTAACTGGCAAATCTGCTTTTATAGAAGGAAGGCACAGCCAACAGCGATCCAGCACTAGCCCTTGCAGGCCGCAGATACCACAAGCGGCCCAGCTCTACCTGGAAGGATGTATGTGTGGATATGAGTGACTCCATACAGCTGTAGCTAGAGGCAGGAGCCACACCTTAGAGTATTTTCATAAATAGATGACAAGTCCAAACTTCATACCTGGAACTTTCCAAGGATTTTTTTTTTTAAACACTAACGAATAAACTTGCCATCTCTGCTATGCTCCTATCCCAACTTGTGACTTCTTTTGCATTACTGCTCTACCTTGCTGTTTAGGTGGCCCAGGATCATGACAGGCCTGTTTAGCACAGTAATTCCCAAGTCTCATACAGTGTTTGGTAGTAGAAAGCACTTATAAAGTTTTTAGTGAATGAAAGGTAAGTAAAGGAATTCTGGTGGTCTTGTTATAATGTGTACCAAAAGTGTGTGCTTTTCATACATTATGCCATTTCATTAAATTGTTCATGTAAAGTTTATCTTCCCAAGAAGATATAAGTTCTTTGAAAGAAGGAAATGTATATTTATGATTTTTTTCTAGATGTTCTGCACAGCAACCTATATCTACCCATCTTATGAGAGTGCTCCCTAGATCATTCTAAAGGACACATCTTCTCTTTTATAGTGTTAAATGCTATATTTATTTATTGTTTTACTAAAGAGCAGGAGCTGTTTATTTTTTTAAAGTCCCACTAATGGTTTTAGATAGAGAAAGTTATTAGTATATGGTCTAATATTATTCTTCATTATTCAGAAAAAGTCCTGGCTAAAAGACTTGCTTTACTACCTACTGTGTAACAAAATCAGACTATACATGAAAGCATATATTTAACTACCAGGTCTCCCACATCATTTCCAACCAAAGAAGCTCTGCTTTTATCTGTTTAAAATGGGAAAGTTTCCACAGATTTTTTTTAACCTAAATCAGGGCAGCAGTGCCTGAAAAGGAATATATAGTATTTCAGTGGAAAACTTGACAGACATTAAAATAACAAGATGAATAAAGTAATAGGCCAGACAGAGAAGTTTCCCAAACAGAAAGAGAAGATTTCTGTTTCTCCAGAAACTCACTTTACCTATTAGCTCAATGAAGAAGTATAAACAAGGATTGGAGGTTTTGTTGTTGTTTGTTTAATATTAACAGCTTTATTAAGATAAATTCACCTACCATAAAATTAACACTTTCAAAGTTTACAATTCAATGGATTTTAGCATATTTATAAAATGGCACAACCATCACTCCTATCCAATTTTAAGTCTTTTTAAAAATATTTATTTATTCATTTTAGAGAGTGATAGAGAAAGTGTGAGAGGGAGGAAGAGCAGAAGGAGAGGGGGAGAGAGAATCCTCAAGCAGACTCCTTGGTGAGCACAGACACCAACATGGGGCTTGATCGCAGGACCCTAAGATCATGCCCTAAGCCTAAACCAAGAGATGGCCAATTAACCAACTGAGCCACCCAAGCACTCTAATTTTAAAATAATATTTTTATTAAAACAAAAATTTCGTTTTGTTTCCAAAAGAAACCCCATAGCCATTAGCCATTCCTCCCTATTCCCTCTTCCCCAGCTCTTGGCAACTACTAATCTACTTTTTGTCTCTTATGTATTTGCCTTTTATGGACATTTCATATAAAAGGAATATTATACTATGAGATCTTTTGTGGCTGGCTTCTTCCACTGAGCTTGTTTTCAAAGTTTGTCCATGTTACAGTGTTTATCGGTACTTCATTCTCTTTTATGGCTGAATACTATTTCATTGTATGGACAGACCACCAAATTCTAGTGTATCCATTAATTGACAAACATTTGGGTTATTTTCACTTTTGGGCTATTACAAATAATGCTTCTATTTTATGTACAACTTTGTGTGTGTGTGTGTGAATATAAACATGTATTTTGCTTCAATTCTCTTGGGTATATACTTAAGAGTGAAATTGCTGGGTTGTATATAAGTATGGTAAACATTTTGAGAGATTAACAAGCTGTTTTCCAAAGCAGCGGAACCACTTGACAATCCTACCAGCAATGTATGAGAGTTTTAATTTCTCCATATCCTTACCAACGTCTGTCTTTTTTTTTTTTTTTTTGTAATAAGCCTAGTGGATGTAAAGTGGTATCTCATTGTGGTTTTTTATTTGCATTTCACTAATAATTAATGATGTTGAGCATCTTTTCATGTGTTTTGGGGCCACTTACATATTTTCTTTGGAGAAATGTCTAGGCAAATCCTTTGCCCATTTTTATTATTGAGT
Organism: Canis lupus baileyi; assembly: GCF_048164855.1. Lineage (NCBI taxonomy): Eukaryota > Metazoa > Chordata > Mammalia > Carnivora > Canidae > Canis > Canis lupus. The sequence goes on along the minus strand of NC_132844.1, from coordinate 24,260,302 downwards.
TTTAAGAGTTCTTCACGTATTCTGGATACAAGTCCCTTATCAGATATTTGATTAGCAAATAGTTTCTCCCATTCTGCTCATTCAGTTCCATGCTTAACTCTAAACTTTGGGCAAATTACTTAACTTTCCTCATCTGGAATGTAAATGGATTCAAAAGACTCACTTTTGAATTAGGATGCATATCACTGGGAGCAGGTGCCAGTGACCCAGAAGTATAAGTCATCAAGGGATTCCATGTGATTCTTCTTCTGAAATGCCAATGTTATTCAAAAATTTGGGGTAAGCAGAATCTTAAAAGTCTGGAGGAAAGAAAAACTGTATGTGCTGAGTAAATGGGAATTTTGACACTTGAGAACCTGGTGACAGTTGTGTCAAAGTAATCAAGGTGAGTGGACTTTAGAGATATAAATTATGCCTGACCATTGGAACCAGTTGGAAGAGCATGTGATTCTTGTTCTCAGGGTCATGAGTTTGCCCCCAGCAATAGGTGTAGAAATTACTAAAAATAAATACATAAACTTAAAAAACAAACCATGAGATACCACTTCATATCTACTAGGATGGCTATAATCACAAAAACAAACAAACAAAAAACAACCAGTAAACAAGTTTTGATGATGATGAAGAGAAAATGGAAGCCTCATACATTACCAGTGGGAATGTAGGATGGTGCATTCACTCTGGAAAAGTCTGGCGGTTCTCCACAATAAACATCTGATCACCATGTGACTCAGCAATCCCACTCCTAGGTATATACCCCAAAGAACAAAAACTTGTGCACTAAGGTTCACAGCAGCACTATTCATAATAGCCAAACGGTGGAAATAATCCAAATGTCCATCAATTAATGGATGGACCAACAAGATATGGTATATCCATGCAATGGAATAGCATTTGGCCACAAAAAGGAATGAAGTACTGATACACGCTATGATGTAGATGAACTTTGAAAACATGCTTAGTATAAGGAGTCAGCCATGAAAAACCACATATTATGTGATTACATTTATTTTATTTTATTTTTTTAAAATTTTTATTTATTTATGATAGTCACAGAGAGAGAGAGAGGCAGAGACACAGGCAGAGGGAGAAGCAGGCTCCATGCACCGGGAGCCCGATGTGGGATTCGATCCTGGGTCTCCAGGATCACGCCCTAGGCCAAAGGCAGGCGCCAAACCGCTGCGCCACCCAGGGATCCCATGTGATTACATTTAAATGCAATGTCCAGAAAAGGCAAATCAATAAATACAGAAAGCATTTCAGTGGTTACCAGAAGCTATGGAAGGGGGGAAATGGAGAGTGACTACTTATGGATGAGGATTTTTTTTCAGAGTGATAAAAATGTTCCAGAACTAGGTAATGATAATGGTTGCACAAGATTGTGAATATACTATTACTGAATTGTACACTCTAACTTGGTTAACATGACAAATTTTATGTTATGTGTACTTTACCACAATTTAGAAAATAATTCAGGGACAGGGAAAGGAATAAATAAATAAAAATTTAAAAGAATGCAAACTTCCAAGGATAGGCAAACTAATATCCTGTGACTTAAAAGAAAATCCATAGTAGAGACCTATTGAGTTGAAAGCACAAACAGGCAAGTTACAAATTGCTTGAAGCTTCGCTCACAATTGAATGGGCCAAGAGTGGTTACCAAATACAAGCTGGGTCACTCAGAGCCTTTTCTGGGAATTTAGAAGACGGATTCCCATTGTGGACTTGGCCATGGGACAGGAAAGAAGCCACACCCTAAGAATTACTAACTAAGATGTGTTGATGTTCCAGAGCTCATGTCTCCACTTATGCTTGGTTAGTGTTCCAATGGAAAGAATGAGCTTGACATTGTTACAATAAATCCCTTCTAAAAAATAAATAAATAAATCCCATTTTGCTTGAGTTCGTTTCATGGTCTCTTTTCCTTGAAACCAAACATCTAATCCCCATACCTAAGATACTTAGGTATTTTAGGACATTTAGGTAATATAATATCACCAATTGTATTAGGTTCCTTTTGCTGCTATAACAAATTACCATAAATTTAGTGACTTAAAACAACAGAAATTTATTTTCTCACAGTTCTGGAGGCTAGAAGCTCAAAAGGTAGGGTCACCACACTCCCTTTGAAAGCTCTTGGAGAGAATATCAGTTCCTTGTCTCTTCTAGCTTCTGGTGTTTCCGAGTATTCCTTGACTTGTTGCCATATCATAATCTCTGCCTCTCTGGTCATGTTGCCTCTTCCTCTTCTGTGTGTCCCTCTTACCAGACGCAGGGCTCCATCCTAGGACCCTGAGATCATGACCTGAGCTGAAGGCAGACGCTTAACCTACTGAGCCACCCAGATGCTCCAGCCTTCCAGCTTTGAGTGTCAGTCCTCTTTCTATCCCTTCCAAAGTACACCTGCCTTCAGGTGCTGTGCCTACTCATCAGCTTCTGGGGTTCCCACAGCACAAACAGGATTTTCTAAATTGCTCAGCAGGGTCCTAGTGCCCCTCTCAGTATGACTTCTGCCTAATATCAACCTTCTTCGTATTATTTTGTTTCCTTCCTATGCCTTCCTTGCACACCCATGTCTTTATGCCTTCATTTTCACTTTAAAATCCTGTCACTTGGGCAGCAAGTGGATGCATCTACATGCATCACTGAACTTGAGAACACTGCTTGAGACTTCTGGGACAGCTACTGTCTCCCAGCACTGCCCAACTTCCCAGACAGCTGCTCATAGAGTTTGGGCACATAGTCATCCCCTTCCACCTGGTAACACGTGCCAGCCACCGGGGGCCCAAGCTCGTACCTTTTGCGAAAAGATGCCACTTTGAATTTGCCACGGTGGTCTCCAGATGGGTTGCTGAGAATGGGCTCATCACACTTCAGTGGCCCACTCTGCTCGTATACCAGCCAGATGTATCAATGAAGGCCTGTGCCCTTGGGAGGCCCAGAGCCGACATAATCGGAAAGGACTGTGCCACTGCTAATGTCGTTGGTCTTCATGTTGACCACCAGAAAATGGTGCCATTCCCTGTATTTGGGGTCCTTCCTGATGGGAGCATCTGGATCTGTCAGGACCAAGGTGTGGAGTTTACCTGGATCAAGACCATCCCATGCAATACTGGTGGGCCGGTTCTTAACCTGGGCGGGCATCAGCACTTTGCCCAGCTCGTCGACCTCCATCCCGGTGTGTTTGACATGCAGCGCATGCTGCGGCTGCTCCTCCACTTCTTGCAGGCTCAAAGGCCTGGACCACTTGCCGAGGTCCACCGACATCACGGACCTGAGCAGAGGGAAGAGTTTCTGCAGACAGGACACAGGCCCACAGCACCGACTTCCAGCAGTCAGCAAACTGGCCAGAGAAGGCGTGGGCCCAGCGCCTGGGGAAGTGCAGGCCAACTTTCATATCTTAAAATAAAACACTATGGGGATCCCTGGGTGGCTCAGTGGTTTAGCGCCTGCCTTTGGCCGAGGGCGCGATCCTGGAGACCCGGGATCGAGTCCCACGTCAGGCTCCTGGCATGGAGCCTGCTTCTCCCTCCTCCTGTGTCTCTGCCTCTCTCTCTTTCTAGGTCTATCATAAATAAATAAATAAATAAATATTAAAAAAAAAATAAAGCACTAATAGTGCTAAGATATAAACCAATGACTTTCTACTCTGAAGATGAGGTTTTAGCTGTATTATTATCCATACCTCCCCATAAACATATATATACACAAATATTATATACATATATTGGCCTTCCCTATCCTCTTAATGTAGTTATAAGTTTGGATTCTATTGATATTTGGTGATTTGCATGTAATCACTTGTACTATGAATATATTTTTTCTTGTACTTTTGCTCTTCTTTGGAATTAATAATTGCCTTGCTCTTTCCTTGACTTCATTTTCTTTGCTTCATTTTCCATTTACCCAGCATTTATTCATCCCCAAGCTCTCTGACAGAAGCGCATCTCTTCTCAATTCTTTTGAACATATCGAGGATTCTATTGATTTTGTCTTTTTCTTGACAATCTTCCACTCCTCCCCAGAATCTTCTGTCTTCCTACTGCAGTCTGGGCTACTACACTCCTTAGGTTACCTGTATAGCTGTCACCCTGAGCTCATTTCTTACCCTTATCCTGGAAATTCCCTTCACCCCTCTCTTGTGTGGGAGGAGTTTCCTAGATCTCATGTCTTATTCTTTCTTGGTTTACTCACTTCAACGAAATGACCCTTGTAGTAGCTTCCTGAGAAAAACTGCATATAGAGTAAATGTCTTGAGCTGTTATGTATTTGAAAGATATTAAAAAAAAAAAAAAAGAAAGATATTTATTCTACCCTTATCCTTGACTGAGGCTGCTAGAACAAAGTACCATAGATTGGGGTCCCTGGGTGGCTCAACGGTTTAGCATCTGCCTTTGGCCCAGGGCATGATCCTGAGTCCCCGGATCAAGTCCCACTTCCAGCTCCCTGCATGGAGCCTGCTTCTCCCTCTGCCTGTGTCTCTGCCTCTCTCTCTCTCTCTGTGTCTCTCATGAATAAATAAAATCTTTAAAAAAAAAAAACAAAAAAAGAGAAAGTATCATAGATTGGGTGGCTTCTAAACAACAGACATTTATTTTTAAGTTATTTGCTACCATTTATTTCTTCCTGGACGGTAGAAGTCCAAGACCAGGGTGCCAGCCTATTTGGGTTCTGATGAGAACTCTCTTCTGAGTTCCAGACTACAGACTTCTCGTTGTATCTTCACATGGTAAAGAGCAGAGAGAGGATGCAAGCTCTCTCACGACTATTTGAGCGGCACTCATCCCATTTATGAGGGCTTTACTCTCATGACCTATTGCCTCCCAAAGCCTCCATCTCCTGATACCATCTCATTAGGAAGCAGAGATTCAACATAGGCATTTTGGAGGGACACACACATTGAGTACATAACAGGAGGAGACAGATTTCCTTTTTTTTTTATTAAAATATTTTATTTATTTATTCATGAGAGATACACACACACATGCAGAAGAACAGACACAGGCAGAGGGAGAAGCAGGCTCCATGCAGGGAGCCCGACATGGGACTCAATCCCAGGTCTCCAGGATCACATCCTGGGTTGAAGGCGGCACCAAACCACTGAGCCACCTGGGCTGCCCATGGAGACAGATTTCTAAGTTGGAATTCATTTATCCGTGATTCTTGAAGTCATTGCTCCATTGTCTTCTAGCTTCAAGCTGATATTTCAGATACTATTCCATTTCGGCTGTTTTGTATATGACCTATTTCTCCCATAAAATGATTGTTTCAAAATTTTTTTTAAAATTTTTATTTATTTATGATAGTCACACACACAGAGAGAGAGAGGCAGAGACATAGGCAGAGGGAGAAGCAGGCTCCATGCACGGGAGCCCAACGTGGGATTCGATCCCGGGTCTCCAGGATCGCGCCCTGAGCCAAAGGCAGGCGCTAAACCGCTGCGCCACCCAGGGATCCCCCATAAAAGGATTTTAATAATCAAGTCTTTTTTAAAAATTATTTTTGTTACCTTATTACCTTTCTTGGTGTAGGCCGATTTTCATCCATTATGTTGAGCACTCAGTGGGCCATTTCAATCTGCAGACTCATGTTCTTCACTTCTAGGCAACTTGTATGATTTATTTCTTTTTAAACTTCCTCCCCTCCACTTACTTTGTTTTCTTTTTCTCAAATTCTTATTTGGTATATTGCATCTCTTGAACAGATCCTCTCTTTTATTTCTTATTTTTCAAACTCTTCATCTATATTATTTATTTATTTGTTTGTTTGTTTGTTTATTTAAACTCTTCATCTTTAAATTTTACTTTCTAGGAGATTGCCTCAAATTTATCTTTTATTTTTTTCAACTGGAATTTGTATTTCTGCCATGATATTTTTAATTTTCAGGAGCTCTTTCTTCCCTTTTTTTTTTTTAACTGTTTCTTTTTTATACCATCTTGTTTGTGTTCTATAGATGTAATAGACTCCTAACACTCTGAGGCTATTAATTAGAGGGGCTTTTTACTCATGCTTGTTTTCCTTTTATTCCTGCTTGTTTCTTTGCTTAGCTCCTCAAAAACTCTGGTGATCCTTGCCTGACTTCTTATATTTTAGAGTATCGCAATAAGAAGTTGATTATAGGGCAGCCCAGGTGGCTCAGCGGTTTGATGCTGCCTTCAGCCCAGGGCGTGATCCTGGAGTCCTGGGATCAAGTCCCACATCAGGCTCCCTGCATGGAGCCTGCTTCTCCCTCTGCCTGTGTCTCTGCCTCTCTCTCTCTCTCTCTCTCTCATGAATAAATACATAAAATCTAAAAAAAAAAAATCTTGAAAGACTGCTTCAAGGGATGCCTGGGTGGCTCAGCGATTGAGCATCTGCCTTCAGCCTAGGGCATGATCCTGGAGTCCCGGGATCAAGTCTCACATCAGGCTCCCTGCATGGAGCCTGCTTCTCTCTCTGCTTATGTCTCTGCCTCTCTTTCTCTCTCTGTGTCTCTCATGAATAAATAAATGCAGTCTTAAAAAAAAGAAAAAGAAGTTGATTGTAAACTCTGTGTGCACGGTATACATTATTGGCTAGTGGACACCACTACAGGATGATGTGACTGGGCTGCATCTTAAAGAACCTCTAATGTTAGTGTTTAACCTAGTCACATATATATGCAAAATAACTATAAGTGGTAACTTACTGGTTAGGCCACAAAATCACACTCTTCTCTCCTCTGAAGCTCAAAAAGCTGGTGACATCATTTTAGATACGGCATTTATAGCAATGAGTCATATCTGGCTGTGAGTCATAATCAATATCTCGGAGAAAACTTGGCAAAACATCAACATCCCCACTTCATTCTGAGCTCCTCTGTGAAGTTAGTTCTGCTTGTTCTTCAGCTCTGCAATCCAAACATTCTTTTGGTCTTTGTATGTTCAGGAATTTTTAAAATGATATAACCCAGGGAATGTTAGTTTTCTTTTCTTGTACAAACCTTAAATTTTCAAGGATAAAATAAAGACATGGTAAAGATAATTCAAGCAATGTTGATCTGATCATTTTGTACAAACCTTGTTTCTGGATGTTATAAGGACATGAAATGTTCTTTCTTATGAAGAGTTAACAGAAACTCATTGGCCAAATCTCATTTTTCTTTTTATGTTCCGAGGTTACAAACTACAGGAAAAAACTATACAATCTCACTTTGGCTTGAAAATAACAAGCATTTCTCTAAGACAAATACTCATTTTGTAGCCTTTTATAGAGCCCTAGTGTCTGAAATTCTACTGTATCATATCACCTTAAGTTCAAAGTCTATAAAAATTGGAGTACTGGAATATTTTGTAAAAATGAAATATGCTCTTTTCCTCATGGACTCTTAGTTATTTAAAAGGATAGGATTGAATTGATTACTGTGGGACCTGAAGAATAAAGATTTGGTAGATTATGTTTTAACCCATTTTCAATTTATCTTAAATTTTTTGGGAGGAGTTTTCTATCTTCTGGAAATGTCAAATGAAATAATCAAAGATAACCAGACCAATTAGACAAACAGACTTTCATGTTTTTGCACTGAACAAGAGTAAGGATACTTTTTCTATTAGGGCTTCATAGGCAAATAAAAAACAACTTAACTATTTTAGAGTTCTTTCATTTTTGAGAGACAAACCAAAATTTTAATTCACTTGACTTTATTTTTTATTTTATTTTATTTTATTTTATTTTATTTTTTTAAGATTTTATTTATTCATGAGAGACACAGAGCGAGCGAGCGAGGCAGAGACACAGGCAGAAGAAGCAGGCTCCATGCAGGGAGCCCGACATGGGACTCGATCCCGGGTCTCCAGGATCACACCCCGGGCTGCAGGCGGAGCTAAACCGCTGTGCCACCGGGGCTGCCCTCACTTGACTTTAAAGTGAAGACCAGGGATGCCTGGGTGGCTCAGCGGTTGAGCGTCTGCCTTTGGCCTAGGACATGAACCTGGAGACCCAGGATTGAGTCCCAACTGGGCTCCCTGCATGGAGCCTGCTTCTCCCTCTGCCTGTGTCTCTGCCTCTTTCTCTCTCTGTCCTTCATGAATGAATAAATAAAATCTTTAAAAAAAAAAAAAAGTGAAGACCATCAAAAATAAAATCTTACTTAAAAAACGAAAAAAGAACACCTAATTCAGGATCCCTGGGTGGCGCAGCGGTTTAGTGCCTGCCTTTGGCCCAGGGTGCGAACGTGGAAACCCGGGATCAAATCCCACGTTGGGCTCCCGGTGCATGGAGCCTGCTTCTCCCTCTGCCTATGTCTCTGCCTCTCTCTCTCTCTCTCTCTCTGTGACTGTCATAAATAAATAAAAATTAAAAAAAAAAAGCACACCTAATTAAATCACAGCAATTTTATTTTCTCCCCAGATTGCTCCCTCCAGATTTTCATGTTCCTGTCAAGGCTATCATTTCTCTCCAAATCAATCAGATTTGAAAGTTCAGGAGCCATCTATTTTATTCTGCTTTCTCTATACCTTTTCTTACCCTCTCACACCCCAAGGCCAGCCTGGTCTCTGCTGGACTCATCTTGTCAGCCACCAAATCTCAGGCCTTTACCTCCATGTTCACCTTTCCATGTTCTTGGACCCTGTTAGCCTGAGTCCTCAGGTGCCTCAGAGCTGTTCTGGCCATTTGTCTCACTGCCTTCAACCTATTTTTATTTTTTAAAAAATATTTTATTTATTTATCCAACCTATTTTTAGAGGAGTTTTCTGCTTATTTGCCTAGAGAGTCAGGTAAGTAAAGGAATGAAATGAGCTGGCTGAGCACAGGTCTTATTTGAAAGGACAGCCTCCACTCAGCTTCAGCTAATTGTTGCTTCACCAGGGATGATGGGACAGTGTCACTAGAAATCCAGCTTCCCAAGAATGGTCAGAGATCCCTCATTTCCATAGGTTATCTCACTTCCTTTGGATTCCTGGGAATTGTAGGTACCAGAAAAGAGAGATATTTAGTTTTTTAAAAAAATTTAATTCTTTAAAATTAATTTCAATTTGCCAACATATAGTAAAATATGCAGTGCTCATCACATCACCTGCCCTCCTTCATGCCCATCACCCAGTTACCCTATCCCCATCCACTTCTACTTCAGCAACCCTCAGTCCATATGATAATTGGCTTTCTTCAACTGACTTATTTCACTTAGCATTTTATCCTCCAGTTCCATCCATGTTGATGTATCCTTTTTAAAAAAAATTTATTTATTATTTATGATAGTCACAGAGAGAGAGAGAGAGAGAGAGAGAGAGAGAGAGAGAGAGGCGGAGACATAGGCAGAGGGAGAAGCAGGCTCCAGGCACCGGGAGCCCGACGTGGGATTCGATCCCAGGTCTCCAGGATCGCGCCCTGGGCCAAAAGCAGGCGCTAAACTGCTGCGCCACCCAGGGATCCCCCATCCATGTTGATGTAAAATGGTAGGTACTCATCCTTTCTGTGACTGAGTAATACTCCATTCTATATATACATCACATAGGAAGAGAGATATTTTGGACCTGAAAGGTAGGTTATGAAATGTACTGGGCTGGCCAGACTTCTCAATGTTTGTCATGTCCACAGTCCCTGAAGTGGCCCTAAGTGGTTCCTTATTCACAGATGCCTCATCATCCTGGTTCGTCATCCTCGCCAAGAGCCACCAAGAGGAGGTCAAGTAAGAAAGTTCTGTTGAACCAAGATGATGATAATGAATCATACAATCTAGACCAATCCAAACTATACTAATCAGTCCTCTTTCTCTGGAATTTGAGCCTTAGATAAACAGTGAGTTAATTGGTAGTGCTAGTGGACGTGGAAATATATAAGAAACACAAACAGAAAGAGTAGTTGAATCACGGGAATGCCAGAACATTTAGAGTAAGGATCAACGAACATCTGCTAGGGGGTGACAAAATAACCTCCTAGTAATTAAGGTGCACGGCATCCTGAATAAATTTTGAGTTTCCAAACTTCATTCCAAGTCTGGTAGGCACTATACTGTCATTCCTGTGTCTCTCTTGAGTTCTGAGCATGAAGGTTTTCATTGCTCCTCTGAGGCCTGGTATGTATCTTGTCTTCCTTATGTCTATGTGGGCATACCCTTAAAACAAATACACCATTACATTAGGAACCTGAGTAAATTTTTGCAATGATAAAAACCTAACAATGTATGCAATGTTCTTTATTTTTTTTAAATATTTTTTAAATTTATTTATGACAGTCACACACAGAGAGAGAGAGGGGCAGAGACACAGGCAGGGGGAGAAGCAGGCTCCATGCACCGGGAGCCTGATGTGGGATTCGATCCTGGGTCTCCAGGATCGCGCCCTGGGCCAAAGGCAGGTGCCAAACCGCTGCGCCACCCAGAGATCCCTGCAATGTTCTTTAAAACAAGGCAGAGGGTGGTAATTTTAGTCAAACCTTGGTAAGTTAGAAAATGCTTGTTCTAACTGCTTCTCTTCTGTGGTCCTCTCTGCCTTCTCCATTTGTTTTGATGTAGAAAGTCATTCTGGAATACTTATAAGAACACTACCTAACTAAAAATACATCAATAAGTCAATAAAAATGTGCCAATATTGTAAGAGTACATTATGTCACACACACAAAACTGGCATTAAGGTATTTTTTTTAAGATTTTATTTATTTATTCATGAGAATCACACACACACAGAGAGGTAGAGACATAGGCAGAGGGAGAAGCAGGCTCCTCACAGGGAGCCTGATGTGGGACTCGATCCTCAAACCGGGATCATGGCCTGAGCTGAAGGCACTCACCGCTGAGCCACCCAGGTGTCCCTGGCATTAAGTTTTTGATGACTTGATCAAGAGTATTTGCAAGTAGGGATGGATCTGGATGTTCCAAGTTTTACAAGGAGCTTAAATCATGAAAAAGATAGTAACTCTGCAGAGTTACAAAACACTCTAGAGCAGGAATTATACTCCAGTTCCATGGTTTCAATATTTAAGGAAGGGGAGATAAAGTCAGAGTGATAATGAGAATAATAGGAAAAAATTAAAAGATAAAAAAAGGGAGAAAGGCGTAAGAGACAAAGAGGGACTAAAGAGATCAAGGTTAATGAAGTGATTATACACTTAATAACTGAGAAGACATATAAGGATTATACACAAGGGCACAATTGCAGTCCCAGTGAGGGGGTTAAAATTTCAAGATTATGAGACGGTTGGATGACTCAGTGGTTAAGCCTCTGCCTTTGATCAGGGCGTGATCCTGGAGTCCTGGGATTGAGTCCCACATCGGGATCCCTGCATGGAGCCTGCTTCTCCCTCTGCCTATATGTCTCTGCCTCTCTCTCTCTCTGTGTCTCTCATGAATAAATAAATAAAATCTAACAGATAAATAAATAAATGTTAAGTTGGGAAGACTACATTTATTTAGTGATGGGATAAATGTTTTAAAAGATTTCATAGTGATAGAATTAGAATTTTTAAAAAATCAATATAGACTCATGACTTTGAAATGCCTTCCAATTTTGTCCAAAAAAATGGCCTAGCAGTGATGTTATTCTAATCCCAATCTGCACTCCTGCAAAACAATCTCATATTCATCTTTGATGCCCAGACTTTTCCACTACTATTTTCTTCACTTAAAGGAACTAAGGTTGTTTGTAAAATAGCTCATTTTGTGTTTTGGTTAGAGAAAGATGGAGATCTTGTGTATTTAAAGCAAGAATGTTTTCAAAAATGTTTGGGAGAAGGGCTGAAGAAACCATAGAACCATCTTAAAAGGATTTTTATTGGCCAAGATCTAAAGATTTAATCAAAAAAGGGAAAATGATTATAGATGATTGCAACTTTGTTAATCTATGAAAGTCCATAATGATTCTCCAAAGGAAAAAAGTTTACAATTTAATGCCAGGTAATTTAGCTATAAAAGATAGGGTGGGGATCCCTGGGTGGCGCAGCGGTTTAGCGCCTGCCTTTGGCCCAGGGCGCGATCCTGGAGACCCGGGATCCAATCCCACGTCAGGCTCCCGGTGCATGGAGCCTGCTTCTCCCTCTGCCTATGTCTCTGCCTCTCTCTCTCTCTCTCTCTCTGTGACTATCATAAATAAATAAAAATTAAAAAAAAAAAAAGATAGTGTGGGGGACGCCTGCCTGGGTGGCTCAGCGGTTGAGCATCTGCCTTCAGCCTAGGGCGTGATTCTGGAGTCCCAAGATCAAGTCCCGAATCGCTCCCTGCATGGAGCCTACTTCTCCCTCTTGCCTGTATCTCTCTCTCTCTGTGTCCCTCATGAATAAATAAATAAAATCTAAATAATAAATAAATAAATAGTCTTTAAGAAAAAAGAAAAAAGAGTGTGGGGTACCTGGTTGGCTCAGTTGGTGGAAGGTGCAGCTCTTGATCTCAGAGTTGTGAATTTGAGTCCCATGTTGGGTGTAGAGATAGCCTGAAAAAAAAAAAAAAAACCTGGGATGCCTGGGTGGCTCAGCGGTTGAGCATCATGTCTTTGGCTCAGGGCATGATCCCGTGGTCCTGGGATCGATTCCCACATCGGGCTCCTGCATTGAGCCTGCTTCTTCCTCTGCCTCTCTGTGTCTCTCGTGAATAAATAAAATCTTAAAAAAAAAAAATCTTTTAAAAAAAGAAGATAGTGTCTGTGATTATACAGATATATTCGTATTTTTAAAAATTTTGTTTATTTATTTGAGAGAGAGGGAAAGGCATGCAAGAGAGAGCACAAGCAGTGGAGAGGAAGAAGAAGACTGCCCATGGAGTGGGGATCTTGATGCAAGGTCCATCCCAGGACCCTGGGATCACGACCTGAGTTGAGGGCAGACACTTAACTGACTGAGCCACCCAGGCGCCCCTAGATATGTTATTTTTTTTTTAAGTTGAATAAATATAGAGTTATATGTATGAGGTTTTTTTTTAAAATCTAAAACATATATTAGTTTACAAAGTATAGGCATGCCTTTTCTCTAATTGCAACAGTAGGGAAGGATGAGTAGAAGAAATTGGAAATCAGCCAAGCAGTCCTGGAAGAAAATATTAACTATACCAAGAACAGAAAGAACTGCTCCACATCATTTGTCACACATAACAATTGGGTAGAAAGGAGATCCAACATTTAATCAGGAGTGGGGCAAAATGATCAAGTAGAAAAATAATTCCATAATGTGTTTCACAATGAGAATATGCTAAATGTCCTGAAGATAGCTAATTTCCCCTCCCTATCTCATGAAAGGTGAAAACTTTCAATGATCCTATTAATTGTAACAAATGAATGAGACCAAATCTGATTGCAAAAAATGAACAACCTAGCTGAATATGTAATGATAAGAAACTGGATTCTGTAAGGTGGCCAAATGAAACCTAAAAACTATATCATTTCAGGAAAGGCATTAAGTTGCATTCTGTGAATGGCAAGGATTTAAAAGGTTTTATCAGCGTATGAAAGGAGAGCCAGCCAGGAGGCACAACCAAGCCTATGACCCAACTAAGATTTAAATTGGTTGAAACCCCAGCTGGTCTAAATAACATGCTTTTTCTTTTGGTTTTATATCTAGGACAAAATAGAATCAAGTCTCTATAATATTACTGTACCCCAGGGCTGCCACTGCTCCTTTGACACCGTGTACCAATAAGAAAAAGACATCTCTTCCTCCAGGTAGCCCCTGGAAAGATAGCTTTTAAAAGCAGAGTGAGAACTGTAGTTCAGGCCTCCCTCCCCCCTTTGGCCAGGCGCCCTCGTGCAAAGCACAGCCTGCATAGGTCTGCTGTTCCTTTTAGGAAGTTTTAAGAAATAAATGTGGTAAAATTACTGCCACCCCAGAAAGGTATAAGGATAAGAATCACAGAGACATTAACTTCAACCTGTGGTAATGGTATGTTAGTAGCAATTTAAATACCAATTTTGTCATTATTGTGAAATTTTGTGCATATTGTTTGCTTCTAAACATAAATCTAATAATTTCAATTAATATTGTCAGACTATGTTGATAAAATAAGGTTTGTGATCGATGCTTAAATGTCTGGGAAAGTTGCAGTTGTTAAGTTTAAACATTTTGATTTCCTAGTTGTGTTCAGTGTTTACAGGAATTTTATTTCATAGACATGAAAGATTAAAAATTTGGGCATCAAGGTAAGTATAAATTGGAGTGTTCCTCTTTTCACACGTGTCCCTTAGAGTGTGGACATTTAAGATCTAAGTAGTAATAGGTAGAGGAAATGGAAATAAAGTCACAATGAGGGGGGGAGAAAAATATTAAGAAAAGGAGGACAGAAGGATGATATTAAAGGCAGAGAAAGGGAGAGGACAGAAGTAAAATGTAAGACAAAAGCAATAGGAGAGCAGAGGAATTCAGAGAGCTCTAAAGGGTTATTGTAGGTCAACTGCTTATTTCATACACGGTTTTTACCTCTTTGTTCTTTAATATCTGGTTTACTTTTCAAGTGTTTATTAAAAAAAAAGGTGTGGGGGGGGCAGCCCAGGTGGCTCAGCGGTTTAGCGCTGCCTTCAGCCCAGGGCCTGATCCTGGAGACCCGGGATGGAGTCCCTCGTTGGGCTCCCTGCATGGAGCCTGCTTCTCTCTCTGCCTCTGTCTCTCTGTGTGTCTTAGGAATAAATAAATAAAATCTTAAAAAAAAAAAAAAAAAAAAAAAGCTTCCTCTAAAGAAACTGTTGACTTAGAAATAAAATCAAGATATGCACTGGGACAAAAGTCCTTTAAGAACCCTGAGAGTCAGGGGATCCCTGTGTGGCTCAGTGGTTTGGCACCTGCCTTAGGCCCAGGGTGTGGTCCTGGGGTCCAGGATCAGGATTGAGTTCCGGGATCGAGTTCCGCATCAGGCTCCCTGTGTGGAGCCTGCTTCTCCCTCTGCCTGTGTCTCTGCCTCTCTCTCTCCCTCTGTCTCATGAATAAATGAATAAAATCTTAAAAAACAAAACAAACAAACAAAAAAAAAAAAACAAAAAAAAAACCTGAGAGTCCTCCCAAAACTTTCTTTATACTTGGAATGTCTTGGTACCTCCATGATTAGCCCTCTGGGCCCAGACAAGAGCATCTGACCTTTTCCTTTATATCGTATAGCACAGATGAAACCAGGTTTGCCTATCAAAATTAGGCTTTCCTAAAGACTAGGATCTATAGGGACTATACCTGAAAAATAACATGAAATCCAATTATCTGGTTTATAAAACCTGGATTATTCTCTTCTGGTGATCCATTCCTACTCCCTGTCTCTTCATGGTGGGCACCATCTTAGTGCCCATCACCCAGGTGATCACAGCTCCAAGGCTACCTTTCTCAACATACAGGATCCAGGGTCTTACATGATGCCTACCCTTCAGGCCTATAAACTACATACATATCTAATAACTCTAACATTCACCCAAGAGATACACACAGATAATAATAGATCTCTTCCATCAAGGGCCCCTCTGAACTACCAGTAGAGAGTAGATTATTCTCCAGGACAGTGTGATATTAATCCCAGATAAAGCCAAACCCTAGTGTGGGATATGATGAAAAGAGAAGTAAGCATTGGGAGTTCAAGGGACTTTAGTCCTTGACCCATTCTGTGACCTTTAGATAACTTTTTAAAAAGATTTTATTTATTTATTCATGAGAGACAGAGAGAGGGGCAGAGACACAGGCAGAGGGAGAAGCAGACTCCCTGCAAGGAGCCCAATGTGGGACTCAATTCCGGACCCTGGGATCACGCCCTAAACCAAAGGCAGATGCTCAGCTGCAGAGCTACCCAGCTCAGCTACACCTCAGCTGCAGGTGTTCCTAGATAAATTATCTTATCTTTAGAGGCTTTATTTGTATGATAGGGAAAATAGAACTCATCTCTAAAGGATTAGGATTAGAATAAAATGAATTAGCTGAAGTGCTCTGAAAAAGTATAAACCCTTAAAAAACAATTCTTTAAAAAAATTTTTTTTAAACTCTTACAAAAACAAAAGAGCTACATTATTCCAGAGTCTCCATAATCTTTTCCACCAACTGTTGCCAGGCCATTCTCTTCACCTGATCTTTAACCCACTTCAATTTGCAGACTAGAGGATTTGAATTAAAGGCCCTCTAAAATCTTTTAAAGCCCTGGAAGTATATAGGTATCCCACTGGATACACAAAACTGAGTAAAATCCAGCAAAAATGATAAAACTCGGCAATGATGGAATGTCATATGACAAGTTTATACAGATCTTCCTCAACTTCCATCTGCATAAAGTTTTGGAAGCATTATTCCGGGTATCCCGTCTGTCCAACTTTGTTACCAATCATAAAACATTTATCGAGCACTACAAAGCGGAAAAATATTGGCTAGAGGCTACGATACAGCTAAGGATACAGAGAAGGGTAAGATTATTGTGGTGGTCTCCAAACTAAAGTGGCAGGTAGTTTGGATGATGTTAAAACTTGGGTCCTTGCCATCCCTGGACTGGAGTTCAAATTCTATTAACTTGCTGTATGATAGCCTGACAAGTACTTTTTGCTTTTCGAAGCCGGTTTCCTCTCTGATAAAGTGGGGACAAAATAGAGTACCTATTCCTTAGGGTCGAGTTCAAATGACATAATTTATGCAAAGCACAGTTTCTGCCACAAAAGTACTTGATAAAAGAGCCATGGTTTGTGTGTGTGAGCGCAGTGCGGAGAGACGATGAGCGTGGGATTTCCAGAACACCCCAGCTAGCAAGATACACTGCAGGTTGCAGAGCTGTTTCACTTTCTCCCTTTGAGACGCAAACCTCCCCCTTTGCTTCCTCAGTGCCAGGCACCGTTTCGTGATCCCAAAGTCTCAGAGTCCTTCAAGTATAAAGACAGTAACATTCCCACTGCTCAATCACGGATTTACGGGGAACGCTGTATTTGCTAAGGGGCCCCTTTCAATCAGTCACTCCCCTTAATTCTCACTCTTTTTACCGCGTTTAAGGAACAGCGCTTGGTGACCCGAGTAAATGAAGACAACAACGCAAGCCACACTTTGCCAAACAGAACTTAAATGTGGACTGATCTCCTTGCAATTGCTAAGAATGAAACCCCTATAACGTACTTTGAAACCTTTTTAAAAAATCCTAATGTTATTATTCTGCTGGGCTTGAAATAAGAGAGACTCCCCCCCCCCCCCCCCAACCAAGGTCAGTGGCTGAGGAGGCATCCGTGGCCTTGAGGTTTCCAGGTTTCTTTCTCCCGCCCCCATCCCCTTTTCCAAATTCGGCCTCGATCTAGCACTAGGACCCCTGCCTTCAGGGCAAGGTGCGGAGGCGAGAAGGGAGCAGGGTGGGGGAGGTCGGGCTGAAACGGAACTTCATTGTTCGCGGGACCGACTCTTCCCGAAAGAGCCCGTTGGCAGCGCCTGCGCAGTGCACGCTCTTTGTGCGGGGCTGCAGCAAGCTGGTTGTTTGTGTGTGTCTCTTGGAGGCGGGGGAGGGAGCGCCGGAGGGGGCGTGGCCTGCGCCGCCGCATCCTGATTGGGCTCTCGGGAGGAGGTGGGCGGGCGAAGGGCGGGGCTTCGGATAACAACACTCGGCGCTGAGGCTGAGGCTATTTGTTGCTGCGCCGCCACCGCCCGAACCATGGTCCGCGCTCCACTCGGGCTCTCTTAGCAGCAGCCGCCGCCGCCGCCCTGCAATCGCTGGCTTCTCTTCCTCCTTTTCTTCTCGCTGAGCCACTTTCCTCCTAGAGCTATGACCGTCGTCTCCGTCCCGCAGCGGGAGCCCCTTGTCCTGGGCGGCCGCCTTGCGCCCCTGGGCTTTTCCGCCCGCGGTTACTTCGGAGCTCTCCCGATGGTGACCACGGCCCCGCCGCCTTTACCCCGAATCCCGGACCCCCGGGCACTGCCCCCCACCCTCTTCCTCCCTCACTTCCTTGGGGGAGACGGTCCCTGCCTGACCCCGCAGCCTCGCGCCCCAGCACCTCTGTCCAACTGCGGTCTGGCTCCGGCGGGAGGCGCCTCTCGGGCAGCGCCAAAGAAGCGGCGCAAGAAGAGGGTGCGGGCCAGCCCGGCGGGGCAGCTGCCCAGCCGCTTCCATCAGTACCAGCAGCACCGGCCGAGCCTCGAGGGCGGGCGGGGCCCCGCGACGGGCCCGAGCGGAGCGCAGGAAGTCCCGGACCGGGCCTCCAGTTTGGCCCCGGGTCCTGCGGCCGCAGCCCAAACTGAGGAAGCGAGCCCGTTCCCTGGCCCGCTGCCGCCCCCGGCGCCCGGCCAGCCCTCGTTCAGAAGAGAGGTAAGGGCCGCGAAGGGGTCATGGGGGCTGCTGGGGGAGTTCTGGCCCTTAGGCAGCCCCCGCCGGGCTCTGGGATTCGGGGCCCCGCACGGAGGGGTCGGCAAGGGGGGGCCGGGGTGAGGGGCGGCTGTTTACTCGGGAGGGAAGTTTCCGTGACGCCCGCTCGGTTCCAGCCCGGGGAGCGGGGGAGGGGGAGGCATGCGCTGGCGCCGCTGATTGGCTCCCGGGACTCAGCCAATGGGAGCCGCGGCTGCGCCCCAGCAACAGCCCCGATTTAGAAGGCTGGCGGCGTTCCAGGGGGTTTCGGCGCTCGGGCGCGCGGCGGGGGGGAGGGGGCCCGCGGGAGGCTGACGTCAGCGCGCTACGTGCGCCGCGCTCCGGCGCTCATGAAGGAGGCGAGGCCGGGGAAGGGGCGGGCGACCGCTCTGGGCTCCCCGACGGCGGCGCGCGTGCACGGCCTCGGCCGTGTTGTGGGTCTGGAGCGGGCCGCGAGCGGCTGCAGTCGGGTTGGCCTTCCGCCGAGCAGCGGTGCCCGGGTGCGGCTCTGCCCCCGCCGCCACCCTTCTCAGCTGTACCTTTTTTTTTAATTTTTTTTTTTTTAACTCTTAAGAAGTTGGCAGGGACGGCTGCACCTGCAGTTCCTGCCTCTCTGGGACGAGAGCTTTTGCGTGCTCGCCTGGCAGATGAATACGGAGTTGCTGACCTTTTCAGTCTACTGTCCTGGGTTTTACTGATGGGAGGTAGTTTTCTTGAGTCCAGAACGATGAAACTTTTCTCTAAAGTTGTAAGTTGCGGTTGACGTTGAAGCCTCTCCATTGCCGCGCCGTTAGGTTAGGGTGAGACTAGCACTCCGGCGAGATTAAGTCGCTAACGAGCTTTTGAAATTGATCTGGGTAGCAAAGTAAAACCTGCCAATTTCAAAGACTTAACGGCCTCAAGAGATGAAAGTAAGTGGCAGCCACTCGTCGTTGGACGAGTATAGAGATTGGCAGCTTCTCGCTAGATTTGATCGCCGTGATTACCGAAATAATAGTACAGTTTTAAGATTCCAGGGCTCTGAAACCGTATCTGATATGCCGTCTCCTTTTGGAGACTTCTTGGTTCCTGGTTAAAAGTAATCTTTTTTCCGGCACTTACTGACCTGGAATGTTAGGGTGGGCGCCCGGGCATTTGTATTCTTGTCCAGCTTCCCTTCCACAGTACAAGTGTGAGAAGGGCGGTGAGCGAATGAAGCACTCTACTCCTCCATCCGGTCATGGCTTCCTGTAAGGATCACTAGTTAGGGAAAGCAGTTAGAATTGGTGCGGCAAGGTTGTTTTTTTAAGGTTTTATTTATTCATGAGACACACAGAGAGACAGGCAGAGACCCAGGCAGAGGGAGAAGCAGGCTCCATGCAGGGAGCCCCACGTGGGACTCGACCCCGGGTCTCCAGGATCACGCCCTGGGCTGAAGGTGGTGCTAAACCGCTGACCCACTCGGGCGTCCTGAGCGGCAAAGTTCTTAAAGGCAATTGTTAAAACAAGAGGTAGGGACAGGTGGAAACAACTTTTTAAAAAAGATTTTATTTATTCATGAGAGACACAAGAGGCAGAGACCTAGGCAGAGGGGGAAGCAGGCTCCACACGGGGAGCCCCATGTGGGACTCCATCCTGGGATTCCAGGATCACGCCCTGGGTCAAAGGCCCAACCGCGAGCCACCCAGGTGTCCCGGAAAGTTTCAGTTTTAAAGTTGCTGCTATATGTGTAGCTGGAAAAGATGATAAAAAATGATTAGTACTTAAATTTATGAAATTTTGTTTTCAGAAGCCGGGAGATAATTTTTCTGTGTACTTAATAACCATTATCAAAACACTTAAAATCTAGTTCCTGCTAACCAAATTTTTATTCTAGAATAATTTTGTTTTTTAAATTTTCTTTCCTGGATAATTTTAAAAGGACTTGACTAAAAGATATATAGTAATCTATGAACATAGGTTTTATTTTTAACCAGACCCAGTCAATCAGAATGAAAGTATGTGAACATCCTCTTGGCCACATCTTACTGTTTGGAAAGTAGCTTGTTACTCTTCCTTACAGTTATAGAAAGATGAACTTGGGTTACTTTGGGTTTCTTTCCCTGTGACACTTCTCCCTACATTACTTATTGGTGGTGGTAGTAAACTTAGATGTGTGCTTATTTGGTAAGTGCAGTGAGCCCACGTTGAAGCAAGGCAGTAAACTGAAGTCCAGAAGAAGAAAACATTAGGTATATGGTGTGAAGTTTGTGACTAATTTTTATCATGAGACTGTATTCACTTTTATGTTCCTTGTCTTTGTAGGTTTTAAAATCAAAGATGGGAAAATCGGAGAAAATTGCCATTCCCCACGGCCAGCTTGTTCATGGTATACACTTGTGTGAACAACCAAAGATAAACAGACAGAAAAGCAAATATAACTTACCACTAACCAAGATCACCTCTGCAAAAAGAAATGAAAATAACTTTTGGCAGGATTCTGTTTCATCCGCTTTAATTCAGAAGCAGGAAAAAAAGCCTTTTAAAAACACTGAGAATATTAAAAATATGCATTTGAAGAAATCAGCATTTCTAACTGAAGTGAACCAAAAGGAAAATTATGCTGGGGCAAAGTTTAGCGATCCACCTTCTCCTAGTGTTCTTCCAAAGCCTCCTAGTCACTGGATGGGAAGCACTATTGAAAATTCCAACCAAAATAGGGAGTTGATGGCAGTACACTTAAAAACTCTCCTAAAAGTTCAAACTTAGATCTCAGATTGCAATGTCTGTCGGTTTTCAAAATCTCTGGACTCTTGAAAAGAAAATTGGTACAGAAATGAAAATTTGCCTTGTAACTTACAAGTGCAAAAGATGAGTTGAAAAAATTACAACCAACAACTTGTATTATATTTTATATTTTGTAAATACTGTATACCATGTATTATGTGTATATTGTTCATACTTGAGAGGTACATTATAGTTTTGTTATGAAAGTATGTATTTTGCCCTGCCAAACGGTAGGTGTTTTGTATATATACAATGGAGAAATTTTAAGTGTGCTAAGGCACATGGAAGACCGATTTATTTGCACAAGGTACTGAGATTTTTTTTAAAGAAACAGTTATCTCAAGGTGAAGATCTAAATGTGAACAGTTTACTAATGCACTACTGAAGTTTAAATCTGTGGCACAATCATTGTAAACATGGGGTTTGTCTATGTTTCTCTAAATTGATTTCTGCGTTCTAATCTGTAATTACTGGAAAACTATTCCCATTTTTACCAAACTTAATTTCTGGTTTTTTGGTTTATCCATTCAAATTTAAGATACTTCTAATTTTAATGCCAACAAAATTGGTTGTACTCAAATTTTTAAATAATAATATAATTTGGCCCCCCCTTTTATACTAGTCTTGGCTCTTTGTGTGTGACTTGTTTGTGTGTCTAGGAGATGGATTTTAACTTAACATTTTACTGGCTTAATGTCTTAGTATTATACTAATTGTCTTTCTCTGAAATTTAAAGGGTCCAATAATTTAATGCTATTACCTCTAAGGGGAGGAATTCCCCATTTTACAATGGAAATGGTTGTGGTCAAAAGTACAGCTGATTTAGTTTATAACCATGTATTTTTATATAAACTTTCATAAATACTATTTGACTTACCCTACAAGTTCAGTGAAAGAAAACACTTGGTTTGGTTTACTAAATTTATATTTATTTTGAATGGTGGTTCTTGAACCAAAGCAAGCATAATTTACATTAAAATAGTAGATGGAAGATTTGGAACCTCCTGATGTTGGCTAAAAGATACAGTAGCTTATGTATTGTTACTTTAAAATTCAAACTTTGTTCTAAAATTCTAAAATCCTAATTTACCCTCTATAGTTTTTAGTTGTACAAAGCTAAAGTTGATCTTGAAACAAAAGGAAAAGATTTTTTAGTAATCAGGCATTACTTAGACATGAAAAGGGTGTTAACAGGGTATATATGATTTTCTTAAGGTGGAATATGAGAAAGGTGCTACTGTTCTTGCAAGAAAAGATATAGAAGAGACTCCTGTCTTGCACATTTGGTTCATAGGAGGGGAGACTTTCAGGCTGTACAAAGGTGATTTTGTGGGCACAATGTTAGAATCGTTATTGATGAGCTGTTATTGAAGCTAGGAGGGTATGAAAACTAGAATAGATACAAAATCTAAGCTAGTTAACAGAACTGGCTGTAGTCTTGTTTACACAGCTCATTCATAACCCAGCCAACTATTCTTGGCCCTGGCTATAAAAAGTTTCATTTCTTTGTAGAGAAAGCTATACTTTTAATAATATTACAATAAAGTTACATATAGCTAGCTTTAAAAATTAGAGAAGCTTTAACAAAATACAGTAAGCTTTCAACCTTGCAAAATTTTGTAAGATTTTTTTTTTTTTCAAGATTTATTTATCTATGATAGGCAGAGACCCAGGAGGAGGGAGAAGCAGGCCCCATCCCAGGAGCCCGAGATGGGACTCGATCCCGGGACTCCAGGATTGCGCCCTGGGCCAAAGGCAGGCGCCAAACCGCTGAGCCACCCAGGGATCCCCTTGTAAGATTTTCTAAGTAAAAAGTAGTTAAATTTTATAAAGGAAATAGATGTTCATAAAGAGGTTTTATGATTTTTTTGAGTGAACAAAATTGGCTAAATTACAGTATAGATGATACAGTGAAAAGGTTAATTAGAAAAGCTGAATAGTTTTGGTGTTAAAAGATTTAGCAGCCTTAATCTCTTTGGACTACTGTAACAGTACTAAAGACTGGATAGCTTATAAATTTGTTTCATTGGTCAGGAAGTCCCAGGATCAACGCACCTGCTGATGTAGTGTCTCCATTTCATGGCTCAGACATGGGGAGTCCTCATCGAGTCACATAGCAGGAAGGTCGGGAGCTTTTTTTTTTTTTTTAAAGATTTTATTCATGAGAGACAGGCAGAGAAGCAGGCTCCATGCTGGGGGCCCAATGTGGGACTCCATCCTGGGACTCTGGGATCACACAAACCTGGGCCGAAGGCAAATGCTTAACCCCTGAGCCACCCAGGCCTCCCTTGAGGGGGCTTTCTTGATCCCCTTTTGTAAGCACATTAACCCATTCATGAGGGTTCTGCCCTTATGTCCTAATTCTACTTCCCAAGGGTTCCACCTTACAATCCCATTAATTGTAGGGTAGGTTTCAACATTATTCACACTTAGTGCTGGCCAATCTATTTAACTACTTTAATTTTTTTTCTACAAGTCTTGAAACATTTCCTCCAATGTTCATTTAACTGGTTCTGTGGGTTTATAAAGCAATTTTGCAGTCACCAGCTTCAGGTGTAAATTTTAACTCCTGGTAGAGGGGGCTCCTAATTGCAAAGGGGCGAAAAGTTAATATGTGAGTGAATTACATGCAATGGCACTTCATTATGGAACATCAGTATGTGGGGTATTCACTGGAATTTTAGTATATTTATTTAAGATTTTATTTATTCATAGAGACAGAGGGAGAGGCAGAGACACAGGCAGAGGGAGAAGCAGGCATCATACAGAGAGCCTGACATGGGACTTGATCCAGGGTCTCCACGATCACGCCCTGGGCTGCAGGCGGCGCTAAACCGCTGCGCCACCGGGGCTGCTCTGAAATTACTTTTAGATAAATGTACAAATACCTCAACTAGCACTGATAAAGTGAAATACTAAGTAACACCACAGAACTTTTATTTGCATTAATGCTTGGTGTACTAAGTATTTTAGTGTACCTGTAGGCAGATCAAGGAAAAGTAATAAAACATCAAATCACACTAAGATTGACAGGAACAGCTCTTTTCAAACTCGTTAAAATACAAATTTTAAGGTGGTTTATGTAATTAGTTAAAAGACTAGATAATGTATTAGGCAAGTAATTACATTTTCAGGACCAGCATTCAGGTTTTTAGGCATACCATTGACCTTTGAATCACATGGGTTCAAAACTGCTGGTCCACTTAGATGTGGATTTTTATAGTATAGTACTGTATTTTCATGAGTTTTCTCTAGCTCACTTTATTGTAAGAATACAGTATCTAATAGAAAATATGCTAGGTGACTTACAGGCTTCTGGTCAACAGACTATTAATAGTTGGGGAAACAAGTTATATGTGGATTTTTGACAGCACAGGAATTAGTACACCTAAACCCCATGTTATTCAGGGGTCTACTGAGCTATGTAATCACCCCTTCACAATAATTGGTATATTTTAGTATAAAGCCATACAAATGTGGGACTTAAATGGGATCCAGTCATGCCACACTTGGGGAAAACCATTTGTATTTCTCTTCAAACTATCTAAAAAACCCACGTTACTTTTGTCTTTACCTGCCCTCTTATAAAAACCCTAAGTCAACTTTCAGCATTGAGAAGGAACAAAACCTAGGCTCTATTGCAGTGCTTCTGCCTTTCAGCACTAGGCCCCAGAATGGACCTGGGGCAGGGGGACATGTGGCAACCCACCCAGGATGGTGAAATTAAGATTGTGAGGAGCTGTGGTAGGCTAGACTCTGCATGCCCCCAGCTTATTCTCAAAAGTATGTATGTATGTATGTATGTATGTATGTATTTATTTATTTATTTATTTATTTATGATAGTCACAGAGAGAGGCAGAGACACAGGCAGAGGGAGAAGCAGGCTCCATGCACCAGGAGCCCGATGTGGGATTCGATCCCAGGTCTCCAGGATCGCGCCCTGGGCCAAAGGCAGGCGCCAAACCACTGCGCCACCCAGGGATCCCTCAAAAGTATTTAGATGTCAGGGAGAGGGTTTGGGTTGTCCTGGCTCAAAGCCACCCACCTCTGCCCTATCCCTGGTTCTAGAAATGTTGGGAAGAACCGTATTAATGGCTTGAAATTACAAAAACGAGGGCTGCTTTTGAGACTAAAGCCTTCAAGAAGTATAAAGACAAATTTTGAGTGGGGACACCAGTTCTAGAAAGAAAGGGAAAGTTTAAAGAGGCAAAGGAACTTTTTTATGCTCATTTTGTATGAAGTTCCATTCCTGCATGTAGATGCAGATACCTTCTCAAATAGTTGGGAAACCCATTTTAGCAGTTCAGACCATAATTTGAAAATTCCCTCAATATTTAGTCACCAATTTTTAGTTTTTTTTTTCTAGTAATGTGTTGTAAATATTAAACTAATGGGTTGCCTTAGAGCTGACCTCTTTCCCAGTCTGATTCCAGAAAATAGTTCATTCTTGCACAGGTTGGATAACATTTCTATATAAGATTCAAAAAGTTCTAAAAAAGAGTTCCTGTCTTTTGGAAAATAAAACTCAATAAAACTGTCTCAGCCACTCCTCCACAACCCTCCCCCCTTGTTTGACATTTCTCAGCTCCTTTGTGACATTTTGAGCAGCATGTCCATAATTTAATGTGTGGGGTTTATGTGTGAGGTATGCTCAGGAAATACAAAGATAATGGCAGAGCTGAAAGTAGTAGCACAAGTGGGGAAGAAATTACATGTGTAACTAAAATACAAGCTGCATTCCCCTTCCCTACAACAAATGCCTGAAGAGGTGAAAAAAGTAGTCACTGTTTCCCCCAGAAAGTAGTGACATTCGTGTGAGTAGGGGTTGTCTAGCACCTTAGAAGTAGTACTGAGTTGGGCCTTAAGATTTTTGACATGTAAAGAAAAGGAAAATAATTGTCAGAGGTAAAAGTGCATAGACAGTCGTGTAAGATAGATGTGGAGTATCCAGTAGTTGAAGACAAGTACAAAGAAAGAACATAAAATATATTGAAAGGTGTACTGTGTTAATAACCTGGGGGCGAGTGTCCTAATAAGAGTTGCAACTTTATTCTGCAAGCATGGCAGCCATCCAAGGTTCATGAGCAAAGGAAAGAGATCCCAGCTTCAAAAAGAAAACAGGTGAAAATATGGAAAACAGCTTGGAAAGGAAAAACTGGAGGAAAAAGGATTTGTCAGTTAATGAGATGAGCCTAAGGATTCCCTCTATAGGCAAGGACTTACTTAAAGGTTTCGAAGGTAGAATGAATTGAGCAACTGCATGGAGGGTAAGAAAGAGTTTTTAAATTGGGCAATTAGGGAAACAAATTAACAATGAGGGAACTCTGGAGCGGGATCTGAATTATAGATGCCTTTTGGATTTGCATGTAGAATGTGGAGGGGTGTGTAGGACATCTACGTGGAAATACACAGCAAGTAGAAGATAGGTCAGCGCTAGAAGTAGTTTGGTAATAGTGCACAGAAGCACTATTTACAACTTGAAAATGGAGCTGAAATATTTTGTCTTCCTGTAGCCTCTCTTCTCTCACAAGGCTTAACATCTTTACCAGTACTCTTGAGCTCATCCTGTCTCCTGGGGACTCTGAACTTCACCTATGACAGCAAATTAGTTGAATTAGTATTTCCTCAGGAGGCGCCTACCTGGCACAGATGGGTTAAGTGTTGGCTCTTGATTTGGGCTGAGCTCTTGATTGCCTGGAGCCCCACGTCTCGACTCAGTGCAGAGCCTACGTGAGATTCGCTCTCCTCCCTCTGTCCCTTCTGTTCATGCTCTCAAATAAATCTTAAAAAAAAAAAAGAAAGGATTTCCTCTCAAACTGTTAAATGGTGATTGGTTACCTACCTGTAAAAGCCTGTTAGGAGAGAGTTCCAATTCAAGTTCTGAATTGATAGCAGGGGAGCCCATTTGGTGAAGGGAGTAAAAAAGTTCACCTCCTCTTTGTTAGTCCAAGGTTTCAAACCAGGTAAAACTGACCTTTAATAACTTTTTTTATTTTTATTTTTTATTTTTATTTATTTATGATAGTCACACACAGAGAGAGAGAGGCAGAGACACAGGCAGAGGGAGAAGCAGGCTCCATGCACGGGGAGCCCAACGTGGGATTCAATCCTGGGTCTCAGGATCGCGCCCTGGGCCAAAGGCAGGCGCCAAACCGCTGCGCCACCCAGGGATCCCTAATAACTTTTTTTAAAGTAGTTTCTACACCCAGTGTGGGACTCAAACTCACAACCCTAAGATCAAGACTTGCATACCCTACTAAGCCAGGGTGCCCCCAACCTTTTATACTTCTCTATTTTTTGTGTGTGCAATCTCGTATCTCCTAATGACTCTCCATCATATTGCGGAATACATTATCCTTTATTCATAGGTTGGAAGGCCCCCCCAATTCCCATGCCTGTAGGCAATTGATACCTGCTTCAGGTATCAAAGGGAATCAAACATATTTACTTACACTTGTGTGTGGAAAGGCTGATAGTCCCATCATCCATATATATTTAAGTTTTTGAAAGGCATTGCTGAACTAAATGCATTTTAAAAATCTCAGGCCTAAAAATAATAAAAATAAAAAATCTCAGGCCTGCCTTGCTGAGCATCTGATTCCCGAGCTAACTCCTTTAGATTTCTTTGTATTTCCTTTTCTCCTAAATCCATAAATCTTTCAAGAACCCCAAAACGCAAGTTTTCAAATGGAAAGAGGATGTCTGTGTTGTGACATGAGATAGCCGAAGTGTGTAAAAAACATTTTAAAAAGGCATGTGTAATTCAGGAACTACTTGTTTCTAAATTAGGAAATTTGAGAGTACATTTTATAGAATGCTATTTATCAACACATTAACATTTTATCTTTGAAAGAAACCTTGAAAGTTACAGGATTCTCTGAAAGTATGGGGTAGACGGAGGTTTTTTTTTTTTTTTTTTTAAGATTTTATTTATTTATTCATCAGAGACAGAGAGAGAGAGAGAGATAGGCAGAGACACAGGCAGAGGGAGAAGCAGGCTCCATGCAGGGAGCCCGACATGGGACTCGATCCCAAGTCTCCAGGATGAGGCCTGGGCCGAAGGCAGGTGCCAAACCACTGAGTCACTCAGGGATCCCCTAATTTTTTAAGTTAGGGATCATCTATTTTATGCTTGAACTAAATCTCTTTTCTTTAAATCTCTTAGATTGTCTTGAATTATTCTCTGACAGTTTTTGGATTGCTTTTCATATCCTTTGCAATTATCTTGGAATTCTAAATTAAATATACTGAAATGTATAAGTAATGTTCCCAACACCCAGGAATTGTATTTGTCAAACTTAAGCTCGTGCTATAATCCCAAATAGAATTACAATTTAAGCTTTATAAAAGGTGTTGCATTTACTGAGGGTTCGTTGTTGAGATCTTGGAGTTCATTTTCTAAAGCATAGTTTATAGTAATGTTCCCTTAGTATAGAAATGGTAACACAAATTTAAAGTGTCTTGAGGAATAGTTTATCATAGACTACGGTGATATTAATTACAGTCTGAATTAAGTAATGGTAGAAAAGATGGGAGGACAGCAGAAGCTACCTACATAGAAAATCATATGCACATCTGTCAAAGGAGGCTACATGTTCTAGTCAAGCTCCATTAGATCATGTATTATGAATGTAGAATAGCTTAAAAGATACTGATAAAAAATAATGACAAATACTTCACTTCTCTAGCAATTTACTTAAGAATTTCTTAAGAAAGGATTCAGGAAAGTAATTTTTCCTAATTTAATAAAGTGGCAGAAAATGTGGTAAATCTGGTTGTAAAGATAATAGATACTAATCAAATTCCTTCAAAGCTGGTCATATATACATAGCTACCCCTAAATTATTACAGATAGTTCTTTTATTCTAATATTAGAAATTAACCTGATTAGTTGTCAAAACCAAATTACAAATGTATTCTCGGCAATCTAGAATCTTGAGCAGGGGATGGCAGGTAAAAGACATTTTGACTTTTGATTACTTCCAACATGCAAATGTTTGATTTAAATTGAACTCAAAATTGCCTTCTAATATTAAGATCTTTATTTTTTAAAGACTTTATTTATTCATTAGAGAGAGAGAGGCAGAGACACAGGCGGAGGGAGAAGCAGGCTCCATACAGGGAGCCTGATGTGGGACTCGATCCTGGGACTCCAGGGTCATGCCCTGGGCCAAAGGCAGATGCTCAACCGCTGAACCACCCAGGCGTCCCAGAAAAATCTTTAAATAAGATTATTATACTGTACTTAGCAACATCAAATCATAGAGAGCTTTGGTTCTTCCTATCAAAACCTTAGAGAGCTGTAATTCTGGGGATCATCCTATGAAATAAAGGCTGTCAGTGGTTGAAATTACCCTTACTCTTCAAGTGATCAGGCATTTATTGCTCTCAAATTTTAGAATGATTAAAGGGTTAATATCAAAGATCAGATAGCCCTTTTCCATTAGCTTTCCAAAGGTCCTACTCACTGTACATTCCTTAACCACCTGTGTCTATTAAGCTCCTATAATCTGATGCTTGAGACCAGACCCTAAATTTCGAAAGAGAAGAGAATTAGGTTTGTGAAAGGTATTCAGCTAAGGTTTTCTGATCACTCTTTAGCTAACTGGAGTATCCTATTTATTAACACTCTGGTTTTCAAATTTTTACTGTTAAATTCAAAATAATTGGAAAATACATGGATATAAATGTAACAGAGCAAGTAAAATTTACTGTTAATTGTAGAATTTAGGTAGTGGGGTATATGGGTGTTCACTGTAAAATTAATTTCTTTACTGAGGAGTTTTGTAACAGTCTTAATAGAATTTGGGAAGATTAAGGCTGCTTTACTATTCACTCCAACATTATATGTAAGTTGAGTACATGCCAATAATTCTAAATTCAATAATTCTAAAAGCTTATATGTAGCATACAAGCATAAAGTTTCTCTTGAAGTTGTAACTGTTAATCTCCTGTTTTTCTTTACAATTTCAAGTCTGGTTAGTTGGTTATCACACTTATAATAGAACGACTCTAGTTAACGACTGAAACACCAAAGCCATTGTAAACAAGAACTGAAAGATTAGAGAGAGGATAATGTATTTAAGCATTCAAGAAATGTATTTGGCTTATTCGGGAAATGTGACAGTCAACATTTAATATTAATGTTGACATAAATGCTGATTGCAGAAGCTTTAATCAGGGAGGATGAAGAGACAGATGGAAGCTTACAAAGATTCTGAAGGGGATTTATAATAACTGCCCATGGTGTGAAAGTTAAAGAAATTATCTAAAGTGGAACAACTTGAACTTCAAGCAGTGAAAAGAAATAGGTATGTATGACTCCCAAAAGAGAAGAAAGGGGATGGCTGAAGGGCTTGGTTAGCATTGAGGTGGTTAGGAAGTAGGAGGGCATGGGGATGTAAAACTCTTAACTCTTCATTGGTTCCTACTCTTTAAAGCCTTTAATGTTGAATTAATACCAATGGTGCTAACGGGAAGCTAAAAGTGTTTAAAATTACTCTGTAAAAGATGTAGTTCCACTTTCCATGATAGACTAAGTCATATAAAAACCATAACCTTTTAGTGAAAATAGAGGAAAGACAAAGTATGGTCAACGAAACCTTTTAGGAATATTTGACTACTAACCAGCAGGCCAGAACTCTGTATAAAGTGCTTTCATATGAGATATTTTAAAATAAAAGTTTTTCATCCATGTTTTTAAGTGTTATTTGAAAAAAAAACAAAACACCTCATTTAGTAGATTCTATGGTAAGAGGGAATAACAAAGTACAAAACAGTACCAAAAATGGTTCAACTTATATATCCATTAAAAATTTAAAGGACTATCTTAACAAAACTAGAACATTAATATTTTTCAATTCAGCTACATTTAATACATTAAGGCCAAAATCTGAAGATTTACTGACAATGATGAATATCAATGCTTTTCTATAAAATTCTTATGAAATCATTTATTTCACAATTCCTTCATTTTTAAAATACAAAATTTCCCAGAAGAGACTGACCAGTTGTATAGCTTATGTCAACTTTGAAAAGGTTTTCAACAGAATACTTTTCTCAAGTTGTGAAGTATTATTTTCACAAAGCAAATACTACCTTACCAATGTAACAGTTATGATTCCTAATCCACCCCGCCCAAGCCATTAAAATTCAATTCACTATTAAAGAAACAGGCTATTCCTTGGGGGTTGGAAGGCTTTTTTTTTTTTTTTTTTTTCTTTTAAAGACTTGATTGGTTGATTTAGGGAGAGCGAGCATGAGCAGGGAGGGGGCAGAGGGAGAGGGAGGGGGAGAGAGAGAGAGAGAGAGAGAGAGAGATTGAGAGAGACGGAGTGCACATGCACCCATGAGAGAGCCCAAGGCTGGTCTTGATCCCACAACCCCTGATATATAACTGACTGAGCACCCAGGCACCCTTGGAAGACTTACACTGAGATTTTTCTTGAGACTGAAGTCAACTTAACAGTATTTTAAATCTATACTATTAGGAAAAGCTAGGCAAACTAGAATGTAATTATTTATACTTTAGAAAACAGGTGGTCATAGCAATGAATTCTGTTTTCCTCAACCTACCTCTTTGAAGATATTTATAAAAAGTGTATACAGTACTTAGCCATTTAGTTCATATAATTATGAACTAGAGAAGTAGTAATTTCACTTCATGTTTCAATTACACTTTTTCTGAGAAACCACTCATACTACACATAAGATCAAACAGTAATGGACATTCAATCAACCCATTTCTATGACCAAGTGCTAATTATTGGCCAGGCATTCTCTCATCTAAAGAGACTGACCCTTTAAATTTTTTGTCAGTGTTCTGAAAGTACCTGAAATCTGACAAACAGTAAGATATTCTTGATTTCAATTTGTAATCTATTTACTATAAACATGTAGGTTGAATATAGTGTTTTGAATTACATGAAAGATATACTTAAAATCACTTACTTTTAAAAAACAGTAACGATCAATCTACTCAACATCCATCTACCACAAGTTGATACAATTTCTTTTCATAAGTTCAGAAATGCAGTGTATTCCTATAATCTAAGATTCATATAGCCCTTTCCCCCAAACAGGATAAAAACATTTTAATTTTGGGGAGAAAATAGTAATGTTGGGACATAATAATCTATATTTTTTAATTTCAATTTTTCATGATTCCTTTAAGCAAAAAGAAAAAGGGGTCATTATTGTATTAATTTGAAAGAACTAAATCAACCTGCTATGTCTAACACTTGTATCAGAGAATATATTTCTAAAAAAGTTTATTGACTCAATTATATTTAATTTGCTTTATTTTATAAACATCTTTTAAAGGCAAACAAGACGTAAATTTTCCAGAGAGCCTAAACTGATCTTGTAAACCAATGCCAGAGTTCATATGATCCTAAATATACTATTCATCACGGGAGGGATTTAAATGCTAAGGTGCATAATCTTCATTTAATACTTGGAAATGTATTCTAGTCAAATATAGGTAAGTTCGGACTCCAAAACTCACTAAACCACTGATCCTTAAACTCTTGCAAGTCATGGACTTGTTTGAAAATCTACAGGGCCTAGAAGTAAAGTTTTAGTTCCATGATGCCAAGTTAACATGTCTGCACCAAACCATACTAAGTAGCGTGTGTGTGTGTGTGTGTGTGTGTAATACACACACACACACATATATGATTTTTTTTTTCATATATATGATTTTATTTACTTTTTAGACACACAGAGATTGTGGTACACAAACAGGTAGAGGGAGAAGCAGACTCCCTGCTGAGCAGGGGGCCTGATGCAGGGCTTGATCCCAGGACCCCAGGATCATGACCTGAGCTGAAGGCTGGACTAAGCCACCCAGGCACTCCATTTTATATATATATATGTATATATATATATATGTATATGTATATATATATATATATATATTTTTTTTTTTTTTTTAAATAAACTACCCTCTACCCTCAATGTGGGACTCAAACTCCCCACCCCAAGATGGAGTCACATGCGCGACCAGCTGAGCCAGCCAAGTGCCCCTAGGTAGCATATATTTATCTACATATAAATACTTTAAATATTTCACCACTCTGTTTAGGAAACAAATTTTAATTTTTAATTCTAAGAACTTACAATTTTAATTTAGTTTAGAGGACTGTAAATGTATTTCTAAATACTTCACATTTTAACTAATTTTGCTTGCCTCTTGCAATGGGACGATAATAAGGCAGACATTATGTGTAATATAACAGTTGCATCTCAAGTAAACACTACAAATAACATATAAAGTCCCCAAATTAGTTCTTTTCATTTAAAAATAAGTTAGGATTAAATCCTAGCCTCCAAATAAAAAATCTGGCATATTCCACTGTTTGCAACTGCAAAGTATCAGCTGCTATACAGAAATTATTTGTGTAGTATTCATGGGGAAAAAGAAAACAAACAGTTGTAGTGGCCATTTTTATTTTCTTTGACATTAACTTATCCTCTGATCCTGAACAAATATACACAGGCAGCTCTCCTACACTAAGCTCGGGAGGTACCTGAATAAATACATTATCTTTAAAGGAAATGATCACAGATGTATAAAACATTTGCTTTATTTATTAACAATCTTATCCTAAGTATCTTCTCCTAAATGATCCAAGAAACAATTCTATAACAAAAGTGAATCCTAGAATAGAGATATACCTAGAAGACAATTTCTCAAGCAACCAGCACAACTGTCAATTTCCACTTAGTCACAGAACCCATTTATACTGAAAACTTATAATAATTTATTTTCCTAATTCTATTTTCTCCTTTCACTCTAAACATTATCTTAGTTTAGCATATATCTGTCACAGATTTCTCTTCCAAAAAGTATAACAATCAGGGAGGGGTAGTTTGGAGCCCAGCCACTGCCCACTCCCAAGTCTAATAGTGTGTGACCTGGTGGGTATCACTGAACCTCTCTGCATCTCATTTTCTTTATCTGCAGTGGTTTTTATCTCATACAGTTGTTGTAATGATGAGTGAATAATGCAAAACTTATAGAGCAGTGCCAAGTAAATGCTCAAAGAAGTCTGAACTATTATCATTTGAGTTTTTCCGTCAAATCAAATAGTATCTTCCTAAGCAGTCTAAAGATTATAATGGAAAACCAAATCAGGAGTAAGTCAAAGGAAAAGCAATTTCAGAAATATCGCTGTATTAATTTTTCACTAAGATGTAATTAAATGCAAAGTAAAGACACTATAAATCAATTTCTACTTAGTATTTCAAATTACTGCATATATACGTGGATAAACCCAAACATTTATTTAGAAAATATAAAACATTACTATTAATACTTATCTGTTCTTTCTTTGGACTATCCTTTAAATTTTTAACAATGCCACATAATTTTATGACTAAATTTTATTACAGCTGAACACTTCAAAGAGCTGTAGTTTTGAAATAAATTGTTCTTATGATTAAATAAAGAAAATGTATTCAGAAAGTACTGTACAGTTTACATTAACTTATGGTACTTGTCTAAATATCACCAGCATATAAATTATTCTGTAAAGTTGTTTCTTACATAGGGTCTAAAATGCAAAGAAAAGTAGAATTTGTATTTAAAAAAGAAAATAGAAGCAACACTGGCTCCTATATGCCAAAAATATAAGACAGATTTTTTTCTTAAGCACTCTAGATACAAATATTAACTGTATGGGCTGAGAACTTTTAATTTTCAATATAATTCAACAAAGTACACAAGTAGAACTCTATAAATATATCCCCTATAATAATCATATGCAAAACCATTTTATCACAAATACTACCAAAACCCTCTGAAAAACGTAAACTACAAACACATTTTTAAAGAAATTCTCAGGTTTAACAACTACAAAAGCAATATCAATAAAGTTATTTGGTTTATAAAAATGAAGGACAGTGTAAAGTAAATCTGAATACCACAAAGCTTATTGAGGATGCAGTCTTGAATTCCTTAATACAAGATACTCAACACTTTCAAAAATAATAGGACTTATTCTATACAATTTAAAGTCTTGAGCTGGAACTCTAAAAAGAAAAAATTAAGTAGTAGATGAAAAGTAGGTATGTAGAAATAATGTTATAAAATATGATTTTTATACAAAATGTACCACTCTTCAAATGTATAAGGCTTAGTATGAGTATTTTTGGATTATGAGTGCTGCACACAATTTTTAGAGAAGTAGTCTCCAACTATTCAAAACTCAATATATTTCAAACGTTTTGATATTTCTGAAGTGAATGAACACAGTACAGGATGCAACTTAATGTCAACTTATCTATACTGTTCCACATAGTAAAAATAAAAGCTTTTTTGAGCTTAGGAGAGAATGTATCTTTTGAATGCTTGATCTCTATATAAATTCTATTTTTAGAAATGTCAGATTTTATAATATGAACTAATATCCACTAAGAATTGGCCCAAGTCTAAACAGAAGATACAACAGAGACGTAAGGTGTTAAGCAGTTTAAGTCTGCCCTATGTAATTATACAGTCATAATTACTTTTTACATGAAAGTAAAAGTGCTTTAAAGTAAAAAATATTTTTGTAAAAGGTATCATTAATATTACTAATACTTAATATCCAAGTATAATTTTCTATATTAGTTCCATTTTACCCATCTCCTTTGAAAAGTATCCTGCCATAATGTAAACAAAAAATGGTCCATAAAATGGTGACATCAGACACATAATTTGTGGTATGGGCCCTTTAAATTGAGACTTTATTAACCCAAAACTAGAGAGATTTTATTTGTTGCACATGCCCAAAGTAACTCACAATTACTATGAGCCTTGAAGAATTTTTATTTAACATAATGAGAGGTTTGATAACTTATATTCGAAACTATGTTGCGCTCTTCTGTGGCTGTTTACCAGCTGTTTTTATGACGATAACTCCGAGATCTGGAATGTGATCGAAAATGAGAGTGTTTTGCTGTTTGTGCTTTAGCTTCGGAATTGGTATAGCCCTTGGGAGATTTACAAGGGGATCTTGCTATGGAGTCAGAATGTCTTCCATGTGATCTTGATTTTGTTCCTGAGCTAGTTTGCTTCTGAGGTGAACTTGATTGTGATTTTCCTATTGACTTGGACCTTTTTGGTAAGGACTTGGACCTTGACCGTCCTCTAGAACCAGAATTCCTTCTTGGAGTTCTTGACTGCCTTGCTGAGGTAGACCGCCTTGGTAGTGATTTGGAGCGAGATTTAGACTGGCTATAAGAAAATCGCCTGTGTCGAGACCTGCAAACATTCATAATGTTAACAGTATATATTTCACACAAAAACATTTAATGAAAGGTCAGGAAACAGCAGTTTCAGGAATTTATACACTTTAAATAGTATTAGTTATGTTTTTCCTGGATAGCCTAAGAAAAAATTTTAATTTTATTATGCATGCTTTTTAGTTCAAATATAAGTAACAAGTTTGTAAAATTTGTTATATCAGAATCTATGACCAAAAGATTTTTACTTTGCTAGATTTATCTTATAACATGGGTCAGTTCTGAAAAATGCCTTGCATGTTTAATCTAGATTATACAACTTCAATGAATGAGAATCTGAAGGGAAAAAAAAGATAAAGAAAAAAAGAAAGTAATTACTTAAAGTTTGTCAAACAGTACTTATAAAAAGAAAAACAAAAACCTAGATGCAGGACTTTTGAATCCTACCATGATACAACAACTTGCATTAGACTAACCTTCCCATGGAAAACAGCTATATAAAGAAGCTAAACATTATAAAACAACTATTTAAAGGCATTGGAGAATAATCAACCCTAGGAGAACTTGAGGGGTTACAAGCTATGACTCTTTTACTAAGAACATTTTCCTTTTTTTTTTTTTTTTTTCTAAGAACATTTTCCAAATGCTGGCATGGAGAAGTTGAACCCAACCAGAAAATGGCTATTTGACTAAGCTGGAAGACAAGTTAGGATTCACATTTACCAAAAACGGTTGGAACTAAGGAGCCAAAATTTTAGCAATGAGGGAGTGGCAGACAAAAAAAATCTCCTAAAATTTGCCTATAAATTCTCCTTAAGTCACTGTATAAGTACAGGATGAGACTGTATAAACTGTGTAAGTACAGGATGAGACTCCAAGAGGTCAGCAAACACAGCAGTTGGAAGATGCAAGAATTAAGCTGAAATTCTATCAGACACAAAGTGCTGGGGAAAAAGGCTGGAGTTCAAGCTCCGCAAAGGTCAAGGACCCTTGAGTAACAACCCAGGCTTTCAATTAAAAACCCAGAAGGACCATATCCTTATAGGTAAGGACTATGTCCTAAGAATCAGTGTAAAGCTAAAATATATTAGCTTTAACAATGCCTCAAACCAAGCCTTGACAGGATCAAGGTGATTTGCGAATATTTCACCTGCTAGAAGAGAACAACTTTCTTTGGAGGATATCATCCAAAGTCTTATAAGTTTTCATTGGCAATGTCCAAAATCCAATTAAGAAATTATGAGGTATTTGAAAAATAGATAAAAATGACTAAAAGCTAAGGAAATAAAAGACAAAAGAAACAGACAGAAGGGACACTGACATTATTCATACGGGAATTTTAAAAAATTACTATGACTAATACATTCAAGAAAATAAGAAGAAAAGACGGGCAAAACAAATATACAAGTGGAGAATTTTAACAAAATATTGGAATCTACAGAAAGAAACAAATGGACATTTTAGAACTGAGAATACGTTTCTGAAATTTAAAAAGTCATTAGATTGATATAATAGCAATCTAGATACAACAGAAGAAAAAGTGACCTGAACTGTAAAACAGATTATTAGAAAAACATATATACTGAAACACAAGAAAAGGAATTTTAGGAAATCTAGAACAGAGCATAAGAGATATATAGTACATAGTCACACAGCCAAAAAGAAAAACTGAATGAGGCAGAAGCAATATTTGAAGAGATAAGGGCCTAGAATTTTCCCAAATTAATGAAAGGTATCAACTCACTATTTCTTTTGTTTTTTATTTTATTTATTTATTCATGTGAGAGACAGAGAGAGGCAGAGATTTAGGCAGAGGGAGGAGTAGGCTCCATGCAGAGAGCCCGATGTGGGACTCGATCCCAGGACCCCGGGAGCACACCCTAAGCCAAAGGCAGATGCTCAACCACTGATCCCTCAACTCACTGTTTCAAGAAGCTCAGTAAACCCTGAAGAATAAGACACGTTATCGTTAATTATTTAATTTCTTTATAGCCCTGTAAAAACAAGGCTTTAAAAAGTTGGTTTAAGACCCAGAGTTGTTCCTCTCCATGCAAATCTTTTAAAGTTCTTATTTTTTAAAGATTTTATTATTTTTTTTCCATGCACATGCACAGAGGGGAGGAGCAGAGGGAGAGGGAGAAACAGACTCCCTGCTGAGCAGGGAGTCCAATGATGCCAAAAGCAGATGTTTAACTGACTGAGCCACCCAGGTGCCCCCTCCATCCCTCTCTTAAAGAAAAAAAAGAAAGAAATTATTAAATTTCATTCCTGTTGTAGAAAACCAAATGGGAAAACTGTCCTTGAGAAAAAAATCCAACATAGGGGAAAAAATAAGGGGGATGCTGTATTTGGACTAAAGAAGGCTAAAGGGCAATTCTTCAGGAATATATATATATATACTCACTGATGTATGAATTCACAAAAATTTATGGAATATCTAATATGAGCTAGGGACTACTGCTAAGCCCAGGGGAGATAAGCATGAATAAGACAAAAGTCCTTGCTCCTCAAAGAGTTCATCATAATCTAGTGGATAGCAACAAACTAGTTTGTTTTTTAATCCATATCCACTAAAAACCAAATCAGAGACTCCTTTTTAGTAAGATAATATCACATATAGTATTTACTTATCATATGTTAGGCTTATACATATTCTGATTATTTACATATACTCACATACACATATGCATACACAAAATCTGATCCTTATAAATATAATGAGAGTTAGGTTTGCATTCTCAATAATACAATTTACAAATGAAAAAACCTGAGGTCAGGGAGGTTAAGCAATGATCTTATAATGAGTACAAAGCAAAACAATATTGCTTTACAAGATGTGGTTCTTTCTGTTCTTGACACTCCATGATGATTTGGGACAACTGATAGACATTTTTTATTTTTCCCCAGCTAAGCGTATTACTCACGGAAAGAGAAGATTAGTGTAAATGCTGATCATTCTTTTTCTTTTTTTTTAAAGTAAACTCTACAACACCTAATATGGAGCTCAAACTCATGACCCCAAGATCAAGAGTGGCATGCTCCACCAACTGAGCCAGCCAGGAGCCCCAGTGCTAATTATTCTTTAAGAATAGAATTTACGGGAAAAAAAAAAAATAGAATTTACGTTAAAATACTACATGCCTATGAAAAAATTCTAACCCTAAACTCGAGATAAATACAATAATTATTTAAGAATTTAAGGCTGCTAATACAATTTCAGTTATCATTTAAATAGCTTCACCAAATAATTAATTTCCATTATGATTTACTATTATTCTAACAGAAACAAACTCCTGGCCAGCAAAATTAGATAACCTGCAAACATCTTTTTCTGAAAAACTTACTATTTTCATGTCTTCTTATAATACCATTAGAAATTTATTTTTTAAAAATAATTTATCTTAAAAAAAAGAAAATAATTTATCTTTTATAAATATATTGATTATATTAATTTTAGGTTCAATCTCCTTTCACAAGCGATTAAATTTCTTATGAGCTTTTATTTTTACTTATTTATTTTTTAAAAGATTTTATTTATTTATTCATGAGAGACAGAGAGAGAGAGAGAGAGAGGCAGAGACACAGGAGAGGGAGAAGCAGGCTCCATACAGGGAGCCCGACGTGGGACTCGATCCCAGGTCTCCAGGATCACACCCTGGGCTGAAAGCAGTGCTAAACCGCTGAGCTACCCTGGTTGCTTTCTTATGAGCTTTTAATCATCAGAACATAACATTCTTAAATTTTGGGTTCAGTTAGAAAATACAAAAATTTTATTTATTAAAAATTCTTTGATTTTCCATCGTACATATTATTTTTCTATTAAAAAGGTCTAAAGTCTGTCATGAAATAAGAACACTAGAAGATATTCAACAAACTCAAGTAATCATACATTTATACATTTCAAATAGAAAAGACCATATCCTTTATTTTATTTTATTTTTAAAGATTTTATTTATTTATTCGTGAGAGACACACAGGGAGAGAAGAGAGAGAGAGAGAGAGGCAGAGACACAGGCAGAGGGAGAAACAGGCTCCATGCAGGGAAGCCCAACGTGGGACTCGATCCTGGGTCTCCAGGATCACACGCTGGGTTGAAGCACTGAGCCACCCAGGCTGCCCTTTTTTTTTTTTTTTACTTTAAAGAGAGAGAGATGGAGTGGAGGGGAGGGGAAGAGAGAAGGAGAGAGAGAATCTTTTTTTTTTTTTTTTTTAAAGGTGGAACTTTCTTTTTTTTTTTAATTTTTTATTTATTTATGATAGTCACAGAGAGAGAGAGAGAGAGGCAGAGACATAGGCAGAGGGAGAAGCAGGCTCCATGCACCGGGAGCCCGATGTGGGATTCGATCCCCGGTCTCCAGGATCGCGCCCTGGGCCAAGGGCAGGCGCCAAACCGCTGCGCCACCCAGGGATCCCTGAGAGAGAGAATCTTAAGCGCACTCCACACTCAGCATGGAGCTGGATGCAGGACTGGATCTCACAACCCTGAGATCATGACCTGAGCTGAAATCAAAGTCAGATGTTTAACTGACTGAGCCACACAGGTGCCCTAAGAGCATATCTAACAAAAGTTGATCTTTTTGCATATTAAACAAAATTATTCTGGTGACCTGTTTTTGAAACTCTTTAAAATGTCTTCCAGAAAAAGTAGAAAATTAAGTTTTCAATCCTCTTGTATTTCGTACTTACTCTTTAAGGCTATCAGACCGTCTCCTATTTCTTCCCCACGAAGAACTTCTACTTCGAGTTCTCCTTTGGCTGGGGCTTCTTGATCTCCTATGATCACTTGGAGAACAAGGGTGACGTTCTTTTGATTTCATTTGGCCTGGTGCTAGAATATGAAACAATTTATCACCTGAAAACCTCAATAACAGTTACTCTAGTAGTATTATTTCCTGAAAGAATTTGACATTAAAAAAAATCTGTCATAGCTAAAACTCATTCTGCTGAATAAACAAGATCTAATGTTTAGCCATACTTACTTTTTCGATCACCTTGTGCAAACTGTATTTCAATTTGACGGCCACATACCCATTTTCTATTGAGGTTATAAAGAGCATCTTCAGCATCACGAACATCTTCAAATATGACTAGCTGTTAAGGATACTTTGAACATCAGATATCAAGTAAAAATGTTATTTTTAAATAATTATTTACATGTGACATGAAATTAATAGGAAAAACAACTCCAAATTATTAAGCTTACATCTCCTATATATATGTGAAATCAAAAAAGAATTTCACTTTTATCATGAAAACAAATGCCCCCTTATGATTTAGGAGAATCTAAAAGTAAGAAGAACAAATGTGTAATTACACTTTTAATGTACACATTAGTGCAACTGCAGTATGCATTTATAATGTGAAACAGGTTATGAAAAAAAAATTAGTCCAACCCTGGCTAGTATTATAAAAAGAACTGTTTAGGATTCATTCCCTTCTTTCAGGTAAAAGATTCATCAGGTTTTTCACTGAGAAAAATCAGCATGCAAAAGCCTTTACTCTGAAATTACAAATTATTCTTTCACTGACAGACGTTTTAATTATGACATTTAGGAGAAATTACTAATTATACACAAAACTGCACAGACACACGTAACCTAAAACATTATACCTTTAAAAATGATATTTACTTTTGAACCTATTACTTTAAAATACTTTTATGTTCTTATTACTTGGGATATAATTATAAAAGAAACACAAAGGCAATCTGTGAACATCTGGAATTACATATACTGGTTTATAATATCCCACTAAACTTCCTTATCTACATATATATTAAACCTAACTAAAATGGAAATAAACTATATAAAATGACTAAATAGCTGTCTTCCAGGAGGTTATTCACTGGTTTAATTTTTTTTTAAATAGAAAACAGAAAAAGCTCAAGAAATGCAATACAAAATGAGACTGGCAATTACCTCAATGTCACTTGATCTTGAACCTTGACCTTTACTCTTTAAGGCTTGCAAGATGGACTTTATAAGAGACGAAGAACCAACAAAATCAGACTTGGCTTTGACTCTGGAACTCTGAATAAATGTAGGAAAGCCGAAGTCTCAACCTGGTGTTGGCTTTGTCTTTTGCTTGATAAAGACTTCCCCTCTTCCAGGTCTTTATATCTGTGTCCACCCTCCCTCTTTACTCCTTGATGCTTGAACTTTAGGTGCCTTTTTTCTCGCCTGCTCGGTTTATGCTTGGATTCTAGCTAACAGGTTGGTTCAAACTGGGGGGTGCTTGCCAGCTACTGTGGACTGCTTTAGATTTTCTGAGATAAAGAAATAAACACATTTAATTAGGCAATATTAATCTCATAACATATGCTCCTGAATACACATGCGTATCTGCACACGTATCCAGTAATTTGACATGCACACAGAAAACAAAGGATATTGAACATAAGCAAATCCTCTTGGGCGGCGGGTGTAGAAGTCAAGTGGAATGTAAACGTCTACTATAGGGCCATATCGACCAAACTCACGGCGCAAGTCCTCAGGCCTGAAGTGTTTTAGAAATAAGGCAAAGAAATATGAATAGCCGGATTAAAATGTTTTGCCTATGGAAATCCAGTTGAAACCTTCAAAAGAAAGTATATTATCTAGACTAGTATTATCTAAAATTGCCTGTCGGAAGAATCACCCAGGGTTTAGAAAGAAGGAAAAAAGAAAACAAATCCTCAGGCCTCACTTTTAGAGGTTCTGGTTTAAAAGATACAGACTAGGGGCTGGAAATCTGTATTTTTATAAGCACTCCAGGTGGCTGTTAAGTTTAATCAGATTGGGGAAACAATGACCCAGGAAAGTTATCCATCTTTGAAAGTTATTTCTATTACAAGATATTTCAATTGTCAACATAAAGAGTTCTAACAACCCTATTTCATTGAGAACACATTCATTTGCCTCACTATAATTTCATGTTTATGTTAATTTTGTTTTCAGATCACAAGAATTAGGTTCTAAAGAAGTCCTAAAATTATTTCTCAGGCTTTAAAGAAAAATGGATGTTTTACTACTAAACATAAAGCAAAATACCTACTGTATTCTTAAATTTGACAACTATATTTAAACCTCCTATATGTGATAGGAACTAACGAGGGGAGACTAAAGGAATATTTAGCATATTTGTTTTCATGGAGGAACAATCTAACTCAAGAGGCAAAATGCTTAGCATTTATAGCTGACAATTACAGTACATTTGTAATCAAATCTCTGTTCAAAAAAAAAAAAAAAGTCTCTGTTCAAAAAAAAAAAAAAAAAAAAGTCTCTGTTCACCTTAAGACCGCTTAATTCTCACGATGACCCTATGGTTATTTACAGATGAGCACACAGACAGATCAATTTACTTAAGGTCACCAAGCCAGCAAATGACAGAACTAGAATCAAACTCCCACAGCCTGATGCTAGTCTATTCTTAACCATTATACCCTACTGCTTCCTGGAGATCTTAGAGGTTCAACATTAGGCTCTGGGCACAAAACATGGCTCAGAAGAAGAAAGAGTACTTCAAAACATATTATGCAGAAAGACGACTCGAAAACGACTGGAAAGCTGCTAGCCTGGGCAAATGGAAGAAAGATGGTGTCGGTGACAAAAATTAGATAGCTGGAAAAGAGATGAAGAGGGAGGGTGGAGGCAAAAGAAATGCTGGATTTGAGGTGATGGTAGATCATCTCTAAGAGTTCTGTAGATAAGGGGTGCCTGGGTGGCTCAGTCGGTTAAGCTCTGCCTTTGACTTGGGTCCTGATCCCAGGGTCCTAGGATCGAGTTCCAGGCTCCTTAAGCTGGGCTCCCTGCTCAGCAGGAGGTCTCCTTCTTCTCCACCACCCACCCCCTCCCCAGCTTGTTCTCTTAAAAAAAAAGTTCTGTAGACAGGGGCACTGGGCTGTCTCAGTAGGCAGAGCATTTGACTCAGTCTCAGGGTTGTAAGTTCGAACCCTATATTGGGAATAGAGATTACTTAAAAAATAAAATAAAAATTTCAACAGACTCCTGTAAACTGAAAATTCTGATTATACAAATTAATTATATTTTCCTTTCAAGACCAGAAGTCAGTGATTAAAGCTAGGGATGTGAATTCAACTATGATTAAATGTCCACTATACACCAGGCAGTGCAGTTGACATATTTATTATATTTTTATTATTTACTATTTTTTTCATTTAATACTTACTATAAAACATTTGTCTGCCTTCCCTGAAACTATTATCTTTAGAGGATAGTGACAATGTCTTCTTTCATTTATTCATTCAACAAATAATTTTTGAGCACCTACGTGGCCAGACTCTAGGGATATGATGGAGAACAAGGAAAATACAATCCTTCCTACCACAGAACACAGACAACAGAGTACAGATTCTCAACTATTCCTGAATATTGGAATCATTTGTGAAGCAGATGTTACAGAAACAGGTACTCCAGCCTGATGCATTAACTCTGGACTCAATTAGTGCTTCCCATGGTGGGGCCTGGTTAGGTTTAATTTTTTTTTTTTTTTAAGATTTTATTTATTCATGAGAGAGAGAGACACAGGCAGAGACATAGGCATTAGGAGAACCAGGCTCCATGCAGGGAGCCCATTGCGGGCCCCCGGCCCACCAGGGATCATACTCTGAGCCAAAGGCAGACGCCCAACCACTGAGCCACCCAGGCATCCTGGTCTAATTTTTTTATG
This sequence comes from Canis lupus baileyi, assembly GCF_048164855.1. Taxonomy (NCBI): domain Eukaryota; kingdom Metazoa; phylum Chordata; class Mammalia; order Carnivora; family Canidae; genus Canis; species Canis lupus. Next base: position 24,215,459 of record NC_132844.1, on the reverse strand, counting down.
GGGATTCTGAGAATCAGTGTTGAGGATCACTTTTAAAAGGGGTGTCTTTACCAGTATACCTAGCACAGTCGATTGGACACAACAGGCACTCAAAATACTGAGTTACCATTTAATGTTATTGTTATCCATTTCATAGTCAAGGATACCAAGAATGAGAGAAATTACCCTGCCCAGAGGTACATACAACCAGCAGTAAAGCTGGAATTCAAATGAATATTTTCTAAGGCAATCAATCCCATCAACCTACTGTGTGTGGCTGATAGGAAAAGGATCCTAGATAGTACAAAAGGACGTTGAAGCACTGTTTATCATGGTGGCTTGGAATCCCAGAAGCCAAAGGTGACAGGAGTCTGAAGGAGACAAACTTCTAAAAAGAGCTGGGTCCCATTCACTGTCACCACTCCCACACCTATTAGCTGTTTTTTGTTCTCATTTTTGCATTTTTGGGGTCTGTTTGGACATTCAGAAAATAGGGCATTAATACCTATATATCTACCAACAGTATTATATTTCAATACTTGTCATCATTTTCAGTAATTTTAAGAAATGAGACACTTGGGCAGCCTGGGTGGCTCAGTGTTTTAGCGCCACCTTCAGCCCAAGGTGTGATCCTGGAGACCCAGGATTGAGTCCCACGTCGGGCTCCCTGCATGGAGCCTGCTTCTCCCTCCGCCTGTGTTTCTGCCTCTCTCTCTCATGAATAAACAAAATCTTAAAAAAAAAGAAAAAGAAATGAGACACTTATATTTACATTCTTCTTCTAGAAACAATCATTATTCCTCCCTATAACTTTGTCCTTTTTTTTTTTTTTTTGTCCTTTTTTTTAAAAGACTTTATTTTTTTAAAGTAATATCTATACCTAACTAACATGGGGCTTGAACTCACAACCCTAAGAGCAAGAGTCACACACTATACCAACTAAGCTAGCCAGGTGCCCCTCCATAACTCAGTATTTTTACTGCAAGTGAATATATCCCTAATTATGTGTTTTTATACAAAAATAAAATTCTATTTAAATAGTATCTGACAATTTGTGTAATTTTGCTCCTTCTCCACCCTTGAGATTTCTCTATGTAGTTCTAGATCACTCAATTTAACTCTGTATTGGTATTATCAATAAACCACAATTTACTCATCCCTTTCTATGGATAAGCACTTAAGATGCTGCCTTTTTTTTTTTTAATTGCAAAGGGTGCTACAGTGTACATTATGATACATGTGCTACATACAGTAGAGCTCTGCTAGATCCCTGGAATATATCACAATGCAATTGGTGGGTTAGACAGTATGCTTATCTTCAGCTGCCCTACATGTTCTCTAGAGTGACCGAATCAACTTATACTCAAAACAGCCATAAGAATTCCTATTGCTCCACCACCTCATTGACATTTTCAATTCCTGATGGTTGTAAAGTGAATGGGAATCTTATTGTTTTAATTTTAATTTACCTAATGACCACTTAGATGCAACATCTTTTCATGTGTATGGGCCAATTATTTCCTGTTAGTACCTACTAGCTGTATTTCTGGGTTAAAGAGGATATGTATGTATATATATAATTTTTATGAAATTGCCAAACAGTTCTGCAAAGTGGTTGTACCATTTTATACTCCCACCAACAATATAGGAGTTTCAGTTGTGCCAGTCTTTGTAAGCACTTTAAAAAAAAATTTTTTTTTAGCCATTCAAGGGGATATTAAGTGGAATCTCACCGTGGTTTTATTTTGCACTTTCCAAATGAAAATGATGTTGAGCACTTTTTATGTGCTAGTTTTCCTTGTGAAGTCTGTTGGAGCTTTCTACCCATTTTTGATGTCTGTCTTTTTATTATCGAGTTGTAAAAGTTATGTATTATGAAAAAAAGCTGTATTTGTATTGCTTTGTGTATATATTCTGTGAATATTTTCTCTCATCTGTAGCTTGACTATTTAATAGTATTTTTTAATGAACAGAAATTTTCATTTTAGAGAAATCTAATTTATCAATATTCTTTTTTTCTTTTATGGTAATTGTTTTCTTTGTCCTGTAAGAAATCTTTGCTTATCCCCAGGTCATGAAGATATTCTATGTGTTCTTCTAAAAACTTTATTTATATTGTTATCTTTTCCATTTCAATTGATGATCCAGCTCAAAATATGATGTGAGGTAGAGGCTGCAGTTCATTATTTTCCAGTATGAATAATCCAGTTGTTGCAGCATCATTTGTTGATAAGATTTTCCTTTCTCTACTGGACTGCTATGGCACCTTGTCAAAAATCATTTGACTCTGTAAGTGTGGATTATTTATGGACTCTCTATTTTATTGACTTACTTGTCTATCCTTAGGCCAGTATCACACTGTCTTGATTACTATTTTTAGTAAGTCTTAATGTCAAGTACTGTAAGTCTTCCATTCTACAAGGCTATACTAGATCCTTTGTATATCAATATATTGATGTATTTTTAAATTTTATTTACTTCAGAGAGAGAGCATAAACATGAGTAGTGCGAGGGGCAGAGAGAGAGGCAGACTCCCTGCTGAGCAGAGGCCAATACAGGGCTCTATCCCAGGACCCAGAGATCATGACCTGAGCTGAAAACAGATGCTTAACTGGACTGAGCCACTCAGGTGCACCATATGCCAATATATTTTAGAATTAGCTTGTCAGTTCCTCCCTCCCGCCCTCCCTCCCTCCTTCCCTCCTTCCTTCCTTCCTTCCCTTTGTTTCTCTTTCTTTTTTTTTTTTTTTAAAGTAATCTCTACCCCCCAGTAAGGGGCTCAAACTCAGGATCCCAAGGTCAAGAGTTGCACTCTTCTGACTGAACCAGCCAGGCACTCCCAGTTCCTATTTTTAAAATAGCCTTTGATTAGTAATGCCTTGAATCTATAATAAAATCAATTTGGGAAAAGAAGTGATAACGTAATATTTTCTCTTCCAATCCAAGAACGTGGTATATCTATCATTTTATGTTGTCTTCTTTAATTTCTCTTGGTACTGTAGTTTTTAGTGCAAAGGTTTTTATTACATGTTTTATTGTTGTTGTTGTGAAACTTATTCCTAAATCTGTTTGATACTAAGGCAAATGAAATTGTCTTAAAAATTTCATTATTTTCAACTGTTTGCTGCTAATATATAGATTTTTCATAAGTTCATCTATATACTTGATAACTTACTAAAATTCACTAGTTACTGTAGTTTTATGTCACTTAAGAATAGGTGCAACTTTTGCTTCTATCTTTACAATTTTTTATGACTCTTATTTTTCTTGCCTTGTTACACTGGTTAGGACCTGCAATAAAATGATGAATGAGGATGTGTGAGTGGCATCCTTGGCTTGTTCTTTTTTTTTTTTTTTTTTTTTAAGATTTACTTATTTTAGAAAGAGAGCGCAAGTAGGGGCAGAGGGAAGAGGGAATCTCAAGCCGACTCTGCACTAAGCTCAAGGCTCCACACAGGGCTTGATCTCACCACCCCAAGACCGTGGTAACTTGAACCAAAACCAAGAGTTGGACACTTACCAACTAAGCCACGCAGGCTTAGCTTGGTCTGATCTTAGGGGGAAAGCATTCAGTTTTTAACCATTAAGAATCTTGTTAGCTGTAGGGTTTTCATAGATGCCCGTTACTGGGCTGGGGAAATTTCCTTCTATTTGAGTTTGCTGACACTTTTTCTCATGAATCTTGCTGAATTCTAATACTTCTTCTGTAGCACTGTCAGTATCAACATAGTCTCATATACACAGTAACCAAAGAATGCTAAGGATATCCAAAAGAGGGGACTTGATGGCTGTTCCCAAACCTGATGTGCTGTTATGCAGCAAAATGAGAGTTATGTTTGGGATTTGGACATTACTTTGTTCCATTAGAAAACTATACCTGACATTAAAAAAAAAATCACTCTTCTACATGGCAAAAAAAAAAAAAAAAAAAAAAGATATTAAAATCAATATTCCTTTTTTTTTTTTTTAATTCATGAGAGACACAGAGACAGAGAGAGATGCAGAGACACAGGCAGAGAAGCAGGCTCCATGCAGGGAGCCTGACGTGGGACTTGATCCCGGGTCTCCAGGATCACACCCTGGGCTGAAGGCGGCACTAGACCGCTGAGCCACTGGACTGCCCTAAAATGTATTTTAAATCTTTCTTTGGTTCTTGTACTCAATTTCGTTCCTAACAAATTTTATGCTAAGCCATAATAATATCTTTTAATGTCTTATGCTTTATGGCATATATTAAAATGGCTACTGCAAAATAACATTTGAGATAAAATTTGGCTTTGTTATAAAACTCACATTTTATTACATGAAATTTGAAAACAGGATAAAGAAAATTACACAAGTGGACTTCTTTCCAGGCTCATTTTCTATAGTTTTCCTTTCTTCATTTTTTAATATAATTGAAATCACACAAAATATATAATTTTATGTCATTTAATATTTATCCCAATAATTTTCTTTATAAGCATACTAAACATAAAATGAATTCAAAACGTAAAGCATACTAAACATAAAATTAATTTAAAACATAAAATTAATTTATCTGCTGCTTCATACAAAAAAGCTTTCAATATAGGTTATATGTAATTATATTACCTTCACAAAACTACTCAGTAGCTATGCAATTTTAGGTAAGAAACTTAATTTCTCAAACCGCAATTTCTAATCTGTAAAATGGGATTAACGAAGAACATACCTTACAGGGTTATTCTGAAAATTTACTGATATACACAAAATGTGTAGTATAGTGCTTAGCACACAGTGAATACTCAATAAATGTTACCAATTACTATTCCATTAATACAAACCCCCTAGACAACTGCCCCCAGTGGCAGTGCTAAAAAGTGAAAAATTTTTAAAAGGAAATCAATAAATCTCAATTTTTAGTTTTGCTTACTTATGGTAGATTATCTAGATCAGAGATCATGTGTCACTTGCTGATGTGTTTTAGTTGGCTAGTACAATGTTTAAGAAATGTTAAAGGGGGGGAGGGGACACCTGGGTGGCTCAGTTGACTGTTTGCCTTCCACTCAGGGAGTGATCCTGGAGTCTCAGATGGAGTCCCACATCGGGTTCCCCAGAGGGAGCCTGCTTCTCCCTGTCTGTCTCTGCCTCTATGTTTCTGTCATGAATAAATAAACAAAAAATAATAATAAAAAAATGTTAAAGGTTGGGACGCCTGGGTGGTTTAGTGGTTATGTCTGCCTTTGGCTCGGGGCGTGATCCCAGGGTTCTGGGATCGAGTCTCACATCCGGCTCCCTGAATGGAGCCTGCTTCTCATTCTGCCTAAGTCTTTGCCTCTCTCTCTGTGTCTCTCACGAACAAATTAAAACAAACAAAACAAACAAACAAACAAACAAAAAAACGATTAAAGGTGTGCTGAAACATGAAACTGCCAATATTTTACGGCTTTTAAATCTACAAAAATGGGAATCTCATGATTCAACTCCATAAATGCCAACATTTTGAAACAGTTTACACACACGAACACAGTTTTCTGACTTTAGAAAATTAGGATGATGTGGCAACAAGTCCAAACGTCTCCACAGTGGTTATTAGCCGGAGCTAGTAGTACCAACTTGCTGTCCTCTTGGATGGCACTTTGCTACTACAGTCCACACTATCCCATTGTGCCTTAATCTCACAACTTCACTCCTATTACTCTGGCTGGCCCCTGTGGGGGCGAATTCCAATCAGAACTGGAAACCTCTCTCTCTCTCTCTCTTTTTTTTTTTTTTTTTTTTGTAGACACACTGGAGCGGCTTGATGCTTATTTAAGCATTCAAGTGGTTTGTTTAACTGTGGGAATTTTTACTCTACCCAAATTATAAATTCTGTTTTCTACATCATGTATGGGTAAACAGGTTGAGAGAAGAACAAATATAAACAGAGGCATCTTTCAGATGTCAATTAAGGTATTATTAATCCACAATCTATAACTGTGACCTATATAATAGTCGAGATCAAATTAAAAAAAAACAAAAAAAACAAACTTAACATTTACTCCCCTAAGGTAAATTATAATTACTCCATTATGGCTCTGGCGTGAAGGGCTCCCATGTATCTGTAGCCATGAAGCCCCACGTAAGTCATCAGAACTCTGGGCTTCTGCGCTTCCTTATGCACAATAAAAGATAATATTGCCTACCTAAAAAAAGGCTGAGCGGGGAGCAAATTAAGTAAACCCGGCGGAACGGAAACGTCTCTGGAGGCCCCTATCCCACCGTCCGTCGGCCCCTCGGGCGCCGGGGAGGGCAGACTCCGCTTTGTGCAGAATCCTTCCTCCACAGTAAGGGGCAGGCACCACGCAAACATCCCCGGGCGCAAGAGAAGGCGCGCACCCGGGCATCCCAGTCCATCGGGCAAGTCCGTGCAAACCGTCATCCTGCGTGTTTATGTTGTCGCGCCCTGAACTTCACAGGAAAACACCTGGACCTCCTCCCCCGAACCCATCCTTCCTACTGGGCAACAGAATCAAATCCGGCCGGCGTCGCCCGCTGAGCAGAGCAGACCGGGGAACCGGAACCGTGAGGCCCAAGGCAGGTGCGCGTTATCTTACACCTTCGTCGCCATCCCCGAGTCTCGTCCATCCGGGACGCGGGCCGCGCAGCTCGGCCGGGGCCCGGCGACAAAGGGCCCGAGCGAAAGCGCCCTCGACCCCGGCGGCCGGGAGGGAGCGGCGGGCGGGCTCCAGCCTCGGGCCCCGCGGCGGGGGCGCGCCGAGCCGGGGCGGAGCGGAGCGGAGCGGCGGCCCGAGGCCCGAGGCGCGCGTCCCGCCCCGAGGAGCCGGAGGAGCCCGAGGAGCCCGCGGAGCCCGCGGAGCCCGAGGCTCGCAGCGCCCGCGGGGAAGGCGCCCCCCGCCCCCGCCCCGGCCCCCCGAGGCCCCGGCCCGGCCCGGCCCCGCCGCGCCGCGCGCCGCCGCCGTTACCCCGCCCCTCCCCCGCGCGCCAACCTGCGGCGGCGGCCGCCGCTCACCTGGTGGCGTCCGCGACGTTCCTGACGAACAGGGAGGTGTTGGGGGGCCTCGTGTAGCGCGACATGACCGCTGCCTCCGCCGCCTCCGGGCCTGCCCGCGGCCGCCGGGCTCGCTCCGCGTCTCGCCGCCGCCGCTGCCGCCCCAGCAGCTCCGCCGGCCCCTCCGCGACCCCCTCCCCTCGGCCTCGGCCCCGCGAGCGCGCAGCCGCAGAGGCGGGCGGGGGGCGGGGGGCGCTGCGCGGCGCGAGCCCGTCCGTGCGGACCGCGCGGGGGCGGGGCCGGGCCGGGCCGACCGCGGGGGGGCGGCGGGGGGGCTCGGGGGACGCGGCGGCGCCGGGTCCGGGGGGCCGAGGGGGTGCGAGGAGGGCCTCGGGCAGGGGGCGGGGCCGCGGGACCCGGGAGGCGGGAGGCGGGCTGCGCGCGGGAGTCCCGGGGCGCGAGAGATCCGGGAGAGGACGCGGCGGGGCCCCGCGGGCCCAGGGGTCGGGGACGCGGCCGGGCGGGGCCTGGAGGCTGGAGCCCGGGGGCCTCGGGGAGGGGGCGGCCGGGGTCACTGCCAGGGTCCCGGGGCTGACGCTGAGCTGGGGGCCCCGGAGCCGCAGACGGGGGGTCGGGCATCGTCGGAGTCGGTGGGGATGACGACTGACTTCGACTGCCCGACAGCCCATCGGGCTGGGGCCTTCATCCCTACATCCTCGGATAGCCTCAGCCCCAGACTTTGGGAATTGTTCCGTCGCCTGCCCCTTGAGGCCTGAGCCTTCGAGGGTTTTCAGATTGCGAGGATTCGGGGTTTTGTTGGTTTATTAGTGTCTTGATTCTTCATCCATTATTCCTTTAGGGCCTACTATTCAGCGGTGGGTCCATTCATTAAGATATTCATTGAGTGCCTACTATGCCCCAGGAAGTGTGCCAGCCGTGGGATACAGCAATGAACACTGCAGGCCCAGTCCCAACCCCCCACAGCTTGCATTGTAGAGAGGGGGGGTCCAACGGTACACGAAAGAACAAATGAATGTGTGATGTAGAAGAAAGCAATGAAAATGCAGTGGCAATTGAGCAAATTTTTTTTTAAGATTTTATTTATTTATTCATGATAGACAGAGAGAGAAAGAGAGAGAGGCAGAGACACAGGCAGAGCGAGAAGCAGGCTCCATGCTGGGAACCCGACGTGGGACTGATCCCGGTTCTCCAGGATCCCACCCTGGGCCAAAGGCGGGCAGGCAGGCGCTAAACCCTAAACCGCTGAGCCACCCAGGGATCCCCTAGGCAAATTTAAAGTACCCTCTTTTCCTTGCTCCAAAAAGTAGCCCAGCCCTTTCTAGTTATCCTCTGCCTTCAGGTTTGCTCTTGTGGTTGGAACAACCTATTACCCAGAACTGTAACCAGGTTAATAGCACTCCTTTTTATTCTCAAAAGCACTTGATTTTGGTGGGTAAACAATAAGGTCTCCCTACGCAGCTCACAGCTGTCTTAAAGGCTGGGAGAGTTTCCCAAGGTCTAGAAACGCTTCTGGAACAGTGGCCATTCATTCAAAGAGGAGTTGCTTTGGCACAGCAGGCACAGGGCTAGACAGGGGATATAGCCGGGGTAGGGGGTGAGCAGGGTTCCTAGTCTCATGGAGCTTACAGTTTGGTAGGGAGGTGGAGTCTAACAACTACACTAATAAACGCATAAACTATACAATAAAGGCTGTGGTAAGAGCTGTATGCTGCTGAAAGTGTCCCTACTGTGGTTGATAAACAGGGCTAGAGGATCACTGACCTTTTCCTGAAGTCTTGGGGAGGTATTTGAAGAATGAAGAAGAGAAATCCACATACTGGAACAGCATGTGCAAAGACTTTGACACAATTTGGGACTGAAAGGAGGCAAACGAGTAAAAAGCAGAACAGGAAAATAAGGCTGAAAAGCAGGCTGGGTATATAGTAGGAAAGTTTGGAATGCCGACTATTGGTTTGCTAGGGCCATCGTAACAAATTAAACCTCGAATTCAGTGGTTTAAAACAAGAAAAATTAAAAAAAATAAAAATAAAACAAAAATTTATGAGGTGCCTGGCTGGTTGGGTCAGTCAGTGAAGCATGAGACTCTTGACCTCAGGGTTGTGAGCTTGAGCCCCACCCTGAGTATAAAGATGCCTTATAAAGAAAATCTTTTTTTAAAAAGTTAAAAAGTTTATTTATTCATGAAAGACACAGAGAGGGACTGAGGCAGACAGGCAGAGGGAGAAGCAGGCCGCATGCAGGAAGCCTGATGTGGGACTCGATACTGGGACCCCAGGATCACGCCCTGAGTCAAAGGCAGATGCTTAACTGCTGAGCCACCCACGAGTCCCATAAAATCTTTTTTTAAAAAGAAATAAATTCATTCTCTCACAGTTTTGGAGGTCAGAAGTCTAAAATCATCGTGTTGGTACACACTTTCTCTGAAGGTTCTAGAGGAGAATCCTTCCTTGCTTCTTCCAGTCCCTGGTGCCCTTAGACGTTCCTTGGCTTGAGGCTGCATATCTCTGGTCTCTGCCTCCATCTTCACAGGTCCATCTCCTCTTCTGTCTTATAAGAATACCTGTCATTGCATTTAGGGCCCACCCACATAATACAGGCTGCTCTCATGTCAAGATCCTTAATTGTAGCTGCAAAGACCCTTTTTTCTGAATAAGGTCATATTTGGGGGTTAGGACTTGGACATACCTTTTTTGGGGCCACCATTCAATCCACTATAATGACCTTGTGAAGATAAGAGACTTGATTTGGTGGGAAATGAGTTATTAATAAATCTATTCCCTAGCATATTAAGTAGAATAAAAACTCCATGTAAACTATGAACTTATTTAGTTAAAAATATATGTATGTCTATATGTAAATTGGATTTTTTTTTCTACGTGATTTTTACTTTTCTCTTCTTACCTCTGGTACTGTCAGATTATTTTTGAAACCCTCCTTAAAACTGGAAAAATTTTACAAAGCTCTTTACAGTTTGAAGAAAAGCTTTTGTAGGAGTATGTGAGAAGATTTAACAGTACATGAGGAGTGGGTTTTTTTTTTTTTTTCCCTGTTCCTATTGATGGAAGTATCTGAGGAAAGGGTTTTAAACTGTGAAAGGAGGTTCGGTTAGAAATTTGAACTTTAAAAGTAGCTGGAATTGGGGGCACCTGGGTGGCTCAGTTGGCTAAGCATCTGACTCTTGATTTCAGCTCAGGTCATGATCTCAGGGTCGTGGGGTTGAGAGTCTGCTTAAAATTATCTGCCCCTCCCTCTTCCTCTGCTTGCATGCTCTCTCCCACTCTGTGTCTCTGAAATAAATTTTTAAAAATATTTTTTAAAGTAGCTGGAATTGATTTAAAGTCGGTTGTGGAAATGGTAACTGCGAGAAGATGGACATGTGAATTATCTTGACTAGTGATCATTTCACTGCATATATATATATCTCCATTATATTGTATACCTTAAGTGTGTACATTTTTTAAAATTTTTATTTATTTATGATAGGCACACAGTGAGAGAGAGAGGCAGAGACATAGGCAGAGGGAGAAGCAGGCTCCATGCACCAGGAGCCTGACGTGGGATTCGATCCCGGGTCTCCAGGATCGCGCCCTGGGCCAAAGGCAGGCGCTAAACCGCTGCACCACCCAGGGATCCCAAGTGTGTACATTTTTATTTAATAATTTAGCTATGGACCCATAATTATTTATATTACATAAAAACATATGCTCTTCCTGTTTCTAAAGAAGTGTAAGTAACCTGCTTTCTATTTGGAAGGCCTGAGGAGGGACATGGTCAGGCATGCATAATGAAAGAACATTATAGAATGCTCTGCTTGGCCAGTGTCTTGGCCAGGTCATCAAACCAGTTGAGATGAGTGATGAAATTGTACTTTATCTTTTCCTTGGCATTTTGGAGTACACTTAGAGAAGTAGGGAAAAGGCTTAGGTCAAGACTAAATACCTTGCCTGGCACCATACTCACAAATAATATTTACCCTAAGTCCTAAAATTTAGCTAGGTGCCATTTAGTAAATCAGTCCTTGCTTTGAGGCACAAAATGGTATCCTACCAGCTTGGGAGAGTTAATTTTTCTTTCTAAATCTCCAGGGAATTCCAAGGAGTATACCACTGGCAAAATCTGACAATTGTTTAATAACTATAGCCCCTATTCTATGGCAGACTTTAATATATTCTATGTAGCAGCTGCTTCCTTTCTACTTAATACATTTAAAAAATTATGGTCTGTCCTCACTATGAAAAAGAAATAGTAATTATGTGACATGATAGAGGTGTTAGTGAATGACACAGTGGTAATCATGTTGCAATATATAAATATCAAATCAACACTGTTGTATACCTTAAACTCAATGTTATATATCAATTATATCTCCATAAAAATAAAGTTACAATCTGATCCTTCTTGATTTTTTTCCCAATAATATTTTCAATTGGAAAATATTTCAGGAAAATGGATAAGGTTATTTCCAGTTTAGATACAATCATTTATCTCACTTTTCAAAAGTAAACAGATTTTTTTAAGTAAACGGATTTTAAACTTTTCATTGAAATCACACTTTTGTAAAGAAAATAGCAAGAAAAAATTTCAACTTGTTAAAATTTGTCTTAGTGGACAAGTCTTTAAAAATCAGTAATCTAGGGCAGCCCTGGTGGGGGTGAGGCAGCCCCACGTCGGGCTAGATTACTGATTTTATTTATTTAAAAATATGTTATTTATTTATTCATGAGAGACACAGAGAGAGAGTAGCAGAGACACAGGCAGAGGGAGAAGCAGGCTCCATTCAGGGAGCCCGACGTGGGACTCCATCCTGGGTCTCCAGGGCTGAAGGCGGTGCTAAACCGCTGAGCCACCAGGGCTGCCCTATAAGTTATGTTTAAAATAAAGGCACATATGAATTTATTTCTAATTTTGAACCTTTACTCCTGAGCCCTGTCTTTGGGGGAGAATGCCGATAGCTAACTTGTTATTTAGAATCTAAGCACCTAGGGCTTGCCTTCATGTTCCACCTGCCCTCCCACTCTAAACTGGCTATCTCTTCTACTCTTTTTGTGACTTTGGAGCATCTATTACAAATGGTAGACAGGAGAAACACAACCCTTTCAATCTTAACAGATTTGGGGGGAAAGTTTGAAAGTACAAATACACTGTTTCTGAGTTATTCGTAAAGTTTGAAATTCAAGGCTATCCCTATTTCTAATTACTACAGATATGCCAAGGCTGGTTTATAAGACCAAGAAACATGTATTTGTTCTTTTAAAGTAATCCTGTAGTGTATGTGGCTATATAGTTATCTTTTCTTCCATTTCTTAAATCGATCAAAGCAGGTTAATTATTAGGTCTGTAATTAAGGCGTCAAATCATGAAAGATGAATATATCTTAGATCAATGAACTAGTTTTGTTTTTGACTGTCAAAATGGAGAACTAGAACTTAGTGAAAATTATATTGTACTTGGGTGTGTGTGAGTGTCTTGAAATCAGTGTGATGAAAGTATTTTGAAGAAACAAATTCAGAATTAGTAAATCACCTGATAGTGAACGTTTCTTATGCTGGGAACTCACTCCCCAACAGATGGTGCTAGCTCTCCTCTAGTTAGAGCTGCTCTGGTCTACCCTTTCTTAAAACGTTCCATGCATGACCTTGAAAGTGAAGAGTGATGTCGTGATTTGGTTTTTTGTTTTGTTTTGTTTTGTTTTTTCCCTGTCTGTCCCAGCTGATGTGACCACCATCCTGAATCTTTTTTTTTTTTTTTATTGGAGTTCAATTTGCCAACATATAGCATAACACCCAGTGCTCATCACATCAAGTGCCCCCCTCAGTGCCTGTCATCCAGTCACCCCCACCCCCCGCCCTGATGTGGTAATTTGTATAGAATGTATTGTAAACTTTCTTCTATTGCACCCAAACTTTGGTTTATGGGTTATTATTCCACACAACCCAGTTGAAAAATCTATGATTGTATCCTCTTATGAAGTTGATTTCTTCCACAGCAGCTATAGGAAATAATTTAAAAGGTCATTTATGTGGTAACAGTGGATGGTGTTTAACTTTTTCTGAAACACTGGATTACAGAAGGCCTGTCACTCTACCTGCATGTCCCCCAAAATGACACTTGGTTTTGAAAATGTTAGAGCTGTGTGCTTCTTCCTAACCTAATTAACTTGGCAAATGTTTAGTGATAATCTGCTTGTATGTTATCCACAGTACTAGGAACCGGGGATGAAAATAGAAGTTATGCTTTATAGTTCTGAAAGACCCAGGCCAGTGTTTCCCAGAATTAAGTCATTTTCATATAGCCTACGAGATTTTTTGCCATGGTGCACTTCTTTACTGTAGTAGGCTTTTCTTTAAATTGGCTTACTTTTATTTTTAAAAAACACTCTATCACCAATATTAAGTTTTAAAGTTTCACAGAGAGAGGGTAATCATTACAAAATATCATTTTATTAAAAAAATGTAAATTCTAGATAATTACTTTTATCTATAAAGGGTCCAAGACTGAGGTCTGCACTCTTTTAAAAGCAGAAATTAATCATTACACAACAGAAAGATGCTAAAGCCACCCTAGCACCAAAATAAAATGTTTTCCCTGATGTAGATTATTAAAAGGGGACCAACTCTCACTCTATGCAATAAATAAAACCATCTGTAGTACCACCAATGGTGAGTGTCCTACAATTTGGGAGACATTCTAGCTAGAGGGAGATACACATGTAAACAAATCATTACAATACAGTTTCATTAGTGGTACATAAAGATCTCAGAGTACTATGTAGAACATGATGGAAACAGATTAGCTCTCTGTGGGGGAAGGGAGGCTGCAAGTTATCGTAAAGAAAAGTGATGTTTGAGCTATTTATTGAAGGGTGAATATAAATTCACCGAGGAATGGTAAAAACAGAGCATTTCAGAGAAAGTGAAGTAGCTGAGCAAATGCATAGTGTGGTTGGAGTAGTGTGGTGTGCTGACCTAAGGGGAGAAGGAAGAAGGAATGCTAAAGAGGTTGGCATGGAGATTAGGAGCTAAGTTTTGAGAGGTTCAGTGTGTGTACTCATACACACACACCAGGGAGCTTTCTTAATTCTTTTGGTAATGGGACTCCATCAAAAGTTTTTAAACAAGGGATTAAGAAAATTAGATCTACATTTTATAGGATGATTCTGACAGATTCATAGGATGAATTGCAGGGAGTAGTGGTAGAACCTGGTACAAGCAGATCAGTTAAAAGTCTCTTGCATGCAACGTATTTACTCCTTAAAAATTTTTTTTCTTAAATCAGAGAAAGACAAATAATCTATGATCTCACTTATATGTAGAATCTAAAAATAAACTAGAGCTCATAGATACAGAGAACAGACTGGTGTTTCCAGGGGCAGGGGATGGTGGTTGGGCAAAATGGGTGAAGAGGGTCAAAAGGTACAAACTGCCAGTTGTAAGAAAATAAGTGCTGGGGATGTAATGTATAGTATGGTGACAATAATTAACTATACTCTATTGTATATTGAGAATTGCTAAGAGAGTAGACCTTAAAAGTTCTCATCATAAGGAAACAAATCCATCCAACATGTGTGTGGTGATGGATTTTTTTTTTAATTTAATTTTTTTGTGGTAATGGATATTAACTAACTTATTGTGGTCATCCTTTCATCATTTATACACATATCAAATCATTATGTTACTTTATATACCTAAAACTAACACAATGTTGTATGTCAATTATATCTCAGTTAAAAACAGATATTTCTTAGCTTTGTCCACTGAAAATACTTAGAAACAATGACTAGCCCCGCAGCATTCAGCATCCCTAGAGCCAGACTATAGTCTCTATTATTTTTTCCTAAAAGGAACCATGACTTTGGAAGAGTGGCTAATGCCAGGTCTAGGGCAGGAAATGTACAAGATAAGCCTGGGATATCTGGTCATTTCAGAAAGAAAGAAGCCTTCAAGGTCTTCGGGTGTCATATTAAAAGGATTCAAAAGACAACACTGGCTAAAGTGGGGACAATCTGAATATCAATAAGAATAGTAACTGCAATGAATTAAAACATACCAAATATTTTTAAGCAAGCGTACAAGTTCCTAATTATACTAAAAAACACCAGCCTAATTGATCACCTTTTGTTTTTTCTTAGAGAGGAAGGGGAGCCGTGGAAGGAGGAAAAGGAGAGGGAGAGACAGAATCTTAAGCACGCAACATGCCCAGCACAGAGCCCAATGTGGGGCTCGATCTCACCACCCTGAGATCATGACTTGAGCAGAAATCAAGAGTCAGACAGTTAGCTGACTGAGCCACCCAGATGCCCTAATAAGAAGTTTTTTAAAAATTGAATCTATCCTTCCTCTGGATTAGCTCCACTGGTAGACCGCTCAGATTGCCAGTAAGAAATGTTTACAGGTATTACTTGAGGCGGTTTGTTATGGAGCTGGTGGGAGGGCTGGTGGAGGCATGATTACACAGCAGAACTCTGTTCTAGGCTTTCAGTGCCATAGAAGGGCCTCAAGCTACTGTAGAACTTGGCTTCAGGTGTCCTTGGGAAACCACAAGTGGTGGTGGTGGAGCTGTGGCTGGATGATGGGGATCTGGACCCCACCCTCTGTGGTCTTCAGCTGGAGTCAGTGGTGTGTACATCTGCCATTGGCCTTTTGGTGGATCTCATATTTGTTTAGACTTGTCCTGTTGGCTGGAAGCTGACTTTATGTGCAATGGAGAATGCTGTTTTCACAAACACTGGCTCAAAATGTCAAAAACACCAGCTGCAGTAATTCAAGATAGTGTCAACTCCCTGACAAGCCTGGCTTTGTTCAAAAGGGGAGTGCAGGGGTTGAGTCATCTTTGGAAGATACTAGCCTAAAGAAAGAGTCATCAAAAATTCAGAGCCTGGGGATCCCTGGGTGGCGCAGCGGTTTGGCGCCTGCCTTTGGCCCAGGGCGCGATCCTGGAGACCCGGGATCGAATCCCACATCAGGCTCCCGGTGCATGGAGCCTGCTTCTCCCTCTGCCTATGTCTCTGCCTCTCTCTCTCTCTCTCTCTCTCTGTGACTATCATAAATAAATAAAAATTAAAAAAAAAATTCAGAGCCTGGTGGACACGTGCAGAAAGTTGAAGAGGACAAACTTTAACCTGAAGGAGGAAATAATTTCCGTAATAGAAGAACTTAATGAAGAAAGATCCAGACACACAAGGCAAGAAGAGATGATGGCTAAAGTTATAAGAATGATATGGTCACTGAGCTAGGAGTCACCACATCTCAATAAGCTTTACCAGCCAACAGCTCCCTCATTATCCCTCAAAAGGGTGGACATGATCTGAAAGCAGAGCTGCTTTTTCCCTCTGTTCAGGCTCCTGTGCTGCCAAGCCACATTCACCCACCTATGCTCCAATATGAGGTTCATTACTACCCCACCCCCATCCAAGGAAATAGTTCCTGTGGAGACTTCCTTTTCCTTCTCATCTCCTGGGAAGCACTTATGGGGAGCTCTCTTCTTGGGCTGGAGTTTCTCTTCCACTTTCAAATCCTAAAAACAGGCATTCTTTTGGGGTTGATTCAAATATCAAATGAACCAACTATTGGAACCAACATCCAAAAACTAGAGACCTCTAAAATTATGTCTCTTCAAAAAGAATTTAATCTCATTCATCAGCATTTTAAATGTTACTTAAATGACCATACTTGTGCTCAAAGTAACATCCAATAGAACTTCAGTTCTCAGAATAATGGTTTTTGTTTTGTTTCATTTTAAGATTTATTTATTTGAGGAGAGGGGCCGAGGGAGAGGGAAAGACAGGAGAGAGAATCTCAAGCAGACTCCCCACTAAGTGCAGAGCAAAACATGGGGCTTGATCCCAGGTCCCTGAGATCATGACCTGAGCCAAAATCAGGAGTCAGACACTTAACCGACTGAGCTACTCAGGTGCTCCCTCAGAATTCTGTTTTATAAATATTATTTTCATATGATTTCATAAAGCTTTTTTTACTTTATTTTTCTCTATACATAGTATAGATACAGTGTTGTATTTGATTATGTGGGCAGTTTGTCAATAGTGTACAATTCCTTTTTTTTTTAAATTTTTTATTGGTGTTCAATTTACTAACATACAGAATAACCCCCAGTGCCCGTCATCCATTCACTCCCACCCCCCCGCCCTCCTCCCCTTCTACCACCCCTAGTTCGTTTCCCAGAGTTAGCAGTCTTTACGTTCTGTGTCCCTTTCTGATATTTCCCACACATTTCTTCTCCCTTCCCTTATTTTCCCTTTCACTATTATTTATATTCCCCAAATGAATGAGAACATATAATGTTTGTCCTTCTCCGACTGACTTACCTCACTGAGCATAATACCCTCCAGTTCCATCCACGTTGAAGCAAATGGTGGGTATTTGTCATTTCTAATAGCTGAGTAATATTCCATTGTATACATAGACCACATCTTCTTTATCCATTCATCTTTCGTTGGACACCGAGGCTCCTTCCACAGTTTGGCTATCGTGGACATTGCTGCTAGAAACATCGGGGTGCAGGTGTCCCGGCGTTTCATTGCCTTTGTATCTTTGGGGTAGATCCCCAACAGTGCAATTGCTGGGTCGTAGGGCAGGTATATTTTTAACTGTTTGAGGAACCTCCACACAGTTTTCCAGAGTGGCTGCACCAGTTCACATTCCCACCAACAGTGTAAGAGGGTTCCCTTTTCTCCGCATCCTCTCCAACATTTGTTGTTTCCTGCCTTGTTAATTTGCCCCATTCTCACCGGTGTGAGGTGGTATCTCATTGTGGTTTTGATTTGTATTTCCCTGATGGCAAGTGATGCAGAGCATTTTCTCATATGCATGTTGGCCATGTCTATGTCTTTCTCTGTGAGATTTCTGTTCATGTCTTTTGCCCATTTCATGATTGGATTGTTTGTTTCTTTGGTGTTGAGTTTAATAAGTTCTTTATAGATCTTGGAAACTAGCCCTTTATCTGATATGTCATTTGCAAATATCTTCTCCCATTCTGTAGGTTGTCTTTTAGTTTTGTTGACTGTATCCTTTGCTGTGCAAAAGCTTCTTATCTTGATGAAGTCCCAATAGTTCATTTTTGCTTTTGTTTCTTTTGCCTTCGTGGATGTATCTTGCAAGAAGTTACTGTGGCCGAGTTCAAAAAGGGTGTTGCCTGTGTTCTCCTCTAGGGTTTTGATGCAATCTTGTCTCATATTTAGATCTTTCATCCATTTTGAGTTTATCTTTGTGTATGGTGAAAGAGAGTGGTCTAGTTTCATTCTTCTGCATGTGGATGTCCAATTTTCCCTGCACCACTTATTGAAGAGACTGTCTTTCTTCCAATGGATAGTCTTTCCTCCTTTATTGAATATTAGTTGACCATAAAGTTGAGGGTCCACTTCTGGGTTCTCTATTCTGTTCCACTGATCTATGCGTCTGTTTTTGTGCCAGTACCACACTGTCTTGATGACCACAGCTTTGTAGTACAACCTGAAATCTGGCATTGTGATGCCCCCAGATATGGTTTTCTTTTTAAAAATTCCCCTGGCTATTCGGGGTCTTTTCTGATTCCACACAAATCTTAAAATAATTTGTTCTAACTCTCTGAAGAAAGTCCATGGTATTTTGATAGGGATTGCATTAAACGTGTATATTGCCCTGGGTAACATTGACATTTTCACAATATTAATTCTGCCAATCCATGAGCATGGAATATTTTTCCATCTCTTTGTGTCTTCCTCAATTTCTTTCAGAAGTGTTCTATAGTTTTGAGGGTATAGATCCTTTACATCTTTGGTGAAGTTTATTCCTAGGTATCTTATGCTTTTGGGTGCAATTGTAAATGGGATTGACTCCTTAATTTCTCTTTCTTCAGTCTCATTGTTAGTGTATAGAAATGCCACTGATTTCTGGGCATTGATTTTGTATCCTGCCACGCTACCGAATTGCTGTATGAGTTCTAGCAATCTTGGGGTGGAGACTTTTGGGTTTTCTATGTAGAGTATCATGTCATCGGCGAAGAGGGAGAGTTTGACTTCTTCTTTGCCAATTTGAATGCCTTTAATGTCTTTTTGTTGTCTGATTGCTGAGGCTAGGACTTCCAGTACTATGTTGAATAGCAGTGGTGAGAGTGGACATCCCTGTCTTGTTCCTGATTTTAGGGGAAAGGCTCCCAGTGCTTCCCCATTGAGAATGATATTTGCTGTGGGTAGTGTACAATTCCAAGTGGATTCCATAGAATTCTTCAGAAGGTCCCAGGCAGGATTGATCCCTAGCTGTGTCTAGTGATTCAGTAATACACATTGTATTGGCTTTCTCTTTTTGCCTGTATCTCTCCCCTGTTTTCTGGGATTATCTTGTAAATAAGTCACCTGTATTTATGAGTCCCTAGCTCTGCTTTTAGGGGAAACTAAACAAAGACATTGGAATGTACATCCAGCCATACTATATATAACTAGACTCACCTTCTATTGCTAGGGTTGTAGTTAATGTGGACGTTGCCGTCTATAAATGAAGCTTAGTCACATCTCTCTGGACTTCAGTCCTTGTCAGAGAGTGAGAGAGAAGCATGCAATGGGGACAATGTCATCCCCAGATGGTGGATGCCTCTGGCCCATGAATTCTCTAGAGCTCTCCCATGCTGTGCCTTCTCACATGTTCTTGAATGTATCGATCACATTAAATCAATGAGATTGACTGAACTTCTCCTTGCTTATTCCAATGTTTCTCTGTATCACCCAGAAAAGTACTGGAATCTTTCGTCATAGGTGTCCATTAATAGTGGTGCAATCTCAACCAGTGTCTGGCAACAAGGTAGTAATTCATTTTCATTAGAAAAGTGGTGAGCGGCTGTATTGGGGTAATTTTAGGAGCTGAGAGACTGGAGAAGCTCAGCACTTAGGCCAATCCTGATAAGTGTCAGAGAGCATCTCATTAGAACTAGGTGCATCTCATTAATCTTGGGGTGTATGATAAACGAGATAGAGCATTCTCCAACACAGAACACCCACCACCGACAGTCTTTTTCTTTTCTTTTAATCATCACCTGCAGCCAATATATGCCCCTGAACTGAGAGCTTCAGAATCAGAACAGGTGTCTGTTACCGGGATCTCAAGGATTGATGCTCACTGGCCCTTAGACTGGGTCAATCTGGCAGAGACATTCTGCAACAGTCTAGTGACTCTTGGTTCTCTGTCCTTATCTAAGAGAAAAACACCAAAAAATAAAAAATAAAAAATAAAAAAATGGATTGGAAGCTTGGCTAGGGTGTGCTAACTGTGGCTTCACTATACTATACTTACACTTAGGTCTTACTTTGTAGACACCAAAATATTAGTATCTGTAGGTTTTTCCTCCTGGGCTAGTTTTTTGTTTGTTTTGTTGTTGTTATTGTTCTGTTTTTCAGGAGAGAGATCCCTTCTATCCTCCCGCAGAAGGTACAAACCTGGCTACTATTATTCTAAGAGCTGAGTAGAGGCAGGCAGGGCATTAAAGGTTCTCACAACTCAATACATAGAATTTAACCTAACCTCCCTATTTTACCATTTGTCTTACTTCTCTGAGATATTCCTGAGGTTAGAACTCTGTTTTAACTTTCACAGTGAGAATACTTGTCTTCTTCTGTTGAAATGGGAAAGGTTTAGGTGCCTGGCTATGCAATGTTAGAGCTGGCATCTGGAGATCTAGTTGTTCCTTATATGGGCTTACAACTAATCTTGTCACTTCAAAATGACAGGTGCCACAGCTGTCTTGTGTTTTCTGACTTTTCTAATTGTAGGTGCTGAAATTTCAGCTTTCTCTGCTTTGTTAAGTCCCCACACCTCCACCTGTTTGCCATATTCCATGTTGTATACTAGCAGCAAATCATCCCTCTGAGAAAGTATTTCTCAGCTTCCCTTGCTTCTAGTTGTGGCAACATGACCAAGTTTTAGCCAAAGACATACAGGAAGAAATGCTGTGAGAGACACCCAGAATGACCCCTTAATGGGATCCAATTCAGGTGAGGGATATTTCTTTTATCCTTCTCCCTTTTTCTTATTGCCTGGAATGTGGACATGAGAGCTGGAGTGCCAGGGATTATCTTGAGCTCATAAGGAAACCTTGAGGAAGAGAGCCACATAGGATGGCAGAGCAGAGATATGGAAACCTTGGTCTCTGGTGGCTAGAGAGTTGTCCTGAACTCATAGCAGACTTCTTTTAAAACAGAGAAGTGAAATTCTCTAAGTTGGGTTATGGGGTTAAGTAGTGCTGTATCTAATCTTAGCTGATTCATCTTTTATCCTATCCCTTTAACCAAATCTTTGGTGGTGACAAGAGGCAGGGAGAACAATCACCAAAGTGGCTAAAATGGTGAGGAAGTCAGCCTTGTTCCTCGAACCACTTTGAATGAGATCCCCATCTCCCAGCTCAGAGTGTCTTCTGTTTGGCAATGCCCGTAAGGAGGACCAGGAATAAATCTAGACTTTGGGGGACTTACTGCTTCTCCAGTTTAGGGCATTTATCTGAGAATCAGAATACAAAATTAGATATGCTTTCAGGTGGGGTTCCATAGAAGCAGAGCCTGAGACTGGGATTCTTGAGTAAGTGATTAATTAAGGCCTCACTCTCAGGAAATCATTGGGGAGTGAGGATGCAGGAGAAAGCCAGAGAAGCTAGGCAAGGGTGTGGTTTCAGAAGATACCTAGTCTTGGCCTCATCTCCTGGGGAGCTCTGGAAAGTATGTTACCCTGTGATAAGGCAGGGACTTTTATGGCTCAGCATCAGACAGTCACGGAGGTAGTCTAGCATCCTAGTCGTCTACGAGGGAAGGTGGCTCCCCGAAGCTGTGGACAATCAGTCTGCTGCAGCAGGGTACAGATGTGAGTCCTTAGTAATCAACACTTGCAGCAACTGGGATGTGTGCACTTTCTTGCCAAAGGGAATGAGGTCAGGAGACCAATAGCTATTACTACAGGTACAAAAGTAAAGAATAGAAATAGTCATTTAAAATTTTTTAAAGTTGGGGTGCCTGGCTGGCTCAGTTCATAGACCATATGACTTTTTTTTTTTTTTTTGACCATATGACTTTTGATCTCAGGGTTGTGAGTTTGAGCCCCATGTTGGGCATGGAGATTACTTAATAAAAGAAAATTAAAATTTTTTAAGTTGATAAATATAGTAAATATCAGAAAATCCAGAAAAAAATTATATTGCAGGTGCCTAGAACCTCTCTATAATACTATTTCTCCTTTTCTTGTTTTTCTCCATAGACTTTGATTTCTCTCTCTCTCTCTCTCAAGTAGGCTCCATGTCCAGCATGGAACCCAACATGGGGTGGGGCTTGAACTCATAACCCTAAGATTAAGACCTGGGCTGAAAAGTTAGATGTATAATATACTGAGCCACCTAGGCACACCTTTCTCTCTCTCTCTCTCTCTCTCTCTCTTTCTCTCTCTCCCTTTTTTTTTTTTAAAGTAATCTCTATGCCCAATGTGGGGCTTGAACTCACAACCCTGAGATCAAGAGTCACATTGCTCTACTGACTTAGTCAGGACCCCTGATCTCTTCCTCATAGGACAATGGTTTGTAATACTTTCTATAAGCAGTATAGAAGGATGATTTAGTTTAGCATGATTGTTTAAATTTTTTTTTATTATTGATAATTTGGAAAAGTTTTTTTAGCTTCATAACTCATGACTAGTAAGGTCATGTTTATTTTTAGAATTATCATCAAGTATAGTAAAGCCTCTGTCACATACAAGCTGTAAATTAAAAAAAAAGATTTTATTTATTTATTCATGAAAGACAGAGAGAGAGAGAGAGAGAGAGAGAGAGGCAGAGACACAGGCAGAGGGA
Organism: Canis lupus baileyi; assembly: GCF_048164855.1. Taxonomy (NCBI): domain Eukaryota; kingdom Metazoa; phylum Chordata; class Mammalia; order Carnivora; family Canidae; genus Canis; species Canis lupus. Next base: position 24,192,697 of record NC_132844.1, on the reverse strand, counting down.
GAAGCAGGATCCATGCAGGGAGCCTGACGTGGGACTCGATCCTGGGTCTCCAGGATCACGCCCTGGGCTGAAGGTGGCGCTAAACCGCTGAGCCACCCGGGCTGCCCAAGCTGTAAAATTCAGACATTTCAAGTTTTCTTGGGCAATGATAAACTTTAACTCTCAAGTCATCAACGATTTTGTCTGCCATGTCTTGTCTCAGTGGAACATAATGAACTTTATATTATCCTTGTTGATGCAAGTATTTTGCATTAAATCAAGAGTCAATTAAGTCTTCTCCCAATGAGTGACATGTCATCAGCCTTTATCAAGACACAATCCAGTGCTTTGCAATGTATATATAACATATGACTTCATAGACAGATGTGCTCATTGTGTATACAGTCCTGCTAAGTTTGTAAACTACAAACACAGTAATTCTGTTAAATTCTATTACGTAAAAGAAAAAAAAATCTATTATGTACAATCTCCATCAAAAGAGGGGGAGAAACCATGATGCATTTGTAATTATATACATTGCATTGTTGAGCATATCACTGACAGGATAGAACTTCCTTTTTATATATCTATAAAAGGAATCTATATATCTAGTGTTTATATCTAGTGTTTGGAAGAATTTCCAATAAACTGACTTCCAGTGAACTCCATTCATTTCAAACCTTGTTTCTTCCCTTCTACCCATGTACTTACAGTGCTGTGCTTTGGAGGATAGGGTCACATTGCAATATGACCTCTGTCCCTGTATCTTGATGTGACAGGATGCTAGGGGAGTCAGCATAGCAGACAGTAGGAATATTCCTGGAAGCCATTTCTACACCTGGACAACGGGCAATACTTTCCTATGCACATAAATAACTGCTATACCCATAATTATATTCTACTAAACCCAAACCAAATGTATGCTTAGTTCATCTTCCCATTAAAATGGATCCCAGAGGGATACTCAGCCTCTGCCTCTGGCTCAGGGGTCCCAGGGTCAGGTCTCACGTCGGGCACTTGTGGGGAGCCTGCTTCTCCCTCTGCCTATGTCTCTGCCTCTCTCTATATGTCTTTCATGAATGAATAAATAAAATATTTTTAAAAAATAAAAAATAAATGGATCCCAGAATGCTTATGGCCATTTCAGTGTGACATGACTGAGGAATTGAAATATCTTCTTCAAATTTTACTCAAATTTATGACCATGTGAAACCATTCTAAGCCCTTTTTGGGCCTTGAAGCTTAGGCTTCATGAAGCTGTGAGGTATATCTGTCTGTGGTAGGACAAATAGAATGACATGTAGCCAGGAACATTGTCGTTTATTTATGCTGTTGTAACCACAGCACCAGGAAAAACCACCACCGCAATGACCCAAATGTTCTTGAGATCCAGGAACATCCTTTTATCCACAAATCCAACCCTTCTTAATCTTACTGGTTTTGGCATGAATTACCCCCCAGATTTCACTTCTCTTTCTTCCTCTTTTTTTTTTTTTTTTTGTGGTTACAGGAATTTCAAACTGTGATATCTCCTTTTTGTTAAACCTGTGTTTCCAAGAATCTTGCTGATGAAGACACATCCTTACCAGATGAGTCATGTTCACCTAACTCTGCTAATTCAGTGCAATTTACTTCTAGCACATTTATACACAAAGTATTTTTCAAACGTATATATCTGCATGATGCTTTAATCATTTATATAATTTCTAACCATATATATATATACACACTTTCATACTCAGAAAAAAATCAGTGTTTTGTATACTTATTAATCTTATAAATTTCCTCAGAATAGATTTCTCTTTTGATCAATTCTATAGTTCACCATAAGTTAAAAAAAAAAGTGGCAGTATAGTAAGGTATGGTGGCCAATTTCTCTGGTATGAGTAGCAGAAGCTAAAAGTGAAATCCATTGCTACAATATTTTTACCTTACAAGCCAATTGATACTTTTCAGAAGATGTTTCTATTAGCTTTTAAGGTTTTTCCACTTCCATAGGTTTGCTTCCTGTCAGAATGGTGGCTTGGTTAAGCTGATTATCTGTAGAACGATGTAATTTCCTTGCATACACCAGCCTCAATACTACTGAAGCTTTACTAATTATTGCTGCTTCAGATACCAAGTCAACCAAAATTGACTAACAAGCACTTGCTGAGTTTCTATATTGATTTAAAAATATACAATGAAGCTAAGGGAATATTAGTACTCAAAAGTCAAAGAGGGACATTGGAAGCACTTCATAGAATGTGGGGTTTGAAACTGGAATCTAGGGTAAAGTGTGTGGAGTTTGTTTTTTTCACAGCCTTGGGTATTTGAAGATCAAATTCTCTTAGATTAGCAGCTATGATAGATGATCCTATTGTGCAATGTAGAAACTCAGGTTTAATATGATCTTGCATCAAACTTATTTAGCCATTAATTGAAAGCAGACGAATAGTCTGGTTAGGTCATGAATTGGCAACTTTGGCCATTCTATTTATTTATTTAAGCTTAGTTTGTTTTCTTTAACTTCACCTTCACTTTGTGATCCATGGGCTAAAAATGTATGTTTTTGTGTATATTTTATTACACTTATCACAGACTTAATTTTTTTAATATTTATTTATTTTAAAAGATTTTATTTATTTATCTGACAGAGAGAGAAAGCACAAGCAAGGGGGGAGCAGCAGAGGGAGAGGGAGAAGCAGGCTCCCCACTGAGCAAGGCGCCTGACATGGGGCTCTATCCCAGGACTCTGGGATCAGGACCTGAGCCAAAGGCAAATGCTCAATTGACTGAGCCACTCAGGTGCCCCAATTTTTAAAAACATTTCCATAAGACTACAACAATGTAAAAATTTCACTGCTGCATAGTTTGCTTATTTCCCTTCTTCCCCCCCTTCAAATACATTGCATTATTGTTTTTTTTTTCATAGTTTTTCTAGTATTTTAAAATTATGTGGTATAGGGTCTGTTTCAGTTTATGATGACTATAAATCATTGGACATTCCAGTGTAATAGCTTTAAGCCTTTTATTCCCATCTCAAATATAATGGTGTACACTGTTACACAATTAATTTGGTTTTGTGCTAAATTCTTTAAAAAAATTTTTTTTTAATTATTTAATTTTTTTTGAGAGAGTGTGTGCTGGGGTGGGGGGTAGAGGGGAAGAGAGAGAGGAAAGAGAAAATCCCAAGCAGTTTCATGCCCAGTGTGGAGCCCAAAATGCAGCTCGTTCCCACAACCCTGAGATCATGACTAGCCTAAATCAAGAGTTGGTGACCCAACCAACTGAGCCACCCAGGTGCCCTGGTTCTGTACTAAATTCTGATGTTGAATGTTATAGTCAAATATGGGCTTTCAAGCTTTCAAAGCAACATGATAGATCCCCATTACATGTCCTCATAATTTGCAGATCTCTGATCCAACATTCCCAGAGAAAGAAACTAATATCTGGGTAACAATAGCATTTTGATAAAAATCATAAACTAATCTTCGATAAGAAAAAACAGGAGAGCATCACTTGTTGCCATTTGATATAAATTAGACAATGAATAAAGTGTTTGCTTTTCTAAAATAATAATATAAATTATATTCTCTATATTTAAAAATTGGCCAGCTATCATATTTGCCTGAAAAATTAAGATATTGAATTAAATATCTCTTCTTTAATAATTCAGTTTGAATGAACTTTTCTCATAAGCCAAATTCATTTGTAACTAAGGAAGATAGTTTTAGTGAAGTCAAGCAACGTATAACAATAATTAAAATTTTGTTAATTGGCACAAAAAACTTAGAGCAAATAGAACTGTAAAATATAGCTTTTGAGGAACACTTTAATCTGATTTACATTTATTACTAAGAAAAAACATGGAATTTCAAGGAACACTCTCTTGAAAGGAAATGAACACTTTAAATTCTAATGCTATAAGTGTATGTTAAGAATTTTTAATTTCTCAAGGAAAATACTTGGAAAGCCTTTCTGAAGAATTTGTCTAAATCTGTGTATATATTTACTACAGATGTCTTTTTTTTTAGAAATATGTAATATTATAGCTTATAATCTTTATTCAAAACAAATCCTCTGCTTTGCTGCTATATATTTAGCTTGGACTGCTGATGTTTGGTAGTTGTTATGAACTAAACTGTGCTTCCTTCCTTCCAAAGAAAATTAATAGGTTGAAACCCTAACCCCCCCATGTGACTGTATTTGGAGATGGGACCTTTAGAGAAGTAATTGAGTTTAAGTGAAGTCATAAGACTGAGGCCCTAATCTATAAGATTGGTGTCCTTATAAAAAGAAGCAGCACCAGAGGTCTCCCCCATTCCCCCTCTTCCCTGCCCTCTCCCCATCCCTGTACAATCACAGGGGAAAGGCCATTTGAGGACACAGCAAGAAAATGGCTATAGCAATCATGGTGGCCATTTGATCTCAGACTTCTAGTCCCCAGAACTGTGAGAAAATAAATTTCTTTTGTTCAAGCTACCTAGTCTCTGGTCTTTTGTCGTGGCAGCCTGAGCGGACAAAAATAGTAGATATATGTACAGTATAGATATAAAAAGTCAACACCTTATATAAGATTCTGGGTCAGTAGATGGGCAAGGTCTGATGTCGTAGCACCTGGGAGCATCAAAATATCACTTTTGAACAGAGGTGATATTTCCAAATGATAGTCTTTTTTTTTTTTAATTTTTATTTATTTATGATAGTAACAGAGAGACAGAGAGAGAGAGAGAGAGAGAGGCAGAGACACAGGCAGAGGGAGAAGCAGGCTCCATGCACCGGGAGCCCGACGTGGGATTCGATCCCGGGTCTCCAGGATCGCGCCCTGGGCCAAAGGCAGGCGCCAAACCGCTGCGCCACCCAGGGTTCCCAGAGGTGATATTTCCAGTTAAAATATCACAACCTAAGTAATTGAATGGTGGTGATACATCTGCTTTGTCTAGCTTGTCACAAAAATATAGATGCTAACAGTATTTCAAGAACCACAGAAGAGATTGGGGACTTGTAATATCTATTTTTTTTTTTTTTCATTTAAAGCACATCATATACCTGAACTTTTGTAAATGGAAAGATGGAGGTGGAGGACTTTTCCTGGGTTAAGATATCCAAACTACATGTTGAAGGGACCAGGGTGCCATCAAGGTCATCCTGGGACCCTCGTCCCAGAATTCTTGGGGTATGCTTTGCTGAGCTGATGGTGACCAAGCAGACCACTTTGGGGGGGGGGGCGTCAGTCAGTGTGTGGAGGCCCGCTGCTTGGATTTGCCAGGTTCTTTTTCTTTTCTCTCTCCTGACTTGAAAGATAATTATTAAACTTAGAGTCATCCTTTCCCACTGGCGTGTGTCAAAGTATATGTCCACAGCTGAACTGACTCACTCTGGTACAGTCAACAGGTGGTTGTGGTTTGTCCAAAAGAGCCCTGGTTTGAGGGTTCTGCTGAACAAAGTCTGCATGCTTTGGGGAGTGTTGTAAGGGGGGGAACCCAAGGCAGCTGGAGTGGCTGTGGAGGATGTGGTGTGCGGGAGGGGACACAGGAGGCACTGCCAGAGGGAGAGGGACTTGGAGAGAAAGAGAAATGCTGAAACATTCTAAGGAAATTTTGCACTGTAGGGCTTGATATAATGCTGTCTTCATCTCCTTTCAAAGGGTTCAGTTCAGTAAAAACTGTAAGCATCATCAGTAGTTTGCCCTTGAATTTAATGTACCAGTCTGGCCTAAAGATGAAAAAGGAACACACATTGGAGCCAAAAAGGGGGCCCAGTCACAAACAGGTTACATTTGTAACACACACATGAACCTATGTACATACAGAGAGGAGAGAGAGAGGAGTGTGAAAATACATGTACCACCATATTAATTGTTACTATTTGGCAACAATAATCATATAGATGGGATCATAAATTATAAATAATTTTTTATTATTTTGTGTTTTGCTGACTTTTCTGATTTTTATGGTCAACATGTAAAAAACAAAACAATGCTAATAATCCCAGTGTTATCAGCTAGCGTTTTTGAGTACCCACAGGACTATATGCCAGGCACTGTGCCAGTGTTTACATGTACGGAGTTCATTTAATTTGCTTATAGCCTACCTGTGAGATGGCTGTAGAGGTAACATTGTTTCCATTTTCCAGATCAGTCAACTTTTATGAAATATTACATTTAAAAATCAGAAATAAAGAAAATGGGCACCTGGGTGGCTCAGTTGATTAAGCGTCTGCCTTCAGTTCAAGTCATGATCCCAAGGTCCCCAGATGGAGCCCCATGCTGGGTTCCCTGCTCAGTGGGGAGTCTGCTCTTCCCTCTTCCTTTGTCCCTTTCTCCTTCTCATGCTCTCTCTTTTTCTCTCTCTCTTGAAAATAAATAAAATCTTTAAAAAAATGAAATAAGGAAAATGACATTTAAAAAGAAAATAAAAGAGCAAAAGGAAAATGGGGCTAGGAAGAAACAACCAGAACCTAGAGAGTACTATGTCCTTTCTTCTCTCCCTCTGTGATCAACTAAATCAAAGTGGAAAGATTCATACTACCAAATCATGCTTTAAAAATGAAGTATTTTATTGAAGCAGATAAGCAGGATGATTAAAAGATGGGATCCTTGGGCAGAGATGGGGGGTATCTTTATTCTAAAATGGGTCTTACACATAACTGAATCTAAATTTCATTTCATAGGTGAGAACCTGAGTCACCCGAGGAGACACAGATAAAGTATTGGGGCTGGGATGAGATCCCCATTCCTTGTCATTACATTAATACAGGATACACAATTTAGGGGCATGTATTAAAAATGTAAAATTAACAGTACTTTGTTGCCGTAACCACTAATATTTAAATGTTCTCAGCCATTACTTAAGCTAAGCTAGGAATTATTCCTAGAGTTGATTAGCTCCCCAAAACCTTTAGCTTGGAACTCATCGGGCTATGGGAGAAATCTGTAAAACCCTTTGACGGTTTTCAGGTTCTTGCAAGCACTTTTTTTTTCTTTTTAGTAAATCACTCTATCGAGGTATGGTTGACATACAAAATGCTGTACATATTTAATGTATATAACCTGATGATTTTGGACGTAAGTATATACTCATGAAACCATCAACACAATCTATGGCATAAACATATCCATCACCTCCCAAAGTTTTCTTCTGTCCTCTTTATTATTTACATGTATGTGATAAGAGCAATCAACATGAGATCTATTCTCTTAGCAAAGTTTTAATATTGTCAACTATTGGCACTATGATATACAGTAGATCTCTAGGATTTAATAATCTTGTATAATTGAAACTACCCTTTACATAACTTTGTATTTTGACCACTTCCCTGGAGCCACTCAACCTTCTAGTTTTGCTCTAGCTTCAATTTAACCGATTGTCAGAGGCTTATTAACACACAGTAAATATTTTGCAATATTAACTAGTAAGAAAGACTTGATTTGGCTTTCCTAAACTGGTCAGCCAGTTTCCCATGAGGGTCTCTTCTTTCCTTATTTTGGTCTCATACCTTGTAGCAAAACAGAAGGGGAAAGACATTTTATGCAGAAGACCTTCGGGAACACCATAATTGTTTTTTCTTAATCGGTTTTATTGGAAATGTTTAGTTGACTGCCTATTTCATCTACCAGAATGCCTCTAATTGCTAGATGTTATTTATTAATTTTTAGGCTACACATTTTTTAAAATTAATAACTCTTCATTACCACATCTTTTATAAAACATTTTGAGTATTTTAAGCACTCTGTGACCATCTTCACCATCCATTCCTGCTAGCAACTTTAAAATAATAAGCACCAGGAGCACCTGGGTGGCTCAGTCAGTTAAGCATGTGCTATCGGCTCAGGTCATAATCCTGGAGTCTTGGGAATCAGCCCCATACTCCCAGACCTGGGATCCTGGCTCAGTAGGGAGCCTGCTTCTCCCTCTCCCCCTTATCATGCTCTCTCTTGCTATCTCTGTCTCAAATAAACAGAATTAAATATATATATATACACACACACACAACAATAAGCACCAAAATAACCAAGAATTTTGAGAAGTGAATCTTTAGTATAGATAATTACTAACCATAGTATGCATATGGACAACCTGTACACACATGGCTTGAGAGAGGAATCTCATGAAGGACCCTCAAGCCCTGCGTTGGGTCCAAGTTCTAAATGTTTTATCAATGAAGGTAGAGGAGCAATAAAAATTCTCTCCATTTTTCTGAACCATACATAACCTTAGGAGAGAAGTGTTCTCATCCAGCTCAAGTCAGGCCATGTCTCCCAGTGTTGGAGTACATAAGCCCTAAGGAATCGGGGCAAAGGAGAAGCCTCCTCTGGGAACATCACTGTCCTCATTTCCAGGAACGGTTATGGTCAGCAGAGCAGCTAATCTCACTGCCAGGAGAGATGGAAGCCAAAGGGAGCCTCAAATATCTGTGTGTACCATGACGTCCTAGGCTCTGAAATAGCTGCCTTTACCTCATGGGCCATTTGAAGCAATCTATACAGAACTTAAAAACAAGTTGTACTAGAGCCTTATCCAACAGAAACAAGATTCCGCCAGAGAGTTTTTGCTTCTTCCCTTTGTTTTGTTTTCCAAGGTGTCTTCCTCAGCTTAATTTTTTCCCTCCCTAGTCACTCACTCCCTGGATAGTTTAATTCTCCCCTGGATATAACCATTATGCAGAGTAGATATGCAGAAATGCACTTTCCTTAGTTCTTCCACTTTCCTTACTGGTCTCTTGAGTGGGGGCCTCCACTTCCTCTTGACATGTCTAACACACAACCATCAGCTCGACCCCATGCTCACATTGCCCCTATTTGTTTAATGACTTTACCATCCACATACCTGTTCACCCTGTTCATACTATGGACCTTGGTCATCTCTTCCTTCTCTCCATCATGTTCCCCTGCCCCCCAAACGCATTCTGTTAGGCACCAAGTCCTGTCACTTCTGCCCTTGGAACGTTTCTGGAATCCTGGGACATTCTGGGAACCAATTAATCTGTTTCCAGTTAATCTTCCACGTAGTCATTAATTATTCTTCCAGAACAAAAATCCAGTTTTACCTCCCCCCACCCTTTAATAACATCCAGTAGTTACCCATTGCCTGGATAAAGGTTTATTTTTTAACAATGTGTACAAAGTTCCTCCATTTTCCTTAACCTTCAATCCAAATTCACCTTTCTGCCAAATTCTTAGCTCACTGCTTTCTGCCAGAATGACAGCTAGTTTTTCCAACATCTTAGCCCAGGAGTGATTTATTAATATGTTGTCTAGTTCGAGTTGCATGTTTATATCAACTAGAGAATTATTTGGGGATAATCATAAGTACTGGAGGTGGGGGCACCAGGGGAGGTGGTTAGGGCGATGTCGTGAACAACCAATATCCTAGAGCGGCACTGTAGTTTGCTTGCTGGGAGTGGTAGCCCCAAATCGCCCAGGGCCACAGTTTATTTCTGGAGAAAAATATTCAGATTCCAAATATTGTTAAAATGGAAAGGTAGTCAGTAAGACTCCTTTGTACATTTGGAACTGATTCCTTTTTTCTATATTCTTTAAGGTTTTACTCTAAATTTTATTTATTTTCTGGTGATATATCTGCACTCTCTCTATGGATGAAATAATTTTAGCACCTTTTATTCCTCTCCCTCTCCCCTACATTTCTGGGGAAGATACACATCCAACAAATTATTGTAATTTATTAAATAAAAGGGTACAAAGCACCACGAGCAAGAAATATACAGTCCCCACAATGGAAACCAAACATATACAGCATGTGTGTGCATAAACAGAACAGAACTTGAAATGAATCCATCTTTTCTCTACCTCAAGTGACAGCTTTGTTAACTCATGACAAGCAATATAAATAGCTTCTGTATAGAATTGATGTGTATGCCTTTTCTGTTGTTTACATGTGTCCTACTTATGTCAACAGGCAGAGTTGCTACAATATATTTATTCAAAATAAGTGATTGCTACGGGTTCTGATGTAAATAGATAAGCTACAGATGCATTTATGGATTTGGATGTCTGCTTACGTAAGCAATAAAGCATGGTGGCTAAAAGCAGGCCACAGGGAGCCAGACTGGCTTCTGTCCCATCCTGGGTCCACTATTGATTAGCTGTGTAATCTAGGACACTGCATCTATAAAGATAAATAATTACATTAACAACCTCATAGGCTGTTATGAGGATTAAATAAGTCAATACACATAAAGCACCTGGCACATGTTAGGTGCTTGCCGCAGGGTAGGTGCTCTACAAATGCTCCCATTGGTTTTGCTCACATAAAGCAATAATATTGTATTTCATAGATAAAGGTAGGATTTTTGTCAAAAGTATACCAGGGTATGATTTGTTAAGTATAAATAAGGGGGTCCAGAAATTTAATACCACATTGATACCTTCGGGGCTGAGAAGGCTGTGTTAATGAGAATGACAGTGTTTTTCAAGTTCAAATATGACATGTACTCTGGTATTGTTAACATATGAAATAGTTAAAACAGGGGCAGCCCTGGTGGCCCAGTGGTTTGGCGCCGCCTTCAGCCCAGGCTGTGATCCTGGAGACCTCCCTGCATGGAGGCTGCTTCTCCCTCTGCCTGTGTCTCTGCCCCTCTCTCTGTGTCTCTCATGAATAAATAAACAAAATCTTAAAAAAAAAGAAAAGAAATAGTTAAAACAGAAGTAGAGAATCTTCATGTACTATGCAGCTTCCATTAGACTTATTTTCAAAAAATACTTTTCTCTAAAATAAATAGGTGAAACCTTTAAAAAATACATTTCTCTAATTATCTGAATATGTTGTATCCCAGTTAACCTAATTGTGACAAATTAAGGGAGAGAGGGTAGAGTATGAAAAGCCAATCGAAACTTTCAATATGTGGAACACCTTAGAATATCAACAGTTTTTTTTTTTTTTTCTTCAGATTTTGTGCTTCATTCTGGAGGAAAACAAGACTATGGCATCTTGAATTTCTTCACTGGGTAATTTAAAACCCGGTTATTTTGTGCACAGCAGCTGCACACATCATGTTACTTGAGTTCAGCATCAATTACAGTTACAAATTAAACGGGTCATATGTTTTCTTTCGTAGCTGTTACTATGCAAATCAAATTTCGGGCAGCCCTGGTGGCCCAGCAGTTTGGCGCCGCCTTCGTCCTGGGGTGTGATCCTGGATACCGGGATAGAGTCCGACGTCAGGCTCCCTGCATGGAGCCTGTTTCCCTCTCCCTCTGCCTGTGTCTCTGCCTCTCTGTGTGTCATGAATAAATAAATGAACAAATAAATAAATAAAATAAAATTTCAAGTGAACAAAATGGCATGAATATTTACAACCATAAATCTTTTTATTAACTCTTTAGTTTGAGCTTAAAAAAAAACTCATTTTAAGTTCTTAGTTCTACTCTACTCCAATAAGACTATAGTAGCTCATACATATCCAGTCCTTACTATATTCCAGGTGCTGTTCTAGACACTAGCATCATTCTTACAAGAAAACTATATAGAGTAGTTGCAGCTTTTAGATAATACAGCAACCTCCAGAGAAGAAAGTCAGGGCAGTATTGAACACTTGAGAATATAGTCTATAGACCAGTGTTCTTTGTATAGCATTTATTTTGGCATCTGGTTTTATGAACTAAAAATCTTGTATAATTTTTTTTATCACTGTTCTAGAAAGGAAAGTGGCCTTTTTCAAGGACCATGTTCCACTTGGTCTGTGTCTGATGGCAATGAGCCAATAAAACCGTCTTCGTTCTGCTGCCGTGGGAAATAAGCCACAGCAGAAAAGTAATAATGACTTTAAAGCATAATTCAGTTGTAAGCACAGCCAAGGAGATGGAAGAGAGAGGTGTCCCTCGACACCGCGACTTCCCAGCGCTCCCGGCTGGGAGCAGTTACCAGCTCCCCACCTGCTCCCCGGGGCGGAGCACTCGCGGGTGGAGGGAGGACCAGACAGGTTTCGGGCGAGGCGCTGGAGGCGGGGCCTCGGGCTCGGGGGCGGTGCTCCCGGGAGCGGCGGAGGCGGGGCCTCGGGCTCGGGGGGCGGTGCTCCTGGGCGGAGGCGGGGCCTCGGGCTCGGGGGCGGAGCTCCCGGGAGCGGCGGAGGCGGGGCCTCGGGCTCGGGGGGCGGTGCTCCTGGGCGGAGGCGGGGCCTCGGGCTTGGGGGCGGAGCTCCCGGGAGCGACGGAGGCGGGGCCTCGGGCTCGGGGGGCGGTGCTCCCGGGAGCGACGGAGGCGGGGCCTCGGGCTCGGGGGGCGGTGCTCCCGGGAGCGGCAGAGGCGGGGCCTCGGGCTCGGGGGCGGTGCTCCCGGGAGCGGCGGAGGCGGGGCCTCGGGCTCGGGGGGCGGTGCTCCTGGGCGGAGGCGGGGCCTCGGGCTCGGGGGCGGTGCTCCCGGGAGCGGCGGAGGCGGGGCCTCGGGCTCGGGGGCGGTGCTCCCGGGAGCGGCGGAGGCGGGGCCTCGGGCTCGGGGGCGGAGCTCCTGGGCGGAGGCGGGGCCTCGGGCTCGGGGGGCGGTGCTCCCGGGAGCGGCGGAGGCGGGGCCTCGGGCTCGGGGGCGGTGCTCCCGGGAGCGGCGGAGGCGGGGCCTCGGGCTCGGGGGGCGGTGCTCCTGGGCGGAGGCGGGGCCTCGGGCTCGGGGGCGGAGCTCCCGGGAGCGGCGGAGGCGGGGCCTCGGGCTCGGGGGGCGGTGCTCCTGGGCGGAGGCGGGGCCTCGGGCTTGGGGGCGGAGCTCCCGGGAGCGACGGAGGCGGGGCCTCGGGCTCGGGGGGCGGTGCTCCCGGGAGCGACGGAGGCGGGGCCTCGGGCTCGGGGGGCGGTGCTCCCGGGAGCGGCGGAGGCGGGGCCTCGGGCTCGGGGGCGGAGCTCCTGGGCGGAGGCGGGGCCTCGGGCTCGGGGGGCGGTGCTCCCGGGAGCGGCGGAGGCGGGGCCTCGGGCTCGGGGGCGGTGCTCCCGGGAGCGGCGGAGGCGGGGCCTCGGGCTCGGGGGCGGAGCTCCTGGGCGGAGGCGGGGCCTCGGGCTCGGGGGGCGGTGCTCCCGGGAGCGGCGGAGGCGGGGCCTCGGGCTCGGGGGCGGAGCTCCTGGGCGGAGGCGGGGCCTCGGGCTCGGGGGGCGGTGCTCCCGGGAGCGGCGGAGGCGGGGCCTCGGGCTCGGGGGCGGTGCTCCCGGGAGCGGCGGAGGCGGGGCCTCGGGCTCGGGGGCGGAGCTCCTGGGCGGAGGCGGGGCCTCGGGCTCGGGGGCGGTGCTCCCGGGAGCGGCGGAGGCGGGGCCTCGGGCTCGGGGGCGGAGCTCCTGGGCGGAGGCGGGGCCTCGGGCTCGGGGGGCGGTGCTCCCGGGAGCGACGGAGGCGGGGCCTCGGGGGGCGGTGCTCCTGGGCGGAGGCGGGGCCTCGGGCTCGGGGGGCGGTGCTCCTGGGCGGAGGCGGGGCCTCGGGCTCGGGGGCGGTGCTCCCGGGAGCGGCGGAGGCGGGGCCTCGGGCTCGGGGGGCGGGGCTCCTGGGCGGAGGCGGGGCCTCGGGCTCGTGGGGCGGTGCTCCCGGGAGCGGCGGAGGCGGGGCCTCGGGCTCGGGGGGCGGGGCTCCCGGGCGGAGGCGGGGCCTCGGGCTCGGGGGGCGGGGCTCCTGGGCGGAGGCGGGGCCTCGGGCTCGGGGGGCGGTGCTCCCGGGAGCGGCGGAGGCGGGGCCTCGGGCTCGGGGGGCGGTGCTCCCGGGAGCGGCGGAGGCGGGGCCTCGGGCTCGGGGGCGGTGCTCCCGGGAGCGGCGGAGGCGGGGCCTCGGGCTCGGGGGGCGGTGCTCCTGGGCGGAGGCGGGGCCTCGGGCTCGGGGGGCGGTGCTCCCGGGAGCGACGGAGGCGGGGCCTCGGGCTCGGGGGGCGGAGCTCCCGGGAGCAGCGGCGCTGACTTGGGCGCCGCTCCCGGATTCCACCGACGCCGCAGCGTGCGCTGAAGCGGTAGGCGGGCACCTCGGAGGGAGCCAGCGGACGCGCAGTCGAGCGGGGCGCCGGCAGGTCACCGGCTGTGGTCGCGATGAGACCCGGGGAGGAGCGGCCGGTGGACGGGGGCGCCTGCGGCGGCGTCCCGGCGCTGGAGCTGCTGAAGCTGCGCGCCGCCGAGCGCATTGACGAGGCGGCCGAGCGCCTGGGGGCCCTGAGCCGCGCGATCTGGAGCGAGCCCGAGCTGGCCTACGAGGAGCACCGGGCCCACGACGTGCTGACCCGCTTCTTCGAGCGCGAGCCTCCGGCCGCCTCGTGGACGGTGCAGCCGCACTACCAGCTGGCCACCGCCTTCCGCGCCGAGTGGGAGCCGCCGGGGGGCCGCGCCACGCCGCGCCCGCTGCAGCTGGGCTTCCTCTGCGAGTACGACGCGCTGCCGGGCCTCGGGCACGCCTGCGGCCACAACCTGATCGCCGAGGTCGGGGCGGCGGCCGCGCTGGGCGTGAAGGGGGCCCTGGAGGGCCGCCCCGGGCCGCCTCCGCCTGTGAAGGTGAGGTGGGGCCCTGGCTCGGGACCTGCACCGCCTGCGCTTCCCGAGCGCAGCCGCCCCCTCGGGGTCCCCGCCCGGCCTGGGCGCGGGGGAGGGGCTCCTGGGTACGAGTCTGCAGCTCGGGAGCTGCCCGCACGGCGACGTTTGACAGATTTTGGGTTTCTCTTACGTAGTTGTCAACGATTGAGTAGACTCTCCCAAGGGGAAGAACTTAGAACCGAGCCTGGTTTTCGTTGTGATTTATTTTTGGTAACAGAGGCTACCGCAATTCGCCGACAGGGTTGTGCAATCTCTGGAAGAAAGTCGTCATGGTAGGGAAACCCAAGGCCCCCTCTCAGGCTGCAGAGCATCTTTTGTGTGTGGCAGTCAGAGGAGCTGTTGTGACTCGAATCATTGGTATTTTGGACGGGAAATATTCATTAGAACAACCAAAGCGCCCGCACGAAAAGTAGGGAAGGGAATGAATATTTGCTACATAAGTGAGTTCATCCTTAAATTTTAATATTTCATGGTTTTAAGAAATGTCTTCTTCAAGTGGAGTAATGCCGTTTATGTTTGTTACAGGGCATACTGTGTTTTTCTTTCTTTCTTTTTTTTTTTTTTTTTCAGATGGTCTGTCCTCATTTTGTGAGCTAAGATGCAATCATCACCATTTGGCTTAAGGGCAAGAGCGAGGTTTTATTTTCATATTCTGTAGCCCCCCCCCCCTTTTTTTTTCAAATGTCAGTAACTTTTCTCTTTTATCTTAACAGTTTCATCTTTTGTGGCTTATTCTCTTTAGCTGCCCTTCTCTTTACTGCTTCTGGGTAGGTTTTTGTTTTGTTGGGGGGGAGGAGTGTCCTTTGCCATTGCATGAAACACTGGAGAGATTTAACTTTAATCAGGTTTATGAAAGATTCAGAGAAGTCAGCAAGATGTAACTTGTGAAGTCATCAAATTTAAAAAGCCCAGGGTTCAGTAAAAAGCAGGTTAATTTGAGAGTTTGAGAGTTTTGTAACTTCCAGAGAAGGCTCAACTTTGGGAAATGTACACATTTGAAGGGTAATGCACTGTTTTGTAGCAAGGTTATCTGTCCTCTCTGGAAATGGAGTTTATGTTGATTCCCTAAACAAAACAAGACTTTTTCCAGCTTGTTTCATTGTAGTCCTGTACCTGATCTCGAAAGTATTTTAGTTGCTTCTAGATAATTTTTCTTTGCTTTTAAAAATTGTTTGAAGAAGTTAAGCTTAAATATCAAAGTAAAATGTTCTGTAAAGTTCTCTTTTGTTTAATTAGGTGTTTGGTGACCAATAAATCTGCCTGGTTGAACTGGTGGAATCGAATTAGTAAGTTTGTGTCATAGTTGGCTGTTTTTTTTTTTTTAAATTTTTATTTATTTATGATACTCACACAGAGAGAGAGAGAGAGAGAGAGAGAGAGAGGCAGAGACACAGGCAGAGGGAGAAGCAGGCCCCATGCACTGGGAGCCCGACGTGGGATTCGATCCCGGGTCTCCAGGATCGCGCCCTGGGCCAAAGGCAGGCGCCAAACCGCTGCGCCACCCAGGGATCCCTAGTTGGCTGTTTTTAAATGTGGTTTTAAGGTTTATTTAATGCTCTTCAAAAAAATTTTGAGTTAAGACCTTTTAATGAGGTAGCTCAGTAAGGAATCAGAGTTCAGGACTGAGGATCAGGGCAACTAATCCCTGCTCTACCTGGAGACTTGCTCTGTGTCATGGGGCCAAACACTTCACTCCTGGCCTCAAACTACCATCCCTGAAATGATGACACACATCGCTCGCCTACCTCACAGGGTTGTTGTGAGGATAACCAGTAAGTAACTGGAAAGTTCTTTACTAGTAAAGTGTTTACGAATAATTATATACATTACTAAAAGACTTAGTCAAGAAGAAGCTTTAAGAAATAGGTCCCTAAAAAAAAAAAAAAAAAAAAAAGAAAGAAAGAAATAGGTCCCTAGAGAATTTTGAGGAACTCAGTATATATAGTATTTATCTTTTTTTCATCTTTGCCATTAGTTTTATAAAATTGAGTTATAAAATTTGGAAGAGTTTCCTGCTGTAGCTTTAGTGCACACTTTGCCCTAAATTGGTATAATAATATAAGTTAAGATTTGTGGTTAATTTAGCACCTTAGATTTATGCCCACTGCATTATTTGTCAGAGAATAAAACCTCGCTCCATAGTTTAAGGACTTTAATGTAGGTTGTGAATACATGTGCAAGGGAACCTGTTTGCTATTTTCCTCCGAGGATTTTTTGTGGTTGTTTTGCTCTGACACAGGTATTTCCTTCTAGGTAATTGTCCTGGGAACCCCTGCCGAAGAAGAAGGTGGTGGCAAAATTGATTTAATGGAAGCAGGGGCTTTTAAAAATCTTGATGTTGTTTTTATGGCTCACCCATCCCAAGAGGATGCTGCTTATCTACCTGATGTGGCGGAACATGAGTAAGTAGTCAAGTTGAAATAAGCCCCTTTGTGGAAAACAGACTATTAAAATATTTGCATGTCCTAACTGAGGAGTAAAACTCCCATATTTACACATTTAAAAAGTGAATTGAAAAATGATGATGTAATACCTTACTTGATTCCCTTTGAATAACATTTGGTAAGCCTCTTCTAAATTGAGATTTAATGTGGTGTTCATCATTGGACTATTAAGGTAGTGCCTAAAAAGCATAAGAGTAGCAAACAGAATATGTTGACACATATTCAATTTTTAAAAATTATTTATTTATTAGAAAGAGCATGAGTGGGGAGGGGCAGAGGAAGGAAGAATCCAAAGTAGACTGTGCATGCACTGAGTGCAAAATCCAACTTGAGGCTTGATCGATCCCACAACCACAAGATCATGCCCTGAGCCAAAACCAAGAGTCGGATGCTTAACAGACCGAGCCACCCAGACACCCCAACACATATTCTAGTTTAAACTGAGAGCAATCTATTTTCTTGAAAATACCTATCCTTGGGGATCCCTGGGTGGCGCAGCGGTTTGGCGCCTGCCTTTGGCCCAGGGCGCGATCCTGGAGACCTGGGATCGAATCCCACGTCGGGCTTCCGGTGCATGGAGCCTGCTTCTCCCTCTGCCTATGTCTCTGCCTCTCTCTCTCTCTGTGACTATCATAAATAAATAAAAATTTAAAAAAAAAAAAAAAAAAAAAAAGAAAATACCTATCCTTTAATATGGGATTGTCTTTGCAACTGAATAGATTTGTAAGAGGCAGCTTTATTAGACTTGGGAAGAAAATACACTTTTCTAGTTTATTGTCATTTGAGTTCTTTGCACAGAGGGTGAATTATATTTTTGAGAGAGAATAGAGAAACTAGCTCTGGATTTTAGTGGAATTTGCCAGTGTATACTTTTCTGATTTGTCTGGTGCTGACCTTTAATTTTTTTGGTACTTAGGAACATGGATCATTGAAGTGGTTTGAATTCTGTACACCAGAACTTTCGATCCTAGTAGTTAGTGGTCAAGAGGTTAGTGGGCCAGTGTAAAGGAGCCACTGCTCAGCTGCTGGAAAAAAACCACATACTCTCCTCTGCGGTAGCTAGGGATTAATAGCAGAACCATTCCAGCGAGCTTCTAGATTATACTGTTATTTTACATTTAAGCATCTCATGAGGCCTTGTTTTCAGATGATTAACTGTTCTGGTATCTTCCTTCTTATCATTAGGAGTTGGTGCTGTCTCAGTAACAAGAATTTTTTAACCTTGATTTCAGGGGTAGTATATATTAGAACATCTCTGGAGAACCTTGGAGGTTAGAAATCTCTGCCAGTGCCTCTGGCTAGAAGGGACTTGCAGCTGTAGGCAGGCTTCCCAGCCCATTAGCCTTCTAGGACTAATGAGTTAGGCTTCTTGGCCTTGATCCTGATCAACCCAGTTGACCTCAAGCCTTTTTTTAGTGTCTGGCTTCCTAGATTTTTCGTTGGCCATCTTTTAAGACAGAAAAGAGAACCAAGAACTAAAATGAAATTTTAAAAATAGTTATCCCACCTTTCCCACATCCTCTCCCTCCTGAAGAGACATATATCCTCCCAGGACTTTTTGAGTATATTTATAAACATAAATAGGTACACATATAAATTGAATTTTATTTGTTTAAATATTTTATTTATTTGAGGGAGAGCATGAGTAAGGGGGTGGGGGCAGAGAGACAAGCAGACTCCGTGTTGAGCTGGGGCAAGGTGGGGTGGGGAGGTAGGTTACCCCAAGGGAGGACCCTGAGATTTCGACCTGAGCCAAAGGCAGATGCTTAACCTGATGAGCCACCCAGGTGCCCCAAAAATTGAATTTATTTTATTTATTTTATTTTTTTTAATTTATTTTATTTTTCAAAAATTGAATTTTAAAGGAGGATTTTCCCCTTTAAATATTCTGCTAAATATATTGTTGGTCTGGCTCTTCTTGCCAGAAAATGAAAGAATATGTCTTAAAAATTACTCCGTATCAGTTTGTATAAAATATATTTTTTAAAATCTGTTTTAAAATATGCTAAAATATTAATGTGGGTATAAAATAATCATGAACATTTCTTTTCCTATGGTTTATTGTGTTTTAATTGTACATGGATTTGATCCCTGGGAGAAATGGTACTAGAGCCATTTTCATAAAGGCCATCCTTTTCAGTTTTGTTAAAATTTCAATTTCAATATAATGTGACAAAATATATGTCAAGGAAGTAGCAAGTATCCAATAAAGTCTTAATAATATATTTGGATGCTGGGATCCCTGGGTGGCGCAGCGGTTTGGCGCCTGCCTTTGGCCCAGGGCGCGATCCTGGAGACCCGGGATGGAATCCCACATCGGGCTCCCAGTGCATGGAGCCTGCTTCTCCCTCTGCCTGTGTCTCTGCCTCTCTCTCTCTGTGTGTGACTATCATAAATAAATTTTAAAAAAATTAAAAAAAAAATATATTTGGATGCTTTTATTTGTCTTTGCTAACAAATTGTTTTGAATTCGTCAAGAAATATGAGCATACCAAGGACTCTTGAATCTAGTCCATTAAAAAAATAAATCTACAGTAACTTTTTAATAATTTAAATATGGATACTGTTAGGCTTAAAAAGTGTCTAAGCAAGTCATGTTATAAACGACTATTTCTTATGCAATCCTTCCTTTATTTATTTTTTTTTAATTTTTTTTAATTTTCATTTTCTTTTAATTCCACCCCACCCCCACCCGCCACCCAATCCTTCCTTTAAACCTTTTTTTTTTTTTAAAACATTTTATTTATTTATTCGTAGAGACAGAGAGAGAGAGAGAGAGAGAGAGAGGCAGAGACACAGGCAGAGGGAGAAGCAGGCTCCATGCAGGGAGCCTGATGTGGGACTCGATCCCGGATCTCCAGGATCACGCCCTGGGCTGGAGGCGGCGCTAAACCCACTGAGCCACCAGGGCTGCCCTAAACCTTTTTTTTTTTTTTATTATTGGAGTAGTTAAGATTGGTATGAGAACGATTTGAAAGTGGAATAACAGTAATTGATAAAATTTTAAGCTATTAGTGATACAAGTATTTTGGAACACTAATAAAATACTGGTCAAGAACAACTGACAATGCTACAGTATCTTATAATATTGTGAGTATAATCTGCTATTGTCGTAACTCATTTCAAATTGTCAGCTCTTTCTAAATTAAAAATCTTAAAAGAAAAAGGGGGGTGACACCTGGGTGGCTCAGTAGTTGAGTGACTGCCTTTAGCTCAGGGTGTGATCCCTGGGTCCTAGGATCCAGTCCCACATCAGACTCCTTGCAGGGAGCCTGCTTCTCCCTCTGCCTATGTATCTGCCTCTCTCTCTCTCTCTCTCTCTCTCTCTCGAATAAATAAATAAATCTGTAAAAAAAAACAAATTGGGAGATCCCTGGGTGGCTCAGCGGCTTAGTGCCTGCCTTTGGCCCAGGGTGCAATCCTGGAGTCCCGGGATTGAGTCTCACTTTGGGCTCCCGGCATGGAGCCTGCTTCTCCCTCTGCCTGTGTCTCTGCCTCTCTCTCTCTCTCTCTATCATGAATAAATAAAATCTTTAAAAAAATAAAAAAATAAAAAGACCAAATTGTCACTTATTTCTGTTTTACTTCATCTTCGGTTAACCTTAAGACGGAATTATCTGAGTTATGCAGATCTTTGATACAGAGTTATCACAGTGGAGCATAGAAGGAGACAGGAACCATCTTTTTTTGTAATTCTAGCACCTAATACAGAATTGCATGTTTGTTTGACTTGAATTGCATACAGATTTAATTTATACAGGAAGTTGGTTGAGCAAAGTTCTTCTTTGGAATGAGATCTTTGTGTCAGTCACTATATTATATAATAGTTATCTCTCAGGTAACTTATTTCTACAAATGATTTGCAAATAAAAATTCTGGCAGTCTGAATTAATTCTAAATACTTGTTGGGTAATTCTAATGACAGTACCTAGATTTTCTTTAGTGATTTTGAAGAGTAATTCTGAATGATATTTTGTTTCCTAGTGTGACTGTGAAATACTATGGCAAAGCATGTCATGCTGCTGCATATCCCTGGGAAGGAGTAAATGCATTAGATGCTGCTGTTCTTGCCTACAACAATCTGTCTGTCTTGAGACAGCAAATGAAACCATCCTGGAGAGTTCATGGTACGAATGTCAAGTATTTTGTGTAATAGATGGTGTTTAATGTGTTTCAGTGCAATGTAATTAGTATTTGAGTTTTAAAAATTGGAGACATTTTATGTACTTCATAAGAATATTCCAAAAATTTTTAAACGTTTTCAGAAATTCATGTGAGAGAACACTAGGAGGTTTATATTTATTGGGAAAGAAGGCAGTTAAGAGTATTTATGTATAAATGGGGAATGGTCATTTTGAGTATTAGAGATAATGATTTTATGTAAGGACATACATGCTTTCTGTAGGTATTTGAAAGTTGAATCTTGATTTTTCCAGTTATCCTCACTGTTCTTTAATGGTAATAAATCATTTGCTCAATTTTTAAAAAGTTACGGTTACTGGTTTTATTTTTTCAAGTGCCATTAATCCTGAGTAACATCTTTTTAAATTATGCATATCACCTTAAGGTAACTAAGGTAATAAAGTACTATCTTGAAGGTACAAATTTATTTTTAAATTTATTTTCTTATGATTTGAGATATTGTTATACTTTAATATCTGTTCTTTCTGATTTTGTTGTAGGCTGAAATTAATTTGTAATTGTACTTTTTACCAGTTTTCTTAGTTTTTTTTAAAGAGAAATATGTAGAAATTATATTTTGAGAGCAGGTCATATAAATTTTATTTCTACATCTATTTTAGTTATTACTTTGAATGGATAAATCTTCATTCTCAGTGTAGTTCCAAATAAATGCATTTGTTTTGGCAGCAATAGTGCTTAGTGATCTTTGACCTACTTTGGTTTCTTACTGGCATAAAAATTATGTCCCTAGAATCCAATGACATTTAAAATATTCATAGGATTCTGGTAGTACAAGGGTAGTTATATAACCTTATACCATTTTTATCCCTTAGGTCAAAAGTTTATCAAAATGTACAACACAATGGTAATGAAACCTACTGAAATAAAAGTCTCTTTGGCATATCTGTGAAGCTAATAAATTTAAATTGTTTTTCTTCATGTACATACTGGCTGAAAACTTTATGGGTGTATTTTAACTTAAAGAAATGGTCTCCAAACTCAATTTCAGTAATTTGGTTCTTTTTATAGGCATAATAAAAAGTGGTGGTGTAAAACCCAATATCATTCCCTCTTATTCTGAATTAATCTATTACTTCCGTGCACCCTCAATGAAAGAACTTCCAGTTTTGACCAAAAAGGCAGAAGACTGCTTCAGAGCTGCAGCTTTGGCTACTGGTTGTACAGTAAGACCTTTTAAGAGTTAATCTAAGTTAAAATTAGAGGTATATATATGGGCTGGGGTTATTAAATTAGATTATTGAGATTATTGTTAAGTTAGATTAGAACCTGGGGTGCCTGGGTGGACGTCTTGATCAAGCATTGGACGTCTTGATTTTAGCTCAGGTCATGATCTCAGGGTGGTGAGATTGAGCCCCATTGGGCTCCACACTTAGCGCAGAGTCCGCTTGAGATTCTTTCCGCCCCTCCCCACACACTACACAGGTGCATGACTGCACTCTCTCTAAAGTAAGTAAATAAATCTTTTTTTTTTTTTTAAAGTTCGATGAGAACCTACCTTGCCTCTTTTTCATTTGGCAATGATTTGAATATGTAAAATCAAGTGACTGAATAGGTGATATGAAAGTCTTTAATTCTTATTTATTTTGCTCAGTGCCCACATACAGTCATCTTATTACACTGTTAATGGAATAGCTCTTGATAGTGCTGCACTAGAATCCCTCTTTTTTTTGCAAGTTACAGCCTTCCTTCTTAGCAGTTATGTTTTCAGAATTGCTCTGTACAGTACCCAAAAAGGTACTTTCTGGCAAAATCAGCAAAAGCTAATTTTGGTGGAGTTACAGATTTGTGCAGTAATGTTATAAATACTGATGTCTTGCTGGAAAGTTAAAATAGATGCAGAAATTAGTGAAGCAAGTTTGTTCATTTGAACCATAAAGTCAGTGACATTTATGTATCAATCATATAGGGCATACATAAGATGACATGTTTCAGAATGACCTAAATCTTGCCCTGGAAGGAGTTTATAGTCTAGTTGGAGAGCCAAGATCTGGATCTTACCTCTCAGTCTACTGACTTTGTAACTTTGGAAACATTTTTACTGTCTTATTTCATATCTTTAGGCCTCTATTTTCTCTTCAAAAATAGAGATAAAAAAAATAGAGATCATATAATTCATCTTTGGATTCTTGTGGGAAATGAGATATTTTTTAAGAATTAGGGTCTAGCCATCATCCTTATTACTACCTTATTTGTTTCTACTCTTGTTAGACTAGAGATGTTTGATTTATTCTGATAGTAATGGTGTCTCATAGTAGCAGTGATTCTCAGGCAGTTTATGTTAAGTGCCCAAGAGTAAAAAATTAATCATTCATCCCTTATTTATTTATAATTCTAAATATAAATACTTATAGAATAAATACATGAACTATTATTAGCTAGTATCCTAAGGTATAATATTCCTTTAGGATAAGGTTCATTGTTATTAGATTTTAATCTAGATTTTAAATAGTCTCTTTAATTTTTTATATTTTGGCTGACTTATATGGTGAGGTTGTCATTATTTCTAACTTAGATATTGCTAAGACTAGAAGAAATGTCAATTCTACCATTTTAAAATTGGCTTTTACTAATTATATTACCTTTAGTTTGAGGAACTTTTGGACTTAATCAAAACAAAATCTGTGAATCCTCTTAACTGGCCACCTGTAAACTACTTGTAAATCTTCATATACTGAAATACAGAGATTAATAAATGAGGATCGGGCACCTGGCTGGCTCAGTTGGTAGAACATGCAACTCTTGATCTCAGGGTTATGAGTTCAAGCCCCACATTGAGTGTAGAGAGTACTTTAAAAAATAAATAGCAAATGAGTCATATCCTTCTTCATTGTAAACCTCTCTTTCTCTTAGGGTACCAGGCAGTGGTGTCAGTGTCAGCTTGTATTTTGGATATGAGCAAAGCTTAATTTTTTTCTTCTAGAGGCTACAGCCTAGAGCAGTGTTCCTCAGTGGCTGGTTTTTGGACTGCTTGCATCAGAATTACTTGGAGGTGCTGGCTAAAATGGAGATTCCTGGGCTCCTTCCATACCCTATTGAAGTTACTAAGGTTGAGAATCACTGATTAGTAGAGCAAGATGACATTGTGTGATTTGGTGTATATATAACATAAAGGAGATAGGGTCCTAGCGAAGTCTCATTATACAAAATACATAATTTTTAAACGTAAAGTATTTGAGAGAGTTTGTATCTGAAAGGGAAAGTGAAAAAAACGAAAGGGAAAGTGTGCTCTCTTAAACTTCTTGCTGGTTTGAAAATTAGAGAGTGAATGAGTTTTTTATTTCAAAATTTGTTTTATAATTTTATTAGGTAGAAATTAAAGGTGGAGCACGTGATTATTACAATGTTCTTCCCAATAAGAGCCTATGGAAAGCTTATGTTGAAAATGGAAAAAAACTGGGAATAGAATTTATTTCAGAAGATGCAATGTTGAATGGCTTTTCAGGTAACTAGATTCTTTCATATATGCTATATTGTGCTATTTGAGGAAGGAAAATATCATCTTTAGTTAAATGGTTTTGTTTAGCAGCTTTGGAGGTAGGGAGGTATAGCTCTTGTTTTTAACAATATATTTCAAAAACTTAATGGTTAGGGGAAAGAAACTAATGAACTCTTCAGTGAATGTAAAGTGTTAAATGAGCAGATTTACTTTTAGAAATAGCCAATATACTTTTTCCTTTGTATTCTAAATATTTCTAGTATTTAAATTTGCTTAGTTTTGGGGCACCTGGGTAGCTCAGGGGTTGAGATCTGTCTTTGGCTCAGGTTGTGGTCCTGGGCTGTTGAGATCAAGTCCTGTATCAGACTCCTCGAAGGGAGCCTGCCTCTCCCTCTGCGTATATCTCTGCCCCTCTCTCTGTGTCTTTCATGAATAAATAAATACAATCTTTTAAAAAAATTTTTGCTTAATTTGAATTTTTAAGTGAGCTACTTAAGAAATAAAATTTTAATTTATTCTCAGTCATCAGTAGGCAGGCTAGCAAGTACTTATAAGAGGGGCATTCCAGTTTCTGAGGATAACTATTGTGGTCGTTTACTAACAATTTAGTAAGCAATGATTAGAATTTAAATAGTTACAAGTGTTTTGGGGATTATTTTAGATTTTTTCTTTTTAAAAGCATCACTAATATGTTTGCATGTTAGCAATATATCTCCTAAAATATAATAGTAGCTGTTGATGAAGTGGACTCAAAAGGACTTGACCATAGAAATGGGTGTTGATGTCATTTATTGAGATAAGGAGTTCAGGAGAAAACAGGTTGGGGTATGGTATGTTGGTATATATTATTAATATGTTAAGTTTGAAGTGCTTATAGAACTTTTAAGGGGAATTGTTCTGGACTATTGAATCTGGACCTCCCAAAGATGTCTAGATTGCAGATAGAGAAGTTGTCAGTATCTGAAAGGTAATTGAAAACAAAGGAGTTTTTGAGATCACCTAAGTACACAGAGAAGAAGCCCAAAGATGACACCCTAGGGATTACCAGCACTTAGGAGACAGGCAATGGAAGCAATTTAGAGGAAACAGAGAGCTAGACAGGAGAGAGTCAAGTCATGGAAGCCAAAGGAATAGAGAATTTCTAGAAGGAAAGGAGTGGTAAATCATGTCAGATCCTATAGAAATTGGATAAGTGCAGTCTGGTGTTTATTGGACTAGCAATTAGAAATTCATGGATTGTCTTACCTTTCAAAGGATCTACTGATTTTGGAAATGTTACTTTTGTGGTTCCTGGGATTCATCCATATTTTTACATTGGATCTGATGCCTTGAACCATACAGAACAATATACTGAAGCTGCAGGTAAGTGTTTTTAGAATTGAATGTGTCGGCATATGCTTTTTGTGGTAATAGCTGCTCATTTAGTTTAGCCTATTGTTACTTCATTTTCTGACATGATCAGAAAATATTGAGGTGTGGGCATTTGAAGAGGCAGTTTCAATATCGAGTACTAACCTGCAAACCAGTACAGTAATTTGTAATAAATATGGAGGCTTATTCATTTATTTTTCTCTACCTTTTAGGATCACAAGAAGCTCAGTTCTACACTTTACGTACTGCCAAAGCTCTGGCAATGACAGCATTGGATGTTATTTTTAAACCAGAGTTGCTAGAGAGAATCAAAGAAGACTTTAAATTGAAACTTCAAGAAGAAGAGTTTTTAAATACGGTAGAATAAAAGGAAGATCTAGGAGCCACTTACGGATCATTAAGTAATGATTTTTTTCTTTAATCTTTTTTAATGATGGAGGAGAACATCCTTAATTTTTGGTCTTAAAGGAGTCAGATTGGGGGATCCCTGAGTGGCTCAGCGGTTTGGCACCTGCCTTCGGCCCAGGACACCATCTTGGAGTCCCGGGATCGAGTCCCACATCAGGCTCCTGGCATGAGCCTGCTTCTCCCTCTGCCTGTGTCTCTGCCTCTCTCTCTCTCTCTTTCTCTCTCTATGTCTATCATGAGTAAATAAATAAAATCTTTAAAAAAAAAAAATAAAGGAGTCAGATTCCTCTTACCTGAAAAATGAGGCCATGACGTGGAGAAAACCCATGACTTCATTATCTAAAATGAAATTTTTCAGGGGCACTTGGCTGGCTCAGTCAGTAGAGCATGTTACTCTTGATCTCAGGGTCATGAGTTTGAGCCCCTCATTGGGCATAGAATTTACCTAAAAATATTAATTTAGATACTTAAAATGAAAATTTTCACAAGTCTGATGAAATTGTGATCTTTTAGAAGCTGATATGTGATGGCATTTCTTTTTTTTTTTTTTTTTTTTGGTAAAGATTTTATTTTTAAGTAATCTCTATACTCAGTCTGAGGCTTGAACTCACAACCCTGCAAGATTAAAAGTCACGTGCTCCACTGACTGAGCCAGCCAGGCAACCCTGTGATGGCATTTCTTCAAACAGTATGGATGCTACATGGCTTATCAGTGATAATATTTCATAAATTCAGTTGTTGTATAAGTGTATTTTAAAAGATTCAAGGAATTTCAAACTTTATATTTGGAGTTGATCCATGAAAGATTTTTTTTCCTTTTTGGTATAGGGCAATGAAATTGTTTTAAAATTCATGTACTAAAAAAAAAATAAAATAAAATAAAATAAAATTCATGTACTAAATTTAGGGAAAATCTGATTATGAAAAAAAAATTTGATTATGTCTGTTTTGATTTAGAGAATCTTTTCATTGATAATAAAGAGAGGTTTTGAAAATCTGATTATGAAAAAAAATCTGATTATGTCTGTTTTGGTTTAGAGAATCTTTTCATTGATAATAAAGAGAGGTTTTTGACCAGAAGTGCTGTGGGAAACAACTAGAAACTCAGGTACAAAGCATAAGCTTCAGTTTTACCATTGGAAGGAAAATGAAAAAATTTTTTAATATAATTAACTCTGAGAAGTGGCATTAAAATGCTATTCCTAATTCCACATATCCGTAATAGGAAAAAATATAGACGGATAGGGTTAGACTCTTTCTGTGAAGTGTTTGTGTGGTATCCCAGTGTCTTCTGGGGGACTTAATGAGAAAGGAGTAATGTCTATTTGCTTTGAATATTAATGTCATAGACCTAGCAGCCCTATTCAGGCTTCTACTCAGAAGCCAGCCTGTCCAGCTTACCGAGTTTAGGGGACAGAATTCTAAGCCTCCTTAAGCTGCACGCTATCTCCATACTATTTTGAAAGTATTTTTAAGATTTTCTTTTCTTTAAAAAAAAAAATATATATATATATATATTTTTTTTCTTTTCTTAGTGTGAATTTCTTGATAAAAGAATGTGAAAAATATCTGGTAAAGCAAATACTTTAAGCTGTGAATACAGTAAAGCTGTAGTATACTTTATTTTAAAGGGAGTCCTCAAATTTGAGTATATTCCAAAAATAGAAGGTGAAAGACCAGTGTTTGGCCTCTCTGTTACTAGCGAGTCATGTGGGACTCCTGGGCCTTGAGCTCCCCGTTTGGAAAGTTAGATCACTTATCCTTATAGTCCTTTGAACCTCTAATTCCTGTCCTATCTGAAATTATTTAAAGTTGAAAAAAAGGGTAGAGAGTTAGTAGCTGAGGATTGCTTTTCTTCTATATCAAGGAACTACAAGCTGTGGCCTCACTTGGCAAGCACCCGATTTTATGTGGCTAGCAGGTACAAAATAATCTTTACATTTTTAAAGAATTGTAGAAAAAAATAGAAACCAAGACCAGATCATGCGACCAGTAAAACTTAAAATATTTACTATCTGGCCCTTTATTTAAAAAAAATTTTTTTTCCCATCTCTGTCCTATATTACAGTAAAATAGGGCCTCTGTATCGAAAACACAGAAAAGGGATTACATGGCAGTGCCCTGGTGTTGACTGTTATAATGCATCAGCAGTTTGTCCTCATTTGGAGTTCCGGCGTCTTCAGAAGTTTGTTTCTTTTAGTATTTGTATTTACCTCACTGAGATCTAGCTCCCCTGATGCTTTAAGACTCTCCTCTATGCAAGCCAGTCTTCAATTCCTCACATCAGCTTTTAGAACTCCATCTTTAATGACACGCTTTGTCTGATTATTTGTAATCTCAAAGAGTCATGGTTGGTATGTATTTTACAAATGGGAGAGGGATCAGCAGAAGCTTCAGGCTGAGAATTGGATATGTCCAAGATCACTGATTTATAGAAATGGAATTAGTTTCCTTGTTATCAGGTTAATTAAATTTCTCAACTATAGGCTTTAAATTCCTTATGTAAGTCCTATACTCTAAGGAACATTTATTTTCTAAAGTCTCAATAATGTTCTAGAAGAGTGATTGTTTACAGGTAACCCAACATACTAATATTCTGTTTTTTTTGTGAAGTGTCATGAGTTCGTTGTTCTTCATACAAAGCCTTTGTGTTTTGTTTGTGGTTGATTTACTTTTAAAAAATAATTCAGAGAAAATTTCAGGTTAGCATTCCATTGTTACAGATTCTTTAGCACTCTGCTAAGCATTCTTGCGTGATAGAACAAGGTGTGGAATTAGGGCTGGTGTGCAAGTGTAATCTGCACCATCATTATCTGCCATAACCCAGAGTGTGGAACTAATATTGGTCTGCCACTAATATTTGCATCCCAGTTCAGTTTCTGTAATATATTTTTTTGGTTTCCAGTTTTTTAAAAATGTGGCCAGAACACGAGTATATTCATTGGAATATGTCATGGATTTATCATGTCAGAGAAGAGGTTGAGAACTGATGCTCTAGAGTCTATGTAGAGGTACATGTTTTTTTTAGTACTGGATCTTACTTTGATATTTTACATTATTTTTACCTTAATAGCATTTAATATAATTCATATTTTTAATCCCTTTTTATTTTTTATATACCAGTGAGTTAATTGAGCCACATCACAGTAAAAAATATCATTAAACACATACAATAAATGCTGGAATAAAAAATCTCATTCCAGAGGAATCAATTATCACTGATCTTCATGATGCCATTTGAATTTAAGAGACTACTTCCATTGTAATAAGCGATTTTCCTTTTAGAACTAAGCTCTTTTTATACTCTCATACTTCAGTGGCACTAAGTAACGGTGTTGGATTTCCATAAATGTTTATACTGGGATTAAATTACCATTGTTGGTTGATCCTCACAGGGTATAGTAAATCTCCAAAGATTTGGAAGATAAAGCACTAAATTACAGGTGACCAGTGTCACTCTTAGACAAGGAAGGGCTGTATTTAGCTCTTTATACCTAAAAGGTAATTGCTTATTTTTAGGATGTTAACAAATAGGACTTTGCAGAATTTATAATTTTGTATCCTGTTTTTGAGGAAAATTGTATCTTTGCTTTGAGGAAAGCTGACAGCCAAGTTTTTCTCCTAGAAATGGTTTGAAGGATGACACCTAATCCACTAGGTTATATATCTAGATATTGATGCAATATATCAATATGTCTGTATATTATTTGAAGCCAGTATCTTTTCAGTATGCTTTAATTTCCTTCAGGTACACTAAGACCTGACTCATGAGGGGAAGAAGGCCAACGTGACTTAGTGCAAAGTTAAAGATTATATGATTTTTTTTTAAGATTGACTTCATTTCTGACCTAAACTAGAGGTATAGGTGGACCTGCTTGAGGTGTCTTTGTTTTTACAGAAAATGCTTTTATTACATGCTTTTTAAAATGATCTTTTATCGTTTATACCCTGAACTGAAAGTCTTTTCCTCAAATATCAACTTTTGGCTATCTTTGTTAAATTAATAGACTTTAAAAAGCACAAGTCAAATTGATGATTTAAATATAATTACAGACTGAAAATATTTTCTTTTTAGTGACTTAATTTTAAAAGCAGGCCTGACAAACAGAACCTGAATAAAACAATTATGTGGTACTATTAATTACTGGATTGCACTATGCCATATAGTAAGACTGAGTATAGCTAATATTTAGCTTACCCTTTTCACACTGCTTTTCATTTTTAAATACTATCCATATTTTATGAACTACTCAGGAAATGTATCCTTTTAATTAGTGTAGCATTCAAAAGGGCTGAGGCATTTAGGATAAACTAGAACATTTTCACATGTTTATGAATACTTGTATAAACTGACAGTGTTTTGATTTCCCACAGTCTTTCAAAAGCCTGTTTATTGATATGTTGGTATTTTAGCTGTTATAATTTCAGTACTTGGGTTCAATGAACTTTTGTTGAGGACTGCCTGCTTCTAAGCTCAGGGTGGTAAGAAGAGTAAACTTATGCCTGAAAATGCTTGTGGTTGGTGGTGAGTTCTCATAAGATTTGCTTGTGGTTGGTGGTGAGTTCTCATAAGATTTACTTCATCGGAACAACCCTGGTATTGGGGGAACATCTGAAAGCTGCTGTCTTGGAAATTTTTGAGGAAGTGTTTCTAAAATATTTTTAAATACCTGAGTCACGTCAGTTTGTTTGGATAGAATAAATTGATATTAAAAGTCTTTGTTAGGGCAGCCTGGGTGGCTCAGTGGTTTAGCGCTGCCTTCAGCCCAGAGCATGATCCTGGAGACCCAGGATCGAGTCCCACGTCGGGCTCCCTGCGTGGAGCCTGCTTCTCCCTCTGCCTGTGTCTCTGCCTCTCTCTCTCCTCTCTGTATATTCTCATGAATAAATAAATGAAATCCTAAAAAAAAAAAAACAAAAGTCTTTGTTAAAAGAGTGATTGTCGGGCATCCTGGGTGGCTTGGCAGTTTAGCACCGCCTTCCACCCAGGGCCTGATCCTGGAGACCGGGGATCGAGTCCCACGTCGGGCTCCCTGCGTAGAGCCTGCTTCTCCCTCTGCCTGTGTCTCTACCTCTCTTTCTCTCTGTCTCTCATGAATAAATAAATAAAATCTTAAAAAAAAAATGATTGTCTAATACTCTTTTTTAAAAAAAACATTCTGATAGTTGTGTTTTATACATTTCTTTCTTTTTATCTAAAGCGTCTTTTTAGTCTTCTGGGAAATGCCCTACATAGCATATAAACCTTCAAACTATCAAAAAACATTTTCATTTTAAAATAAGTCAGTTATTCTTGTGCTGACTGGCAACTCTTTATAATGCTATAAGGTATGATAAACTACTTCTTTATCTTTTTAACATACTTCAGGCATTGAACCTCAGTTCAATGATAGAACTGAGGATGATGCATTTTGATATGTATGAAGTTAATATTTTCAAGTAAGCAATCTCTACCACCATCAGGTGATAGTAGTTTTTGTAATGTTTTAATATGTACATATTAAAATGTATATGAGGGTAGCCCAGGTGGCTCAGTGGTTTAGCGCCATCTTCAGCCCAGGGCGTTATCCTGGAGACCTGGGATCGAGTCCCACTTCAGGTTCCCTGCATGGAGCCTGCTTCTTCCTCTGCCTGTGTCTGTGCCTCTGTGTGTGTCTGTGTCTCTCTCTCTCTCTCTGTGTCTCTCATGAATAAATAAATAAAATCTTAAAAAAAATGTATATGAAAACCTGAAATGGTAATAAATGTTTAATAGTTGTCTTGGGGTTTTTTTCAATGTATACACAGAGCTAGAAAAATACATGAAGCTAAAGTTTCTCAAATATGTTGATATATTATTCTCTTATTAATTCATCAATTTTACAGATGATGGTGTGCTTTTAAACTATAAATGTCGGAGCACCTGGCAGACTCAGTCAGTAGAGCATGGGGCTCTTAATCTCGGGGCTGTGAGTTCAAGCCCCATGTGTGGTGTGGAGTTTACCTAAAAAACTAAAGAAAAATAAGTCATATTATTCATATAATGAAGGATTTTTTTAAGTTGTGTTGTTTAAAAATGAATGTTTTACTAGTCTCCAAAGCTGAAAAATGCCAATGTAATTTGTACATGGTAAGAGATACATAATTATAATATTGAATTTTCTATAAAAAGGATTTTCAACTTTAATACAGAATAATTCGATGTAATTACTAAAATGCAGTGGAACAGGTTTTTAGTTTCTTATCAATGACTGAAGAATAAGTGCCTCATACAAAAGAAAAATTACTAGTGTCTTCATCTGAGAAAAATTCAAACTGGCTTTCAAAATAAGAGTCCAATCCTTTTTCCTAGTGATGGAAATGTAAGACTAGCTTTTGTTAGTTCAGTGGATCAAAGTATCCAATCACCTTAAAAAATAAACCTCAGAAATATAAAATAGAATAATAAGGCCCAGGTCTTAAATATACAAGAATCTTGTTTAGGTCAAAGCCTAAGTAGACCTTGCGCCAGGGAGTGAACAGTAACATTAGAATTTGAACATCTATCATTTGTCTAATGCAGTATTTTGTTGAGCTCTAGAGAATGGAAAGTGGTTCAAAAACTTCATGTTTTCCCATTTGAGCTTAGTTTATTCGAGAAATAACAAACCTTCTAAATCCAAACATTGTTAACTGCCTGTAAATGGTACAGGTTCAGGATTAATGATGACTTCATTGCGTGCCCTGTCATCTCACTTGACACATTTCTCACAGGAAGGTCATGTGTTGTGGGAGGAGAATCATACGTCCCTAGTCACAAAAACCTATCTAGGTGGGTTGCGTGTTAAGAGAAGGTTCCATGTTAAAAAAAAATGTATATATACATATATGTATATGAAAAGCTTGTGATAGAAAATCCCAGGCAGAGAGAGATTGCAACCATGGTTCTCTTAGGTTTTTATCAGATTTTAGTCTGTGTTCTAGTCTCTGATGTTGCCATTACCATGAGTATACTATGAGGGCACACACATGAATTGTGACTTTGCACAATGTCAGCTTTATATAATCATAAAGCAAAGTTAATCATAATTCTAAAGCAGATTCAGGACTCCAAACTCAATGACCTTTTACCATGTGACTAACTTGACTTCTTACATGGCACACAGCAGAATGTAAGACAAGACACACAACAAACAAGATAACAGAAGAGGGTAGGAAACAAGTCAGTCTGTGGGTGCAGTTGAGGTTGAGAATAAGATCTCCCTCTGGTCGGGGTCAGCTTGGCACATACTGCTTATTAAGCTCAAGCAGTAAAGTCTCTCAGTTCTGTTTAGAGATAAATCTGGCAGAGCCTTCAGTGGCAGCTGCCTTTTAGAAGACCTAGAAAGGTCATGTCTGAAGAGTGACAGTTTGTTGAAAAAATCCTTTCCTTTTCCAAAGAACTTTAATTGGTCTTGGGCCCCTGCTTCTGTTACTAGTCCTGGGGTGTTAGCTGATGCTGGTCCTGACTATATCCAGTGGCTCTAATACCCCCCGACCTTTCTTTGTAGGCTCCACTCTCAGCTTGGAGCCCAACGTAGGGCTTGAACTCATGACCCCGAGATCAAGGCCTGAGCTAAGATCTAGAGCCGGAAACTTAATCCAACTGAGCCACCCAGGCACCCCACTATAGTACCCTTAACTGCTTGCATCATTGCTTAACACAGGCCCCTATTTGAAACAGGCTCCAGCTTGACCTGAGTGACTCCATCTTTCTCTCTACATATACCCTTCTACCCTCTGCCACTTATTAAGTTCTCCTCGCCTTAAAAAAGAAATGATTTCTTTTTTCCATTGATCCAAGATTGGACAAAAATTTGGGGAATCAAAAGGAAAAATAAAAGCTTAGAAATGAATTAATTCACAAAGCACAAATTTTTTATTAGATGACAAGAACATAATTTCACTAACAAGACTTGTTTCCTGTGCTCAACTTGATTTGTCACAACTGTATTAATTATCTTTTAATATATAACCTGACCTATGCATTCCCACTGCCAGGGAAATCTACTTTCTGCATACTCAAAACCATCTCCTTTGTGTTGAACCAGTTGCTGAAATTTTTGTTTTTTGGTTTTTTTGTATTTGTTTTGTTTCTTGTTTCATTTATTTTAATTTTAAGATTTTATTTATTTACTCATGACAGACAGAGAGAGAGAGAGAGAGGCAGAGACACAGGAGAGGGAGAAGCAGGCTCCATGCAGGGAGCTCAACGTGGAACTCGATCCCAGATCTCCGGGATCAGGCCCTGGGCTGAAGGCAACACTATACCGCTGAGCCACCCCGGCTGCCCTGTTTCTTGTTCTAATAGTCTGAAAGATCCCTCTAGATTTGGGCTCATTTGCAGACAGCCATCACTGAGCTCAAGGTAGGCTCAGGAGGAAAAATTTTAATCTGATTCTGGTTGCTAATTCCTTTCCTGCCTCCTAATGAGCCAGTTTACACTCTTTCAGCTCTCAAGAGGTCTATACAAACTGACATGGAATTCTGATATGAGTGAGGAGGCACTTGAATTAGCTCTCCTGGGAATTTAGAATGGGATGGGAGTGTCACTTAGATGATGATAAGCCTAGAATTTTAAAGACATATCTGGAGCTGAATGTCATGTATTTGCAGTGGACAATCTTAATAGCCAGTACAACAGTCACCCAGAAAAATAAGAAAGGTACCATGCTGCTTAAAAAGAAAAGCTGTCTGAAATCTTTCCAGTGTTCATCAGGCCCCACTGTACTTCTATTTACTTTTATATGTGAGATTCCCCTATATTCTTCTAAATCTTTCTTAAGCAAATAAGAGTGGGTTGCTGTTCCATCTTCTCAAATACCACTAAGATATAGTTTAATCCCATTTGTGATTTCTACAGTCGGAGAAAGCTAGTAGCCTAGAATCACACTACTGTGACATAATAAGGAATATCAGTCTCAAATCAACATCTATTCCAACATTCATTGTTAACGTAAGGAGATAGAATAGAGCATGACACGAATATATATCTAAGAGTATTCATTACAGTATTTCTTTTTACCCAATATTAAGGGGAAGATTGCCTTGTATATTTAAAATATAGGATGATTTTAATGGCTGCAGAATATAAGGAGTTCTTAGTAGGAAAATGGTCATGCTATGTTTTGGAAAAGAACCAAAATCAATTTGCATATAAAATATGATGGCAACTATATAAAAATATACAGAAAAAAGTAATACTAGTTGCCTCTGCTTAATAGGATTATGAGTTTTTTCTGTTTTTTATAACTTGATGAGGTTTACAAATTCTTCCCGCCCCCCCCCCCCACCCAAGGAAATTTACCTCCTTAAAAATGCACTTAGATCCCAGGTAACTGAGACTCCCTTAGAATTTAAAAAAAAAAAAAAAAAAAATTAAACTCAGTTGAGCTTTGTGGTGGAGAAATATTTTTTGAAGATTCCAGGACAAACTTTTTTTTTAAGATTTTATTTACTTATTCATGAGAAACATACACAGAGAGAGAGGCAGAGATGCAGGCAGAGGGAGGAGTAGGTTCCATGCAGGGAGCCCAAAGTGGGACTCAATCCTGGGAGTCTGGGATCACACCCTGAGCCAAAGGCAGACACTCAACCACTGAGCCACCCAGACATCCCCAGGAAAAACATTTCTTACTATTTTGTAGAGGCATTTGTTGTTTTTTTTAAGCTGGATTTGGTGCTTGAGGGCTGTACACTTTTGAGGGGGTGGCAGTTACTTGACCAATGTGTTTGAGATCAACAAATCAGCTATAGCTCTTAACACAGTGTTTAGCACCTATAGTAAGCCCTCAATATTGAGTTGTTGAGTGTATAAATGCAATTCTTTGATCAGTTCTTCTAGAATGATACTCAAAGATGTGTGGTTATGTGAACCTAGTTCAGAGCTTTGCTAACTTGAATGTACATATAAATTGTGGAGGCTGCTTTTAGGCCATAGGCTTGAGTAATAGAATCCTGAACAAGACAAAAGAACCCACAGGAACCACTGAGCTGAATACAAGGAGGCTCTTGAAGTGATTCACCTCAAAATACCCATAGACCCTAACTGACCAATGGACTACATAGAACCAGTCAGAGAACCAGGTGCAGTTCCTAAAATTACCATATGTCCCCATACTCTCTTATCCTGCCCTATAACTGTGGTGCCTCACCACTGTCTTGTGACAGACAATCTCCTTTACTCTCCTGCCAACTACTGTCCTGCAGTGCAATCAATAAACTTCTCTTTTGTTCCGCCTTGGGTGCATTCTTTCTCTGCCTAGGCTGCCTGGCACCCCCACATGATCACCTAAGAGATCTTGTTAAAATATGGTTCTAATTGAGAAGGTGGAAGGCAAGTACTGAGATTCTGCTTTCTTAACACATTTTTAGATAATGTCAACACTGCTCTGGGGATATCTGAGTCGCAAGAACATATTGTATTTTTATCCCAATTAAAAATAGTTACAGTGAATACCCCGATATGGAAATCCAACTTGAGGAATGCCATGATACTTAAACTGTGTGATGGAACAGTATTACAAAATGGGAAAGCAGTTGTAAAGCCGAACCTTAAATCTTTAGTTTTTAGGTAAATCCACCATATTTGAGCACAATTATGCCATATTTCATAACTAAAGACAATTTTGCAAAGATTGTTAACTTTTGAAATGGCAAAGCCAGTAACTATGCAGCCAGGTTCATATTAAGTTGTAGTCATGGTATTTCGGGGGGAAGCCGGAACATTAAAATTGATTTTCATATAAGAATAGTTGTGTGCAGATGTATAACATGAGAAAATGTGCCACTTTTCAGAGAAGATTGAGAGACTTTCAGAGATCATTTTTTTGTTCTCTAATCGTGCTTGAACTATTTTTCTAAGCATATCATTAAACTGGCCATACTAACATTGATTGCTTTCTGAAAGAAGATCTAAAAGGAAGAAACTTACTGGAAAATTACAAGTGCAGTCCTATTAAAACGTGCCTGAATGCAATTTAAAACTTGGCCTTTGCACACAAGAAATCTTGCTATTGTGGCCAGTGAAATTTCCTAAAGCAACTTCCGTGTCTCTTCATTCAAATAATTCCATTGACCTCTCAGCCTACAAAAATCTCCATTTCCTTGGAATATATCATTTTCGGGGACAATGTTTTAGAATTTCATTCATCTAGATGTAATTAGATTAAAATTAAGATTATATTTAATATTTGGTGCCAGAACCTGTCTTCTTGCTCCAGTGGGTTTTCCCCAGTGTTAATACTACTCTTTGAAATGTCAATTACATTTTTAAGCCAGGGAAATGGTGAGGATTTGGGGAGTATTTACTTTTTGCATTTCTTTATACATCGTGTTTCCCTGTCTCCAGTTGTCAGAATAAATGAGAGCTATAAAAAATTGAGCTTTTATATACTGGAGGATCAGATATGTATAGGAGGGTTCAATCTACTCAATGCCAAAGCTACTATCAAATTTATCTGACAAATCAAACTGTCAAACCCTGTAGAAACCAAAAAGAGATTGAATTTTATCTTGCAGTCATTAGGGTTGTATTCAACTTTCATTTGGCCTGAAAATTGTTGTTTTTTTCCCCCCTACTAATCAGATATTAAGTTTTCATCAAGAGTTCATTTTTTTCTTTTCCTTCCCTGACTTCTTAGTCTGTCTCTTTGTATGAGTTCTTTAGTGAGTTATCACAAAACGAAAGGTTTCTGAGTTTGAAACTTGGGAATCTTTAATACAAATACACTACGTGAAAGTGATGTGGAGAGACACCTGGGTGGCTCAGTGGTTGAGCCTCTGCCTTGCAGTCCTGGGATTGAGTCCCACTCTTCGGCTCCCGGCAGGGAGCCTGCTTCTCCCTCTGCCTATGTCTCTACCTCTCTCTCTGTGTGTCTCTCATGAATAAATAAATAAAATCTTAAAAAAAAAGAAAAAGGAAAAGTGATGTGGAGAACAAAGGCAAAAGAAATGTAGAAAAAAATTAAACTTCCTTACAACTTACAGCCCATTGACAAGTACTTGGGACAGGCAAGGTAGCCTTCTTCAAGGAGCTCAACTGCTTCAGTGTTAATACTCTGCTAGAAGCAAAAGGCAACTTTTGCTTGACATTAGCCAGACCTCTAGGATCCTGTAAATCTTCTTTGACATATGAAAAACCCTTTGGAAACTTCCTTTATCTGTACTTTCCCCTCCCCCCGCCCCTAAAATATATGTTAGCAATCATCCTTGAAACAGATGGCCCACTGATGCACATCTGGAGGGTCTCATGACTAAGGCTTTACTAGACAGTAGTAAACAACCAAATCCTAACAGTTGGCCCTTCAAGGTCTTGGAAACCTTGCTTCCAAAATTTTTCTTTTTTTTTTCACAGAGACACAGAGAGAGAGAGAGAGAGGCAGAGACACAGGCAGAGGGAGAAGCAGGCTCCATGCAGAGAGGCCCGATGTGGGACTCTATCCAGGGTCTCCAGGATCACGCCCTGGGCTGCAGGCGGCGCTAAACCGCTGAGCCACCGGGGCTGCCCGCTTCCAAATTCTTTAGAGACTTACACTATCTCTAACCCCTTCGCAATCTGAAAATAGATCATCAGTCACCTCTCACAACCCCACCACAGCTCTTTCTGGCCACAGGTCCTGTCCCCATGATTTAATAAAACTACCTTATTTGCACTCTAAAAACAAAAATTAAAAAAAAAAACAACATCTTTTTTTTTGCACCGAAGACATCTCAAGAATTCTTTCTTGACCATTTGCCAGACCCAATGTGCTACATCAAAAGTACTTGTTTGTGGGGCACCTGGGTGGCTCAGTTGGTTAAGCATCCAACTCTGATTTCAGCTAAGGTCTTGATCTCAGGATTGAGTTCAAGCCCCACGGTGGGCTCCGCACCCAGTGGTACTTTTGAAAAAAATACTTGTTTATAACACTGGGTTTTACAAATGTGAGGTTTCACTGTTACTAACAAGCCATTATTTTATTCTAAAATCTAGCATCCTACTCTTCTCTATAAAATGTGAATTATGAAAAAAACTAATAAATATTGCTTAGGAATATATAATACAGAAAGAGAATATTGCCACTAAGGAAAAGCTGGTCTAACCCCAGTTCCTTCCTGGTTAACACTCTGCACAGTTTTATGATGTCCACATTGTAACATAAAAATGATAAGAAACTTTAAAATCCTGAACTACCAGAGAATAAATTATGTTTGATATAGTTCAAATCAACAGTATTTTACAGTATTTTGATTCTTTTTTTTTTTTTTTTTAGTATTTTGACTCTTTAAAAATTATTCGATATGGGCGTATGATGATACCTGCCTCTTAACCAGGCAATATTGTTAACCAAATCTTCCTATTCTCTAGTCATGCCAGCAAAAGTTTATTAAGTACTATAGACACCCACATGCATGATGAGGTTCTCTCCAAAATTATCCATCAGAAAGAGGGAGTTGCTTTATATTTGGGTCTTTACAAAGTCGTATTAGAGTTCTGTCTCAAACACAGCTTTGACAGCGAGGTACAGCCTTGAGAAAACATTAGCATGGAAATCACCTCCATCAATGCTAGTTTGAAATGCTTGAAGAGGTCACCTGAGAGAATTGCTTTAAGGTGGCAAAGAAATTGAACATGAATTTAATCACTTTTTCTTCCTAACTACCAGTGTGGCTATCAGTGTAAACTTTAAAAAGTAATACCGTATGTGATTACATTATAAAGATCAATAGCAAACATCTATAGGATGTACTATTATGCTAATGAATAATTCCCGTGGACATCTGTTCTGGACGGAATTGTGCCTCCTTCCTGCCCCCCAATTTATATGTTGAAGTCTTCATTCCCATTGTGATTTATTTGGAGATAGAGCTTTTCAAGAGGTGATTGAGGTTAAATGAGATCATAAGGGTGGAGTTCTAATCCAATATGACTAGTGTCCTTATAGAAAAGGAAGAGACACCAGGGTTGTGTGGGTTCAGAGAAAAAGGTGGCGCTAGGAGACACAGAAAGAAGGTGGACTTCTGCAAACCAAGGCGGGAGACCTCAGGAGAAACCAAACTTGCCAACACCTTGATCTTGGCCTTCCAGCCTCCAGAACTAAAATAAGATAAATTTTTGTTGTTTAAGCCACCTACTGTGGCAGCCTGAGCAGACTAGACTAATACAGCATCCCATGTGAGTTTCCCAAACAAGGCAGTTGGAAATTCAGATGATGTGCCCTGGAAACCTTGCTAGGTGACTCTGAAGTGGCCCAAGTCATGAGGAAGAAGTGAATGGCAAGGATATTGGCAAAGAGTTTGATTGAAATTCCTTCATAAAATAAGCATGAAAAAAGTAATGTTTAAAAAAAATTTAATATTAAAAACTAATGTTTAACAATTTCTTCTATATCCCTCTAAGTATCTTCTTGAGTTTGCCAAAAAACTTTTTGTTTTCATGAGCCTTTATTGAGGGAAATGGGAGACTACCTTGTAATTAGGATTTGTGCGGGAACCCTGGGTGGCGCAGCAGTTTGGCGCCTGCCTTTGGCCCAGGGCGCGATCCTGGAGACCCGGGATCGAATCCCATGTTGGGCTCCCGATGCATGGAGCCTGCTTCTCCCTCTGCCTGTGTCTCTGCGCCTCTCTCTCTGTGACTATCATAAATAAATAAAAGTTAAATTAAAAAAAAAAAAAGGATTTGTGCAAATATGGTTTTATTTTCATATGAGAATGTAGTTCTCATATGAAGAAATATGATGTTATTTAGTATGGGTGCTCAATCCAATTAACTTTGGAAAGAAAATGACATCATTGTGTATAGAATTCACTTTATTAAAGTGAGTTTCAAACAAATGCTGTTTGGATGAGTTTGGTGGGGGTTGTTCCTGTAGATATATAGTATTAATAACTTCTCAATTTTTAAATAATACATCAAATTAGGACCCTCTCACTTCTCCCTTGTCCTGGCAGGAGGTGGCCATTGTTTTCTGGTTCACAGAAAATGCTGGCATTCACTAAGCGTAATTGGAGATCTTCAGTGATGTCTTCCCATTTCTTTTTCTTTCTGTTTTTTTTTTTTTTTTTTTTTCAGAAACCACGTGAGCATTTTCATCCCAGTGGGTTACAGGTTGCCCCTAATTATGCATTTTCTTAAAATGTTTATGCAGAAAACGGTCTATTCCCAAGTTCCTCAGTAAAAATATCACACTACTGAGAAAGGACTTCACTTTGAACTAGGACATACTCCAAGGTGGAGCTCCATGAAACAGTGATTATGAAACAGGAAGCACTGAAACACAGGTTTTCTAGGCTAGTTATCTCTATGACAGAACTGACTGTGTGCATAGAACCTCTCAGTTTCCCTACCAGGGAAATTCCCCCCAAGTCAGAAGCCATTGCACCAATCTAAAGAGCTTTGCTTCTGAAAGAGGTGAAACCTTATGAGCCATAAGACGAATAAAAATAGGAGTATTATTATTGCCTTGTATTAAAATAAACATGAGGAGACACATTGAAAAATAGGGAATAGACTATGAAGTGAAGCATAAATTTTGGTCAAAGTGGGGATTTAGGTGCATGTATATGCCATGCAAGTGAACTCTAGGTGCTTCCCAATTCCACCAAGTCCAGAGAATACAAGGACATAGGGGGTCATTCCTGTGAATAAGCACCTAGGCTCTAAAAGAGGTTGAACTACAATGTGTCCACAACACTGGCGGTGTGCTTTTCCAAGGCATCCTGGTTAACAACTATCACCAGTTGCTACGGATGTCCTATTCCTGCAGCACCGAGTAGAATGCTGTGGATATAAGAGGTGGTTAGTAAGTACAAATTAAACCATAAATGTCTTGTCAATGTCTTGGAAAGACGGAGAAAGGTAGGTAGTGGGAACTTTAATTTCATCATTACCTTAAATTACTTTCATCATACAGGTACATCTGTGGTACAGACAGAAGAATGAGAAATGTATAGAGTTACAGGCATTTATGAGAAAATAGACCAGTATATCAAATTGAATAAAATATATGCTGCTGGAAAAATTATCCTGGAGTATTTATCAATAGCATGGGTGTCAATCCTCATGCTCACGTAGCTGCTCCTCTGACTTTTTCTCTGGGGAGAGCTCCTTTCCGAGGCCAAGGTCAGCTGTACCATCATCTTGTCCGGCTTCTCTCCATTCTCTGGGGTGTAGTTGCCCAGGTCATTTACCTCCCCATCGCTGTAGCTGCCATCCAACATGACCCCGCGTGGCTGGGGCATTCCACAGGTGCAGGGAAGCTGCAAACACAGCAAACAGACACTGGGATGTGAGCTCAGCTTCATCTCTCAGAAGAAACTGCATGGTGGCCCAGATTGCCTTTTCTAGTTTCTTTTAGTCCCAGTTAGGGACAGGGTATGGGAAAACAATGGTGTTGGC
The DNA here is from genome assembly GCF_048164855.1 of Canis lupus baileyi. Lineage (NCBI taxonomy): Eukaryota > Metazoa > Chordata > Mammalia > Carnivora > Canidae > Canis > Canis lupus. The sequence continues at coordinate 24,149,999 of NC_132844.1, read as the reverse complement.
ACCATAGACGTTCTAAAAAAGCAGGTGCCCATTTTTGTTCCAAATCTCCAAAGCAACTTTTGTATCAGAGACTAATTTGAATGTTCATGATCAAATAATGGTCTGTTCTCCATGAGATCATAAACTGATATAAGCCCTGATAAAAATGTTTTCAGATAACATTACGTGTGTGTGTGTGTGTGTGTGTGTGTGTGTGTGTGTCTGTGTGGTGTGATGGGGTGGGGTTTGAAAGGTGTAGCATTGTGGAGACAGCTTACTCCTATTTAGTATTAGTTTTCTGGAGTTTTCCTTTCACATATGAAAGGAGAATTCCTAGAATGAAAGATGGGCCACCCTGGAAGTTTTTGTTATTACGCCTCTGTGTCCACAAATAATTGTTCCAGCATGTTGAATTGTCATCTATTTTTAGCACTGAACAATCAACACCACCACGAATACAGAGACTCTGTTTTAGTTAACTTGGCTTAGCTGCCAGTATATGGTAGGTGCTACATAAATATTTGAATGAATGAGTGATATAGTCCAGTGTAAATTTCACACTGTTTTAACATACTATTTGGTTTGCTCTTCATACCAACTGGTGAAGGAGGTGGAGGAGAGGGTGTCACCAGCCCAACTTATAGAGAAGGTCTGACCTGCCCGTGGTCCAGAGCTGGACCAGGCTCTACCCCTGAGCAGACACTTTACTCATGGTAAGGTCACCTTGTCCCGCAGCTTCCGCTCCTTGCGCTCCTGCACGGTGGTCAGGTAGTTGACGGCCGCGTACTCCAGCACCGAGAGGAACACGAACACGAAGCTGACCCACAGGTAGATGTCCACCGCCTTGATGTAGGAGACGCGGGGCATGGAGGCGTTCACGCCCGTGATGATGGTGGACATGGTCAGCACCGTGGTGATACCTGCAAACAGAGTGAGAAATAAGCCCAAGTTTGTCTTTCACCAAACACCCTGGGTGGCTTTGTGTCTCTGATCTTTGTCCCTTCTGGTCCTCCGGCCTAGAATATCTCCATCCCTGCCCCTCTGTCTAGCAAACACCTACTCATCTTTCAAGACCTAGCTTTTATTTATTTTTTTAAGACCTAGCTTTTTTTTTTTTTTAATTTTTCTTTATTTATGATAGTCACAGAGAGAGAGAGAGAGAGAGAGAGAGAGAGAGAGAGGAGAGAGAGAGGCAGAGACACAGGCAGAGGGAGAAGCAGGCTCCATGCACCGGGAGCCCGACGTGGGATTCGATCCCGGGTCTCCAGGATCGCGCCCTGGGCCAAAGGCAGGCGCCAAACCGCTGCGCCACCCAGGGATCCCAAGACCTAGCTTTTATAAAGCTTCTCCTGCTCCTCCACCCCTCATGCTCACCCTTCCTCCTCCACATACTCGCATATTCATTAGGACACCTGTATCACTGTCCTTCTGTAGGGAGCCCACCCTAGACTGTTTGACAGCAAGACATTTATTTCCATTCAGTTGGTTAAAACAGAGATTGTATAGGGGCTCCAGGCTGGCTCAGTCAGTGGAACACGCACTCTTGATTTTGGGGTTGTGAGTTCTGGCCCCACATTGGATGTAGAGATTACTTAAAAAAATAAAATCTTGGGCAGCCCTGGTGGCTCAGCGGTTTAGCGCCACCTTCAGCCCAGGGCGTGATCCTGGAGTCTCCGGATCAAGTCCCACAATAGGCTCCCTGCTTGGAGCCTGCTTCTCCCTCTGCCTGTGTCTCTGCCTCTCTCTCTCTCTCTGTCTGTCTCTCATGAATAAATAAATAAAATATTTTTAAAAATAAAAATAAATAAAAATAAAATCTTAAAAAATAATAAGTAAATAATAAAACAGAGATGATATATACAAGGAGGTAGATAAGTGTATCTTGTAACTACTTCTCCAAAAAGGGGGAAAAGTGCGCAAGGTATATTTCAGTACTTGTGTCCTTGTTGCTGGTGTAGAACCTCACAGTCCTGGGCCTATACTATCAACTGTGCTGGACCTCGCTGCCCATTGCCCTCTCAACAACATTGACTTGAGGACTCAGAGATCAATTTTACAAAGAATGATGTTAACCTCATTCAGGGGGGGGTTAGATTTTTGAAACTGGAATGTTTGTTTATTTAGCATAGTAACTGTTCAAGCTATAGAATAACTGTTAAAGGACAAGTCATTTGTTAGTGGTATTTGCCTGGGATTTCAAATTAAGCTCAGAATATTTCTTGGCAAACACTAAGTCACAGGGGACTGGAGTCACCTTAAGGGCCAGCTCGATTCAGTGTCACTAAAACCTGGGTGGAGGTCACCCGCTCCCTTGAAGCCTCTGAACCATCTGAACAATGGTGGTGTGTGTGACTGGGTGGGTGCGATATTTAAAGTGGGGGAGAGAGTTGATGGCAAATTTAGCTATTCATGGAGTTCTTACAGAGTAGGGATTTTTCAGACTTGAATATGTATAAGAATTATCAGGAGACCTTGTTCAAAATGTAGGTTCCAGCCCTTTCTCAGGGATTATGGTTCTATACATGTAGATGAATCACAGGATTCTTTATTTTTAACAATTTGCTCCAGAGATTCCATTGCAAAGATCCCTTGGGCAATCTTTTGAGAAACCCTGCTAGAAAATGTAGTTTCCTTATGCAAGTGGCCAGAAAAAGCACCCACACACCTAGACTGTGGACCCCAGAACACGGTTCTAACAAGACTAAGGTGGGCACTTGTAGGGCCCTGGAAACAGTTTTGCCACATAGGTTCTTAATAATGGCATTTTACCTGTAAATCAATACCTGTTTTTTCCAAGTTATATTGCCAACAGGGGTTTAGAATCAAATTTGAAATGAATGGTTTTATCTGGAAGAAATTATTTGTATTTTCGGATACCTGAAATACACATTTGAGATATTCCTTACCTAAAGGGACTCTGGCAGGTACAGCTCTGCGGTCAATCCAGAAGGACACCCAGGACAACATGACCATCAGGGTGGCAGGAAAGTAAGTTTGGAGCAAGAAAAAGAAGATGTGGCGACGCAAAGTGAAGTTAATGTATAGACGGTTGTACCAGCCTGGGGGGACACAAGGAGGTAAAGATAGCACGCACCATAGCTATTCAGCTCCTTCACCCAACACATTTCATTCAGGGAATCATGAACGCCTTACAGACTTCACTGGAAACTTGCCACATCTTTACAAAGTGAAAGAAAAACCGTGGAATGGAGTGATTATATGATAACCTACACCACATGGGTTAGTCCGTCTCAAGAAATTTTTGGCCCCATCTTTACATAAAGGAAGCCTCTTGAGAAGGTGATTTAAGATTCTTGTTTAAAACAAAACAAAACAAAAGACTCTTGTTAACTCAGGGATGCCTGGGTTGCTCAGTGGTTGAGCATCTGCCTTTTGCCGAGGTCACGATCCTGAGGTCCTGGGATCGAGTCCTGCATTAGGCTCACCACAGGGAGCCTGCTTCTCCCTCTGCCTATGTCTCTGCCTCTGTCTCTGTCTTAAATAAACAAACAAACAAACAAACCTAAAAATAAATAAATAAGACTCTTGTTAACTCATCCTTTGGGACAGAGCCCAGTAGTGTCATCGTCACCTGGTTGCTTGTTGGAAATGCAGACTCTCAGCCCCACCCCTGATCTATCGCATCAGAATCTCCTTTTAACAATACTCCCCACGTGATTGATATGTCTGACAAAGTCTGAGAAGCATTTATTTAAACAAGCCCCTTTGGGATTCTCTATGGAGGAAAAAGTTTTAAAGTTAAAATACCAAGCTAACCCTAACATTGCATTCAGGAGCAATAAACACAGGTTCACTATGGTTCAACTCCACCCTTGTGTTCTCTCTACAAGGAAAAAATATGCATGGAGGCATTCAAAGGAACAGGGGTAAGATGGAAGGAAAAGAAAAAAGCAAGATAAACCTGAGATGATGAGATTGAAAATGAAACAGAAACTTGGCAACATTAACTTGAAAACCTGGCATCCTGAACAATGATAATGCAATGGTTATCACTGTAAAACAGTCTCAGGAAGAGATTGTGGAGGTGCTGTAAACTGAATGTCCCTCCCCCCCCCAATTTTTGTTGAAACCTAATCCTCTACATGATGGTATTTGGAGGTGGGGCCTTTAGGAGTGATTACATCACGAGTGGGATTAGCGTCCCTGTAAAAGAGACCTTAGATTGGTCCCTTGTGCCTTCCCCTATGTGAAGACACAGCAAGAAGGTGGCTGTCTATGAACTAGGAAACAGGCTCTCATCGGACACTGACTCTGCCAGCATCTTGATCTTGGACTTCCTAGCCTCCAGAACTGTGAGAAGTTAATTTCTGTTGTTTAGAAGCCACCCTGTCTATGGTATTTTATGATAGCAGCCTGAACAGACTAAGAAAAGAAGAAGAGTCAGAATGCTAAGGATGAAGTGGGAGTCCCATGAAAAACCAAGACCTGCGTGATATATACAGAAGATGAGATATGCTGGATTGCCACGATATGTTGGGAATACAACAGTGCCTTGTATTACAGATTAGACGACTTAAAAGGTTACACTTACTGCGCAGTCATGCAATGTTTTGGCAATAGATACTACATAAAGAAGAGCACCTCAGTGGCTCAGTTGACTAAGCATCTAACTCTTGATCTCAGCTCAGGTCTTGATCTCAGGGTCATGAATTAAAGCCCTGCATTGGGCTCCACACTGGGCATGGAGCGTACTTAAAAAGAGAAAGAAAAAGAAGAAAAAAGAAAGAAAAAGAAAGAAAGAAAGAAAGAAAGAAAGAAAGAAAGAAAGAAAGAAAGAAAGAAAGAAAGAAAGAAAGGAAAGAAAGAAAGAAAGAAAGAGAGAGAAAGAGAGAGAGAGAGAGGGAGGGAGGGAGGGAGGGAGGAAAGAAAGAAAAGAAAGAAACTACATAAAGATTTGAATAATATCATCCTGAAAGGTGATAGTCAAGACAAAGGTAAGTGTTGGAGAGAGCTGTTCACCTCAGCTGCCAGGAGGAAGACCACAGAGCATGCCCCCAGGCAAGGAGAGATGGCAAGCTTGTTCAGACCTGAGTGTGGAGCCTCACAAGGTCATAAAGGGGGCCTGTGTAAGCAGTATACTTAAAAGAGAATTAGTTCGAGGGAAAAAAGGGAAAAAGAGAGAGAGAGAGAGGATTAGCTGAGTGGAGCAAAGAAAACAGAAATCAACAGACCTAAAATCCTACTGTTTCTTGCCTACAGAGGAGGAGGTTCTGGGAATCCTATGGGGGAAGGGGAGATGCCAGCTGCTAAACCAGCAAAGTGATTGGCTCAAACAAAACTCCTCACATGGCTTATGTTTGTGTCCTTACTAATATTTTTTAGGTTATCACTTTGGATGCTTTGGTGGCATCTAAAAATCACCTCTCCCTGGTTCTTGCCATCCCCTAGACCTGATTTAGGAATTCCACCTTTGGCTTCACATCTAGGTGGCACAACCTCTGCTCATCTGACAGCCAACTCACACCTTTCCTAAAATAGAGGATGACCCCCTGCAGCCAGACTAGGACCCACCCCAGCTCTCAGCCCCCACCGTGCACACGCACCTGTGCTGCTGTAGAAGGCCAGTTTCGTGGTGGTATGGAATTCTTGAATGAGGAACTGGGAGAGTGAGATCCGTTCATCTGTCTTTAAGGAGTCGTTGCCTTTTTTCCAGTACAGCATGAGGTCATCCTCTGTATAAGCATCTGAAAAGACGGAAGACAGCATCAGGCACAGGCCTGCAGTGGTAGGAAGGCAGGCCTATCTGTGGGGCTCCGTGGAAGCAGCTCCAGATCTCGCACACAAACCGGGATTACAGTAAGAGAGTCTGAATAACCAAACCACAGTCTAAACAAAGCAAAACAAAATACAAAAAGAAAAATGAGTTCTCCCCAGTCTTCCAGAAGTCATCAGAGCAAAGCTCTCGAGCCTAAATACTCATACTTCCTGCAAACACCTTCACCCTACAATCCAGCCTGCCACTTATTAGGTTAAAACAAATGAAATTGCTATACTTGCAGATCAGAAATGGTGAAATCGTGGCAAAATTGCATACACGGTTCAGTCTTAAAAACCTAGGCTGGGGGATCCCTGGGTGGCGCAGCGGTTTGGCGTCTGCCTTTGGCCCAGGGCGCGATCCTGGAGATCCAGGATCGAATCCCACGTCAGGCTCCCGGTGCATGGAGCCTGCTTCTCTCTCTCTCTCTCTCTCTCTCTCTGTGTGTGTGACTATCATAAATAAATAAAAAAATTAAAAACAAACAAACAAACAAAAAAAAAAACCTAGGCTGATTTCGCCTTCTTTTCTGCTTCCAAGGTGTAGTACTGCATCCATTAGTGGCTAATATCTTTAATACTCTCAAGGCAAGAAGAGCTGCATTCTGTGAAAAAGGACACATAAAGTGCTGGCAGCAGAACACAAGCCCCTTCTCTGCAGGCCTCCAGGTGCTTCTACCCAGGGCCCCGTTAAGGATCACTTCCTGACCTTCGCCCACTTTAGGTGATCACACACATTACTCCAATTGAACAAACCTACCTGCAGCCTGGACAGAACTGAGGTCCAGTCTGCTCCTGTATGTAACAGTTCTTTCTGGAGCTCCCCGATGTCCTATTTCATTCCTCTATTTTATTCTATCTCTTACCCTTGACCTGTGTGTTGGTTGGTTTCATGTATCCACTTGGCTAGGCTGTTATTCAATCAAACACTAATCCAGGTGTTCCTCTGAAGATGCTTTGTAGATGTGACACCTACAACCAGTTCACTTTAAGTAAAGGAGATGATCCAGGATAATCCACGTAGGCCTGATCCAATCCATTGAATAGCCTTAAGAAGCTGATCTGAGGTTTGCCCAAGAAAAATAAAATCTGCCTGTGGAGGGCAAGATCAGGCCCCACCCGGGGTTCCCAGCCTGCCCTTCCCAACAGCCTGCCCTGCAGATGTCAGACTTGCCTTACCAAACCCCCATACTCACTTGCAAAAGCCAATTCCTTGCACTCAGTATCTCTTACTATGTGTCTCCAATATTCTGCTTCCCTGTGGCACCCTGAAGGATACAACTGGAAAAAGCTACATTCCCAATGGAGCTTCCTGGGTCTAGTGGGGAAGACAAGGTTCTGGAGACAATGAGTTAAGTTCTTCTTAATGCTATGTCCTCAGGCAAATTACATCCCTCCTTGTATGATGAACATTACAGTAACCTGCTCACTGAATCTGGGGAGGATGAAATGACGGCAGGCCGAAGCCCCTATGCATTGGGCAGTCACCCCCTTGGTCCTGGGATTTATTACTCCCTTTTCCCACATTCAGTGCCCTATGGAGCTGTCCTCTTGACCCTCTATCTCAACATCCCTGCCCTCCTTGGTCCTAGACGACTGAGCCAGGGGACACCTGACTCATTGTCACAAGTACAGGCAGGCTTATAAAGGTCCCTGTGCCAAAGGGATGCCTCACTAGGGCTTGGTCACCAGCCATGTGTGCAAGTATCCTAATGCCCCTCAGTTGTGCCTAAGGACCTCTAGCACCACATGTGATTACCTTGGCAAACTTGTTTTTGCCAGGAAGTCTTTTCTTTAACAGAAATCTTATTCAGAAGAACAATAAAACAGATAAAAAATGAGCTCATACATTGGACGGTGTGTAGAGGTAGCTGCACAAGGAGACCCACATTTGCTGAGCCCTCTACCCCGCTCCCTAGCAATTGCCCCGGTTCCCCAGAACTGAGCTTAAAACCATTGCTCTGGCGCATTTAAAGGGTCACTTAAGGGAACAGAAGGTTTTAGTTTCAAACCTGTTCCTGATTTTCATAATTACCCTGGACTTAGCTTTTTAATTACAAAAAAAAAAAAAAAAAAAATCACTTGAAAAGCACAGCATGAATGAGAAGCACATGCTGTTCCTGCTACGGAGAGTTAGTCTTTGCGTGATCTGTGTGCTGATGTCCCAGACAGTCTACTCACAGCTTTCAATTTCAAGTGAGCATGTTTGTGTGTCCAGGGGAAATCGGCTGAAATCCATGTTGCACATTGCAGTCACTGTAACCCTAGAAACAAAAAGACAAACATCCAAATTTTAAGAGGTTGCAAAATACAAGTGCAAAATGGTAAACAGAAAAGGGCTCTGCTTCCTTCCAATATAACTGCCTCCTTATAATTCATAATAAGCAAGGTGTCAAGATTTAGACAAGTAGCTTTATGTATGATAAAGTCATCTGAGTGCTCTGGGTTTTATGTTTTATTCTAGAGGCTGTGTGAGGCGGAGGATCTCTACCAACTTCTATCACGTTCAAGCATATTATTGAAGCAATGGTCTCAACCTATATAAAAATGTGAAGTAAAAACTCATATGATGTTGTTTCTTAAAAGAAACCATAGAAGTATATATTGTTCTCTGGTTTTATATAAATTCAATTTTTCTGTTCTTTTATTGATTTTATTGATATTCAATATTTGAATACAACATGTCAGAAATAATATTAATGAAACACTTACGCCAGTGGTCGAATTTGGCACTTTTTTTATAATGTTATTATTTTTATATCGATAACAATAGCTCCCAGTGGGCATAGTTATTTTTAGTGGCTAATTCCATGGAGATCATAGTAATGAAAAAACACTGAAAGATTTTTTTGTACCAACATGCAAGCACTTGCTGGCATCTGATGGTTTTGTTTCAGAGTTTACACAGGAAAATGGGCTTCTGCATCAAACAGTAAACAAACACAACACAGATCATTAGTTGTACATGAAAATCTCCCATCCTGTGGGGAATCTCTTGGCAGGACATGATTAACAGTTATTGGCTGATACTGAACAAACTATTTTTTCTTTGACCAAATCTTTGCTATATATATATATATATATATGTTGTAGAAGTTATCTGAATAATTCATAGCCAAAAAGACAAAAATCACTTTTAATTTAAATGGAAATTTCAAGGAAGAGAGCCCTCTTGAAACTGAATTATCCAAATACTGGCCTTATTTTCCCCCTTCCATGTGAGTATGGAATTGTATTCTGAAAGAGATTTTCTTTCTTTCTTTCTTTCTTTCTTTCTTTCTTTCTTTCTTTCTTTCTTTCTTTCTTTCTTTCTTTCTTTCTTCTTTCTTTCTTTTTTAAGGTTTTATTTATTTGAGAGATAGAGAGAGAGAGAGAGAATGATCATAAGCAGGGGAGAGGGATAGAGGAAGAAGAGAACTCTGCTGAGCAAGGAACCTGATATGGGACTCCATTCCAGGACCCTGGGATCATGACCTAAGCTGAAGGCAGACTGAGCCACTCAGGCATCCCTGAAAAGGATTTCCTATTGTTGGCAGAGCTGAGTAGCCTTATGTCCCCGTGGAAATCCTGATAAACAGGGTGTATTGAGTGGGGAGGAGTCAGGATGGCAGTTGAGTTGGACATCCAAATGGAAGGCTTCCTTTTCTATCGGGGCGACACCAGCATTAACTATACCTAATGGCATCCCCAGCAAGAAAGAAACTAGAAGCTAAGTTTGGAGACTTAGAGCTAATGAAATGTCGAATGCAGGAAGTTTTCGCTATCAACAAAAGGATTGAATATCTTTTCTTTTTGTATCAGGAACAGATATTTTTAGAATATCTGTTATTATATTCTTTGAACCCCGACTTGATGTTTTTCCGCTTGTAACTCACACATCACACATTGAACAAGCACAGTTTGTGGTTTAATACAGACTCTATGTTTCTAAACTGATTCATTGGGGAGCACATGAGTGGCTCAGTCAGTTAAGCGCCCGACTCTTGATTTTGTCTTGGGTCTTGATCTCAGGGTGGTGAGATCAAATTCCTAATTGGCCTCTGCACTGGGCAGGGAGCCTGCTTAAGATTCTCTCTCTTCCTCTCCCTCTGCCCCAGAATTCCTCCCCCCTGCCCCCCACCCACTCCCTGCTCAAACACATGCACTCTCTCTAAAAAAATTTTTTTTTAAAAATTGGGTTTTTGGTAGGCTTTCCCCTTGTCTTGGATGGAATTTCGTCCCGTGATTTTTTTTTTTTTTTTTTGCTTACGTCTTATGTAATAGTCCAGACAGTTACTTGTAAGTAACAAAGCACATTTCAATTCAAAAGTTAGAAGAATTTGACCCACGATATTAATCAACACTTCAAACTTCATTCACATTAAGACTGCTGTTCCTCCTCCCAGCTAAGGTATGAAATTGGCATTTGAGTGATCAGTTCCTGCCCACCTCTGATCAGCTCCTGTACAGGTGGAAGTGACAGGAGAGAGGGAGGTGGGAGCAGGACAGTTCCTTGGTAGGTGACTTCATGCTCTCTGGTTGAAGCTCCCTGGCAACCATGCTCTACACGGTTGAAGCTGATAACTTTCTTGGGTTCTTCATTCCCACTGCTGGACACTTCCAGCTTCAGAGTTCCCTTATCCAGCAGCAACTCCCCACCCCAGCTCTGACTCCACAGTGACTGACCCTACAAGGCCCCAGGGTGTTTAGATGGCTCTTCTCTTGCCCTCTGACTGCATAGTGTCCCCCACTGGTATGCACATGTGTATCAAGCTCTTGAGGAAATCCCAGGGAAGGCTTGAACATGCCCATAACTCTCTTCCAAAAATAATCTCATAAATCTTTTCCTCTGCCCACAATCATCGACTCTTTCATATTTTGAAGTTGACTGGGAATTCAAGAACCATGGAATGAGTTTTTTAACATTTGCTTAATAAAATCTGCCTAGTATGACAGAGCATCTCATCTGTGGATTTCACTTTTTCTTTTATCCTAGGGCCCAGGAGATTTCAACCTCACTGTCCTGTTACCTGCCACTCACTCCCTGCCCCTCCCCCGCTCACACACATGCCTCTGTCTACATTCTCATCATCTGGTTCCATGTCTGTCTCTTTCACTAGCCAGTAATCACACTGATATTATTCTTCTCTACATCCCCAGATCTGGAGATAGGACCTCACAGGCTTTCATTTGCACACACCTTTCTAGGGGCCACCCTGGCACCCAGAAACTTCTTAATAAAAATCTGTCAAATGAATCAATGACTAGATGAGGTGGAAGGATGGTATATTGGTTGTATTCTAGGAGTTAACCTGTTACTGGCACAGTTGATGGGCAGCTACCCCATGTTTTCCCCAAAGTAAAGCTCAAAGTGGCAGTTAAGGGGATCCCTGGGTGGCTCAGCGGTTTCGGGCCTGCCTTTGGCCCAGGGCGTGATCCTGGAGACCTGGGATCGAGTCCCACATCAGGCTCCTGGCATGGAGCCTGCTTCTCCCTCTGCCTGTGTTTCTGCCTCTCTCTCTCTCTGTCTTTCATGAATAAATAAATAAAATCTTAAAAAAAAAACCAACAACAACAAAATGGCAGTTAATTTAGGCCTCTTGGGTTTTTTTCCCCCCACCTAAATCAAACAAACCTATGATTTTATTTGCAATGAAAAATCAAAGCATCTGTTTTTAGCCACAAGGAGGCTCACTGAGGACTCTGATTCTGAACACACAGGAGGGTTTTCCATTTTCTTATTTTTTATGTAGTGCCTCTGATCACATCCAGTGGTGTACTAAATTAGACTTCATCTGGCTCAGGAAAGCCAATTGCTAGACTTTCGGGAAGTTGTAAGCTGGTTGTTAAACAGAGCCATTTTTTTTTTTAAGATTTTATTTTTAAGCAATCTCTATACCCAGAGTGGAACTCGAACCCACAATCCTGAGATCAAGAGTCACACGTGTTATTGATGGAGTCCCTAAACATGGCCATTATTAAAAATCAGACTGTATAAACTTAACTTATATTTGAAACAAATAAATATTAAAAACTCAACACTTCTTAATTATTTTTCTATTATCTATACTCCTGAAGTTACATATATAATGTTTACTTGGTGGAAAACACTACCGATCACTGTGCTACTATGCATTTTTTCCCAACTCTGCACTGAGTGACATCAGGTTGGTAGTTTGAAGCCAGCTGTGATAGGAATATTTACACTACAGAAATCAGCAAATGCTCCAAATCAGGGCTTGATATATTGTTTTGTAGATTGTTTTGAATTAAGATAGCAGATTAAACTTAAAAGCATGGGATGTCTGGGTGGCTCAGCAGTTGAGTGTCTGCCTTTGGCTCAGGGCATGATCCCAAAGTCTCAGGATCAAGTCCCACATTGGACTCCCTGCGAGGAGCCTACTTCTCCCTCTGCCTATGTCTCTGCCTCTCTCTCTGTGTCTCTCATGAATAAATAAATAAAATATTTTTAAAAAAACCTAAAAGTGTGCTTTATCTTTTGCTATTATACATAAATAGTACAAAAAATTAAGGATATAGTCTTCCAATATTTAAAAGCTATTATCCAATTCAGCAAGGAAGTTGCTATGTCTTTGATGAATGAATGAAGTTCCTGCATAGTTCTTGGTTGTTTCATTTTTGTCTTATTAAAGAAAACAAAAATAGGGGTGTCTGGCTGGTTCAGTTGGTAGAGCATGAGACTCTTGATCTCGGGGCTGTGAGTTAGAACTCCATGTTGAGTGTAAAGATTACTTAAAAAAATATATAAGAAACAAAAAATATCAACAATCATTGATCAGATCTACACTCATTTGTAAGTCACATAATCACAAAAATGCTTACAAACATTTATTCATAGCCTGATTTTTTTGGATTATTGTTGGCAATAGAATCATAAAAAATAATAGTAGGTTATAGGTCAATTATATCTCAATAAAACCAGAAGAAATAATAATGGAATTTTATAAGAAATGGGAAATTATACTGAAGTTATAAGTACTGAAGTTATAAGTGTATGGGATTTATAACAGAAAGTATTATATATATTGTTTCACTTATAAATCATGTACATTCTTTTTATCAGTCATGTTTATAAGAAACTTACGTCCACATACATATGTCTATACATTAACCCCAGGCAACCAGTTGTTAAACATTTACCAGCACACCAGTGTTCACATGCATTACGGTCTAGTCTTTTGTGTCCCTGGTGGTACCATCGGGTTGTGTTGTTTTGTTGATGGTTTTTGAGCTTAAGGATGACTTGTCAGCTGCCTCGGATGTGAGACTCCAGGGAAAACCAATCCAACATGGCTGGGGGGAGGGATTACACATCCTTGACCCTCCTGAGTACTTCCATGGGGGGAGGCATTTCAATTCATGGAGAGGAAAACCCCATAACTCCACTCTGAGTCTAGTAACTAATTGCTTAGGTGCCAAGCCAAGATGACTAATGAGGAATCATCATAAATACCTTGGAGGGTACGGGCAAAAAATTCAGCTTCAACATTGCCATCTGTTTTTTTTTTTTTAAGATTTATTTATTTATTCATGAGAGATACAAAGAGAGAGAGAGAGAGAGAGGCAGAGATATAGGCAGAGGGAGAAGCAGGCTCCATGCAGGAAGCCCAATGTGGGACTGGATCCCGGGACTCCAGGACCACGCCCTGAGCCTAAGGCAGATGCTCAACCACTGAGCCACCCAGGCGTCCCAACACTGCCATCTTTGACTCAAAAGATACCCTGTGCCACTGTCTAGGCATCCCCTTCCTTAGACACTGGGGTAGGGATTCGTCTTTTCCAAAACGAAGTCTGTAAAACTAAAATGCACCTTCAGTGTGGCACAGGAGGAGTAAATCACAGCAGGCACAGCCCCTTCTCTGGGAAGGCCTGCAGCTCAACTCCACACATCCTCCCTGGTGGAGCTTTGGCCACCTTCAGTTTCTTTCTTTCTGTCTGTCTGTCTTTCTCTTTTTAAAGGTTTTGTTTATGTATCCATGAGAGACACACGGGGAGGGAGGGAGGGAGGGAGAGAGAGAGAGAGAGAGGCAGGCTTCATGCAGGGAGCCTCACATGGGACTTGATCCCAGGTCTCCAGGGTCAGGCCCTGGGCCAAAGGCGGCGCTAAACCGCTGAGCCACCTGGCTGCCCCACCTGGAGTTTCTAAAGCTGGTCAAGTAGGGAAAGCCCTGCTGTGGCTCCTGTGTTTAAGGAAAGCTCCTCCAGGTCAGTGATTAATGAGCACCTGAACATTTCTAAGGCATCTGAGCACATAAGAAAAAAAGATTATATTCTTTATATTTTAAAAGTGATGCTCAGAATGCTATTTAAAAGTCATAAAGCGTGGGATCCCTGGGTGGCTCTGTGGTTTAGCGCCTGCCTTCAGCCCAGGGCATGATCCTAGAGTCCTGGGATCGAGTCCCACGTTGGGCTCCCTACGTGGAGCCTGCTTCTCCCTCTGCCTCTCTCTCTCTCTCTCTTTCTCTCTGTATCTCTTAAAAATAAAAATAAAAAAGTCATAAAGTGACCCGGGATTTCCATAGTTTCTCAAGTAGGATACCATGGTGAGAAAGGATAGCAAACAAGCCTGGCTGGCCAGGTAAAGTAAAAGAATTCCTTTTAGCCCAAGTTCTAAACTATACCTGAAAAAAAAACAGGAATTGAGACATCTAAGGAGGCAAGTCCTTCAGAAGAATTTTGTCAACTCTATTTCATTGATTCCCACTAGAGTCTAAACCAATAAAACTTTCATTAAAAATTTTTAAATGAAAATATAACACGCAGGATAAGGCATAAATCATAAGTATCAGCTTGAGAAATTTCTGCCAATGTGTTTCTGAGACTAAAACTTCCTTACAATTTTTTTCTCGTGTGTAAAATTGGCGTCCCTTGACAGTTGAAAAGGTGACATCTCCCGAGAAGTTAGAAGCTGGCCATTGGAAAGCCAAAAGGTCACAGGCTGCCAGGCCTTACCGGAGGCTGTAGAGCACTTTGCCGTCGGGTTGCACCCGCAGCATGACGTTGTCTGTGGTGGTGTCGTGGATGAAGGAGCGCTTGGAGTGCACGAAAAACATGTCAGGGACCCAGATCTTCTTGACCAGCCGGCCGTCAAAGGTCATGCTGAGGTTGTTGGTGCTTGGGAAGGACAGCCTCTCATCCTTCCAGTAGTGCCTCAGGTAGAGGGTCATCGTGAAGTCCTGGGGGGGGGGCAGAGAGGGGAACCCCACACACTGAACCTACTGGGTGTCAGCGGGACGTTGTGCACCCCATGGAGCCATCACCTGGCTGGGAATGAAACAGCAGAGTCGAGGGCCTGCGTCTAGTCCCTGGGGTTGGCAGCAGCAGTTGGAGGGCTTCAGGGGAGGGACTCAGCCAGAGGCCTCCAGCAGAACCCCACCCCATGCCCTGGCATCTGCTTCCACACTGACAAGGTGGTACTGCCAACACTGGTGACCCTCACCATGTTTGGGGAGTGGAGGGGGTGGGAGGGCTGGATAAACACCCCAGCTCCCTGGCCCCTCAGCTGGGATAACCCTGAGGTGTATTCTTTGCTGACTCTCAGAGTTCCCCCAGTGGGACTGAGATTCACAGTAGTAACTGGTTTGAGGGCACAGGCTGTTTTGCTTCCTCCCTATCCCTGTTTCCCCTATCCCTGTCTCCCACCCCTGCTGTCTTGCTGAGTCATAGGGAATCACCTCCCAAATAAACCTCTTGTGCTAGAATGCTTCTCTCAAGTCTGCTTTTTGGAGAACCCAAGCTAACATAAGGCTTTAAAAGTCCTGTAAGTCAAGGAGTTGTAGAACATTCTATTTTCACATCTAAACCCACTAAAAAGGGGGGAAAAGGACACTTTTCAGCAGTTTTTCTGCATTTCCACAGCTAAATATAGGATCTACAGCTGAAGAACATCTGGCTATTTGACAGCTGCCTCCTTGGACCCCACTGTTCATGTTTGACAGCCTTTGCCCAGAGAACACATCCCAGTAGCAAGAGTTTAGTGTGGAGGGAGATCAACTTTGTCATTGGCTCTGCCTCACACCAATTGGATGGCTTCGGGCAAGTGTCTTAACCTTCCGGAGCCACCTACATGATTGTGGGCATTCCCATTGCCCACGGAGTTGTGAGACCCAGCGAGTTCGGGTGTGTGCACTTCCCAGCCCAGCACAGGCCCCCGTGTGTGTGAATCCACCTGCCCGCAGTCCCTGAAATGGAAGCACTTACCATGTCGACCTCCGAGATGCTGTCCAAGCTCTCCACCTGCACATCCACACCAACAGGAATGGCCGGACCTGCAAACAGGGCATGGAAATAATATGGATTCTTTTTACTTGAATTTTTACTGTGGAAAAGACAGGCATGAGGAGCATTCCCCCTGGAACCCGTTCCTCAGCTTCCTGCCAGATTTGAAGGTTTGGTGTCCCCACATGTCAAGCTGAAATGAAACCAGGAATCAAAGGGTTGAATCATGGGTGGCTCCCTGGAATACTCCAACAAAAGTTTAAAAAAAATAAGTGTTTTGTTTTCACCTGAATCATTCAGGTGATTCTGAAATGATGAGATTCCAATAAAGCTTTCTTCTTTGGTTACACATGCTCATCTAAAGGTACAATGAAGACCTAGCTCAAAGCTGGGCCTTATCTAAGGAGTTACTCCCTAGCACGAAGTCCCCCACTTTATTTTTTATATTTGTCTCCTGATTTTATCATGGAAGCCATTGTCTCTGTCTGGCTATGAGAAAGGCACTGCTTGGTAAATAGACACCCAGAACCAAAGTCACATGCAGGTCATCGACCAAACCCACAGATCTGCATCTTTGCCACATGATGGAATAGCTTCCAAGGGATGCAGCAGGGTGGCCTTGAAACGTTAGATTTTTTTTTTTTTTTTTGCATTTCTAGGCAATGAAAACTTAATATTCATCAAGAGAAGGAAAAGATTATAAAGGGAGTAGATTACTGCCCCTTTCCCTCCCTGCCTCCAGGTGTTTGGGGCAGCCATGGAACACAACTTGGATTATCATGGATTGAGGTAGATTTGCACCAAGAGCAGCAGGTTATGGATGGAATAGAGACTCCCTTCTAGAATCTGTTTATTCTTTGGGTGAAGGTGGCCGGCAGAAATAAAAACATGAGAACTATTTCTAAAATAAACATTTTCTTCCAGGAAGAAACCTGTATGGATGAAAACCCTATTTGACACTGAGACGGCTGAAATCCGCCAGCTACAGGCTAAGCCTCAGAGGCTGTGACAGCCCTCTGCACTACATCATTTTTTTCTCAAGCTATTTTCATTTAATTAAACCCAGCAGACCACACTCTGCCCTCGGATACACACCCACAGTTCCGTCTGCCAGCTCCCAGATGAGCATGAATTTAGTCCAAGGTTGTTATTTCAGAGCATTTGCAGGAGGCAGCTTTGGGCTGCAGCCACCCGGTCTTCCCCTGGCCCTTCCCACAGCCACTTGCTGGCCTCACTGATCCCCAGCCTTCCTTGTCAGGAGCAGTGGCCTAAGGACAGCTCAGTTAGCCTAGCCTAACCTGGGAATGTGCTCAGCAGAGCCCTTGGCGGGGCTGAGCAGGGGTGATGCTGTGGGCTCCGTCTTGATCCCCAAGCCCAACGGAGGCAGACCTCCATTGGGGGAGAGCAAAGTGAGGTGGCCCCTTGGTTTGATTTCTATCCATGGACAAGTGGACAGACCTGAAGACAGAAGAAGGCCACCACAAGGGCATGTCTCATACCTCCAAAGCCGGGCCTCATGCTGAAATCATGGTCGTCTATCCTCAGCAGCTGCTCTGACTTGGTCAATGGCGATTTGGTGATATCAGGGCTTCGCTTCAGAATTGGGCTGCCAAGGGGGGAGAAACAGGTTCATCACATATTCCCATCAAGACAGATTTTTTAAAAAATTGCATTCAGATTTGATCTTGACAGGTTCAAAAGATGTGTTATTTCTTCTTTTTATGTTATTTATTTATTTATTTATATTTTAAGAATCCACGGTTAAGTGGACCCTACATGTTTCTTTCTTTTTTTTTATTTTTTAATGATTTTATTTATTTATTCATGAGAGACACAGAGAGAGAGAGAGAGGAGAGACACAGGCAGAGGGAGGAGCAGGCTCCATGCAGGGAGCCTGATGTGGGACTCAATCCTAGGACTCCAGGATCACACTCTGGGCAGAAGGCAGGCGCTTAAACCGCTAAGCCACCCAGGCTGCCCTTATTTCTTCTTTTTAGCTACTGGATATCTTCTCTTCCTCTCTCTCTCCAGCTTTCTGGATAAATGACTTGACCCAGAAGGTCCAAGACAGTGGTTCAGAATCATAATTGAGGAGCTTTAAAAATACCAGTGCCTAGGGCTCCCTTGGTGGCTCAGTCAGTTATACGTCCAACTCTTGATTTCAGCTCAGGTCATGATCTCAGGGTTGTGAAATTGAGCCCAGAGACAGACTCTGAGTTCAGTGCAGAGCTTGCTTGAGATTCTCTCTCCCTCTCCTTCTGCCCCTCCTATCCTTGCTGGTTTGCTCGCTCTCTCTCTCTCTCTCTCAAACAAACACAAACAAAACAAATGCCCAGGCCCCACCTCAGAGATTTGGATTTGGGTGCTCTGGGAATGGGGCTTGGTGACTGGTATTTTTAAAATCTTATTAAGAGTCTAAACACCCCCCAAAGCACTTCGCCCATTCTGGAAGGGTTTGAGCTGGAGGGAGGAGACAGTGGGTGTGGACAGAGCTTGGTACCCTTGACCTCTGTTGGCTCATTCTGTACAAAGAGGATACACTTTTCCTTGGAAATACCCACCATCCCTGTTCCACAGGAGGCAGCTTCTTGTTCTTCTGCTGCTGAATTGCACCCACTGCTCTTTTTATTTATTTTTACTTTTTCTAAACAGATAATATATTTACAGGATTGGACAATTTTAGGAAGGGAAATGCAGTGAACAGTTGACATCCTATCTCTGCTTCCATCTACCCTATTCCCCCATCCACAGGTACCTCTCTGAATGATTTCTTGTTTCTGCCCAGAGTTTCTTGTAGGTACAAGTTAGTACAAGTATATGTTCTTAGTTCTTCCCTTTTTAAAACCCAAAGTTAACATATTATATAAACTCTCCTACTTTTTCTTTTTTATTTAAATATACTTTGGATTATTTTTTTCCATATCTAAATATCCCAAGTCTCTTATTCTGCTTTACGCTGCATAGTGTTCCAGTACATGGATGCACCACAATTTGTGTAACCATCCTCTATTGGTGGACAGCTGGGTTTTTTCTAGTCTTCTGCTATTACAAAAAATGCTGCAGTGGCCTTGAATGGCCTTCATTCACCCATCAGCACCATCTTTAGAATCCACGGAAATAATTGACTCCCTTCCCAGCTCCTTCTTTTTTTTTCCTAAAGATTTTATTTATTTATTTATTCATGAGAGACACACAGAGAGAGGTAAAGACATAGAGGGAGAAGCAGAGGGAGAAGTAGGCTCCCCATGGAGAGCCTGATGCAGGACTCAATCCTAGGACCCCAGGATCATGACCTGAGCCAAAGGCAGATGCTCAACCACTGAGCCACCCAAGTGCTCCCCCCCCCACACTCCTTCTTATGCTAACACCAGGCATGTGTTCTCCTTATGGTCCCACCACACACACCTCCTTTCCCCTGGATTCAGTGGTTCCCAAACTTTGGCCTGCATCAGTATGTCCTAGGCTTATTCAAACTTAGGTTCCTGAGCCTCCCCTTTCCTCTGATGTTTCTGATTCAGTAGGTCTGGGCTGAGGCTCAAGAATTTGCATCTCTAAGAAGTTCCCAGATGTCACTGATGCCACCCGTGTGGAGACAGCGCCTTGAGAGAGCCACCACCCTGGTTCATTTTATCCTCGATATACACACTTGCCTCCTTTATAACAACCTTACTCCACCTTTAAGTTCTTTGCCATCTTCTCTCTTGAAGAAACCTTTCATCATTTTGGAAGGAAATGTGGCTGAGAGACAAAAATGTCTGATGCTGACTGCTCTGTGCCTTTAGGCAATTTGTTTCCTGAGATTTCCTCAACCAATAAAAGGTAAAGCCCTGTGACCTGACAAGGGGTGCAAAGCGTAGATGAGATAACGTGTGGGAGTACTCTTCAGACTCTAAAGGGTATACAAATGGAAAGAGCCACTGTCATTACTGAGCTGACAAGGAAGTTTCCATCCCAAGTAAGGAAATTACTGTGCTCGTAGCAAGGGAAGCAGTCCAGGGAAAGAATTTAAACTAGTGAAACAGAACCAGCCTACACTGCTTATGAATGTAAAAGAGGAAGAAGCTGGGGACTTGGAGAGGAGGAAAACTGGACCCCATCACTTCCCTCATCCTCTCTCACCCAGCTGGAGCTGGGCGCCCACCATCTTTTCCCTTCCAGTTCTCCCATCCTCTGGTCCCCCACTTTCTGCCTTCTGCTCCATGGCCAACGGAGGGGGTTGTTGCTGAAAATCACCACAGTTGAGGCATGGGGAAGAGACATCTTTAGAATGGTGTGCATGCATTTATGGCCATGCCTGTCTTACTTGTTGGCATCTCTGTGTACTTCTGGTTGTTGTCTCTGTCTATGATGGGAATTAAAAACAAACCTGTGTGCTAGAGACAGGTCTCAAATCAACAAAGCACTCCTCATCCTTCAGATCTACTTCCAATAGAGTCAGAATAAAATGTGAAAGAAAAAAAATAACTATGAAGCGTCAATGTATTAATTTAGCCTTTTGATGAGCATTTTCCCAGTACCCACAGGAGCAAGGATTTGGAGAATGAATTACTCGGAAAGACTAGTCTGAGGAGGTCTGACTTAAAATATCTGCCCCAGTAGTTTACCCTGACCTGAGATTGACACCATCCTTAACTTGAACCTACCATGAAACTGTTACTACAGAGAGTAACACTTGGCCAGGTGGACTGTATCACTTGGGCATCCTTGCCCCCCTGGCGTGTGGTTTCAGCCAAATGGGCACTGGCAGGATATAACAGAGCAGGGCATTTATTCCTCATTCTCTTCCTGCCTCAGTGCCAAGGACTAGCAATGTCTGTGTTGCTCTGTGATCACAGATAATCACAGTATCTTCAATAAGCTCCAATAATACCATGTGCTCTCCAGGACTGTGGGTAGCCATAGCTTCCTGCTGTTGCTTGTCCTCAAGGACATTGGCATGCCTGGTTGGTGCCTTGAACCTTGCCCACAGCTCTGTGAGTGGTCCCTTTATTCAATTATTGGTTAAGCCCTTTTGAGTGCAATGCTGTTTTCGCCGGGACTCGCCTGATGCACAAACATCAGGACTGATGCATAAGGATTCTATCACTTATCTGCAGCAAAGGGGAGCAGAGGCAGGAACTTGACAGATGTGGGTCCCCGGAGTGGGTCCCAGCAGTAGGCAAGAGCTAAGATTGCAGGGAGGGCTGTCTTTGGGGCTACAAGCCATCACAACTGCTGGTCAGCGAGGGCGGGATGAGGTCACAGGCCACTGAGGCAGTCTTCTTTATCTTTAGCACCTTGTACAGTGCTGGGCCCCTGTGGCTTCTTGACATGTTAGTGGAATGAAGGAAGGAATCAGCCCCTAGGAGAGCCTGGGTGGCTCAATCGGTGAGGTGTCTGCCTTTGGCTCAGGTCATGATCCTGGAGTCCGGGGATCAAACCCCGTGTCGGGCTCCCTGCCCAGTCAAGGGTCTGCTTCTCCCTCTGCCCCTCACTCCTGCTCGTTATTTCTCTCTCTTTCATCCTCTCTCTCTCTCTCTCTCTCTCGTTCTCAAATAGATAAATAAAAATCTTAAAAAAAAAAAAAAAAAAAGAATCAGCCCCCTAGAGGGGTGTCTGAAAAGGGAAGCAGAGGGAATTGAAAGAAGAGAAGGGCTTGAGATGGAAATTGAGCTTGACTCAGTTCTTTCTTTGGCTTTGGGCCAGCCTGAAAACAGAGATGGGCTCTGAGATGCCACTGTCTCTCCCATCACAAAGCTTAGATTCTAGCCTAGAAAAGACTGATAAATAGGATCCTTGAAGTCTTTTTTTTTTTTTTAATTTTTATTTATTTATGATAGTCACATAGAGAGAGAGGGGGGGGGGCAGAGACACAGGCAGAGGGAGAAGCAGGCTCCATGCACCGGCAGCCCGATGTGGGATTCGATCCCAGGTCTCCAGGATCGCGCCCTGGGCCAAAGGCAGGCGCCAAACCACTGCGCCACCCAGGGATCCCGGATCCTTGAAGTCTTTTTCATTAATGCTGTTAATATTTTTAAGGAACTTTTTTATTGCTGGGGTGCCTGGTTGGTTCAGTCAGTTGAGCGTCTGCTTAGGTCATGACCTCCAAGTCCCAGGATCAAGTCTTGTATTGGGCTTCCCGTTCAGCTGGGAGTCTGCTTCTCTCTCTCCCTCTGCTCCCTGCCCCCTGCTGGTGCACGCTTAGTCTCTCTCTCAAAATCTTTTTTAAAAAATATCTAAGATAAATTAGTTAATTTTAAAAAGATTTATTAAAAATTTTTATTGCTTATGTACCCATGTTAAAAGTTTGTAAAATATGGGCAGCCCCGGTGGCGCAGCAGTTTGGCGCCACCTGCAGCCCAGGGCCTGATCCTGGAGACCTGGGATTGAGTCCCACATTGGGCTCCCAGCACGGAGCCTGCTTCTCCCTCTGCCTGTGTCTCTGCCTCTCTCTGTGTGTCTTTCATGAATAAATAAATAAAATCTTAAAAAAAAAAAGTTTGTGAAATAAATTTAAACGTAAAGGAGAGGGATGCCTGGGTGGCTCAGAGGTTGAGCATCTGCCTTCGGCTCAGGGCATGATCCTGGAGTCCCGGGATCGGGTCCCATATCAGGCTCCCCACATGGAGCCTGCTTCTCCCTCTGCCTATGTCTCTGCCTCTTTCTCTCTCTGTCTCTCATGAATAAATAAATAAAATCTTTTAAAAAAATAAACATAAAGGAGAAAATAAAAACCACTCAGGAATAATCTTTGCCATCTGCATATACCCTTATCCTCTGAGAGAGAGAAAGAGGAGACAGTATAACTTGCATTTAAACTCAATACAATATATCACGAAATATTTTGCATGGCATTGGCATCTTTTTACCAGCCAGGAGTATGATTATTAATTTTTTTTAGTAGGCTCTACACCCAATGTGGGGCTCAAGCTCACAACCCCCAGATCAAGGTTCGTGTGCTCTACCTACTGAGCCACCCAGGCAGCCCGGATTGTTAATCTTGAAATGAAGTATGACACACATCAAATGATAGGAATAACTAGCACTGCTTGAGTCCTTATTATCTGCCAGGTACTAAGTTAACTCGTATTACATGTATTAACTTGGCTTAGTCCTCATAACAATCCTATGAAGTAGGTTTTATCATTATCCCCATTTTATACATGAGGAAACTAAGACACAGAGGGTCTGTAAATATGTAAATTGAAAGGAAAAAGAAGCACAAATCCAAAGGTATATTCCAAAGAGTCAAATGGTCCCGTGAGAAATGTGCCAAGGAGGCCAAGGCTTAAATGAGGTGATACTTAAGAAAGGTGCTAAAGACAACCAACTTTCCTTAAAGTTGTATTTTGAGCCAGCAGAGTGTGCAGAGGGAAATATGCTGCTGGGAGGAGATGCAGCAATGTTAGCAAACGATTAAGGTAAGGCTGAGACTCTGCTAACAGAATCCAATCTCCTTCAAAGAGACTGGCCTCTGCATTAGGGAGGGAGCAGTAAAATGAATGAGTTGCTGCCCAGCATAGCAAAAATGCAGGCATAGGATCACTTAACTAGGGGTTTCTCAGCTCAACTGCACTTTGGGGTCACCCAAGGAACTTCCAGGCCACACCCACAACAGGGGTGAGACCCAGCCATCAATAGCTTTCAAACCTCCTCGGCCAATGTTGAGAACCACTGCTCTAATTTTTGTTTAAATAGAACTCAAGTCTACAGACCAGGATGAATTACCGCTCAGGAAATACAAGGATTCTGCAGCAGAGAAAAATCTGGAAAATAAGAGAGAGGCCAGAGAACTGAGGGTGAGAAAATGCTTTCTTGAGATTGACAAAGAAGGAAAAAGGGTAGCATGAAAGTTGCTGAAGTAAGCTCCAGGATGATGCCTGGCCGTGGGCTAGAACTTTGATTACAAAGACAACTTAGGAACTTACTGTGTCCCATCACATCGATAGCATTACACCAATGAGAGCTCAGACAGAGCAAGACATCCTAAACGGATTTCCTTTCCCTAGGTGAGGCCTCCAATTGGCAGATCCGGGTGGTGTGCATAGCGTAACCATCCTCCAAGCAGTGAGGAGCCCTAAGGGGTGCCTGGTGGAATGAGGGTCTGCAGGAGAGTTTCTTATTGGTGCCCATCACAAGATGACATAGGTGAGGCCCAGGATCATTAGGGGTTTACTGAGCTTTACAGTAGTCAAAGCACCTTCCATACTTCAGCTTGCACAGTCCTTACAATAACCCTGAGGTGACAGACATAACCGACTCTACTCTACAGAAGAAACAGACTTGAGGATGTCAAGTGACTTGTCCCAAGTCATGGAGTATGTGGCAGCTCCAGGTCTGGCTTCTTACTGTTTGGAGCCAGTCTTCTTATCACTGTCCCATCTAGCTTAGGAGCTTTGTTGATGGATTCTTGGGGTTGCCTATAACTGTTGCTGCCCAGGCCAAAACTTCAAAGGAAATCCTCATGGACACACATCCAGGGCTCCATCTTACCTCATGGGAACATAAATTTAGGGCTATGATGGCAAGTAGAGTAAGGGTTTGGGAGTGGGTACTAAGCTGGCTGTCTTATAGGGGTGGCCAGGGAACACTTCTCTGGAAGTGACAATCCAGCAGAGACCTGAAGAAGATGAGGGAGCAACCTGCCAATGGGAGAAAGTGCTCCCAGCAGAGTCCTCGCGAGGACAGAGGCCATAAGGTGGGGCTGATCGGTGTGCCCCAGGAGCAGCAAGGAGGCCAGTGTGGCAATAAGGAGGAGACATGGGCCAGACCCGCTGAGTTTGCTCCTCTGCTTACCCAAGATTGAACATGGGGCTACCCTCCAGTGTGCCCACCCCGAGGAAGGCTGCTATGAGACTGTGTACATGTTGCTCTTTGAGGCAATGATATGGTGCAGCAGGAAGGACACCTGCCAGTGAGGAAGCCAGCACACTCTCAAGACCCAGCTTTTCTGGCTGATGAGAGAACACAACACATTTCTGCTTTCTGTCCGTTTCTGTTTACTCTGCTGTGAGATAAGGGATTGGGCCATGGGGGAGCTTGGAGACCTTTCAAGCCTATTCCAGAAGGCATATTGTCCCTAAGGTACTAGAGGTACCTTATAGCTCTAGCCCTGTGGGTGGATGGCAATATAGGAAGGGTCAGGGCACAGCAGATCCCTACAAATACAGTTTTGGTTTCCTCACAGACACAGCAGTACAGGGTGTGTGTGTGTGTGTGTGCATGTGTGCATTTAATTTTTATTTATCTAATAAGGATGGTACCATAATGTTACTTATATTTCTTGAATTGCTATAGAGGCTGTGGATTTTTGCACATAATGAATAAGTATTCCGTGTTTTCCTTTGAGAGAAACTAGTTTATTTCTTTTGATTTCTTACTAGGTGGATTTTGGGGTAAGTAACCAATAAACTGCTTTTCAAACCATAACCTCTAAGAATATATGATGGGTAATTTTATGTGTCAACTTTGCTAGGCCATGGTACCCAGTTCTTGGTTAAACACCAACCTAGATCTTGCAGTGAGATATTTTTAAAGATGTGATTAACATTTACATCAATAGACTTTAAGCAAAGCAGATTGCTCTTCGTGATGTGGGTGGATCTCATCCAATCATTTGAAAGCCTTAGGAGAAAGGGCTGAGATCCTCTGAGAAAGGGAAACCTACCACCAGACTGCCTTCAGACTTGAGCTGCAGCATCAACTCCTGCTGAATTTCCAGACTTGGTAGCCCCCACAACCACATGAGCCAATTCTTTCAAATAAATAAATCCTCCTCCTTCTTCTCTCTCCATACATACATACACATTATACTACATCTGTGTCGCACAATATATCTATGTAATGCTGGATATACAGATAGATAGATACATTTACATGCCCCCTACTGTTTCTCTGGAGAACCCTGACTAATACAGGGTGGGAACACTCCCTGACACCTGAGGTCTGCACACCTGTGGGGGACCTGAACTACCTGGAATCAAAAGCCAGCAGGGCTCATGTCTGGTGTGGGTGGGACCAGCCCAGCTTCAACGTGGCTTCTGATCCTATCTCCATGTCCTAACTCAGGGTCATTTGATCAAACTTTCTTCTTGCCACCATGCCTGAATCCTGTTCCCATCAACGTGAGGCAGGTCCTTAGCACAAAGCCCTGGGATGCTGTTGCCCTTGGAGGGGACAAAAGGTCATGTCTGTCCCCCTGCTTCTCAGCTAAAATCTCAACCTAGATCATCTCTTTTCTCTTGTACATACGTCCCAACATAAATTCCCTATGCCTTCCCACTTGAAGACACTGGATTACTTTCTTTTAATTTAAAGCTCTGATTTTTTCCCCCACCTATTCTCTTTCTCAGGATTCTGAGGCTGTACTTTTCCCATTTATTATAGTTCTTTAACTACTTTCTAACTTGTACAAATCTGTCTCTAATTCCAATGTTACCTGCTTTATGAGCAACCTTTGTTTACTGATCATATTCTATTCACTATGTACCTATGTGCCTTTGAACACTTTAGAATCTCAGTAAATATCTTTTAAGTGGAATTCCCATCACTAATTAAATAACCAGCTATTTTTAAAAAACAAAACCAGAAAAAAAAAAAAGGCCAGAAAACAAAGAGTTTGTCGAGATAGCTCACAACATATTTGGTAAGTGAAGTTATTGAGTGAACTTCTCTACCTACCCCTACCTCCTGCCCTTGCACCTGGAAATGGAATAAGATCAGGCCCAGAAAAGAGGATAGTAAAAGCCTATAACAAGACTTGATATCACAGTAATCACAAGTCACAATCACTTGTTTGAGGTGAAATTTTTTCAATGAGGCAGATTACAGTATAGGAAAGGGCTCAGATTTGACATCAGTCAGGCTTCAGTGTGAATCCCAGGATAGCCACAAACTAGTCATGAACCTTGGGCAGGTTATTTGATCTTTCTATGCCTCAGTTTTATATAAAATGGGGAAATGATACTAACTTTATAAGATTGCTAAATTAAGCAAGAAAATATTTGAACTACATAAAATGGCTGACATTCAATGGTTTTGACCTAGAAAAACATTTTCATATGGTTCAACCTGAATCTTACATTCATCAATATAATGTCCTGTTTTCACATGATGATGGTGAGAGGAGGGCCCTGGACATAGAGAAATAAGCGGTATGAATTCTGAGGGGATGTAGCATGACCTTGGCATAAGCATTTTATATTTTGGGGCTCTTCTCATCTTTAAATGAAGGGATTTCTAGGGTCCTTGAAATTCTGACATTCTGTAAAAATTATTTTATTAATGTCTGTAACCTCTACTGAATTGTCAGCATCTCAAGGGATCACCATTGCTTCCCAAGCCTTGGGCACAGTGCCTGGAGCATAATGTAGTGAATACATAAATTTGTTGGATGAATGAAGTACAGAAAGAGCAAGAATTAGAATGCACTCATTTATTTATGCTTAACATTCCTTGAGTATCTATTATGTACCAGATATCGTACTCGAACTTGGGGTGACAAGGATAAAGGTACAAGTTGAGCCCTTGTTATGGACTGGACGGTGCCCCCGCCCCCAAATCCATATGTTAAAGCCTTAACTCCCAGTGTGACTGTATTTGGAGATAGGTCTTCAGGCAGGTAATTAAGGTTAAATGAGTTCAGAAGAATGGAGCTCAGATACAATAGGATTGGTGTCCTTACAAGAAGAGGAAGACACTAGAGATGCATCTTCCACAGAGAAAAGGCCATTTGAGGACATAGCAAGAAGGAGGCTGTCTACAAGCCAGGAAGAAAGCCTTTCACCAGAAACCAAATTTCCTGACACATTGATCATGGGCTTCTAGCCTCCAGACCCGTGAGAGAATCACTGTCTATTGTTTAGGCCACTCAGTCTGTGGTAATTTATTGTGGCAGCCCCAGTAGACTAATACAGCCCTCAGGAGGCTGATAGTCTAGAAGCTGAGGCAGATGAGGAGTGAGTGCTAATGTTGAGAGATTAGTCCTCTGAGATGGGCTGGACGGGGGCTGTGGAAGCCTTGAAGTAAGTTGCCCAGTTGAGACTGAGAGGCGGGGTGGAGGAAGGCCAATGAAGGCTCCTCAGAAGGTGACATCTCTGGTAAGCATTGGAGCAGCAAAAGAAGTGAGCAGGACAAAAAGGAAAGGAAATGATGTCATCAGCATGGGAAGAAACCTAAGTATAGGTCTCAGGAAACC
Source organism: Canis lupus baileyi (assembly GCF_048164855.1). Lineage (NCBI taxonomy): Eukaryota > Metazoa > Chordata > Mammalia > Carnivora > Canidae > Canis > Canis lupus. Next base: position 24,121,852 of record NC_132844.1, on the reverse strand, counting down.
ATTAGTCAGAACTGGACAAGACCCAGCAGCACAAAGAGGAGAATCAAAGGTTTAAGCAAACTATCTGGAGAATGAAAGGACAAGATGAAGAGAGAACACTACTTACTCAGGAGAAAATCAAATTCCAAGATATTTAGGACAGTCAGAGACCCAGTCCATAATTCATTGGCTTGTGCTTTGTCAGGACAGGGATTTGACAGTGAGTATCTCATGTATCATCATCATCATCATCATCATCATCATCATTGCCTTTCTCCCACCTTCCCTCATCAGCATGTGAACCTGCTGCATCTCCTCTGGCCTGAGAGCTCTTACCCAGCTGGCTCTGTCTCACCCTCATCAGTTGCAGCCTTTCCATTCACAGCTGAATTTCTCGTCTAAGTTACCTATACCCATCCCACTCTTCAACACACTGCCACTCTTCTCTGAGGTCCTCAGTGGATCTTAGCGGCTGTATCTTTGTGTAATATGACCCTATTGTTCTCTCCCTCCTTCTGGAAATCCTTGACACTTCCCTGGAATGCCTCCGTAGTCTGTAAGCCTCTGGAGGGCAAAAGCTGTATTTGATTTAGTCATTGATGAAGCACCCATCGCTGGGTGTGGTGCTGGCCCTTTAAGGAGCATTTGACAACTGTTAAATAAATGGCTCTCTTGGCATCTATGACACCTCTCAATTCCAGTCACACAGCTATTTCTCTGGTCCCTCATTTTCCAGCATCCTTCACCAAGGCTTCTTCCTCTTTCCTCTCCTTAAATGTTGCTTTTCCATAAGATTCTTCCTTGATCCTATTCTTATTTCATGTGACATGCTGTTTTTGGGTCACCTCATCCACCACCACCTATGAGTACTCCTATAAGATCTACATCTCCAAGGATGCCTGGGTGGCTCAGTGGTTGAGTGTCTGCCTTTGGCTCAGGTCATGATCCTGGGGTCCTGGGATTGAGTCCCACAACAGGCTCCCCTCTGCCTATGTCTCTGCCTCTCTCTGTGTCTCTCATGAATAAATAAATAAAATCTTAAAAAAAAAAAAAAGTCTACATCTCCAAGCCCGATTTCCCTCATGAGCTGCAGACCTATAGGCCTCCAATTAGACAGCTATCTCTTAGCATCTGTGAAAGCAAATCCAGGTCCACGTGTTCATAATGAACACCTCTTGCCCCAAATCTGCTCCTCATCCTGCTCTCCTTTCCCTGGCACCACCCTCTACCAGGTCACACAATTCAAATACCTGCTAGTCTACCACCCAGTCTAATTCTGATGATTCTAGCTCTTTAAAGCTCTCAGATCCATTCCTCCACCCCCACCCCCGCACTGTTCTTTCCACTAATATCCTATTTCAGGCTTTCACTACCTCTCACCTGGGTTAAGGCATAGGCTCTGGATTACTTTCTCTGACTCCTCTCTAGCACCCTTTCCATCCTTCTACCATACTGACACCAGTGTGAGCTCTCCAAAATGGAAACCAGCTGAAGCTATTCAGACCCACTTTACTTTCAGAATAAACTTGAATTTTTTAGCATGCCAAAGCAAGTATGAGAACAATTCTTGCTGCTTCTGATAGATCAGTTTGCCTGCCCAGAGCAAGAGCTGGCATTTGTCCCATGGCCTGTGGTGTAGGTAGGTTATGCCTCCATTCTTTCAGGGAGGAGGAAGAGACAATAACTATTGACCCATTCTAGAAACATTACCCAGTGCCGTGGCATTCTCATATTTACCAAGCATGATTTATGAGGAAGGTCCCACCTGGATGTGCCTCCTATGGAGATCTTGGGAAACAGTACTTGAGTTATTTGCCAGAGTGGAGACTAGAGCGAGGAAGTGAGGAACAAAACCTAAGGAGGCATCCATTCTCAGACCATGCAAGTGCCTCCTTAAAGTGCCTACCTTGCACCGCAGGCATCTCACTTGCCTTGCCCTCACACCTTGCTTCCCATTTCATTAGTATAAATTGAAAAGAAACCTGGATACAAATAACTAGCAATTTAAGAGTTGAGAATCTGGATGAAATTAAGTAAGCCCTTTAAGAATGTAGGCTATATAAAAATAAAACCACCTGGCTGGCGGATATAGAAGTTGGGTCCACCATTCTGGAAAGCAATTTGGCCAAATATATTTGTAGCTTTAAAGTTCTTGTGCCATTTGACCCAGTACACTTCCAGGAGTCTATCCAAATTTAAAAATCATATACGTAGGATTGCCTAGATGGCTCAGTGAGTAGAGCGCGTGACTCTCGACCTCAGGGTTGTGGGTTCAAGCCCCGTGTTGGGCATAGAGCTTATTTTACAAAAGAAAATCCTGTCTGTAGACAATCCTAATGTACAAAGATAATCGTGCACAATATTTATAATAACAAAGGAAGCAACTAAAAGTCCACAATACAGAGGAAACTGCTTAAATGGTGATAAATCATGCATTTTTATACATTATAATGTAGTCATTCAAATGATAATTATGTAGACTGTATATAATTAAACATGCAGACAAAATCATTCAATACCTTAAGGTTACAAATGTAACTATATATATAGAATAATCTCAGACTAGTTAATAGTCAGTATGTGCTTAGAAATTAAAGGCTGGGGGCACCTGAGTGGCTCAGTGGGTTGGGCGTCTGCCTTTGGCTCAGGTCGTGATCCCGGGGTCCTGAGATCAAGTCCCACATCAGGCTCCCACAGGGAGCCTGCTTTTCCCTCTGCCTGTGTCTCTGCTTCTCTGTCTCTCATGAATAAATAAATAAAATCTTAAAAAAAAAAAAAAAGAAAAAGAAAAAGAAAAGACAAGCTGAAAGAAAATACACAAAAATGCTAGCAATGTTAACACTCATAAATTTCTGGGTTTGGGGATTATGAATGATTTTTGTGTTTTTAAAACATCTTTCCCATTTTTGAAAATGTTAAGTAGGAGATCCCTGGGTGGTTCTGCGGTTTAGCACCTTCCTTCGGCCCAGGGTGTGATCCTGGAGTCCCGGGATGGAGTCCGCGTCGGGCTTCCTTCATGGAGCCTGCTTCTCCCTCTGCCTGTGTCTCTGCCTCTCCCTCTCTCTATGTCTATCATGAATAAATAAATAAAAATCTTAAAAAAAGAAAATGTTAAGTAATAGTCACATATGACTTTCATAATAAAAAATGAAAGTTCTTTTAAATAATGTTTAAATTTTTTTAAAGGTTGTTTATTAATTTATTTGAGAGAGAAAGAGAACCAAGGGGAGAGGCAGAGGGAGAGGGAGAGAATCTTGAAGCAGACTCCTCTCTGAGCACAGAGGCTCCCACATGGGGCTCCATCCTGCTGGGTTGCTCCCATGACCCTGAGATCACAACCTGAGCCAAAACCGAATGATGTGCTTAACTGACCTTATCACCCAGTGCCCCAAATAATATATTTTTTAATTTTTAAAAATTTTTAAAAGATTTTTATTTATTTATTCATGAGAGACACACACACACACACAGAGACAGAGAGGCAGAGACACAGGCAGAGGGAGAAGCAGGCTGTATGCAGGGAGCCTGACGTGGGACTTGATCCTGTGTCTCCAGGATCATGCCCTGGGCTGAAGGTGACACTTAAACTGCTGAGCCACCAGGGATGCCCCCCAAATAATATTTTTTAAAGAAAATCTATTTCACTCTCTAGGACTTCTCTTCATCCCTGGTATTCACCAATAGGTTGCCACTGCAACTCTGGCTTAGGGGAGAGGCTGAGAAGTTTCTGATGACAACCAATAGGGTTTGTCGTTGTGGTTGCTTTTAATCCTCATGAGCACATTTGGTCCAGATAATCTCTATGGCTGTACCGCTCCACGGATTCCACTGTTTGCCCAAGCAACTTCTGACTCTGACAGAACCAGGGCATGTGGCTTGTACACGGCAGTCTCAGTGCCCAGGACTTCCCATGATCCTGGGGTATTTCAGCTCCTGGTTTTGTGATGTCGTAAAGCACCTGGAACAAGTGCTGTGAGCCGTAGCTGGCTGCTTGTGAGCCCGTGTGTGGAGGGCTCTCAACTCCAGGAGGGGGACACTGAAGAGTCAGCCACCCACCCAGCCCTCTCACTAGCCCTGATCTGCAAAAAGCTGGGTTTCCTTTCACACTAATTGATATTTCTGACCTCTATTCATATTTATATCCAGAGATAAAGAGACTCAAAGCTTAATTTGGACCTAAGGCTGACAAAGAACTGAGAGGCAAGAATGCCCTTACTGCCTCTATTTCCTCATCAGTAAAGAGAGAGATGGGTCAGGTTTCCTCCCTCTGTGCTATTTTATTGATGAATGTTGGGCAAGCAGATGTGCACTTAACGACCAGCGCTGCCATCAATGCTGCTTGAGTGGGTACAGGTGCCAAAGGGGCCTCTGCCTAAGCTGCTGCCTCAGATGCTAGTCCCGGGAGGGCAGCACGTACCGTTGATGATGAGTGAGCAGCAGGTCTGCAAGCAGGTCTATCCCTGCACCTCCCTCCCCCATTTATTAGTAGGGGACAATCTAATGATCTGTCTAGCCATACAGCTTGAAGAAAGCTGCCTGGTTTTCTTTTAAAAGATGTTAAAAGGGACCCACAAATCTAGCAGAAATAGTTAGAACTAACAAGATCATTCTCACTAATTAGAGACCCCTTTAGTTATTTGAGAATTTGCAGATTTATTCCAACATAGAATGCAGACATCAAATAATTGCCCTTAATTTTTTTAAACAAGGTGCATGTATTCTTTTTTCCAGAGTCTATCTTTCCCCTAGGATGATTCATAAGAGATTTAGGAATATGCAGTAATAACAGTATATCTGATCTGGCATCATTAAAAAAACAACAGCATAATTCTAACTTCCTAAAAGAGAGGGAGCAGGGAAAAAAAAAAAAGAGAGGGAGCAGGGGAACAAAAGGAAAAGGTGGGGAAAGGCATCCACATAAAACACGATATGCTGGAAAGGACTCCAGAACAATACCATAGGCTCTATCCCCAGGAGTCCACTCACCTGCCTTTCTTAGACATCTCGTGTGCTTCTCTTCCTTGCCAGTGCTGTCTGCCTTCAGTGGTCAAAACCCATCCCCACCACAAAAGGAAGACGCCAACTTTCATATTCTGGACAGCCAGCATGGGTTTCCAAATCCAAATGGTTCTCTCAAGAAACAGCAAAAAGGAAAAGGATGTTCTTTTTTCTCTCTTAAGACATTATTGGTCTGTTCATTATTCCAAGGATGTTTACTCATGCAAAAAAATAAATAAATAAACCCACAGTATGTAATCTGGAGAGCAGGAGAAAGCAATTTCCACTAAACCTATAAATCCTCCTACGTCAGATGTCAGGGATTTTCTGAACTGAGGTTGAAGTCCTGTGTTCCTGTTGAACAATTATTTCATCCAGTCTAGATTAGTTCATCATTAGATGTGGTGAATATATTAGTAAAAGATCTGTATTTTCTGGTTCAAATGAATAGAAGGAAAACGGACCAAAGCAATTTCCAAAATGAGAAATGCCAGAAATACTGAACTGCTTCCTATACTAAGTTAATGAGCTCCTCCCTGGATCTATTTTAAGCTTCCAGCCATTATTATTTGCTTTAGCTGAGGGCTGGATTTGTACAACTCCCCGCCCCCAATCCCTCCTATGCTGAAGCCACAAAACCTCATGGCTTCCTACCTGGGCAGGTTGTCTATATGATTGAGGTTGGGAGGGCTGGAGGGAGAGGATTTTTTTGTCTTTGTTTTGCACAGAAAGAACCAAATTTTCTTATTAGCTGTATTATTTGTATTATGAACTTCATCAGACTTTTCATGTTTAAAAAATACCAATAATAAATTAGCAATAGCCATTAAGCCTGTATTATCTAATGTTAAGAGCAATGGGTCCAAAATGGAGTCACTTATGATAAGTTCCATGTCACCAAGACTTAGTTTCAGCCCTCCTAGAAATGGAATCTTAAACCAGTCAATCAGAAGTCACCTAATTAGCACTAGTTAATAATCTGCCTAATAGAGACCTTACCATCCCCTAAAGGAAAGTAATGTTGCAATAACCAGTCTACTTTTTTTTTAAGATTTTGTTTATTTATTTGTTTGAGAGACAGAGAGATAGCAAGAGAGAGCACAAGTGGGAAGGAGGAGCAGGCTCCCCACTGATCCCCATCCCTGAACCCTGGGATCATGACCTGAGCAGAAGGCAGATGCTTAACCACTAAGCCACCTGGGCACCCCTAACCAGTCCACTTTTTTGTCTAGTATAACTTCCTTGTCCCACCCCTTCTGCTTATACAAATCTGTTATTTTATATAGGTCCTCAGAGCTCCTTTCTATCTGCTAGATTAGATGTTGCCTGATTCATGAATCATTGAACAAAGCCAATAAAATCTTCAAAATTTACTCAGTTGAATATTTTAAACATCATAGATAGTTTTTATTTATCTCTAATGCTTGTTCAAGGACTGCTATAATCGATAGGTCAGTCAATCTATTGACTCTTTAAGTCTCAGCTGACATGGATAACTTTCGGAGCATAATGCTGGAACTTAGGATTTCCAGGACTCTTTATAGTTGAGAAGCAGACAGTTTCATGAAACTGCTAACCCAGCATCCATCAGAATGAGAATTAATTACATAAGACTGAACAAATTGGTACAGGAAGTTTTATTGAGATTATTTGGATTACTGTTGATTTGTTTTAATGTCCTATTTACTGGTTGTACAAGGAAGCCTTTCCTTTTTCTTCTTATGCTATATGTAATTCACAATAATTTTATAAATTGTGCTGTTGTAAACCTAAAATGAAACATTTAAAATGATATATGGTTCTCACTGACACAATTAATTACCCTCTTCAGAATTCAGAAACTTACCTAGTCTCTATACTTTTCAATATAATTGTTTATGTTCAATAAGAATCTGTCCTCCTTTTTACCAGATATAATTAGAAGACTCCGTTATGCCATCAAGGCCTTGCCTGGAATATTATAGTTGATTTGACTGGATGTGACAAGCCATTTTAAAGAACAAACTTTGGGGACCCCCTGGCTGGCTCAGTAGGTAGACCATGCAACTCTTGATCTTGGGGTTGTGAGTTCGAGCCCCACATTGGATGTAGAGATTACCCAAAAATAAAATCTTTTTTAAAAACTTAAAAGGAATAAAGAACAAAATTTGGCTGTAATTATGGAGTCAATGCTTACAAAGTCCTCCCAAGAAACGTGGCCTGAAACAGTTTATAGAGTCCAGCCTGATAGGTAGTAAGGAAGGGAAGCCATTGTTATGTTTTTTGAAACCTCAAGAAGAGAAGAATTTGCCCAAATGTAAAGGTAGCTAAAGTTTGGTGGAGTGTCTTGGGACAGCAAATAAGATGTGCTTTTCAGAGTTCAGTCTCAGATTCTTTATGAACATTCCCAGACAGAAGTTAATTTGGGACTGTTTAATACTGTATGACTCTAGATTTCACAAAGCAAGCTGAAGGAGGCCTCTCTGATCAATCAACAATCTCAATGCACCTAAGTACATCAGCCAAACCTAATGAGACCAGCTCTTTTTTTTTTTAAGATTTTATTTATTTATTCATGAGACACACACACACACACACAGGCAGAGACAGGCAGAGGGAGAAAGAGGCTCCATGAAGGGAGCCTGATGTGGGACTCGATCCCAGGACTCCAGGATCACACCCTGGGCTGAAGGCAGACGCTTAACCACTGAGCCACCCAGGCGTCCTGAAACCAGCTTTTTTAATGACCTAGAATGATCTTGAAATTGTATATGATCAAAGGGGAAGGAAGTCTGCCAGGAGAAACTGTCAGATATTGAAATGGGCAAAAGAGATTATTGGGTGTCCTTGTAATCAAATGCTAAACCTTGTCCAGTGGACCTTCTAGGGATTATCTCACCCTATAGGGATGTGGCCTTTGATTGTCTTTGACCAGGCTATTTTACAACTCTGTGCAAGTAGATATTAACATGTAAAAAGCTGAAAGTAATACATTTTTTCTGTCCATAGCTATGCAAACTATTCCTTTTGTCCAATAAGAAATATAAATCTCTATAAATCAAATCCTCATATGAACTAGTTGTCACATCTTACCAGTCCTCTTGCTAATTAATGAGATAAATAAAAATTTTGACATGTGTTCATTTTTATAGAGTTGTGTTAACTCTTCTTATATAAATTGTCTTTTAACAATAGTTAGTGAGTAGATGTTGAAAATAACTCAACATCTAGAAATAAAGACAATATGTGACGTCTCCAGAAGTCAGTGCAAGCACAGAATGATTATTCACTTGGTAGTGACTCGCCCATCTGAAGAAACAAAGTGGCAAAAGGGAAAGATTCTGGGATTGAGTACATAAAATTTTTCAGGCCAACAAGGCATTGAAGGGTCTGTTAAATGACTCTTTGATGCTCATATTGGAAAATGCATTTCCTTCTTATTTAGAGGACCCTGGACTTAACCAAAGAAAACAAATCCAGATGGCTTCAAATATGCATTTCCTACCTTCTCTCAGTAGCCTAGCAGAGATTTGGCTCAACAGGTCTGAGTTAGCTCAGTGGGAGGACAGGCTGAGGCTAGATGCCCAACCTCCCCAACAAGGCCACCTCCCCCACCAGGAAGCGCCAATGGTAGAACCCTTTCTGCATTTGGCCTTGGCCAACCAATACCCTGCCCAAGTACCCCTCTTGGGGAGATCATGAAGGCTCAGAAAGTCATGTGCACTTTGTTACTTCCCCACTTATAAGTGCTTTTAATAAATATCCCCCCACACACACACACCATTAACACCATGTGACTCTACTGCAGAGAGTATCCATGCCATTTTTGCAAGATAAGGACATAAGAGATATTTGTAAAGATGACATGTGGCCTGAGAGAACCAGCTGAGGCTAACATCCAGATTCAGGAAGGCAGAGGAATTAGAAATCATGATCCAAGACTTATTGAGGACCTAGACTGACTTACTAAAGTATAGTATTTCCAGAGCAATTTTTAAAACCACTGTTTTTGACCAAATTCTCCTTTTCCTTTATTCAGCACACCAGTCTCTTCTCTTTCTCTCTCTCTTTTTTAAGATTTATTTATTTATTTATTTATTTATTTATTTATTTATTTGAGAGAGAGACAGAGAGTGTGTGTGTGCATGAGTGTGCAAGCAGGGGGAGGAGCAGAGGGAGAGAGAGAAACTCAAGCAGACTCCCTGTTGAGCATGGAGTGCGATGTGGGGCTCCGTCTCACGACTTGAGATCAAGACCTGAGTTGAAATCAAGAGTCAGACCCTGAATCAACTGAGCCACTCAGGCACCCCTAACTTGCTTTTTCATTGCCTCTTTTAGGCTCTTGAAATGTCCCCTTGCCTCCAGCCCTCAGAACTGGCCCAACACTCCCTGACCAAGACAGTCAACTTCAGACACCTTGCTTCTGGCTGCTCCAAGACAATGGCCCTAGGTCTTCATCAACTGTTTTCAAGTTACTCACTCTGGAACATTCTCTAGCTACATGCACACCAGTTTTGCTCTGGCTCTGAGTTCAGTGCCTAAATGTCGTTTCCTAGCATTGGACTGAAACTTGCAAGGTAAGGAATTAGGGATAAGAGAATGAGAGAGAAAAAAATGACTTGGATGAAGCAATAATCAGAAGAATTGTTTTTAGTTCCTGATGCAAGTACATATTTATTCAGTGGATGGCCCATCCTACAATTTAAACTGCTATAACTGAGACATTCAAAGATCAACAAACCAATAGGATAGAATATTGTTTCTCACGTAACAGTTCAGAGGCGAGTGGTCCAGGTTAATGGGGAAGTCTGCCCCATACAATGTTTGTTCCATCTTGTCATCCCTTTCTAGGGTGCTGTGTTTACGTGCATGGTTAAAGTTGGGCTGCCCCGGTCATGGGGAGAGGCAAAGAGAAAAAACGAAAGGCAAGCAATTTCCTTTTAAGAAAGTGACACAAGAGTTGAACTCATCACTTCTATTCACATTCTCCTGGCAAGAAGTAGGCCATTTCCTACAGTGAGGAGTCTGAGACTTTCAGTTTCTAGATGAGTCACCTTATGCCTAGCTAAAACTCCTTCCTTTTGTAAAAACAGAAGAATAAAATTGGGGGAACAATCAGCAGTCTGCCAAATTCTATTTTTCTTTCCATCCCAGGAATCAGGTAGTTTGATATGAATCCCAACTTTTATTCCTATAAACCCATTTTGCTGGGATCCCTGGGTGGCTCAGCGGTTGAGCGACTGCCTTCGGCCCAGGGCATGATCCCAGAGTCCCGGGATCAAGTCCCACATGGGGCTTCCTGCATGGAGCCTGCTTCTGCCCTCTGCCTGTGTCTCCGCCTCTCTCTCACTCTGTCATAAATAAATAAAATCTTAATATATATATTAATTATAATATATACATATATATATATAATATCCATTTTGCTAGACTCTTTTCCCCCTTGGCCCCTTCGAGCACCCAAACAAGACAAAGAGGGGACAAAATGTCAGTCAGATCATTACTATCAGGCATGCCAAGAAGGCGGTGGTATTTACAGCGAGCATCGACAGCCATCACCCCTGTTCTGCATCTGCTATTTTAGTTCAGTCAGATTCCCTGGTCTCTCGGTCTTTTCAAGCCCATCTGTAATGTAATGTGTCATTTCCCTGTTGAATTACTGATCCATAAGCCAGCTGGTATTGAGGTCACACCAAAAGCACTTAAATTACTTAATTATTTAATATGGTGGCGACAATAGTCTATTTGGAGCCTGCCCACTATCTATTTTTAAATTTTCATGATTGATGGGTTATCTAGATTAATAAGAAGCCTTAATTAGCTGGACTGACCTTTCCACTTTCTAAGTCTTTGGGTCTGAACAAACCCAGCCAAGTGTTCCATAGCTGCCCCAGCCACAACTACATTGCCAAGGATTAACAGACCACCAGATAATACCTTTTGATAGCAGAGCCTGAATTTTATCCACATATATTTTTTTCATCATGAGAATCATCACAAGCTTGATGCCTACCACTTGGTAGAAATCAATAAATAAATATTTGCTACATGAATAGATGTGTTTGTCTAGATACACTTTTTTTCTTCTTCTTCTTCTTCTTCTTCTTCTTCTTCTTCTTCTTCTTCTTCTTCTTCTTCTTCTTCTTCTTCTTCTTCTTCTTCTTCTTCTTCTTCTTCTTCTCTCCCCGTGTGTGTGCACATGTGGATATATTGTTCCAGCACCATTTGTTGAAAAAACTATCCTTTCGCCATTGAATGGCCTTTGCTTCTTTGTCAAGGATCAGATGATTATATTTGTATGGGTCTATTTCTGGTCTCTCTATTCTGTTCCATTGATCTATGGTCTACTCCTTCACAAATATCACACTGTCGGGATCCCTGGGTGGCGCAGCGGTTTGGCGCCTGCCTTTGGCCCAGGGCGCGATCCTGGAGACCCGGGATCGAATCCCACATCGGGCTCCGGGTGCATGGAGCCTGTTTCTCCCTCTGCCTGTGTCTCTGCCTCTCTCTCTCTCTCCCTCTCTGTGTGACCATCATAAATAAATAAAAATTAAAAAAAATATATCACACTGTCATGATTATTGTAGCTGTAAAGTAGATCCTGAAGTCAGGTAATATTAGTCCTCTAACTTTGTTCTTCAATATTTTAACGGCTATTCAGGATCTTTTGCCTTTCCATATAAACTTCAGAAACACTTCACTAATATCCAAAATAACTTGCTGGGATTTTGATTGAGATTCCATTGGATCTATAGATCAAGTTGAGAAGAGCTGACATCTTAACAATAGTGAGTCTAACTAGCCATGAACATGGAAAATCTCTCCATTTATTATGAGTTCTTGATTTCTTTCACTACATAGATAAATGAATTAATAAATACTGACAATAAGACTTCAAGTTTGGAGTCAAGAGCCAGAATTGCAAGAACCTGAATCATACTGCAGAATTTTCTTATTTTCAATATTTTTCCTTATGAATAATTAAGGAGGGAAGCTAGCTTTTTTTGCATATCTACATCAAATACATAACCTTAATGATTCCACTTATCCAGCTACACTGCCCCCACCCTAGTCCAGTCTCATGAGTCCACTCTTGCCTCCTGTACCAGTTATCAATTGATAGCCTCTCAGCCCCAATATCACTTTATTGGCCTACTTTGTGATATTTGAGCTGGACTCTGCAAACCACATTTCTCCTTTGCCAATCAACATGATGCCAGGCTCCGCCAAAAAGTCTGCAAGTCTGGAGGAGAGAGAAGAGAATTTTTTCTTCTAGATTTTGTTCTTTAAAGTGGCAGCAAAGGGAAGAGGGTGCCCTGTTCTCCAGAGCAGCTGAGGTTCTTGTGCTTCTAGTGAGCAGCCCCGCAGCAAGTTTCTTCTCCCTAGTGGCTGGCAGCTTGTTCCTATAGTAGCCACACCTCATCAGAGTCTGAATCTGGAAGCTTGCAGTACCTCTTCTAAGTTTCTAAATTCCTTGTTTGTTCCTTTAATTCCTTTTTTACCTTTTCCTCATTCAGGGGCTGCTCTCTGTAGTTGCTATCTATATACACAATAGAGCCTTCTCCTCCTTTTAACAGTTAATCATCTACCTATCTAGTTAACAGCTCTTCATATTAAATGTTCCTTATTGAAAACGCTGGTGTAGTTTCTGCCTCTTGACTGGATTCTGACTGACATATCCTCTGTGTTTTCCATAGAGCAGCCAAAGTGATTTGCTTTGTAAATTTGGATCCCACTATCAGTGAGTAGGTATAAAAAGCAGAATAAAATACAGGTTTGGGGCTCTAAGGTGAATGAACACTCCACCACTGCTGATACAGTTCTGTGGTTTCCCAATGCACTTTGAATAAAACCTAAACTCTGTATCCTGGCCTTGAGATTCCCACCCAGATTCCCAAGTTTATCTGGTTACTTCCCTCATCTCATCATGCTCCGGACATGGTGTTAGATGTGTTAGACATTTTCTTGCTAATGGTCAGTTTTATGTGTCATTTTGGCAAGGCCATACTACCCAGTTATTTTTTTTTAAAGATTTTATTTATTCATTCATGAGAGACACACAGTGAGAGAGAGGCAGAGACACAGGCAGAAGTAGAAGCAGGCCCCATGCAGGAAGACCAATGTGGGACTCAATCTGGAACTCCAGAATCATCCCCTGAGCCGAAAGCAGATGCTTAACTGCTGAGCCACCCAGGCGTCCCTACCCAGTTATTTAATCAAACATTAATCTAGGTCTTGCTGGGAACCGTATTCTATAGATGTGGCTCACGTCTACAATGGTTGCTTTTAAGTAAAGGAGATTACTTTTGATAACGTGGGTGGGCCTCATCTAATCAACTGAAAGAACTTAAGAGCAAAACTGTGGTTTCCCAGAAGAAATTCTGCCTTAAGACTACAGCATCATCTCTTGCCTGAGAGCTCCAGCTTACCAGCTTGCCTTACCAATTTTGGACTTGCCTGCTCTAATAATCACATAAGCCAATTTCTTGAAATAAGGTAGGAGATAGATAGGTAGTTAGATAAATATATAGATATGTAGAAACAAAGATCTATATCCTATTGGTTCTGTTTCTGGAGAACCCTGGCTGATACATGTGGGCCACTCCAACTCAGCCTCATGGCCTGCCTGGAGCTCTGCTGCCTCTGCTGCCCAGAGGGCTGACTGGTTCCTCTCATTCTTTAAATCTCAACTGAACATAGCCTTTTCAGAGAAGCTCCCCAACCACCTCATCTAATTAGATTTTGTATCTTTCCCCTTTTAACTACTCTGGACAAGATTTCAAACATTAGGGCAGCCCTGGTGGCTCAGTGGTTTAGCGCGGCCGTCAGCTGAGGGTGTGATCCTGGAGTCCTGCATGGAGCCTGCTTCTCCCTCTGCCTGTGTGTCTCTGCCACTCTCTCTCTCTCTGTCTCTCATGAATAAATAAATAAAATCTTTAAAAAATATATTAAAACAAAGATTTCAATAATCAATGAGGCATATCTCCTTTGCTCATCACTTAGAATCTTTGCTGGCTCACAGTAGGTGCTCAATAAATATTTAGTGAATGAATAATGAACCTATTAAATGCCCAATACTTTTATTTCCTAAGGAAGAAAATATATAAGTGCACTTAAATTTTTTTCTAAGTTTCATTTTGGAGCCTTCCAAGAAATAGGAAATAATCTTAGATGCTCACATAATGATATATTTTAGGAAAACCTTCAACAATGTTTGAAATGAAAACTATTTTTGATTAGCATTGATTTACTTTTTAAACACAATACCATAATTGCCCTAATTTTCTTAACTTAAAAGTTCATCTAAATCCAAACCATCTGTGTAGCTCATCTTTTTTATAAAATAATCTCTCTGACCACAATAGCTCATCTTGAGCTCTCTCTCTGTGTACTGATAGCATTTATTCTGTACTACAAACTTTATTTATTTGTTTAAGATTTTATTTATTTATTTACTTACTTACTTACTTATTTACTTATTTATTCATGAAAGACACAGAGAGAGAGAGACAGAGACACAGGCAGAGGGAGAAGTAGGCTCCATGCAGGGAGCCCAACGTGGGACTCGATCCCGGGATTCCAGGATCACGCCCTAGGCCCAAGGCAGGCGCTAAACCACTGAGCCACTCAGGGATCCTCCTGTACCACAAACTTTAGCACTTAATTATCTGCTGCCTAAAATGGTTAGGTACTTGTTTTCACACACACTGTGTTAAACTTCTTTCTCTAAGGAGAATATAAAATATCATCAATTGCTCCTTATTTATTAATGAAAGACACAGAGAGAGAGGCAAAGACACAGGCAGAGGGAGAAGCAGGCTCCTCACAGGGAGCCCGATGCAGGACTCGATTCCTGGACCTGGGATAACTCCCTGAGCCAAAAACAGACGCTCAACCCCTGAACCACCCAGGCATCCTAAGCCTTTTTTTTTTTTTCCAGATACAGTACCTGTATAGATTGATGGGCTCCTTTTGTGTTCCCCAAGGGCACCAGGTAGTCTTATCTCCATTGGGCAGGCTGAAATAGTGTTTGAGGGCCACAATTTTTTTTCTTTTTTTTTAGAATTCCAGTATAGTTAATACATAGTGTTATATTAGTTTCAGGTGCACAATATAGTTTCAGGGCAGGGCTGTGTCCAGGCGGACAGATGGGAGGGACTCAATGCTTCCATACATTACTGTGTGCTCATCATGATAAGCGCACTCTTGTATCCTCTTTACTTATTTCACCCATCTCCCCACCTACCTCCCCTCTGGTAACCATCAGTTTGTTCTCTATAGTTAAGAGTCTGTTTCTTGAGAACCACTATTTTTTACTACTTTTTACAGAACTTGAACTCACAACCCTGAGATCAAGACCTGAGCTGAGATCAAGAGTCAGACGCTTAACCACCTGAGCCACCCAGGGGCCCCTTGACTACTTTTTATTTTAAACTATTTATTGGTTTCCATAGGTCACTTGTTGAAGAGGTTGTTGCAAATTATTCCTTCCATTGACATAGCACCATATAGATTACTTATTTTTTTTTTAATTTTTATTTATTTATGATAGTCACAGAGAGAGAGAGAGAGAGAGGCAGAGACACAGGCAGAGGGAGAAGCAGGCTCCATGCACCGGGAGCCCGACGTGGGATTTGATCCCGGGTCTCCAGGATCGCGCCCTGGGCCAAAGGCAGGCGCTAAACCGCTGCGCCACCCAGGGATCCCGATTACTTATTATTTATTCTAGTCCTAGATGGATCTATAATTTAGAGGGATTATTACAAATGAGAGATTGCAGTACAAGTCGAAATGTATCCAAAGTCACCCAAGATGTCCATCACTATGCTGAAAATACTGTATGTCGTAAGTACTCCTCTCATTGCTAATTCTCATCTGATGGAGGGAAAAATTTAAGTAATCTAAAACAGCAAACCATGGTAGTTAAAAAAAATTGGAATCTTTAGTGCTGCCTTTCTTCATTCTCTTTTTCAAGGGTGGGGGATTACATAGGTGTTTTTCTTACTAACCCTTTTTTGCTAATTTATGTTCATAACCTCTAATCAATTTAAACTAATAAATCACATTTTAAAAATCTGCTTGTGGTTCCTACTGGAACTTGTCAAGCAGGAAGTACACGTTGCCTCAGAGAAAGGAGACCAAATGCTGAATGTCCCAAGGATTTTGGCCAAGTGTTTGAGATTGCTCAGGATATCACCAGATAATTTGTCTAAGCATTCATGAAACATTTATTATTTTACCATAATAATGAGAAATAAAGAATCAAAAAGGAAGATAAGGGACGCCTGGGTGGCTCAGTGGTTGAGCGTCTGACTTCGGCTCAGGGCGAGATCCCTGGGTCCTGGGATCAAGTCCCACATGGGACTCCCTACGGGGAGCCTGCTTCTTCCCTCTGCCTGTGTCTCTGCCTGTGTCTCTGCCTCTCTCGGTGTGTCTCTCATGAATAAATAAATAAAAATCTAAAATAAAATAAAATAAAATAAAGGCTTGACTCAAGCAGGCTTAAACAGAAATGTGTTATTTCACAATAACAAGAAATCCAGGCTGTAGGGTTGATTAACTTAGTGGTGTCATCAAAAACTCAATTTCTTGGGCAGCCCAGATGGCTCAGCGGTTTGGTGCCTGCCTTCGGCCCAGGGTGTGATACTGGAAACCCAGAATCGAGTCCCACATCGGGCTCCCTACGTGGAGCCTGCTTCTCCCTCTGCCTGTGTCTGTGCCTCTCTCTCTGCGTGTGTCTCTCTCATGAATAAATAAAGAAAATCTTAAAAAAAAAAAAAAACTCAGTTTCTTAAAAACCAACAGCAATAACTTGGGTTCTTTCCTTCCCTCATTCTTTGATGTATTTTCTGTTTCCTTACTCATGGTTGAATATGGCTGCCAAGAGCAACAAGTTTCCTCATTCAAATCCAATGGAAGAGAAAGAGAAGACTTCTTCCCAGAGTATGGAAGATAAGACCTTCCCTTCAGTTTGAGCCAACCAAGTAAGGTCCTAAATCCACCCCTAGACCAATTACTTTGGGGGGGGGGGGGCGGGGGAGGGGGGGGGAGGAGTGTGATCTGATTGACTTAGATGAATCAGGATCCCCCTCTGAACTGGGAAGGGGCAGATGCCTGAACAAAACTGGGTCTGTGATTCAAGTAGGAAAAGGGGTGATAAGGGGCTCAGCCTCCTGCGGAGGCCATCACAGGTGTGAAGCCTCTGGAGACTTGAATGCACTACCTGCCTTTGCCACCGTTTCCAAATGCCCTCCCTAGTGGCTCTTGTGACCAATACAATGCAAATCCATTTTGGAAGTGTTTTGGAAGTGCAGCTGAATTCATAAGGGCCTTTTTTCCCTCAAGATTTTATTTATTTATTCATGAGAGACACACAGAGAGAGGCAGAGGGAGAAGCAGGCTCCTTACAGGGAGCCCAATTCGGGTTCTCAATCCCAGAACCCCAGGATCATGACCTGAGCCAAAGACAGATGCTCAACCACTGAGCCATCCAGGCATCCCACTAAGGGCCTTTAGTCATATATTTTCTCCACCAAGGGATAGTAAAATTATGACTAAAGTCATCTGATCAGAAAGGAAAAGAGGGAAGAAAAGCTGTTTGTGATGCAAACCTGTAGATTACTTCCGATATTGTGGGGAGTCCGTGCAGCCCTGTCTCCCTCTGCTGGAATCATGATAAAATTGTTAAGGCAGCCTTTTTTTTTTTTTTTTTAAATCGTTTCCACGGCTGTCTTTAACCAAAACACACGGGTTTCTAGGTTCAATATAACTTCACAAAAAGTCCCTAGTTTCTTGTTGATGGAGAGTTTGATATGCTTGTTGCAGCTCCAGGTAAGTCATGGTGAAGGAAAGGGGAAATACTGTGAGATCAAGCTATGCCCAAAGCCCCAGTGACCGTTTGGAGCCCTTCGCGGGGTGGGCTAGGATGAACAGGGGGTGTTGATGTGGGGTCCCCTCAGTGGCATAATGTGGTCCGCGGGATGAATGCAAAACACAAGGACTTCTTTTATCGTCCCCAAAGTGACCCAACTGCTGAATAACACCAGTTTGCAATTGAATGGTCCTGTTGCATTTATGAAACATGGATATAAATCCATGGTTCCAGGGATCCCTGGGTGGCGCAACGGTTTGGCGCCTGCCTTTGGCCCAGGGCGCGATTCTGGGGACCCGGGATCGAATCCCACGTCGGGCTCCCGGTGCATGGAGCCTGCTTCTCCCTCTGCCTTTCTCTCTCTCTCTGACTATCATAAATAATAAATAAATAAAAAAAATTAATAAATCCATGGTTCCACTGGGCCTGAGAACCAGCCCTGGAGGTAGGCACAGCAGATTCCCATGTCTACCTCATCGATGAGAAGCTGAGGCTTCAAGACATTAAGTTACTTTCCACAGGACACGTGGTTAATAAACAGGAAAACTTGTGCTCTCGATGACAGGGCTTGTGTTTTTCCACTGACTAACTCCTCCCTCTTCCTGAAATGGCTGGTCTACAAAATGATTTTATTTGTAACACAGTCGTCTCATATAACATGTTGCCCGAGGCATTTTGAAGACACCCTAGATCTTTTAATCAGTTCCAGATTATTCCCTGCTACTTAAGGGAAATGATTTGTATGAATGAAGGCTTTAGGGCCGTGGTAAGAATGAATTCTTTGAATGAGAAGCCACATTTGGAACTGGTCAGCTCTTGAAGAAAAGGAAGAATGTAATTTAATCTTACCATAAAATAAACAACAGTCCTAGAGTGACTCGGCAGCAGAAAAGAAGGACATCATGGTTGTGCAATTTAATGAATGCATGACTATTTCCTTTTTTTTTTCTCATGTGACTGTCTTGACTCACAGATTAACTTTGGTTGCATGTCATTCCTTAAAACAAGCCACCAAATAAATTCCACTCTCTTTGAATTTTTCCATTCTCATTGAGAAATAAAAATGAAATAAATAAAATAAACTCTGCCTCACAGAGTTTGCATTTGTCTCCACTTTTTCAAATGACTTGGTTCTTTGTTTTAAGAAGAAAGAAAGCACTGGGGAGCCTTAAAAGTCAATGAAATGAATGCTTTTTGTAGATTTGTGTCTACTTTCTGCCCTCTGACTGTCAGGATTGGGCTCTCTTTAGGGGCTTCGGAAATCACCCTGACTCTTGCTCCATACCCTGCTATCCCACAGGAGAATATCCAGGACAGTTCCAACATGAACATAAATGACAGGTTTGTGGAGGATTGCAGTCCTTGACCACTCATGGCACCTCTTAGAACCATGAGGTCTCAGGACTACCTAAATAAAATCTTCAATCAATCAATCAAAAAAAAAAAAAAAAGAACCATGACCATTCCAGCTGGAGGAGGTGTTGGTGCTCTCCAAATCTACCTCCTTTATGAACAGAAGACAGGTCCAGATGGGTGGTTTGGTCTAGGGTTGCTTTTTCCAAGTGTCTACAAAGTTGTAGGAGGTTCTTTTCTTATTAGTTCCATTTAGGTACAACTGCAAATTTCCTGTTTTAGTCAATGCTGAAGGTAGAGCCAGCCAATTGCTGGTGATGTGGTTTTGGAGGCCATGACTCCTGCTTCTAATTATTCTGTAGAAAATGCTAAAGAAAGCAGCACAGGTGGTCCTCTCAGCTGGTTCTTCTAGAGTTGAATATTCAGTTTCAGGAGTTGCTAAGTTGCACCTAACTTTAGAATTTCCGCAGCTCATACCCTGAAACCTCAGTGTTAGGGACATGTAATTTTTTAGACAGCCATGATTATTCTACTTAAAAACTGAACTTTCAGGTCAATGTGCAGGTATTAGTGGTCCCCAGTAATTTTATTGTATTTTATTTGTTTTCTTTTATTTTAAAAGTTTTTATTTATTTTTTTTAAAGATTTAATTTATTTATTCATGAGAGACAGAGAGAGAGGCAGAGACACAGGCAGAGGGAGAAGCAGGCTCCATGCAGGGAGCCCAATGTGGGTCTCGATCCCAGGTCTCCAGGATCATATCCTGGGCTGAAGGTGGTGCTAAACCGCTGAGCCACCCAGGCTGCCCTTTATTTATGCATTTTCTAAGTAATCTCTGCATCCAACTTGGGGCTCAAACTCATGACCCTGAGATCAAGAGTCGCATGCTCTTCTGACTGAGCCAGCCAGGCGCTCCCTCCTTTTTTTAAAAGAATGGTCCCCGGTAATTTTAAAAGAAAAAAAAGATAAAGAAATGCTATGCTTCCCGTCCTCCCTCCCCCATCCCTACCCAGTCATGCAAGATGCCTTCCACCTCAGTTATCCACAGCCTCAGACACAAGGGAGTGCCACCTAAGGTGCAAGCATGGTCTACAAGAAGCAAGGCCAAATGTCCAGGTGATGAGGACAGAGACATTCCAGTAAATGACCAAATGGCCTTGGGTATGGGGATGCTTCCTAGTGCTACAGGGTGTTTCCCACCTCAGCTGGACACCAAACTGTGTGTTCTGGGAAAGATGGCTTGAAGTAGGAGCCCACAGGATCTGTCTATTGTGTGGGTGGTTCTGGTTGTTTCATAAACATGGAGTATTTGCTAAGAGTATGGCTGACCCGGCAGTCTCACTACAAACCTCCAGGAAGACCAACATGGGAAATCGCTGAGATTTTAGGCAAGCTTGCAGCTTCGTCTGTAATATCTTGTAGAGAGTACGCCAACAAATTTGAATATAGCAACCCTCCCACAAGGAGATAAAGGCTGTGGATGAAGACAATTATTGTAAAGCGAGCTGTTGGGAGGAGGTATAATGGCATCTTTTTAGAAAGGCAGATGGCACAATAGTAACAGCTCAGATTTGAGCCAATTCTGTGGATTAAAATTCCACTTATGCTGTTTATACCAGTGTGGCCTCTGTCACAGGCCTCAAGTTCTTCATCTGTAAAATGGGAATGGTAGCAACAGTATTTGTCTCTTGGGAAGGTAAATGAGTTAATAAACAAAAAAGGCATGACACGTGTGACATATTTCACTGTAGTCTTTTCAAGGGAAAACTGTGTGAATTTGTCACAGACAGCTCTACTGCTTTGCACTTATGTAGAGCTTTAAGCTGACAGGCACTTTGTGCGCATTCTCATTTTCTTCTTGAAAAACCCCTGTGAGGTAGGAACTAGTGTCTCCATTTTACAGAGTCCAAGAATTTTCTCCACTGTAAAATGGTACAATTAATAGCTCATCAGGAGTGACTCATTTCTAAATTATAAACATGTATTTTCAAACCAAGCTTACTTTCTTCATTTGATTGCAATTAATAAATAACAATTTTTTTAAAGTATGGGAATTGGTATTTTTTGCATTGTTCTACCACCTTCCACAAATTCCTCCCTCACCCTAGTATCTACAGTTCCAGTCGCACCCAAGTTTGTCACCTCTGAACTTTAGTTGAGTATCTTTGATGAGCGAGTTTCCGTGATAAGTCAGGCACATACACATACCCGTCAGCGTCTTTATTTATAAGTTACACATTTATTACTTATATCATTATTTAAATTATTTATTATAATTATTATAAAAAACTTTATTTCTCCAAACCGAATATGATCTAACTGTCTATCAACAGGAGACTGGGTCATGAAATCATGGTTTATTCATACCGTGGGATACCACTGAGCAGCAAATAGGACTGACCTCTAGATACTTTGCAACAACATGAAGGAATCTCAAAAACATATGCCAATCTCAAAAAATGAAAAAAGCCAGACACAAAAGACTACAGGCCTTATGATTCCATTTATATGAAGTTTTAGAAATGACAAAACAAAGCTAATGGTGATAGAACCCGGGACCGTGGTTGTGAGGTGGGGGTGGGGGGAAGGTGGACATCAGGGCTGAGTGGAGATAAGGCATAAGGGAACTTTGTGAGGTGTCAGAAATGTTCCGTCTCTTGATAGGAAGGCAAGGGACTGGGTATACAAACTTGTTAAAACTCACTGAACTATATACTTAATTAAGATCTGTGCCTTTCCCTGCATGTAAAGCACACCTCAATAAAAACTGGCAGCTGCAGGTAGTTAAACAATTACCCAACAATAGCTTATTAAAAGGTAGCTTTTCCAGAAATACAGATGTGACTAACCATGACAACCATTTAGATGCCCAATTTCGTGTGGACTACTAGTTAACATGAAGTAGACCAAAACAGAAGAGTACTGTAAAAAAGGAGAGATGCCTTTGTTTTAGGACACAATGACCTCAAGGCAAGCAGTAAACTTGGACCACAGGCACACCAATGGCCCAGATTACTAATCCAGTAACTAACACATTGTTGTTCACAATATATTGTCTTTAAATGTAGTCTCACTTCTCTTATCAAGAAAGAGCCTCCAGAATAATAAACTCCAGCTACTTACCTCACTCTGATATTATTCTTATTTTTAATACACATATATCATTTTTGCTTATCACCTCAATTTCTAAAGATATCCTAACTCAGAAGAAGCCCTCCTCTGCGTCATGTCTACATCCTTTAAACCAGAGGGAGATCTCAAAACAAGGTACTTCTGTTAACTAAGAGGATGGGGGTGACTTGGGGCAAAGCCTCCATTATTCCTGGGAAAACAATCAGAGACTGAGAATCACTTTGGAGGTGTTGTTTTGCTCTCTTGCCTCTAGTAATCGAGGCCCCCTTAGAGTGTGAGGACAGACAGGTCCACGCAGCCTCTGGGGAGAGAAGTCACATAAATGGAGGGAGGAGG
Organism: Canis lupus baileyi; assembly: GCF_048164855.1. Taxonomy (NCBI): domain Eukaryota; kingdom Metazoa; phylum Chordata; class Mammalia; order Carnivora; family Canidae; genus Canis; species Canis lupus. The sequence goes on along the minus strand of NC_132844.1, from coordinate 24,099,204 downwards.
GAGGACAGTGAGTGGGAGCAAGGGTTTGAGGTTTCCATAGGTCTTCAAGGAGAATTACCTCGGATATGCTGACCTCATTTGCTTGTCCCTAAATCTGGCAGAGCTGGGGGAAAGGAAAATTCTGCCCTCTTTCAAAATAAATGATGGCAGGGACTCAGTGCCCAGGTCCTATTTCTGGGCATAGAAACATTCCAAGTCTCTGAGCTCAGTAGTAACAGAAGCTTCTGGCATTAACATAATGCTTTAGAAAGACCCGTGTATCTCTGCCCTGCTTCACACTTGAGACAGGAACAAGAGGTGTCTGGGGGAGGGGGAGAGATGATGGAGGGGGGGCAATGGGTGAACATTTTGTCCTTACTTATGACCTTCCTGACTGTTCCCAGCTGGGGTTTCATGGAAACCAGTGGGTGTGTTCTTGGGTGGTATGGTAGGAACTGTTGTTTCCTACACTACGTGTTTTTCCTTTTCTTCCAGAACTCCCTGTTTTCAGCTAGGTATATGCCTAGTCAGAGCAAATACCTTTCCCAGCATTCTTTGCAGCTCAATGTGGCCATGGGACCAAGTTCAGCCAATGGGGAAGTGTGACAGCCCCTGGAACTTTCCTTGAAAGAATACTCCATTTGTCCTTCTTTCTCCCCCTAAGCATCCTGCTTCTTCAATTGTAGAAATGACTGCTAGGATTCCTACCACCATCTCGGACCACGAGGTCAAGGGCCACACTCCAGGGCAGCAAGCAGTGAGCTAGAAAGAACCCAAGTTTTCAGTTCCTGAGATTGCATGGAACAGTCTGACTACATGGAACAGAGCTGCTAGAGCATCCTCGACCACCACTGAAGTGAGCAAGTGAGGTTCTTGTCTCATGGAGTCGAAGAATGAATCTCGTGGACACAGGTGAGTAAAGGGATGGAAGCTGATTAAGTGAGAATACAGAGAGAGCTCTCAGGAGTGAGAGGGGTCCCCACGGGGTTGCCACTGGGGGCTTATAGGGTTGGTCTTTTATTGAAAGCCAACTAGGGAACCTAAATCCTTTTAACAGCTCTATTGATATCACCACTGAGTAAGGACTAGTGATAACACCTTCAATGACTTATTGCCTTTTTAGGGCCCCATAATTCTTTGTTGGTCATAAGCAGCTGTCATTAATAAGATCCCACCTCTGGGTGACTCAGCAGGTAAGTGTCTGCCTTTGGCCCAGGGCGTGATCCTGGAGTCCTGGGATCAAGTCCCACCTTGGGCTCCCTGTGAGGAGCCTGCTTCTCCCTCTGCCTGTGTCTCTGCCTCTCTCTGTGTGTCTTTTGTGAATAAATAAATAAAATATTTTAAAAAATAAATCCATAACTGGCAGAAGAGAGTATCTGGATAAGCACTTTTCCTCTAAAAACTAGCTGTCTGCCATTATTCAAGTTACTCAGCTTCCCTGGGTCCGTTCTCTCCTCTGCAAAATAAAGAACGAGTCCTCCTCTTAGAAAGCTGGTCCCCCGAAGCACCGACTGGTCCATGATAAAGTTTTCATCTGTCCTTCTGATGAAAATGTCTGGGTAAAGGGATCCCTGGGTGGCGCAGCGGTTTAGCGCCTGCCTTTGGCCCAGGGCGCGATCCTGGAGACCCGGGATCAAATCCCACGTCGGGCTCCCGGTGCATGGAGCCTGCTTCTCCCTCTGCCTATGTCTCTGCCTCTCTCTCTCTCTCTCTGTGTGACTATCATAAATAATTAAAAAAAAAAAAAAAAGAAAATGTCTGGGTAAAATGCAAACTGGGTTCTCTTGCAAAGAATTATATACTCTGAGATCAGGTCATTGTTAAATTTTTTGTTCTTTAGAAATGATTGCGATTACAGATGGAGGGGATACTTTGGGTTATAGGACAATTTTAAATGTTTTCCTTCTTCTTCTCCTTTTCCTTCTTCACCCTCCTCCTCCTCATGCCCCTCTCCTACTCCTCTCCTTGTTGACATTATATTTTCTCTGGGCCAGTACTGGGCTTAGTACTTTGGACACATTAACTTACTCGTAGCCACCCGAAGAAGCCAGAATTAGCATCTTTTTCTTTTCCTTTCTTTTTTTTCTTTTTCCAGATGGAGAAACTACAGCTCAGAGAGATTAAGTACATTGCTCAATGTCACACAGCTAGCAAAATGTGTTCACTGAATCTCCAGGCTCCTGCCTCCATACTGAGCATGAATAAGACCTTTCAATAGCTAACAGGAAATGACATGGTTTAGGTAGAGCACCTGGCACAGTATCTAGCACATAGTGGGTACTTAACAAAGAGTGGTTATTCATTCATTCCTTCCATAAATATTTGCTGAGCATCTACCATGTGCCAAGCACTGTTACATGCCCCAAGACACAGCAATTAAGAATATAGGTGGAAATCCCTGTCCCATGGAGCTTACATTCTAGGGCTTAGTGCGTGTGTGATTACATCCTCTGCTGCAGTTTTCTCTCACAAGCACTCTGCTGACAGCAGGAATGAAAAAGGTTTGTGGCCATATTCCACTCTACAGCCCTACAGTGGCAGAGCAGACATCAAGGGAGACATGGGGCTATGGTGCCAGCAGCTGCCAGCTTCCTACCAGAGGTGGAGCAGTGGTGCTCTCTTGGGGAAGAGGAAAAGTGATGGGGGAAGGAAAACGGGGATGGAGGCAGCAGCCAGAAGACCAGGACCCAGTGCTAGGTGCTTCTTCCAAATACTTTGGGCAAATCTGGTGTCAATTCAGAAACCAAAGCTCAGCGGGCGGTTGGTGCCTTCTTGTCCCTCCCACCTCTAACCTCTATCCCACCTGTGCCACCAGGAAACCGGGTACCTTCTGTTCTGGATTGATCCGAGTGGTGCTGATGAGAGAAGACTGAGGCTTCCCTGGGGAACTTTGTGCCTCCGACCCCACAGCTTTCTTGCAGGGAACCATGAAAAGTGACAGGACTTGAGGTCAGAAGTCCTGTTCTTGTCCTGGCCCTGTAATTTGCCATCTTTACCTCTTATGTCTTCTGTGAATCCTAATTCATGGGGTTCTTAGAAGGATTAAAAGACTGAGCACTTGCTCATAGTAGGTTAAGTATTCTTTGTTGGGCTGGTTGGTGTAAAGAGCAGGATGAAAAAGTTGTTGGGAAAAGGGGAAGGGTGTGCTTCTCTTCCTTCTTCACTGTCCCCTCCCTCTGGATGGCTCCATTGCTTTGTTACCACTCCCTCTGTTCATTTCTATTCTATTTCCTACTCCTAGAGTAGTTCCTGAACCCCCAGAAAACCCACTGGATCCCAAGGAACACAGTTTGTAAACCATCAAAGCAAGTTGAGACAGTACTTTCCCAAAGAAATTTCAGATATTAGTACCAGCCTTTAAAAAAGAGTTAGTGTTATTTAAAAGAGGGAGAGTGGGGGATCCCTGGGTGGCTTAGTAGTTTAGCATCTGCCTTCGGCCCAGGGCATGATCCTGGAGTCCCGGGATCAAGTCCTGCATCAGGCTCCCTGCAAGGAGCCTGCTTCTCCCTCTGCCTGTGTCTCTGTCTCTCATGAATAAATAAAATATTTAAAAAAAAAAAACAGTTTTAAAAGAGGGAGAGTGAAAGAGGACTTCAGTTATACTCCCATTTTGACCTATCTGTACTTTCTAAGTGATTAAATTCTTTGCAGCTTATTTCTTATCTCCAGCAAAAGACCCTTGAGGGCAAAGCATCCCCAGATGGGAAGTGAAACTACCCCCAAGCGGTAAGGACTGCCCTGAGCCAGCAAGACCCCACGTAACTGACCCCAAGACAAGGATCACTTGGACCTTCACTGCCCCCTGCATTTTCCCACCCACCTTTGTGCCACATTTTCCTTATATAAACCTGGATGTACTTTCAGCACTTTGGAGACAGTCTGAGACTCTAGTCTGCTGTCTCCCAGGTGACAGCCTCATTGAAATGACTTCCTTTCTTGTTTCACCGCCACTTATTTCTCTGCCTTTGGATTTTGTCAGCAATGAGTGGCCCAGCCTGCTCTGTGTGGGACCCCTAAAGCCAAGTGTTCTTGCACCCTTGTGTCCTGGCTATGAGAGTGGGGACTGTGATAATATCAGAAATTCCGGGGGGGGGGGGGCGGGGGGCAGACCTCAGGCACTGAGATTTTTTTTTTTAACTCCCCCAGGTGACCACCACTTGGCCAGAATAGGAAAGCATGGATTAAGGAGAATAATCACAATGTAAAGGAAATTTCGTAATGCTCAAATGCATAAAATGAGAAACAGTGAGGTAGTAATAAATTATGTTTTGGGAAGGAAGAGGATGTTACGAAATCAACGGGGGGGTGACATCTAAGCTCAACTTTATTTTTTTTTTTAATTTTTATTTATTTATGATGGTCACAGAGAGAGAGAGGCGCAGAGACACAGGCAGAGGGAGAAGCAGGCTCCATGCACCCGGAGCCCGATGTGGGATTCGATCCCGGGTCTCCAGGATCGTGCCCTGGGCCAAAGGCAGGCGCCAAACCGCTGCGCCACCCAGGGATCCCTAAGCTCAACTTTAAATGATGAACAGGGGTCTCTAGGGCCTTGCCATTTGAAGTGTGAACACCTGCCAAGTATGCACCATCCTGGGGGCGCCTGCATGATTCAGTCGGTTAAGCCTCTGCCTTCAGCTTAGATCATGATTTCAGGGTCCTGGAATCAAGCCCCAAAGCCCTGCTCAGCGGGGAGCCTGCTTCTTCTTCTCCCTCTGCCCTTTCCCCTGCTCATAGTCTCTCTCTGTCTCTTGCTCACTCTCTCTCTAATAAATGAATAAAATCTTAAAAAAAAAAAAAAAAGCACAATCCCATGTCCCTTCCCCCATCTGCTGAATCACAGTATGCTTGTTAACCAGACCCCAGGTTATTCATATGCACAGCAGAGTTTGAGATGCCTTGGTCTAAATGGGCAAGGTGGAGAAGAGTGTTGCCACTATAAACCTGGTCAGTTTAGATTAAACAATGGTTTACTACAACCAAGGTTTATTTTTCAATTTCTCTTTTAAAATAAATCCCAAACCTAATGTTCCCAATGGCTGACCCAAATGTCGTTTCGTAATGACATTTGAAGGTCTGAGGGTGAGGATTGAGTGCTTTATCCAATCTGCTAATGGGGAATGTTTTTATAGTACTGGTGCAGATGCTCACCGGTGGCTCTGGGGGTTGGACAGGCTGGGATGTAGGACCTTCCTGGCATGGGATTTAGGTCTCTGTGCAAAGAGGCCAGTGCCTCCACCCTCAGACCATTAGGCATGCAGCCTTCCTTGTGGGAACCATCTGAACTCATGGCATATTTCTTAGTGACTGGTGTGGGGATGGAAGTGGGGGTGTCAGCTGCTTCCAATCCAGTGTTAATCCCACCAGCACAGCTGTCTGTTCTTTTGCAATGAAAGGAGAAGGGGAAGAAGGGTCTCCAAGGGTGGTGGTGTGGACATGAATCCCGCTGGTCTGGACCTTTTAAGCAGGAGACATAACCCCTCAAATGTAGCATGTTGACTATTTCAAGATTAAGGAATTTGAGAATTGGTTTGTGCAGGAAGGATTTTCTACCATCCCCTGAAGCAGGTCATAACCCTCATGAGACAGGTGCCTTCTCCACACCCAGAGGAAAGGAGCACCCTTGTCCCCAAAGACAAAGGGCACAGAGAGGAATCTGGAGAAAGAGGCCTTGCTAAGTCTCCCCACCCCCCAATTTACTACACTTACTTCATATCCCTTGTCCTATTATATTTTCCCATGACTCTTCACTCTTCATCAAATCTAGCACAAAAACACTCAGGTTTAGCCATTTCTTGAGGTCTTCATGTCTTTACAAAGGTTCAGTGCCATATGAAACTTGTATTAGATGAATATGTGTACTCTTCTCCTGTTAATCTGTCTTCTTCACTTTCATTTTCAGACTCAGCCAAGGACCCTATGAGGGTCGAAGAAAACTTTTTCCTACCTACAACAGCACAGTTGGTGGAAACTCATAACATTTTGTCCTCGCCACCCTGAATAGCTGCGTGTCCCATATGCCAGCTTCCAATCTCAAGGGCTACCTGCATGTCCTAGTAGACTCAAGTTTCTACCCAGGTGTAGGGATGACTCCATGCCCACATGTTTCAGCACAACTCAGACGGGTTTGAGTTTTCTTTCTACTCTTTGCAACCCTATCTCTGTCCATCTAAGTAAGGAAATAAATTGCCTTTTCCTGAAAACATTATGGTAAATAATTATTTCACATGAAGTCCACCTACCGAGATGTGTTGCATACAGTTATGGAAGGCAGCACACATTAGGGGGTATGTAGTAGGAGCAATCCTCCCCACCTCAGGTTTATATGAGAATTGAGTTGGGAACCATATATCCCACTCTTACCATGGTGCCAAGCACAGAGAATGCACTCAATACTTGGCCCTTTACACAATGACTGTTCTATCATCTGTTCTATCTTTTGTGATAGAGGCAGTGGCCCTCCCTGCTGTCTCCTGGCAGTGCCCACCTCATGCGTGTGGGGACAAAGGATGGCATAAGTCCTCAAGACTGTTGCTCGTCCACAGACCTGGTAACCAGGTTATAAACACTGTTTTCAGATCAGTCCCTTAAATTCCACTATAATAGTTTGGGAAACTAACCACTGAGACCACAACCCTCATCTAGGCCAGGTATGCCATCATGCTATTTTTAAATCTTCCAAGAAAATAAGAGTCTAAAATATTCTGTCCATAATAAATAGTAGTAACTCTCTGAGCATTTTCCCTTCTATCTACCTAAATCACTTATAGTTAAAAGAAGAGTCCCTCTTCTCTAACATCTACCTGTGGGCTTGATCCCACTGAGCCTCTGGCCTCCACCTTGCCATGTCTGTTCTTTACCCTTCTCAATTTTCTGGTTATTTTTGCCTCCAGCCATACCCTCCTCCATTCAAGAGTCTCCTTCCTTCCAGTATCTTTCTTTCAAAGATTTATTTATTTATTTATTCATGAGAGACACAGAGAGAGAAAGGCAAAGGCACAGGCAGAGGGAGAGGGAGAGGGAGCAGTAGGCTCCATGCATTGAGCCCGACATGGGACTCGATCCCGGGTCTCCAGGATCCCACCCCGGGCAGAAGGTGGCACTAAACCACTGAGCACCCCAGCTGCCCTCCTTTCTTCCAGTTTCTATGACACAACAGTCTTCTGGTTCTCCTCCTACTTCTCTCATCAGTCCTTCTCTTCCCACCTAAATATATACTCCTAAGCTTTTATCTGCAGACATCCTCTCTTAAGCTTTGCTCCTGGAGTTCCATCCACTTGGAGAGCTTCTTTGAGCACATCTAGGAGGGAAGTCCCAAATCTTTACTTCCCTCCAGCCCCAGACCAACGTTTATAACTTTTCATTCACATCTCCACTTGTCTGCAAGGCTCAAACTCCTCATCCCTCCTCTTTCCCCTGGCTGCTCAGTCTCTGTTATGTCAGCACATAGGCTGTGGCTCTCACCCGTAACTGAACCTAACATGAACTTTCCCTGCTATTATTATCATTGTTTTTCTGCCTCATTGGTTTCCTCAAACTAGGCAGTTTTCCATTTTTTGAATTCCTGGTCTCCCTCCTGAAGATGTTTACAAAAAGATTGAACCAAAATAAAATGTCTTTGAAGAGTTCTTTCTAAACTTACACATAACACAGAACTCTGATCATCTTCAACATGTGTGGCCCAGATCAGACCAGACCAATTTCTTCCCCAGATTTATCCTTTTTTCTTTTTCTTTTCTTTCTTTTTTTTTTTTTAAGATTTATTTATTTTAGAGAGAGAGAGAGAGAGAGCATGAATGGGAGGGGCAGAGGAGAGGAAGAGTACAGAGTCCAAGGCAGGGCTCGATCTCACAACACTGAGATCAAGACCTGAACTGAAACAAAGAGTCTGATGCTCAACCAACTGTGCCACCCAGGTGCCCCATCTTCCCCAGGTTTTTTCTAAGTTGGAATGAACCTAAAAGGACCATTGATACCAGGATCATTGAACTAGGAGGATGCGTACCTGAGACTTTTGTACATTTGGTAGTGTATCTGCCCATGGTCTCATGAACACACCTCAGCTTTCCTTCTGCTCCCCACTTTTTCTACTTGTTGAAATTATATCTATCTGTTGCTCAAAATTTACCACAAATAGCATTTGTTCCTCAAATCCTAAGATCTCTCCCTCCTTTGAAACATACCAACTGCAGTGTAAGCTTCTTAATCACTAAAAGGAGTTTTTCATTCCTTTCTTTCTTTTTTTTTTTTTTTTTTTAAGATTTTATTTATTTACTTGAGAAAGAGAGAGCATGAGCAGGGAGAGGAGCAGAGGGAGAAAGAGAAGAGAGCCCAACTCGGAGCTTGTTGATCTGAACCAGATCATGACCTGAACCAAAGGCAAATGCTTCACTGATTGAGCCACCCAGGCACTCATCCCACTTGTCTATCTGCCATCACCCTATCTCCATCCCAGGCACAAGACCCCAAAGATAAAAGCATAGTAACTGTTGGCTCCATGAAGCCAAAGAAGTATGTCCGATCACCAGCTTTTGTACAATACCTATTTCTTTTATTCTAACATGCATATTTTTTCAGTTTGACATTTACAAAATCAGGATTCATTTTATAATAATCAGCATGCTATAATTTAATTAATGGGTACATCTCACACTGATAATACCTTAGATTCAGTGAAATAAAGTATCATTCAAGCCTCCCTGATAACAATTACGTTTACTCCTGTCTTCCTGCCTCTAGGGTGAATCATTTCATGTTCTCAACATTTCCTTAGTTCCTGTTTTCCACTCCTGCTATTGTCTCCTTCTTTACCTCCTTTAATTTTCTCGTTTCCTCAAGGAGAGTCAGCTATTTTACACTGCAGTAAGGCAGTGCTGAATACACTGCGCAGTAGTGTCACTGTATCATGGTCCCACGTGATAAAATGCTGTTTGCAATTGTAAATATGTTTATTCATACAATTAACTGTATAAGCTAGTTAAAATCTCTCTCTCTCTCTCTCTTTTTTTTTTTTAAGATTTTACTTATTTATTCACGAGAGACACGGAGAGAAAGAGAGGCAGAGACACAAGCAGAGGGAGAAGCAGGCTCCTTGCAGGGAGCCCGATGTGGGACTTAATCCCGGGTCTCCAGGATCAGGCCCTGGGCTGAAGGTGGCGCTAAACCGCTGACCAACCTGGACTGCCCATCTCTTTTTTTCTTTTTTTTTTTTAAAGTGTGAAAGCGCCAGCATATTATATGAGCCTCAATTTATGAAGACAATGTAGTCAGAAGCACAGTAGTGTTGGAATTAAATAAGACAACTATAGCAATATGATATATTTAATGACAACATAATTATCATTCTTTGAACAGCATTGTGGTCTAGAAGAGTCTATGGAGAGTAAAAATTTCTAAACAAGTCCAGATGCTCTGTATCATCCAATAATCCTTGTTTACACAGTTTTATCCTTCCTCTGTCCACAAGGCTGGAAAATCCAGTGGTTTGGGGCCAGAGAACTCCATGCAGGGGAAGCTTTCCTCTTTGGCACTGGCATGGGGCACCCCTAGTGCTGTAGAAAGTACTGGACTTCACTTCCTCTTCCCATAGCCTAGGATCCAGCCAAAACGGGGATGACTTGTCCCACAAACCCTATACTATGTAGCCCAACCTGTCCTGCCTTTCTCATGTCTTTGCTCAGGCCAACCTTTTCATCTACAATAGCACTAATAGAATTTTCTGTGGTTGTGGAAACATTCTATATATCTGTACTATCCAATACAATAGCCACTAGCCACATGTGGCTATTGAACAAAGCACTTGAAATGTGGCCAGTACAGTGGCAAGAACTGCACTTTTATTTTATTTTACTTAAATTTAAATAGATACATGGCTAGTGGCTACCATATTAGACAGCCACTAGCCATGTATCTAACATGAATTTTTCTTCCTTTTTTTTTTTTTTTTTTTTTGATGGGGGGGAGGTGGGGAGAGAGAGTGGAGCAGGACAGAGGGAAAGGGAAAGAAAGAATCTCAAGCAGACTCCCCACTGAGCACAGAGCCTGATTCAGGGCTCCATCTCATGACCCTGAGTTCATGAGCTAAATGAAGAGTGGGATAGCATGTACTTTTCTACATGTGCATTTAGCATGTAAAGCTTCTCGAAATCTCCAATCTTCAAGGGTCACCTCAGGGGCCGTTTTCTCCATTAGATCTAGTCTTTCCAGTGGAAATCATTCTTTCTTTCCTCAGAATTCCCATTACATTTTGAACCACTTAACACTTTTTAACTTATAGATATTCGTATATCCTGGACATCCCAGTGCTGGGAGGATTAGGGTTAGGGTTGGTTTCATGAATCTATAATAGTAGCACAGCAACCAACATTACAATAAACAACTGAGTAAGATTGTTGCACAATCTGGTCTGAGGCCAGAGGAAATGGATGAGGGATCGACAAGAGGAAGGAGAGGAGAAGCTGGAATGCATAGGGCAGCTAAGTGGCAGTTGTGGTGAGGGAGGAGAGGATCAGGGATCTACTGGCCCCTGACTTTAAACTTCAGTAGGAAAAAAAATAAAAAATAAAAAAAATAAACTTCAGTAGGCTCTGGCACCCACCTGAGCTCTAATCTTCAGGAACTAAAAATCTCTGCCTGCCCCTGTGGAGCAGACGCCACAAGCCAGCACTCGCCTGACTTAAGGCAGGGTCATCCTCTCTTTTGCTGCACCATTTGGTCATCCTCTCTTTTGCTATACCATTTGTACACTCATGACCAAAGGACCAGATACCCAGACCCTGAGCAGGAAGGTGGAAGGGGTTGTAGGTAGGAAGAAAGAGCAGAACAATTTCTTTTATTAAGCAAGAAATCTAAACTGGGCATTCTTTCTCTACTTCCCAGAACAGCCCTCTGATTCCACATGCTGTAATTGAAAGAGGAGGTACCCTTCTCAAAATCGTGTTCTTTATATTTCCACGAATACTACTGATTAGAGGTTCACTTGAGTTAACTAGCAAAGATCTAAATTACGGATAAGAGAAATGGTTATTCATGATTTATTGTAGATTCCGTTAATCAGATTGTTTTCCTAACCTTAGTTTAGCCACATTAGAGAAAGTCACTACCTTGTGGAAGGGAGAAATCATTTCAAGGTGCAGGGTATTTCTGGTCAGGTAGAGTCCCAGGGGTGGGGACCAGGCTTGGACACAAGGATTATTAAGGACACCTGTCTGATAGGGGAGAAGCCCAGAAAGAGAAGTAGGCTGGAATATGGAACACATTTCCACAGCAGATCCATGGCTCCTTCCTCCCCAAGACCAAGTCCTTGGCCCTCTCCCCAGCACTAGACTTGTCCTGCGTGGAGATTCTAGAAGAGAAGTTTTTAAGCTGCCTTCACAAGCGTCTCATAGGAGACTGGAGATGCTTTCCTAGACAGACCTAGGAGTAAAAGCACCAGCAAACAGAATGGATCTGTGGAGTCAGTGGGGGTTGGAGGGAGGCAGAAGAGCAGCACTACTGCCATATGTAGAATGAGTGCAGGCTTAGAGAAGTTCTCTGAGAGACCTCTATTTGTTCATTTCCACAGGACCAGGCCCAGAGTGGGTACTCAATATTTAATGAGTGGTTGAATGGATTGCAAAATCATGCAAGTTGTCAGACTCACACAGGTCAAATCATTTCCTATCTGGGATAAGAGCTTTTTTTTTCTTCCTAGGTAGGCACTTAATCTAGTTGCATGGGTTGCAGATTTTTTTATTCCTATTTTGAATCCTATTTTCCATCTCCTATCCAGAAAGCCCCTAGTCTTGCCCTTTATTCTTCTGTGTCCCTTCAAAACTGAATCCTAGGCTTCATTAGGGTCTCAGATTATCTAGGAGGCATTCGAGTCATTTTTTATGGGGGGGGGGGCTCTTGTGAACTGGTTTACACACAAGAACAGAAGAAGACAATCCCAAAGAGGCGTGAAGTAGGACACAGAACACAGCATTAATGAAGAGCAAACCCATGAGATAAGGGACAGGGCAGCTGGAGGGCTCCCGGTGAGGGGGGCATTGCCATGGTGGTCCAGGAGCTGTTGCTCTATCTGGTGAGGGGGGGCATGGTCGGCAGGTCCATGTGCAGACAGCTGGCCAGGCATGTCCTTTCCCAGTCATAGCCTCCGGACCCCTAGGAAAACACTGACCAATAAATTAAGTTGAAAAATATGTAGGAGGCAGGAAATATCAACCTGGAGTATTTGTCAATGGCGTGGGTGTTCTGGAAGATGCGAAGACCCATGTGGCCCCTCAGAAGCCCCTTCTTCCTGGAGGAGTTGGATTCATTGCTCAGAGCCAGGTGGACCACTATTTTGTCTTGTCTTTCTTCTTCTGTCAGAATATGGCTTCTTGGGTATCCAGCCAGACTGTTGGCCTCAGACTCACTGTAGCTTCCATCCAGCATCATGGTTCTCGAGTGAAGCATTCCACACATGCACGGGAACTGTGGGCAGCAAATGCAAGGAAGGTGTCAGGCATGTTTAGGGCTTGTGGAGAGGCAGAGGAGGTGCCTTGGGCCCAGAGCAAAGCCCCATGGCTACTCAGAACCACAGAAAGGCAGAACTAGAAGGATCTCCAAAGATCACTCAGTCCAGTGACTCTCTACATATTATAATTCTCTGAATATTAGAATCATCCAGGGAGCTCTTTAAAATAGCCACATCCAGGTTTTACTCTAATTGATGTGAAGCTCCCCAGGTGATTGTACCACCCAGCCAGGGTCCAGAATCACCGACTTAGTCTATTGCAGAGGGAAAAACTAAGACCCAGTGAGGCTACACAATTTTCCTGAGATTACACAGCTAGTGTCGGAGTCAGGACTTTAACCCCCCACATTCTGGGGGCACCTGAGTAACTCAGTTGGTTAAGCATCTGACTCTTGATTTTGGCTCAGGTCATGATCTCAGGGTTGTTGGCTTGAGCCCTCCATTGGGCTTCACACTCAGCTCAGAGTCTGCTTGAGATTCTCTCTTCCTCTCCCTCTGCTCCTCCCCCTGCTCTCTCTCTCTCTCTCAAATAAATAAAATCTTTTAAAAATATATTTAAAAATAAATAAAGTAAACCCACACATTCTGATTCCAGTTGTGGGTCTCCAACTCTTTGTGCATGAATCAAAAGATGATTAAGTAGGAGAGTATCCTTACTTTAAAGAGTTACATTTAAGCATAAAAGGTCATGGTACCTGCAAAGCACTTTTAAATGGTTCAACTGCATGGACAAAACTACATGTATATGGAGAAAGAGCTCACACAAAAATGGCAAAACGTTAGCAATGTTGAGTGTAGGTGCAGAGTCTATGGATGTATATTATCCTATTTTTCAACTGTTTCTACAAGTATGAAAATGTTTATAAGAAATTATAAGTTGGGGCAGCCCCAGTGGCACAGCGGTTTACCACTGCCTGCAGCCCGGGGTGCAATCCTGGAGACCCAGGATCGAGTCCCACGTTGGGCTCCCTGTATGGAGCCTGCTTCTCCCTCTGCCTGTGTCTCTGCCTCTCTCTCTCTCTGTGTCTTTCATGAATAAATAAATAAAATCTTTTTTAAAAAAAAAGAAATTATAAGTTGGAAGGAAGGAAATGGCTTCACTTCTCCCCATAATTTGAGTCAGCAAAGAGTGGGCTTCCAGCTGGCACTGGTTAATAATTCAAGGGCATGTACCTGTCAGGTGGAGGCATGTTATTTTTCTGACAGCTCCATACAGGAAAGTTCATTGGATTATAAATCAAAAGTGTTTAAATCCAGAAGTCCATTTGACAATGACCAATGTGCAGATTTATTGAAAATTTGAATGAGTACTCAAATGCTAAAGTAAAAAAGGTTTGAATAGAACTTTAAAAATAAATTCTTAAACAGTCTAGCCTAAATATATATAATATATTTAAGTATAATCTGGGCATTGAAAGACTATTTTTGAAAAGGCAACACATCATCTTTTCCTAAAATTTAAAGCTCCCTTATGTTAAGTAGCTACCAGCCACCTAGATGTACAGAAATGTGGGATTTTCATATCCCCTGACCTTTATACCTTCTAGGTGAATACCCATTTTGATTAGTACAATGATGACCAATGATTTGGCAACAAGCTGGCATTTTATTGTTTACTGTGATTAATAAGAGTCTGAATATGAATGGAATGGAGTCTCCCTCCCTGTCCAAAGGCCCACGCACATTGCCTGAATTTCCCATTTGTATTCTATCTCATAACTAACGTAGGTTACTACACTGCAGTACAGTGTAGACAGCATAGTATTTCCAATGAGTCTGAAGGCTAAAGTTGTATGTAGCTGAATTTCCACTGGGTCAGACCACAGATAAATACAAGAGTTTTTAATTCTAGACCTCTCCCCTCATCTGGTCACAGGACCTGGAGGCATCTTCCCTAAACATGTTCATAGTAATAGTGATACTTTATGTCTGCCTAGAACCCCACAGTTTCAAAACAACTTTTGCATACGTTATCTCATGTGACCCTTACAACAACCCTGGGAAGAGGGGAGGGGAGGATTCCTCTATACCTTTTTACAGATGAGGAAACAGAGGCCCAGGGTAAGTGGTGCCTGAGAACCCAAGTCTTTGGGATCCCTGGGTGGCTCAGCAGTTTGGCGCCTGTCTTCAGCCCAGGGCATGATCCTGGAGTCCCAGAATAGAGTCCCACATCGGGCTCTTTGCATGGAGCCTGCTTCTCCCACTGCCTCTCTGTATCTCTCATGAATAAATAAAAAATATATTAAAAAAAAAAAAAAAAAAAGAACCCAAGTCTTCCTAGTCCTGGTCCAAAGACTTTCTGATTCCTTTTTTTTTTTTTTTTAAGATTTATTTATTCATGAGAGAGAGAGAGAGAGAGAATGGCAGAAACACAGGCAGAGGGAGAAGCAGGCTCCATGCAGGGAACCTGACATGGGACTCGATCTTGACACTCCAGGATCACACCCTGGGCCTAAGGCAGGTGCTAAACCACTGAGCCATCCAGGGATCCCCTCTTTTTTTTTTTTTTTTTTTTTAAGATGTTATTTATTTATTTGAGAGAGTACAAGCAAGGGAGAGAGAGAGAGAGAGAGAGAGAGAGAGAGAGAAGCAGACTCCCCACTGAGCAGGGAGCCCAACGTGCACCTTATCCCAGGACCCCAGGATCACGACCTGAGCCCAAGGCCAACGCTTAACCCACTGAGCCCCCCAGGCTCCAGACTCTCTGCTTTCTGGGATGCTTGGTGGTTGAAGCTAGAACCCCTTCTGAAATAGATCCTCCTCCTTTTGGGCAGCCCTGGCTCCCTGCCCTTCTCATGCAACCAGTAGCCTGGGCTGCGGGCGGGAGATGAAGGACTGTGGTCTCGCCTTGTCCCGCAGCTTCCGCTCCTTGCGCTCCTGCACGGTGGTCAGGTAGTTGACGGCCGCGTACTCCAGCACCGAGAGGAACACGAACACGAAGCTGACCCACAGGTAGATGTCCACCGCCTTGATGTAGGAGACGCGGGGCATGGAGGCGTTCACGCCCGTGATGATGGTGGACATGGTCAGCACCGTGGTGATACCTGCAACGTGCAGCCGGGGTTCAGCCACCCGCGAGGGTGCAGAACGGCCCCCACATTTCACCGAGTCACCGTGTTGCATTCTTCCTCCGTGTCGGAAACCCACAGAGGGGCCCCCCCGGCATGGAAACCTCCACGCGGCAGATCTGCTCCATGGGCAGCAGGCGGGTCCCTCCGGGCCAGCTCGCTGCTGGCCTCCTCTGCCTTGCAGCCCCCCATCCTCACCCGGGGGCTGGGGGGGCCTGGTGTCTGTGGTGTGGCTGGCCGCCTCCTCAGTGCTTCACCAAGGACCCGGTCAGATGTGGAATTTGCAACAGTGACCGGAGGACACCCCTAAAGGAACCTCCCCACCCCTGCAGGGAATGCCCTCCCTCCCTCCCTCTCCTCCCAACCACATGTATTAAGTCTCTGAACGCTGTGGAAATTCCTGGAAGCCTATCATGCTATCTTCTTCACTGTGCCTTGCTGGTAAAACCCTCACATTTCTTGGAGACCCGGCTGATCGTGGCCAAATTGACCATGATGAGCTGTACAGTTCCCCCTGTTCCCCCTGGAGCTTCTGGTCTGTGGAGGCGGAAAACCACAAGTCCAGGGAGTACAGCCCTCCCCCTCCCCCAAATCCCCTATTACCCACCCTGCCTTCAGACTCTGTCCAAACAAGGCCGACACAGAGTGTGTGTATTTACAGAGGGAGGTTTTGGTGTTTGTAGAATTGTCTTATTTATGAAAGTCCTGAGCTCTAATCCTGCTGGTGGTGGAAGTCTATCCCCCAGACAGGCTTCATGTTTCTGAGATGATTCGAGCAAAGCTGATGTAGCTTTAGCTCCCTGTGGTTTTCCTAAAGTAGTGGAGGAAACAGCGTGGCATGTGAGTGGTGACAGCAACAGGTGGGAGGAACGTTTGCTCCTTTTGACTCTGACAGCCCATCAGTTAAGAACTCTGAATAATGGTTGTCCTTTTTCTCTTTATAGTGACCAGCTGAAACAATAACCACCCCACCGCACCTTATCACATGCTTTTACCCAGTGAAACTCTGGCGGGCACAGCTCTGCGGTCGATCCAGAAGGACACCCAGGACAGCATGACCATCAGGGTGGCAGGGAAGTAGGTTTGGAGGAGGAAGAAGAAGATGTGGCGTCGCAACGTGAAGTTAATGTACAGACGGTTGTACCAGCCTGGGGGACACAGGAAGAAACCGGGGAGGTTCAGCTGGAGAGGCTTAAACAAACCCCATCCCCAGGAACCCTTCTACCCCCCTCCCCCCCACATTGCTCTCATCTTCAGCAGAAAGTTAAAAGTTAATGATTAATAGACTTAATATAGTACATCTCCTATCTAAAATCTAAGCCCTCTCTCCTATAAATAAGTATCTTGCCAGTATCTAATACATGTACTGTTGTTTTTTTTTAAGATTTTATTTTTATTTATTCATGGAAGATACAGAGAGAGAGAGAGGCAGAGACACAGGCAGAGGGAGAAGCAGGCTCCACGCAAGGAGCCCCATGCGGGACTCGACCCAGGTCTCCAGGATCACACCCTGGGCCAAAGGCGGCGCTAAACCGCTGAGCCACCCAGGCTGCCCTACATGTACTGTTTTATTCAATATTACCTAACTTCTCTTCCCCTAACATTTTGGAAGAAGGTAGAAAGAGAGATCTAGGTTTTTTTGTTTTGTTTTGTTTTGTTTTTTTAATTTTTATTTATTTATGATAGTCACACAGAGAGAGAGAGAGGCAGAGACACAGGCAGAGGGAGAAGCAGGCTCCATGCAGGGAGCCCGACGTGGGACTCGATCCCGGGTCTCCAGTATTGCACCCTGGGCCAAAGGCAGGCACCTAACCGCTGCGCCACCCAGGGATCCCGAGATCTAGGTTTAGTTGTTTGTTTTGTATTTTTTATTTGCAAACCAAAACCATATTTCCTGAGGACTCAGTGCTCACGAGGCCCAGAAGTGGGACTGGGTTCTATTTCATTGAGGCCAGGGCAGCCCGGGTGGCTCAGTGGTTTAGTGCCGCCTTCAGCCCAGGCTGTGATCCTGGAGTTCCAGGATCAAGTTCCACATCAGGCTCCCTGCATGGAGCCTACTTTTCCCTCTGCCTATGTCTCTGGCTCTCTCTGTGTGTCTCTCATGAATAAATAAATAAAATCTTTTAAAAAAATAGAATATATTTTGTTGAGGCCAGTACCACTGAGGCAGGAGCCAGCAGAGCCGGGGTCTTGCCACTGTTCTCTCTGTCATAGATTGATCAGCTCAGTCGGTTTCCACATATATCATGAGATGGGTGGTTGTAAATAAGGACTAAAATGATAAGGTCTCAAATCCACAAGATCTATACCCAATCCCTGGGATCAAAGATGGTGTCAAGGACAGTATAAATGTGAAAAAGTGGACTGCAACTGTGTGCGCACACACACTCCACTCTCATCTCAGCCCTGCCCGGGATACTGGCTCAGTAGCTTGCAATGGGACCCAGAAATCTGCTTGTCAAACACACTCCCCTGTAGATATGGATGCAGGAGGACCTCAGGCTGCTCCCAGGAAAATGCTGCGCAGGTAACAAAGGCTACCTGGGTGGTGTAAAAAGTTACTGTGGCGTCAGGTTAAAGAAGGGTTGGATCAATAGGGAAAGGCTCAAACAATAGGATGGGTCCAGACAAGCTTGACCCATGGTTCCTGTGTAGGTTCCCCTGTTGTTTGAATGAGCTAGCTACTTTTAGTGGACTGGATAAATAGAAAGTGATCTTCAGATGTGACAGAAATAACCTAATCCTTTTTTCATCCCACAACCTTTGTCCCGTCATGTCAGCTTTATCTTCCCTACGTAAATCGGCACCCATGAAGCAAATCACATTGTGCTTTAGGTTTGTACAGGGTCTTTCTGGAAGGGCTGAGCATTGCCTTAATTCTGTTAAGGTTTGTTCCACTATCCTTTCCTTCTAAGAAAATCAGGGAGGGTTGCCTTGGAAACACTAAGAGGGAACCAGGAGCTTCACAAATGTATACTCTGTGTTCCAAACAGAGCACTCGTGGGGAGCTCACAGCCCCTGTACCAACCCACTTGTTGGCACATAGAAAATAATGGGAGAGGAAGATGCATTTTAATCTGGACTCCAGAAAGGCTGGAATGGGGGACAAGACAAACAAACAAACTTCTATTTGAACACAGAAAATGTCTAATAGAAGTACACATAGTGACTAAGGCACGTTGGCCACTTACTAGCTGTGCAACTTCGATAGTCAAATTAACCCTTCTGAGTCTCAGTTTTCTCATCTGTAAATTGGGGATGATGATAATATCTACACCACGGGTTTGTTGGGTAGAAATTAGTTAATTCATATAAAGCACTCAAGACAGTGACTGACACATAGTAAAAAGTTATATAGGACATTCTTAAAAATGGTTTTAGCAAGAGAGTGGATTTGAACTTGCCAAGAAGAGATGAGAAGAGAAAATTGTGTGGTAATACATACCAGCGGAAAAGGAAGGGAGGAATGAGGATGAGCCCTATGGGCAGAAAGGGAAGAAAGGGACCTTGGGCTGTCCAGACACTAACTCCACCTTCTCTGAGACTCAGGCTTTTTCAGTGATTGATGTTGGGGACAAAGGGGTGGGGGTGGGCAGGTGAATAGGCAGATGGTGGCTATGCAGGGACAGACAGTAGCACAGAAGCTCCACATGGAAGGGCTGGGGTTTCCCAGCATATGGACAAGGGGTGATGAAGTGAAAAGTCCCTTAGAGTCCTGTAGCTACTGCTGAGCTGTCATGGGGGTGAACTGTGTCCCTCAGAAAGATATGTTGAAGTCCTAAATCCCAGTTTCTGTGAACGTGGCCTTATTTAGAAATTGGGTCTTGCACATGGAATCGAGATGAGATGAGGTCATACTGGATTAGGGAGGGCCATAATCCAATGACTAATATCCTTACGGAAGAGGGAAATTTGGACACAGATCCACAGAAACAGCAGCATGTTAGGACACAGAGAAGGACATGGGGGGAATGCCACGTGACAACAGAGGATGGCACTGGAGCAATGCAGCACCCACCAGAAACTAGTAAGACACAAGGCAGAGTTCCTTCTAAAGCCTAAGGGAGGGCAGCCCCGGTGGTGCAGCAGTTTGGTGCCGCCTGAAGCCTGGGGTGTGATCCTGGAGACCTGGGATCGAGTCCCACATCGGATTCCCTGCATGGAGCCTGCTTCTCCCTCTGCCTGTGTGTGTATGTGTGTGTGTGTGTGTGTGTGTGTGTGTCATGAATAAATAAAATCTTAAAAAAAAAAAAAAAAGAAAAAGAAAAAAGAAAGCCTAAGAGAGGAGCATGGCCCCCAGAACTGTGGGCAAATATATTCCTGTTGTTTCAGGGCCCCAGTTTAGATACTTTATTTTGACAGCCCTCAGAAGTGACTATAAGAGCTAAGTAATGGTGAAATTAGAGACAGATGGACAAGTGCAACCTCTCAAAACTTCAAACACAGCCCAGGGTCTGGGATGAGTTACACTAAATATTAAAAATAAATCTATAGCACCTGGGTGACTCAGTCGGTTAGGTGTCCGACCTCTTTTTTTAAGATTTTATTTATTTATTCATGAGAGACACAGAAAGAGAGAGGCAGAGTCATAGGCAGAGGGAGAAGCAGGCTCCATGCAGGGAGCCTGATGTGGGACTAGATCCCGGGACCCCCAAGATCACGCCCTGAGCCAAAGGCAGACACTCAACTGCTGAGCCACCCAGGTGTCTCAAGTGTCCAACTCTTGCTTTTGGCTCAGGTCATGATCTCAGTGTCACGAGATCAAGCCCCATGTTGGGCTCTGCACTGGGTATGGAGCCTACTTAAGACTCTCTCTCCCTCTGGGCCTCCCCTTCCCCCCACTTAAGTAACTAACTAAATAAATCAATAAATCTATAGATCTAAATATAGGTAATAGATACATTTCCTCGAAAAACTATCATCCGTATCATTAAGTCAGACAAATCGGATAACAGCATAGCACGTAAAACATGACCCCGCTTTACATAATTAAAGCAAGATGTTCACAAGGGTGTGTGCTAAACCGTTAGGAGTGGTTGCCTCTGGCCATCGGCTTTGAGAAGATGACAAAACTTTTTAAATTTCTACTTCTAAGTGTTGCTTATGTTTTGTAGAACTATGCATTCCTTAGGAATACAGATTCATTCTCATCGGAAGGGGAAAAGTTTAAGGCTGGAGAATTCTAATGTATTTTCTCCCACATTCGCACCCAACCATGGCAAACATTAGCTACCAGTGCTGCTGTAGAAGGCCAGTCTGGAAGTGGTGTGAAATTTCTGAATCAGAAACTGGGACAAGGAGATCTTCTCATCAGTTTTCAAGGATTCGTCCCCATTCTTCCAATACAACATCAGATCTTCATCTGTATATGCATCTTTGGGGAGAGGAAAATAAGTTAATTTGACTCCTTGGCTTCTGATGTGGCCGAAGCAACAGGGAAATCCTATACCAGCCTCGGAGTAAACAGGTCTTAACACTGGCAGGCAGTACTCAGCGTCACGGTTACTGAAGTGGCGCAGAGATTGGAGAGGGAACAAGGCAGAGATTTGTCGTTAGGAACACTGATACTTACAGCTTTCCAGCTCCAAAGAGCAGGTCTGGGAGTCCAGGGGAAAGTGGCTGAAGTCCATGTTGCACATGGCAGTCACCGTAATCCTAGGCAACCCAAACAGGCATGTTGGCTTGTGCAGTGAGTTCTTGGCTCATGTGCCTGCCCCGAGTAAGAAGAACACCAACGACCAAGAGCAAATGCTTTCTCACGTCTAATTCAGAAGCTTGGAAACCCTAGTCGCTAAGTTGCAGGACCCTAACTTTCAAGTTCTGTCTTCTGCAGGACATGTCATCAGTGCTCTGCTGGGCCCCAGCTACTGTCAAGAGCTGCACTCTGCTCTGCGCCTGTGAGCAAACTCCCCCCAAGATGCCTGGGAGGTTATGGCCACACCTCCCTACCCCACACCACCCCGCCCACACCTCCCTACCCCACACCGCACCAAGGCTATTAGCATCAAATTCTGGTGAACCCTACAAGCAGGCCAAGAAGATGTGGAATAAGCCTGTGCAATCACTCATTGGCCCAGAAGCCAATCTGGAATAACACTCAATAAACAGTAGGTCTTGTTGCCTTTTTAAATCTTTATTATCAATAAACTAGAATGATAGGCTCTCAGGGGTGGAAGGGACATAGAATGTCATTGACTCTCAACTCACTCAAGTCTAACAAGTCTCCTAACCTGAGCTTGAGATTGCTGATGACTGGGAAGTCACTGGCTACTAGGGTGACCATTTCATCTTCAGAGACTTCTAACAGCTATCAGAAGTCTCATCACATCCATATAGCCCTCAGGCCCAAACACAATGACAAACTCTTCAGGGACAAAGAGACTGACCATATGTATTAGAATGGCATTGGACAAAGAGCCAGTGACCCCATGGACAGTTACCTCATGCTGTATAGCACGTGCCCATCCGGAAACACCCTCAGCATGATGTTATCAGTGGTGGTGTCATGAGTGAATGACCTTTTGGAGTGAACAAAGAAGACGTCGGGGACCCAGATCTTCTTTACCAGCCGACCATCGAAGGTCATGCTCTTGTTGCTCGTGCTGGGAAAGGCCAGCCTCTCATCCTTCCAGTAATGCCGCAGGTACAGGGTCATGGTGAAGTCCTGTGGGAGCCCGAGGTGACACCAAACACAAGTGCTTAGAAAGCTTCCTTTCTGGTGGCTCTATCGGTTAAGCATCCGACTCTTGATTGCAGCTCAGGTCATGATCTCAGGATCGTGAATCGAGCCCCACATCAGGGTCCATGCTGGGCATGGGGGCCTGCTTGGGATTCTCTCTCTCCTTCTCCCTCTGCCCCTCCCACCCAGCTCTTGCCCATGCGTGCTCTCTCTCTCTCTCTTTCTCTCTCTCTCTCAGTCTCCAAAATAAATAAATAGGGACGCCTGGGTGGCTCAGTGGTTGAGCATCTGCCTTCGGCTCAGGGAGTGATCCTGGGGTCCTGGGATCAAGTCCTGCATCAGGCTCCCTGCGGGGAGCTTGCTTCTCCCTCTGACTAGGTCTCTGCCTCTCTCTCTCTCTGTCTCTCAGGAATAAATAAATAAATAAATAAATAAATAAATAAATAAATAAATCTATCTTTAATTTAAAAAGAAATAAAGCTTCCTTTCCTACAATCAACCCATCATTAACCCACATAACGGACACCTCAGGCTCAGCCTCCAGTGACAGGGCTGCAGCACCCGCAGGAGGGTGGCCGCTGCCGCAGGGGTGCTGCTACAATAGGAAAGGGCCTGGCGCATTGTTGCTGTGCATCGTGAGGTGGGAGCCCGGGACGGGGAGCAGCCCATCCTTCAGGCTTTGCGAATGAAACCTACAGGGGTGAGGCAGCCAGCAAGGGGGCCAGCAGGGCAGGATTTCCCAGGAGTCCTGCTCTCTCCCCTAGACTTAGGCACACAGTGCTCCTTCCCTGTTGGCCAAGCATGCAGTTTCAGGTTGGTGGACGCTGGGAGAAACCTGCACGGTCAAGTGTCCTATTTATAAGTTTCTGTCATTGATCTTGGAGAATCTTTGTGGGCAGAATTGTGCCCTGCGTGCCATTGAATCCCCAGGCCCTACCTGAAGGCACACAGTGGGTGCTCAATAAATATTTGCAGGATAGAAAACTGCGGGGTGGGGGTGGGAATGAATGGATGAAGGTATGTGCAGCTGCAGATCCACTATCATTTCAGCCTGAAAGTTCTTTCTGTTAAACCGTGTCTCCTCGCCTGCAGGGCTGCTGCCTTAAACCAAGAGCCTGGCACCCCCGCCGCAGCGGAAGATGCAAGTGCTAAGTTACAAGTGCAGATAAGTCAATAAGGGCCCCAAGCATCCCCCTCGGGAGCGAGGATGGAAAGATGCCTGGTGGCAGTGGTCTCAGACCATAGTGCCCACTTCTGCTTTACCAGCACACCTAGAACTGACTGTCCTGCAGGCTCAGTGGGGAGGGGAGCACCCCCACCCTCCCCCTCTCCATCCCCGCCCCTTCCTCAGTTTGTGCCCTACTGTTTTGGTTTGTGTTTATAAACCTCCTGTTTCTTCTGCCTCAAGGGGCCCTTGCCCCACTCTTGCTCTGGCCCTCCCCACGATGTCTCCTTCTTATCTATCCTTCAGGTCTCAAATGAAACAAGGCGTCTTTAAGAGCCTTCCCTTACTGCCTGATCTTGGTGGACACTGCCAAGGAAGGCGTAGGGAAGCAATGCTCAGGTGGGCATTAGCAAGCAGAGAACTGCAGAATTTCTGTCTGAAAATGACCCCCTCCTGTGCTCCTGCAAGTGTGGTCCATCTCCCCAGTCCCATCACCTGAGGAGTGTGTTCAAAGTGTAAGGTGCCGGGCCTCACTCCCAGAGACTGATCCAGGATGTCTCCAGTGGGGCCCAGGAATCTCCATGTAACCAACTCCCCCAGTTACTTTTACCCATCAGGTTGAGAACCCCTGCTTCAGGTTTCACTGCACCTGAGCCAACTTCCAAGTCCTAGTTTTACCCCCTGTTGCCCTGGCTCTGCCCACCAGGCACAGCCTGCACCCGTGTGGCTACCCCAGCTACAGGCTCTCACAGACCCTTAACCTCAGGACCCCGGTTTGAAGCCCCGCCAAGGGCGCTGCACACCATGTCCACCTCCGAGATGCTGTCCAGGCTCTCCACCTGCACGTCCACGCCCACCGGGATAGCAGGGCCTGCAGAAGAGCAAAGACAGCTGAGGAAGGCACATTCTTATCTACCAGTGGGTCCGCAGCCACACACCCCTCCTGGGGATAGCCTGACCAGAGCAGAGTGAAGCAGGGGTTCCAATTCTATGAGGGCTTTCTGGCTACATCCTGACATGATGAGTGCCTGAGCTTTCTTCCTGAGGGCGGAGATCGTGTCTGACTTATGTGTCTTTCCTGGACCAAGGTGAATGTTTAATCCATGCTTGTGGGATGAATCGATGAGCTGGATTACTTTCTACATCCCAGGGCTGTCACTCTAGGGTAGAGGGACTAATGTTCTAGTGTGTGTGTGTGTGTGTGTGTGTGTGTGTGTGTGCCTGTGTGTGTGTTTTAAAGATTTTATTTATTTATTCATGAGAGAGAGAGAGAGGCAGAGACACAGGCAGAAGGAGAAGCAGGCTCCATGCAGGGAGCCCTATGTGGGACTTGATTCCGGGACCGCAGGATCACACCCTGAGTCGAAGACAGGCACTCAAAACTGCTGAGCCACCCAGGCATCCCATGTTCTAGTGTTTGAATAGGGACCCTAGTTAATTGTCCTCCTATAAAGGGCAGATGAGGCCTAAGAACCTCAGATCCAGGCTTGGGACACCAGCCTGCCCAGGGCCAGATTCATTTGGTCACTCAACCTATACCTATAGAGTACTTAACAGATAACTGGGATCCTGCCCTCTAGAAGCCTCACAGTCTCGTGTGAGATAAGATCTCTCTGCAGATAGATCACAGCCAAAGCCATTTACACATTCAATGCAATCCCTATTGAAATACCATGGACTATTTTTAGTGAGTTGGAACAAATAATCATAAGATTTGTGTGGAATCAGAAAAGACCCCGAATAGCCAGGGGAATATTGAAAAGGAAAACCAGAGCTGGGGACATCACAATGCCAGATTTCAAGTTGTACTATGAAGATGTGATCATCAAGACAGTGTGGTACTGGCACAAAAACAGTCACATAGATCAATGGAACAGAATAGAGAATTCAGAAATGGGCCCTCAACTCTATGGTCAGCTAATATTCGACAAAGCAGGAAAGACTATCCACTGGAAAAAGGACAGTCTCTTCAATAAATGGTGCTGGGAAAATTGGACATCCACATGCAGAAGAATGAAACTAGACCATTCTCTTATACCATACACAAAGATAAACTCAACATGGATGAAAATCTAAATGTGAGACAAGAATCCACCAAAATCCTAGAGGAGAACACAGGCAACACCCTTTTTGAACTTGGCCACAGCAATTTCTTGCAAGATACATCTATGAAGGCAAGGGAAACAAAAGCAAAAATGAATTATTGGGACTTCATCAAGATAAAAAGCTTCTGCACAGCAAAAGAAACAGTCAACAAAACTAAAAGACAACCTACAGAATGGGAGAAGATATTTGCAAATGACATATCAGATAAAGGGCTAGTTTCCAAGATCTATAAAGCACTTATTAAACTCAACACCCAAGAAACAAACAATCCAATCATGAAATGGGCAAAAGACATGAACAGAAATTTCACAGAGGAAGACGTAGACATGGCCAACATGCACATGAGAAAATGCTCCGCATCACTGGCCATCAGGGAAATACAAATCAAAACCACAATGAGATACCACCTCACACCAGCGAGAATGGGGAAAATTAACAAGACAGGAAACAACAAATGTTGGAGAGGATGTGGAGAAAGGGGAACCCTCTTACACTGTTGGTGGGAAAGTGAACTGGTGCAGCCACTCTGGAAAACTGTGTGGAGGTTCCTCAAAGAGTTAACAATAGATCTGCCCTACGACCCAGCAATTGCACTGCTGGGGATTTACCCCAAAGATACAGATGCAATGAAACGCCGGGACACCTGCACCCCGATGTTTCTAGCAGCAATGTCCACAATAGCCAAAGTGTGGAAGGAGCCTCGGTGTCCATCGAAAGATGAATGGATCAAGAAGATGTGGTTTATGTATACAATGGAATATCACTCAGCCATTAGAAATGACAAATACCCACCATTTGCTTCAACGTGGATGGAACTGGAGGGTATTATGCTGAGTGAAGTAAGTCAGTCAGAGAAGGACAAACATTATATGGTCTCATTCATTTGGGAAATATAAAAAATAGTTAAAGGGATTATAGGGGAAAGGAGAGAAAATGAGTGAGAAAAATCAGAGAGGGTAACAAAACATGAGAGACACCTAACTGGGAAACGAACAAGGGGTAGTAGAAGGGGAGGTGGGTGGGGGTTGGGGTGACTGGGTGATGGGCACTGAGGGGGGCACTTGACGAGATGAGCACTGGGTGTTATACTATATGTTGGCAAATAAAACTCCAATAAAAAATATACAAAAAAAAAATAAAAAAAGATCACAGCCAAAGACAATACTACACAAGATTTTTAAATCCTTTCAGGACATGTCAGAAGAAAAGTAGAAGAGTACATAGCACAGGATTTTGACACTCAATTCCATCTGGCTCATGGCAAAATTTCCAAAACCAGGTTTAGCTGTGGATTTATCTGTGGCTATTGTTCTATTTCTTGGGCTGGTTGATGGTTACATTCACTTTGTGATAACTTTTTTTTTTTTTTTTAAGATTTTATTTATTTATTCATGATAGTCACACAGAGAGAGACAGAGAGGCAGAGACACAGGCAGAGGGAGAAGCAGGCTCCATGCACCGGGAGCCCGACGTGGGACTCGATCCCGGGTCTCCAGGATCGCGCCCCGGGCCAAAGGCAGGCGCCAAACCGCTGCGCCACCCAGGGATCCCCACTTTGTGATAACTTAACGGGCTGTCCGCTCACAATTTGTGTACTTTCTATATGTTATACTTCCATACAATATTTTTTAGATTTTAATATATATTTTAAATTTATTTAGTCATCAGAGACAGACAGAGAGAGAGAGAGAGAGAGAAGCAGAAACATAGGCAGAGGGAGAGGCTAGCTCCCCGAGGGGAGCTCGATGAGGGACTCGATCCCGGATTCCGGGATCACGCCCTGAGTCAGAGGCAGATGCTCAACCACTGAGCCACCCAGGCGTCCCTAGGTTTTTAAATCTAAAATGGGGAAAATGAAAACCAAAAATGTGTTTGTCAAGCATATTAACAAATGCTATTATACTCACAGACAAAAAAAAAAAAGTATATATATATATATATCTCTGAGAGTCAAGTGGGAGCTGAGCTAGGTTTCCTGGGGAGAGGGTATTGTCTAGAGGCCAGCCCTGGGGCTCCTGGAACCTCTGAGTGCAGGGAGTACAGGACCAGGGCATGCTGACCCACTGTGGTCTAAGCAAGAAGAACCTTAGAGTGGCCAAGGGAGCCTGGGTCTTAGTGGTGAGAAGTTCTGGAAGGCACCAAGACTTTGGTCATGGGCAGGGAAAGAGGATCAGAGACACTGACATGGAGTGGGAACCAGAAGTCTCAATCCTCAGTTCCAGCCCAAACTGGGGAGCAAGGGTTCCTCATGGAGGTGGCCCACGGCATTGGATGGACTCACCAACTTACCCCCAAAACTCCCCTGTACACCTGCTACTATAATACAATCTCACCATTAAAGATTCATTTTTTGACTGAGCCCAATAGAATGGAAGCATTTTATTTATTACTAGTGGGAGGTAATGGATATTTTCTGTGTTCTTAACTCAGCAAATGAGTACAATGCTTTACTTTTTAGTTTTAGTTTTTCCCTCTGAAATAAATCAGAGTGTAAGCTGATCTTTTTATTTTCCCATAGTTTTTAATTGACGGCTTAGCTTAGGTCAGGGCCCACGGGAAGTCCCTGCTCTGACAGCTGTGTTCATTCCTTATCCCAGGCTTCAGGGGTGCTTTGAAAGCGCCAGAAGTGGAATGTTCAGTGTGGGAGGAGGCCCCCTCCTGAGGGCTGACTGGGCTGCCTTTCTTCCCCAGGGAGCTTGCATCACGAGGGGGTTCTGCAGGCAGCCTGGCCAGGGTCCTCTCCTGGCCCCCGCTCCCCTGCACAGGGCTACATGCTCCCAGCATAACCATCAGGGAGGTGGGGCTGAGTTTCCTCATCCTCTGGCCCCTAAGCCAGAGATATTAAAATGGTTCAGCGTCTAGGCTGTTAACTGGGGTAGCCCTGCCTCTCATGGAGGTGTGCTGTACTTGCTCCCTCACTTTCTTTCTCTAAAGTGCCACGCTATCTGCTACACCCAGTTCTTCCAGGAGCCAAATGGAAGAAACAATATAGCCATCAACCTCTTTGGACCTCCCTCCTAGTGGCCCGGTTTTCAGATAATGGGCCCAGTGTTTGAATAGGAGCTGGTTTTGGCAAAGGACACATTCAAGATAAAGCATATCAGCTTGCTTGGAATCTGGAACGGTGTCTCTCTGTTCTCAGGGCCTGCCCTGCTCTCCACAGCTCCAGCTGCCCTTCACAGAGAAATTTGATAATACCTGTAAGGGTGGCGTCAGTGCTCTGGAAGGTAGTGCTCACGTGGGAGTGCAGGTCAAGTTCTCAGGAGATCTGGATTGTTGGAGGTAAACAGTCTGGGTGTTCAGGAGGCTCTAAAGCTGAATTCCAGGGGACTCACCTCAAGTTTGAACAGAAGCAACACCCTGTTCTCCTTAGTCTGAGTGCAATGGAGTTGATCTCTGTCCTTGACCTGCCCACTGCCCAGGGCGAATGCTTCCAGGCTCTCCTGAACTCTATTTTGTGGCCCTTCTTGACCTGATTTTGGGAGAAAGTCTTCCAAAGTACTGGTCTTTCTCCTCCTTCCTTGAACAATTTTATGTTTTGAGTGGGACTGGGTTCCATAGGGTGTTAGAAAGAAAACGGTCTCATTAAACTAAGTAGGCATTCCTGCCTTGGCCTCGTCACACTGCTGTGGTTTTCCTGCTTTGAGAGAGGGATCTGGTAAACCAATTAGAAATCACTGGTGGAATTTCAGGCAGTATAGCCAATGAGGTGACAAAGTCAAGGCAGGATATGGAGATACATGTGTAGCCAAGGATTTTCTTGGTTCCTAGCCTTTCTATCATTATTTGTCCTCACATGGTCCTAAAAAGCACACATGAGGAATTTATCCATTTTTGAAGTTGAGATGTCCCACTTCTTCCTCACTGACTCCAAGAATGAAAGTGAGACAGAATTTTCAGAGAAACTAAAACAGAGAATTGGACATGTGTCCTGCCCTAAATGAAGATATTTCTCAAGTTGAAGGAATGTGATCCCAGAGGGAAAGCTGGAGATGCAAGAATGAAGAGAGAAAACAAAAATGGAAAATGTACACATAATTGTAAGTAAACATTGGCTATATAAAACAATATTAATAATATACTGGGGAGATGAGAAAACGAAACAGAAATCCAAGCAAAAATAGCATTTGAATGAGGAGGGATATAAATAAAGTGAAAGTGTTGTGAGGTCTTCACACTGTCTGGGAGAGAAATAAAAGTAGCTAATTAACATACTAGTCTGATAAGCCAAGAGTTCATGTTGTTTTCTGGGGAGCCACTGAAAAATAGCAAGAGTACATATGTTCAAAACTAAAATAGGAAACCCTAAATAAGAATAACCAAAAGTAGCCAATCCATAAGAAAACAAGTAAGGAAAGAGAAAAAGAAAGAACATAGAATTGGTTAGACAACAAAAAAGAAATAGTAAGTAGGATGACAGATTTATTTATTTATTTATTTATTTATTTATTTATTTATTTATTTATATGACAGATTTAAAACCACATTTGGATCTACTTCTCCTGGGAGAATTTGCTAACTCAGGAAGGCAACTGAGAAGCTGAAGGATGCTTTTGATTGTTTTGGGAAGCCTCAGGTCTTGGATTAGACACCAGGGCCCACCAAGTGGTCTAGCTCCAGCTTAGGATCCCTAAGAGCATATCCTAGCAGTGAAGGTACCATGTGCAGCTCAGCTTCAAACCAGGTCAGTCCCTACAAGTGGGTTAAAGTTATCTGGAGTGGTAGTGGCCTCAGGCAGCCCCAGGTATTAGTGCTACCAGGTGCCTGGTAGAAATAAATGGAAACAAACAGAAATCCTCTCTGGGGGAAGATAACACCATCCGAGGTCTCCATTTATTTCTATTAAAAATATTGTAAATATAATATATAGTTCATAATAAAAAAATAGCCAGGCACACAAGAAAGTAAGACATACAATAACCATCAGAAAAAATAGAAAATAGGAACAAGGGGCTTTCGATATTGAAATAGCATAAACTTTAAAATATCTTTGTGTACTAAGTGCAAAGAGATTAAAAAATTAAGATTGAGAATTTCTGCATAAAACTCTAAACTATAAAAACAGAATCGGGCCCCTGGGTAGCACAGTCAGTTAAGTGGCCAACTCTTGGTTTCTGCTCATGTCATGCACTCAGGGTTATGAGATCAAGCTCCACATGAGACTGATGCTCAGTGCAGAGTCTGCTTAGGTTTCTCTCTCTCTCTCCCTCAGTCCCTACCCCTCCAACTCTCTCTCTCTTCCTCTCAAATAAATAAAAAATAAATCCTAAAAATAGAATCAATCAATATAATTTTCCACATTAACAGAAAAGCCTTTACTAAAATCAGTGTCCATTTATGATTTTTTTAAAGCACACAAGAATATAAGGGAACTTCCTTAATTTGAAAAATGATAGCTACCAAAAAATAGCTACAGTAAATACCATATTTGTTTATTTTTAAGGATTTTATTTATTTATTTATTTATTTATTTATTTATTTATTTATTTATTTATTTGAGAGAGAGCATGAGTGGGGGTGGGAAGCAGAGCAAGAGAGACAAGCAGACTCTGCGCTGAGTGCAGAGTCCAACACAGGGCTCAGTCTCGCTACCATGAGATCATGACCTGAGCCAAAATCAAGAGTTGGACGCCTAACCAACTGAGCCACCCAGGTGCCCAAGTAAATACCATATTTAATGGTAAAGTGCTGAAAGATTTCCTTTAATATTAAGAATGCCTGTAAATGTCACTTCTATTCAATATTGTTTTGAAAGGACTAGATAGTACAATAAGGAAAGAAATGAGAAAAACTTATGACAACTGGAAAAAAGAAACAAAATTACTATTATTTGTATAAGATTGGGTATATAATTTTTTAATTTGCAGATAAACTATTAGAATTAATTAGGGATTTTAATAAAGATGTTGAATACAGAGTCAGGATACAAAAGTCAAAGTTACAAAAGGAAATTTTTTCCAAAATGCCTTTAATGATAGCATCAAAAATACCTAGGAGAGGCACCTGGGTGACTCAGTTGGTTAAGCATCTGCCTTTGGTTCAGGTCATGATCCCAGGGTCTTGGATGGAGCCCCACATTGAGCTCCCCACTCAGCAAGGCGGGGGTCTGCTTCTCCCTCTTCCCCTGCCCCTTCCCCAGCTTGTCCATGTTCTCTTTCTCTCTCACTCTCTCTCTCCCAAATAAATAAATAAAATCTTTAAAAAAAAACCCTATGAATAAGTACCTAAAATAAATCTAACAAAATATATGGATGTTCTCTATGAAGTAAACTATGAAATATTATTGAAAGAAATTAAAGAGCTAAATAAATTGGAAAATAAATCATGTTCCTGTATTGGAAGTTTCAACATTATGAAGATATTAATGATCCCATATTGATAGATAGACTCAATGCAATTCTAATCAAGATCTCATTAAGTTTTCTTATGGAACTTGAAAAAATGATTATCAGGAAATTCAAAGCAGTGCATTTTGAAGAAAAACAGTGTGAGGAGATGTGCTATACCAGATATCAAGATTTATTATAGAACTACAGTAAACAAGAAGTGAAGGACTAGCATAAAAATGAACAAACTGACAAATGGAACAGAGTAGAAAGTAACAGAAACAGACACACACACTTAAGGACATTGACTTATTATAAAGATATCACTATAGATCATTGGAGAAGGAATAGTATCGTTAATAACCAATGTTGGGACAATTGGTGATACATATGCAAATCACACAATATGCAAAGTAACTCCAAGTGGATTATAGATCCAAATGTGAAAAGTAAAACAATATGCTCCAGATGTTAATAGAGGGGAAGGCATTCTTACCTCAGGGGAGCAATATCAGGACACAAAAAATACTAACCATAAGAAAAGATCAGATCAGATCAATAGATTTACATTGAAATTGAGATTACCTAGCAAAACAAATATTTGGTGTTAGAAGTCAGGATAATGGGACAGCTGGGTGGCTCAGTTGTTGAGTGTCTGCCTTTGGCCCAGGGTCCTGGGATGGTATCTCACATAAGACTCCTTGCTCAGTAGAGAGTCTGCTTCTCCCTCTCCCTCTGTGCCTCCTCCCTGCTTCCTGCTCATTCTCTCTCTCTCAAATAAATAAATAAAATCTTAAAAAAAAGAAAAGAAAAGAAGAAGTCAGGAAAATGGTTGCCCATGATGGAAGGATAATGACAGGGAGAGGAGACTTCTGGAAATACTTGATCTAGGTGCTCCTTGATGAAAGTGTTCAATTTGTAATAATTTACTAAGCTGTACACTTATGATTTGTGTATATTTTCTGTATACATGTTACCATTCAATAAAAAATTTTTCATTGAGGGGCACCTGGGTGGCTCAGTCGGTGAAGCGTCTACCTTCAGTTCAGGTCATGATCTCAGCCCCTGAGTTGGGATCGAGCTCCTGAGTTGGGCTTCCCTGATCAACAGGGAGTCTGCTTCTCCCTTTCCCCCTGCCACTCTCCCTGCTTATGCTCTCTCTCTCTCTGTCAAATAAATAAATAAAATCTTAAAAACATATTTCCATTGAAGAAATCAAGAACTCATATTTATCAAAAAACACCACTGGCAAAGAGCTCATATGCCGAATATATAAATAATTCCCAGAGTCCCATTAAAAAAAAGTCAAAAAAAAAAAAAAAAAAAGAAAAGAAAAAAAGAAAAAGTCAGACAACCCAATACAAAAACAGGCATGAGACTTGAATAAGCATTTCAAAAAAGAGGAAATAAATAATAGTCATATAAAATAGACATAACTCCATTTGAAACACAGCAAGCTATAATTACTCTATCTAGTCAAATTGACCAGAGTCTCAGCTTAAACCCTGCTTTTCTTCTAGGAGGATTCCCCCAACTGCCTAATTGAGGTTGTCGAAACCCAGGGTCCTGTTCTTTTCCTACCAGAACACTCATCTACTCCCCACCCCCGCAAGCACTGGGGAGGAGGGTTGTCTTTCTACTTTGTCAGCCTCCAAAATCTGCACTCTAGAAAGCTTCTGAGACACCCGCACCCCCACACATTAGAGTTGGGTGGGGCAGTTAGCATATCAATAGACAACAAGACCTAAGGTTCCCCCCGGAAGCGTGGAAGAAGAGCAAGGGGTGGGGGGATGTTGCAGGCCCTCTGGTCCCACAGGGTGGAGAAGATAGTGGTCATTTACCAACTCCGGTTAAGGAAGCAGGTCCCACTCCCATCTTCTCGAACCAGCTTATCAGTGGGTTGAGGAACCACTGCTGCAGGAATGATTAAGATCAGGAAGTGGAAGATAAGCCCAAGAAAGCCACCTTGCCCTCAGGAGCGCCAGAAGACAGAACAGGCTCCAGGGCAGGATAGAGGGCCATTTCTTTGTCCCTCTGGTCCCCCACCTGGCCTTGCATTCCCTCCTTTGCTTTCTCTAGGTACTCTTCATGCCACATCCCAGCAGCCCTGAACTGCTTGGCTCCTGTGTTTTGTCATTCTCTACAAATGTCCTCACGTGGAGATCATCTGTGCAAGGCAGGCAGGGGTAGTTATCCTGAGCTTCAGGGAGCCCCTAGGGACAGGTGGGGCGGAGGGGGGGGCATGACAGAGAGATTATCATTATTCTGAGAAGTAGATTTTCAAAGGACTCAATGCTTCAACAAAGTAAAAAAACAAACCCATTGTATTAGATAGCCAGGAGCTGAGTTTTGGCTCCAACATTTACTAGCAGTGTGACCTTGGGCAAACATAATTTCTCTGTGCCTCAATTTCCTTATCTGTAAAGTAGGTATAGTATATACCAACCTCATATAGTTGTCATGAGGATTGAATGTGTTAATCCCTGCAAAGCCCATGGAAGGGTTTGGCATATAAGATGTTCTATAAATGGTTATATTATCACTGCCATTGTTACTGTGGCCTGGCTCATTTACCTAGAAGGTAGAGCCCCAAACTCATTCATTGTTATTTCCCTCAGAACTCACAGAACGGAGAGCCTGGCCCAAAGTGGGCTTAATACACATTGGAGGGGGCAGACCCGGTGGCTCAGCGGTTTAGCCCCGCCTTCAGTCCAGGGCCTGATCCTGGAGACCCCAGATGGAGTCCCAGGTCAGGCTCCCTGCATGGAGCCTGCTTCTCCCTCTACCTGTGTCTCTGCCTATCTCTCTCTCTATGTCTCTCATGAATAAATAAATAAAATCTTAAAACACACACACACACACACACACACATTGGAGGCAGGAATGATGGCCATCCTCTTAGTCCTGGTGTCATCACTGAGGTGCCACAGACCCAGTTCCCCAGGGAAATCACAGGGACCCTGGTGTCCCGCCCACCACACCAGCATAACCGCCCATTGTGCCTGGACTCCGCAGGCCCAAACTCACCCAGCCCCAGCCTTGGGTGAAGCGCAGCTTCACTCACCTCCAGCAGTGCGAGCAGAAATAAAATTCTCCAGACTGCCCCGCAATAGAATGGGGAAGCCCAACAACAGAGAAATCACTGTGGGCCACCCTTGAAGAAGGGCTGGCAATTATAAGCAGTGTATGCTCTCAGCTACGATGGAGTTACAACTTGTCACAGTGAAGGGAAAGAACCCTCCAGGGTTTGTCGAAAGAAATGCTGTGGTCAGTGAATGAATCAGACTCATCTGGCAGTATCTTTTTAGAAAATAAAAATTTAAGTTCCAGTAAAGCTAACATATAGCATTATATTAGTTTCAGGTGCACCATATAGTGATGCAACACTTCTGTACATTCCTGCATGCTCCTCCTGGTAAGTGCACTCTTCAATCCCCTCCACCTATTGTACCCATTCCCCCCACCTACCTCTCCTCTGGTGACCATCAGCTTATTCTCTATCATTAAAAGTCCTTTTGGTTTATCTCTTTTTTCCCTTTCTTTATTTGGTTTTTTAAATTCCCCATATGAGTAAAATAACATGGTATTTGTCTTTCTCTGATTTATTTTGCAGCATTATACTACCTAGATCCATCCATGTTGTTGCAAATGGCAAGATTTCATTCTTTTTACGGCTCAGTAATATTCCATTCCATCTTTATCCATTCATCTATTGATGGACATTTGGGCTGCTTTCATTATTTGGCTATTGTAAGTAATGCTGCAATAAACATAGGGGTGCATATATCTTCTTGAACTAGTGTTTTCTTTCTTGGGGGTAAATAGTACTAGTGGAATTACTGGATCATGTGAGAATTCTATTTTTAATTTTTTGAAGAATCTCTATAGTGTTTTCCACAGTTTGCACTCCCACCAACAGTGCAAGAGGGTTCCTTTTTCCCCCACATCCTCAGCAACACTTGCTGTTTCTTGTGTTGTTGATTTTAGCCATTCTGACAGGTGTGACAGGACACGCATTGTAGTTTTGATTTACATTTTCCTGATGATGGGTGATGTTGAGCATTTTTTCGTGTATTCGTTGGCCATCTGGATGTCTTCTTTGTAGAAATATCTGTTCATCTCTTCCGTCATCTGGCCGTATCTTTTCAAAGTCTTTCCAAAGCCTCTTTTTATAATGAAATGTTCTTGGGCTTGTAGTAAAATTAATTGAAACAAAAAACAAGGCCTTAATAATGATTCTTTATTATTCTCCTTACTTTGATATTTTAGGTGTCACAGTCTTTCATAGATCAGCATAGCAGCAGCTTACTCTGCGTAAGACTCTCCACGTATGCTCTCCATCAGTGCTTCCTGATGTTACCATGCCACACTGACTGCCTGCTTCATTCATTCAAATCTGCGCTGCCCATGTCCATCAGGCCAGGCCCTCAGGGGTGCAGTTGGGAGCATGGAGATCAAGAAGACAGTTTCTTTCTCCAGGGGGGACTGGAAAAACGCACTAAGGGGGACAATGAGCTCTGTTTCAGGGCACATCACAAATGTAATAATAGAAGCATCAAGGAGAGGGGCACCTTGCTGGCTTGGTCAGTTAAGTATCTGCCTTGGGCTCAGGTCATGATCCTGGGGTCCTCGGATCGAACCCCACATCAGGCTCCCTGCTCAGCAGAGAGCCTGCTTCTCCTTCTCCCTCTCCCTCTGCCCCTCCCTGTGCTCACTCTCTTTCCCTCTCCCTCTCAAATAAATAAATAAAATGTAAAAAAGAAAGAGGAGTACCTAGGAGATACTGCAGGAAGCCAGAGGAAAGCTCAATTAATTCTAACCAAAGTCACTGTAGAAAATTTTATAGAAGAGACAACTTTTGATTAATTCTGACAGTGGACACTGGAGAAAGTGTCCCCATAGGGACAGTGTTTGGGCTGGGCTTTGAAGCATTGGTTACTTCTCACAAGTAATGAAGGGACGAAAGGCATTTCAGATTGTATGAACAGTGTCAGGAAGCACAGCGGAGCAAGGTGGATCATTAACCCACACTTCTCAGATGTGAAAAAATAGGCAGCTTCTTTGATCTTTCTTGCAAAAGATCATACCTCAAGGTGTGAGAATTTTGCAGTTACCAATTAATAGCAGCTCAGTCTAGTCTGGTTTTAAAAGTGTTTTAGATTTCCCCTCACCTTGGGTGACCTTGCAGCATAGAGGAGAAAGGGGCCCTTGTATCCACACTGGCTGGCTTCTGTCATGAAGTACTTGGTCTGGACCGACCCCTGGACTGGCATCTGCTGAGCTGCAATAAACTCCATGGGTCTTTTGGCAAATCCATGAACCCTCCTTTTGCCTCCAGTAGCAAAACCCTCCCACCCAGTGGGTCTCTGTGTCCAGACCTGAAGCCTGTGCTGGTCTGCTGGTCACTTCAGCATGCTATATCTGCTAAGGCAAGAAACACAGACTAAACCAGACACACACACACACACACACACACACACACACACACACACCCTCTCCCATGCTATGCCAAGGCTGTGAGCCACCAACCTTCCTTCTCTACCACATCCACAAAACATTCTTGGGTTCCCTCAGAAAGACAGACTGGCATTCAAATAATGAAAACACTCTCCATTGTACTGTTCCAAAGAGGGACCAGGTTACTTCACAGAACGTCATATGCTGCAGGATTCCATTGATATGAAACTCAAGAATGAGCAAAACTAATTAGAGAGAGGAAGACAAATCATGAGAGACTCCTAACTCTGGGAAACAAACAAAAGATTGCAGAAGAGGAGGAGGGTGGGGGGATAGGGTAACTGGGTGATGGGCACTAAAGAGGGCATGTGATGAGATGAGCACTGGGTGTTCTACTGTATGTTGGCAAATTGAATTAAAGGAAGAAAAAGAGAGAAAGAAAGAAAAGGAAGGAAGGAAGGAAGGAAGGAAGGAAGGAAGGAAGGAAGGAAGGAAGGGGAAGGGAAGGGAAGGGAAGGGAAGGGAAGGGAAGGGAAGGGAAGGGAAGGGAAGGGAAGGGAAGGCAAGGCAAGGCAAGGCAAGGCAAGGCAAGGCGAGGGAAGGTGAGGGAAGGGAAGGGAAGGCAAGGGAAGGCAAGGGAAGGGAAGGGAAAGCGAGGGAAGGCGAAGCAAAATTAATTTGTGATGATAGAGGTCAGCATAATGGCGACCCTTGGGAGGCACTAACCGGGAGGGGAGATGAGGAAGCCTTTTGAGGAGCTGGAAACGTTCTAGATCTTGATCTCGGTAGTGTTTTCAAGGATAAGTGTTTACATATGTAAAAAATCAAGCTATACACTTAAGGTTTATGAACTTCACCTTACATACCTTTGTGGTAGACAGAATAATGCCCCCACCCCAAGGATGCTTATATCCTGATCTGAAGAACCTGTGAATATGTTAGGCACCATGGCCAAGAGGAATTAAGATAGCAGATAGAACTAAGGATGCTGGGCAGCCCGGGTGGCTCATCGGTTTAGCGCCACCTTCAGCCCCGGGCGTGATCCTGGAGACCTGGGATGGAGTCCCACCTCGGGCTCCCTGCATGGAGCCTGCTTCTCCATCTGCCTGTGTCTCTGACTCTCTCCCTCTCTGTGTGTGTGTCTCTCATGAATAAATAAATAAAATCTCTAAAAAAAAAAAAAAGAACTAAGGATGCTAAGCAGCTGACCTGAAGATAGGAAGCACAGCCTTGATTATCCAGGTGGACCCAATGTAATCACAAGGCCCTTCAATGTGAAAGAAAGAAGAGTTCAGAGTGATGCAGGGTTAGGAGAGCTTAATCAGCTGCTGCTGGCTTTAAAGACAGAGGGCGGGGGGAAGCTGGGAATTCAAGAATCTGGGCAGCCTCCAGAAGCCAGGAAGGGCGAGAAAGCAGACTGTCAGGAGCCTCCAGAAAGGAGCACAACCCCGGTGACCCCTTAAGTCACCAGGGAGACCCGTTTCAGACTTCGGAACGACAGAGCCATAAGGTAATAGACCTGTGCTGTTTTAAGTCTCTAAATCTGTGGTGATTTGTTAAAGACCTCCAGAACCCTAACACGGTGCTTACTTCAAGAAAATATTGTTTTAAGGCCCAAGAGAGAGCGTCCTGGATGGGCAGGGGAGAACCCGGGTGCAGACCGTGTCCATGGGCTGCCTCAGTGAGCACCCTGTGCACCCTGTGCACCCTGTGCACCGCTGACTCCCCGAGGATCAGCCTCGACCGCCTTGCTCTATTTCACTGACTCTGTGCTGAACTGTTCTGGGGAAACCGCTCACATATCCATCACTGGGAAAGGTAGAAGGGGACGCTGGGTGGGCACAGACCCCAAGGAAGGAGGGGCCTGCTGTGAACTGAATGCTTGTCTCTCCCCCCACCCCCACCCCAAATTCATACACTGAAGCCTAGTTGCCATATGTGTGGTGTTAGCAGGTCAGGGCCTTCGGGAGGCGAGCTGTTCATGAGGGTGGAACCTCCACAGATAGGACTTGTAAGAAGAGACACTTATGAGGACACAGCGAGACGGTGGCCATCCGCACACCAGGAAGAGGACTCTCCCCAGGAACCACATGGATGATCTCAGACTTCCAGCCTCTAGAATGGAGGCTCTTTATAACCTGCTCAGTCTATGGTATTTTGCTAAAGAAGGATTTTTGGTGTTAGGACTTTAGGACCTAAGCTAGACTAGACCGGGGTGGGGGTGGGGGGGCTACCTTCCTTAGCAGCAACAGCCTCAACAGGCACATGTTAGCAACAGGATTCTGGAGTCTTACGCCAGGGCTCCTGAGCCGGAGGCTCTGGGGTGGGGCCCAGGAGTCTGGGTTTTCATAAGCACTATGGTGTGCTGATCCACACTCAAGTTTGAGAACCTCTGGATGGCTGACCTCTAAGGAGACGTCCGAACCAAAATGAGATTGTACAATTTCTCATGCCCTCATGGCCACTTGCCTCTTGCTGCCAAACTCTTCCACTACCACAGCTCCCCCAGCTGTCTCCACCTCCTACCTGTCCCCTCCTGACACTGCTGAGCTGCTGAGTAGAGGAGTCTTCTGGGGGCTCCGGTTTCCTTGTTGAAACCCCTCCCTCTGTGGTCTCTGTGACAAAGCTCTTCCCCGCAGACACCCAGCCCCTCCCACAACCAACTCTCCCCTGAAAGGCCACACTGACCCTCATCACCATCCTGGTCCCCATCTCTGACCCAAACTCCAATAGCCTGATTGTTGGTTAAAGATTAAAAGAGGCCTCCACTGGATATCTAACAATTTCTTAAATTGAACATCCCAAGACTGGCTCATTAGTGGGGCCCAGCAACCTGTCCTTTTGGAGCATGGTGACCCTGTTGTTCACCTGGGCTCTCAGGTGGGGTCAAGTGAGGCCCCTACAGAGAAAATTCTAATAGAATTTAAGGTTGTCAATTAATTCAAATTTATTTTTATTTTTATTTTTTTAGATTTTATTTATTTATTCATGAGAGACAGAGAGAGAGAGAGAGAGGGAGAGAGAGAGAGAGAGAGGCAGAGACACAGGCAGAGGGAGAAGCAGGCTCCATGCAGGGAGCCCGATGTGAGACTCTTGATCCCAGGTCCCAGGTCTCCAGGATCACACCCTGGGCTGAAGGTGGCACTAAACAGCTGAGCCACTCAGGATGCCCCAATTAATCCAAATTTAAATGAAATGCTAAGAAAGAAGGTGAGAATATGTGTGGTGGAAGGGGGTGAGGCAGGGGAAAGGGGGGGCAGATCTGAGTGACAGTTTGATGGATGAATTGATTCAAGCTGGTTGGTTTGGAAGGGGACAAGGACAAGGGCTGGATGAGGGCTCCAGCCTGAGTCGTCTGACAAAGAACTAACAGAAAACTAGCAGGTTCCTAGGTGAAGGTTGGAAGCATTGGGGTTTGCGGTTATCTCATGAGCCAGTGCTGCCTGCTTTCTCTCCTGAATTCAGTCCTTTTGCTGTGTGAATTTAGCACAGAAAGGGTGTTCTCCTGGGTTCCAGAAGCTGATGTGGGGAAGGTCCTATGGCCTAGCCAGTGCCCCAACCTGCCCCTGGTCACAGGCTGGGTTCAGTCCCCAGGGGTTTTCAGAGTCCCTCAGTCTCAACCCATCCAGTGCTCACCTCCAGGCCCACTGTCCTCCCTGCCCGGTGCTGGGGAGCTGACCTCTATGGACAGCAACAACATTGGCAGGCCCGCCTACAGGTAAGAGTACAACCAGAGACCTCTATGCCATATGCTTGAATATCTGAAGGTTATAAACCAATCCAAGGTACTGCAACATGATATATAGCCTAACTTACCTCTTTGACAAATATATCTTCACAACAACCCCGAAGGCCAAGTCCAACTTCAGAACCCTTAGACTGCTCAGAGTTCCAGGCTGGCCCATGGCAAGGCAGGGAGAGTAGGCCCCAGGCCCTAAGCCACCTTCCTTTTCCTACCCACAGCAGCACTCTCCGTGTAGAAGAGCCTCTTACGCATGCACGTGGACACCCCCCACCCACACCCCATAAGTCTATCCCACCCCCTTCCAAGAGCTATGCCTCAGCCACCTTTCAGAAAGAGGGGTGTACACACGGATGGTACAGTCCCCCTTGGGGGCTTGCCTAGGGAAGAGGCCTGTGCAGGCCCTGGAAACAGGCTCAAGGTAGTGTGGACAGGTGAGTCCAAGTCCCTGTGCTCAGATGTGGCCAGGAGGGAGACCCCGGGTGGGTATAGCCTGGTGGCCCCACAGAGCATAGCCTGAGGCAGATGTGTGTCAGAGCAGGGCCACAGCAGGGTCCCGCTGCCTGGGCTGAGGACTGCTGACGACCACAGGTCCCTGCCTCCCGCCTTCGGGCTGGGTGCATCCACTGAAGGTGCCAGTGGGCATCAGAAGGCAGGAGGAGAATGAGAGGAATAGCTTCTCTCCCAGAGGCCACAGCTCTAGATTTTTCCTAGATTCAGGTAACTGCTGCCCCCTCTTACCCTTCAGGCCTCAGCCTGGTGATGGCTCCACACTCCCAACACGTTGGGCTCTCTCTGCCCTCAGCCCCCTGAGCCATCCATCTCTTCCCCCCGCTGTTACTCTGTCTTCTCCCAGTTTCTTTTCCTTGATGCTGCCTCTCAGTGAATGGTCTCCCCCTGCACAGACGCTTAGGTGCCCCCAGTGCCCTGATGGCATCAGAGGCTGTCTCCCTTCTTAGCATCTCTCAGACCCCTCCACTTCTCCCTGTGGCCTTAGCTTAACCTCTCACAGGCTCTGTTCCAGACGAGAAGTGGCCAGCCAGTGACCAGTAACCATTTTAACTGCCCAGCATCCTCCCACAGGCCCACAGTGAGTGTCCTAGAGCACCGTCTTCCCAGAGCTGCCCCTGCCCAGCCAGCCTTCTCTCTCTCTGCCCCACCTCACGCACACACACACGCACACTAGATATAGTCCAGACACATGGAGCTTCTCATATTTCCCTGACACACTTCATCTTTTATCCAAGAGCACCTTCCTCCCTGGTTTGTCCTTTGTCCTTTTTTCTGCCCCTGGGCTCACTCACTAAACATCTTTCCATGGGATCCCCGGGTGGCGCAGCGGTTTGGCGCCTGCCTTTGGCCCAGGGCACGATCCTGGAGACCCGGGATCGAATCCCACATCGGGCTCCCGGTGCATGGAGCCTGCTTCTCCCTCTGCCTGTGTCTCTGCCTCTCTCTCTCTCTCTCTCTCTCTCTGTGACTATCATAAATAAATTTTAAAAAAATTAAAAAAAAATAAACATCTTTCCAGATTCATTGCAAGCATCGCCTCCTGAGGGAAGGCATCTCTGGTCCTCTCTCTGAGCAGAACTGACCGTTTCCTCAGCACCCTCACTCCCTCAGTAGGGACATCCAACGTAGCTTCTGTGGTACTTGGACATTGCTTCTGTGGTACTTGACTGCGCTTCATCATTTCTTTGTTTCTGTTAGCTTCTCGAGAACAATCTATCTTTTCAGGTGAAGTCACTAAATGTAAAGGACTCCAATGGTACATGCTTCCCAGGCAAGGGTGACTCCTTGGTGTTCTTCCTCCCTGGCTTCTCAGGGTAGCAGCCCCCTGGGACCGCATGACCAGACCCTGCTGTGTGTACCCCACGGCTTCCGAACTTTCCTTCCCAGCAGTTCTCACATCTCCTAAAGTGAGGATCTCATTAACACTGGTCTTTCTCACTAGAGTGAACTCTTCCTCACCACTGGGTCCCTGGATACCACAGGCCCTGCTGACACATAATAACAGCTCAAAAAATATGAGGCTTTTTTTAAAAAATAGGCTCCACACCCAACATGGGACTTGGCCTCATGACCCTGAGATCAAGAGTCTCATGCTCTACCAGCGAAACCAGTCAGGTGCCTGCAGCTCAAAATACATGTATTTGTCTTATGAACAGAAGTATTTTGGTTGGAGAACCTGACCTACTTTGTTGCTACCATTCTTCTTGATAAGCCTGACAAAGTCCTTGGATATAATTCAAAAGAATCCATAAGGACACTCCATCCCTCCCATAACAGTTTGATTTCAAACATCAGCGTTGTGCTAGTGGGAATATAAAATGCACAGCTGCTATACAAGAAAGTGTGTAGGGTCTTCCAAAAAGTAAACAGAACTACCATATGATCCACCAATTCCATTTCTGAATATACCCAAATGAATTAAAAAGCAGGGTTTCAAACAGATACTTGTACACCTATGTTCATGGCGGCATTGGTCACAGAGCCAAAAGGTGGAAACCACCCAATACCTACTAACAGATGAATGGATAGGGATCCCTGGGTGGCAGAGTGATTTAGCGCCCGCCTTTGGCCCAGGGCGTGATCCTGGAGACCAGGGATCGAGTCCCACGTCGGGCTCCCTGCTTGGAGCCTGCTTCTCCCTCTGCCTGTGTCTCTGCCTCTCTCTCTCTCTCTCTCTCTCTCTCTCTGTGTCTATCATGAATAAATAAATAAAATCTAAAACAAAACAAAACAAAAAAAACAGAGGAATGGATAAACAAAATGTGACCTATACATTCAATGGAATAGTATTTGGCTTTAAAAAGAAAAGACATTCTGATATATGCTACAACGTGGGCAAACCTTGAGCACATTATGCTAAATGAGATTACCCAGTCACAAAAGTCAGTCAAGAACTGTAGGAGTCCCCTTCCACGAGGTACGAGGTACAGAGACTAGTCAAATTCATAGAGGCAGAAAGTAGAATGGGGTAGAAAGCAGTAGGTGGTTGCCAGGGGCTGGGCAAAGAGGAAAGAATGGAAGTTTTTAATGGGCACAGAGTTTCAGTTTGGGAAGATGAGAAAATTCTGGAGATGGCTGATGGTGTTGGTGGTTGCAGAACAAGGGCACTGACCTGTACACCTAAAAATGATTAAAATGGTACATTTTATGTTCTGTATGGCAATTTTTTAAAAATTGCATTTAAACTCAAATAAACAGCATTGTGACGTACCTCCTGACACGTGGAGGAGCTCCCCGGGTCTCTGGAGCTTCCTCTAACCAGGACACGCTACTGCATCAGGCAGCTGGGAGCTTAGGCAAGGTATTTTTGTTTCAACTGATCCCTGGGATTATTAGGAAGCTGCTAGATTTTTAATCTTTTCTCTTTCCAGACTGAAAAGGTCATCCACAGGGTATCTAACCTTAGATAAATTCTTCTCTATCGACTACTTTTAAGCATCAATCTACAAGGAAGTCCCTCTTAAAGAAAACAGAGGAGACAGGGAAAAGAGATACCCCACAATTATCAACCGATACCCCTGTTCAAGTGACCCGCTTAGCGCACGTGGGTGCTAAGGAGAGGAGGGGGTCGGGATGGGCTGGCATTAGGGCTGGTGGGGCCCAGGCTCTGCTGCTAACCAGGGGCCTGGTACAGGGCTGTCCACCAGCAACGAGTGCCTTCTGCTACTTGCACGGAGTTGTCCATGTGCTGTTCTGTCCCCCAGGAACTGCCTGCCGCCTGGGTGGTGTCCCCCACCCAAGGATGAGGTGCTGGGGAGAATGGGAGCCTCAGGAGCAGGTACTGGGAAAGCTGCTTGGCTCTGTACCCTCTCCAGGTACTCCCCACTCCTGGAATGACCCCATCCCACCCTCCTGGCCTGGACTCTCTGAAGTACAAACCTTCTTATCTACGGGCTGGTGAGAGTGTGGAGCCCTGGCACCTCACCGCGTGCT
This sequence comes from Canis lupus baileyi, assembly GCF_048164855.1. Taxonomy (NCBI): domain Eukaryota; kingdom Metazoa; phylum Chordata; class Mammalia; order Carnivora; family Canidae; genus Canis; species Canis lupus. The sequence goes on along the minus strand of NC_132844.1, from coordinate 24,054,241 downwards.
CCCTTTTCCCCACTGCAGCCCAGTGATGTCTGGACATCCAGGAAAGCCCTGAATAGGATAAAAGGTGCCCAAAGGACCAAACGCCCTGGGCTGGGGGGGGGGGGGTAGTGTAGGGGGAGTGGTTTGGAAAGAGAAACAAACAGCCCCCATCCTGTCCTTTGGGAACTGAGATTTAATATGTAATAGCCTCAGGTCTTATTATACCTGCCAGAGGTGACCCCTCCTTCCCCTGCAGCTTCCCCCAAAGTCAGGGCCTTCCCAGCCTCCCTCAGAGGCTTACGCAGGCAGGGGCAGGGGACCATCCTGACCCTTCAGTCTGTGGGGCCCCCTTGGATGGGGCACAGGAAGGCCAATTTGCTATTAGAATGTGGCTGGAGGAAGGAGCACCCTGACCACCCTGTTGGATGATTCTCCTCAGAGCCAGGTTTTCTGGGAACAGGCAAGGCTTCACCTGCCTCCCCGGAGAGCTAGCTCCAGGTTTCCTGACTCTCTCCTGGAGGAGGGCGCATTTTTATGAGGCTTTCAGTTTTACAGCTTATGTCCCAGGTGAAACCAGTTCTGCTCCTGGCTGTCCTGTAGCCACCTCCTAATCCTCCTGGGTGCCCCCAGCTCTTCCTCTTGATACCCCAGGTAAACTAAGGGTATTGACCAGGTGACTGCAGGCTCCTGCCCGCAGCAACAGACTCTGGTGGAAAGTTACAGCAAGTTCTCCAGGGTATTACCACGCCCATACACACACACCTGCCCCACAAAACTGGACAGTGAGGCAAGGGCCATGGTATGACTTTTGAGGGCCTGGGGCATTTTTGCTTTCATGGGCTCCTTCCTCCACAAAATAAAAAAAAAAAAAAAAAAAAGCATATCTTATAACTGTTTTGGCCTGAGGTAAATATATAATTATATATCTTAAGAACTTTTCTTCTACTTAACATTGCATTTTTTTTCCTTCTGGTTTTAACATATTTTCAGAGGCTTCTGAGAGTATCACTGTGAGCATCTGACTCCGTGCCTACCCTGTCCACTGGATATGTCAGCCCTGCACTGAGGGACAGACAGGTGGAAGGGACAAGAAAGAGCCTCAGCCAGGAGGGAGGGCCTGACCTCAGCAGGCGTGTGACCTCACCTCTCTGGGCCTTCCCCAGATGGGGAAACTAATAGTACCTACCTCACGGAGCGGTTGTGAGCACTAAAATAAGATGTTGTATGTGTCTGCCTTGATTAGAATGGTGCCTGGCACAGAAAAAATCACCCTGAGGGGATCCCTGGGTGGCTCAGCGGTTTAGCACCTGCCTTTGGCCCAGGTCCTGATCCTGGAGTCCCGGGATCGAGTCTCATGTCGGGCTCCTGGTCCATGGAGCCTGCTTCTCCCTCCTCCTGTGTCTCTGCCTCTCTCTCTCTCTCTCTCTCTCTCTCTCTCTCTTTCTCTCTGTGTCTATCATAAATAAATAAAATAAATCTTTAAAAAAATTATAAAAAAAAATCACCCTGAAGTGTTAGCTGTCATTAATACTAATGTGTGTTACTGTCCCAGCCGCTCAGCTGACCCTCTCTGTATCTTACCGGACACTCCAGGGAGAAGCAACGTGGAGCTTCCTGCTGAGAGGATGTCGCATTTAGACCTCCTGGAGCAGATACAGCTATTTTCTTCAAGCTGCTTATTCAGGAAAACTTTGTTTTCATAAAATTCCTCCTCAGCATTACTATGGCGGCCCCGGGGGGTGGAATGTAGGGGGGCGGAGGGGGGACCGGAGCTGCCAGAGAGATGGCAACTTCCTGACCTGAGCCCCGGGTGAGCAGCCTTCCTGGGCAGGAAGTAGAGGCACAGGGCCATAATCTGCCTCCTACTTTTCTCCTGCTCAGCAGGTGTCAGAGCTCAGGGATTGAGGGGGAGGCTTTGAGGCCTTTTAAAATGCAAAGGCCTCTGGGATAAAGGAATGTCTAATCCCTTAACAGTCACACAGAGGAAGGCCTGACAGCTGGGTTTTTCTAAGGGGACCCTGAACCCTTATGTGTCAAGGGCTTTACATACATTATCTCCTTTAATCCGGGCCACCCCTGACCGTAGGGATTACTATCCCCATTTTACAAACCTGCAAACAGAGGTTCAGAGAGGGCCTGGGACTTGCCCGAAGGTCACCCCTACTGCCTCAGGAACCTAAGAGGAGATCTGGAAAGGGAGACAAAGGAAAAGGGAAGCCGGCTTGCCCAGGTCTGCTTTGGCCAGAGCCCACTGGCTGAAATGCACTGGGCCTCAGTTTCCAGAATCTACAAGGGGGACATTGGCCCCACGTCTCACACATTCTGCTGTTCTCACCCCACTCCCTGCCTGGTCAGAACAGATGGCTGGCTCCTTTCCTGGCCTCCCTGTGGCATTTCTCCAGTCCCTGGAAGGGACAGCCACCAGCCTCACCACCCCTCTCTGACTCCAAAGCAGCAAAGCCCCTTTGGGGACAGGTCTCCGAGGGGACTTATAGTAAGTTAAATTGTTGCTGCACTGAAAGGCAGGCGGCCTTCAAAACCCCAAATTCCCAGCTAATCACAGGGTGGCCAAGCAGGGGAGCCATTCTGTGTCCAGCCTCTCCGGGCTGGCTCATATTGTAGGAAAAGCAATATGGCAGCAGCAGGGCAGGTGGACTCTGGCCGTAAACAGCGTAGCCCTCAGCAGCACTCTAGTCAGCACCCTTCTCTGCTCACTTCTCTCCTTGGGAACACGAGTAATTCTGGAAGCCGAATTGGGTTTATCTGACCAGGAGTGGGATAATCAGGGCCCCAAGGGAGGGCTGTGCCTGAGAGAACAGGACTGAGCAACAGCAGCCCATCCCCAAGGACCAGGCCCCACCTCGGCCAAGGCAAGTGCTCAGTCCTACCTCCAAAGGCGGGCCTCATGGAGAAATCGTGGTCCTCCACTCTGAGAAGTGGCTGAGGCTTTCCCTTGCGGATTTTGGTCACATCAAGGTTCTTCTTATATAGGTGACTGCAAAGACAAAGTAAGAGACATTTTCCAATGGCCCACAGAGGCCTTTGGGGAGATTACTCCCTGCAGGATTTACCTGTTAGGCATCTTTTCTCCATCTGCTGAAGGCTACACACTCACACCTCCCCAGGTCCTCACAGGCAGGTCCTAAGGACCAAACCCTTCCAGAGCCTTCCTAAGGTAAGTTATGATCGAATGACAGCAGTTGGGTTGAATGGTGCAGGATTATTTTTTTTTTTAAGATTTTTTTATTTATTCATGAGAGACACATAGAGAGAGAGGCAGAGACACGGGAAGAGGGAGAAGCAGGCTCCATGTAGGGAGCCTGACGTGGGACTTGATCCCGGGTCTCCAGGATCAGGCCCTGGGCCGAAGGCAGATGCTCAACCACTGAGCCACCCAGGTGTCCCGGATTATAATTTTTAAAAATCTTTTATTTATTTATTCATGAGAGACACAGAAAGAGAGGCAGAGACACAGGCAGAGGGAGAAGCAGACTTCCCATGCGGAGCCTGATGCAGGACTTGATCCCAGGACCCTGGGATCACGTCTTGAGCCAGAGGCAGACGCTCAACCACTGAGCCACCAGAGGCAGACGCTCAACCACTGAGCCACCCAGGTGTCCCTAATTTTTTTTTTCTTTTTAAATGTTTCTCTTATGTTACTGCAATATTGATTTTGTAATAAATAAAATTCTGAGACAAATACAGTAGACAAATACAGTTTTAAAATGCCGGTCCTAGTCAGACCTGATGCTCCTTACATCAGCCCAGTTAGGAGCTGTCTACAGAATCCACCCTAGTGCAGAGCCTCAATCCCAAGGAGAACAGACAAGGTACAGCCAAGGGGGATCAACACCCCAGCTGGGGACAGGGTTGCTCTGGCCACTGAGCCAGGTGGTGGAAGGTGGAGCCAGCCACGGACTGCAGACCCTGGTCCACTCTCCTTCCCTAACCCAGATGACAAAGGAGTCCCTCTCTATTCTCTCTCATCCACACTCACTCTTTCTAGATCATCTTTATGTTTTTTTTTCTCACCACAACCCACATAATCCTAAAGCAGTAAAATCCAAAAATATATATATATTTTAAAGATTTTATTTATTTATTCATGAGAGACACAGAGAGAGAGACAGGCAGAGGGAGAAGCAGGCTCCATGCACCGGGAGACCGACGTGGGACTCGATCCCGGGTCTCCAGGATCGCGCCCTGGGCCAAAGACAGGCACCAAACCGCTGTGCCACCCAGGGATCCCGGAAACAAAGAGGTTTTGTGTTGAATGTTGTTCGTTTATATATACACCCCGATTTTACTCTGTATTTTAATCACCCTTCTTTTTTTTTTTTTTCCAGAGAAACAGACCTATTTCCTGTTTAAACTCTGTAAGAGGGAAGTAATATGTTTCCTCTCTTGAGAGCCTGTTCTTTGAGACACCTCTCTGTGCAATCCTCCTTAGCTTTCATTCTCTGTCAGCTCTGCTCAGATGGTGTAATTTGATGGGAGGTCTAAAGTTGTGCTGATCAAAAGAGTAGCCACTGGCTATTTCTGGCTATTTAAGTCAATTAAAATTAAATTTAAATTAATAAAGTCAATAATAAGACAAAATAATATCAATTTTATTTAATTATACAGGCCGTACTAATGTGCTTAATAGCCACATGAGGCTAGTGGCTACTGTATTGGATAGCGCAGATCTATAGCATTTCCACAGTCTCAAAAAGTTTTATTATGCAGTGCTGGTCTAGAGGTTGGTCTGCCCTCCACTCCCCTCCCCATCCAGGTTAAACCCTATAACCTGGGTTTCCCACCTTACAGCACTACCTTTAGAGCCACCTGGAGCTCCAGACCTCCCAACTATTTTCTCCCTCTTCCAGCAAGGGCTTTGGTCCCAACTACTTCTCTTCCTCTTCATTCAACTTCCTCCCATCAACCTTAGGGATGTCCATATGGACAGCCATCCTACACTCTGGTCACATAATTCCTCAATTCCTAGACTCAAAACCATTTGCTAACCACATTTCTGTGGAGAACCTACTCTGTCCAGATTCTGTACAAGTCATGTGGAGGACATGAACTCACTGCCCTCACAGGGCTAAATACCTAGTTGGGGAGATAGACAATAAACAAGCGGACAGATAAATAACATAACTTCAGAAAGTGCCAAGTGCCATATCAATGTAATAAAGCAGGATAAGGAGTAAGAGGGAGATGGATTGGGGTGGAAGGTGGTCAGGAAAGCCACCTGCGACCTAGAGGGGCTGAGGGGCAGAGCAAGTCATAAGAAGATCTGGAAAAAGTACACTCTGAAAGAGGGAATAGCAAGTACAAATGTCCTAGGGTGAGTCTGGCTTGTGTGAGAGCCAGTAAGACAACCAGTGAATTGGAGGACAGCAAGGAGAAGGAAAGCAGTAAGGAAGGAGGTGGGAGATAAGACCAGAGACAAGAACATGAGACCCTCACAGGTATAATTCTGAGAAGAAACCCATGAAATTCTGAGCAGGGGAGTCACAAGGACAGGCTTAGGACCTAAGAAGATCCTCTGGCCACTGAGTAGAGAAGACTGAAGAGAGCGGAGTAGACATGGGAAACCATTAGGAGACTTGCTGAAAACATGGCACCTGGATCAGGGCGGTAGGGGAGGTAGATGCAGAGAAGTGATCAGATCTGAGAAAGGCAGAGAAGTCTTGATGATGGATTAGGGTATGAGGGAAGAGAGAGCCAAAGATGACCCTGGTTTATAACTTGAGCACCTGGGTAAATGGTGGGGGCATTCCCGAGATGGTAGGTGACATGTTTGTGGTGACAAGGGGTGCATCTCATTCTTAGCCATCTGGATTTTGAGGTGCCTGTAAGATATCCAGATAGAAGGTGAATACAGGGCTGGGGCAACTTGGGAGCAGGAGCAGTAGTAGTATTTCACTTCTTTTAGCCTTGCAGTTTCTTAGAGGCCGGGGGCTTGGCAGAGGTGCCTGACCCTCCTCCCAGAGCCCTTGACCTCTGCCCTCAAAACCCTCACCCCAGCTTCCTCAGCATCTCCCTTTCCAAGGGCTCCCTCTTGTCAGCTTCCCAACTGGATTCAAGTCTCTCCTCCCTTGAACCAAAACTCAGCAAAATGTCTAGACTGCACATCCTCACACAAAATTTACTGAAAAATGGTAATGGTAATTATATTTGTCTTTAAGCTTGTTCTTTAAAAAAAAAGGTCTTCTGTCTCCTAATAAATCCATAATCTTCCCAGAGAGCTGAGTGCCCCGTGCTGCTGCCACATCCTGACTCCCAAGAACTTCTTGCCCCACTTGTATGCCTGACCCGAGGCATTGAAGCTACTCTTGCTGGACGCTGGTTTCTCTGCACCACAGAGGACCAGGCCTCTGCTAGAAACCTGGTCTTTCAGGACCAGGCACTGGGTTGTCCTCCTGTATCACCTGAGAGCTCATTCTCAATCTCCATTGCCGCCCCCCTGCCCTCAGCCCATCCCTTATATGCTAATATCCCCAGGGCCCCATCCCAGCCTCCCTCTCTTCTCCCTTTACCCCTCTTTGGCAGGCTGGCCTATGTCTGTGGATTCAGTGGTCATTAACATGTTGATGATTCTTCAATCTGTACCCTCTGGTCTAGACCTTTTATCCAACTGCCCAACTGATGATACCCCAATGGATATCCTATAGGCGTTTAAACTCAGCACACCTACACTTTGGTTTGGGACATGCTGCATTTGAGGTGGTCTAGGCTGAAGGATGGGTGGGCATCCAGTAAAAGGGGAAGGGAAGGAAGAGGCACAGAGACAGACCAAGTGAGTCTGCAAGGGCATGCGGGGACCAGGCCAGGCAAAGCCCTGAAGATCATGTTAAGAATTCTGTTTTTATCTGAAGGCAATGGGAAAACACTGAAGGTGTTAAGCAGTTGGAGGAAGAAGCCATGATCAGAGTTGCTTTTAGACAAGCCCTTTGGAGAGAAGTCCAATGTAATGTCTTCCTCCCAGTTAGCTGGAATATGGAACCCAAGTCCAATTCCCTTGAAGCATGGTGGTCACTGTCACGGTGCCTCCATGGAGCTTCCCCTTTTGGTCGTGGTCTCTGTCCCAAGCCTGGCTCCAGAAGGCAGGAGGTACCAGGCCCAGTTCCCTGCTCAGCAACTTCATGACAGGCCATATTTGACACCCCAGCAAAGACACCCTGGAGAGGCAGAGGCAGAGCTCGACCTGAGGGCTTAGCAGATCACAGACATTAAATTGTGAGTGCAGCCCTGTGGCTCTGCCTCCTGGGAAGCAAATCCCTGCTGGCTAGCAGTTTCCATATCCATTTAGAGGGGAGGATTAGGGAGCGGAAGTCCCAGAATTCCAGCACCCCAGCAGGACAGAGAGGATTGAAATGTCTGTGCCATTAAAGAGGGCCTAGAAGTGTTTTGTTGATTTTTTTTTTTTTTTTTAAGGAACCAGTTATTTGATAACTCAAGGCACTAATGTCCCCAGCCTTGGGCTATTTGTGTGAGCCAGATGCACTCAATTCATCCTTCCAGTGCCCAGATGCCTTGGCCCAAAGCCTCCAGACTCCCCAGACTCTCTGAGTCCCACCTCAGTGAGGGGAAGCCAGGACCTCCATGAGACCTCAGACCAGCGTTGGGTGGAGAGAGAGGAAAAATGTGCTCACTACACCTTTGAGAGGCAGGGCTAGTGCTACCATGTTGAGGTCTATTTGAGCAGTCATACTGACCATGCCCTTATGAATCTCCCTTTCTCTGTGCGGGACCTGAGCTGTGGTTACCCCATCATCCCAGTGGGGAAAGTCTCACAACCAGCCCTTTTCAGTTGGAGAAACAAGGTTCAGAAAGATTGGGAAAGGGGATGCCTGGGTGGCTCAGTGGTTGAGCCTTGCCTTCGGCTCAGGGCGTGATCCCGGGGTCCAGGAATTGAATCCTGCAGCTGGCTCCCCACAGGAAGCCTGTTTCGCCCTCTGCCTATGTCTCTGCCTCTCTCTGTGTCTCTCATGAATAAATAAAATCTTTAAAGAAAAAAAAAAAGAAATATTGGGAAACATGGCCATGGCCAGGGGAGCAACAGAATCAGGACCTGAACCTGGTTTCCCTGACTTCCTGGCACCATGTCCCTCCCCAGGCCCCTGAGAAGGTGAGGATCACTGGGCAGCAGGAAAGCAAAGCTGCTCCTGAGCCCAGCACAACTTGAGACACGATGCGGACCAGAAGAAGGATGGCCAGAGGGAGGGCAGCAAACGGGAGAGGAAATATGGAAGGGGCCCCCCCGGGCTCTGGGACCAGAGGGAACCAGAAAGTGTTATCCTGGACCCCCAGAGCCCAGAGCTAGGTTCCCTCTCAGATCTCCAGGGAGAAAGGCCTCTCTTGCTGGAAAGAAGTTGTGTGCTCAGGAGGCCAAGTTAGGAGGCAGGCAGGAAGGAGTAGGAATAAAGCTGGGAGGCTGAAAGGCAAGGAGAACAGAACAAATCAGACGGCTAAGTGAAAACGGTTCAAGTGGCAACAGTTCAATAAAGGGGAACACGAAGGGTGGGGAAATTGGAAGCAGTTTTTTTTTTTTTAAGATTTATTTATTTATTCATAAGAAACAGAGAGAGAGAGGAGGGGGGGCAGAGGCACAGGCAGAGGGAGAAGCAGGCTCCATGCAAGGAGCCTGATGTGGGACTCGATCCCGGGTCTCCAGGATCACACCCTGGGCTGCAGGCGGCACTAAACCGCAGCACCACGGGGGCTGCCCTGGAAGCAGCTTTTGAAAAAGCACCCACTGAGCAGAATAATTGTTCTGTGAGGGTGTCTTGGTCAGAGTAATTAATACAGAAGGTATATGGGTTACAAAAGATCCTAACAGAGTGTTTGTGCATGTGTGTGTGTGTGTGTTTGTGTGACTGTATACGTGAGTGTGACCATATAATTTACATGTGAAGGGATGGCTGTGTGTGTGAGACCATGTGTGGGGCGTGCATGTGTGTGGCGTGACTATGTGAAATCCTATGTATGGTGTGTGTGTGTATGACTGTGTGGAGGGGGTAGGGGGGACAGCATTTCAAAGAAAAGAAGCTCCCCTACAGAGATGCAGTGCTCTAAAAGTCAGGTCATTTTATTCCTGTTTATTCTATAGCTTAACTCTTCTGTGTCAATGATGAAAGTAATTGTTTAGTCAGATCCTTGGCTGAAATTTTTCACAGGCAGACACAGCTTCATGATTGCCTGAGCGTGTACATGCCCTGGTGGACTTAGAAAGGCCTAGAATCATGTTCCCTGATGTGACATTTTCTCTGTCCTCTTTCCCAGCCTCTCCCTTCAATAATTATTTTATATTTGTTGAATGTATATGTTTACCTTTTCTTCCATTTTAACATATCCTGGGATGGAGTTCAAGAAACTGTGGTCACCCCTAAGGGTCAGATTCAGTCTGTCCCCAAGCTCGGGCAGGTGTCTGGGAATGACTGTGGGTCTTCTGAGGAGTGACACAGGTATGAGAGCCCAGGCTGCCGAGGAGGATCCCTGAGGATCCCTGAGGGGCTCGTGCTGAACCCTAGCACTGTTCTCGGGGTACAGACAAGTCCATATAACGCTATTCCTCCAGGTGTGGAGGCCGAGAAAATTAAGGCCATTCCACTTTAAGTTCAGCGTTAGCACAGGTACAGCCATCCCAGGCCCCTGTGAATAAGAGCTGAACTTTACCTTACTTCAGTTACAGGAAGAAAACAGCTAGAAAGCCCCATATTAGAATAAGAACAGAGCCCAAGCCAAGGGCAGGAAGCCCCTATTAGAATAAGAACAGAGCTCAATGCCCTGGAAGGCCCCATATCAAAATGTAAACAGAACTTGAGAAATTCCTCCCCCCCTTCTGGAGATCCCCTAGACCAGCCTATAAAAACTAAGCTGAAACCCACCTCGGGGTCCAAGTCCCTGCTCTGCTGTGTCGGGTACACTTGGACCCAAGCTCGAGCTTGTAAATAAACCCTCGTGTGTTTGCACCGGTGTCGGCTCCTTGGTGGTTTCTCGGATTCGCGATCTTGGGCACAACACAGGCTGAGTACATCAGGGAGCCTGCGTTCTAGCCCCTGGGGGTCACTAACCAGCTGTGTGAGTTACCCATGCCTGCGAGCCGACTTGCCAGTGTCTGTAAAATTGAGATGGTGTTTCCAGTGTGTGCTCTGTAAAATAGGAATCCCACAAGAGTCCCCAAAAAGTGGGGTTTTCTGAGAAACTGCATAATTTATTTTCCTTTTCCAAATTCAGAGTGTCTGCATAATAAAGGTTCTAGAAGCTGCACTATAAAGACATCTGTTTAAAATGGTGCAAACCAGAGTTTCCCAAGTTCCTTTGACCTGGAAACCCCTTTCTCATACAACACCTAGTCACATTTACAGTCTTAAAGCTCAGAAGAATTACCAGATCAAATGACCCCTGAGGTTCCTTCCAATTTACCAGCCCGTAATTCTGGCAACGTAACCAGGATGAGGCTTCCAGATCAGTGCGTCTTCCCTGTATCCTGGACAAATTTCATCTGTTTGCTTTCTGCATAGTTAGCATTAGGCCCTGTAGAGCGTGTAGCTCCCCCAGAGCAGCGGCCTCCTAAGACACTCCATGCGGACGCAGAAAGTAGAGATTGTAACTCTTACTGATAGTCTTTATCTAAAAATAAGGACCCGATCAGGTTTTACTTCTGTATACATATGTACAACAGCACAATGCATATCAGTGAATATATGGGAGGTACGGTTTCAAAAAATTGTCACCGAGAGCGGTGCCTGATTATAAATAAAAACCAGTGACCTAGAAAATGTGCCTCAGTGTATTACTGCTCACAGTCATTAGTTCACACATGATGAGTAGAATGGGAACAGATGTGTAACATCTCACACATGCTGTTTACATCTCAGCTGCTTACTCTTTTCTCCGTGCTGAACAGTTGTTCAACGTCGGGCCTGGAGTATCGCACTTCGTACATCGGTTCAAACACACTTAATAAGGAACTTTGATTTGTAATGTCACGATCTTTTAATGCAAACTCTGCACCTAACCAGTATCTTGGAAACGTTTCCGTCACATGGTGCCAATGGCAGTTGCTGTGTCCACACATGTATTTCTGATAACCTAGCAAATTTTAAATACCTTCTTTTTTTTTTTCTTTTTTTCTTTCTTTCTTTTTCAAATACCTTCTTAAGATTGAAATAGTGAGAGGTGTCTGGGTGGCTCAGCGGTTGGGCATCTGCCTTCAGCTCAGGGAGTGATCCCTGGGGTCCAGGGATCCAGTCTCACATGGGGCTCCCTGCGAGGAGCCTGCCTCTCCCCCTGCCTGTGTCTCTGCCTCTCTCTCTGTGTCTCTCATGAATAAATAAAGTTTTTTTTTTTAAAAAAAGATCAAAACAGTGAAAGGAAAATTGATACCATTATAAAGCTGTTCCCAATCAAATAATTTAAAGAAGTCAACTTTCAGTTACATGTTTTTCTTAATAGTTCCAACGAAATTCCTATACACAGTCCCCCCTCCGACGTTCCTGAGTGCCGTTACTCAGCAGGCCCCCACCGTCCCTACAGGATGTCATCCTGAGCAACAAAGCAACACAAGCTGAGAAGTACGAGGTGTTTTACCCCCAAAATCTTCAACCACCTGCCTTAAGTCAAAATGCTTGGACAGAACAGATACCAGAACAAAATGTTTGGCCTAGTCTAGCTTTGCTCTCCTGTGCCTGTGACACTAGAGAATATTTGTGCCCTGAGACAGATTGGTGGCCCCATCTACCCATGGCTGGAAAATTGATTCCAGGAGGACAGTGTCACCACTAGCCCTCCTGGGAGCTGTCCCGCTGTGCCCCGGTGCTAGTAGCCTTCCTCGCCTCCCACCCACCACTTTACCTTGGCTTGGGCATTTCCAGATGCCCTGTCCATCTCTTCCTCTTGGGTTTTCTGCTTTCCACAAGAGCCGTCAGGCAAAACAAGAACAAAATGAGTCTTGTGAAATAAGGCATTCTGTGAACGTCTTTGATGCCACAAGCTGCTCTCCAGTGACCTGCAGCGGGGCTGACCCCCCTGGGCTGAACCATGGATTCAGTCTGTCGCTTTGTGACGGTGCTTCTCCAAGGGGCTGCAAGAGCATGACTGGCCAGATGGATTTTTGCGATTAAATATTTGATAGTGATTCTCGTCCCACCCCACCTCCCACCACAGCTCCCCCACCCCCCTGCGTGACACAGACACCAAGGCTTTGCCCTCCCTGCTGCATAGTGATTGGCCATTAGTCAACAAGTTTGTCCTCCTGTGAAATTCTGCTTCCTCTGAGTCCCAGAGCAGCTTTGACTAAAACTGTTACGTAAAAAAAAAAAAAAAAAAAAAATTAAACCTTTTGAACATGCCAGCTCTTTGCTGAGAGCATTAATCCTTCCCTCTGGCTGCATAAAACCAGTCTGTCACATCCACTAGGGAGACAGCTTGGATTCTGAGTGGATTTGCAGGGAAGACCTGATGGACAAGCTGAACGCATGAATGTGCTCTGGAAATGCTGAGTAAACACGCAAATAACCCATTTTCACAGGATTGCTTTATTTCTCAATCTAAGAAAGCATGCTTTGCCTATAGCCAAGGATGTTTACTTCCTCCCCAAATCCACATCGTTTTCTCAATGAAAATACATCTTATCAAAGCATAAAGCCCATTTTGATTTTGAAGGAATTTATAAACCAAAGGAGAATTCAGGATTATGTAAACTCTTCTTCCTATCATGAGCATTAGATTAATTTGGATTTTTAATCCTAAAATGTATAATTTCATCATAAATTAGCCTTGATTCCTATCCTGGGATATGGAATCATGAACATTTGAAGTGTAAAGATATATGCGGTTATATTTAATCTACTGAATAGGATAAAATGTTTAAAAACTATTTATTACTTGCCTGCTGTGTCTGAGACGGAGAGGAGTTTAGTGTGGTAGAGACAGAAGGAGGCGAGGTTGGAGTTCAAAGGAGTGGTAGCCAGAAGGGAACAGAATTGGGGTGTATTATGTAAGAAAGACAGAATCAAAAGAAGTTCTTTTGATTCCTCTAAGCAAAGTGGGATGGCATGATCCACTTTATTTTTTTAAGGAATTCCTATCTGGGATCACTTGTATTGGAGAACTTATAATAACAAAGGAGGATGGGGTCCTGCCCTAATGGAAGGAATGGTGGGAGGAGAAGAGGAGGGAAAACAGAAGGATGAGACAGTCAAGTCATTTCTGAAGTAGAAGACATTAGCTGACTGAATAGAGGGGGAGATAGAGAAGACAACAGTGATATCTACAATCTAGTTTGGAGGTAGGACTGGTGAATGGTACCATTTACCGATACCCATTAGAGGTGGACAAGTGTGGTGGGGAGATGACATAGATTTCGACTTGTGGAGTTTGAGGGATTGTGGGACTTCAAGATGCCAAACCGGCTGCTGGAGTATAAAGAAGCCTGGAGCTCAGGAGAAAGGTCTGAACTGGAGAAATAGATTAGGAGCCGTCAGTGTATGGTAGTAGTCTAACCACAGGAAAGGGTGAGATCTTCCAGGAAAATAGAAGTCCCAGTGAAGTGTAGAATCCTTGGGAATTTCTACTTTAAGATTTTATTATTCATTAATCTCTATACCCAATGTGGGGCTCAAACCCACAACCTCGAGATCAAGAATTGCATGCTCTACTGATTGAGCCAGTCAAATGCACTGGAATCTTCACTTCTAATGGATGGATGGGAAGCCTAAACAAAAGCGTAGAAGAACTAGCAAAGATATTGACTATGAAAACCAAAGGAGTTTCTGGAAGGGGGTAGTCAACAGTGTTGTGAAGAAGTGAGGGCAGGAAACAGGTTCACTGGGTCTGGCAACCAGAACATTGGTCCTAACTTCAGATAACTGTAGTGTTAGTTGAAAGATGTGGCAGGAAGCCAAATTACAGGAATTAAATAGGAAGTTGGGAGTGGGAATAATTTCAGTATTTGGACTAATTCAGTGGTTTTCCAAACTGGCCGCCTCTCAGAATTATCCAGGTAATTTGTTTAAAAGTCCTATTAAAGTTCTTTTCCATAGATTTTGTTCAAAAGCTCACACTTTTCCTCTCTTCCATTTGAAACGGGCTTATAAAGGACTGGCTAGAAGCCTAGAACTATTTATGGATATTGTTAGTTTTCAAGAAATATTTGTTTTGGGATGCCTGGATGGCTCAGTTGGTTAAGTGTCGCACTCTTGGTCTCAGCTCAGGTCATGATCTCAAAGGTCATGAGATGGAGCCCTGCATCAGGCTCCACACTTAGTGGGGAGTCTTTTTTTTTTTTTTTTTAATTTTATTTTTTCATGAGAGACACAGAGAGAGAGGCAAAGACACAGGCGGAGGGAGAAGCAGGCTCCATGCAGGGAGCCCGGTGCGGGACTCGATCCCAGGACTCCAGGATCACGCCCCAGGCCAAAGGCAGGCACTAAACCACTAGCCACCCAGCTATCCCCTTAGTGGGGAGTCTACTGGAGATTCTCTTCTTCTCCCCTTGCCCCTGCCCTCCCCTTCTCTAACAAATAAATATTTTTTTAAAAAGAAAAGAAAGAAATACTTGTTTTTTTGCATCCTGGAACCTATCAATTTTTTCTTGAAATCCTTATTTTCAGTAGATCAATTATGGTAATGATGGTATGGAGAAAAACTCAGTTGGAGGTAAGTATAAATTTTTAAGTAATGGCTTTATTGAAGTATTGGTCACAGACATAAATTTCCCTTTATTTTTCAAAGATTTTATTCATTTATTTGAGAGAGAGAGAGCATGAGTGGGAGGAGGAGCAGAGAGAGAGGGAAAAGTAGATATACCCCACTGAGCCAGGAGACTGACCCAAGGCTCCATCCCAGGACTCTGAGATTATGACCTGAGCCCAAGGCAGATCCTTAACCGACTGAGCCACTCAGGTGTCCCAATTTTTATTCCTCTAAACTGTGGTTTTTAGTAGTCAGTGTGTGTAACCATCACAGTATCTAATTTTAGAACATTTTCATCTTCCACCAAAGAAACCTCCTACCCATTAGCAATCACTCCCCCTTCACTTCCCTTCAACCCCTGGCAATCACCAACCTACTTTGTGTCCTATGGATTTGCATCCTGTGGGTATTTCATGTAAATGGAATCATACACAATTTAGCCTTGTGTGTCTGGTTTCACTGGACTTGATTATTTTTTCTCTTTTTTTTTTTTTTTTTTCTGGCATGATGTTTTCAAGACTCATCCCTGTTGTAGTATGTATTATAACTTCATTCCTCTTTATTGCCAAGTAACATTCCATTGTATAGACAGAACACATCTTGTTTATCTTCAGTCAACGAGCATTTGAGCTTCCAGTACATAATACTGCTATGAATACTTGTGTATAAGTTTGTGTAACTATGTCTGCATTTCTCTTGGCAATACACCTGGGACTGGAATGATGAGGTCGTATGGTAACTCCTTGCTTAATTTTTTGAGGAACTGTTTTTTTTTCTTTTTTTAAGATTTTATTTATTTATTCATGAGAGACAGAGAGAGAGAGAGAGAGGCAGAGACACAGGCAGAGGGAGAAGCAGGCTCCATGCAGGGAGCCCACCATGGGACTCGATCCCAGGTCTCCAGGATCACGCCCTGGGCTGAAAACAGTGCTAAATCACTGAGCCACCCGGGCTTCCCGAACTATCAGTTTTTCAAAGTGGCTGCCCCACTCTACATTTCCACCAGGAATGGATGAGAATTCCAACTTCTCCACATCCTCACCAACACTTAACTGTTTTATTCTAGCCATCACAGTGGATGTGAAGTATCTTACTGTACTTTTGATGTGCATTTCCCTAATGACTAATGATGTTGGAGCATCTTTTCATGTTTCCGGGTCATCTGTGTGTCTATAATCCCTTTGCTGTTTTTAAATGTTTATCTTTTTTATTATTGAGAAATGATTCTCTAGATATTGATATAGATCTCTTATCAGATATATTATCTGCAAATATTTTCTCCCATTCAGTGTTGTCTTTTCACTTTATTAATGATGTTCTTTGAAACACAAAGGGTTTATTTTGATAAAGCATAATTTATCTACTTCTTTTCTTGATTACTTGTGCTTTTAGTCTTGTGTCTAAGAAATTACTGCCTCATTCATGGTCACAAAGTTTTAGTATGCTTTCTTCTAACAATTTTATAGTTTTTGTTCTTAACATTAAGGTCTTGGATCCATTTTGAGTTGTTTTGTATATGGTGTGAGGCAGTAGATGTATAATTTTACATTTGTTTATTTCTCTCACAACAGAGGATTGGCCCGTGGCTCAGAGCTGTGGAAAGGTGGCAGTAAGCATTTGCTGTCAGATTAGGCCAGAGAGGTCAGTGGGACTCTAGTTACACACAGCCTTATAAACTACATTAAGGGTGTGAGCTTAAGAGATAGAATCAGACCTGCACACTGGAGAAGATGCTGGCAGGGGTGAGGGGAATGATAGGGCAAGACTGGAGACTTGTCCGAGGAGAGGAGGCTCATTAGGGTAACGGCAGGGAGCATAAAGAGAAGTGGAAGACGTGAGAGAATATTTAAGGAGGCAAAATGGATTGAAGATCGAATAATATAAAGAATACAACTTTTGGTCAAAGCATGGTATGAATAAAGTCACTGGTTTTATTGAGCAGCTCAAACTAGTTCTGAAGGCAACTGTTCAAGAGGCGTTCCAAACAGCTTCTGAGCAATGTACACCCTCCCACAAGGCTTAAACAGTACACACGTTAATGTATACATTAGTCTTTAAGAGTCAGGTTCACTAAATGCAGTCATTTCATATACTTAATTGCAAATGATGCAACAGTATAGGCTTTTCAGTACTTTAGCCTAGATTTCTGCTCAAGTAAGTCCAAATGTGTGAGGTTTGCTTGTTTACAGATTCTGGTCTATAAAAATGGGAGGTCTCAAGATACCAGAAGGTTTATTCATAGCCAAAAGTAACAAAAAGATTTCTTATTCTCCTGAAATAAGAAATATTACATTTCCATAGTCAAAATGATAAACAATTTTAAAGGTTTTTTTTAAAAAACTTCATTGAGAATTTTGATGAAATTCATTTATTTCAGTAGAATAAAACAAATAAGCAGCATGAACATGTAAAGTGCTACATAAAAGCCCCACAATACATAAATTTTTAAAGGTTTCATCGGCTTAAACAGTTACAGGTGAAACAGACATTATATATTTTTTTCAAGCATGCTATTTTAACTACCTTGATATGTAGTCATGTGCTTTGTTGGTCAAAGAAAAAGCCATGAATTACCTAAATCTGAGGATTGGGGGAAGGAGTCCTAAGCCTTTACCAACCAGATCACACGTATCTGGTTTTGCCCTTACGCTGTAATTAAAGGGATAAACTAGGGCTTTAAAAAATAACAGTTTTCTGAAGTCTCTTCAGGTGGCGTTCAAGTAAGAATAGCCCCAAAGATCACTTTTGCTCATCAACTCCAGGATGGGAATCAGATTGACCACTTAAGGATTTTTAGGTAGCATATGTAAGCTGAAAGGGAAAGAGCAAAAAGTATGCCACTTTCAGGTATGTGTATCAAGTGCTTAAAAAATGCCAACACAAACAAGTGGCCTGTCAGCTGATAGGTGTGAGACGAGAAGCAAATCAGATAGAGAAGGACCTGCGCAATGCAAAATCTTCTCGGCTTAATCAATCTTAAAGTATTGGTACACCCCATGGATACATGTAACAAGATCACAGAGATCCAGAGGCTGGCTCAAGTTTGAGAGGAAGTGGAGGGAAGATTGTTCCTAGCACACGATTAATCTCAGCAGAGGTTGAGAGCAAGGGGACTTTTTCTCAGGTGATGATGTTATTTGGTCTTCCCAGGTGGGTCAATGCCCTCTCCCTAGGAGGAACCAATATCTCTAATATTTTGTGTTCCAAACCAAAACTTCAGAATGTGCTTTCTCATGGGCAATAAAGTTATAAAATGGTAACCTATAATTTTCCTGACATAGGAGGTCTTCATAAAGTCCTTGAGCTTTTTTTTAAGACTTTATCAACTTTGTAGATATAACAGAAACAATCTGTTAACACTTTTAAAATGCTAATTTATTAAAGCTTAAGACAATTATGTGTTATATAATAGTATACAGTATGTTCTTTATTTTAGAGGTGGACATAAAGGAAAAACGGCTATCAGATGAACATAGAAATTGTGTCTGATAATTAACAGAACCAAAGTCCATAGCAGCAGTAAAAATTAAATTTGCCTTTAATATAATTTTACAAATTGTTTCTATCTTGCCCATAATTTCGGTTAGTTAAAACTACATTAAGGACTTTATGAACACCATCCTCCAAAGTACTTGAGACACATTATGGACTAACTTTTTGGACTTGTCTAGAACCTGAATGCCATTTATAACAGTTGTAAAAGAAAAAAATAATAACCCACAAATGCACTTTTAGAACATAACCTATTTGAAAGCAGGGGGACTGTCTGTATTTAAAAATTAACTCTTCATTAACAAATACACTTGAGTGCCCTCAATGCGGCTACTGAATATGGTGAAGGCAATGTTTTTCTGTGATTCTATGTTCTCACCAGGCATTATGATGATAAAATTATCTGCTACAATCCGTGGAGCTAGTTCGCACTACATTATATATATTGATTTTGCACTGAAAATTATTTCTTGGGCTTTGATTAGGTGGACAATTCTAAGTAAAGGTTTTTCTAATTTCTATCACTGTTACTTGGGCCCTGAGCTTTTCTATTAAAATGGTACATGAAATATTTCAACATTATGCATTATTCCTAGAATAATTAAATTTATAGTGATTACAAAGCTAGGCATATAATACCTTCAAAAGATATACAATTCAAAGCAGAGCAAACATTAAAATCTGAAGATCCTTCCGTTTGACTTCTGGAAGAAAATCAAGTGATTTCCTGGCTTGGACCCTTCTTTCCTTAAAAAATGCTCTATGGAGGACTGTTTCCTTTGTTTTTGAATCTTGTGTGCATTTGGGAGAGAAGGGGATAACAGCATATCAAAGTGGTTACAAAGCATTATTCCCTCCAAGTAACATCCAGTAACAAAGATGTAATCTCTCCTCATAAATGTCTGACTGAAATAATTACTTTCACTGAACAACATTTAGGACACAAAGTCACAGAATGGGCATCCCAGTCTATCTCCTATGAATGACATTCTCAGCAAGCTATTTGAAGAGCTCTACTTTCCCTTTTCAATTCTTATCCCTAGATCATTCTACATAAGTAGAAACAGAGTACTCAATAAATGATATTGAGTAACTAGTAATACTCACTGGAACTTAAAACACCTTCTTTAATCCAAAATTTTCAAAGGGTTATACAGAAAAGTATCACAAATTTACATAAAAAGAAGTTGAGGCATGAGAAACAATAAGTTATTTCTCTGTAAAGCAGGTCATATGGTGAGACAAGGGACTTTGACTTTCTAGTCCCTTAAACTAAGCAGACACAGTCTGAAAGTCTAGCTATATTGATACTGAATTTATAAGGATCAAAAAAGGAATGAAGGGTAAATACAAAATAATATTTTTGTAAACAATTCTTAGATTATACCCAATGCAGAATGTTTAATGAAGCAGCTGAGTCACAGCTCTTAAGACACAAAACAATATTATAACTCAAAGTCAAATATGTACTCATTGGCCAGATATATTCGTCGGAATATAAGAGCTGCCAATGCCAAAGTCAAGATGACAATCAGAACAGCAGATCCTCCATGATCAGTGTGGTTGTCTCTTGGCTGCTGGCCCTGGATCACATCTGGGGAAGTAGACGACCTTCTTTGACTCTGCTGCTGGGCTCGGCGTTGTCGAGGGCTCATGGAGGTATTCTTAACTACAGGCTGAGCAGGTCGTTGAAGGGATGCTGCTGGGGGGTTCTGGGCTCCATACTAGGAAATTTTAGGAAATCTTGTTTGAAATTGGCAAAGAAAACTTGTATATATGGAAGTTACAAGAATACACAAAACCTCAGAGCACTAAAATATGACTATGGGCAAAACAACCAAGAATGATCTGAAGGCTGAAACTAATTACCCTCCTGAACAAGCCAACAACACAATTTATTCTGAATACTCATCAGGTAGAGGAGGACTTTATCAGCAACAAATAGGATGAGAACAGAGGTTGGCCATGTGCTCTACAGATGGCTTTCTACCCTCCTGTAGCTACAACTCCAGCAATATATGTTAAGCATCTGGGCATCTTACTTTCTTACAGGAGAGCTAAGAAGGGAAGCAATCTGATTTCTTTTCGGCTTGAAAATTTGCCAGACTAAATGGCAAAAAGTTTTAACTCTCAACAGATTGCCTTTCATGAACCAGGTCTCTTCCAATGTTATCTGACTACATCCACATGCTTCCACCAACAATCATACAGCATAGGGAATAATTTCAAACCATACTTTCTTCACAGCAGTACTGTTATAAAAATCAGATGTTTTCAAGCCAAGTTTGTCTTTTCTCATAACTCCTGCAAAGTGAATTGAGCACAAGTCTAGAATAATTCTTTACTGTGTATTTGAATTATGTTACCTTATGCATATAAAGCATACTTTGGCACAGTAGCGGGCCCTACAAAGCACAAGATATCAATTGTTTTCTGTCCTTTCAATGACTACTGGGCCTAGCATAATTACAGTGTGATACGAAGTGATTCAAAAATCTTAAATATGGTATATAGATAAGAAAGCTCTACAAAATATAAATTCCATTTTATTTATATAGATACCTTAACTCTACCTCTAATAACCCAGTGGCCTTTAATTCTTTTATTGAAAACTTTATATTGGTTATATTAGTACCAATAGCCTTTCAAATAAAAAATAAGAATGCATGTCTTTTTCAGGATAACTTTAAAAACTGAGTAAATAAAAAATATTTTTAAAACTTTCCATTAGAGAAGATTTCAAATAGAAGAAAAAAATCAATAATGTACTTTTTAAAAAGCATAAGAGGATGAGCTTTGTTCTGGCAACAGCTATAAACATTAGGGAAGAAACTGCTGATCTAAGTTACCTACAGAAGAAAGTACATTTTAAATCTGACATTCATTTCAACATTACAAGGTGTGAATAATCTGAGTTTCTTAAAATTGTCTTTTGGAAGCACTCGAATGTAGTGACCCATAACACAGAGACAGAAAAGGAACTACGAGGTCTTACACTGTCGCAGGCATCATATTATCTTAATAAGCACTCATTGGGTTGAGCTGAGTTATAGTGGCTGATACAGCAACATTCCATTTGAAATCTCCCATTCTTCTGATTTCTCAGCCAAGAAGCTAAAAGTGTCTAATGCAGTAAAAGTGCTCAAGGCTTACAGGGAAGGTTCTTAAGGAAAGTAAAAAACACAAAGGTGCTATCAATCCAGGAACTAGCACAAGAGATTGATTCAGCTTAAAGATTTTATTTTATACATGTTATTTTTTTCCATTAGTTTGAGAGAATACAATGCCCATACACCTGACTAAAACAAGCAGCCTTATCATTCATTAATTACCAGGCAGGCTCTAGCACTTCGGGGATGCAGGATCCTGGGCAAATTATTCAGCCTAAGACTCAGCTCTTTCATCTGTACAATTGGATAATATCCAATTCTGTACTTATAAGATTATTTGTTTTGTTTTAAAGATTTATTTATTCATGAAAGACACAGAGAGAGAGGCAGAGACATAGGCAGAGGGAAAAGCAGGCTCCTCACAGGGAGCTGGATGTGGGGCTCGATCCCCAAACTGGGATTATGCCCTGAGCTAAAGGCAGATGCTCAACTGCTGAGCCACCCAGGCGTTCTATGTACTTATAAGGATTAAAAGGATTAACAATATAAAATGCTTAGGATACACAACTGCTGATAAATGTTACTTATTATTAATATTGTCATTGTTAATATACCCCTATGGAGACACTAGATTTAGTTTTTTTTTTTTAAAGATTTATTTATTTATTTGAGAGAGAGTATGTGTGCATGCACACACAGGGTGGAGGGGTGGAGGGAGGGAATCTCAAGCAGACACTGGTTGAGCTCCAAGCCCTACCTGGGGCTTGATCTCACAACCTGGAGTCAGGACCTGAGCTGAAACCAAGAGTCCATCATCGTTTAACCTACTGCGCCACCCAGGAACCTCACAGATTTAGATTTTCAAAAAGTGATTGCTTAGGATAGATTTTCAGACCTCTGTTAGTATGATTAACATATTTTAGGGGCACCTGGGTGGCTCAGTGGGTTGAGGGGTTAACTCTTGGCTTTAGTTTAGGTCATAATCTCAGGGTCTGAGATCCACCCACCCATGGGGCTCATGTCCTCAAGGAGAAATCAGTTTCAGATTCTCTGCCTCTCCCTCTACCCCTCCTCCTTACATGCCCACTCCCCCCATTCCTTCTCTGTAAAATAAATAAAATCTTTAAAAAACATTTAGAAAAACAATCCCTATAAAACATTGTCTTTAGATGATATTTTAGTACATGCACTTAATGGAAATACTTTATAGACATATTGCTTTAATTAGATTCCTATATTTCAAGGACACCTGGGTGGCTCAGTGCTTGGGCATCTGTCTTCGGCTCAGGGTGTGATCCCAGGGTTCCGGAATCAAGTCCCACATCGGGCTCCCCACAGGGAGCCTGCTTCTCCCTCTGCCTATGTCTCTGCCTCTCTGTGTCTCTTATGAATAAATAAATAAAATCTTAAAAATAAAAAAGATTCCTATGTCCCAGGTGCCTTCTGGTTACTATATTGTTGAGTATTACTGACTAGCGCTGAGCTGAGATATAACATTCTAAAATTTTTCCTATTTAAGACAATCACATCATAAGAAAATGGTAACAACCCTAAGGTTATAGACCTGGAGGAACCTAGATTGCTTGGAGTTGAACTGGACAAAATTTTGGCAGTTCACGTGAGGTTGGCATTTTCAAAATGCTGTGTATGGGCAGCCCGGGTGACTCAGTGGTTTAGTGCCGTCTTCAGCCCGGGGCCTGATCTTGGGGTCCCAGGATCGAGTCCCACATCAGGCTCCCTGCATGGAGCCTGCTTCTCCCTCTGCCTCTGCCTGTGTCTCTGCCTCTCTGTCTCTCATGAATAAAGAAATAAAATCATAAATAAATAAATAAATAAATAAATAAATAAATAAATAAATAACAAAATGCTGTGTATGATTGGGAATCAGACTTCTAAATTTTTGCTGTTTATCTAAACTTGTCCAAACACACCTATCACTGAATGAAGACTTAAGTCATAACAGTTTCCATGTTCTTAGTTAAGATGAAGCAACCATTTTTGGGAAGGTAGAAGTTTATGACATTTGTATTTAATTCAGTTAATTTTTAAAAACCATTAGTCACAGATAATTCCCTTATAATACATATAAGTTTTTCTATAATAATCTAGAATAACCACTATTAGTGAAGGAGTTGTATGTTTGCTTTTTAATATAAAATAGAATGGCTTATTCAGAACCTCAATCCCTAGGAAGAGGGGAAAAAAGTCTAACAGACTGGAAGAACATAAAACTACCATCAGTATTTTCCCTCTTTCTACATAGCTAAAAAAATTCTGCATCAAAAAGCAACAGATGGCCTGATATTATCTGCTGTATTTAGACTTTGGGCAATCTCTCGCCCCCTCAAGGCTAAAAAAACATAGCTTATCTGGGATTTTATGTATAATATTTTAGTGAATTTATATTACACTTGCATGTAAAGCAGCCACCCCTAGCCAAAACCAAGTTTCAATTACTTCCATAGTGATCAAATTATATAATCATCCTCTGAGATAATCTGCATGTAAATGTAACCAAAATCTTAACTTGCAACTGTAGACAATTTATTGCTTCTTGTATTTTAAACAGAATTGGTATCAATTACCTTTATCTATGAAAAAGAATTCAAAGTTTTATGTAATTTAAAATCAGAATGCACAGCTGAACCTAGAACAACACTGTATATCAACCTAACTGCAATAATAAAAATGAAAACAAATCAAATCAAACCAAAATGGAAAATACCACTATGATAATAATACTAGTTATGCAATGTATATACTTAAACTTCTAGATTTCTTTACCTGTATTTCTAGTATTTTTTACAAGTGCCAATCCCAAGATTCATTTATTCAATCAAAAAAAGTATTAAAAAAATAGTATGTATTGGGCAGCCCGGGGGTGGCTCAGCAGTTTAGTGCTGCCTTCGGCCCAGGGCGTGATCCTGGAAACCCAGGACCGAGTCCTGCGTCGGGCTCTCTGCGTGGAGCCTGCTTCTCCCTCTACCTATGCCTCCACCTCCCTCTTTTTCTGTGTCGCTCATAAATAAATAAATAAATAAATAAATAAATAAATAAATAATCTTAAAAAAAAAAAGTATGTATTGACCACCAACTATACAACTATACACAAGGCACAAGGCCAGGCACCAGGGATATAATGCAATAGAAGGAAAGCTCTGATCTTCAAGGAACAAACATTCTGTGAAGATAGACAATAAATAATGATAAAATAAATTACAAGTAAAATAACTGCAATATGCAATAGGGGGACTTGACATAGATTTAAGAGACTAAAAACAGATTTGAATACATCACAAATATCAGGAGACTGTCCTTACAGGTGAAAAAAGATAAACACCCTCCTCTCTGTAATAGGATGGTTCCATTTAAAAAAACAAAAAAAAAAAAACAAAAAAAAACCCCAGGGGATCCCTGCTTGGCTCAGCGGTTTAGCGCCTGCCTTTGGCCCAAGGCACAATCTGGGAGTCCCAGGATCGAGTTCCGTGTCTGGCTCCCTGTAGGGAGCCTGCTTCTCTCTCTGCCTCTTTCTCTCTATGTCTATCGTGAATAAACAAATAAAATCTTTAAATAAAATAAAATAAAATAATAAATAAAAAAACCAAAACTATAAAATAAAAAAACAGAATTCTAAAAGTGAAAAGTAGTCTGAGTTTAATATTTCAAGGTAAAACATATACTGACTAAAATTAATTCATAATATCCCTCTGCGATTCATAAAATTACATGGGGATCATGTGAAAACAATTTAACTCTCAGCATACACTTTTTCCTTATACCTCCATCTCCAGTCCTCCAACTACTTCCTCCAGGGTACCCTTTCCCTTTCTCTCTCCAACCTACTTCTCTCTACCCATCTCACTCTCTGAAAAGGAGAGAACAACCACTCAGGACTATGTAGTCCCACTTTATAGTAAGTTATGCCTGAGGAAAGGGCACATCTGTATTGGCCAGCTATCTAAATTTTCCTGACCCTTTAAAATCCTCTCTAAAACTGAAGAGGGGGGAAAGAAGATGCAGCTACTCAACCAATCTGTTACCGAAAGACATCTGTTCTTTTACATATAGAAAGGAAATCTATGTTTTTCCCCCAGAATCCTAATTATTTAGTGACTATCCATCACATTTTCTTAATCAATCTCTGATGATCTATACCCACCAATACTTAGACAATAGGTAAGGGCAGAACTAACAAGACACATAATATTCATTTAATCTTTCATTCAACAATTAGTTATTGGACACTTACTATGTGCAAGGCAGCACTGTCCAGTAGAACTTTCTGAGATGGTAACATTCGGTATCTCTGCTGTCCAAATGGCAGCCACAAGCCATAAGTGGCTATGGATTACTTGAAATGTGACCACTATGACTCAGGAACTGAATTTTAAATTTAATTTAATTCTGAGTAACGTAAATACAAATTTAGATAGCTACATGTGCCTAGTGGCTACAATATTGGGCATAGCAGATCTGAGACAAATCTTTGGCTCTAGTCCTTTATTAATTGAGTGACTTAATGCAGCTTAACAAACCTGCCAAAGAAACAGTGCCTATTTAGAAAGTGGCCAAAGTATGTATGTTTTGTTTTATTCAGAGTGTAGTGTTATACTGTA
This sequence comes from Canis lupus baileyi, assembly GCF_048164855.1. Classification (NCBI taxonomy): domain Eukaryota; kingdom Metazoa; phylum Chordata; class Mammalia; order Carnivora; family Canidae; genus Canis; species Canis lupus. Next base: position 24,028,356 of record NC_132844.1, on the reverse strand, counting down.
ACCAACTTTTCAGAGAAATCACAGAATTCTGGAGGGACAATAGGACCCCATTTAACAAGAAAGAAGGCCCAAAAAGTATGAATAATTTGCTTAAGATACTATGATTCATTAGAGGGAGAGGTGAGCTGGAATCCAACTGTCAGGAGAATCAAAATATTCAGATATTTCATCTAGAGATTTCCTCCTCCTATTGCAAATGACAATGATACAGACATACATATATGTAGAAAACAAGAGCCATACCGAGGTACTGGCCGTAGCACCCTGGAATGTTGTAGGTATATCATCCTGTAAATCAGTTAGTGAAAAAGAGTGGTTTAAGTCTGGCTCAGCAATAGTCTTTCCAGATGAATTGACTTCTGCCTGTAAAAAAAGTACACCCAAGAGCTGCGTTAAAATAGGAAATGTACAGAAGAACCTACACCTACTTACTAATCCTCTCTTGGACTTATTTTATTTGCTAATTTACTATCAACTATTAAGTGCACATGTGTCTAAAACTGCTAGGTATTTCAAGATGCACAGACAAAACCTGTTCTCAAGGAGCTCTTGGTGAGAGACAAAACTAACACCTGTGGCTCATAATCCACAATTCTAAATGAAGTTTTTTTGTAATTTCCAGATGAAGTGTGACATGTGAAGTTATTAATACTCTTTATCCCACATTAGTGTAGATATTCTCAGGTTTGCTGAGGGAATATTAATAGACTTGATTATGGGTTACTGCCCCAGATCCCATTTGTGGGTACTAAAATATGGTGTGTGTTTGTTATTTTCTAAAATCCAAAATTCTGATGTATAAAACAAACCTGGCCCTACAATTTTCAGAAAAACAATATTAAGTATGATAGGAATTTTCAGAAGGAAGAAAATAACAAATACTTATTAAGCACCTCCTCTTCCAGGCAATACAATGAACAGAAGGAAAAATTTCTCCTAAGAACTGGATATGAAAGGACAGACAGGATGTTAAGAGACGTGAAGAGGGAGAAGTAGCATTGCTGCTTAATGCAGGTTGACATTTTTTATAGAGCTAATTAAATTCCAAAAGTAATTATATGTTTGAGTAAAACATATGTGGAGAAAAAGGACATAAGGGAGATATGCTAAAATATTAACAGCAGTTATTTCTTGGGGATGGGATTATATATGACTGTGATTTTCTTCTAAATTACCATATCTTCTATAACAAGAGTTAAAATTTATTAAGTATCAGGGACAGTTCTAAATGCAATACACTTAGGTATTAACTCAATCCTCATAAGAATCCTATAAGATAAGTAACGTTATTTACAGATGAGAAAAAGGCACAGAGTGGGTAAGTAGTACATCTGAGGTCCTAAAACTAATAAACAGCAAAGCTGAGATTTGAACCCCAGCATGGTATACCAGAGTCCAAGCTCTTAACCACTATGCTGTAATCCCTTTCTAAACATACATTATTAGTTTCATAATAAAGAATTATTCGGGGATCCCTCGGTGGCGCAGCGGTTTAGCGCCTGCCTTTGGCCCAGGGCGCGATCCTGGAGACCCAGGATCGAATCCCACGTCAGGCTCCCCGTGCATGGAGCCTGCTTCTCCCTCTGACTATGTCTCTGCCTCTCTCTCTCTCTCTCTCTGTGTGACTATCATAAATAAATAAAAAAAAAATTAAAAAAAAAAAAAAAAGAATTATTCGTAAAATCTTACTTCACAAAACTATATCGCCTTTACTTTCTATCCAGAATTTGGCAGTAAACAAAAAGGTTACATAATAACATTTACAAATTTAGAGTACCTTAAAACTGATTTGTCTAGCCAGTTCCTTGGCTTCTTGGTCAGCTTGACTTGAATCACTTCCAGATTTTAAAGGCAACAGGACATCCTTCATGGCACAGCCACATCCCTCACAACAGAAATCTTGTGATCTGGTAGGAAATAATTTTTTGATAGGTATAAATCAAATACTTGAATGTTAATTTAAGATACTCAAATACTGAATGATTCAATTTAAAATAAAAGAATACTGGAAAATTCCATATCATATTCATCTATAAATTAGACAATTACAGCAATATTATAGTTCTGAGATAAATATACAAGTTAGGTTAGGTTGGTATTAGGAAAAAAAACTCATGTTGGGGTGCTTGGCTGGCTCAGTCAAAAGAGCATGCAACTCTTAATCTCAGGGTTGCTGAGTTCAACCCCCATGTTGGGTGGAGAGATTACTCAAATAAAACTTAACAATAAAAACTCGTGTCGATTATATCTCAATTTTTTTTAATCTAAATTTTTTAAAAAATCAGGGCTTAGATTCCATTTTTTCCCAACATACTCTTTAAAGAAAACTAAGTTTAGATCTATACAACAAAATATATAGAATGTCTAACCACAGTGTCCTCAAGATCACATAACAAAACTATGTTAAACCTGTGAAAAAAAGTCCGTTATAAAGTTTGAGTTACTTTTTAGCTGAAACATAGATAAAATAGTAAAGAGGCCATTAAAAATAGAATTTACAGATATTTCTAGGGAAAAAATTCACAAATCTTATTCATCTAAATAGCAGTATAACTTATGGTAAATGAAATAAGAGAAAGACAAACACTGTATGATTTCACTCATGTGCAATTTAAGAAACAAACAAGAGAAGGGGAGGAAAGAGGAAAACCAAGAAACAGACTCTTTTTTTTTTTTTTAAGATTTTATTTATTTATTCATGAGAGACACAGAGAGAGAGAGGCAGGGACACAGGCAGAGGGAGAAGCAGGCTCCATGTAGGGAGCCCCACGCAGGAAATGATCCCCAGACTCTGGGATCACGCCCTGAGCCAAAGGCAGAGGCTCAACTTCTGAGCCACCCAGGCATCCCAAGAAAGACTCTTAACTACAGAGAACAAACTGAGGGTTAGCAGAGGGGAGGAGCAAGGGTAGGGGGTGATGTATGGGAGGTGTTAAACAGTAAATAGGATTAAGGAGGGCACTAGTGATGAGCAAAATATATATCGTATATAAATGTTGTATATAAGTGATGAATCACTAAGTTCTGAACCTCAAATTAATATTGCACTGTATGTTAACTAGCTAGAATTTTAAGAAAACTTAGAAAAACATAATAAAAAAAATAGCAGTATAACTTGAAAGACAGAGAACTCATATAAAATCCAAAGACTGAAATTTATCGCTCATTATATTAAGTAGAGTCAAGATAAATCTGTTAACTAGACTACTTCCTAAGATTTATTTGTTTTTCTAGGTTTTCATTTTCCCTTTTGTATTCCAGATATAGCCAAAAGTGTCCCAAAGTCCACAAGAGTGCTGAGGATTTGTAGGACTGGAAGTAAATATGTATAACATATAAAAATATCCATCATTACATTGCTGAACTTTAAAAAAAATCATTTTATTGTACTTCCACTTCAACATAATAAAAGCCTTTGTTCTTTAAGATCATGCTATTTAAATTTATTTAAAAACTTCATGTGAACAAATATATGTAAAAGTCGTATTAACTTAGTACTTGTTGATGAATATTTTTATTTCACCAGAAGCAGCACTGCTGTCCATATCCTTTTGAAAGTCAGTTGTATTCAAATTATTTGCTTTAAAATGTGTCCACTTTAACTGAGAAGTCATGAGACTTAAAGGGGAAGGTTAATTTTTAATATATTAGTTTATCCACAGGACAATATGCTACTATGGATGAATGCAAAATCATGTTTTTTAAAAAGCCTCTATCATAAGGACACCTGGGTGGCTCAGTTAGCTGGGTGTCTGCTTTCAGCTCGGGCCATGATCCCTGGGGTCCTGGGATCAATCAAGCCCACAGTCGAGGCTTTCTGCTCAGAGGGGAGCCTGTTTCTCCCTCTCCTTCCACCTGCTGCTCTGCCTACTTGTGCTCTTTCTCTCTCTGTCAGATGAATAAATAAAATCTTTAAAACAAAATAACCTAGAATGTATACATTGGTAAATCTAGAACAAAAAAACAAAGTTCTTTTTTTTCCTTATACATGAAATGAACTGGATAAAAGTATCAAGACAGAAAGCCAACAAAGAAAATCAAATAAAAGCAAATGCTATATATTCAGAGTACATATTATTTAATTTGTGAATAACAGCTACAGTATAAGGTATATCCCCAGAACCTGGAAATAAGGTTTATAAAGAAAAGTTGTTGATGAAATCCAAGAGTCTATCAAATCTTTCAGACACTAAAATCTATTTGATTTAACAAACATCTAAAGAGGACATATTCTGGGCTGTGCTAGGGTAAGATATACTGTAATTTAATTAACATAATATGTCTGAGAGGTGATAGCAGAGTCCAAGCAGGAAAATGATGAAGATCAAGGATTACAGAATGTAAGTACTTTTTTTTTTTAAAGATTTTATTTTTTTATTCATGAGAGACAGAGAGAGAGAGAAAGACAGAGACACAGGCAGAGTCACGTGCCAGAAGGCAAGTCAGAGCCATGAAGCAGGCTCCATGCAGGGAGCCTGACGTGAGACCCGATCCTGGGACTCCAGGATCATGTCCCAGGCCGAAGGCAGGTGCCAAACCACCGAGCCACCCAGAGATCCCCCTGTAAGTACTTTTAAATACTCTTCCTCCTCACTCAGTGCAATTTTGGAATCTTTAACATTTGTTGAGGGTTAGGACTAGTATTCTAGGATTGGAAAGCCTTTTGATAGGATTTCTTATAGGGTCTCTTCCCTATGCACACTGATTAAAAAATAAACTGGGTTAGAAAGAAGTTGGTCTTAAAAAAAAAAGGAGAGGACAGCCTGGGTGGCTCAGCAGTTTAGCGCCGCCTTCAGCCCAGAGCCTGATCCTGGAGACCCGGGATTTGAGTCCCCCACATGGGGCTCCCTACATGGGGCCTGCTTCTCCCTCTGCCTGTGTCTCTGCCTGTCTGTGTGTCTCTCCTGAATAAATAAATAAAAATCTTTAAAAAAGAGAGAGAGAGAGAGAGAGAGAGAGAGAGAGAGAATTAGTCTTTGCACCACTCAAAGAAGAGGCTACTCTGAATCTGGTGACTAATCTGGGTTATACAGACAGAATGCATCTGAAGAAAATGAGAAGGCAATATCACTAAGAAACCGTAACTTGGTAAAGAAAATCTCCTTTATTTTATTCTGGATCATTTATTGAGTATTTGCTTTGAGCCTGATACTGTAGATGCAAAGATGGGTAAAGTGGACTTCCTCCCTGCCCTTAAGAAGTTTTCAATCTTATGGAAAGCTACATATAAACAATTGCGTTGGTTTGGTTTTTTTTCTTTTTCTATTTGTAATTCTGCTCAATTAGAGACAAATGACCAGAATAGATATCTTCTTTTAGAAGATACGTTGCTATTACCAAGTACTTTCTAAAACTAGACAGTATGAAATCAATTCTTTAGACTCTGGTCACCCCTGGATAGTAAACTGCTACAAATGAATTCTAAAATAGCACAACTAGACTAGATCCTGTAACCAAGGTAACTCACAAAGAGACTGAGCCCATCTCCTAACAGCCATTACCCAGAATAGTATTTAAATCTTAACAAAGAATGAAATGCAAAACTTACTTTTTGGCAAGTGCTCTTCTTTCCTCTGGTGTGTAATCTAGAGAACCTATGGCTCCCTCTCCTTTTGTTGGCATAAACCCAATGATGGCTAGTAACGCTGTTCTTACTGAAATAAAAGGTAAACATAAATCTAAGTTGTTTTGTAAAAGGAACTGGGTTTACTCTGGAAGAAGAAAACAAGACGCATGGGCTTTTACTAAAAAGGTACAGGTAAGGTGGTTGTGTTAAAATGATGGCAAAAATTGAGACAAGGCAAGAATTTTTATTCTTTATTCAGTAACATCAAATTAATTACCCCAAACAGCTTCAGTCTCAAGAGGGTGTTATACTTTATAATTATGAGTTAATTAGAATTACAGAAGATTTATATTCACTTTAAATTAATACTCACTACTCCATGAAGGCTGCCAAGTTTCAGGATGATGTCCTGAGATGCTCAAACAGATCTTCTTGCCTACTTCAAATCGTCCATTAGCCTTAGAATAAATAAGGCATTTTAAAAATTATATATGTAATGTTTTGTATTTTATAAATATAAATATATTTTATAAATAAATAATTTTAAAAGAAAGGTTTAAAAGAATATAATCTCCAAAAGGACATAGATTTTTGTCCTTTTTTAGACACTCCACAAATACTTATAAAATATATGCTGTTTTTAGAAGTTGTAGCACCTTTCTGAAACTGAGTTATATAACTGAAATCTAAATCTAAATAACTGACATATAATGATGTCCTGATATCCTCCTCTGAGTATAATACTGTGCTAGGCTCTGTGAAGGATCTAAAAGAGAAGACATGCAGAGGCTAGGAAAAACCAGAGGACTTGGTGTCACCTAACTAGATACTGCTGCAGAAGGCTCTGAGACAGGAATGATTTTCATATGGATGATGCAATTTCATAAGACAAGAATACAAAAGAGGCAGATCAGAGGTAATGATTTCCATTTTGGACATGGATCTGTTGTCTTGGTAGAAGAGCTACTGATGATATACAGCAGAAAGGCAGAAATACAGACACGCTGATGTCAGAAGAAGATACATGTGTTTGGTATCTGACTTCACAGAGGTGACCAGTGAAGCCATCTCAACAGGCGTAAGAAAAAACAGCTGATATCTGAACTTATAGAATATCCATACTCATGGGGATGGGCAAAGAGACATGAAGTTAGAATATAAGCTCCACATAGCCAGAGAACTTGAGTTATTATTCCCTGCCACACCTACAAGGGCATGGCCTATATATTTTTTTAATTTTATTTATTCATTTTGAGAGAGAGAGAGAGAGAGCAGGGAGAGGCAGAGGGGGAAGGAGAGGGACAAGCAGACTGCACTGAACGTGGAGCCCTATGCAGAGCTCAGTATCACGAACCCTGAGATCATGATCTGAGCTGAAATCAAGAATCAGATGCTTAACTGACTGAGCCCCATGGTTCATGACATATGTTTAGTAAATATTTGCTGAATGAAGATTGGAGAAGGCTTTCCAAAAGAGAGAAGTGAATCAGAAAGATCAAATACTGAAAATCAGGAAGGCAGTGTGCTAACCATAACCATACATCAGTTAACTACTGAAATATTTCTGTATTTGTTAACAGCTGCTGCCCCAACTACCCCCCCTACCCCCCATCCCTGGTTTCCCCATACACCAGCCCCATCCCCTGAACCACCTGGTTCTCCCCAATGTCAAGCAACTAAAAAGTGACTCCTAATACAGGAGGGGTCCTCCAAGACCCTACTCTTACCCTACTGCTGGCATTAACAATTCACAACATCACCTAGTATTTGTTAAGCAGAAAATGTTATGTCCTAGGAACTTTATATTGTAAACATATTTGCCATACACAACCCTTAACAGATGAGAAAACTGAACCTCAAAAAGATTAAGTAACCTGCCTGGTGTAATGGAAAGAGCAGTGGTCAGAATCCAGGTCTGTTGGCTATGAAATTAACGCTCTTTCCACTGTACCACACATGGGTAAAAGCAGCTTTAGTCGAGTATTGATGAATACCTTCCGTTTCACCGTTTGCTACTCATGTGTATCAGATGTTTAACTTATATGGTCTGGGATGAGGACTGAGAAGAGGCAGTGGGAACTGTCAAGCTGGTCTCTGAGACTGGTGCAGTAAGCCTGGAGAAACCAGACTGCAACAGGCTAAGCTAGAGGAAGGATGTCTTGAAGCTATCAAAGAGAAAGTAGGACAATAGCTTAAAGAGAAAGGAGAGATCCAGAAAGGCTTTTGTGTTTGGTTTTGCTTTTTTCAAGGTTAGGGATAATTAGCCATTCTTGCAAATGAAAGGAAATGAGGGAAGAAGAACTTACTAAGAGAGGAATTTACTCTGAAGGAACAACATCCCAGGAAAAATAAAGAGAAAACTGGATCAATAGTTTTCTTTACATGGAGATAAAATATGTGAAGAGAGAAATTCGAAGATATAAAGAGTAATAATATAACTAACATTTATTGAAGACTCTGGGACAGTTTTTATTTTCAGAGCTCTATGTAAAAATGAGGAAACTGAGGAAAAGAGTTTAAAGTGAAAAGTTGAAGGTGATGATATGAGTAAGAGATATAGTAACATTAACTACCCTTTTCTGGTACTTACCAAGTGCCAGACACTGTCCCTAGCACTTTGTATCCACTAATTCATTGAATCCTATCAACCATACTATGGCAACTGTGCATCCATTAGCATTGACAATTCCTAGGAATTATTTTCGGGGAAAAGAATTGTACTATCAAATCTTGGTCCCCAATGACAAAGTTATAGCAATGTTCTGCTTTATTTCTTAATGAAAATGAGTATGCTAACCATGCTTTGCAGTCACCATGAAGAGTTAAACGACAAGCATTCTAAATTGCCAAGAATCCTTACCGTTAAAAGAATAATGCTTGGTGGTTTCATGGGATATTCTGGGGGCAGTACTATTCGTCCATGATAAACTCCTCCATCAAAATCAGAATCTGGGGGCCCTCTAACTGTGAAGTGCCATTCAAAAAGGTTATCCTAAAAAAAAAAAAAAAAAAAAAAAGGTTATCCTGCACAGAAACAATAACCAGTAAGGAATCAATAACATTAAAACATTTGATCATCTTTATTAATGAGTACCAGAAATATTCCTGGGTGAGAAAAAGTAAATGTTTCAAATTATTACTAGAATAGTTTCTAATGCACAAAATAACTCAAGTATAAAAGCTATAAATAAGGGCAGCCCCGGTGGCTCAGCAGTTTGGTGCCGCCTTCAGCCCAGGGCGTGATCCTGGAGACTCGGGACGGAGTCCCATGTCAGGCTCCCTGCATGGAGCCCGCTTCTCCTTCTGCCTGTGTCTCTGCCTCTCTCTCTGTGTGTCTTGCATGAATAAATAAATAAAATCTTTTTTTTAAAAAAGTTATAAATAAAAGCTATTTGATCTAGTTTTCATGTCCCACAAGAGCTAAAATCTTTTTTTTTTAAAGATTTTATTTATTAAAAAAAAAAGATTTTATTTATTTATTTGATAGAGAGAGCACAAGCAGGGAGAGCTGCAGGCAGAGGGGAAAGGGAGAAGCAGGCTCCCCACTAAGCAAGGAGCCCAGTAGAGGGCTAGATCCCAGGACCCTGGGATCATGACCTGAGTGGAAGGCAAATGCTCAACTGACTGACTCACCCAGGTGCCCCTAAAAGCTTTTTTAAACAAATACATTTAAAAACAGGGGAGCATTGTTATATATTCATAAATTAGATTACATAATTAAGCTAAGTTAAATTAGATTACATATTTAATTAAGCTAAGTTATTATATAATCAAATAATTGCTGTAAATGTGTATTATTTTAAAAAACCTTAAAAAATCATCCCTCAGGGCAGCCCTGGTGGCGCAGTGGTTTAGCACCGCCGTCAGCCCAGGGTGTGATCCTGGGGACTCGGGATCAAGTCCCACATCAGGCTCCTTGCGTGGAGCCTGCTTCTCCCTCTGCCTGTGTCTCTGCCTCTCTTTCTCTGTCTCTATGAATAACTAAATAAAAAATCTTAAAAAAAAATCATCCCTTATAGATGCTCAAGAGCTTATTTATTAGTCAGTAATATTAATAAATATACTATCATCTTAGAGTCCCCAAGTATTTTACAGTTTACAGTGTGCAAAATATTTGCACTTTATTATATTTTATTCTCATTATCATGGAAACCAGACTAAACACATTTAAATATCCTCCTCCGACAGATGAGAAGACTGAAAAGAAACAGAGATGTTTGTACAAGAAGCCCAAACTAGCTGCAGAGGTCCCTTCGAGGGGCCAGGTCTTCCAAACTATAGAGTTTGGGGTTCTTTCCATTACCCCTCTCTCCCTCATACTTACAACCTAAAACTAAAAACCTTAGCATTTAAGACCATTTTATAGAGACTGGAAATTTGTTTCTAAAATGTCAGATTCTTGGGACGCCTGGGTGGCTCAGTGGTTGAGCATCTGCCTTTGGCTCAAGGGCATGATCAGTAGTCCCGGGAATGAGTCCCACATCGGGCTTCCTGCATGGAACCTGCTTCTCCCTCTGCCTGTGTCTCTGCCTCTCTCTCTGTGTGTCTCATGAATAAATAAATAAAATCTTAAAAAAAAAAAAAAAGTCAGATTCTGAATGGCTAATGGAATAAGTACTAAGAAAATACAGGGAGTAAAATATATCAATAAACCATATCAAACACATCTGTAATGACTCAAAGCAATGAAAAAACAATTTAAGGAATTCATTTAAAATATTAAGGTATTAAAATCCAGATGTAAAAGATGGAAACTAACCTCTAATGGCTGTGCATGGTAATGATCTGTTGGATCTTTCAATTCTGCTGCTTCTTTCATTAAACGCTTAACAGCTAAAATAAAATTTATAAGATAGAGACATTTAAAATACACTTTACCAAGACATTAGTACAGATTTACAAACCTAATGAAAAAGTTCCTACTTCAATAAAAAATGTGTAGAGGACTAGTTCAACTGAGTATATGATAAAAGTTTAATTATGAGATAACAGTAATAATTGGAGAAGGGAAGGACATGGCAGGTAGGCATTAGAAGAATTATATATTAAATTAAATATTTAGGGCAGTACTATTTTTATTTAATAAGTACTTACATATGTTTCCTATGTGCTAGCACTAAAATATTAATTCATCTAATTCCCAAAACAATGCTATGAGATAAGTACTATTTTTATTCCCATTTTCCAGACAAAGAAATGGAAACATGAAGAAATTAATAATTTGTCCAAGGTCACACAGCTAGTAAATGACAGCTGGAATTCTAACACAGGCAGTCCAACTCTATCTTGTTAAAATGCCTATCTTAACAAAAACATGCCCTCTGTAATTCATGTTTATGAACAGTAGACTCCCCCATATCTTCCATCTTTTGGGAATTTCCACCCACCATCTGGCATTAATCTAAATGGAACGGTCCCCAGAGGTCACTGAAACGCCACAGTTCTAACAGAATTGCTTTTTTTTTTTTTTTTTGTAAGTTCTATGCCCAATGTAGGGCTTGAGCTCATGACCCTGAGATCTCTCTCTCTCTCTGTCTCACATGAATAAATAAATAATAAAAATCTTAAAAAAAAAAAAGAAATGACTCAACTTAAATTTTTTTTTTCATTTATTTATGATAGTCACAGAGAGAGAGAGAGAGAGAGAGGCAGAGACATAGGCAGAGGGAGAAGCAGGCTCCATGCACCAGGAGCCTGACGTGGGATTCGATCCCGGGTCTCCAGGATCGCGCCCTGGGCCAAAGGCAGGCGCTAAACCGCTGCGCCACCCAGGGATCCCTCAACTTAAAACTTTCAATCCACTGACGCCATAACTTCCTGTGCTCACCTACACCTATATTCGCTTCTCTCTTTATCCACACACTTGGCTCTTAAGAGTTCTTTTCTCACAATCCCTAATAAAATTCAATTCTAGCTGACCCAACCCCACCATCTTCTTATTTGGTACCTATACCCAAACAGCTGGGTATAGGAGGGTGAGGGAAGTCACAGAAGCAGGAACATTGATGCCATTATAGTCTACAACCTCCACTGGGACACAATGCTATCTAATATTCCTCAGTTTCTCTAGTAAGCTCACCAGCCCACTCCAACTAGTACCCCAAGACTATTTCACACCTGTTTTCTCCTCACCTTCTCTTCTACCTCTTGGAGTTAATGGCAAAGCCTTTTACTTCCATGATAAATGACTGTTGACAGCCTATCACAACCTACAATCCTATCTGTATCTGTACCCTCTTTACTTCCCTACTGGCTCTCAAAGATCAATCCTTTGATCCCAGCCCCTTTCACCTCAAGTTTTGGGTGCTAAAAAATGTCACGATACTGGTGTAGGAGAGCAAAGCCAGGGAAAAACCAGGTAGTCCAAGGCTCACCAAAACTCTGCTTGAAAATCAACTGGTAGGTTGGTAGGTCAGGTATGGGAGGAAAGCTGACTTACTGGATCAGCTGATGTGGTTCAACAAGTGCTATAAGAAAAGTATGTAATCAAGTGGCACCTAACCTGAGAGCAGACAGAAAAGAAAAGGAATCAGGTACTGACATCTTTCAGAAAGAGAGTAGGGGGACGCCTGAGTGGCTCAGTGGTTGAGCGTCTGCCTTTGGCTCAGGGTGTGATCCCAGAGTCCCAGGATCGACCACATCGGGCTCCCTGCGTGGACCCTGCTTCTCCCTCTATGTCTCTGCTTCTCTGTGTGTGTGTGTCTCTCATGAATAAATAAATAAAATCTTAAAAAAAATAGTAGGAAGTATGCATGAGTATGAATACACAGAGGAAACAATAAAAGTAAAATATATGGAAGTTTAGATTGGAATGCTATGGGGAAAGAAGTTAACTGAGAAAACCTCCTACATACACAGAACCAAATAGTTCAGTAAGTATCAGACTTCTGCATAAAATTTCATTTTAATCAAGAGTTCTTAAGTGGGGGGGAAAAGTTAAGTCTCTATCCTATTCCATAATTACTATTTTTTTCCATCTCCTGCACTGAACTAGGTCCCTAGAGGCACAGACTTTGCTCACTTGATGGAAGTATTTGAACATCAAATATTTATTAAGTTCATACTAGATGTTACAGCTATAACCAAAATAAAATAGTTTTGGTTACCAAGGAGCTTGTAGTCTTGGAGCAGGTGGTGGGGGAATCAAAGAATTGAACAGGGATCCCTGGGTGGCGCAGCGGTTTGCGCCTGCCTTTGGCCCAGGGCGCGATCCTGGAGACCTGGGATCGAATCCCACATCGGGCTCCCGGTGCATGGAGCCTGCTTCTCCCTCTGCCTGTGTCTCTGCCTCTCTCTCTCTGTGACTATCATAAATAAATAAATTAAAAAAAAAAAAAAAGAATTGAACAAAGCCTCCTGTCCAGAGCATGGAGGGAAAATGTGTCTCAATAGGTACATATATGGGGATGCCTGTCTGGCTATGCGGTTGAGCGTCTGCCTTTCACTGAAAGTGTGATCCCGTACTGCCGGGATCAAGTCCCGCATCAGGCTTCCTAAATGGAGCTTGCTTCTCTCTCTGCCTGTGTCTCTGTCTCTCTCTATGTCTCCCATGAATAAATAAAGAAAATCTTTTTAGGGGATCCCTGGGTGGCTCAGCGGTTTCACGCTTGCCTTTGGCCCAGGGCACGATCCTGGAGTCCCGGGATCGAGTCCCATGTCAGGCTCCTGGCATGGAGCCTGCTTCTCCCTCTTCCTGTGTCTCTGCCTCTCTCTCTCTATGTCTATCATAAATAAATAAATAAATAAATAAATAAATAAATAAATAAATAAATAAATAAATAAATATCTTTAAAAAAAAGAAAATCTTTAAAAATAATATGTACATATATTTTCTACTCTTATCATTTGTCTTGTTCTTCAGCTTGCAATACTGTTCCTACTCCCACTCTCCATCTCATCATCTAGACTGGCTTTAGAGTAGCTTTTTCAGAGGGACGCCTGGGTGGCTCAGTGGTTGAGTGCCTGCCTTCAGCCTAGGGCGTGACCCTGGAGTCCCGGAATCCAGTCCCACTTTGGGCTCCCTGCATGGACCTTGCTTCTCTCTCTGCCGTGTGTCTCTGCCTCTTTCTCTGTGTCTTTCATGAATAATTAAAATCTTTAAAGAAAAAATAATAAGCTTTCTCAGGAAGGTCGCCCTGACACTTTCCCTTGTACATGCTGCGGAATGACTAGAGATTCCCACTGGGACAGATAAAAATTTGAGGAATCCTGGGAGGGGAGTGGAGACCAGAAATACTTCAAGTTATTCTCATAGTCTGTCAAGTTTGGAAGCCATTACCCTAGAAACTAGGTTGAGTCTCCTTGCTGGAAGCCCTCATAACACTCTGTATTTTATCTTTTATAAAGTTGATCTCACCTGTAATTACTTAACCCCGGTCTTTCCTGTTAAACAATTTACTTCACTGCAGGCTCCTCAGGGCTTAGCAAACAGTAGGCACTCAAATATTAGTTTGCTTGAATTTTACTATCCTCCCCTCAAAAATATCTAAGCATCTAATTAAAATGGTTTTCAAACTTATCTGACAATAAGATAAAATCCTTTGTTAAAAAAAAAAGCTTCATGAGAACCTCAGTGTGTAAAAGAGGTAACAGAGCTGCTCTGATTGAAGAAACCAGCATGGGGCTGGTGGCTCAGCAGTTTAACGCCTCCTTCAACCCAGGGCTCCTTCAACCCAGGGCGTGATCCTGGAGACCGGGGATCGAGTCCCACATCGGGCTCCCTACATGGGGCCTGCTTCTCCCTCTGCCTGTGACTCTGCCTCACTCTTTGTGTCTCTCATGAATAAATAAATAAAATCTTAAATTAAAAAAAAAAAAAAAAAAAGAAGAAGAAGCCAGCATGGAAGGACTGTTGACCCCTTTCGACCTAGTCTATGGAAGCATCCCATGGAACAAAGATGGAAAAACTCTGGTTTAGAGCCACACAAAAATATCATTCTTTCAAATTAATATTATTAGACTTAAATTAAATTTTGGAATCTGTCATGAAGTTAATTTATTTGGCTGCTGTTGGCAACCAAAGATGCCACAGAGATTGTTTTTCCTTCATTCCTCAACAGTTGGCTGAATAAGCTGAAGAAGTCAGATTTTATGTCATTCCATACCCTTATCACATTTTCTCTGCCTCTCTCCCACTCAGCTCAGTTCAATAGGAGAGAAGAAGATAAACACCCAGTAGTACCTCAATATTATGAGAGATGTAAGAAAGGGTCAGAATTGATTTAAGAATGTATTTAAAGGAACAATCATTTGCTCAACAACTAAGCATGCTGATTTTACTAGCTCATATAGCCATAACAGGCCATACAGTCAAATAGTAGGTAATATTAGTTTAGTATTTTCATAATTTTTTCCTTACATTTACATATATTACAAACACCGTAGTGCAAAAAAAATATGGACTCCAAATTAGAGCTGCATCAAACTTCTGGCTCTAAATCCTTAAATAAATCACATAATTTTATTCTTCTTCAATGTTTGGACCTAGTGAATGGGAGTCAATGATTTCTTCATATAATTCTCCTTTCTCCCTCCCCCTTCCATGGTCACAAGTTATTAAAGTCAGAAATAGATTGGGATATAAGGCTCTCTCCTTGGTTCAAAACCAAGCAACGAACATATGCAGTTGGCTTCATAGCATGGCTCTCTGGTTCCCAAGGAGAAATATTACTGCTATGGAACAGTCAAGTTTCAAAATACTGCCTGGCAACTGGGGCTAGTGCATAATCTGCCACTCCTGATACTTCATCTCTTGCTATCACATAGTTAGAAAACTTCTTCTGATCAACTGCTCTCTTATCTTTGCAAGATTATTCAAGAAATTCTTCTACCATGGTGAGATAAGATGTGCCAGGGAAGGGAAAGAGGTAGGGAGCACCTGCATGCCTGCTCTTGTTCTTTTCTATGGAGGCCACATAATCACTCTAGATCCAAGCTCTAGGCTCCTCGGGCCCAAGCATCTTCCCATGTCCAGGCTCCATCACACCAGGCTTACACTGGGCTTTGGAGACAAAGCTCTAGCTAAAGAGATCTTTTACAGGCTGCTGTCTCTCATGGATCTAATTTCTCTTGGAAAGCAAATATCTTTATATAATCAATCTCCAAAGCATAGATAGGACGCAGGATCAGGTATTTTGAGGACATGAATCCAATGTTTGCTCCCCAAGTGCCTCTTCCTGCTCCCATAGTGAAGGCCTTTAAGCAAATGTTTAAGGACTAGTGTTTCTGCCCCAAATGACCCTACAAAGGTATCCATTCAACAAACATTTAAAGAATGTCTGAGTGATGCAGACAGAAGAATAACCAAGACCTGCTTCTTGCCTTCAAATAGCTCAGAGTGAGAAAGATATGAAAACAATTATAATACAAACACGACATATGTACAAATACAGGGACTACCTTATAGTCTACATAGTGGTCAGCTGAACAAGACTGAACCTTTTTTTTTTTTTTAATTTTTATTTATTTATGATAGTCACACAGGGAGAGAGAGAGAGGCAGAGACATAGGCAGAGGGAGAAGCAGGCTCCATGCACCGGGAGCCCGACGTGGGATTCGACCCCGGGTCTCCAGGATCACGCCCTGGGCCAAAGGCAGGCGCCAAACCGCTGCGCCACCCAGGGATCCCCAAGGCTGAACCTTAAAGAAGCTTGAAGAATAAGAATTTCAGATGGATTAAAGGGAAGCCATTCCAAGCAGAGGTTCCAACAGGTCTTTATCAGGGCATACATAGGGCAGCCCGGGTAGCTCAGTGGTTTAGTGCTGCCTTCACCTCAGGGTGTCATCCTGAAGACCTGGGATCAAGGCCCACGTCAGGCTCTCTGCATGGAGCCTGCTTCTCCCTCTGCCTGTGTCTCTGACTCTCTGTCTGTCTCTCATGAATAAATACATAAAATCTTAAAAAAATATATCAGGGCATACAGGTGAGAAGAGTTGCTCCATCTAGAAAGTCACTTGGAAAAATGGATACATGGCAAAAACGCAAAGGAGAAAAAAAAAAAGGCAAAGGAGCAGTTGTGGGAAACTAGGTTGGGAGAAAGGTAAGGATCAAATAATGAGCAGCCCTGTAGCTAAACAAGCTACACTCAAGCTAAACACTTTACTTTGAACTTTATCCTTAGGTATGAGAAAGCTCCTGAAAATTTTTCAGTATGAGGAGTGATCTAGTCAGTTTTGTTTTATTTTGTTTTATTGGATCTGGTGACAATAGTGACTGAATAGATAAATACTTATTGTGTGGCCTGGTACCATGTGAGAATGCCTGTGTATGTGAGTGTGCGTGTGTGTGTGTTTGTTCCTGGCTAGGAGGTGAAGTAAAGGAGTAGACCAAGAGATCAAAGATGATTGATCATCTTGATTCCTACAAGTACCTAGTTGCTATTAACCCCTGGAATAAGGGATGGGGTGCAAGTTTGGGGGAGGAGAATAAATTGATAAGTTCAGTTTATTACCTTCTAGAGATTTTTTCAGTCTGTGGGAAATTCATACTAAGGGCATCGGTAGGAGAAGCTCCCAGGTTTTTGGTGGAGATAGTAGGATCCTTTGCACTCGTTTCTTACGTACCAATCACCTGCTAAACATACTAATAGGCCCCTTCTGGAGAAAGCTGCCACAAGAGATCCTTTACACATGGGTCTCCCTACTTTGTACTGTGAGACCCTACTGCCTTCTTGGCCAGAGCAGACCCAAAAAGGGACCAGGGAGCTTGATGCAGTGCAACTATTGAGAGGCTAAGTCAGAGGCCTATGAGGTGGCTCTCTACAGAGCTCTCTGCCCATCGCCACAAGTCCATTCCAGAAAAGTCACAAAAAATTAAGTTTTCCCACTTACAAAATGAACAAATTACCATCCACATGCTAGCACACTGGCCCTTAACCAGTTATGGGTATTCTCTTAATTGAACCATCCATACCTCTAAGACAATTCCACATTAGAGAGAAAGGGTTATATCTCTTACATTGTGCAGTGCTTTTAACCACTTTTTTCCACATATGCATTGCTCCAAAAATATCACAGCACTGAAAATAAAACAAAGGAAGGAAGCATTTTCATCGTGCCTCCTAGCATTTCTAGTGCATCCCATATGTCATCTAATTCACCTTCACTATGAACTCCAAATGATCCATACAACAAAGCAAACAAACAAAAAAGATTTTTAGAAATCATCTCGAATAGAACAGCAACACCATCTTTGAGGAAATGATACCAAAAAAGAGGAAGCAATTTACAAACATGGCATGTCGGCCAAAGCTCAGCCAGCTGGTAGATCCTATACTTTGGAAATGCACAAAATTCTGGAGAATTTTAAAAGTTTCTCATAACCTCAGGTCTGATGACCTATCGAAAGTGAGCTATGTGCTCTTTTTTTTTTAATTTTTTTTTCAATTTTTATTTATTTATGATAGTCACAGAGAGAGAGAGAGAGAGGGAGAGACACAGGCCGAGGGAGAAGCAGGCTCCATGCACCAGGACCCCGACGTGGGACTCGATCCGGGTCTCCAGGATCGCGCCCTGGGCCAAAGGCAGGCGCCAAACCGCTGCGCCACCCAGGGATCCCGAGCTATGTGCTCTTAACGTCTTGGGACCCACCAGTTGTCCGTTCCAGAGACTGCACTATTATTTTTATTTGCATTATTCTCTGGACACTCTACTAAGTCCCTCAGCTGTCCTAAGGAACTTGGTATCATGTGACCTCTAAGGAGTCACCATGCATGTTTACCCACATAGTTTCATTTAAATCTATGAAAATCTAAACAATTTAAGCATCCTACCATCTAATCTAAAAGTGGAGGTTTTCTTTCCCTCTTTCTTCTTTTACTTTCCTTTTTTCCCCCTGGGGGTTCTTAAGAGAAATTATATGAATGCATTTCTTGGAAAGCCCAAAGCCTTCACCAGATTTTTAAAGCAGTCCATGCACCCTCAAATATTATGATCCATTCTACACACTTGGTCAGCTAAGACTATTTCTCAGCCCGACAGCACTCAAGTTAACAACACTCTGTTCGATCAATATCCCCAGACTTTTCTGGAGTTCCTACACATTAAGTATTTCTTAAAGATCAAAGATTCGCAGTGTCAGCTCTATTCCATCGGGATGCTAATCTTGCTGATTCCTACGGAAAAGACGCTTCCTTGGAAGGAAGACATAAAGCAGCAGCAATATGTGCTCAAACCATCACTAATATTCTAGGATTACCATTTAGAGCTGAACTGCGGAGTTTCTCCCTCCTGACAAACTTATCAAGGTGCAGATAAAATGAATACCACTTACAAAACCTAGTGGTTTATTTCCAGCCTGCCTTAATAGGAGAGAGTGGCTTGACTTTTCTTGCATCTTAAAATGCACCAGAGAAGAACTTGAGGCTGGGATTGTTCGGGCTGCTCTGTGAATGAAGCTGGGGCACTAACCACAGGAAGTCTCCATGACGGAATATCGAGCTCTATCATCGTGTTAGTCGTCACGGCAAAAATCATGCTTTAGTGCCGCCTTCCGCCCAGGGCGCGATCCTGGAGACCCGGGGTCGAGTCCCAGGTCGGGCTCCCTGCGTGGAGCCTGCTTCTCCCTCTGCCTGTGTCTCTGCCTCTCGCGCGCGCTCTGTGTCTCTCGTGAATAAATAAATTAAAAAAAAAAATCATGGTTAGCCCCAGAGTACACGGCTCATCTAACTAGTTTTCTGAGCTCGCTGGTTCGTTGGTTTCCAACAGAGCATTCCTTTAGGTCTGCAATTCCAGTCGCCCCAAATGCTGCAAATGGGAAATTCAAACAAACCGGTCCTCACACGCCAAGTGAGTCAAACAGCTAATAAAAGTCCGGTGGCGGCGACGAAGGGACAGCGACGCTCCGCGTTCCGGGACCGCAGGGGCTGGCTGCCGCCCACGGACATCCCCGTGACACCTGCTCTTGGCGAGGAGCCTAGGGCCCAGCACCGGGCGCCCACGGTGACGGGAGGGAGAGTCCGGGCGCCGCGGGGGAGCGGCCGGTGCCCGGGGTCGGCGGCGGGCGCCCGCCCCGCGGCCTGCACCAGCCCGGCAGGCGGCGGTCTCGCGTAGAGCGCGAAGCCCCGCAGCCGAGCGGCGAGCGCCGGCGGACGCGAGGGAACCGCAGCGCCGGGCCCGGGAGCCGGGAGCCGGGGGTCGCGCCGGCCCTGCCCTGCCCTGCCCGGCCCGGCCCGGCCCGGCCCGCCCAGGGGCGCCGCCCGCCGCCCCGCTCACCCGGACTCTTCAGGTTGTAGCGGGTCTCCATGGCCGATCGCCGTCCGGGCTCCGGCCTCCCCGCCCGCCGCCTCCACCTCTCCGCGCCGCGGCCGCCCGGGTGTCAGCGCGGCTCGGGCCGATTGGGCCGGGCCGAGGGAGCCTCCGCAGACGCCGCCCAGCCCCGGCCCGGACTGCGGGCGGGGCGCGGGCTTCGCGATGGCGCCGCCTCCTCCGCGGCTCCCCCGCCTCCCTGAGGGCCGGGCGGGCGCCGGCGCCGGCCGGGGCGTCGCTGAGCGGGGCGCCCGGGCTGCGGGTCAGCCTCGTCGTGGGCCGCCGGCCCCACCCCGCCGCGGCCGCCGGCGCTGCGTCACCCGCCCTCGCCCGGGTTTGTGAAGTTGCCCTGACGTGGCGGCCGCTTCGTGGCGGTCGGTCGCCGCCGAGGTCGCTCCGGGCTCTGCAAAAGCGGGCGGCGCCCGGGTCCGCCTCAGGCTGCGGCCGCGCGGAGGCGCCTTTCGGCGGGCGGGGAGGGGCGCGCGCGGCCCCGGAGCCCATCCCACAGCGGTCGCGACGGCCAGTGCGGCGCCAAGACCCAGTGCTGAGCCCGTGGACCCTGGGAAGCGAACGCGGGGCGGCGGCAGCGGCGGGGGCGGAGGGCGGGGGTTGGGGTGACCGGGTGACGGGCGCTGAGGGGGCCTTGGCGGGATGAGCACCGGGTGACATGCGAGATGTTGGCAAATCGAACTCCAATTTAAAAAAAATAATAATAAATTAATTTTAAAAAATCTTTAATCAGGAAAAGTAAATAAAATCTTTAAAAATAAAAGGAAATTGAGTAGGGTTTTTATTTATTTTTATTGTTTTAAAAGATTTTATTTATTTATTCATGACAGACACAGGAAGAGAGACGCAGGCAGAGGGAGAAGCAGGCTCCACGCAGGGAGCCCCACGTGGGACTCGATCGCGGAACTCAAGGATCAGGCCCTGGGCTGAAGGCGGCGCTAAACCACTGGGCCACCCGGGCTGCCCCCAGTAGGATTTTTATAGCAATTTAGGTTTGTGGGTTTCTTTTTGTTTTTTTGTTTTGTTTTGTTTTGTTTTTTGTTTTAGTAATGTGATTAGGTGCAAGGTACTTTTAAGCCTGGGGAGGGGAGTGAAAGAAATTATAACTTGTCAAATAAAACAGCGAGTCACATTGAATTTGGGGGGAACGTGTACAAATACATAAGGGTAAACCTCAAAGGACACAGTATAGGCTTCATTGTGGAAAGCGGGATTCAGAGAAAGGGTTACATACGGGTTCTCGAAGGCTAAGGAAGGGGTGAGAATTGAGGCAGACACGGAGGGATTGGCACGGTGGGGAGGATGAAGAGGATGAAGAGGGAAGGGAGGAATTCTAGGTGAGGTGAAGCAGGGTTAATCTGGCTGGACAAGTTCTATTTTGTTACATAGAGAATTGTACCAGCAACCCTTGGTAAAGACTGAAATGGAGAGGGAAGGGATGAAATGGAGGATATCTAAAATAAGAATTAGGTGGTATCTTTGAAGCCATTCCATGATGTTGTTTTCTGAGCCGCAAATGGATAATCAGAGTGGCTGAGATATGCAAACAAAACCAAACCCCGATACCCTGCTTCATTCATTTATGCATTCTTTGTGTTGAATCTTCAAATTGTTTAACACTTGACAGTTTTGCAAAAGCCTGTGGCTTGTGCAATAGGCCTCACAGTAAAGAGGCTTGTGAAATAGGTACTATCATTCTCCTTGATAGCTAAGGAAACAGTCTGGAAACACTAAGAACCTTTTTTTAGTTTTTAACTTTACAGGTTTTATTTACTTATTCAAGAGAGACACAGAGAGAGAGGCAGAGACATAGACAGAGGGAGAAGCAGGCTCCTTGCAGGGAGCCTGATGTGGGACTTGATCCCTGGACCCTAGAAGTGTGAAGACAGAGGTTCAATGGCTGAGCCCCCCAGGAGTCCC
Source organism: Canis lupus baileyi (assembly GCF_048164855.1). Lineage (NCBI taxonomy): Eukaryota > Metazoa > Chordata > Mammalia > Carnivora > Canidae > Canis > Canis lupus. Next base: position 24,006,617 of record NC_132844.1, on the reverse strand, counting down.
TCTTAATTTTTAGAAGACATCCCTACCTAGCCTATTCCTTGGTGTTGAGGGGGTTCAGGACAGCAGTCCCCCCACCTCCCACCCCCTGAGTGTTATTTGGCATATGGACTATTTTAAAGATTTTATTTATTTATTCATGAGAGAGAGAGAGAGAGAGAGAGGCAGAGACACAGGCAGAGGGAGAAGCAGGCTCCCTGCAGGGAGCCCAATGCGGGACTGGATCCCAGGACCCCAGGATCACACCCTGGGCCGAAGGCGGCACTAAACAGCTGAGCCACCCGGGCTGCCCAATTTTGTTTGTCTTTAACCAAGAAAGGAGAGATTATAATTACCACTGAGCCAGTCTTGTGGGGTGGGGGGTGGGGGTGGGGGGGAAGAGTCCAGTTGAGGAGCAAGAATTCTTTGTCCCTTTTCACGGAGCAAGAACTCCTGTCCCCTTCAAGGTCCTTCTAGCTGAACTAAGAATCAAATTGACACAAGACAGATAAACAGGAGAAAATCAACTTTAATTGCGAATGTACAGGGAATCTAAAGAGACATGGAGACTCCAAAGACAGGGAAAATGAGGTCTATATGTCATCCTGAACTAGAGAGAAGGAGGTAGGGATCTGGGATTTCAGAGGGAAGGAATACAATTCACAGGCAATAAGGAGAACAGATGTTTGGTAATTAGATGTTTGCCCTGCCATACAGATGGGTCACTCAGATAAAATTTATGCCTTCCCTTTATCTGGGAAAGACCTCCAATTTAGATTCTTCTGTGTGGTTAAGGGAGGGGCAAAAGTTTCTTTTGAGCTCCCAGGGTCTTAAGTGCCTTCAGCTCAAAATAATCCATATGCCAGGGGCTCCTGGGTTGCTCAGTGGTTGAGCATCTGTCTTTGGCTCTCATAAATAAATAAATAAAAATGTTCTTAAAAAATTTATTCTGACACTTTAGTTAATGGGCACATGTTAAAGTTTTTAAGCTTATCTCAAGAGCCAAAGACCTCTAAGCCAATCGAAAGATTTCTCTCCGCAGAGACATTTAAGAGTATTTATTTAGAACCACAATCCAGCACCTGGGTACTCAGTTCTTTAAGCATCTGACTCTTGATCTCAGAACAGGTCTTGATCTCAAAGGTTGTGAGTTCAAGCCCCAGTTGGGTTCCATGCCTACTTAAAAACACACACACACAACTATAATCATTGACCTATACAGTTCCTCTTTTCCTTAGATAGAACAGAAGCCCTTTGAAGTGCAGATCCCCCACCCATCTTTATTTGCATCCAGGGAGCAGAGCCAGGACTATACTTTTTGAGCATCTCCTGTGTATGGGGCCCAGTATTGGGCACTTGACATACATCAACTCCTTTGTTCTTCCGAACAATACTGATAGCAGCACAGGTTATTTATACCCATTTTACTAGTGAAGACAGTTGAGGTCTCAGAGAAGTGAGCAATTTATTTTTTTGAAGATTTGGTGGGGAGTGTGCCTGGGTGGGTCAGTCAGTTAAGCATCTGACTCTCATCTCAGATCACAAGATTGAGCCCAGCTCTGCCCTCAGCTCAGAGTCTGCTTGGGATTCTCTCCCTCTCCCTCTGCCCCTCCCCTGCTCATGCGCTTGCTCTCTCTCTCTCTCACTCTCTCTCTCAAATAAATACGATCTTTAAAAAAAAATTTTTTTAATTTGTACACCTAAAATGGAGATCAAACTTATGACCCTGAGATCAAAAATCACATGCTTCACGATTGAGCCAGTCAGGTACCCCAAAACCATTTACTTTAATTCTCAGTTTTTTCCACTACAAGTTCTTATGCTTCCGACATTATTGCTTTATCATATTGATGAAAACAATTTTTTCTAGAATTTTTTTTTATTTTTTTATTTGATTTGAATACTTTGAAATCTTAAAGTTTCATTGTCTTATCAGAGGTCGCTTGTCTAGAAAGTGGAAGAACCCTGATTCAAGTCCAGGTCTTTGGACTCTGAAACCTGGATTGTTTTTGCTACACTAGCAAGGAATCATGCTATTTTGGGGAAAATCAGGCCTTTTCCCCATTATTTGAAAATGGATATGCTTCTTAGAACCTCAGTGTTATTCACTTTGAGATATTTATCCTTCAGCATTTAAAGCTTTTCTTATATATATTTTTTTATTTGAGAGAGCGAGAAAACACACACAAGTGCGAGCAAGGGTGGGGTGGTGGTTAGAGCCAGAGGGAGAGGGTGAGGGAGAATGAGAATCTTAAGTAGGTTCTATGCCCATCAAGAGCCTGATCTCAGGACTCTGAGAGCTGAAACCAAGAGTCCATGCTTAATTGAGCCACTCAAGAGCCCCGAACTTTTCTTATTTTTTAAAATGATTTTTCTTCTTGGTCATAAAGGTTTACATGATTGTTGTTCAGTATTTGGAATATGAAAAAAATGCAAATCTCCCATAATCCTACTGCACAGAAATGGCCATGATCAACATTTTAGTGTATTTACCTTGAGCCTTTATTTATAAAGTATTAGTACTTTAACAGAGTTGAGCTTCCTTTGTATATACTCCTTCTTATATAAAAAATATCTAATAAATAAAATCTTTAAAAAAAGGGGGAGGCTGCTTGAGTGGCTCAGCAGATGAGCGTCTGCCTTCAGCCCAGGGCATGATCCTGGGGTCCTGGGATCGAGTCCCACATTGGTCTCCCTGCATGGAGCCTGCTTCTCTCTCTGCCTGTGTCTCTGCCTCTCTCTCTCTCTCTCTCTGTGTCTCTCATGAATAAATAAATAAAATCTTTAAAAAAAAATAAAAGTATCTGCCATCAGCTAACTGGATTACTTGTTTTGCAAGTAGCAGTACTATTATCACTTAGATTGATAGTGTAAATTGACTAATTTCACATCAATGCCTTCCTAGAGTATACTTAAAAGTGAAAAAACACCTCAGAAAGTTATATATGGACTCTATTGTGGGCATTTTATTAATTACTTTGAATATTTTCTAATAGACACTTTTCAATTTTTCACTTAAAAGAAGACCCACCTGCCATGGTTTTCCTATTGTTTCACCCCCAGGATTTCCCCTTTAAAATAATTAATAAGAAAAATGGGACTATTTATTCAATGGGGATGTAATTGTAGCTGGTATTAATATAAGGAGATGCTGGCCATTATTAGGGACCCAAGTTTAAATTCTGCTCACCTGAACAAAAATGTCAGCCAGGAAGGAATTTGTTTCCCGTGAGCCCAGCCTTACTGCACCGCAGGTCCAGCATCTACCCACCATCAGGTGGCAGGCTGACAGATCCAGGAGTGAAATGACCTCTTCATTTTATCCTCCTCAGTTTCTGATTTGTTCAAGACATATCTGACCTGCTAATTCTATGTTAACACTTTTCTAATACTGTGTTCTAGAAGAAAGTATTGTGAAGAGATCACATGTGAATTTATCTGAAACCCAGTGGAGTGCTTGTGAAACTAGTTTAGTAGGGCCCTTCCACCAAACGACTTATAGTCCACTCGTTTTAAAAGTACCTCATTTTCCATTAATAAGCAAAGAAGCAATTTCTAAATACAGTAGTAAACAGTTGTTTGCCACACTATTTAAATCATTTTTATTGTCTTTTACTGTCTTTTTGGAGATCCAATCTGCGGCCATAATTTTGATTTATCTGACACTTTACCCAAAATTACAGCTCTTGATATTAGAAATGAGGAAATAGAGGGGTGCTTAGGTTGTTCAGTCAGGTAAGTGTCTGAGACTCTTGATTTCTGCTCCATTCATGATCTCAGGGTCGTGAGATGGAGCCCCATAAGGGACTCCGTGCTCAGCAGGGAGACTGCTTGAGATTCTCTCCCTCTGCCTCTCCCTCTGCTCATGCGCATGCTCTCTAATATAAATAAATAAAATCTTTACCAAAAAAAAAAAAAAGAAGAAAAAGAAACCTGCTTAGTATTGTGGTTTTGCTTCATTTGCAGGGACTTTGTTTGTTTTTGTGGTTTTTCATAGTAAAGTGCCTTTATTTATTTTCAGTTATTTAAGTAATCACTATACCCAACCTGGGGCTCAAACTCAATGACCCTAAGATCAAGAGTCACACGCTCTTCTGATTGAGCCAGTCAGGTGCCCCTCATAATAAAAGTGCTCTTAAAATGAAAAAAATTGCAACACTCATATTCCGTACTCCTTAGTTCTAACAGATTGATGAGTTGGTCAAGAGATATTTCCTTTTCTAATCTTAGCTCTAAGGAAACACCTGCCACTAAGATAAAACTAGTTGTTCATGGGTGAAAGAACAGGTACCTCACGATGTGCCTGCAGCTGTGTCTTCTTCCTCCCTCCTCCCGGGTCCTTTCTTAATTATTTCTTCCAGCACTGTCCCTCTGCCTCTCTGTCTATGCCTTTTTTCTTTCAGGTCCCCTATCGGGCCATTGCCAATCCATCAGCCTCTGAGCCTTTTTAGCCACTTGCCAATTGAAGAAACTTGTTCACTTATGAACTAGCCTGAATAGCTTAAAAAACTGCTCCCTATCTTGAAAGCAGTTTCAGTTTCTGTTCGTTGGGAAAATACAAAATGGCAAAAAAATTACTTCGAATTTAATACTTTTAAAGAAATTTGTATTTTCTTCATCACTATAGTATCCACAGTAGTCCAAAAAAGTCATTGTTCATAAAGATGTGAAAACTTCTTTAGTCTACAGACAATGCTCAGTGCATACACAAATTACAGACCTTCCGAGAGAAATTCTGCAGCCCCAAGGCATTTCAGTAATACTATTAACATCTTTAGAACAAACAACCTTATGCTCCTTCCCATTAAAATCCAGTCTACAAACTTTGAATGACAAGTCATCAACTTTTAAAAAGCAGTGATGGACTTTCCTGTGGTTTATCCTTTTAGCACAAAATAACCAAAAGGCATGGGTATGCCATACTCCATACACCTTCTAGCATCTTGTGAGAAATCAGCTGGGCCAGTCTGACTTCCTGGAAGTTGAAGTTGGGTTTAGGTGCAGATGTTCTTAAAAGAAAATGTATGCTATATATATGCCAAGAAGAGAAAGCAAAACTTTTCCCAAATACCATTTTTCAGAAAGGAGAGTTGCCTTATATTTTTGTCTACTTTGTCCTTTTTTTTTTTTTTTAATTTATTCATGAGAGAAACAAAGAAAGGCAGAAACACAGGCAGAGGGAGAAGCAGGCTCCTTGTGGGGAAACTGATGCAGGACTTGATCCCAGGACTCCAGGAGCACACCCTGAGCCAATGGCAGACACTCAACCACTGCGCTACCCAGGTGCCCCTACTTTGTCTTCTTGAACGACGTACTCTTCAGAAAGAAAATAGGTATTGAAAGGCCTTCAAGCAGTGGCAGTTTTCTAATAAGGGCCACCTAAAATTTAATGGCATACACATGGGGAATCCACACAGAAATGTAAACTCCAAAGACAGGCAAAATGAGGTCTGTATGTTATCCTGAACTAAAGAGAAGGAGGTAGGGACCTGGAATTTCCGAAGGAAGGAATGCACTGCACAGGGTGATAAGAAGTAAAGTAGATATTTGGTAATTAGGTGTTTGCCCTGCCATACTGATGGGTCACTTGGATAAAGTTTATCTCTGGTAATAATCCTTACTCTGTGAAAGACCCCCAATTTAGATTCTTCTGTGTGGTTACAGGAGGGGCCAGAGTTTCTCTTGAGGGTCTTGATTGCCTTCGGCTTAAATTTCACACCAGAGGGACCCATCTTGGGCCTGCATTAGCATGGAAGAAACAGGTCCTAATTACTCTACTATAGTTGGGCATTCAGGGGAAGGGTCTTAGTTTTGTTTTTTTCTTTTTTAAGATTTTATTTATCTATTTGAGAGAGAGTGAGAGACCATGAGCAGGGGGGAGGGGCAGAGGAAGAAGGAGAAGCAGACTCCTCACTGAGCAGGGAGCCCAATGTGGGGCTCTATCCCATTACCCTGGAATCATGACCTGAGCCAAAGGCAGATGCTTAACCGACTGAGCCACCCAGGCACCCCAGGCCTTAGTTTTTGTTTTTTTCTTTTTTTTAATTTTAATTTTTTAAAAAATTTTTATTTATTTATGATAGTCACAGAGAGAGAGAGAGAGAGAGAGAGAAGCAGAGACACAGGCAGAGGGAGAAGCAGGCTCCATGCACCGGGAGCCCGACGTGGGACTCGATTCCGGATCTCCAGGATTGCGCCCTGGGCCAAAGGCAGGCGCCAAACCACTGCGCCACCCAGGGATCCCGGCCTTAGGTTTTTTACACAGTTTTGGGAGACTAGAAAGATCCTCCTTGCCCCAGCAGCAAGGGGCACATTGAGTACACATTGAGGAAGCTGGGATGTCAAGACCCCAGGCAGCGAGACACTAGTTAATGCTCTCCTCCACATTGAGTGTAGCAGCTATATCAACTCCCTTTCATGGGGAAGGGACTTGTCCACCTGCTTCTTGGAGTGTTCAAATACTACAAAAGGGCAAAACTTGTGGATTCTTGATACCAGATAAAACCAATGACATCTGAATTAACAAAGGTTCCATAGAATTTAGATACAAACTTATGAGTCCCTAAACTCCCAGTAAGGTTAATTACTGGGGTGCCTGGGTGGCTCAGTCAGTTAAGCATCAGACTCTTGATTTGGGCTTTGATCTGGCCAATGGATTCATTCACTCCAGCAATGCTTCACAAATTACAGGTCGTGACCCATTAGTGGATTGTGAAATCTTTTTTAAAAAAGGAAATAAAGAAAATAATACTAGAATGCATTGCAGTAGAAGGAATAGTACTTTGTGATTTTTTTTTTTAAGTAATAATTATAGGGTACCTGGCTAGCTCAAGCAATGGAACATGTGACTTTTGGTCTCAGGGTTGTGAGTTCAAGCCCCACCTGGGCATAGAGCTCACTTAAAGAAAATAAAAATGAAAATAAAAAATAAAAGTAATATTTATAAGGGGCACTTGGCTGGCTCAGTTGGTGGAACGTGTGACTCTTGATCTCAGGGTTGTGAATTTGTGCCCCCCATTGGGTGTAGAGGTTACTTAAAAATAAAATCTTTAATAATTAAAAAAAACTTTAAAAAGTAATTTTTATAGGTGTGACTATGTGATAGTTTGCAGTGTGAGTTGTATTTTTTGTGACTCACAACAACAAAAAGTTTAAAATGTATTGCATGAAGAGTTAACTCCTACAGTTCTGTAAAGTACTTTATTTTCTATTACTAAAATCCTTGCATCTCTAGAATCTGCCTTTTAGCTGTTTTATTAAGCACAATGTCTGGCATATAATAGGTGCCCTATCAGTCACTGATGAATGAAAAAAACATTATCATTTCCCTTAGAAAACAACTGACAAAGAAAGGAATCAAGATTCATGGTTCCATGGGGGTGCCTGGGTGGCTCAGTTGGTTAAGCCTCTGCCTTCTACTCAGGTCGTGACCCCAGGGTCCTGGTCAGCAGGGAGCCTGCTTCTCCCTCTCCTCCCCACTCATACTCTTGCTCTCTCACTCTCTCAAGTAAATAAAACCAGAAAAAAAAAAAAAAAAAAAGACTCATGTTTCCTCTTACTTACCATACACTATAGGGGCATGCTGGTTCACCTCTGTTGAGAGATGAACCACAGCTAGAGAGGGAGGTAAGAACCAGGGAGACAGGTTCTTGCAAACTTTACTGAGGAGTTTGTTATCTATAATGGAGAGCTATGAGAGATGTTGAGCAAGGCAGTGATATGGTCAGAATGGTGGTGGTTTGGAAGGGTCACTCTGGGTCTTGTGTGGAGAATGGAGATGGATGGATGAGGTGGAATGATGTTAGTTAAGATGCTATTGAGATCCACAGAAAAGGAGATGGTGGTCTAAACCAGGGTAGTGGCAAAAGAGATGGAGAGAATTGATTGAATAGATGTTTATAAGGCTGAACTGAAAGAACTGGATGGTTGATTGGATGGAGTGAGCTGGAAGGGAGAGTTAAGAAGGGGGCCCACATTTCTGGCAGGGACTGCAGGAAGCAGAGTCACACCACCACAGAAGGAGAAGATTTAGCAAGAAGGGAGTTCAATTTTGGACATTTTAGATTTCTTATAGAAGATTCCAGTAAAATTATGCTAATGGCAATTTTAAAGGTGGATCTGCAGCTCAAGGAGAGGTTAGGATTGAAATGTATCTTTTTGGGGGTGTCTGGGTGGCTTAGTTGGTTAACCCTCTGCTTTTGGCTCAGGTCATGATCTTGGGGTCCAGGGATAGAGCCCCTCATCAGGCTCCCCACTCAGCAGGGAATCTGCTTCTCCCTCTCCTCCCCACTATTGCTCTGTTGCTCTCTCTCTCTCTCAGATAAATAAAATCTTTTTAAAAATTTGTTTGAGTTTTAATCCAGATCATTGTTTTTTTATATATAAATATGGTTGCATATAATAGAAATGAAGTAAAAGGTTGAATATAGCTAAGATCAAAGACTAATTCTCTCGACTTTCTGAGAATTTGATATACTTTTGCTTCTTAGAAAACTAAATGTCTGGAAAAGGTATTTAAATTCTCTTTTGATATTTAAACACTTTAATATTATTTTTCATATTCAAGTTATGTAATGAATTAGGAAGAAGGCATAATCTTGAGTGAAGCACATTAAAAGGCTGCTCTTACTGCTTCTCATGTGAGAAAAGCTATTTCTTTTAAAATTTCCCAGCATTTTAGCCTTCATAATCCCAGGCAGCAGTAAATCCTAAACTTCAAGTCCCCCATTTTACTATCTGTAAAGAGAGAGCATTTAAAGGGACATGTGGTACAGCTGCTTAGAGCAGTATTGAGGGTGGACTCTCCAGCTAGACTCCCGGCCTTGTGTCTTGCTAGTTACGTGATCTTGACTGGGTTATTTTAACTCTCTACCCTCAGTTGCCTGATCTGTAAAATAGGAGTGATAATAGTATCCACCTCTTGGGTTTCTGAAGATAACTTATGCAAAAGCACTTATGAGCCTGACATAATGTGTGCACTCAATCATTATACAGCATTAGTAAGTAATTCTGTTAAAGACATTTTCTTTCTCCTAAACTCAACATCACTATCCGTTAAAAATCTTAAAAACATATTATTTTAGACCAGATTTTCCAATCAGAAACAGAATTTCATATATAAGATATTTTTTATTCATCCATTCATCCGAGACACACAGAGAGAGGCAGAGACATAGGCAGAGGGAGAAGCAGGCTCCCTGCAGGGAGCCTGATGCGAGACTTGATCCCAGGACCCCAGGATCACAACCTGAGCCAAAGGCAGATGCTCAACCACTAGGCCACCCCAGTGCCCCTCATGTATGATACATCTAAAGCTAGTCTTCTCTGGGAACTCTAAGAATCTGTAAAAGTCATTACAGATTGGAATCCTACTAAGCAAGTCAGAATCGATAAGGTGGACTGTTTGGAAAAGAATTTCCAGATGGCTAGGGATTAGGGGACAGAGCAGCAAGAATTAGTATCTGAGGTTTACTGAAAAAAACGGTTCTAAACAACCATGCTCCCATAAAAAATTTGGAGATAAGAGAGCTTAAAAATATAATAAAAATAAAAGTGTAAATAGAGTGATTTATCCTCATTTCCATAAAATGAAAGCTGGTTAATCAGGACATTTTACTAAAGGGACCCAGCAGGGCCAATGAAGCCATGATATTCACATGCAGTAAACAACCACAAACAGGAAGGATCATACTTACACCTCACCAAAGAGAATATTCTGGTCCCAGAATGATTAGTTACGAATATGCTTGAAATAAAACAAGGGCCTTACCAAATCATGAGCATGACACATGCTTTTAAGTTGGCAGTTAACATCTTTGAAAGCAATGGTTTAACAATTATAAATGTACTGCTTAAAGTAAAACATAACATTGCGCTTGATTACAAATTACAACCAGTCTATAGAAGTTAAATGCATACCATACTTTAATAATCAAGACAGTTCAGCCGTTTTTCTGGAGTATGTCTCAAACAGAATTAGCATATAACCCGTATATAACAATATTGCTGTGTTTTTTAGTCCTTTTATGTTTAAGGGTCCAAAATATATTATGCTCACAAAATAACACTGTCTGTGAAGGCCAACCAGTTTTTTTGTTTTTTTTTTTTAATTTATATTCCTTCAAAAACACTCTACCCTGGTCATACACGCTAATTTACATAACTAAAAACAACCAAAGATGGTAATTCACAGTCTCACCTCCACATAGAAGTTCTAATTGCCTTAGAACCCCACAGGTCAAGTTCTCAACCTTTGAAAATGAGTCAGAATGTTCCAGAGCAGTCACTGTAGCCATGTATTTGGGCTTTGTATTTATAGCATAGATTTGAGACCTAAACATGGCCATACACATCGCAGTAAGCAAAGTTCCATATCAAAAATAAAATGCAAAAGGAATAGATTTTGTAATTCCAATAGCACAGACTTAAAAAAAATTGAAAACTTAGACATAACTCCTACATCTGTCTTTAACTAAGAGGTCATTGCCATGCTTACAGGTTTGAGGCAGTAATCTATGTTATTAGTGTGTAATCAATCAAAGAGTGCACTTACTACCATGAACTCAGGTCCTATGCCATAGGATTATTTTTTTGCTTTTCCCCCAAAGAATCATTTGCTCCTGAAGTAATAGACTTTTAAGGCACATTTTACAAAAACCCATCATACACCCAGCTTAAAAATTGAAGCTCCTCCTGGTTACAATAATATGTATATGTATACCTACGTATTGTGTGATTTACCAGATAGGCAAGTGTCTCTACCTTGAGGATAAAGTCACATTAGAAAATTGTTTATTTGCTTAATCAAAAAGAAAGATTGTGTAAAAAATATTAGAACATTAAATTTATAAGAATAACCCATATGTACCAAGCCTGTTGGCAAAGATCCAAAGAGCCAACAGGATATACAGGTCTAGAAATTAAGGAAAAGTCTCTTTTGGAACCCTGGGTTCCTACCCACCCAGGCTTCTGAGCAGGAATCATGAGGAAGGGAGTTGGGCGCCTTAATAATTCTGAGAAATTTCCTTTCAAAATGCACGGACCCTTGGGAGGACTCAAATCTTATACCTGAATCAGCTACCATCTTGCATTGTAGTTAGCAGCCTCAAAGGAATAGGACTTGGGGAGGGAGGGAGAGAGTATGGAAGGAAGACACAGAAGTAGGATAGTTTTAAGGTTAAGTCGCTTTAGGAACTTGGTACATTTTGCTAGGACCAGCTTCGATTTCCTTATGAGTCTGCTTAAAAATAAATACATACATAAAATTATTTTCTAACACTCTCAAGTATGCTTTAGGACACTGACCCTTGGGACGGACATAGAATTATCTACTAGGAATGGTTTGGGATGAGGGGAGATTTAGGAGTCCCTTAATATCCTGAAAGTCTAAAGTAAATATAAGTGGAAGAATTTCACAGAAACAAACACATAGCTAACTGTAATGCCTCCTCTGGCCGTCCTCTTCCTGCCGATTGTTAGGGGTTTGCAGGATGGCTTTTCAGCTGTGCAGAGTGTGCTGCTGGCAAGCTGAGCTCTAGTTCAATCAGAAGGTGGGAACAAGCAGAGTCCACAAGGCACACTGTCATGGATGAGCAGGAGACTCAGTGGTGACAAATGTGCTCACCAGCATTATGCTCTTTGGGAGAGATCTGAGACATTCCCTGTGGTTATGATCCTAAATAAACATTTTAAATGTTGCACAACAGACCCATCTCACAGCGGCCAAACATACAAATTGTATATATATATTTTTAAATCTGTAGGTACCAATCACCTACATTTGGGAAACCATGTTACCTCTGATGTTACTTCAGCCTAAGTGGTGGCAGGTACAGAAAAGCCTCCAGAAACCCTGAAATTCAGCAACATTCTTATTTCTCTCCAGTGATTGGCACCATTTTGGAAATCTGGTCCCGAAGATTCTAAAGAACAGTAATGCAGCAAAAAGGAATAACCTCTCTGTATAAAATGATTCTAGAGATGTGTGTTGAGGTAAAGAGCTTTGTAAAAACTGTTCAGTAGGGAAGTACTGCCACAGCTATAGAAATTTTTAGATAAGTTTGGTGCTAATATTATTCAACAAAACTCCCATTTATACCAGTTATAAACAGGAGACAGTTCTTATTGCTCCTGGAGCTTGCCGCCCCAATCTGTCTCAGCTCCACTGAAAAATGATTTTTCTTAACAATTAGTAGCAAAGATTCCCAAATTTGTAAAAAAAAAAAAAATCATTGCCAGTGCATTGCTTTTTTGATTTCTGATTGCCATATAGATCTGAACTACCCTACAGTATGCATGTCCTTGACACCAAGTACAGAAAAAAGCTTAGAAAAGTTGTCTTATCAAAGTTCAAAGAAAAAAAAAAACATGAAAAAGAGCAAAATATATACAGTTCCTGGCAGTCCTCACATCGGAGTTTCTGACTACAGACCATAAAAGTTTACATTTGTGTAAGGAAATTACAGTAGATTTGACTTCGTTGTTAAAATACAAGTTTCGGCTTCAAAGTGCTCACTTTATTTAAAAAAGATCAAGAGGGTTGCAGGATTTTTTTTTTTTTTTTTTTTTACAACAAATACATCATGTGTCCCAATCTCCTTTTTCCTCTTCCGTTAGTGCAACACAGGGCAGCAGCCTCAAAAGGTCTGACTTGCAAAGATACTCGCGAAGCCTCACTACAGGAGCACGTTTGGGGTCCCATTGGGGGTGGCTCCTTTCTTCTTCTGCATCCGATTCTGAACCTTCCGTGATTTCACCATTTTCATCCTCACCTCAAAAACCTCATGGATGGCTTTCCGGAAGCAATGAAAATTATAGTCAATAAGCCCTGGGGAAGAAAACAAAATAGTTAGAAATGTCACACAGAAATAATAATCTTCTCTTGTCATGTCATGCTATGGTCAGGTCAATCAGGACAAGCTACTAGAGCAGCCTCAACAGAAGGTCCACAGATTTCCCTCAAAGCTCTGCAGCTGGGCTTCAGGAATTGCATGCAAAGTTTCGTGAATGTCCACATTTTCCTAAGGAAAGGTTCCAGAGGAGAGACTACATTTTGAAAGATGTCTATGACCTGTAATATTGAAGAACCAACTGAAATGCACATTTTTTGACCTATTAGAATTCAAGATCTCTCTCTCTTTTTTTTAAAGATTTTATTTATTTATTCATGAGAGACACAGAGAGGGAGGCAGAGACATGAGCAGAGGTAGAAGCAAGCTCCATACGGGGAGCCTGATGTGGGACTCGATCCCAGGACCCCTGGATCACAACCTGAGCCAAAGACAGATGCCCAACCACTGAGCCACTCACGTGCCCCCAGAATTCAAGATTTCTTACAATTAAGACATATCTTCCATGGATGTTTATTATTTTTCCTCAAAAGGGATTATTAAATTGACTGAGTGGTGGCCGACCCTGACTTGAAATGTGGCTAAGATCTCAAAGCTCCCATATTCATCATTCAACCAATCAATACTTACTGAAAATCTATTATATTTAAGCCATTGTCAGAAGCCCTGGGAAAAGCAAAGTCCCTGACCTTGGAGTGGTAGTAGTTACCTCAGGTCAATTTCAAGCTTGGAAGTTCAACGACCAATGACACTCACTCAATACTAAGTAAATTTTAAATGCAGAAATAGTAGAGGAGAATCTTCTGTTGTTTTCTGAAATTACTGGTACAGGAATGGAATAAAAGATAATCCCAGGGACACCTTGGTGGCTCAGTGGTTGATCGTCTGCCTTTGGCCCAGGGCATGATCCCAGAGTTCCAGGATAGAGTCCCGCATCGGGTTCCCTGCATGGAGCCTGCCTCTCCCTCTGCCTATGTCTCTGCCTCTGTGTGTCTCTCATGAATAAATAAAAAAAAAAAAAAAAAAAAAAAGATAATCCCAAATCTTGGGTGTATTTTTCTTTTCTTTTTTTTTTTTTTTAAGATTTATTTATTCCTGAGAGACACAGAGAGGGAGAGAGACACACACAGAGAGAGAGACAGAGAGAGAGGCAGAGACACAGGCAGAGGGAGAAGCAGGCTCCAAGCAGGGAGCCTGATGTGGGACTCGATCCCTGGTCTCCAGGATCAGGCCCTGGGCCAAAGGCAGGATCTAAACCGCTGAGCCACCCAGGGATCTCCCTTGGGTACATTTTTCATTACACTAATTTGTAAAAGTGTTGAGAGCAACATTATATTTATACCACTTAGAATAAGGCAGTTGGTTCTATTTGCTATCTTTAAATTCATTAGAATAACTAGCCTAACAATCATTTCCATCCACTGAGGTGATGCTTCCAAAGCCTGGAAATAAAAGAACTGGGATTCTAGCCAACGAGTGAAATTCTTCAAAGTAGTCATATAACCGCAAGTGTCCTGGAGGAAACACTAGCTCAACTTCCAGAAGCAGGAAACTCTCTGAGTGGCGCCCTCTGCTGCTTCTGAAGTGACAGTGACCACAGTGCAATAAAACCCTTAAGTGGTAATCCTAAAGGCAAGACTACTGGAATAAGGGAGAAAGTAGTAAGAAATAAATAAGCCCCGGGCACCTGGCTGGCTCAGTCAGTAGAACATGTGACTCTTGATCTCAGTGTTGTGAGCTCGAGCCCCATTTTGAGTGTAGAGATTACTTAAAAACAAAATCTTGTGGCACCAGGGCGACTTGGTTGAGTGGCTGACTTCAGCTGGGTTCCTGACATCAGGGACCTGGAACTGGGCCCTGTGTGGGGCTCCCCGCCCTGTGAGGATTCTGCCCCTCCCCTTGCTCATGCTCTCTTTCTCTCCCTCTCAAATAAATAAAATCTTTAAAATAAAATAAAGCCTTAAAAAATAAACATTCATTTTCTGTCTAAGGCTTTCTTTGGTACCACATAACTGCCTTGACCACACACAGACAGCTACCAGGGATATGGGAATGAATATTTTGAAGGCACCCCTCAAACAGGGGCATGGTGGAGGAAGGTAGATAAATGTTGCAGTCTTTCACAAACCATGAGAGACTCCTAACTCTGGGAAACAAAGGGTTGCAGAAGGGGTGGTGGGTGGATGGACAGGGTAACTGGATGATGGGCATTAAGGAGGGCACGTGATGAGATGAGCACTGGGTGTTATACTATATGTTGGCAAATTGAATTTAAATAAAATTCTAAAAATAAAAATAAATAAAAAATGTTGCAGTTTCCCATACTCAACTGGGGTGATTCTGAGTTTGTTCCACACAGCTTCTCAGAGATTCTCTTATTGGAAGTGAACATAAATCTACTCATCGACACCACTATGGGTGGCTTTTCTACCTTCCCTGTCTCATTTCCCTACTTTATCATTTTTGTTTCTTGAGACCATCCTCCAAACAAAGCACATAATTAAAAGAAAATAAACAAGGAACAAAGAAATGATTTTATTTAGTGGGAATATGGATAGAAGATGTGAGAACCACCTCAAAATCCTTTGCCTATATATGCAACCAACTGCCTTAGGAAGAAAGTTTAGCTAGAAAAACTTTGGCTCAGTGAAAAGTCAACTTGTAGAAATAATCTGTTGGTAGTTCCTGACAAGTCTGAACTTACTCATCTTCACAGTTTTTTTAAAGATTTTATTTATTTATTCATGAGAGACCCAGAGAGAGAGAGGCGGAGACACAGGCAGAGGGAGAGGCAGGCTCCATGCAGGGAGCCGGATGTGGGACTTGACCCCAGGGCCCTGGGGCCAAAGGCAGATAGATGCTCAACCATTGAGCCACTCAGGTGTCCCATCATCTTCACAATTTAAAACCTAACAGTTATCTTGCTGCATTTGAAGTTTTAAAAGTAAAAATTCACAACTGAGGTTTTTAAAGGGAGCATTCATATCAAGTGGCTGCCATTTCTTTCAACCTTTTCACTAAAAGCTTTTGAAATGTTCAAGAACAGAGACTCCGGGATCCCTGGGTGGCGCAGCGGTTTGGCGCCTGCCTTTGGCCCAGGGCGCGATCCTGGAGACCCGGGATCAAATCCCACGTCGGGCTCCCGGTGCATGGAGCCTGCTTCTCCCTCTGCCTGTGTCTCTGCCTCTCTCTCTCTGTGACTATCATAAATAAAATAAAAAAAAAAAAAAATTAAAAAAAAAAAAAAAAAGAACAGAGACTCCAACAGAACAAACACTATCTTCACCACCACAGTTATGTGATGGTTCCACATCCTTCTCTGCTTCAGTGGTTCTCAACCCTAGCCGTACAATAAAAACATCCAGGGTACTTAAAACAATTTAACATTTCATAGGCCCTTCTCCCAGGAATTCTATTCTAATTGTTTGGAGGAGGGCCCAGATTTCCATATTTTTTAGCGCCTCCTTTCCCAAGGTACCTATAACGTGCAGCCAAGGCTGAAAACTCCACATCTGCTTTCGATCCTCTCCTTTCTGCCAAAGTAGTCACAGAGATCATTAATGAAAACTCAGAGACCCAGCATGAGGAAAAGCTCATCAACAAGGGTCCGTTATCTGCGCCAACAGGACTCTACAATATGAGATTAAAGCAACAAAAACAGGGGCGTCTGGCTGGCTCAGTTAGAAGAGCCTGCGACTCTTGATCTTGGGATTGGAAGTCTGAGCCCGTGTTGGGTTGAGAGATTACTTAAAAATAAAAATCTTTAAAGAAGAAAAAGTAGGGCAGCCCGGGTGGCTCAGCAGTTTAGCACCGCCTTCAGCCAAGGGCCTGATCCTGGAGACCCGGGATCAAGTCCCACATCAGGCTCCCTGCATGGAGCCTGCTCCTCCCTCTGCCTCTCTCTCTCTGTCTCTTATGAGTAAATAAAATCTTTAAAAAAGAGGAAAAAGTAAAGCTACAAAACCAAACTATTTTATGCATTTATAAGCATTAAGTTTTGCTTTCAGTGACAACCACCTAATCCCTAGGGTGATCAATTCGCCGTTTGCCTAGGACGTTCCCAGTATCAGCTCTGAAGATCTCCTGTCCTTGGAAGCCCTTCCATCCCAGGCAAATAGAGATAATCACTTTAAAAAGGCACATGAGGTGACACCTGGGTGGCTCAGGTTGAGCATCTGCCTTTGGCTCAGGGCATGATCCTTGAGTCCCAGGATCGAGTCCCACATCCGGCTCCCTGCATAGAACCTGTTTCTCCCTCTGCCTGTGTCTCTGCCTCCTCTCTTTCTCTCTCTCTCTCATGAATAAAATCTTTAAAAAAATAAAAAAGCAGGATCCCTGGGTGGCGCAGCGGTTTAGCGCCTGCCTTTGGCCCAGGGCGCGATCCTGGAGACCCGGGATTGAATCCCATGTCAGGCTCCCGGTGCATGGAGCCTGCTTCTCCCTCTGCCTATGTCTCTGCCTCTCTCTCTCTCTCTCTCACTGTGTGCCTATCATGAATAAATAAAATAAAAGAAAAGAAAAAGAAAAAAAATCGATTTGGAATCCTAGAACAGAAAAAAGGGCATTTTTGGAAAAACGGTGAAATCTAAATAAGGTCTATGGTTTTTTAATGGATACTAATTAATTTACTAATACTATTAATTAGTATTATGCCAATAGCGATTCCCTATTTTTCATAACTAACTATAGCATATAAGATGTTAAGATTTGGGAAATTGGATGAGGAATATGTATAAATTACATACTATTTTTACTACTTTTCTATTAAATCTAAAATCAGTTCAAAATAAACAAGCTCTCTGGGTTGATGCTAACATACCCTAAATTTTAGGACCTGCTACTAACCTAGATGTTTTGGGGGCTCTAGTTGTACTATTTGTATTACTTTTTTTTTACTTAGCTTCCAAAATCTACATGAAATATTAATCACCAAATATAAATTCTGGAAATATCTTTAACCAAGGAAATACATATATGACAGTACAAAGCACAATGTACACAACCGATTCTATGTAGGGACAAGTCCAGAAATCTGACTGCCATACACCGGTAGGAGGACTTTGAGAGAAAGTCACTTTATAGTTCCTTGGTGTGCGTAAAATCATCTATAATTGAGAGAATGAAACAAGGTATGTCTATGTTCAGAATTCCAGGAGCCTATTCTTATTTTCAGCAAGATGAAACTAAGGAGTGAAAGATTAACAAGACTCAATTAGAAGTTTTGAGGGCCAAGAACACAAAAGGCAATTTGGTTGATAACAGTCATTAAATATAGGAAAAATACACACTTCACCAAGAAGCAAGGAAATACAAATTCAAACAAGATTAGTTTTTAATAATTTTTTTAGTGCTAATATCCAATATTGATAAGAATACAGAAAAATGGACACACTTATATACTCTTAGTAGCATAAACCCATAACATCTTTCAGAAGGACATTTTGATCATACGTATTAGAAGCCACCAAAACATGCCTAAGTAATTCCATTTGTTGAAATTTTTCCTAAGGAAATAACCAATATGTACACAAATATTCAGTGTAAGGAAAGCCATCACAGATTATTTACATTAAAATCTAAAAACAATATAAATTTTTAATAATAAAATAAACTAACAATTATTAAAATGATAAGGTAAGAAAAAAGGCCTAGTGAATGAGAAAGATGTCTGTAATAAATTCAGTGAAGGTTGTAAAGTAGTATTTATCATATTATCCCATATAGATAGAGACATAGCTACAGATGAAAAAGTCTGAAAAGCTCTAAAGAAAATGTTAAGAATGGGATGCTTGGGTGGCTCAGTTGTTGAGTGTCTGCCTTTGGCTCAGATAGTGATTCTGAGGTCCTGGGATCGAGTCTCACAGGGAGCCTGCTTCTCCCTCTGCCTATGTCTCTGCCCCTCTCTCTGTGTCTCTCATGAATAAATAAAATCTTTTTATAAATAAATAAATACATCCAGCTTTAACGTTCTACAAGTCCTCTCCTTTACACAGGGATCTCAAGTGGTCACATGGTCCCTAAGACCTTCCAGAGGAGTGGACCAAGAAGGAGGCCTTGACCCTCCCTATAGGCTGCTGGGCCCTCCCTGGCAAGAGACTTTACAGCCTGGCAACAAGCTTTTAAGAAAAAGCTAGAGCCCCTGGGAGGATTGTCTGGTGCCATTTCCACTTCATGGCAGCTGCATCACTAGAGGGCAGGCTGGTTCAAGGATCCCAGAAGCCTGACAGACATGGGCAGGAGCCCAGGGGACCTGGGACTCAAGCTGGGAGCTTCAAGAGGCATGCTGCGGACTGTCCCCATTCAACAAGCAGTAGGAGCAGTATAGTCTGAAATGAAATGCTGCACTTAAGTCACACACACACAAATTACCTTTTCTTTCAAAGCTTTCCTCTCTGACAAAGCAAACAAGAGCCAGGAACTTTGTCACTTCTTTTAAATAAAGAACTGTTGTATTATTCAGCTTTATAATGGCTGTTGACTCCTTGTCATAGGGGGTTCCTGCTCCATCTTCTTTGAGACTAAATGGAGACAGAAACCAAAACGTATGTGACCATTAAGAAAAAACTATAAATTGTAACTCAGTGAGAGAAACCAGCTTTAATACACACAATGATAATCATAATGAGAATTCGTTTACAATCACGGTGCTTTTCAGCAAAGTCTTAGAAACACACAATCACAAGAATGTACATAGTGTATGACCGTCCCTTCCTACTGACACAATGAGTGGCTGTTGGGGCAGGGAGACAACTCTCTAGCACCTGAGGAACACACATGAGGGATGAAGGTTAGCTCTTCTCTCCTCCACAAGGGGTTTCTTGTTTTTTTTTGTTTTTTTGTTTTTTTGTTTTTTCTGACAGAATAACCAGGCTGGTCAAAATCACGGTCTGATGAAAGACCGAGAGCTGAATGACTATTCCAGATTACAGAAGCCTAAGGAGACACGACAGCCAAAGACTGGCCTAGGTCCTGGATCAGGAATATAGATAGAATTGGAACCATAGGTAAGATTTGAATATGGAGGGGCACCTGGGTGGCTCAGTCAGTTAAGTGGCTGCCTTTGGCTCGGCTCATGATCCTGGGTGGTGAGACTGAGCCCTATGTCAGGCTCCCTGGTCAGTGGAGAATGTGCTTCTCTCTCTCCTCCTGGTTCCTGCTCTCTCTCACTATCTCTGTCTCTCTCTCTCAAATAAATAAATAAAATCTTTTGAAAAAAAAATTTGAATATGGGCAATATATTAGATAATGCATTAATGTAGCCATGCTAAATATGCTTAATATGCTTAAACTGTGGTCCTATAAGAGAATGTCTGTTTTTTTTTTTTTAGGAATTTGTATTTTTTTTTTTTAAGATTTTATTTATTTATTCATCAGAGACACAGAGAGAGAGAGAGAGGCAGAGACACAGGCAGAGGGAGAAGCAGGCTCCATGCAGGGAGCCCAATGTGGAACTCGATTCCAGGTCTCCAGGATCACGCCCTGGACTAAAGGCGGCGCTAAACCGCTGAGCCACTGGGGCTGCCCCCCCCCCTTTTTTTAAGATTTTATTTGAGAATGTCTATTTTTTTTAAAGAGACATACACTCAAGTAAGTGGCTAGGATCAAAGAATCATGATGTCTGCAATTCACTCTCATATGGTTCAGCAAAACAAACCACAAAATGTATTAGAAAAAGAGAGAGCAACTATGGCAAATTGGTAGAATTGGTGGATCCCAGTGAAGGGTATCATACAGGAGTTCACTGGACTATCCTTGCACATTTTCTGTAGGTTTGAAATTTTTTCAAAATAAAACACTAAAATAAATATACTGGTCTATTTAAGAAAAGGTGTGGCCTACAGACACAGATGACTCATGTTTGAACCCCAGCTCACTTATTACGTGAACTAGAACAAGGTGAATAACTTCTTTGAACCTCAATTTCCTCATCTGTATACTAACAGTAATTACCTCTAAGTTTCCCAATGCAATGAAATAAGAGATATACAGCACTGAGCACAGTTCTGAGACCATGTAAAATGCATGGTTAACCACTATTATTATTATGATGTCCTTTAATGATCAAAACTGGACCCTCCAGGGGCACCTGGGTGGCTCAGTTGGTTAAGTGGTTAAGTGGTTAAGCTTCTGCCTTTGGCTCAGGTCATCAGCTCATGGTCCTGGGATGGAGCCGTACAACTGGCTCCCTCATTAGTGGGGAGCCTGCTTCTCCCTCTCCCTCTGCCCCTCTCCACCACTCCCCTCTGCGCTCATTTTCTTTGTCTCTCCCCCTCTCTCTCAAACAAATAAATAAAATTAAAAACAAAACAAAACTGGACCCTCTGAAGACACTGACGTAATCAGAGTTATATGTCCTTTCCTTATAGGCAAAGGGAACATTTCCCTGGAACTTTCCCCCTTATCCAAAACTGTGTGCGCATATATATGTATGTATGTGTATTTTTATTTCCCAAATTAATGAATAATTGATCAGAAATTTAACTTAGCTGGAATTGTGCTAGACCTTATTAATACAACACAGTAACACGGCAAGTGCAACATGATCCCTTTGCAGAGTAAGAGCCAACATTTACAATGTCACAGGCACCATTCTTAGTTTTTTTAATTTTTTTTTTTTAATTTTCATTTATTTATGATAGTCACAGAGAGAGAGAGAGAGAGGCAAAGACACAGGCAGAGGGAGAAGCAGGCTCCATGCACCGGGAGCCGGATGTGGGATTCGATCCTGGGTCTCCAGGATCACGCCCTGGGCCAAAGACAGGCGCTAAACCGCTGCGCCACCCAGGGATCCCACCATTCTTAGTTTTTATCCTGAATTATCTATCATCTGGCCTAAAAATCATCTAAGCTAGGCATTGAGGAACTGAGGCTAGGGGAAATAGGATAATTTGGTCAAGGTTGATGATGGGGTAGAGGCAGGACCTCAAACTAATCTAATTTCAGAGTTAATGCTTTTAATCTCATAAATATCATAAGGCGGTAGGATGACAAACCGGATTGAATGAAAAGCTGAAATAGAGTATTTCAAAGGAAATGCAAGTTTTTAGTTTTGAGAATATTTTAAACTGGCACACACATGGCTACTTAAAAGTAAACCAGGGAAGACAGTTTTTTTTTTTTTTTTTTTTTTTTTTTTAAAAGGATTCAACTCACTGTGACCTACCAAAACATTAAAGAAAAATCTCTAAGAAGTGTTGGATCTCAGATATTAAAGATGCTTTATCGGAATTCTTAACTTCCTTTGTACTATTTTTAGCTGTTTTTCTAGACTGAATTTGTCTTGCTAATAAGTAATGTTCTGAGAAGAATAGGCTAAAACATTTGAATTTTTTTTTACCCAATGAAGAAAACTGCATTTAAAACGTCCAAGAAGGGCAGCCTGGTGGCTCAGTGATTTAGCGCCTGCCTTCGGCCCAGAGCATGATCCTGGAAACCTGAGATCGAGTCCAACATCAGGCTCCCAGGATGGAGCCTGCTTCTCCCTCTGCCTGTGTCTCTGCCTCTCTCTTTCTCTCAAGAATAAATAAATAAAAATCTTTAAATAAAATAAAATAAAATAAAAACTTCCAAGAGGGATGTCTTAGTGACTCAGTGGTTGAGTGTCTGCCTTCCATCCAGGGCGTGATCCTGGAGTCCTGGGATCGAGTCCCACATCAGGTTCCCTGTGTGGAGCCTGCTTTTCTCTCTATTTTCTGCCTCTCTCTCTGTGCCTCTCATGAATAAATAAATAAAATCTTAAAAAAAAACTTCCAAGAAAATAAAATAGTAAACAGACATTATACACTGTTTACTAACAGCACCAATTCTTAGGTAATAATGTTAAATGTATAAAGCAGGATATATATATATATATATTTAAAGATTTTATTTATTTATTCATGAGAGACACAGAGAGGGAGGCAGAGACACAGGCAGAGGGAGAAGCAGGCTCCATGTGGGGAGCCCGATGTGGGACTCGATCCGGGGACCTCGGGATCACACTCTGGGCCAAAGGCAGATGCTCAACCCCTGAGCCACCTGGGCGTCCCAAGCAGGATATATTTAAAATTATATATACAAAGTGATCACAGTATCCTAAAAATTATACAGAGAAATAAGAATAAAACACATTAAATGTTAATAGTGACTGTCATTAGGTGATGAGATTATGGGCTATTTTAATAATTTTATTCTTTATGCTTTTACGTATTTTCTGCAGTGAGCATGGATTGCATTCATAGTCAGAAAAAAAGTAAACATTAAACAAATTGGAAAAACCAAAAAGATCCAAAAACTTATGAGTAAAAACTAGTGATGTAGTACAACTCCAACAGCTACATGCTACTACTGAAATTTGCATTCACCAAGCAGTGAAAATACAGGCAGCTGCAATGGATTTTAGAAAGCGTGGTGCTTGTATGCGTGCACTTGCAGAGCAGAAGCTCCGCAGATTCCTGAGCAGGCTGACCCAGGCACCAGGTCACCTGCCTCGGGGCCATGCCGGTCTCCATGGAGCATCTGGGAACTGGCAGCAAGCCTGTTTCCTCGGCTGCTGCCAGTCAACTGGGCTGGCTCCTTGTGGCTCCAGCAAACACTGGGGAAACTCCAGGGCCCACAGCCAACGGGTGACCCAGACTGGTTCTTACTGAACCTGACAGGTTCTCAGGAACACTGCATGCTGCCACAGAAAAACAATCTGACTCCTCCTACTGCCACCCTCCTCATGTTTGTTTTAGCTGGGTAAAAGGAACTCTGATTAACATCATTTACATGAACAGCTTAGCACTTACATCTAATTACCATATGGCACAATAATAATTATGCATATCATTAAATAGGTGCCAGATTAATTGTGTTTATTGTATTTGATTACCACGACAACCTAGACTATAATCAGGATACATTCAGTTTCCATGACTATTTCAAGGTCATCCACTTAGTGTTTAAAAACAATAGAATGCTGTATAGCAGTGATCTCAGAAAACAAGGTCTATTTCTGAAGCCAGATGGCAGTGTTTAATAATACTACTAAAAAGGCAGTAATCTTAGGGAATAAGGTCTGTTTCTAAAGCTAAATGACAATGTTTAATAATAATAATAATAATAATAATAATAATAATGGCAGCTACATTTATCCAGAGCCTACCAGGTGATATGTCATCCCTACTGTGGTCTTGTAAGTATCACTTTCCCTATTTCATAATGGAAGGGACCCTGCGTACATGTGTGTATAAGACAAAGAATCTGAACTGAGGGGCAAAGGATTTTCAGAGGAAGAGAGAAATGGGGAGACCAAGACCCTCATCAAAGCTGACAGAGGTGGCCAGGTGAGGCAGGTTACAGCTGGTGAGTAAAGAGGAAGAACAAGAACTTTACGCATCAATGACTGGATAAGCGGGGATCCCTGGATGGTGCAGCGGTTTGGCGCCTGCCTTCGGCCCAGGGTGTGATCCTGGAGACCTGGGATCGAGTCCCATGTCAGGCTCCCTGCATGAAGCCTGCTTCTCCCTCTGCCTGTGTCTCTGTATCTCTTTCTCTGTGTCTCATGAATAAATAAAATCTTAAAAAAAAAATGACTGGATAAGCATGTAAGATCCAACATAAATCGACAGCAACAACTTGATATCTTAGTAAGAAAGACAAACTAGTTCATATTCATTCACTCTATACAACACCCAAGAAATTTAAAATATGTGGAATTGTTTCTATGTCTGGTACCACAATCAATTTTCTTCACTCCTTGCTTATTTTATAATATTTTAAGTGTACAGGAAGTTCTGTTTCCTAAGACTCTAAGAAATAGAGTAATAATAAACAGGTAATACTGTTTGCTTAGTTTTGTAATTCTCTGCTGCTCCTAAAAGAAGGCAAAGTGTGTTAAAGAAAACCCAGCAGTTATTTCCTATAATGAAGAAAGTAACAGAACTGTTGTTAATATGAGATATGTATTTAGAGTTGGAGGATCCTATTAGTCTCTCCCAAGTGTGAATGACATTATGATATGATGACAGATTTTTCAGAAGAACCAGGAATCAGAC
Organism: Canis lupus baileyi; assembly: GCF_048164855.1. Lineage (NCBI taxonomy): Eukaryota > Metazoa > Chordata > Mammalia > Carnivora > Canidae > Canis > Canis lupus. The sequence continues at coordinate 23,981,776 of NC_132844.1, read as the reverse complement.
TTGAGTTCAAATTCTAGTTCGTCCTTTATTGACAGTGTGAGCAGGGGCTAGAAACTTAACCACTCTGAACCTCACTTCCCCCATCTGTGAAATGGGGATAGGAAATTGCACCTCATGGAATAGTGGGGAATTAAATGTTATAATGTATGCAATATACTTCTTAGCAGAATGTCAGGCATTAACTCAATGATTTTTGTTGTTATTGCATGCTAAGTGGTATATTTATTTATAGATCTCAGTCATTTAAAACACAAGTATTAAAATCAAATAAGTAAATGCAAATGTTATAAAGGTTATGAAAGGTTTCATTTTCTAATCTGAAGTATGGTTTGATTGTAGCCTTCAAGAATATTTTACTTACCCATAAATACAAGAAATGTCAATAACGACATCGATCATATCACAGCAGAGCTCATAGGTTTGCATATCCACTGGGGTACTATCAGTTGCAATATAAATTTTACTGACCACATCAAAGAGAAATGCCTTTTCAATTCCAGAATTCTGAAACAAAAAGAATATGCTATCTTAAAGGGACAGCTGATTTGAGAACATGTCACCACTTATAAAAAATTACATGCTATCCTCACTGTAAAATATGAATGAACAAAAATTAATTTACTAAAAATGTTCTATTTTATTACAACCTCACATAAAGCTTTATAATGGATTTGCGTAAGACATGGAGAATTCTTATTTTTCATCAATTATTTACTGTAGGTAAACAAATTGGCCACTGTTTCCTGGTTCTTAGAGATGTACCTGCAGTTAGGAAAAGGCAAGCAAAAACACTAATTTTGCTGACTGTAAATTTTAAAATAAAATAAATTAAAAAAATCTAAACAAACTCCAAACGGTGGAGTGACAGAGTAAGTATGAGTACCACCACCAAGTCTGACTCAAGTCAACAGCAGAGCTTGCCTAGAGCTGACGGTTTATAGGGCTCATTCAGCCAGCTCATCACAGGGTTAAACCCCCACAGGGTTAAACATATAAAATATAAAATAGTATTATATCTTATTGCCCCAACCACCCTTACTGCTTCCTACATCTCATAGGGCTCTATCAACATTGAACGACTGCCTACAACTTTAATAAACACTCTAATTATATCAGGAAAGTACAGGAATGGTTTGGGGAGTTAGATTTTAAAGAACATAAAACAGTATATAGGAGCATTCTTCCAAAGTAATCCTTCAGTGACCTTGCAGTGCCATAAGAGCAAGCAGAAATAAGACTGTTTTCACGCTTGCAATGTTATTCTAAAATTCTGCAAATGGTTCTACCAGGATGATATTATTTACTTACTGAGATAAAGATGTTTAGCAAATTCTCTAGGGTGGGGAGCTGCGGAATCAGTTTCTGAACCACTTTGCTAAAAGCTTCAAATATTGAATGATCATATATACTTGTCAAATAGAAGCTGAAAGAGAAAACGGTATTTCATCACATTTTCCTTTTGACTGGAGAACAGATTGCTTAGGCTGTCACAACACCAGTGCCCTGCTCCCTGTGTCTACAGTCCCTATGCACACGTTCCATATGACCTCGGTAAAAAGTGAACCATGTCTTAACAAGCCATTCCTCCAACTCCCAAAAAGCAAGGATTGTGCCCATTCTCATCTGCTGACTGGCTGGACTGGAAAGCTTAAAAATTGCAGTGCTGTGTGCCCATACAAGCTTCCTTACATTCTGCAAAAGAATCCACAGCAGGTCATCTTTATGCACACCTCTTGGGTTAGTAATGCCTATGTTATTGGCATTGAAGCATCTTATTTTTCCATTTCCTGATTTGTAAATTGAATGATGTGTACACCTCCCCATAAATAAAATTGATAGAGGGGCACCTGGCTGGCTTAGTCGGTGGAGCATGCGACTTTTGATCTTGGGGTTGTTAAGTTCAAGCCCCACTCTGGGTGTAGAGATTACTTAATAAAATCTTTTTTAAAAACTGACAGAGAAGTGGTTTTCCTCTGTATTTCTATTTGAATCCTCTTCAGAGATCTCTTTTACTTGTGACTATAAATACTACTGTATTCATCACTTATTGTAAACTTCAGCAGTGATTAACTTCCTGGATTATGTCCTTAAGTTTTATGTTATGTTTTTCATATGTGGGGAATGCTGTGACCATTTGTTTAAAAAAACAAAAACAGGGATGCCTGGCTGGCTAAGCGACTGAGCATTGGCCTTAGGCCCAGGGTGTGATCCTGGGGCCCCGGGATCGAGTCCTACATCGGGTTCCCTGCAGGAAGCCTGCTTCTCCCTCTGCCTCTCTCTCTCTGTCTCTCATGAATAAATAGATAAAATTTAAAAAAAACAAAAATAGGGATCCCTGGGTGGCGCAGCAGTTTAGCGCCTGCCTTTGGCCCAGGGCGCAATCCTGGAGACCCAGGATCAAATCCCACGTCGGGCTCCCGGTGCATGGAGCCTGCTTCTCCCTCTGCCTGTGTCTCTGCCTCTCTCTCTCTCTCTCTGTGTGTGACTATCATAAATAAATAAAAATTTAAAAAAAATAAATAAAAAAAAAAATAAAAAAAAATAAAAAAACAAAAATATCCCATCAAAAATCAGAATTAGCACGTGCAAAGCTTGCTTTTCCCAACTACTGTCCCAATGTATACAGCACAAATAGGGTAAACAGATGAACACCAAACTACTCATTGTGACTTTGGACTTCACACCTGCTTTTTTTGTTGTTGTTGTTGTTAACTGCGATCCCAGAGGGCTCCTGTTCTCACCTGAGGTGAATTTTTTCTAATCCAGCATCTGCCAGGTCATCATTTGCCCTCTGGTGAATATCTCTTTGGGTTTCAATTTTGTGGTCATCTGACAGACCATCCACTTTATGAATGAACACTTCGAAGTTGATATCGGTGTTCACTTTGTAGGCCCTGGTCACGGTGAGGTGGAGCCTGGCCAAGGCTTCCATATAATCGTCCTGGGAATAAACACACACTTGTCAGGGGAGGCCAAACCCTTCTGAGCTGCCTTCCACATATACTCCTTCTCCCCCAGTCTTATTGAGGTATGATGGACACATAAACACTGTGTGTGTTTAAGGTGTACAATGTGATGCTCTGATATATACATCATGAAATCATCCCCCCAATCAAGTTAATTTATCCATCACCTTATTTCGCAGTTATCTTTTTTTCCCTTCCATATACACTTCTAATCTGGAAATCACGTGGGTACAACCCTCCAAAATATTTTGCAAAAGCCCAAATAAAAGCTGGTTTCATGAAATTCAAGTTTGAAAACTGAAGTTGCATCAACAAAGAGATGAAAAAGAAAGGCTAGAAAAACACAGCTGTAGGCAGTTGTGATGGAACTTGATGATAGTCATTAAGATCAGCGTTGTAGTTTTATGACTTCAAAATGACCCCATACCACCTAGGACCTTCCCTGGGACACTATCTATCCTTCCCAGAGTATGAGTCCCTTGGTGAACTGTGATGAATAGTTAGAGATGGAAACACGATATGGGTCACTGGGAGAATGGAGAAGGAGCCAAGAGGAAAGGTAAGGGCCACTGATCTAGAGCACAGGTCAGCAAACCATGGCCTGAGGGCCAAACTGGGCCCATTGTGTGTTGTTCCTAAGTTTTATTGGAACACAGCTACACTCCTCTATTTACATATTGTCTGTGGCTGCTTCTGTGGTACAGCGGCACAGCTGAGTGGCATTCCTCTGTGGAAACTCCTCAGAGATGGAACAGACAGCCTGCAAAGCTTAAAATAGTTACCATCTAGCCCTCTACAGAAAGTTTGCTGACCTTTGATCTAGAGTAACTAACCCAAACAATGCAATACAATTTTTTCTCTTCCTACAAATGACACTTTTATAGTAACATGATGAACATCTACATATGCATCTCCCTGTTTAAGAAATCAAACACTAGGGGTGCCTGGCTGCCTCAGTTGGAGGACCAGGCAACTCTTTTTTAAGTAATCTGTGCACCCAACATGGGCCTCAAACTCACAACTCTGAGATCAAAAATTGCATGCTCTATCAAGTGAGCCAGCCAGGCACCCTGAGCATGAGACTCTTGATCTCAAAATTGGGAGTTTGAGCCCCACAATGGGTGTAGACATTAATACATAAAATTTATTTTTAAAAAAAGAAAGAAAGCCCTTGTGTGTCTCTCCCCATCTTCCCAACCCACCTCATCACTCGACCCTCCATCCTCCAGAGGTATCCACTATCCTGAGTTTAGTGTTTATTCTCAATCATCTTTTTTTTTTCTCAATCATCTCTTTATGCGTGACTACATATGTCCTTAAACAACATACAAAATTCATTTGCGTTGTCTCAAAATTTAGGGGGAGGCTGTCTGAGAAAAGACAACACAGGAAGCTTTTGGGGTGGTGGAAATATTCTATATCTTGACTGTGAAGTGGTTACAAGGTATATGCATTTCTCAAACTCACTGAACTGCACACTCAAAATGAATGAATTTTATTGTATGTAAATTATACCTTAAAAATTTGTTATTGTTTATGTCTTTAACTTAACAGGGGAGTTAAGGGGACATGTCTATAAGCAAAATTAGCCAATGTCAAGAGAGTATCACAAGCTCAAAAGATTAGAAATTGCTACTCTAACTTCCTTGCCAGGCATACAAGATGATCTGATTACCAACTAAGTGATGAAGTGGCACATACCTACAAGGACTAAAAATAACATTGGAGGGGCGCCTGGGTGGCTCAGTGGTTGGGCGTCTGCCTTCGGCTCAGGGTGTGGTCCCTGAGTACCCGGATGGAGTCCCACATCAAGCTTCCCTCAGGGAGCCTGCTTCCCCTCTGTCTAGGTCTCGGCCTCTCTCTGTGTGTCTCTCATGAATAAATAAGTAACTAATCTTAAAAAAATAACATTTGAAAGAAGGAAATACTTGGTTTATTAGAATAGAGGGAGCATGGATGATTTTTCCCACTGTGTTTGTTGCTGTCTTCTACAACAAATAAAAATACAGGAAAAAATGCACTGCCTAGTTCCATAATTAGATCTAGGAGTTACAGGCAGGTCACAATCACCAATGTAGATGAAGCCAACACTCCATTGTGGTTCCCAAAGCCTCAGGGGGCCAAGGGTGGCCCTGGAGGTGTGGGACATATTGGGCTCTGCCTGGGGGGCTGGCAGTGTCATGCAGTTAGCTCACAGGAAACTGCTCTTGGTACTTTCATTCTCTTTTATTTTACAACACTGTGAGGACACATTTATCTCCCTGGTGATATATTTATCTGGCAATCCTGTGATTGTGAGGAATTCACAAGGAAAAAAATAAAAATATGAGGCGTCAGACCAACACAGCCCTGTTTAAAAATAAAGGCAATGACGTTCAAGTGCCTGCCAAGACTCCCTGGTTTGCTTTTCTTTTCGGTGCTTGTAAGTACATCGTATATAAATTTCTCAAAACATGGTTTTTATAGTCTGCTTCCAATACAAAAGTATGTATTAGGCTCCAAAACAACTTATTGAATTATTCCTTCCTTTTAGTAAATGATAGCTCTCAATAATGTTTTTCCTACTTTTTAAAAGTGGAACCTAAAAAGACAGATTTCTCAAACATTCTTATACCTTTCTCTGCCCTCCCTTGGGGCGGGGATGGGGGACCAAGAAGCAAAATGAAAGAAAACACATTTACCAACCCAAACTGAAGGGCGACTTTTCATGTTCAGGTAAAATTAAAACCAAATTACAGCTGCAACTTAAAAATAGGCACGTGAACCTATTTTAGCCACATTATAGCCATACTACAAACACCTAGGATAAAAACAAAACAAAACAAAAAACAAAAAACAAAGAACAAAAAAAACCACAACTAGGATAGAGTTGCATTGGACATTTGAATTCTATAAATGCAAATTGCTACGTAAGCATGGACAGGCTACTGAAGTACTTACTAAACTTACTAAGCCACTGTCTTGAAAAGATGAGTCATCTGGCTGGAATCCACTTACCCACGGGGAGGGCTACTACTGCTGCTCCCTTGTTCAACAACTACAGAAAGAGCAGTGGAGTGACTTAGGGGAAAAACTGGAGCTTAGAAGAGACAGCTGAGTGGGACATATCCAAGAGCTTGCCCCCCCACGCCACCGCATGCACACAACCTGGACTGCTCTTCGCGCTCCAGCTCCCTGATTTATGGCGCTGGCAGACCAAGGCAGGAAGGCAGGGGCTACTGCCAAGGCCACAGAAGGGCCAGAAAACAGGTCAGTACAAGTGGGGCAGCCAAGAAAGCAGCAACTGACCGCAGGCCCAGGACCTGTTGCAGGTGTCTACAGCATGCGTTTCCGGATGGGCCCAGGGGAGGAGAGGCACTGCTTGCTGTTCATAGATCGGGCCCTGGACTTTAAAGCCTTTCCCCAGGGGATCCCTGGATGGCTCAGCGGTTAAGCGTCTGCCTTCGGCCCAGGGCGTGATCCTGGAGTCGCGGGATCGAGTCCCACATCAGGCTCCCTGCATGGAGCCTGCTTCTCCCTCTGCCTGTCTCTGCCTCTCTCTCTCTTTCTCTGTGTCTCTCATGAATAAATAAAATCTTAAAAAAAAAAAAAAAAGCCTCTCCCCAGCACACTACCACCAGAAAAGAAAGAGCAAGGCCCTCCTACCATATGGCCACACTCCCACAGCTACACTAGAAGTCCACGGTGCAACCACTTGGAACTAAAAGGCTTAGTTGAAAATTTCATTATTATATTAAACAGGCACTTAGTTCCCTGAAGGAATTTATGATGCTCTCGGGCATGAACAGTCTTCTCAGAGAATGGCTTTCCAAGTGTGGGCTCAGAACCATTATTACTAGCAGTTTACATACCCCTTCCTCCCTAACACCATTGGCATTCCTGGAAGGGGCAGGTATGCTCGGCCCATGTGTCTGACTGTAGGTCCAGTTTCAGGGAAATACCATGCCCTGAACTTAGAGAGGGTTTAGTGCATTCCTGAAGACTTACTGCCATTTATTCTCAACAGCTATAAAAGAGAGCCCTTTGGAGAGCCTTGGGGCTGAGCTTATGTTTCCGGACACTTTCTAAGAGTGCCTGGACATGGGGAGAGTTTGAAGAGCATCACTGTCCCAATTCTGTTCCTTGTACTCTTTCCTAAGACTGGCACGCCCGAGATGCCCCTGCCAGCTCTCACTTTACAGGAGGAAGGCCCAGAATACCAAAGAGACAATTCAGGAGACTAGTTTGAACACTAATAAAGGGAATAACTAACTAATACCTGGATAATAAGGCTCTTCACCAGTCAAGGGATCCTCGTGTCTTTGCTTTCAGCAAAGCTAAAGGAAGGCTCAATCAGAATGTCTACTGATAAACTACTAGAAACAATCCCTTGTGATAGTAAACTGGGCAATTTAGAGGATATAACTTGGAAAGCGTTTAAATAATTGAGCGAATGCTATAACAAAACTCACTCTGTATCCATCTACTTATTTATGTGAACAAAGTTTCTCAGAACTTTTATCTACACAATCAAAAACAGAATTGATGCCAAATCTGGTCTTATTCAAGCATAGATACGTGAATCAAGTGGAAAAATATCCATCGTCTTAAGAGATATACTTAAGAAAATTAGCTTTTTCTAAATAATAATTATCCATAAAATACATAATAGTTTAATCAATTGTGTACCAATAATAATTATAATAATTTAATTAAAGAAAAAAACTTCAGGATGCCTGGGCGACTCAGCAGTTGAGCGTCTACCTTTAGCTCAGGGCATGATCCTGGGGTTCCAGGATCAAGTCCTACATTGGGCCCCCCATAGGGAGCCTGCTTCTCCGTCTGTCTAGGTCTCTGCCTCTCTCATGAATAAACAAATAAATAAATCTTAAACAAAAAAAGAAAAACTTCACACTTAGAATTTTATCTTCCTAGGAAAGAGCCAACATTTAAAATGGAGACTTAGGGACACCTGGGTGGCTCAGCGGTTGAGCACCTGCCTTTGGCTCAGATCCTGTAGATCCTGTGGTCCTAGAATCGAGTCCCACTCCTTGCATGGAGCCTGCTTCTCCCTCTGTCTAAGTCTCTGCCTCTCTCTGTGTGTCTTTCATGAATAAATATATAAATAAAATCTTTAAAAAATAAAATAAAATGTAGACTTATATACAAATTTTTGTTGCAAAGAACCTATGCTCTTTTATAGATGTCTGCCAAGAGTATCCAGGCAGGTGGGGAGGGGACACATATTTACTGTCCTTGGTCTGTATTGCAGCCCCCTCCATCTGTGAAGTTTCTATGATTTGCTGCGACTACACAACTCCCTAAGGGTGCTCACTGCTCTCTGGTTAGGGTTACACAGAGGAAGCCCTTTCCCCTTTGCAGCCCCCAGAACCCCCACTGAGAAACACTTGTTTGGTAAAAAAAAAAGGGCTAGTCCTGATTCTAAAATCCAAACCAAATCCAGTCACAAAGAACCTGGTTTGAACACAGGGGAGAGGCTGCCTTTAGGGGGAGATGGGGCCTGCAGTCTCTTGTAGCCCGATACTGAACTTCACCTGGGAGTCGATGACAAATATCAGTGCTCCTGTTCCCCGGAAGATCATCTCATAGTCAAAGGTAGGATCAAAAAAGTCAATCTGTCCTGGGAAGTCCCAAATCTGAAAATTAACAAAGGAGCTATTGGAAACATCTTCCCGGCAGATCTTGTTTGTGCTCTCCAAGAACAGTGTTTCGTTGGGAGACATTTTGTGAAAGACAACTTTCTGAATAGATGACTTGCCACTTCTCCTCAGGCCCATGAGCAGGATTCTTGGCTTCACCTCAGTGCTGAAGGGATCGCTGAAGTCCAGAACTGGAGAAACCACAAAACAAGAATGAGAGTGAATCGATTTCACAGTGGTTAATTAGAGGAGTTTCACTTCCACCTCAGATGTGATTTATGATTCACAGTCAATGCTAATCTTCCAAACACAAAGACTGCTAACTACAGCACTCCCATTCACTGAGGGGCCTCTGAGTAAGTTCAGAACACGGAAAAATACTGTTTCACGATCTGTCACACCATTCCAGAGGGCCAGAAAACCTGTACAACTTCACATCACAAGCAGTGAAGCTGGTGTGAAGAATATAAAGCTTTCCTGGAGCAGACCATGACGGGAAAAATCCAGTCTCAGCATTCCAAAGCAACGTCTTCTTTGTCTAGATCATCAGAGTGTCTCTCTGCCCTAAAGAGATGCTTGTTCATTTGAGTTATGACTCAAACAATTTTGGACTTCACAAAAGTTTAAAACGTTGGTGCTTCAAAAGACACTATCAAGAAAGCCAAGACAACCCACAAATTGGAAGAAAACACCTGCAAATCACATATGTGATAAGGGACTAGTCTCCAGATATATAAAGAACTCTTACAATGCAATAATAAAGACAACCTAATAAAAAAAAAACGGGCAAAGGCAGTTCCCCAAAGAAGATACAAAAATGGCCAGTAAGCACATGAAACAAAGCTCTACATCATTAGCCATCAAAAAAAAAAAAAAAAAAAAAAACCAATGAAAACCACAATAAGATGCCACTTCACACCCACCAGAATGAGTATAATAAAAAAGACAAGTAATAAACAAGTGTTGGTGAGGCTATAGAGTAATTAGAACCCTCATCCACTACTGGTGAGAATGATGTGCTTTCAACAGTTTGGCAGTTTCTTAGAAGGTTAAACACTGAGTCACCATATGACTCAGCAATTCCACTCCTAGGAATATATTCAAAGAAATGAAAATATATGTCCAATGTACTTGAATTTCTTTTTTGTTCATACAGGAGTCACAGTAAACTTCCAAGTTAAGTATAATTAAAATATTCAAAAAAAATAAAAAAAAATAAAATATTCAGAGAAAATGTGGTACCCATAAAACAAGAACAGAGAGTTTCAGAATAAGAGCAACCATGAAGGGATCCCTGGGTGGCGCAGCGGTTTGGCGCCTGCCTTTTGCCCAGGGCGCGATCCTGGAGACCCGGGATCGAATCCCACGTTGGGCTCCCGGTGCATGGAGCCTGCTTCTCTCTCTGCCTGTGTCTCTGCCTCTCTCTCTGTGTGACTATCATAAATTTAAAAAAAAAAAACTAAAAAAAAAGAGCAACCATGAAAAATGGCCTTAGAGATGTTAGAAATAAAAATATAATTGTGTGTATGGGGTGGGGGTTAGATATAAGGATTGAAAAGTAGAATAAAGATAAAGAGGGCAATAGTGAACTAGAACATCAAATCTTCTCAGAATGTAGTACAAAGGGATACAATGCTAGAAAGTATGAGATAATGGTTAAAGTGACATCAGGAATAATTATAATTATAATTATCTCAAACCAACAGAAAATATAAATACTTGATAAAATACATTAGAAAAGGGTCCAGACGGATGCACAGCAAACAAAAAGTGCATGAGTGAAAGATTTGGGGGGAGGGACGCCCAGGTGGCTCAGCAGTTTGGCGCTTGCCTTTGGCCCAGGACGTGATCCTGGAGACCCAGGATTGAGTCCTGCATCAGGCTCCCTGCGTGAAGCCTGCTTCGCTGCCTGTGTCTCTGCTTCTCTCTCTGTATTTCTCATGAATAAATAAATAAAATAAAAATAAAATAAAATCTTAAAAAAAAAAAAGATTTGGGGGAATCATCAAAGGGGTTTGGGCTTTAATTTTTTTTTTTAGTAATCTCTACACCCAACATGGAGCTCCAACTCATAACTCTTAAGATCAAGAATTGCATGCTGCTTCGACTGAAGCAGCCAGGCACCCTGTGGCTTTAATTATAGAAAGGAAACACATTTATATTTATATAATTAAAATTAGTTTTTAAGAAAATGTTTAATGTAGAGAGAGTTCTGACAGATACAGAAATATTTCAAGATATTAAATATTCTTTATTTTATTTTTTTAAAAGATTTTATTTATTTATTCATAGACACACAGAGAGAGACAGGCAGAGAGACAGGCAGAGGGAGAAGCAGGCTCCACACAGGGAGCCCGATGTGGAACTCGATCCCAGGTCTCCAGGATCACACCCCAGGCTGCAGGCGGCACCAAACCACTGCACCACCAGGGCTGCCCTTAGATATTCTTTAAATTGCGATTTCAACTCAACACTTTCTCATTAAGTGGTTGTTGTAAGGTTTCTGTTTTTTCAATACAATAAATATATTGGGATGCCTGGGTGGCTCAGTGGTTGAGCATCTGCCTTCAGCTCAGGATGTGATCCCAGGATCAAGTCCCACATCGGGCTCCTGCATGGAGCCTGCTTCTCCTCCCTCTGCCTATGTCTCTGCCTCTCTGTCTCTCACTAATAAATAAAATAAAATCTTAAAAAAATAAAAATAAAATAATAAATAAATACACTGGTTAATGTACTGAAAGTAGTAAGTCAGTTGGACAAAAAGATATGCAAAACATGGTTATCTTGGAGCTACTCAAAATCCAGTCTAGACGATGTGGTATGGGCAAAAAGACAGAGAAACAAATCATTGGAATATAATAAAGAATCCGGACATAAACCCACATATACCAGGACAACTGAGTTTTGACAAAGATTAAAGCCAACTCCATGGAGACAGGGTAGTCATTTTCACCAAATGGTGCTAAAACAAATGAATATTCATATGTTAAAAAAAAGGAATTTCAATCCACATCTCACACCATATACAAAAATTAACTCAAAATAGATCATAGACCTAATTTTAAGTCTCAAACTATCCAACTTCTAGAAGAAAATATTTATGACTTTGGGTTAAACAAAGATCTTTTAGATATAACACCCTCCCCCCAATATTGATAAATTGGACTTAATTAAAATAAAATCTTCTGCTCTACAAATGACACCATTAAAATAATAAAAAAAAGGCAAGCCACAGATTAGAAGAAAATATTTGTAAATCATATATCTGATAAAGAATTTGTAGCTGGAATATGTAAGGAACTCTAAAAACTTACTAATAAGAAAACAAAACTCTATTTTCAGAAAGATGGGGAAGCAAAAGACTTGAACAAATAATGCACCGAAGAAGACTTATGGAAGGTAAATTTGTACATAAAAAGATGCTCAGCACATCATTAGTCATCAAGGAATATAAATCAAAACCATAATGAGATGCTATTGCTCACTCGCTAACATGGCTAAAATTAAGAACACAGGCAGTAACAAGTATTGAGGAGGATGTAGAGGTACTAGAACTCTCATACACTGCTAGTGGAAATGTAAAATGGTACAACCATTTTAGAAAACAGTCTGATGATTTCTTGAGAAGTCAAACATATATTACCCCAGCTACTCCACAGCTATATATTTACCTAAAAGTAATCAAAGTATATATCCATACTTGTACACAATGGCTCAGAGCAATTTTATTTGTAATAGTCAAAGACTGTTAACAACCCAAATGTTTATCAACAGGTGAATGGATAAACAAATTGTGGTGCATCTCAGCAATAAAAAGAAATTGTTGATACATATGACTTGGATGAATATCAAAATAATTATGCTGAGTGAAAGCCAGTTGAAAAAAAATCACACTCTGTGATTTCATTTATGTAAAGTTCTAAAAACTGTAAACTCATCTACAATGACAACTAGCAGATCAGGAGTTGCCTGGGAAATGGAAGAGGTAGTGAGAAGGGGTCAGAGGGAGAGACCTCGAAGGGGTATAAGAAAACTTTTGGGGGTGATGGATACATCCTTGGTTACGGTTTCATAGGTGTACACTTACGTCAAAACTTATCAAATAGATGTACTTAATTTTATGTCAAATATACCTCAATAGAGCTTTTTTATTTTTTTAAAGATTTTACCCATTTATTCATGACACACACACACACACACACACACACACACACGGGGGCGGGGGCAGAGACACAGGTAGAGGGAGAAGCAGGCTCCATGCAAGGAGCCCAAACCAGGACTCAATCCTGGATACCCAGGATCACGCCCTGGGCTGAAGGCGGCACTAAACCGCTGAGCCACCTGGGCTGCCCAACAGAGATTTTTAAAAAAAGATTTATTTAGAAAGAGAGAAAGAGAGAGCGTAAGAGAGGGGCAGAGGGAGAAGGAGAGAAATCCTCAAGCAGACCCCACTGAGCATGGAGCCTGACATAGGGCTCAAGCCTACGACCCTGAGATCATGACCTGAGCCGAAACCAAGAGTTGGTTGCTTAACCAACTGAGCCACCCAAGCGCCCCCTCAATACAGCTGTTTTAAGAAATGTATTCTCTGGGGCACCTGGCTGGCCCAGTCGGTAAAGCATAGACTCTTAATCTTGGGGTTTTGAGTTCAAGGCCCATGTTGAGTGCAGAGATTACTTTTAAAAAATTAGAAAGTGGGCAGCCCGGGTGGCTCAGCGGTTTGGCGCCTGCCTTCGGCCCAGGGTGTGATCCTGGAGACTCAGGATCGAGTCCCACGTCGGGCTTCCTGCATGGAGCCTGCTTCTCCCTCTGCCTGTGTCTATGCCTCTCTCTGTTTCTCTGTCTCTCTCATGAATAAAGAAAATCTTTAAAAAAAAAAAAAAAGTTAGAAAGTAAATAAAAATAAAATAAAAGTTAAAAAAGAAAACCTAAGAAAAAATGTTTAAAAATGTATCCTCAAGGACAAAAATGGAAACCTCAAGAGCTATAGTTATTCTATTATCACCTCGCAAACAGTGTTAGATCAATGCAAAGAGTAGGGGAGAAATGCCCATGGGCAGTAGGAAGGAACTCAGCACATTACAAGAGTTATGAATGCAGACAAAGCAGCACAGGGTTTGGATGGGGATGATGGGTGTGGGGAGAAGGAGGCTCTCTGAGTGGAGCCCAAATGTAGGTGAAGGTAGAATGCCTTTTGTAGAACAGGGAAGTATGTGTGCAACGAAAACTCAGCAGCCATGTATGAAAGTACCTTCCTATGCCAGGTACTGTGCTAGGCACTCTCCACACCCCATCCTATTCAACTCTTTCAGGAATACATAGTGTTACATCCATCTCATAGGTAAAGAAATTTCAGGCTCAGGAAGGTTAAGTAACATTCAAACCGAGGGCTAGCCCATCCAAAATCTATGCATTCTGTTTCTGCTGCGCAACACAGCATCAACAATCCAATAGATATTGGATTGCGCAACAATCCAATCAAAGAAAGCAAAAGCTCATGTTAAATTATGTACAAGCACAAAAATATTTAAGTGTTTATACATGTCTTTATTTCTTCCCAATTTATACTGCTGGATGTCAGTGTAGATTTTATCTTCCTTAAGGTCTGCAAGCGTCTCTGCAGCATGACCATCCATGCTGGTGCCTTGGAGGACAGAATTCCTCCTCCTGGGAGAGTGGGAGGTGATGGAGGCCACTGTGTAGAGAGAAGGTGGTGTATTTGCACGTTATGTATATACACAGACTGGCTGGGAAGTGAGATGCACATGCTGCTACAACATACACACGTGGTTGGAAGTATTTCCTTCTCCCTGCCAAATTCAGGCACAGGCCACCAACGGTAAACTGCTGGGCAATGGTGAGCCAGATCAGCGAGGGTACCATCAACTCTGTGGAGACCCCTCAGACCCATGCAGATACATTTTACATTTAGCAGGTATGGACATGTGCCAGGTACCTTGCTAGGCATTTCTTAAACTTTTACCCCCTCCTCCTCAACATGATCTCTATCCCCCACCCCCCCAGCAATGAGGAGGTACAAGTCTGTTTTGCACCTGAGGAATCTGGGAGAAGGAACATGCCCAAGGTCACAGGGCTGGTATGTGGTGGAGTCCCCACCTAGGGCCTTAGCCAACAACCAGATGGCATTCAACAAAAACTGCAACAAAGAAAACAGAAGAGACTAGGAAATACCAGAGTACATCATGCATAGTAAGAGTACATACCACTAGCAAAACTCTTTTAGATTTACTTAGACATACATAGTGTTGATTCACAATATAAATGTTATTTGTTATGTGAACCACACTCAAAAGCACTTTGTTAACCACTGCTATTGACCAGAAGAGGTTTCTTATATCAGAGGACTACTGACAAAAGTCCCTCCTTTGGGGTGCCTGGCTGGCTCAGTCAGTAAAGCATATGACTCTTGATCTTGGGGTCATGAGTTTGAGCCTCACCTTGGGCACACAGATTACTTTAGAAAATAAATAAAATTTTTATTTATTTTTAAATATTTTTTTTCAAAGAATTTATTTATTCATGAGAGACAGAATGAGAAAGAGAGAGAGGCAGAGACATAGGCAGAGGGAGAAGCAGGCTCCATGCAGGAAGCCTGATGTGGGACTCCGGGATCACGCCCTGAGGCAAAGGCAGCCACTCAACCGCTTTTGTTTAGGCGTCCCTAAACAAAATTTTTTAAAAATTGATTTGCCATTACTCTCAAACACGATGGGCCTCTAGGGTCTGATACAGATCATGTGTATATATATATTTTTAAATCTCTCCTCTAATCCTCTCCCACCTCCCCTCACGCTTCTGAAACCTTGTGGGGTTTTTCAGAGACTCTCATCCCACTCTGGGAGTGATAGCAGGGAATGTACGTCAGGAAATGCAGCACCCAGCCTCCTATGGCTCCTCCAGCTGGCTCTCTCCACTAAACTTACCCTGTGCATCACCACTCGTTCAAGAACATCCTGAGCAAGGTGAAAGGAAGAGAATGAAGAATGAGAGCTGCAATAAAAGGACTAACACTTTAAAAAGAAAAAAAAAGAAAAGATCAGAAAGGAACCACAGGATTTGGGACTGGAGATGGCATCCAGGGAGGGCTCTTTAGAAGTGTCAGCGGGTGCTGGAGGAAGTTGCCGGGAGAGGTGAAATCTACCAGAGGGCAGTTTGTTCAGTTTCATAAAGGTTCCCTGATCCTCTGCCAAGTGTTAGACCGGGCTGAGCCAGGGGCTGCAGACACAAAGAAAGATTCATTCCTTAGTGATTAGAGGAGAAAATAGACAAGAAAAACTGACAATTACAATGCACTGCTATCGAGGTGTACGGGCTCAGAGAGAGGGCTCCCTGGAGAAAAATGTCTGAGTCTTAAAGAAAAGGAGGTGTGAAAGAGATGAACGAGGGGAAAGGTCGTGCCAGGAAGAGATTCTACCTTCCCTGGGGTTGAAGAAATGTAGTTTAAAGGCAAGAAAAGGCTGCACACTAGCCAGTGACTTCCTTCCCACAGCATTTTGAATAAAATCCAAACACTTTCTTTCCCCAGAAGGCCCTACAGAGGCTACCCTCTCATCCCCACTAGTTCCCTATCCTGTAACCACACTGACCTTCTGGTTCCTCACCTCTGGGTCTGGACCTGCTCCTCCCTCCACCTGACAGGCTTCCCTTAGCTTTCTTCCCATGCAGCCCAGCAGCAACTTTACCTCCTCTAGCTCAATCAGACCCCATCACCCTGTGTCTTCGGAATAGTACTTATTACTAGCGGCTCCTGAGTGGCTCAGTTGGTTAAGCCACCAATTCTTTATTTTGGCTCAGGTCATAATCTCAGGGTCATGATCTCAGAGTCCTGAGATCGAGCCCCGCATCTGGGCCCTTCACTGAGCAAGGAGTGCATGTGAGATGCTCTCCCTCTGCCCCTCCTCCTTCTCACTCTCTTTCAAATAAATCAATAAATCTTTTTAAAAATTAGTGCTTGTCACTATACAAAACTATCTTTTTACTTTACACTTTTGTCTTCTTGTCTGTTTACTTGTTTATTGTCTGTCCCACATATAGATAGGTAAATCACAAAGCATGTGGCATGAGTCCAAGAAGTATCAGTTGATAGAGGAGCCTGTTACCTCCATAGCAAACAAAAACTGCAACAAAGAAAACAGAAGGGACTGGGAAATACCAGAGTACATCATGCATAAGAGTACAAACTGCTAGCAAAACTCTTTCAAGTCTACCTAGACATATGTAGTGCTAGTTCACAATACAAACATATTTTTTACTGCAGACCACAGTCAAAAATATTTTGTTGACTCTGTCACCCTATGAATGAGATGCCAGGAAGTTCGGATTTTACTTTGAAAGCCATGAAGAGGGACGCCTGGGTGGCTCAGTGGTTGAGTATATGCCTTCAGCTCAGGGTGTGATCCCAGGATCCAGGATCAAGCTCTGCACTGGGCTCCCTGCACTGGGAGCCTGCTTCTCCTTCTGCTTATGTCTCTGCCTCTCTCTCTCTCTCTCTGTCTCTCATGATTAAATAAATAAATCTTAAAAAAAAAGTCATGAAGAAATCACTAAGAATTTTAGGGGAAACTAACATGTTCATTTTCACACTTCAAGAAGTTCACTCCAGAAACAGATCTCCTAGAGGGGGTCAGTATGGAGACAGGGAAGGGGTCTAGAGTAAGCCACTGTGGCATGAAAATTATACTGAGTGAAAGATATTGAAGTCCCTGAAATCCCTTATTTGCCTAAAGTAGAAGCAAAAGAACTCACTTGCCATAAATCTCCTTCCCAGAAGCAGCTCTAATCTTTTGGTGAAGACTGAAATTGAGACAGAAGTTGGCATCACACTCAAACAGACATGGTTCCCAAACTATCCTATCTCCCAGCTGTTCTCTTGTGCGCCCATTTATCTTTCCAAAAAGTCACTTGTTTTTTCCATAAATGCCCTTTCCCCAACTCCCTTCCAAGAAGTCATTCATTATCCCAGAACTGCCCCTCTGCCCCTCCCCATCCTCTATTAGGATAGTAATAAAGCCAGAATTCTGGAACGCCTGGGTGGCTCAGCAGTTGAGCCTTTGCCTTCAGCTCAGGGCATGATCCTGGAGTCCCGGGATCGAGTCCCACATCACCTCCCTGCATGGAGACTGCTTCTCCCTCTGCCTGTGTCTCTGCCTCTCTTTTTCTGTGTCTCTCATGAATAAATAAATACTTTTTTTAAAAAAAAAGCCAGAATTCTAAACACTTTTTTTAAGTTTATTTATTTAAATAATCTCTACTGCCAACATGAGATCAAGAGTCGCATGCTTTTCCGACTCAGCCAGCCAGGCACCCCTCTAAACACCTGGTAAGTTGCATTTTCTGTGAACTCTCATGCATTAGTACATAATTAAATCTGGTTTTCTCTTGTTAATCCATCTTTTGTCAGTTTAATTTGCAGGCTCCCAATTCAGAACCTAAAAGAGTAAAGGAAAAGCTTTTCCTCCCCTGACAGCAATTCAGTTATTCTAGAACACAAATGAGAAATGAAAGGACTAATAAGGCACAGGCCATGGAAATGGTCAGAAGAAATGGATTTGTGAGTAGTCCAAATCAACTCAATAGTATTTAGTGATTCCCTGGACGCAGATGATGAGGGAGAAAGAAGCCCCAAGTTTCCAAGCTGGCAGACCATGCTAACAAGAGCCCGTTCACAAAGATGCCAAAGGGAAAGGGGCTGAATGGGTATTTGAAGTTGTGGAGTGTGGGGTGTTTGTCCACCTGCAGCTCAGGTGAGAGAAGGATCCAGGGCCTGGGAAGAACATGAGGTCACAGACAGGTTTGAAGAGGGAATGTAGGTTGCTGAGGAAGTCCATGCCTCAACTCCTGGTTTTCCCCTAATTTTGTTGTCTGAGGGTGAAGGCATTTTTGACAGGTTTTAGCTCTGGCCAGCATGAAACAGCTCAAACCAACCTGCTCCAACCTCTTATCGCCCAGCAGTTATCATTTACTGACCACCTGCATAGCATGTAGGGTCACCTCTAATCCTCAAATTGATAACATACATCCTTTACAGATGCAAAAACTGAGGCCTCAGTGCTTCCTACAGTAAACACTCCATAGATGTCCGCTGGGTGGGATAATGAAATGAAATGAATGAAAGTGACAAAGCAGAGTTTGAAGCTAAATTAACTGAAGCTTTAAAAAGAAATTTGATATCTGACATTGGCCCAGATCAGCACCTGAGTATCAAAAGTATGATCTTTATGCTTAGGTAGTTTATCTACTGTGGTCAGGGACACTGAACATAGCTTATCTATCTTGTACTGGGTCCTGTCAAGGACCAAATTTTCCAAACAGCCTAGCTTTGTAACTAGACTTCTGGAAATCCCAGGGAAACTCAATCATTCAAGGAACAGTATTATGGGGAAGGGCCATCTAACTGGACCTGCAGGTTAATTACTTCATCAGTAACTGGCAAATCCCTTTCAAAAATCAATAGGCCTTAGAAATATACAAGGAAGGGAAAGATGCATGGCACATGGCTGCCTAGGGGCCACACCAGACTGATCTGTGGGATGGGAATGTTCACAGCAAAGAACCAGGAATCAGGAAAATGGGAACTAAAGGCCTGACCAGGGTTGGCCTTACCTTCTTAAGCTCAAGCGGTCTCTCAGGAGAGAATGAGACATCATATGGAATGTACTTCATCGGGCAGCCCAGATGGCTCAGCGGTTTAGCACCGCCTTCAGCCCAGGGTGTGATCCTGGGGACCTGGGATCGAGTCCCACGTCGGGCTCCCTGCATGGAGCCTGCTTCTCCCCCTGCCTGTGTCTCTGCCTCTCTCTTTCTGTGTCTCTCATGAATAAGTAAATAAAATCTCTAAAAAAAAATGTACTTCATAAGTTCTGAAATACTATATAATCGAGAACTATTCTAATTAAGGAATGTTCTCCAAAAGGTGACACCTTTAAACAAGTCCAAAATGGGAAAACTAAACAGTTAATGAAAAGTTAGGATAATATGATGGCAGAGTGATGGTAAGCGGAATGGTTTAAATAGTACTGGATGGTGACAAACTGGGGTCCAAGTCCCAGCTCTGCCATGTACCAGCTGTGTGACCCCATACATGGCCCCTGGCCCATGAGTCTGTATATACACGTGCACCCCACCTTCCTTCCTTTCCTTCTCTTCCTTCCTTCCTTCCTTCCTTCCTTCCTTCTTTCTTTCTCTCTCTCTCTCTTTCTTTCCCCAGCCGAAGCCTAGGTAATGAGAGGTCTTTTTGTGGAATGTGGCTACAGTGAGAGACTCACACGGCCTTAAGGGAAAGTCAGAATTTCTTTGCTATTAGTATTCTGTTGTGTCACCACAGAAAGGCTTAAGTTTCTATTTATTTATGCTTTTAGGAAGAGGCCTCTGGTTTGTTTCTTTTTTTTTTTAATTTTTATTTATTTATGATAGTCACAGAGAGAGAGAGAGAGAGAGAGAGAGAGAGAGAGAGGCAGAGACATAGGCAGAGGGAGAAGCAGGCTCCATGCACCGGGAGCCCCACGTGGGATTCGATCCCGGGTCTCCAGGATCGCGCCCTGGGCCAAAGGCAGGCACCAAACCGCTGCGCCACCCAGGGATCCCTGGTTTGTTTCTATTTGCAATATTATCTGTGGTCCTTTACATTTCTGATAAATAGAACTACTTATACATTCAAGACCCCAGGAGCTCAGGGGTACCTGACTGGTTCAGTTGGTGAAGCATGCCACTCTTGATCTCAGGGTCATGAGGCCTGAGATTGAGTGTAGAGCCTACTTAATTAAAAAAAAAAAAAGGCCCAGGAGCTCAGGGAGAAATTATATCATAAGTGGGAATTAAATATGAATGATAATACCATTAATAAAAGAATATGCAAAAATCATAAAGACTATTTGATCAGCTACTTAGTAAGAATTAAATGCAAACAACATATATTTTCAAAAGTATCAAAGATTTTGAAGGTGATTTTTATTTATACGTGAAGACCAAATCTCTCTCTATGAAATCCTTTCTCATCACACTGACAGGTCACTAAAAACAATTCCATATATGAATATTTCCTTAACATATATATTCAGTAACATTTCGAATGTGTTCTGATTTACTAATGTCCCTGAAAAAATGCAAAGTGTTCATGTGAACTTTTTTTAACAATCACTTTGACAGTGATCTAGGTTGGTTTTCTATGGTCCCCTACTTGTGCACTGAGAAACTGAGCTGGTGTCTGCCCCAGAGGTCTCCAAGAGGAGAAAGTCGACAGCATCCTGAACTATTTAGGACAGGAGTGAAAAACCCATTTGCTTGAGTGTCACAGCACCAGGGAAAGCCATTGTTACAAGACAGCTTGAAAGCTTTCACAGAAGAGGAGGAACAGAAAAATTAAAAAAAAAAAAAGGTAAGGAACAGTAACAGAGGTAGAGAAGTAAGAAAAATAAGCAGGAAAGTGGCTGTGGTATGAAGTGAAATTGTGCCACCCACAACAGCTATGGGGGCCAAGGGACTGATTAAAGCAGATGGTAAACAGGGAGACATATAGTCAACTGGGGATCAACAAAGATGATCTTTCAAACTCAGAGCTACTGCCCTTATCCAGAACTCTAGAACTTAGCTTCTGCCTTTTTTAAAATCCCATCAGACTACCCTATAACTGTTCCAAAACAAAAATGGGAGAGATTTCTGATCAACGTATAGAATCAAGGATGCCTGGGTGGCTCAGGGGTTAAGTGCCTGCCTTTGGCCCAGGGCATGAGACCTGCCTGCATGGAGCCTGCTTCTCCCTCTGCCTGTGACTCTGCAGCTCTCTGTGTGTCTCTCATGAATAAATAAATAAAATCTTAAAAAAAAAGTATAGAATCAAGATTCTATGATACCCTGAATCACTAAAACATGTTTACAAAATATCTAATATAAAAATATGCTCCTAAGGTGCCCGGGTGGTGCAGCTGGTTGAGAGTTCAACCCCTGGTTTTCACTCAGGTTGTGATCTCAGGGTCAGGAGATCAACCCCTATGCTGGGCTCTGTGTGGAGTCTGATTAAGACCCTCTTTCTCTCTCCTGCTCCCTCTCTCCCCCTTCCCTACTCACATATTACATGTATTTAAACAAGCATCGTGGGGATCCCTGGGTGGCTCAGCAGTTTGGCGCCTGCCTTCGGCCCAGGGTGTGATCCTGGAGTCCGGGGATGGAGTCCCGCATCGGGCTGCCTGCATGGGGCCTGCTTCTCCCTCTGCCCATGTTTCTGCCCACCCCCCCCCCCCATGTGTCTCTAATGGATAAATAAATAAAATCTTAAAAAAAATAAACAAGCATCGTGCCTAAGGTGTGACTTTGGTCACATCATTTTTACTGTTCTATATTTCATCTGACTCTTCTGTATCCTTGGATTTCCAGGGCCAGAGGGAAACCCAGGAGATTAGGCATAGCCAGGGCTGTAGTCAACCCAACTCTTTTTTTGGACAAGGGAGAATTACAAGGAAAGGGATTTGCATTTCCATGAACTTGACCCTCTCCTAAACCTTGCTCAGGTTTACCTTATGTTGTGGCTGCAGAAAAGTCCTGGCACCTCTGAGCCAAGTCTCACTATCAGAAGAAGGATGATCTATCTCTACTTACTCTCAGGGAACAATGAGAGGATGAATTCACTAATAATTTTAAATTACTTTAAGAAAAAAAAAAAGCTGACACTCATGATTAATAGATGCAAACTGGTAGTTTCACTGCATTTACACCCATCACGGAAGTATCACCCGCTGACAGTCAATTTTTCGTGCCTCCAGTAACCACCTAAACTGTCACTTCCTCAGACCCTAAGAGAGTTCACAGGCTACTATGGAAACAGGACCGCACCTTAACTGGACTGTGGATGATGAGCAGCTGTCTTAGCCAAGTTTCCCTCTAAAAATCGGGAGGAACTTTGGGGAAAAAAACAATTTCACTTTCTGATTATGATCTTTTAATTGCTTTCCTTGTGATTGCAGTTTTTAAGGCACAATAATTTACTAAAGATTTAAACTCCATGTGTCTAAAAACAATCATTATATTTGCTGCAATTGTTTTTAATGGCTTATTTATTGCCTCCACTCACTGGAGTTTTATCTGGAGTGAGGAGGTTGAAGGTGAAACTCACCTTATCTCTGATTAACTATATTCAAAGAGGGGTGGAGAGGTGCCCAAGTCTGTCCTTAACAGAGCTGCAGTGCCCGAGAACACTCCTACTATTCATAAATAAAATTTGGAGTGCAAGCCAGAGAAGCGCAATTTAAGTTTCACCTTAGTTGCACTAAGTTTTCAAATTCTGCACATTGTGGTAAAACTTACAAGTCCCTCAGTTTAAAAATAAGCTCAGAGGTTCCTTCTAAGGCTAAGGGAAATGAAATTTACACTATCCACTTTCAATCTACCTTTTTTTTTTTTTTTTTTTGCACAGTTCCTGACAAACTCCTTTGCAACTGACCTGGTAATGCTAGTCAGGTCTGCATCCCACCTGCCAAAGTACATTTCTGAACCTCACGGAAAAAGCCCCAGGTCTCCACGAAGCAAAGGCATTAAATCAAGTCCATTAGGACGGTAAAGGGAGAAGGGAGTTCATTAGAGAAATACTTTGTTCATGCTTCAAAATGTACCATACCCACCTTTCCTCAGAGTAAAAAAAAAAGTCCCTTCCCCTCCACATTCCATTTCTCACTTTTGAGAGCAGGTAAATGTAAATTTTACCAAAAATAACACAGGATTCTAATGCAGTATATGCCCAGGGCCCATTAGAAATTGAGATGACCCTTTTGTGGCACCTGAGGTCCCAGGAATCAAAGTCACAACTCCTAGCCTCCACCCTCGTCTCAACTTCCCAGGACCATATCAGTTGGCATGACACGACAGTTGTCGCTAGAACTGCTGACTGAGGAGCCTATCTGCCACTCTAGAAAGTGAATGCTCTGATAAGAGACTCTGCATTCAGGCCTAAACCCCAAAATCAAAGCCAGGGATACATGGAAAAAACAGGAATCTGAGATAATAGAGGAAGGCTTCTGAGACCAGACCACCTACCTACAGCTGGCCCAGCTTCAGTAATGTCTGCAGGAACAAATAATCATTTGTCGCTCCTCTTACCACATAAATACACTCAATGCAAAAGCAAGATTCCAGGTTGATCCCAAGAACTCACGAGGGATGATTTCATTACTGAAGTAATGAAAAGCATCAGTTACAGACGAGTTTGCCTTTAGGTTAGGAGCAGTGGGGAGCATTCAAGACCAGGCTCTGGGGAAGCCCTTTGTTCAGGAAATCCCACCCCTCAGGCAAAGCTTTACTTTCATTTCAATTTCAAGTCCTCAAGTCAAATTTGAAAAGTGCCCCCTAAAAGAGCTGCAGAATAAGCAGGTCCTTTACTTTCCATGGAACATCTCAGGTCCCCAGAACAATTCTCAAATTACAGGGCTTTTCTTCCCAGATATAGTCTCTTTTCTTTTTCTTTTTTTAAAAGAATATCACACATGCACCCTATTGTGTGTCTACCATTTCAAATATCTTCCAAACACATCCCCATTCTGAATCTCTGGAGTCTTCTAAGAATCTAGAAGGAGCTAAGGAAAGCAATTTGAATAATACAAAGCGACTGAACAATTTAATTACCAAAGGTAGCCCCAGAGACTCCAACAAAAGGGTTGAAAGCCTTTATCTACAAAAACGTGGCCACGTGCTCAACTGTGGGACCAATTATGGGGAGTGCAGAAGAGAGAAGCACACAGGTGCACACACCAATTTAAGCAAATGGAGAATTAGCACAAATCCTCTGTGGAGACAGGACACTATGAAAAAGTGTGACTTAAAAAGCTTCTTTCTCATCTATCAGGCTCAAGATTTAGTTAACTTTCTTTTTTTTTTTTTTTTAAACTTTCTTCCCTTTCTGATTAATTGAAAGTAGCAGCTGGCGTATTTAAATCATGGGAAGCATCCTCCGCAGAGAGGCTTTGTATAGGAATTTTTAAGTTCAACGCGTTTTCAACAAAAGTTCTTCCAAATCACAAAGGTAGTTTTACCCCTCCCACAATTTCTTCAAAGTGAAATGTTGAGAAGTTAGTTCCTTCTTTAGCAAGCACACAGCTTTCATCTAAATGTTGTGTTTAACAGCCTCATTCTATTGACCTTCTCAAGTGACCTTACAATAAAAGACCTTTCCCCCTTGCTTTGGAGGCCAACAACAACAACAACAAAAAAAGATGAACCTTTCTGGAATCCCAAAAAACTCTCAACTTTCTTAGGCCTCAAGAATTTAAATACAGGACCCCCCCACCCCCACCACCACCCCCACCCCCAGGCTGAACAATTGCTAAATCCCACTTCTTAAACAGGAAACAGAGTTTGCCTCTGGATGGCAACGCAGTTCCCCGCCCCTCGCTCGCTCAGGGGCAAGCGCTGCCATGCCCAGGTGGTGACACCGAGCAGAGATAAGGTGTCCTAACAACTCTATTTGCCTGGATGCCGGGGAGCCCGCGGCCGCTCGGCGACTCCCCCCCCCCCCACCTGCGCGCATCCCCCCGCGGCTCCACGGGTGCCCCCCACGCTGCAGACCCGGGCAGCCCGGGGACCCCTCCCGCGGCCACACGGGCTAAGACTGACACCCGCAGCTGCCTACGACCCTGCCAGTCACGCCGCCGCCGGCTGCCTTTTTTAGCCACGACATCTGACCAGGCTTCGACAGCAGCATCCAGGGAGAGGTCCCAGGGCGCGCCGGGCGGTCCCCTCCCATTCCCAACCCCCAGACCCTGCGGAGAGGTCGGGGTGAGGGTGGAGGAGGGACCAGCCGTGGAAGGGGCCGGAGAGGGCGCGTTCCTCGTGCCCCTGCGCTCCCCCCGCCCCCCGCTCTCTCCGCGGGTCCGGGGCCACCCTCCGCCGCCTGCACCCGGGATCCCCCATTTTGCAGCCCCCGGTAGCTCCTCGGGCGCCCCGCCCCGCCCCCGCCCCCACCCCCACCTCCGCTCTCCGGGGTCCCCTCCAAGTCGGTGGCCCGCGCGCCCGGCCGGCCGGGGGGCTGGAAGACACAGGGGGCAGGGGCAGGGGCGGGCGCGGGCCGAGGGCGCGCGGGGCTGGGGGCCGGGCGGGGGCCGGGCGGGGGCCGGGCGGGGGGCCCCGCGCTCACCTCCCTCCTCCGCCCCGCTGTCCGGGTCGGCGTCCGAGGAGTCGGGCCCGTCCCCGTAGTCCGCCAGCCCCACCAGCTCATCCTCCTCGTCGTCGTCCTCGTCCTCCGGCTGCGGCTTCCCCAGCACCTGGCTCATCGCTCCCACGGCCGGCCGGCCCGGGGGCGGCGGGGGTCCCTGGCGGGGGCCAAGCCTCCTTCCCCGCCGCTCGCAACCTCTCTCTCAATCGGGGTTTTGTCTGGAGGTTGGCGGGAGCCCGCGGAGGCAGGGCCGCGCGCCCCCCGCGGCGGTCGGCGTCCAGGTCCGGGGCTCGCGGTTCCCACCGCGCCCGGAGCCCCCCGCCCCGCCCCGCCCCGCCCGCCGGCGGAGGAGTCGGCCGGAGCGCGGCAGTTCCTCCCCGAGGAGCGAGAGAGAGACTGCGTGACCCGAGTCACCTGACACACACTGTCACTCACACACACACACACACACACACGCACACACACGCGGGCGCGCGCGCGCTTTCCCGGGCTCCGGCTGCGCTCCGCGGGGCCCCGGGCCGAGGCGGCGCGCGCAGGCCGGGGCGGGCGCGGGGGGCAGGGCGGCGCGCACTCTCCACCTAAGCGGGAGCTCGCGGCGCACACGCCCCGGGCCGCGGGCTCCGGGCCGCTGCGCAGTCACCCACCGCGGCTGCGCGCCAGGGGCCCCCACGCGCGCCTCCTGCACGTGGTACCCGCCCAGGCCGGCGAGCCGGGGGCCTGCCCAACCCGGAACGTCTCCCCCTCCCCCCCACACCTCCAACTCACGCACCCGACCTCCTTCCCCAGGGTGCGTGGCCTGCTCCACTGTCAGCCTTGGAGAGGGTTCCGGTCCCGAGGCTGCCTCTTGCCTCTCCCCGACCCCAACACCGCTGCTGCGCCCGGGCCCCCACCCAGAGCAGCGTGCCTAGGACGCTGCATGGATGCTGAGGCTCCCCCGGGCAGAGAACTCCAGAGCAATGCACTGCAGAGGCTCAGTCTCCATGGCAATTGCCTTGCAGTGTGCGTTTATGGTTCAAAGTGCTTCCCACCAAGAATATTAAAAAAAAAAAAAAAAATCAGGCCTACCCAGATGTAAATGTTTCTTCAAAAAGGAAAGTGCCTCGTGGCTGCCTAGACTGAATAGTAATTCCTCTGCAGCATTTTGGAAAAGGTTGCAGGTGTACAACATGTTTAGAGGTTATTCGTGATCCCCACAACTGTCTCATTGTTTCGTAGACTGGGATCCCACATCTCAGAATGTTTCAAGCCTTGGGGTGGGGGGGTGAGGGGGGCAAGTCTCACATAGGAAGAGCAACAATGTGGGGGTGAAACTAAAACCTGCATTTCTCCACAAGCTTTTTATCACAGGACAGACTGTACCCACCCTTTCTGGATACTGCCAAAATCACGTGGATGAACTTCCTTCTGTCAAGCACAATAAGAAATAAACCAGCTGGCCAGCATGGTGATCCAGATCCTACAGGTGCCAACAGCGCAGCAGGTGGCGTGGGGGAGGAGGCAGGGAGCTGAGACTGCAGGCTCTTGGGGCCCAAGGGTGCTGCCTCTGTCAGAAACATTTATTGAGCACCTATTATATGCCAGGGGCTGAGCTAAGTGTGGGATGGAGGGCGGGTCCACCTACACAGTGTAGACAGTGTTCCTGACACTGTGTTCCTGACATAGAGGACCTCTCAGTTTAGCAAATCATAACTCAAGTCCTGAATTTTATAGTAGTTGTGTTAAAGGCAGATGTAGACACCTTGGAGGTGGCTGCTTCTGACTGGGAAGGTCTTCAGATTTTCCAAGTGGAGGAAGCATAACTTGATAGGACTGTATCAGTCAAGGTCCTTTCTAGGAGGAAAACAGATGGCAGGGAGAAAGATTTTAACTTATAGAAAGTTTTACATTAAGGGACTATTTACAGAGGCATGGGCAGGGTTCAGGGAATCAACACAGGGATTAGTAACAGTGTGAAGATACTATTAACCCTAAAATATTAGGAGGAAAGGAAAGGATCTGGAATACTGGACCGGGGGCACAAAATTGGAGCTCTAGATGATGAGAAAGCAGCCACTTTCAAAAGCACCTCACTGTCAGGGAGACAGTAATAGAAATATGCTGACATGTCTCTCCAACTGCCATTCTCCTAGAAGTGCCTCCCAGTGGCCAAACCCAGCTGGAAACCAGAGGGCAAGGAAGTCTAGAACCTAGTCCAGGATGCCTAGCACAGGGCAGATAGTGGGTCCCAGGCTGGGGCTGGAATAGGGGGCAAATAGCATAGCCAACAGAAGAAGGCTCTACTTGTTCTTATCAGAGGAAGTTACTCTAGGGGTAATTTTCCTGGCACATTTTCATCCATTTTATAAAAGGACGTCCCCAAGAGGAAGGAAGGAGTCTTCTCCCAGAGTAGATTTAACGACTTTCAGGTATCCCAGAACAAACCCACCAGCTTGAGAAGGACATTGAGCTGGCTTGATTCATACTGCAGACGGCTACTTATGGGGCCATAGAAGCCAGTCCAAAGTCAGGCTAGACAGGGCATTCCTGGGCTGGTTGTTGAGTGTGTCTGCCCCAGGGACCTGGGGGTTCAAGATAGGACAGTTCCTAAGGCAGAAGTCCCCCTGTGCCTGAGACCCAGAAAGGATGGAGATATTTGATGATCCTCTGCTTTTCCCCAAAAAAGATAGATTTTAGAGGGAACACCAGCAGTAAATTGGAGCATACCCTAAAATATTTGAGAATTGGAGCATTCTTGAGAAAAAAAGGAACAAATCCATAAAAAATCAATAAGAGCTAAATCTTCAATTGTGCTCCAGCCCAAGGTAGATAAAAGTCATATATAGGTTTAAGAAATTCTAATTCATTGTCATTCACAAATGTATAGTATTGATAAAGTTTGGGCAAACAGAACAAGAAAAAAATTTACTGCTTTTCTTTTGCTGTTATTTCAATACTGTCAAATAAGGGATATATTGAAAAAATTGAAAGAGATGTATTTTAATTTAAAAAGTCATATGTGTAGGTTCTTTCAGAATTTAAATAAAAATGGAAAGACTTTGGAGTACTTGGCTGCCTCAGTTGGTGAAGCATATGACTCGATCTTGGGGTCCTGAGTGAGTTCAGCCCCACATTGGACATAGACCCTACTTTTAAAAAATAAAAATTAAAAAAAAAATAAAAAGAATGTGAGGGGCACCTGGGTGGCTCAGTGGTTGAGCGTCTGCTTTTGGCTTAGGGAGTGATCCCGGGATCCTGGGATCAAGTCCCACATCGGGTTCCCCCCAGGGAGCCTGCTTCTCCCTCTGCCTATGTCTTGGCCTCTGTCTCTGTGTCTCTCATGAATAATAAATAAAATCTTTAGAAAAAATAATGACCTGACATATGAGAGAGATGATCACTCTTAGGCCTTCATCCCTTCAGGACTGCCTAAAGATTTGAAAGAATCACAGTATAATGACTATTAAATGCTTATTTTTACTCATCCTTCCTTCTAAAAAAAAAAAAACCTCTTAACTCTTTTTCCCCCCTTAAAATTTTTTTTATTATATTTCTTTTTATTTGAATATAGTGGACAAAAATTACTAACTCTGAGAAGTATTTTGTAGCTTAATGAAAGATGAGCTTTGTCTATCGTAGTGGTTGAGTGTCTGCCTCTGGCTCAGGGCATGATCCCGGAGCCGCAGAATCGAGTCCCACATGGGTCTTCCTGCATGGAGCCTTGCTTCTCCCTCTGCCTGTGTCCCTGCCTCTGTGTGTGTGTGTGTGTGTGTGTGTGTGTGTGTCTATCATGAATAAATAGAGTCTTTTAAAACATAATAAAAATAATAAAATTTAATCAACTAATATTTAGTGAGTTTTTCCACAAAGGAGCCACTGTTCCAAAATACTATGACCTTCAAAATAATCACATTAAGTAAATATGATTGTCTCTACAGGTAAGAACACTGAGGTTAAACTTTCCCCAGGGTACCACATACAGTGGACCTGGAGCGGATCATGGAACTACTTTGGAGCTCAGTTAGACATTGGATCTTATTCCTACTTAGTAGCTACAGTCAATTTAAATTACAGCCTTAAACTGGAAAGGGGGTTGGGGGAGAAGTGAAGAGCTGGCTCCAGTCTCCTCAGTAAAGAATCAAAACACACATATACACTCAAAAATGGATCTCTTGTCTCAGGCTATTTAACTTATAGGATTCACTGAAAGGAAGAAAATAAAATCTCAAAGCTTCCTAACCAAGGAAAGTTAGAAAACTACTTGCCATAATAAAACCGCTGATTGTCATTGCTCCTTCTATTAAGAACACAAATAGCAAGTGATTTAATAACCCTTTCTGGTTTATACGGCTAATATTGTACCATGAAGCCAAAGTATAATATCTAAGTGGGTTTTTTTTTATTTTAAATTTCAATTTTAGGGCAGCCCGGGCAGCTCAGCGGTTTAGCACCGCCTTCAGCCCAGGGTGTGATGCTGGAGACCCGGGATTGAGTCCCACATCGGGCTCCCTGCATGGAGCCTGCTTCTCCCTCTGCCTGTGTCTCTGCCTCTCTCTCTGTGTGTATCTCTCTTCTTATTTTATTTATTATTCATGAGAGACACAAAGAGAGAGAGAGGCAGAGACACAGGCAGAGGGAGAAGCAGCCTCCATGCAGGGAGCCCGATGTGGGACCCGATCTTGGGACCGGATCCTGGGACTCCAGGATCACACCCTGGGCTGAAGGCGGTGCTAAACCGCTGAGCTGCCCGGGCTGCCCAAATAAATAAAATCTTTAAAAAACTTTTCAATTTTAAAGGCCAGACGTTTGTGTCCTTATTTTAGTGAATTATTTTGCCATTTGCAATTAGATGTCTTGTGACAAGGAACATGAGAGCTATGTAAAAGAGACCTGTACAATTTAGGGAGAATAATTGCAGTCCTGAAGAGGGCAAGCAATTAAATAGAGTCTGCATCCTGCATCTTAGGATATTTTAAGGCATCTGATGGCATTATGCCTGGTTCTTGGGATTCACATGTTCAAAGTCTTTTAGGCTTTCTTTTAAAATATGTATTTATGTATTTAAAGCCATTAATTCTCTCTTGAAGCAAACAAAGGAAAGAGCCTTCTACAGAATCTCCCTGGACTCCTGCTAATCCAGAGAAGCCAACCAAATTTTTCAAGAGTGCTGCTCACAGTCTCCAATTCTCCTAACAGTCATTGACCTGATAAAATCATTAAATAATCATTGAATCATTTTCCCTGAGGCAGTCCATCATTAAAGATATTTTATTAAAATAACAGTTTGAGGGGCACCTGGCTGGTTCAATCAGTAAAGCATGAGACTCTTGATCTTGGGGTTGTGAGTTTGAGCCCCACACCGGGTGTAGAGATTACTTTAAAAATAATAATCAAAAAAATAATAATAATAATAATCAGGGCAGCCCGGGTGGCTCGGTGGTTTAGTGCTGCCTTCAGCCCAGAGCCTGATCCTGGAGACCCAGGATCGAGTCCCAGGTCAGGCTCCCTGCATAGAGCCTGCTTCTCCCTCCGCCTGTGTCTCTGCCTCTCTGTCTCTCTGTTTCTCATGAGTAAATAAATAAAATCTTTAAAAAAAAATAAAAATAAATAATAATCATGCATATGGTAAAATAGTCAAACAGCATAAGAGAATATCCAGTGATATTTACCCCTCTGTAGAGGAAAACACTCTGCTTTTAAGTGTGCAGACATATTTGTAGCCATTTTAGAGACTTATATTTGATACCTTCATCTCTTTAACAGTCAACAAATATGTTTTATTTTGTTTTTTAATGACCATGAAGACAATTAGATTTTCAGGGCTGTACTTTGAAGGAGATAAGCAGAGGGAGGTGAAAGAGTACATGGGGGTGAAAGAAGGAGCCTGATGTTTATGGGGTAAAGCATGTGACTCTTGATCTTGGAGTTGTATGTTCAAGCTCCACATTGCGTGTAGAGATCACTTTTAAAAAATTAAATAAATAAATAAATAAATAAATAAATAAATAAATAAATAATAAAAAATTTGACATTTCAGTTGACCACAAGGACATATAGCAAAGTTAAAGCCAGGATGGAGAGTGTTCCTTTGGAAGGTTTCTCAGTAGTTGGAAAAACCAAGGAGCAAGGGAAGGGCATTGGAGGAACAAAATGTCAGTGTCATGAGAGAGGGGGACAGTGGTGGAGTAGGCATGAGGGACAGGTGGTCTTTTCAGGATAGGGAGTTTTGGATTTTATTCAAAGTGCCTCTGGAGGCATTGAAGAGTTTTAAGAAGGGAGATGAGATGTGCGGTTTACTTTTCTAAAAGCCCTTTCTAGTGGATTGTTTCCAAAGATGGCCACAACCATCCATACCATCCCACATGCTGTTTTGCAAATGTGACTTGGCCACTCCTCCCACCTATTTCCCTTCCTTTTGAATGTGGGCAGGCCCTGTGACTTGCTTTAACCAATAGAATGAAAGTGAGGTGGGGAGGGGAAGGGGTGACTGGGTGACAGACACTGAGGGGGGCACTTGACGGGATGAGCACTGGGTGTTATGCTATATGTTGGCAAATTGAACTCCAATAAAAAAAAATATACAAAAAAAAAAAAAAAACCCAAATAGAATGCTACAGAAGTGACAGTAACAATGTGCAACTTCTGAGATTGGGCCATAAAAGGCCTTGCTACTTCCTTTTTCACTTTCTTGGAGCCTAGAGCCACCATGAAAAGAGATCTGGGCTAGTTTGGTGGAGAAGCCTCATAGACAGAAAGGCCATGAAGGATGCCAGAGCACAAGAGTAGAAAGGCCCAGCCTTCCAGCCATTCCAGCTGAGGGACCAGACATGTGAGTGACACTGTCTTGGATTCCCCGGCCCGTGTTGCAGCCACATCAGCAAGTCCAGTCCACACCATGTGGAACACAGACTTGCTATTCCAGCTGAACCCTGCTCAGCCAACCCACAGAATCATGAACAAATAAAATGACTCTTGTCATCATCGTTGTTTTAGTAGGCTCTACACCCAACGTGGGACTTGAACTCACAACCCCTAGATCAAGAATCACTCTACTGACTGAGCTAGCCAGGTACCCCTAAAATGGCTGTTTTTTAAAGCCATTACGATTTGGTTTGGTTTGTTACACAGCAGTAGATAAGTGATGCCTATATTCTGGCAGAGGTGGGGGAAATGGATTGCAGATTTACAGGTGGAAGAAGAAAGAACAGTGAAAAGTGAGAGGAGTGGGTAGATTTTATATCAATTTCAGAGGTAGAATAGATAATATTTGTTGGTAGCTTCTTTAACATGAGTGGTCAGGGAAAGGACTCCTCCCAGGCATTTGGTTTGAGCAGTAAAATGTATTGTAACGCCATTTATTAAATTGAGTAAGACTCAGACAGGAACAAGATGGGGTGGAGGAGCAAGATGTGAATCAAGGTCCTTGATTTCTAAGATCCTGGTTATTGTACATTGCCCTTGGGCAATTTCTTTTAATCCTGTGATTTTTTGGATATTTCTTAGATATCTATCATGTTGTCTTTGGAATAAATAATGAATTTTTCTGATTTAGAGCCATGAACCAACTGAAGATGGCGTTTGTTATTACCCAAGCAAAGTCCAAAACTAGTGAGGTGGACTACATGTGGACTTCTATAAAAAATAAATAAATAAACTTTTTATTCATATGGACTTTCAAGGACAAGCTTCTGACCTAAATGGTGCCGTAACATGAGGGCAGAAAACTTCTGACGGTAGAGTCAACCAAACAAAAGTATTAACCGTTCCGCCTATCTGTAGATCGGTTTGCACTTGTCAACTCCTTCTTAGGCCAGAAAGTTATACTAATGTATACATTCAATGATACAAGAAAACAGATTTTTAAAAAATATTTTATTTATTTATTCATGAGAGACACACACAGAGAGAAACAGAGGCAGAGACACAGGCATAGGGAGAAGCAGGCTCCTCACAGGGAGCCCCATGTGGGACTCGATCCCAGGTTCCCAGGATCATGCCCTGGGCTGAAGGCAGTGCTAAACCACTGAGCCACCCGGGCTGCCCAAGAAAACAGATTCTTTAAGAAAAATGATCATATTAAAAATCTACTAGAGGAGCACTTGGCTGGCTCAGTCTGCACAGCAATTCTTGATCTCGGGTTTATGAGGTCAAGCCCCATATTGGAGGCAGAGTTTACTAAACAAATAAGATAAATAAATATCTACTAGAATGAGATCTAGGAACTGTCATGTAAGCGTTTCACTTAGTGTGACCTACCAAAGTTGCAGACACTGTTCGTCAGCTACTTACCAGGCTTTCCCAAATTTCCCAAACCCACTTCCCTGTTCTCCTATGTCCATTTCTCAAACTAGAGATGGGAAAAGTCAAATACTCAAACTTTGAGACTCCTTAATATTTGGTCAGTAAGAAATAAGGGGGAATCTTGCTAGGGAACTCCTAGGAAAGAGTTTGCTTTCTCATGAGAGAGGCCAATGAATCAGAAGGGCCGCTTGACACCACCCTTTCCTGCTTTGAAAACAGTTGTATAAGAGCACAGTACTTGGAGGTAGGGAAGCCATCTTGCAACCATGGGTACCAAATCTAAAACCAAAACCCTGTCATGGAAATGACAGGATAGAAAGATAGAAAGAGCCTGGATGACTTTGCTGAGCTATTGTACTCAGACTTGGAAAGGCCTATCCCCAAACTTCTTATTTCATGAGACAATTTTTTTTTAAGTAGGCTCCAC
The DNA here is from genome assembly GCF_048164855.1 of Canis lupus baileyi. Classification (NCBI taxonomy): domain Eukaryota; kingdom Metazoa; phylum Chordata; class Mammalia; order Carnivora; family Canidae; genus Canis; species Canis lupus. The sequence continues at coordinate 23,947,315 of NC_132844.1, read as the reverse complement.
ACCCAGCTTGGAGCCCAACACAGGGCTTGAACCCTGAGATCAAGATCTGAGCTGAGATCAAGAGTCAGAAACTTAGCCAGCTGAGCCACCCAGGTGCCCCTTAGAAGTCCATTCTTGAAGCCACTGTTTTCCCATGGTAAAAATAGAAAATGATACTATTTATATGGTACACTGACATAAATGGTCAGGCCACTTGCAGCCAGAGGTGACTGGCTCAGAGACTTTGGTCACCTCAGGTCCTGCCCAGCTGCCCCAAAAGGCTGAAGAAATCAATAACTTAGCTGTATCTATAACCCATTCATTTGCACACAAGTGGTAGTAGCAAACCATTTGGGAAGTTCTGCTTGAATTACCGTAGAGGGGTAAGGATACCTAGCTGGCTTGGTAGATAGAGCACGCAACTATAGATTTTGGGGTAATGAGTACAAAATTCACACCCGGCTAGAGTTTACTTAAAAAAAAAAAAAAACACTGAAAGTGAGTGTTCTGACCTTTGCAATAGAATGTGTCCTGATTGACACAATATATACCCTTTATGAATTGGGGGAGGAGGGAAGCCTGGGTGGCTCAGCAGTTTAGCGCTGCCTTCAGCCCAGGGCCTGATCCTGGAGACCCAGGATCGAGTCCCATGTCGGGCTCCCTGAATGAAGCCTGCTTCTCCCTCTGCCTGTGTCTCTGCCTCTGTGTGTGTGTGTGTGTGTGTGTGTGTCATGAATAAATAAATAAAATCCTTATAAAAAAATAAACCTCAATCTTAAAAAAAAATGAATTGGGGGAGGATGGGAAGAATGAGTGGATAAAACCTGATCATATACTTGGTGATAAAGTTCAGAAATTATGTTATATTCAATGGATTTTGGTAAAGGTGTCTTAAGATATTATGGGAGATAATTGAGGCCTCATTAAAAAGGGAACTCATTTTTTGCTTCTTTCTATATTTCTCACTTCATTCTTCAATCTACATGAAAACTGGCTCTCTATGCTTTTCATGCCAGGTGACAGAAGATGGTGGCCCCACCCTTCTAGTCCCCATGATAGTGGTCCCAGGCTCTAGAACCAGGCTACCTGGGTTCAAATCCTAGTTTTACCACTGACTAAGCATTGTGATCTAGCCTAAGTTACCTAACCTATCTGTGCTTCAATTTCCTCATCTCTAAACTGGTGATAATGTTATATATCTCAGAGTTGTGGGAATTAAATCCCACTGAACTGACTGAACTGTGGGTGTGTGTATATCTATATAGCTACATATCTATATTTAAAAGGCAAATACTATATACGTATTAGTTATTAGTATCTTTTTTTTCCAAGGCAAGAAGATCTGATTGAGTTTGGCCCAGTGGTCCACTCCTGGCCTAATCTCCCAATCATACTTTACACAGTGCCATGCACTGCTACACTTTTAGAGCATTTCTCTCAGCTATAATTCAATAGCTTGATTGAGGACTGTATTCACCATGAGACTCTGGGACTATCTGATTTTCTCTCCATTCTGTTCTCAGTGCCTAGCACAGTGGTCAAAACTCCATGAAGCACAAGCTAGGGATTACTGTTTACATTGTATTCCATGTGCAACATGACAACTTGATGGTGGTCAAGTCCCAAATGATATGCTGAATTAATGGTTTAATCCACCATGGCTGGGGGGTGTGGTTGGTGGCTGCAGAGGTCTAACCTCATGAGCATGGAGGCAGCTCTTAGCAAAAGGGAATAAGCTGAACAGAAGCCTCTAAATGTGTCTACCATGAGCCTCACCTGGTCAGACAGAAGGGATGCAAAGTCGACAAATGTCAGGTAGACATTGTTGGTGGCATAACCAACACTCCCCTTCCCCCTCTCTTAGTTTGTTATACTGAAATACTTTTGGGTATCAACATACTTAGGGAAGGAACCTCAGACCTAAAGGTTGAATCATGATTCATGACTTACCTAGGTATAGTAACCACATCCCTTATCACCTTGTGACCCAGCTGTATCCAATGATACATAAGAAGAAATATATTTAAGGGTCATCTGAGAAGAATTTGTTCCCAAATTGAAATAAATGCAATGAGAAGGCCTGTCCCTTTCTCCTGCTTAAATGTCAAGCTAAAGACAAGAGCCAAAAAATAAAATAAAATAAAATAAATAAAATAAAATAAAATAAAATAAAATAAAGACAAGAGCCAATACTGAGAGTGATACAATAGAATTATAGAAAAACCCTAAACCCAGATTTTTTTATGTAAGTTATTATGTGTTTTATGATTTAAGCCACTATAGTCAAGCATGCTGTCTCTTGTAGCCAAACACAGGCTAACTGATAAATATGGTCCCATTATCTTTGGAACTGAAAGTGAGTGATGGAGCCAGATCAGACAATCAGTAGCTTAAAATCGGAAACAGAGAAGGATGCCCACTGCCACCATTTCTATTCCACAGTGTGCTACATCCTTGATTGCAGGATAAGATAGGGAAAAGAAACAAAGGTATGTGACACTAAAAGCAAGTACTATCCCTAAAAGAAAAAAAAATCAATAAATTGGATTTTATTAAAATTATAGCTTTTTCTTGTAAACTCCCTGTTAAGAGAATGAAAAGACAAGGTGTGACTGGCTGGCTCAGTTGGTAGAACATGTGACTCTTGATCTTGTGGTGGTGTGTTCAAGCCCCACTTTGAGCATAAAGATTACTTGGAGAAGAAAAAATGAAAAGCTATAGACTGGAGCAAAATGTTTGTTAACCATATATCTGAAATAGGACTCACATTATAACATGTAAAGAATTTTTGAAACTCAACAGCAAAAAAAAAAAAAAAAAAAAAAAGAACCCAATTGGAAAACAGGCAAAAGCATGAAGACACATTTTTTTTATTTTATTTTTTTATTGGAGATCAATTTGCCAACATATAGCACATCACCCAGTGCTCATCCCATCAAGTGCCCCCCTCAGTGCCTATCACCCAGTCACCCCACCCCCTCGCCCACCTCCCTTTCCACTACCCCTTGTTCGCTTCCCAGAGTTAGGTTTCTCTCATGTTCTCTCATCCTCACTGATTTTTCACTCATTTTCTCTCCTTTCCCCTTTATTCCCTTTCACTATTTTTTATATTCCCCAAATGAATGAGACCATATAATGTTTGTCCTTCTCCAATTGACTTACTTCACTCAGCATAATACCCTCCAGTTCCATCCACGTCGAAGCAAATGGTGGGTATGTGTAGTTTCTAATGGCTGAGTAATTTCCATTGCATACCTAAACCACATCTTTATCCTTTCATCTTTCGATGGACACCGAGGCTCCTTCCACACTTTGGCTATTGTGGACATTGCTGCTAGAAACATCGGGGTGCAGGTGTCCCGGCGTTTCACTGCATCTGTATCTTTGGGGTAAATCCCCAACAGTGCAATTGGTGGGCCGTAGGGCAGATCTATTGTTAACTCTTTGAGGAACCTCCACACAGTTTTCCAGAGTGGCTGCACCAGTTCACATTCCCACCTATAGTGCAAGAGGGTTCCCCTTTCTCCACATCCTCTCCAACATTTGTGGTTTCCTGCCTTGTTAATTTTCCCCATTCTCACTGGTGTGAGGTGGTATCTCATTGTGGTTTTGATTTGTATTTCCCTGATGGCAAGTGATGCGGAGCATTTTCTCATGTGCTCGTTGGCCATGTCTATGTCTTCCTCTGTGAAATCTCTGTTCATGTCTTTTGCCCATTTCATGATTGGATTGTTTGTTTCTTTGCTGTTGAGTTTAATAAGTTCTTTATAGATCTTGGATACTAACCCTTTATCTGATATGTCATTTGCAAATATCTTCTCCCATTCTGTAGGTTGACTTTTAGTTTTGTTAACTGTTTCTTTGGCCGTGCAGAAGCTTTTGATCTTGATGAAGTCCCAATAATTCATTTTTACTTTTGTTTCCCTTGCCTTCATAGATGTATCTTGCAAGAAGTTGCTGTGGCCAAGTTCAAAAAGGGAGTTGCCTGTGTTGTCCTCTAGGATTTTTTTTTTAAAGATTTTATTTATTTATGAGAGACACACAGAGAGAGAGGCAAAGACACAAGCAGAGGGAGAAGCAGGCTCCATGCCAGGAGCCCGACGTGGGACTCGATCCAGGGACCCCAGGATCACGCCCCGGGCTGGAGGCAGGCGCCAAACCGCTGAGCCACCGGGGCTGCCCCATCTCCTCTAGGATTTTTTTTTTTAAAGATTTATTTATTTATGATAGACATAGAGAGAGAGGGAGAGAGAGAGAGAGAGAGAGGCAGAGACACAGGAGGAGGGAGAAGCAGGCTCCATGCCAGGAGCCCGACGCAGGACTCGATCCTAGGACTCCAGGATCATGCCCTAGGCCAAAGGCAGGTGCCAAACCAGGAGCCACCCAGTGATCCCCTCTTCTCTAGGATTTTGATGGATTCTTGTCTCACTTTTAGATCTTTCATCCATTTTGAGTTTATCTTTGTGTATGGTGTAAGAGAATGGTCTAGTTTCATTCTTCTGCATGTGGATGTCCAATTTTCCCAGCACCATTTATTGAAGAGACTGTCCTTTTTCCAGTAGATAGTCTTTCCTGCTTTGTTGAATATTAGTTGACCATAGAGTTGAGGGTCCACTTCTGGATTCTCTATTCTGTTCCATTGATCTATGTGATGAAGACACATTTTACTGAAGAAGATACAGGATGTCAAATAAGCACATGGAAAGATATTCAGTCTTTTGGTCAGAACCACCATCTTCCAGTAGTCATCCAAAATAACCAACCCAAAGACAAAGAGGAGAATAACCCACTATATGTGGTTATGTATAACCCACTTATATTCTAAGCCTTAGAAAACATGGATTTGTTCCTTTGGCTGTATACATGCTAATCTACAAAAAAGGTGTTATGGTAGACATCAAGGCAATGGGCACTATTCAAAAAGGAGTACCTCACGAATGTTCCCATGACAAAAATGGAAGTCTGTAGTGTGACCCAGCATGCTGTTGGCATTGTTGAAACAAATGAGCTAAAGGTAACATTCTTGCTGAGAGAATTAATGTATGCATTGAGCACTCTAAGAGCCAGATAGCTTCAAGAAAAAAGTGAAGGGAAATAATCAGGAAAAGAGGGAACCCATAGAGAAAGATAATTGGGTTCAACTGGAGCACCAGCCTACTTCACCCAGAGAAGCACACTTTTTGAGAGCCAATGGAAAGGAGCCTGAGCTTCTGGGATCCTTTTCTTATAAATCCATGGTGTAATGAGTATAAAAAAAATAAAAATCCTCTAGGATGTAATAGAAAAGAGTGTCAATATCACTAGCCATTAAAGAAAAGCAAATTATTGGGACAATGATGACATACTACTGTTACCTATCAAAATGGTTAAAACAGGGGCACCTGGGTGGCTCAGTCATTTGAGCATCCAACTCTTGGTTTCTGTTCAGTCATGATCTCAGGGTCCTAAGGTCGAGCCCCACATCGGGCTCCACACTCAACAAGGAGTCTGCTTGAGATTCTCTCCCTCTGCTCCTTCTCCTGCTCCCACCCTCTCTCTCTCTTTCAAATAAAAACAAATAAATAAAATAAATAAAAAAATAAAAACAAATAAATAAATCTTTTGAAAAAATAGCTAAAATTTAAAAAGTAGTAATAACAGCAAATGCTGGCAAAGATGTAGAAAAACTGGATCTCTTATATATTGGTGATAGGAATGTAAAATGACATAGTCACTCTGTTAAACAGTTAATTTGATCTCATGGGTCTTGATATTGAGCCGCATGTCAGGCTGTGTACTCAGTGAAGTCTGCTTGAGATTCTCTCCTCTGACCCTCCCCCTTCAAATAAATAAATCTTTTTAAAAAAATTAAAAAGGGGGATCTCTGAGTGGCTCAGTGGTTTAGCGCCTGCCTTCAGCCTAGGGCATGATCCTGGAGTCCTGGGATCAAGTCCTGGGGTTGGGCTCCCTGTATGGAGCCTGCTTCTCCCTCTGTCTATGTCTCTGCCTCTCTCTCTCTCTCTGTGTATCTCATGAATAAATAAAATCTTAAAAAAAAATAAACATGCAACTACTGTACAACCCAGCAATTGCATTTATGGCCACTTTTCTTAGAGAAATGAAAACATGTTTATTTTTAAATTTTTTTGTAAGATTTTATTTATTTATTCATGAGAGACACACAGAGAGAGAGGGGGCAGAGACAGACGCAGGCTCCGTACAGGGAGCCTGATGTGGGACTCGACCCCGGGTCTCCAGGATCACACCCTGAGCCGAAGGCAGGCGCTAAACTGCTGAGCCACCCAGGAATCCCCAAAAACATGTTTGTATAAAAATCTGTACATGATTGTTCATGGCAGCTTTATTCATAATAGCCAAACCTCTAAACAACCCAGATGTCTTTCAACTGATGAATGGCTAAACAAACTGTGCTACATCCATATTATGGAATATTACTCAGCAATAAAAAGAATGAACTATTGAAACATACCAACAACTTGGATGAATCTCTAGGGCTTTTACACTGAGTGAAAAAAAGACAGTCTCAAAAGGTCACATTCTGTATGATGTCATTCATAAAACATTCTCGAAAGATAAAATTGTAAAGATGGAAAACTGATTAGTGGTTGCCAGAGGTTAGGTTGGTATGGGGAAAGGAGAAGGTGTGGAACATGAGTAAGATTCATTGTGGTAATGGAATAGTTCTTTACCCTGATTGTGATGGTGGTTAAATGAAGCTACACATGTGATAAAATTGCACACACATCATACCGATGTCAATTTGTTGGTTTTGATATTGTGATATAGTTATGTGAAATGTAACCATTGGGAGAAACTGGGTGAAGGATACACAGGACCTCTTTATATTATTTTTGCAAATTTTTGTGAATGTAAAATTATCTCAAAATAAGTTTTTTAAAGATATAAGGATTAAAAAGGAAGAAATAAAATATCCTTACTTGTAGGTACATAGAAAAGTAAAGAATTCACAATTTACTCAAATTAATAACAGAATTTAGCAATGTTTTTAAATGTAAGTATAATAAAAAAGATATTTGCATTATTGTCGACAACACAAGGGGTAGAAAATGTACTTTTAGAGGTAGAGATATCACTTATAACGGTAAAAAAGATAATAAATCTCAGAAAATGAATAGTTTTTTAAAATTTTATTTATTTATTTGCATGAGAAAGAAGGAGCACTAGAGAGATAGCAAGCACAAGTGGAGAGCAGAGGGAGAGGGAGAAGCAGACTCCCCACTGAGCTGAGAGCCCCATGGGGGCTTGATCCCAGGACTTGGGATCATGACCTGAGCCAAGGGCAGACACCCAACCAACTGAGCCACCCAGGCACCACAGAAAATGAAAAGTTCTAAAACATTTAAGTTACTAAAATTTTAAGTAAATGTCAAATATGTTCATAGATAGAAAGATACAACAGTGTAAAGTTGCTAATTCTCGGGACGCCTGGGTGGCTCAGCAGTTGAGCATCTGCCTTCAGCCCAGGGCATGATTCCAGGTTCTGGGATGGAGTCCTGCATGGGGCTCCCTGCGAGGAGCCTATTTCTCTCTCTGCCTGTGTCTCTGCCTCTCTCTTTGTGTCTCTCATGAATAAATAACATTTTTTTAAAGTTGCTAAGTCTCTCCAAATTGCAGTAGCAGCAAACTATTTCTTGCTCCCATTACATGACAGCGCAGAGCATCTGTAATCATACTGGGCTCTACGATTCCATGTGATTTCTCATACTGGCAGCCACTCTTTGCAGTATATTCTCATAGCATAGGACAGAAGCTCAAGGTGAGAAAAGCAGGGTCAGAGAAGCACTAAAGTCCACAAAATATTTAAAGCTTCTGCTCCAACATGGTGTTGGTCAAGACAAGTCACAAGTCCCAAACCAGTGGGGCAGAGGAGTCTATACCACTATAGGGAAGCATGGCAAGGGTAGAAAGGTGAATAAACAATCATGAATTAAAAAATGCCATCTGCCATATAGATTCTCTGGATTTCAAATCAAGATCACAAAATTTTCATGGAGGGGTGCCTGGCTGGCTCAGCAGAGTATGCAACTCTTAATCTCTGGGTTGTGAGTTTGAGCCCCAAATCTGGCATAGTTTACTTAAGAAAATTTAAAAATTTAAAAAACAGAACCCAAAATTTTCATAGAGCCAGACAAGCTAAACCTAAAATGTCTCTGGAAAAGAGCTAAGAATACTTGAGATTCTTTATGAAAGAGAGGTAGATCAGGGTAGGACTTCTATGATCAGAAATCAAGATTTTTTTAAAAAAAATATTTATTTATTCATGAGAGACAGAGAGAGGCAGAGATACCAGTAGAGGGAGAAGCAGGCCCCATGTAGGAAGCCCGAGCCCGACATGGGACTTGATCCCAGGTCGCCAGGATCACATCTTGGGCTGAAGTTGGCGCTAAACCGCTGAGCCACCCGGGCTGCCCAGAAATCAATTTTTTTTTAAGATTTTATTTATTTATTCATGAGAGACACAGAGAAAGAGAGGCAGAGACATAGAGAGAGAAGCAGGCTCCATGTAGGGAGCCTGACGTGGGACTTGATCCACAGACTCCAGGATCACGCCCTGGGCCAAGGGCAGGCACTCAACCCCGGAGCCACCCAGGCATCCCAGAAATGGAGATTTAACAACAACAGCAAAAACCCCACCAATTTTCAGGGCACCTAGGCAGCTCAGTAGGTTAAGTAACTGCCTTCAGCTTAGATTATGATCCAGGGGTCCTGGGATCAAGCCCCACATTTGGCTCCCTAAGTGGGGAGTCTACGTCTCCTTCTGCCCCTCCCCTTGCTTGGGAGCAAATAAATAAATAAATAAATAGCAAATAAATAAACAAAATCTTAAAAAAAAAAAATACCGGGGATCCCTGGATGGCTCAGCTGTTGGGCATCTGCTTTCGGCCCAGGGCGTGGTCCTGAAGTCCCGGGATCGAGTCCTGCATCGGGGTCCCTGCATGGAGCCTGCTTCTCTCTCTGCCTATGTCTCTGCCTCTCTCTCTCTCTGTGTCTCTCATGAATAAATAAATAAAATCTTTAAAAAAAAATACCAATTTTCAGGCAGTATGGCACTTGCACAGGAATAGGCAAATAGAACAAAATAGAGAACCTAAAACAGACCCAAGCATACATGGAAACCCATTGTAATGCTTGCATGCTCTGGCGTTGCAAATGAGAGGTGAAATGAATTTCAGATGGAATATGGTCTTAAATATGAAAGGCAAAACTTTCAAACTTTTTAAAATATTTTTTTTATTTAAGATTTTATTTATTCACGAGAGACACACAGAGAGGGAGAGATGCAGAGACACAGACGGAGGGAGAAGCAGGCTCCATGCAGGGAGCCTGACGTGAGACTCCATCCCTAGTCTCCAGGGTCACACCCTGGGCTGAAGGCAGCGCCAAACCGCTGAGCCACCCAGGCTGCTCTAAGATTTTATTTTTTTAAGTGATCTCTACACCGAACATGGGGCTTGACTCATAATCCCAAGATCAAGAGTCACATGCTCTACTGACCGAGTCAGTCAGGTGTCCCAAAGCTTTAAAACTTTTAGAAGGGCAGCCTGGGTGGCTCAGTGGTTTAGCGCCGCCTTCAGGCCAGGGCCTGATCCTGGAGCCCCAGGGTCAAGTCCCACATTGGGCTCCTTTGCATGGAGCCTGCTTCTCCCTCTGCCTCTCTCTCCTCTCTGTGTGTCTCTCATGAATAAATAAAATATTAAAAAAAATAAATAAAACGTTTTTATTTATTTATTCATGAGAGACACACAGACTGAGAGAGAGAGGCAGAGACACAGGCAGAGGGAGAAGCAGGCCTCATGCAGGGAGCATCTCTGGGATCAGGCCCTGGGCCAAAGGCAGGCACCAAACTGCTGAGCCACCCAGGGATCCCCTAAATAAAACTTTTAGAAGAAAATATGGAAGAATATTTGTATACTTCAGGGTCAGGCCCTGGGCCAAAGGCAGGCACCAAACTGCTGAGCCACCCAGGGATCCCCTAAATAAAACTTTTAGAAGAAAATATGGAAGAATATTTGTATACTTCAGGGTCAGGAAGGATTTCTCAAAACACATGGAACAGGGCAAAAGACATGACTAACAAAAGAGAAAACAAGAAAGTTTATTAAATGTTAAAGATGTTTAGTAATCGGGAAAATACAAATCACAACCATAATAAGAAATAATTTCACACACACACACACACACACACACAAACACACACAAACCAAAAATAAGTGCTGGCAAAGATGAAGAGGAAGGGGAACTTGAACACATTGCTGATGGAAATAAAAATTGATACAACTGGTTTAGAAAATTTTGGTGGGGGGCCTGGGTGGTTCAGTTGGTTAGGTTAATTGGCAGGCTCTTGATTTTGACCTAGGTCATGATCTCAGGGTCATGAGATTGAGCCCTGGGTTGGTGCTGAGCACAGAGCCTGCTTGGTATCCTCTCTCTCCCTCTCTCCCAGCCCCTCTCCCTCCCTCTCTGCCCATTTTCTTGCCTACGTGTGCTCTCTCTCTCTCTCTCAAATAAATAAATCTTTAAAAAAAATTTGGCATTACCTAGTAAATTTGAATACATACATACCTTAAGACAGAACAATTCCACTTCTATTTTTTTTTAACAATTCCACTTCTAGATAAAGATCCTGAAAACTCTTCCACGCATGCATCAGGAGAAATATTTGAGTGTTCATAGCAACACTGTTTGCAACAGCAAAAACTGGAGCCAACCCAATGTCCAAAAGTAGACTGGAAAATAAATTGCAGTATCTTCTTACAATGAAACACTATATAGCAGAGAAATTGAATAGCTGAATCTCAAAAACAGAATGCTGAGTGAGAAAAGCAGGATGCATAGGAAGAGTGCAGAATGATTTTTTTTTTTTTAAAGATTTGTTTATTGGGCCGCCCCGGTGGCTCAGCGGTTTAGCGCCGCCTTCGGCTCGGGCATGATCCTGGAGACCCAGGATCGAGTCCCACGTTGGGCTCCCTGCATGGAGCCCGCTCCTCCCTCAGCCTGTGTCTCTGTCTCTCTCTCTCTCTGTGTCCCTCATGAATAAATAAATAAAATCTTCTAAAAATATATAAAGATTTGTTTATTTATCTGAGAGAGAGAGAGTGAGTGCGTGTGCACTTGAGCAAATGGGGGCAGGGGAAATGGCAGACGGAAAGAATTTCAAACAGACTTTCCTGCCGAGCACAGAGCCCTACACAGGGCTCAATCTCACAACTCTGAGATCACGACTTGAGCTGAAATCAAGAGTTGGATGTTTAATTGACTGAGCCACCCAGTGCCCCTAAAATGATTCCATTTACAAAAAGTTCAAAACTAGGCTAAACTGTACAAGGTAGTGTTTAGGAATATATACATATAGATAGATATAGATATAGATATAGATATAGATATAGATATAGACATATATATTTGTTATAAGAGAATTATTAATACACACAGGCAAAATTTTGTTTTGGTTGTCAAATGATCCTTTATTGAAATATTTTCCTTCATAGTTCTTAACCAGCTGGGCATTCCACTGCACCACTGTTGATGTCATCTATGAGGTCACGAGGATGGTGAATGTTGCTCAAAATCAGAGCAGATTATATTCTCAGAAAGTAGGGAAAACTATCATTGGCAGAACAGACTTTCTTGTAAGGCAGAAGGAGGAGGTAGGGAGGTGGATCTATGAGGCTGGCTTTGATTAAGCTGAACAGAGGTACAAGAATGGAACTGTAGGCTGGGAGCCTTCCTCGTATAGTGGGAAGTTTAGAGTCTCTTTTCATTAGTTTTCCAAAGACTGTGTGCCCACTTGGAGATGAGCAAACAAGATCTCTAAGCAGCTCACCCACTGCCTGCTTTGGCTCTCATGAGGCCCCTCAGCCAGGAATTCCCACTAGTCAAAGCCTGGGAACGATTACAGACCAGTTGGCTTCCAGGAGCAGGAACATGTTTTATGGGTTAGCTTTCTCTTCCTTTCAGTAGAATTAATGGGTGATTGCTCTGACTGCCCACAAATGTAACTTAAAACTCCATCTCATTTCGACTTTATGGTGATGTTTTAAAGCTTCCCAGAGGAATGGAGCACTCTGTATCTCTAGCAGTTCATTTAAATGAACAGCTAGGAAAACTCTTTAATCTGGAAACATACAAGAAAGAAATTATCAAGTTGATAAATCATACATACATATCTTGACTTTGGGGGTTCACCTATAATTCACCGGTGACTTGCCTAGAGTGAAATCAAGAGCTACGGATGGGCAGGGAAAGGAAATATGCTTTTTTTTTTTTTTTAAGATTTTATTTATTTATTCATGAGAGACACAGAGAGAGAGAGAGAGAGGGGCAGAGACACAGGCAGAGGGAGAAGCAGGCTCCATGCTGGGAGCCAGAGGTGGGACTCAATCCAGGGTCTCCAGGGTCACAATCTGGGCTGAAGGCGGCGCTAAACCGCTGAGCCACAGGGACTGCCCAGGAAATGTGTTCTAGATGAGGAATGACAGGGATGGGAACAAATCTGAAGAGGGTCAAAGCACACTCAGGGGAGGTTTCACACCTTGCCAAGAACAGCTGCAGCTATGGCTATGGGGCGGGGAAGTTCTGAAATTGTAGAGGGAAATCAAGCACTTACTCATTCTGGGTGTGAGTTTGGATTTCTCCTATGGAATGCACCCTGAGAGAGGGAGATCAATATCTTAAGAAAAAAAGAGAGATCATCATGTTCCTTTGCCTCTGGAAACCAGGCCTATTTCAAAGCAGATAAGAAAAATCAGGTTCAAAATAAGCTTATCCCAAACCTCAGGTAAAACTGGGACTCCATTCTAGGGTTCAACCTCTCCGTCCTGCTGTGTCCACAGCAGTTACCTGTCATGCTTCTTCAAAAGGTTGGATGAGGTTCTATTCATTCACACATACAACGGACAGTACTTTATTGGACGCTCACGATTTTTCAGGGAACTCTTCTAGGTCCTGAAGAAGTAACCGTGAAAAACAGACCAAGTTAGGGCAGCCAGGGTGGCTCAGCCGTTTGGCGCCTCCTTCAGCCCAAGGTGTGATCCTGGAGACTGCAGGATCGAGTCCCACGTCGGGCTCCCTGCATGGGGCCTGTTTCTCCCTCTGCTTGTGTCCCTGCCTCCCTCTGTGTGTTTCTGAATACATAAAATCTTAAAAAAATAAAAACAAAACAAAACAAAAAAAACCAGACCAAGTTAGTGGTATGTAAACTGTGCTTTGAATATTTTGAGTACAGGAGTCAGGAAAGCTCAATGCTTTTGTCCGTGTCACATGGGATGGTTGTGACAAGCTACTTACAGACACGCTGTTTGCAACAAGGACTTCCTTACCCTTTCCAGCTCTTTAATGAATCTGCATCATGCATCCCTGTTGAGCTTCCACTGGGCTATTCCAGTTAAGTGAACTAGGAGTAGCCTGAACTACCCATTTGGCCACGGGATGAGGCATGGTTTTCTGCGCCCAGTCCCTCTCCCTCCGATAAACCCTGGAGCCCCGCGCCCGAAGAGCTCACCCCACTGCGGCGCCCCCCTCGCTCCCGCAGGAGGCGTCCCGGGGCGGTCCAGCAGGGAGCGGCCTGCAGCCCGCGGGCAGCCCCAGGGCCGTGCCCCCCCCTCCCCGGTCCCCGCCGTGCCCCGCGCAGGCCGCTGCGGGGCGCTGCGGCCCCAGGTTGGGAGCCCCGGTGGGCGGGGCCAGGGCCGAGCGGGCTGCGGGCGCGGCGAGCTCCGCCACAGGTAGGCTGCGGGGTCCGGCGGGCGGCGGGAGGCGCGGCGCTGCGCGGCGCCGAGGCCCGGGGGCCGCCGGAGGCTGCGGGAGCCCGTCCGCGTCGTGTCCCCTCGCCCCCCACCCTGTCGCCGGCCGCGGTCCCTGCGGCGCGGACGTCCGGCGCGCGAGGGCAAGGTACGGGGCGACCTCGCTGGGCTCCTTGGAGACCCCCTGCACCTGCACTCCCGGCCCGGGGGACGGCGTCGGAGGCGGGGGCGCTGCTCCCTCGGCGCCCCCAGGTCGCCGTCTGCCTGGCGGGGAGACCCAGAGGGAGCGCCTGGCCCCCCTCCGCGGCCTCCGGGCAGCCGGGACGGGAGGGGTCTTCCTGGGGCACCTCCCTGGTCGCTTCGCTTCACTCGCCTCCCTGGAGGATAGAACCTGGGGGGGGGGGAGAACTTTGTCACCGCTGCTGGTCCCCCTCCGCTTCCTCCCGTGAGCTCAGAGTTTGAAGAAAGTGGGGGGGGGGGTCCCCAGGCGTTGCTCTCGGATGCGGCAGGCGGTGCGCGGGAGGAGCGGAGGGTCCCTTTGGTCGCCTGCGGCCCGGGCTCAGCGCGCCCCGGCAGCCTGCCCCCTCCCCTTCCCTCTGCGCGGGCTGCAAAGGGGCGCAGACCCGGAGCGCGGGGGCCGTACCGCTGCCCCGGGGAGCCGCCCCGGCCGGAACCCGGCGCTGGGGGCTCGGCAAGGGCCGTCTCCCGGGGCGGGCCGAGGAAGCGAGCGCGGGTCTGACCTCACACACCCGCTTACCCGTACTGGTCTTGGGGATGTAGGTGCGGTGCTTCCGGTAGATTTGGGGCGCCAGGGGAAGTGGGGAGCATTATTTGTAACAGGAGAGGGGCTTGGATTTCATGAAGCTGGTCAAGAATGTTCTCCCTGCAGCAGAGTGAGGTGGATCAGGTGGTGGAGGTCTGCTTTACACTTTAGAGGTTGTGTCTTGATTCCACCACTTGTTAGGTGTAGGACTTTGGAAACCCCATTTCTTCCCTTGCCTTCCCTTGCCTTCCCTCGCCTTCCCTCGCTTTCCCTTCCCTTCCCTTCCCTTCCCTTCCCTTCCCTTCCCTTCCCTTCCCTTCCCTTCCCTTCCCTTCCCTTCCCTTCCCTTCCCTTCCCTTCCCTTCCTTCTTCCTTCCTTCCTTCCTTCCTTCCTTCCTTCCTTCCTTCCTTCCTTCCTTTCCTCCTTTCTTTCTTTCCTTCCTTCTTTCTTTTCTTTTCTTTTCTTTTCTTTTCTTCTTTTCTTTTTTTTTCTATTCCTTCCCCCTTGTTTCTCTCTCTCTCCCTTCCTTCTTTACAAGACTAGTGAAGTGAATCAGTGGGAATGGAGAAGGAACAAACAAATCTGTAACTGGTGGTGATCAATTAATTTTAAACACCACTGCCCTTGGACCAGCCTGGAAAACCCATTTCATTAAACTTAGTTTTGAGAACTGTAAACTGGGTGTATTATACATAATTGGGTAGTATTGTGGAAATTAAATGAAATGATGCAAGTAAAATGCTTGGCATGGTGCTCTTGAATGTTAGGCATCCTTTTTGTGAACCTGTTGAATGGTGCTGTTCATTCATGTTTGGGTAAAGTGTTATAGGCCAATGTAAGTGTAAAGAACTTGGCAATGAAGACAAATACACCTGGGTCCACAGTAGTGCACAAGAGTACTGATTGTCTCTGAGGAGATATTTCCCATCCCTAAAATAGCAATAGCAACCCGTTGTTTTTGCTTGTAGTAGGTGCAACCATACGTGTTTAACTTCCTTCTGCCATCCTTAGCCAGTGCTTAGCATATGGCAAATGAATTTTTTTTTTTTCATTAGGGATGTAAATGAAAGTTGGAAGAGTTTTCTGCCCTTTTGGTCATAAGAGGGGAGGAGAGAGTTGGAGACGGTGGAGAAGAATAAGACACCATAAAACTACTAGCTGCACATTGTTGGAAGGTATGAACTAAGGGTGATAAATGCTCATTTGATGGGGTTCCTGGCTGGATCAGTCTGTGGAGCATGTGACTCTTGATCTCAGGGTTGTGAATTCGAGCCTATGTTGGGTGTAGAGTTTATGTAAAAAAAAATATATATAGGTATATAAATATGTATATGTATATTGGGACACTTGGCTGGCTCAGTTGGAGGAGTGTGCAACTCTTGATATCAGGGTTGTGAGCTAGAACCCTATATTGGGTGACATGTTCATTATTTTATTTTATTTTATTTATTCATGAAAAACACAGAGAGGCAGAAACGTAGGCAGAGGGAAAAGCAGGCTTCCCACAAGGAACCCTATGAGGGACTTGATCCCCTGACCCAGGATCATGCCCTGAGCTGAAGGCAGACACTCAACCACCGAGCCACCCAGGCATCTCAACATGTTCATTTATTCATTCTTTGTTTTTTAGTGATTGTACCAGAAATTAACCTTAACTTCCCATTTAAATCCATCATCCTCTCCAGAGCCCTCGGGCTAAGCATTTACTTCAAGTAAAGGTGGATGGCTAGTGATCCAGCTCAGCTTAGAGACAAGGCTTACTTTCAACTCCGGAGGCCCTACCACATAGAAATTCTGGTGTTCCCATCCCCATTATGAAATATACCTGCACAAAGTATCAAACTACATGTTCAATGTAAAGAATAAGAATAGAGCCCACGCACCCAAGTACCCATCACTCATTTGAAGAACTAGAGCATCCCCGTGGTCTTGGAGCCCCCAAATAACTCTCCATGGCATTCCATTCCTCCTTCTTCCTGCAAGGAACCATCAGGATTTGAATTTGTGTTCATTTTTAACTTGCGTTTCACACATCATATGCTACATAAAAAGCTCTGTGAAAGGGAAGTTTCCAAACAAGCATTTCCTCAATAACCTGGAGCATTCTTATTGAACTTAAAAGCAGGATATTGAGAGTAGGATGCAAACCACAAAAAAACTGACAGTCTCAAAGTACTGGGGTGAGGCAGTCTGTCTTTCAAGGTTTCCCCCAGGTTTCTTTGGCACAGGCTCTGCGGGCGTGTTCTGTCTGTATAGGGGAGGTGTAGTCTCTTCCAAAATAGCTTGGAGGCTATAATTTTTAAAAGCTTTGCTTGAGTCCTTAAGAATGAGAAAAACAGTAATTTGTGTGCATGTGTTTTAGAAGTTTTTTTTTTTTTAATGCAAATTATCCAGGGGAACATTGTGTGGGATTTGAAGGATTAAACCAACAGAGAGCAATCTTTAAAAATGATTTTAACCCAATTCTTTTCCTGGTTGTTATGTTTGTGTTTTGGACTTTCTTTTAAGTTACTTTTTCAGGGTTCCACAGCTCTCCAGAGAATATTGCACAACTCCATCACTTCTTGGTTAAGACAAAAGATTCCTAAACTTGGTTCATGGCTTATTTAGTATGTTAGTATGTTTTCACAGTGCCCTAGTTTTAAGTAGTTCATCATAGTTCGGTTCAAACAACTTATTGAATATGTACGTCCTAACAACATAGAAGCTATTTTAAAGAAATAATACACATAAACTGGGAGAAAAAATATTGATCATTCTTAAATAACCATAATTACAAGCAAGATGTGTGTGCCTTTACTAATTCTTAAATCTTGGGATCTTATTGGATACCACCACTCTCATTTCCTTTCGACATTAACTTTTCGTAGCACTTGCATTTTATTTTTATTTTATTACGATTTTATTTATTTGTTCATTAGAGATACACAGAGAGAGAGGCAGAGACATAGGCAGAGGGAGAAACAGGCTTCCTCCAGGGAGCCTGTGGGACTCTAGATGCCAGGACCCCAGGATCAGGACCTGAACCAAAGGCAGATGCTCAACCACTGAGCCACTCAGGTGCCCCTGGAGCACTCACCTTTTTTTCACAGCATCCACTGAAAACCCAGGTTTTGCAAAGATGTGTATGATGTTATTGATAGGAGTGTAATGTGATCCACCATTGAAACTGAATTCTGGTTTGTAGGTTCAGCATTTTCCAACCTGTTGAATACATTGTGTTTCTCAAAACTTTCAAATATCTTACCTAAGGCCTTTGTGATTTTGCTACAGTATCCAGATTACCTTGGTACTCAGTTTGGGCATTGTTGGTCTAAGGTAATAAAAACCCTCTTCTAGGGAGAGGGCAGTTATTAAAGAAGGGGTCTGTCTGAAATAGCACCAGGTTAAGCTACTGTGTGGAGTGGGCTACATCTTGGCTTCTCCTCTACATAAATGGAATGACTAAAGCCTACCTCTTAGGGTCATTAAGTGGATTAAACTAGATAATGCATATAAAAGCATCTCTAAAAGGCCTGAAATAGAACAGAGTCTCAATAAATGATAGCTGTTTTATGATTACTAAATACTCCAATAATAGGTAAATATATTATAGTCACTATTTAAGTATAGCCAGTGCAAAAAAAAAAAAAAAAGTCAAAGCTTGAAATCTCAATCTTAGCACATAATTTATGAAGTAGTTGGTTCACAATATAAAATGATTTATCATCCAGCTTTGCAGACCATCTTTGGAATGTTCATTTTCATTTGCCAGCTTGTGCCCAGGTTTGAAGAGGCAATCATAACTGATTGGAAAGAGAAGGCCTGAGCTTGGACAAGTAGACTTCTGATTTCAGGAGAAAAGTACTTTTGTCTTATATCTTGGGAAGTTTGGATGTTGGTTTGTAGGGGCCCAGGGCAGGCTGCCCCAAACGGGCCACTTTGGCAAAAAGATTATTTTGAGTCAAGAGTAATAGAAACCCAGCAGATGCAGCCAAGGTGCTCTGCCTCCCGCTAACTGCCTAAATTTACATTAGAAAGGAGAGCCTGCCATAGGAAGGGAAGTATTGACAGAGGCCCTCTTTAGGAACTCATCTGCATAATAGAACAATCTTCTTTTTCCAAACATCTCCTTTCACCTTCCTGCTAATGAATTTTCTCTCCTTTGTATCCTCAGACTGCTGCCTTTTTCCTTAGCTCATGTAAGCTTCAAGTTGCCTCGTTGTCTCTGGAATCGTGTGTGTGTGTGTGTGTGTGTGTGTGTGTGTGTGTGTATTCCCCCTAAGTACACCTATTAAATCTAATTTTCTCCTGTTAACCTGTCTCAGGTCAATTTAATTCTAAGTCTAGCTAGAAGGACAGAGGAAAGTCTTCCTTCCCAACTGGTTACAGACCTGCAAATGTTTCAAGTAAGGTTTAATTTTTGCATCTCTGTGCAGCATAGAGAGGCAGACCATCTTTTCAGTGAAATAGTTTTATTAAACTGATTAGCAGCACATGATAATTCCTGTCAATAAATGGTACTTACTAATCCTCCAAGGAAAGGCTGACTTTATTCAAGAGACATGTCATACATGGCTGTCGCGGTGTCTTTTAGGAAACAGACCTTTACCCCCTGTCCTGTTTATTTTCCAGACCCTAAGCCTAACTTAGAAGCTGGTGATTCTTTGACAATTTGTGAGAATACATTCAATAGTGGTATTTCTAGTGTAGTTTTTTATTTTTATTGTTGCTTACTTTGGTCATTTATCATTGAGGAATCTGTACAGAACCATAGATGATGATGATGCTTCCAAGTTGACATAAATACTACTGGAATACAATTTTTATTTGTTTTGATTCCTTTTTTTTTCTTAAAGTAGGCTCCATGGCCAATGTGGAGCTTCATGAACTCAGGACCCTGAGATCAAGAGTTGAATGCTCTACCAACTGAGCCAGCCAGGCACCCCTGGTTCTAATATTGAGAGTTGTTAATTTCTTTATTATATTTGGGATGTGTGTGTGGGGAGAAATTGTTTTGATTCTTCTTTACTAATTGTTCTCTTTTTTCTATTTGTTGTCTGATGTGGGAAACAAAGGCAAAATAAAAAATAAAATTTCCTTACTACTTACAGCCCATTGACAAGTCCTTGAAACAGGGCAGAGTGACCTTCCACTGGGAGCTTGGCTGCCTCCATGTTGACACTTAGCTAAGGGCAAAAGGCTTTCTTAACTTGACCCCCCCCCGCGCCCCCCCCCCCCAGGATCCTGTGAATCTACATTAAAAATATAGAAGTTTCTTTGGAAGCTCCCTTTGTCTCTTATCCCCACTCCCCCCACCAAGATACATGATAGGAATCATCATCCAAGCATAGGGCCCACTAATATACATCTGAAGGGTCTCAGGACTGAGACTTTACTAAACAATAATAAATAACCTTTCCTAACAGTAGCTGCCCACCCACCCTCAGGGTCCTAGAAACTTCGTTTCTAAAATAACTTGAGGTTTGTTCTGTCCCTGAGCCCCTCCCAACTTGAAAGTATATAATTACCACCCCTCACAACCCCAGTGCAGCTGTTTCTGCCCACAGGTCCAAGTCCCTGTGCTTTAATAAAATCACCTTTTTATTTTTTTTATTATTATTTTTAAAAGATTTTATTTATTTATTCATGAGAGGCACACAGAGAGACAGAGAGAGGCAGAGACACAGGCAGAGGGAGAAGCAGGCTCCATGCAGGGAGCCCGATGTGGGAGTCGATCCTGGGTCTCCAGGATCAGACCCTGGGCTGAAGGCGGCGCTAAACTGCTGAGCCACCTGGGCTGCCCCTAAAATCACCTTTTTAAACCAAAGACGTCTCAAGCATTCTTTCTTGGCTGTCAGGTCCAGATCCCAACAACATGAAAAACCACATCAATGTCAATGTAATAAATAGTCAGCATTTTTTTTTAATTTTAAAAAATATTTTATTTATTTATCCACGAGAGACACCGAGAGATGCAGAGAGAGAGGCAGAGACACTAGCAGAGGGAGAAGCAGGCTCCATGCAAGGAGCCCAATGTAGGACTCAATCCCAGGTCTCTAGGATCACGACCTGGGCCGAAGGCAGAGCAAAACTGCTGAGCCACCTGGGATGCCCTCAGCATCATTTTCATTTAACATAGAATGTCTCTTTAAAAATAATAAATAAGGAGCACCTCGGTGGCTTAGTTGGTTAAGTCTGATTCTTGATTTGAACACTGCTCATGAGATGGAGCCCCAGGTAGTTCTCCATACTCAGCAGGGAGTCAACTTGAGATTCTTTCTTTCCCTCTGCGCCTCCTCCCCACCACGCACATGTGCTCTGCTCTCGCTCTCTCTCAAATAAATAAGTAAATTCTTTTAAAATTTAAAGATACTTATTTGTTTATTTATTTATTTATTTATTTGACAGAGAGAGAACAGGGAGTGGCAGGCAGAGGGAGAGGGAGAAGCAGGCTCTGAGTAGGGAGCCTGATGCAGGACCTATCCCAGGACCCTGGGATCATGACCAGAGCCAAAGCAGACACCCAACCTACTGAGCCACCCAGGTGCCCCAATAAATCATTTTTTAAAATAAAAATATGTTTTTTAATAAAAATAAATAAGAATTTCAAATATTTCCCTGGGTTAGACTGATTATAGTTAATACTCAATATCTTAAGGTTTTAGGGTACAAAGTAAAAAACTACATTATAGATAATTAAACACATTAGAATGAATTGTTTTTCTTTTGTTGTTTTTTAATCTTTAATTTAAAAGAAAATTGAGGGGCGCCTGGCTGGCTCATTGTTTAGACCGTACAACTTTTGATCTCAGTGTTGTGACTTTGAATCCCACATTTAATGTAGAGAGTACTTTTAAAAAACTAAAAGAAAATTGAAAGTCAGAACGTTTGAGCATCTATTTAACTATTAGGATTCAGTGTTTTGGGATGCCTAGGTGGCTCAGCAGTTGAGCACCTGCCTTTGGCCCAGGGCATGATCCTGGAGTCCAGGGATCGAGTCCCACTTAGGGCTCTCTGCATGGAGCCTGCTTATCTCTCTGCCTGTGTATCTGCCTCTCTCTCTCTCTGTCGTTCATGAATAAATAAATAAATAAATAAATCTTCAAAAAAAAATTCAGTGTTCTAGGTACAGAGTCCTTTGGGAAATGCTTGACTTGGTATTCTCATGAAAAACTAGGAAAGGGCATAAAAAGATTAAAACAATTTAAATTTGGGAGCTTACTGGTAGCTGAATGGACTTAATTCTTACATCACTGATTTGTTCTTGGTACAAGAATGGAGATTATGGGAAATATTTCTATCCATGATGGTAAAACACATTCTTTTTTTAAAAAGTGAATTTAATGGACCTATCAGTAAATAGTAACCAAGAATGGAGAAGTAGACCAAAGTAAACTAATCTTAATAGCTAAACAGGAATAAGCAAGGCCTTTTGTTTGTTTTTGTTTTTATAAAGGACATCTGCTTTAATCTTTCTAAAATGAATAGATACAATCGAATAGAATAAGGTTGATTTTTCTTATAGATGTTGAGTAGATGAAAGATGAGGCTCTATTGAGGTTGTGACCTTTTTCACTTTAGCTTTAGGAATCTTCTCTTATCTGGCTGGGTTGGGTGAGGCAGTGGGAGATGGAGGAGCAAATCCTGGGACCTTGCAGAGGATGGAAGGACATTGATGGACATCAGGAAACATGGTATAGTCCTGACCACCAACTCACTGTGGACCTCTACACATTGAAATTCTCAGAGCCTCAATTTTTTCGTTCTAAATAAGGAGACCAGACCAAAATATATCTTTTAAAAAATACAGTTCTGTGAAATCATACATATTCACAGTGGCAACACTTTGTTTTTCCATAATTTTAGAGAGAGGTATCTTCAAGTCAACCTGATGATTCGTGGAACAAAAGGAACAAAAGGAACTAACTGTTAACTTGATGTAACCTGATGATTTTCTCATTAACTAAAATCGTACTACTGATGTTAGTATGAACATCAGTAACTTCCTGTGTAGTGTCTTTTAAGACTGTCTGTGGGGCACCTAGATAGCTCAGTGGTTGAGCGTCTGCCTTTGGCTCAAGTCGTGATCCCAGGGTCCTGGGAACGAGTTCCGTATTAGTCTCCTGGCAGGGAGACTGTTTCTCCCTCTGCCTGTGTCTCTGCCTCTCTCTCTGTGTCTCTCATGAATAAATAAAATCTTAAAAAAAGAAAAAAAGAAAAAAAGAGGCTGTATATATTCACATTCTACAATATAAAGCAAGAGTTCCATTTTATTCTACAACTTGATTCCAAGGTCATAAAATTCATATTCTTAGGGACACCTGGGTGGCTCAGTCAGTTAAGCATCTGCCTTTTGCTCGGGTCATAATTCCAGGGTCCTGGGATCGAGCCCAATGTCTGGGGTCCTTGCTCAGCTTTTCCCTCTCTTTTTGTATCTCCCCCTGCTCATGTCTCTCTTACTCTCAAAATAAATAAATAATACCTTTTGAAAAATTCATATTCTTATTTCAATGGGTTAGAAATTTCAGTTTCTAGGGCAGCCCTGGTGGCGCAGCGGGCTGCAGCCACGAGTGTGATCCTGGAGACCCTGGATCGAGTCCCATGTCAGGCTCCCTGCATGGAGCCTGCTTCTTCCTCTGCCTGTGTCTCTGCCTCTCTCTCTCTCTCTCTCTCTCTGTCTCAATAAATAAAAATAAAATCTTAAAAAAAAAAAAAAAGAATTTTCAGTTTCTAGATGCCAGGGTGGCTCAGTAGTTGAGTGTCTGCTTTTGGCTCAGGTAGTGATCCCAGGGTCCTGGGATCGAGTCCTACATTGGGCTCCCTCAGGAAGCCAGCTTCTCCCTCTGCCTTCTCCTTCAGCCCAGGGCATGATCCTGGAGTCCTGGGATCGGGTCCCACGTCGGGCTCCCTGCACGGAGCCTGCTTCTCCCTCTGCCTATGTCTCTGCCTCTCTCTCTGTGTCTCTCATGAATAAATAAATAAAATTTGTTTAAAAAATACTTTTTTCTCATAATGGAACTATTTGGATGTTCTAGTAATTAAAATACATATTTGTGGCACCTGGGTGGCTCAGTTGGTTAAGCATCTGCCTTCAGCTCAGGTCATGATCTCAGGATCCTGGGATTGAAACCCACTTTGGGCTCCCCGTTCAGTAGAGAGTCTATTTCCTTCTCTTCCTCTACCCTACCCCCCACCACTGTGTGCACTCTCTCTGTCTCAAATAAATAAATAAAATCTTCAGAAAAAATAAGATATTTATTTAATAGGAGGTGAAAATGTGATGACATGGATGGACCTATTTCATCATGCTTATATGATGGTGATTTTTATTTCATTTTTAAATTTTTTTAAAGATTTTATTTATTTATTCATGAAAGACACACAGAGAGAGAGGCAGAGACACAGGCAGAGGGAGAAGCAGGCTCCGTGCAGGGAGCCCGACGTGGGACCCGATCCCAGGACTCCAGGATCATGCCCTGGGCTGAAGGCCGGCACTAAACCGCTGAGCCACGGGGGAGCCCGTGATTTTTTTTTTTATTTTATTTTAATATAAGTTCTGTGTCTGAGGTGGGGCTTGAAATCACCACCCAGAGATCAAGAATTACATGCTTTATTGACTGAGATAGCCAGCCCCCCCTCTAATAGTGATATGAATTTATTATTAAGGATAAAAAATAAACGAAACCATGAACAATCAACTTGGAAAATTTCAGCTCAAGTTTTTCACAGAACAAAGTTATTTCTTTTTCTCTGGTGGGGATAACATGTCTTATGCCAGCTTTAAAACTTATTTTTTAGCTAGGAAATGCCAAGCTACCCCTAAGTCCCAACATGAAATTCTGAATTCAACTCAACTTGGGTAAAATGCTGAGATACAGCATTTTATATTTTTTATATTGTATTTTATATTTTAGTTACACTTTATATTATGCCACCTATAAGTCCTAGAGACTGGATTTCTTTTTTCTTTTTCTTTTTTTTTTAAGATTTTATTTAGTTATTCATGAGAGACACAGAGAGAGAGACAGAGACATAGGCAGAGGGAAAACCAGGCTCCCTGCAGGGAGCCTGATGTGGGACTGGATCCCAGGACCCCGGGATCACGCCCTGAGCCAAAGGCAGATGCTCAACCACTGAGCCACCCATGTGCCTGTGGAGAGTAGATTTCTTGAGTGGGTACTCAAGAGGGTTTCCTAGATATCCTCTATACTTAGAGCTACCAATAGTTAAGAGCCATAGGCTTCACAGTGATCTTACTGGGTTTGATGCCTGGCTTGTCACCTATTGGTTGTAAAAATTTTGACCATTTACCTAACCTTTCTATGTCTCAGTTCTTTAAATATAAAATGAGAATTTGAAATAACTTTTGAACTCTCACATGGTGCTCACATGAATCTATATATGTGATAAAATATATGGAAGTATATACACACATCTGCACACATACACAGTGAGTGCATGGAAAAAGTGAAATTCAAATAAAATCCATAGTTTAGTTGATATTATGACACCAATCCAATTTCCTTGTTTTGATAACTGTACTGTGGTTATATAAGAGCATCATTGGTAGGTAGGATACACAGGGACTCTAATTTTTTTATTGTGATAAAATTCATTATTTCAATAATTTTTTAAGTAACTTCTGTCTCCAACATGGGGCTTGAACTTATGACTCCAAGATCAAGAATCATGGGCTCTACTAAGCCAGCCTGACACTCCATCCATTTAATAATTTTTAAGTACGCTGTTCATACTGTTAATTACATTTACAGAGTTATGCAGTCATCACCACAATTAATCTTCAGAACTTTTGCATCATCCAAACTGAAACTCTATACACTAAATAATAATCCTTCACGCTCCCTCTCCCTGCCATGCCCCAGGCCCTGGTGACCTCTGTTCTACTTTGTGTTTCTATGAATTTCACTATTCTAGATACCTTGTATAAGTGGAATCATACAATATTTGTCCTTTTTTGATTGGTTTATTTCGCTTGATATCTTTGAGGTTCATCTACTATTTTTGCAGCTTTTATATGAGGTCAATATTATATCAAAATAAAGTTTAAAAATAAAAAGCCCCACTGATGGGGTCCCAAAGCTGGACTGTACCAAGCACAAAGGTTAGGTACAGTGCAGGGTGGCCAGAAAAGCTGAGGAGTGACATTACCTTTCTTTCCCTCCAATCTCTAATCAGGGGGGAAAGATGCAAGAAGTAGCAGTGTTCTGTCTCGTATAGGAAAGTGTCTACATTATTTACTAGTGAGTTCTTACACCAACCTGAGAAGCAGCTATGAAATTTCCCACTGAAATAGGAATTTTCTCTTTCTTTCTTTCTTTCTTTCTTTCTTTCTTTCTTTCTTTCTTTCTTTCTTTCTTTCTTTCTTTCTTTCTTTCTTTCTTCTTTCTTTCTTTCTTTCTTTCTTTCTTTCTTTCTTTCTTTCTTTCTTCTCCTTCCTTCCTTCCTTCCTTCCTTCCTTCCTTCCTTCCTTCCTTCCTTCCTTCTTTCTTTCTTTCTTTCTTTCTTTCTTTCTTTCTTTCTTTCTTTCTTTCTTTCTCTTTCCTTCTTTCTTTTTTATTTTTAGATTTTATTTATTCATGAGAGACATACAGAGAGAGGCAAAGATGTAGGCAGAGGGAGAAGCAGGCTCCCTGTGAGGAGCCTGATACAGGAGGACTCTGGGATCATGACCTGAGCCAAAGGCAGATGCTCAACCACTGAGCCACCCACAATTTTATTTTATTTATTTTTATTTATTTATTTTATTTTATTCCCTAAAATAAGAATTCTTAACCTGGCGTTCGTCCATGGGCTATAGATGCCAAGAGCTCCCTGAATTTATGTCCGAATATTTAAATGAATGTTCATATGTGTATTTGAGAAGTTCCATAGCTTTCATCTGATTCTCAAATGGTTCTCTAACCCCAGAATGGTTAATAAGCAGTACAAGAAAATATTGTTTACAGAGATATAACAATCCCACAATAGGCTCTTTCACTTGGGTGTTTTAGCCCCTTTTAGTTCTCTGGCATGTCTTTCCCCCAGAGGTTTCTTTCTGCTCAAGCCTGGGATAAGCTTGAATAGTTCTTTACCCTTAGAGCCTCTGGCCGTTCACCTGTGCCCTACAAACTCCTGGACCCATCTTTAAGGACTAGAGGAGCCCTAGGGTGAACTGTTTTGGAGGCCCTAGTAGGGGACATGTCGAACTAAAGTTTTGTGCAGAACTCAGTCTCACGACTGCCAAATCTCTCCCCACCTTTCTTAGGCTCCAGAAAATAGAAAGGAAAAACTCATGAAGTGGTATCAAATGACTGAAATTCAGTAAATTCTGCCTTGGGAAATGTAAATTTAATTTTCAGATTGTCTTCTGGTTTACACTTTATGTTTTAAATGTATTTTAAATAATACAATGCCTTCTACCTTGTGTAATATTCAATGATTTAGGTAGCTATTGCATTGACATATTGTTATAGGAGATGTTGAATGTTAGAATTTATTTAGACTGATTTGTAGGCTCATATGGATGGATTGCAGAAATGGCAAAAATTGTAATTTGCCAATTTTCTTTATACATATGACTCTTCAGTATTTGAATTTATCTCAGAAACCCTTCAATAAATCATGTTTATTGACTCTTTTCTCCAACTCAGATATATTCTGTTAAGGTAGACTAAGTGCTCTAATAACCATCTCCAAATGTCAGTGGCTTGATCCAGTCAATAAAAGTTTATTTCTAGCTTATACAAAGTCTAAATCTGTTACTCCTGTTTGGGCAGTTCTCCTGGTTACCTGTCTTACTTGTGACTTAGGGATAAAGGCTCTTTCCATCTTGTGACACCACATCTTCAACATGACATATAATCCAATGTCACTATAAGGGGGAAGACAGTATGGAAAGGCATACTAGATTAATTACTTCCGCCAGCAAGTGAAACACATTACTTCTGCTCACCTCCTATTGACCAGAACAAGTCACATAGCCCTACCTAGATTTAAGGAAGGTGGGAAATGTATTCCTTGGCTGAGCAATTGTTTCTGAGCAATAATTGTTTATTTTGAAAGGGGAATGGAACTCTTTGGTGGATAAGTATCCATCTTTTCTACAAATGTGCTGGTCTTTTTACTAGTAAGTTAAGTGTAACTACCTTCATATAATTTATTTTTCACTTTCCAAACATCTGTGTATACATAGCATGTCTATATAGTGTAAGGTATAGATGAGACTTCCATACAGGAAGCAATTATATCATAATTGCCATGTAATAAATAAAAATGGGAATAAGCCATCTATCTAGATTCATATATTTATTAGGGAACAAAGTATATTTGATTTACTCAGAGTCATCCAACCATGTAGAGAATTGTACAGTTGAGAAAGACTAGCAGAGAACAAGAATATGCATGTTTTATTGGCTTTATGAATGTTATCATAACAGTTAAAACTACTTCAAGCTGCTGGCAATAAAGTGTGAAACTCTTTTCTTTTTCAAAAAAAAAAAGGTAGTCTTTGCCATGGAATGTATTACACAGTCACAAATACATGTGTCACTTTTACTTATTTGCTATTAAGGGAAACTAAAATTGTAAGGTTTGGACCTATTTGTCTTATTTGTTTGAAGTAAAATTGTGCCTACGAGGGCACCATTTGGCTATGTCCAGCATCTTAACAGCTGCGAATGGAACATATTGAGGGATTAAATATAAGACCATATGAAAGATACCAGTACCCAGTTGGAGTCATGGAGAAAATGGTTCTCAATTTTAGTACTGTATACTAACCATAGTAATGCTTCACTTATCCATTACTGGCTCAAATTAGACTGTTCTACTTAAGGAAACTATCCAAATAATTAATATTTACCATCTTTTAAGTCCTAGGGTTTTGTTTTGTTTTGTTTTCTTTAAAGATTTTATTTTATTTATTTGACAGAGAGAAAGCACAAGCAGGGAGAGTGACAGGCAGAGGGAGAGGGAGAAACAGGCTCGATATGGGGCTTGATCCCAGGACCCTGTGATCATGACCTGGGCTGAAGGCAGACTTAACCAACTGAGCCACCCAGGTGCCCTAAATCCTAGTTTTTAAAAAAGTTATATTTCACGGTCCCCATGTTGGAATTAAAGGTGCACCAAACCAAAGGTCAGTAAATTATAGCCATGGACCAAATGTAGCCCACTGCCTGATTTGGTAATTTTTCAGTAGAACTTGAGTAGGACTTTGTGCCAATCTCATTCATTTATATACTACCTATGGTTGCTTTCACGCCACATTGGGAGAGTTGAGTAGTTATCACAGAGACCCTATGGCCCACAACACCTGATATATTCACTTCTATTCCTTTACAGGAGAAGTTTGCTAACCCCTTCACTAGGCTTAAAATTAGTGTAACTTGGTTTGAGAATAATTCTCCTGTTTAGAACTTATTTCATCTCTCTGGCCCATAGTTTTCTCACCATTATAGTCGGGTTAATAAGACCTACCTACTGAGGTGCTTAAAGAAAGTAGATTTTTAAATTAAATGACCTCAGGCAAGTCACTAAAGTTATCTTCAAGATAGCAATCTGCCTACCTATTTTCCAGATAGCTTCCTTAGACCAGTAGTTTTTGAATCTATCATGCTGAGATCATCTGGGACATCTATTAAAATTCAGATATTCCCACCCTAACTCCTTAGATGCTGATTCGGGAGGACTGGGTAGGTGCCCATTTCACAAGCACCCCAGATTCTGATGCGGGTGGCCCGGACTTGACAGAACCCAGGTCCTTGTGGCAACTTGTGTTTTAGTGGCTAGAAATAGTTTCTCTGGCAGCTCTAGATATGCTTTTTGTCTCACCCAGAATTGAAGCCTCACCTACTTGATTGCAGACCTTGCAACCAAAAGGAGAATGCCCAGCGGGTGTTAATCCTTGGCATTCTTAGCATGTGCTGAAAGACCCAGTCAGTGGGCTTATCCTATAAATCAAATCATTCACTGCCTGACCTCACCTATACAGCCATCTGCTGCTTTGCTTCCAAATAGAAATAATGATAGGAAAGTTGGCACTGGGGCGTTAGTGAATGGGACTGGTTTACAGTGAAACGCAGAATGCCTCTTGATAATGCTAAGAGAGAAGAAAATCACACTAAAATTAGCATGATGGTCCAGGGTTAGCTGCTTCTTTTTAAAATCAAGGTAAAAGTTAATAGCAGAAGGAGTTACCATGAGAGGAAGAACCTAAGCCCTGGTGATTTATAAGCGCATTAAGAACGGATGCTTATTTAATTGTTTATAATTTCCTTAATCTCCAGAATGTATTATCCTGGGTTAGGGGATACTTAATGAATGGCTTGCTCACTGAAGCCTTTGTATGCTTCCATTTGTTATTCAAAAACTTAGTAAAGACTGCAGAACCAGTCATGAATAACAGCAAAATCCCCTGGCACCTGTTGGGTTTTTATACAATACAGAAAAAAGTTAAGACCCCGCCAAAAGACCCCAGAATAAAAAAACAAAAAATATAAACTTGAGGGAAGAGTCAAAGAACCTCACACCTTCAGTACAGAAAGAGTGGAGCTATGTTGCTGCTGTTTTGAAGCACTTCTTTAAAACTAAGAATTAGGTGCCTTTAAATATATATATATATATTTTTGTTACCCTGCTGGAATAAAATATGGATGTTTGATTGGGTGTAAGCCAGGGTATTTTGTACTTTGAAATGTAAGTAAAGTGAACACTTTATCATCCAATGAAGGATTTCCAGCTAATTAGATATTTTCCTGCTGGGAGCCATCTAGGGAAATTGATTTCAAAGACGTGTTAATAGGGATTTTTAAAAATCCTATGTAAGATTATTAAAGGATTCCTTTAAATAATGAGTTCCCTTAGACCAAGGATATTTAACATATGATTAGAATTACTAAAATTCAAAGTATACCCTTGTATAGGAGCCCATTCTTGCCAGGAGGTAGGAACATCACTAAGGAACACATTCTAGAAAGGTTGCAAACTAAATGGCCATCTTCTATTGTTACTAACATGATGGCTCTAGATCATTCCTTTCCCCCCTCCAAAAAATGTAACAGGTCTAATTTATCTCTAGATAACAGAGTTTCTTTTGATCAAAGCCTTAACAAAAAGTCCATTTTGAAGAAAATAAAGCTTATATCTTTTTTTTTCTTTATTTATTTTTTAAAAGTAAATTCTACCCCCAATGTGAGGCTCGAACTCACAATGCTGACTGAGATCAAGAGTTGGTGCTCTACCAAACAGGTTGGTGCTCTAGCCACCCAGGCGCCTCAGAAAATACAGCTTATATCTTTAAAAACTAATTATTATTTTGATATATTAAGAGTAATTGTCTTAATGCTCAGTGCATTTCCTTTTTTTAAAATCCCAAATTCACTAATTTATATTCTTGCCTTGGTATTTAAAGACTCTAAAACACTAATGCTATGCTTATAATTGACTGGTTGTGTTAAAAGTGACTGTGTTTTTTGTGCATCTAAAAATAGAACATAAAAATTGTGTCAGGTTTTGCTTTAGGACTTATGTATAATCTTTTATTATGTCTGTATGTCCCCACCATTTGGAATTTCCCTTAATGCCAGGGACATTAACTTTGTAAAGGAATAAATCTTAGAGACTTTTAGGATTTGCTTTTTTAAAAAATCTTTAAAATTATTTATTTATTTATTTATTTATTTATTTATTTATTTATTTTTAGGATTTGCTTTGAATTTACTAGCCAATTACATTGGATGGAAGTTAACATCTCAAGTTATATCGGGCGTTCTTTTTTTTATGTTAGCAAGACATCATCATTGTTATTATTTTATTATTTTTCTTTTTAAAATTTTAAAATATTTTATTTTTTAAAAAGATTATATTTATTTATTTACTTAATTGAGAGTGAGTGCATGCATGCATGTGTGCACACCAATAGGGGGGTGCAGAGGGGGAGGGAAAGGGAGAGAATTTCAAGCTGACTCTGCTGAGCATGGAGACCACTGCAAGACTTGATCCCATGTCACTGAAATCATGACTTGAGCCAAAACCAAGGGCCCTACACTCAACCAAATGAGCCACTCAGGTGCACCTTAAAGATTTTAAGTAATCTCTACACCCACCATGGAGTCAAACTTACAACCCCTAGATCAAGAGTTGCATGCTCAACTGATTGAGCCAGCCGGGCTCCCCTTAAATATTTATTTATTTATTTGTTTGTTTATTTATTTATTTATTTATTTGTTTGTTTATTTATTTATTTATTTATTCATTCATTCATTCATTCATTCATGAGAGACTCACAAAGAGAGACAGAGACATAGGCAGAGGGAGAAGCAGGCTCCATGCAGGGAGCCCAATGTGGGACTCGATCCTGGGACACCGAGATTACGCCCTGAGCTGAAGGCAGATGCTCAACCGCTGAGCCATCCAGGTGTCCAATATTTTTTTTTAGATTTTGTTTATTTATTTGAGAGAGAGAGAGAGAGAGAGTTGTATGCACACATGAGCGGGGGGAGGGGGCAGAGGGAGAGGGAGAAGGAGAAGCAGGCTCTCCGCTGAGCAGGGAGCCTGATATGGGGCTTGATCTCAGGACCCCGAGAGCATGACCTGAACTGAAGGCAGACGCTTAACCAACTGAGCCACCCAGGCACCCCTCTCCTTAAATTTTTTGATTGAAGTATATGGTTGATATGTATTCATTTCAGGTATATAATATAGTGGTTTGAGAATTCTGTGCATTACGAAAGGCTCACCATGGCAAGTATAGTTACCATCTGTCATCACACAAAGTTATTTCAGTATTATTGACTATATTCCCCATGCTTTACTTTTCATCCTGTGACTTACTTATTTTATAACTGGAAGCTTATACCTCAATCCCCTTCACTCATTTTACGTCCCCCCTACCGCCTGACTGGTTTGTACTGTGTGTGAGTCTGTTTCTGTTTTTTGTTTGTTTGTTCTAAGGTGTTCTAACTTGTTAATATTAATGAAAGCTATGTGTAAAGCAAAGGGAAAACATACTCCCTACATCAGTAGGCAATAGAAGCCATGTAATATCTGGTGGATTCTGTATGAAAAAAACTGTATCAGAGGCTACTAGGGGATGTAAGTGAAGGGGAAAATGTTACATTATGGTACTAAATATAGAAGGAAAGACCAAGTATTGATTGTAACCTAACCGGGTATCGTAAATGCACAGCAGCATTGCCTTGGCCCTACAGGATAAATGGCATTCATTAAGTGTGAGTGTATTGTTGCCCTAAGGTCAGGATTGCAAACTGTTTTAACGATTCTCAGCCGAGCCTAATCTCTCCATCTGAAAAATAATTTAAGAAACAAATTTTAAGGTCAGAGACCCTCTTTTGGCCTCCTTATTTATTAGTCTTTTTCTTTCTGATTAGCATTAGGTAATGTATCTTAAAACCCCAGGCCTCCACATTCAAACCTGGCTGAATTACCTCTCTTGGAAGTGGACAATAAAGATGCCCTTTAGGGGACGTCTGTTTCATGGGAGACTGGCCGGGTTGAAAGAGAGGAGCGCACACCTGGCTGCCAGGAAGGCCTGGGCTCTGGTTTCAGGTTTGACAGCAGCTTTTGTGCCCTTTGCCAAGTCACTTTCCTGCTTCTGTGGCTTTTCTTTTCTTTTCCCTCAGAAAGGTGACCATAGGCCTGATGTTTCAGATGGGTCCTCATTTACTACTCCCCTGCTACCATGGATTTAAGTCACAGAAACATTTTTTAGCTTAACAAAGTATTATAAGGCAAATACCTTTAGTTAAGGGTAACAGAAAGATCTCTGCCAGTCGCTCCAGAAGCCTCCCTTGTGTCAGATCTAAGCCATGATCCTGTCCCCCTCTCCCTCCAAAGTGACTCCAGGCAGTCCTTGCATGGTATGGCATGATGCTGTGGGTCTGCCGAGGTAATAGTATATGCTGAAGCCCTCAAAGGCTCTCTTAGTAATCAGTGAGGGAAACTGCAATTTTTCTGGGACCTTAGACATTTGGGTTCAACATTAAAAATTCTTTTACTAAAAAGAAATTCTCTTACTGTCGGTTATAAGTGTACAGAGAAATGAAAAAAAAAATAAAATTTAGTATACTATAATTTAAAACATTAGCAACATCGAGAATTAAGCTTTTATTGCTTTTAAAAACTTACCAAGAGTAGTTTGGTTTGCCTTCTTCCCATCCTATAATTTATGCTACAAGTACCTTTTCTATGCCTGGATAAATTTTTTCAAAGTTCTTTTAAAATTTGAATCACTTCTGACATTTTATCCTTCATGCTTTTAATGTTATGAAGTTTTTCAGTAATTGCTTTATTCTTTTTAAATTAAAAAAAATTTTTAACGTAAGCTCTATACCCAATGTGGGGCTTAGACTCACCACCCTGAGATCAAGAGTCACATGCTTTAGTTTTTGAGCCAGCCAGGCACTTCTCTAAGAGTTTTTTTAATGTGAAATTCCTAGAATTAACTAATTTTTTTTGAATTAACTAATTATTTAAGTAATCTCTACACCCAAACATGGGGCTTGGACTCACAACCCCCAAGATCAAGACTCCCATGCTGTACCAACCAAGCCAACTAGTGCTAGTGTGAAGTTTTTGCCAGCATCACTTCTTCACCCTTTTCATCTCAATCACTTTGCTCACTTATGTCCATGAGTTGCCTTCATGAAGTTCCTCTGGCTCCTGGGACACCTGGGTGGCTCAGTGGTTGAGCATCTGCCTTCTGCTTAGAGTGTGATCCCGGGGTCGTGGGATCAAGTCCCTCAATTGGCTCCCTGAGAGGAGCCTGCTTCTCCCTCTATGTCTCTGCCTCTCTTGCTGGGTCTCCATGAACAAATAAATAAAATCTTTAAAACAACAGAAAAGAAATTCTTCTGGCTGCACATCTAGAATCTTCAAGTGAAAGCAATGTCAGCATTCCCATGGTCAGCTATGTCTTCTATAACTCCATTGTATTTTGGTCAGATTTCACACCAATGTTACCACTTTTCATTTCTTTGCTGTACTTTCCTCTTTGTTGGCCAATTACTGGTCTCAATTGTTCATTTTGGTAAAATATTGTGTGGGTTTATCAGTGGGAGACAAGCAATTTCAATACATGTTTGCTGTCTGTGGGTGAGCTGAATAACACGTGAGGAGCCACTGATCACTGACACTTTGGAAGATGGGACGGGATTCATCACTGATTATGATGCATATTCTATTAATCACATAGTGACTTGCAGACTGAAGAGTATTAGTGAAACTTGTATTTTATGCAGTTTCTCAGTTAATACATCATGGTGAGATTTGAACTGTATTGGAGAATTGGTGTAATTTAACTAAACTCTAGAAACTGAAAGTGTAGGCTGCCTATTATAGTAACCATTTCCTTTTATTTTTTTTATAGTTCTGTTACCCAAGTGCTCATCTTTAGAAACTATGGTTTAATGTTGTTCCTTAAACTGTTTTTATGTTCTCTCTCTCTCTCTCTTTCTAATCTATAAGTTTCTCCTCTGTATTAGTTTTCCAGTGCTGCCATAATAAAGTACCTTAGGCTGGGTGGCTTAAACAATGGAAATTTATTCTCTCATAGTTCTGGAGGCTGTAAGTTCCAGGTCAAGATGTTAGCAGATTTGTTTTTTTCTGAGGCCTCTCTCCTTCGCTTGCAGATGGCCACCTTCTTACTGTACCCAAACATGGTCTTTCCTCTGTATGTGCACTCCTGGTGCCTCCTTCTCTCCTTTTAACAATACCAGTCTTATTGGATTAGGACTCACCTTAATGGCCTCATTTTAAACTAATTTTTCTTTTAAAGGCCTTATCTTTAATTACAGTCCCATTCCTAATACTAGGAGTTAGAGTTTCTTTTTTTTTTTTTTTTTTTATTATTTATTCATGATAGTCATAGAGAGAGGAGAGAGAGGCAGAGACACAGGCAGAGGGAGAAGCGGGCTCCATGTCGAGAGCCCGACGTGGGACTCGATCCCAGGACTCCGGGATCACGCCCTGGGCCAAAGGCAGGCGCTAAACCGCTGAGCCACCCAGGGATCCCAAGAGTTTCAATATATGAATTTGGGGGGGGTGCATACAATTCAGCCCATGATATCTTTTACTGCTTTTTTTTTCTTTACTACTTATCTATCAAAATAGTTGGGCTGTTTGACCACTAGTCATATAAAATCTAAATTATAGTTATAGAAACTTTTCATTAAAGAGTCAGTATCATTCATGAAGGAGACTGTTGAAGATTAGGCCCAGATTATGTTGGGTAAAATTATGTTCCAGTAAGGCTGTGTAGCAAATCATCCCAAAACTTGGCAACTTAAAACAGCAATAATTATTATCTCCCATAGCCTTTTAGTCAGGAATTGGAGAATGACCCAGCTGAGAGGTTCTGACTCTAGTCTCTCGTCTCATTGTTGTCAAATGCTAGCTGGGGCTACACTCATCTGAGAGCTTGAATGGGGTTGGAGGATCCACCTCTAAGATGGCTCACTCACTTGGTTGGTATGTTGGTGATGACTGTTGGTGGGAGGCCTCAGTTCCCTTCTTCACGGCTGTTTGAATGTCCTAATGGCATGGCAGCTGATTTCCCTTGAATGAGTAATCCAAGAGGCCAGGACAGAAGCTGTCCACCTTGGATCCACCCTTTGATTTGAAGAGTGGTAGCAGAGCAACCTAGGGCAATCTGGAGGGTAGGGGGGGTATATGCACTCCTGCAGGTTGGTTTCCTGTTGGTTCACAATTTTCATCCTCATTTGTTTTTCCTTCTTCTGGATAGTCTCTGTTCTTCCAAATAACCATACCTTTAAGTTCATCACCTCAATTTCCATAAATCCAGCAATAACTCAAATGAACTTCAAGTGAATGAAAAGTCTCTGTTCCCAAGAATTGAACTCTGCAATGTCCCTTCCTGGTCTAGCCCTCCAGCTTCTATTTCTGCTGCCATCTAAAGATCATTTATTTATCCAAGCAGCATCCTAAGAGTTAGGGTTGGTTTTATTTAATCATGATTATAATTATAAGCAGATATATCAGGCCCCACTTTTATTTCTTTCCATAAATATGTATCTGCTTAATCATATGGACAAAGATAGCAGATAATATATAAGTATTTCTAATGTTTCCAGAACTGTGCTGCTACTGTGTAAAACTGGTTAAATATTATCCTTCGCCCTAGGGAGCATATATTTTTGGAAATAAAGCATTTTACTGTTAATTCAAATGATTCACTTTCTCTTGTGGCAGTTTTTTATTTTTTATTTTTTTTAATTTTTATTTTATTTTATTTTATTTTGTGGCAGTTTTTTAGAATTGTCCTCCTGGATCCTCAAATTGAGGATCCAGACAGCCTTTTCCAAGAGCACACCAGATACGGGAATAATGGTACCTGACAGATCATGATCATGGAGACAGAAAACTTGCCTGACATTGATCCATTTGGATAATAATATAGTTATCATTAATGAAAAACAAATTAAATTTTTCCTTTTTTTCTAAAGAGAGAGGATGGGCAATATTTAAAGCCAAACCAATTTAAAAAGCAACTATTAAAATCAGAGGAGCTTCAAAAATGCCTTATAGATTAAGGAGATTTAGGAAGCATACTAAATAATTCTTAAGAATTATTTTTCTCTCAAAAAAAAAAAAAAAGAATTATTTTTCTCTCAAGTTGTCTGTTACATTTGCTAGTTGGGAGCATTTCAGAATGAGAGACAGTGGAGGGATAGAGAAAGAAATGAGAGTCACATTATCCACCCTTGCTGGATTGTACTAATGCCATATCAGTGTACAGGAATTCACAAAGTGGAATGTTAGTTCCAAAAGATTCATATCCCCCTCGGGAGTTCCTGAGTTACTTGAAATTGGGATCTGCAGTTTTAGGTATCATATATGCCTTTGTGTGAGTAGGAGACTGTACTAGAAATGACAGAAGAGCATGTGCTAAGAAGCAGGAAGAACATAAAAAGGAAGGGAAGCAAGTTGAACAGAGGTGAAGGTGAGTAGTAGTAGGGGGATAATAGAATTGGTGTGAGATGATTTCTGATTACAGATTGTGCTAAAGTATTATTTACCATTTGTAGGAAGATCTGTGGTTACCAAGTAAGTTTGCAGCATGAAAAAGTATGAAATTCTGGCTTTCTGTTAAATCTACTTATGTCCATTGCAAGACTGATGCT
The DNA here is from genome assembly GCF_048164855.1 of Canis lupus baileyi. Taxonomy (NCBI): domain Eukaryota; kingdom Metazoa; phylum Chordata; class Mammalia; order Carnivora; family Canidae; genus Canis; species Canis lupus. The sequence continues at coordinate 23,909,671 of NC_132844.1, read as the reverse complement.
AATACTCTAGGATCTAAATATTTTAGTAGTGCACATTCACTCAACAACTCAGTATCATTTGTTAAATAAAGATGTTTGGAGTTTATTCTTTTTTTTTTTTTTTAAAGATTTTATTTATTTATTCATGAGAGACAGAGAGAGAGGCAGAGATACAGGCTCAGGAAGAAGCAGGCTCCATGCAGGGAGCCCAATGTGAGACTCGATCCTGGGACTCCGGGATCACTGCCTGAGCCGAAGGCAGATGCTCAACCGCTGAGCCAACCAGTCACCCTGTTTAGGGTTTATTCATAAAGGAAAATGCGGAACATTATTTTAAAGTCCCATAATGTATTGTAGTTTGACTGGACTACACACAGCTGTGGAAATGAGTTCAGTATTCAATCCAAACTCTTGTGAATAGAATACTAGAAATGGGGGATCCCTGGGTGGCGCAGCGGTTTGGCGCCTGCCTTTGGCCCAGGGCGCGATCCTGGAGACCTGGGATCGAATCCCACGACGGGCTCCCGGTGCATGGAGTCTGCTTCTCCCTCTGCCTGTGTCTCTGCCTCTCTCTCTCACTGTGTGCCTATCATAAAAAAAAAAAAAAAAAAAAAAAAAAAAAAAGAATACTAGAAATGATACTGAACTTTAACACCCCTGGAAGTTTGTCGAATAAATTGAGTACTCATCACACTGAGTTTCATAAATTCACATCTGAAAATATAACTAAGAATTAATTTAGTTGTCTTCTACCTCATTTCACAGGCTCTTCAGAGGTGGCTGGTTTTGCTAGTTTGAAAAATGTAGTGAAGGAAGTTAGCAGTGTTTGTGTTCATTTGGGATCTGGCTGTTTTGCAGAAACAAGTTAAGTTTTTGAAATTTATTTGTGGTAGAGGTGGGTGAATTATAAGCAGTTCTTTCCAAACACATAATACAAGCTTGCTGTTGGCTTCTGTCTGTCTGCCTGAGGAACAAAGATGTCTCTGTGCTGCAGGATAGAGACCTGGAGTGAAATGACCGCCTGATAAAGGCTGAAGAGCACATACAGGGCAAAGAATCCCAGGGACTAGTGTGGTGACTGGATTGCTTTGGAAACACCAATACCTCCAAATCCTGATTGGAGTGGAGTTCACAAATCCGTGTTCTTTCGTATTTCATATGTAGCATTTTTTTTTTTAATTTTATGATAGTCACAGAGAGAGAGAGAGAGAGAGAGAGAGGCAGAGACACAGACAGAGGGAGAAGCAGGCTCCATGGACCAGGAGCCCGACGTGGGATTCGATCCGGGGTCTCCAGGATCACGCCCTGGGCCAAAGGCAGGCGCTAAACCGCTGCGCCATCCAGGGATCCCTCATATGTAGCATTTTGTTTCAGAGAGAATAGGTCTGTTGGGTAAGATAATGAAAGATTGATTGTCTTTGGGCAATTGCTTCCTATAACAGACTTTCTGTTTTAACAGATCCCTTGATATTTGAGCCCTTTTATTTATTTTTAGAGACATTTTAAAAACCAGAAGAGTACACAGTTACCCCTATGAATTGACCACCAAGATGAGTTTTTAGTTTTTTTTTTTTAATCTTTATTTTTTTATGATAGTCACACAGAGAGAGAGAGAGAGAGAGAGAGGCAGAGACATAGGCAGAGGGAGAAGCAGGCTCCATGCACCGGGAGCCCGACGTGGGATTCGATCCCGGGTCTTCAGGATGGCGCCTGGGCCAAAGGCAGGCGCTAAACTGCTGCGCCACCCAAGGATCCCAAGTTTTTAGTTTTTAACATATTCATGATGGGAACTTGATTTTTCTGCTTCACAAAATATGCTCAGCATAAAGTCTTTCAATTTGTGGAAAATAGGACTAGCAGAGTGAAGAACATAGATCCCTTCCAAGACTAGCTTTTATTTATAGATGTAGCTTCTAACTTTACTACTTTGCACTTTGTAAACTCACCAGTCCCACTGCTTCACATTAGCAATAAGCTGTGACTTGTTTATTTTAGTGTAATTGATTGGATGCCTTTTTTGGGTATATCTTCAAATGGTTATACCATCCCAGAGTAGTGAGGAGGAAGAGAAAATGAAATGGATTCTTATCCTTTTAAAAAATGATCAAAAAGGGTGCTCTTGGGGTGCTGGGGTGGCTCAGTTGATTAAGTGTCCAACCTTGGTTTTGGCTCAGGTCATGATCTCGGGGTTGTGAGATCAGTCCCCAAGTTGGGCTCTACATGCAGTGCAGAGTCTGTTTGAGATTCTCTGCCTCTCCCTCTCCATCTACTACTGCCCCTGCTCAGACTCTCTCAAATAAATAAATTAAATCTTTAAAAAATATATCAAAAAATTAAAAATGATCTTCCTTCTCATCTAAAGAATTTGGTAACTCTGAAATGTCAACTACTTAATGTGGTTGATTTTTTTTTTTTTTTTTCCATTGTGCTTGGCTCATTCAATATGGAAACTCTTCAGTTCTGGGAAATTTTCTTCTGTCGTTTCTTTGATAATTAACCTGTCCTCTCTTTGCTCTCTCTTTAAATTCTTTTATTTTTTTTTTTTTAAGATTTTATTTATTTATTTGAGACAGCACAAGCAGGGAGAGAAGGGGGCAGAAAGAGAAGCAGACTCTCCACTGAGCAAGGAGCCCCACTTGTGGTTCCATTTCAGAATCCTGGGATCAGGACCTGAGCTAAAGGCAGACGCTTTTTTTTTTTTTTTAATTTTATTTATTTATTCATAAGAGGCATAGAGAGAGAGAGAGAGGCAGAGACACAGGCAGAGGGAGAAGTAGGCTCCATGCAGGGAGCCTGATGTGGGACTTGATCTGGGGTCTCCAGGATCACACCTGGGCTGAAGGCAGCGCTAAACTGCTGCGCCACCGGGGCTGCCCAAGGCAGACGCTTTTAACTGACAGAGCCACCCAGGTACCCCTTTGCTTCCTCTTTAGAAATTTCTGATATGCAGATATTGGACCCATTGGATTGAACCTCTTTTTGCTTAAGTTTATTTTTTTTAGATTTTATTTATTTGGGCAGCCTGGGTGGCTTACTGGGAGCCTGCTTCTCCCTCTGCCTGTGTCTCTTCCCCCCTCTCTCTCTGTCTCTGTCTCTCATGAATAAATATAAATAAAATCATTTAAAAAAAAGATTTTATTCATTTGAGAGAGAGAGAGAGCATGAGTGGTGGGAGGGTCAGAGGAGGGGAGAAGCAGACTCCTCACTGAGCAGGGAGCCAGACATCGGGCTCTATCACAAGACCCCAAGATCATGACCTGAGCTGAAGGCAGACACTTAACCAACTGAACTACCCAGGCACCCCTCTGTATCTATTTCCATTTCTATTTCTGTTTTTTGGTTCTACTTCCTGGGAGTTTTCTTTTTGTTGAATTTTTAAGATTTTGTCAATCACATTTTTATTTCCAGGAACTCTCTTTTGTTCTCTGATTATTATTTTTTTTTGTTATAACTTGTTCTATAATACTTTAAAAAATCTTTCTGAGGATACTAATTAAAGTTTTTTTTTTTTTTTTTTTTTTAAGTTCTTATCAGTTACCAATGTTATCTTAGGGCCTTACTCCAGGGTTATTTCTTTTTGCTTACTGTGGTCTCTCCTTTTAATTTTGGAAACTTGAATGTTTGCTGATTGATCCTTGGTTTCCAAGGTTTTGTGTTCATGTTTAAGACTAAAAGGCAATTGGAGGCTCTGTGGGCAAAAATGTAGTGCATATGAAGCACTTGCCTAAGGAACCTTTCAAAATCTCAAGAGAGGAAACTTACAATGTTGGTGGAAGAAAAAGCAAGCCACAGGTGAATTAATACAATATTAATATTAATTTTACAAATTGAAGAACTAAATGCTAAATGACTTATGGATATATGCATGTCTGACAAAACCATCATAATGGCAAAGAAAACTAAACACAAAATTCAAATAGTGCTTACACTTTGGATATATGATTGGGGTGACAAAAAGTTTCACTGTTACTGGTTACATTCTAAATTGAGAAGTGAGGGGGCACCTGGGTAGCTCTGTTGGTGGCTCAGTTGTTAATCAGCCAATTCTTGGGATGCCTGTCTGGCTCAGTGGTTGAGCATCTGCCTTTGGCTCAGGTCATGATCCAGGGGTCCTGGGATTGATCCTGCATCAAGCTCCCCCCACAGGAGCCTGCTTCTCCTCCCCACCTCATGTCTCTGCCTCTGTGTGTGTGTGTCTCTCTTGAATAAATAAATAAAATCTTTAAGAAAAAAAAAAGACTAATCAGCTGACTCTTGGTTTTGCTCAGGTCATGATCTCAGGGTTCATGAGACAGAGCCCATGTTGGGGTCCATCCTCAGCAGGCAGTCTGCTTCTCTCCCTCTCCAGCTCCCTCTGTGTCTCTTCCCACTTACTCTCTCTCTTTCTCTCTGTCTCCTAAAGTAAATAAATAAATCTTAAAATATAGAGAAGTGACTTTTATTATCATTTTCATTACTAACAGATATGTAATATATTACATATCTTTTATATGTGTCAAATGTTTTATAATAAAAATTAGATATTTTATAAATAATTTATAAATATTTTATATTTATAAATATTCTTTTATTTATATAATAAATTTTTTTATAAAAAATAAAATAAAAATTTTATTTTATTTATTTATTTATTAAAGATTTTATTTATTCATGAGAGACACAGAGAGAGAGAGGCAGAGACACAGGCAGAGGGAGAAGCAGGCTCCATGCTGGGAGTCCGACGTGGGATTCGATCCCTGGTCTCCAGGATCACAGCCTGGGCTGAAGGCTGCACTAAACCGCTGAGCCACCCTGGCTGCCCAAAATTAGAAATTTTAAAGAAAACTCTTTTCAATCCATCTTGAGAGAGTGGATATTTTTTAGTAGTTTTTTTTTTTTTTTTTTTAAGATTTATATATTTATTAAAGAGAGACAGAGAGACAGGCAGAGGGAGAAGCAGGCTCCTGGCAGGGAGCCTGATGCAGGACTCGATCCCAGGACCCCGGGATCACACCCTGAGCCGAAGGCAGAGGCTCAACCGCTGAGCCACCCAGGTGCCCCTAAGATTGCTTTTTGATAAATTTTTGCCATTGAAGGAGCTCATACTAATTAGTCTCATTCTTTGGTAAGTCAATCTTTTGTTAGGTTCACTTTTGCAAAACAAAGATACAATGTATATCTTTGCACTGGAAATATGGATCAATCTAATCTTTCAGTTAGGTATAAAACCACAGCCCTTCAGTAATGGGAGCTTGTCTTTAAGAAGCTCTTGGATAACAAAATAAAATACTTTTTTATGAACTGTAACTGAGGAGAGCTATTATTGGTCCCTGAAGTTAAAAAGCTGCCATTGTTCTGTAATAAGATAATTTCATCACTACTGGTGATATTTTATCTGGTAGCCTAATTCCTGCTTCTACAGGCAGGAACTTGTCTTCTTTTTTAACCTGATCAAGTGTCCAATTTTAGAACAACAGATGTCTGAAGCTTGCTTTATACTGATTAGTAATATTTTTTCCTCTAAGTTACATAAGACATTTTTTTTTAGTCTCTTGCAACTTGATCATCTGCACCCTTACGGAAATCGCAGCGCACCCTGGATAGTTCAGAGTGTTATCTACAAGCACTTACATCTGTCAGGCTTTTGTTCAGAGGCCAGAGCAGGAGTGACACATGATACACAGGAAAAGATCCCGTAATCTTACCTATTCTTATGTGACACACCATGGTTTGTCAAGAGTCTTTTGTATTTTAATAGCACCTTTCCAAGAACCTATATTGCTTTCATCTAAACCACCCTGTAATATCCTTAGGCGAAAATAGCATACATTTCTATGTAAGGCAAATGGAAAATGCTTTGTTTTATACTGGATTGTGAGTTAAATTTTATTATGTCTGGATAGACTTCTGAGGAGTTACTTGTGTGGGACCCACCTTAGCTTTTAGGAACAGGAAAGACATTCTCAGGGAATTGTTGTGGGCTGGGAAGGATACAGGAGCTCCTGTGTTGCCAATTACAGCTTGAGATTTTGATGATTTGAGTTTGTGTGTGTGTAGAGGGGTGGGATAATGGTGATAGAAGAGTAAATAGATGACTTTTCAGATAACCTGAGTAAAAACCTGAAACAAAAAGGGACAACTTGGAGACAGAGAACTTCTGGTTTTACCACCTGCCTCCTAATATGCCCTCAAAATTCTGGCCCACAAGGATCCTCTTTCTATAATAATTTGTCATGCATGTGATTATAGATTACCTGGCATTTTGCTCTAAATTATTTAAAAAAACATGAATCATTGCAAAGTGGTTAACAGATTAGACTCTGGAGCTAGGTCAACGAGGACAAATACTGGCTCCATGATATACCAGCTGTGTGACCTTGGACAAGTTCCTTAATCTCTCTATGCCTCAGTTTTGTCATATTTAAAATGGAGATACTGGGCACCTAGATGGCTCAGTCAGGTAGGTGTTTGCCTTTGGCTTGGGTCATGATCCAGGGGTCTAGGGATCTAGTCCTGCATCAGGCTTCCTGCTCAGCAGAGAATCTGCTTCTCCCTCTGCCCCTCCCCCCTGCTCATGCGCGTGCTCTCTCTCTCTCTCTCTCTCTCTCTCTCATGCTCTCTCTCTCAAATAAATAAAATATTTACAAAAGTAAAATGGAGATAATTGATATTATCTACCTTTTTTGGATTGTTATGGGTAAAGTACTTAGTCACAAAATTAATACATATTCATTGTAGGAAAGTAGATAATATGGAAATTTAGCAGAAAAGATTAGGATCTCCAATCTTCCATCTATGGTTAACTACTATTACTACATTGGTATATATCCTCATATATATTTTTTGTATACATCTTTGAGATTATACTCTCCATGATATTTTGTAACTTTTTCCCCTTAATAATTATGTCATGAGCCTTTTCCCATACTACTCAGTTTTCTACATCATTCTTTTTTGAAAGACAGAACTACACTGAATGGAATATATTGAATATATTTCAGTTTATTAAACTGTTCCCATATTATTGAAGCTTTAGGTGGCTTCCAGTTTTTCACTTTTACATGTAATGCTTCAATAAACGTTTTTGTATGTTAATCTCACTCTTGAAGCTACTTTCCTTAACGAGAAATGGAATTGCTGAAGGAAAAGGTAATTATTTATATTTTTAAAGCCTTTGACACATAATGCCAAATTGCCTTCCAGAAATATTACTTGCAATACGTGTTTGTTTTCTTTGCCCTCCTGTCAGTATTCATTATTCTAATTTTTTAATGTTCCATTTTCTGGGCAAGAAAATTATATCTTTATTATTTTATTTTTGTTTGATCATGAAGAAAGCTGAACATTTGTATATGGTTTTTAGCTCTTGAATTCCATTTTCTTCTCTGTGTGTGAAATGCCTGTGAATTTCGTGGGCACTTTTTTAAAGTATTCACTTTTTTGTAAATTATCTGTTTACAAGAGATCTGTATATGAAAAGGTGTTGATTGGCCTTCTTGAGATTTTTCCCCACAAAGTAAAATTTTAGCAACTTTGCCAATGAATCTAATGCGTTGAACTTGGTTAATTAAGCTTCATCCATAAATTCTCTAAGAGAAAAACTACAAATCAGTTGATATTTATAATACATAGCATATTATTTATTGATACAACAGGGAAGTCTTTTATTCCCCCCTTCTGAGTACAACAGATACTTTTGGTAAGTTGATTTATTATGGTTTGTAGTTTGTTTTGGGTGAAATATACTTAATTCTTTTTTTTAATTCATTTTGATTAGATATTATGAATCCTATTTCATGCTACACCTGTGATGTCTTGGTAGATTCCTCAGATACTTATTGGACACTGTCTTAGTATTTAAGCTTTTGTAGTCTGCCGCAATGTTTATGCCAGGTATTTATTCAAGGACTCACTGTATAGGGGCCAGCTGGGTGGCTCAGTGGTTGAGCATCTACCTTTGGCTCAAGTTGTGATCCCGGAGTCCTGGGATCGAGTCCTACATCAGTCTCCATGCAGGAACCTTCTTCTCCCTCTGCCTATGTCTCTGCCTCTCCCTCTGTGTCTTTCATCAATAAATAAATAAAATCTTAAAAAAAAAGGGGACAGGTCAAAAGTCAAGATGGTGGTGCATAGATTTTTGTGATGCTAGAATTGAGAACATAATGTTTAGTATCCAAATCACTTGAAAGATGGGATTCTTAGAAAGATTGGAACTCTTGAAAAAGATTTACGCTTCACTGATCCTCTTTGAAGAGTATCACAAGAGCTCACCCTCTATAGGGAAGGTCATTGTTGCTCAGGCCTCCTGCACACATAACTGCTGAAAGCATCTCATGTTGGGGGACTCATTCATCCGTGTAGCATTTTGAGGCTTGAACAGGAAACATATAGTTTTGTGAAACCTGGAGCTGAAGTGAATTCCATTAGTGCAGTTTGAAACTTTATTCATACCTATAAATACATTTTGCAATTTAAAACAACTGCAGAAATTCCTGTTACACTGATGGAGTTTGGAGTTCATGTGGCAGTGTGTCTGTTGTTCCACATTCTTTATCTCCCAAGCCTCTCCCATTGCAAATCCCCCCAAATGTCTAAGCAGGCATTAACACTGAGCAGAAAAGCCCCCTAAAAACCACAAGGTAACTCACATCAGGCATCTATGACTTTGGGTCTCACAGATGATTTTTTTCTTAATAGTTTACCCTCTTTATCTTTAAGGACACTTATGAAGTTCTGGTTGGGGAGTCTAAATATTCATATCTTACCTAGTAGGTGATGAGAGTTTTTACCTCACCTGTTGGGATATTTTTTTATTCAAAGTTTAATGAAATATTCTGTATTACCTATAACCTTTTATTTAAAAATGTGAATAGACTATGGGGAAATATGTAAAATCTATATAAATCAGGTGAGCAAAAATCGAGTTCTTACCAATATTATTATTAATTTAAATTTAATTTGTTTATTTATTCATGACAGACACAAAGAGAGAGGCAGAGACACAGGCAGAGGGAGAAGCAGGCACCAATATTATTTTTAAAAAATTTTTTAAAAATTTATTTATGATAGTCACACACACACACAGAGAGAGGCAGAGACATAGGCAGAGGGAGAAGCAGGCTCCATGCACTGGGAGCCCGACGTGGGATTCGATCCCGGGTCTCCAGGATCGCGCCCTGGGCCAAAGGCAGGCACCAAACCACTGCGCCACCCAGGGTTCCCACCAATATTATTTATAAATATTTAGATGTTATTGATTTAGGCATAACAAATATGTTCTTTTTTGATTGAATGTGCAGGTTGCTTAGAATTAAATTTTGAGTTTCAATTTTTCTTTTCTTTCTTTTCTTTTTTTTTTAGTTTCAGTTTTTCTGAGTGGTAATGACTTTTCCTGCTAACTTAAGTGATTTTTATAGTATTTGGCTGCTTAATCTGAATTTAGAATTTTTAGTATTTTTTTTTAAGATTTTATTTATTTATTCATGAGAGACACAGAGAGAGAGAGAGAGGCAGAGAGACACAGGCAGAGGGAGAAGCAGGCTCCATGCAGGGAACCCGATGTGGGACTCCATCCCGGGTCTCCAGGATCACACCCTGGGTGGAAGGCGGCGCTAAACCGCTGAGCCACTCGGGCTGCCCTAGAATTTTTAGTATTTTGAGAAATTTTCAAGGCACATCGTTTTGTAAAAATTTCTATTACAAGCTTGTTTCTTTCTAATTCTCCCTTCCTTAGCATGCATCTTTTAACTTCTCCACCCTCCTGTACTGGGGCTGTTTTATCTATCACTTCATGCGTAATGAATATTGCCTGAGACTTCTCTTATAAAGTCAACTCTTTCTAAATGAGGCACTAGAGCTGTCTCTTATATTTTGGATTTTCTTTAGGATAACTGTTCATTATTACTGCCTCATTTTCTTATACCCCACTCAGTAAGTTACAGAAAGAGAAGAGGAAACACCTGTTTATAAAATGGGGGTATTTGAGAGGCACCTGAATTGCTCAGTCAGTTAAACATGTGACTCTTGATTTCAGCTCAGGTCATGATCTGAGGGTTGAAAGTCAAGCCCTGCATTGGGTTCTAGGCTCCGTGCTCAGTGCCCAGACTTCTTGAGGTTCTTTCCTCCTCTGTATCCTCATCTGCTCCCCATCCCTTGTGCTCTCTCTCTCTCTCAAATAAAATAAAATAAAATAAAATAAAATAAAGTGGAGTATTTGAGTAAAATTCTTAATGCAAAATGATAGATATCATAGATTCATATAATCCACTCAACCTTGTCTTGATGAGATTTCCCCAGGTTATGGATGTCAAATGGTTCATACTGTAAATAGACTTCTACTACCAGGCTGTACATGGCACTCTTCACTTCTGTTGCTGTCATTTTAATTCACAACTCTAGTTCATGTCTCTGTCACGTTGGCTCTTTCGTTGAGCTTTCCTTGCCTCCACAGTCTAGTTCCTTTAATCTGTAAATCCAACAAGTAGCTACTGGATTAATGTGTGCTAAGCACCATTAGGAGTATGTCACTGCACTGCTCAGCTCTCCTAAATTCCTGCTGAGTTATGATTAAAGTCCTTAGCCTCTTCAAGCCTTTTTACCATCAGCTCCAGATTACTTTTCTGGTCTCATCATCATTTGCTGTCCCTTGACCCTAAAATTATGCTCTGTTGATCTGAGTGGCCTGCCAGTTGAACAGGCAACACTTTTCTTACCACCCATCTTCTGCAGAGAACTCTGACCCACTGTGGAAGTGACACCATTTCCTCCAGCATTTCTTTCCAGATCCCACCCCCTACCCTGTGAGCAGCGTTCCTCCAAATCTGCAGCTCCTGTGTCACTCATCTGAAATTATTTTTATATTATATACCTTTATGTCTCTTGCCTGAGAGACACTCACCCACTCACCCACTTTTCATTCTTTTCCTCATTAACAGTCTGATTTCTCCTACTGTAAAACAACTGCCCCAAACTCTCTCTTTACCCAAATCTCCTTCCTGCTGCAACCATGGCTCTTCCCTTCATGAATTTTCTTTTAATGAAAGAGAATAGCTTTGTTGATTTTCCTGACAAACAAGCTTATTGGAGAAAAATGCAAATAATTCAGAAATTGAAGAGGGTTAAAATCATCCAAAATGCCATTGTCCAGAGAGATAAATTGCCTTTCACTAAACATCCTATCCCATTTCACACATACACACACACTTTCACCAATGGTATACAGTTTCATATCACACTATTCATGCTGTTGTATAACCGGCTTTAAAAAAAAAATCAACAATTGGGGCACCTGGGTGGCTCAGCGGTTGAGTGTCTGCCTTTGGCTCAGGGTGTGATCCTGGGGTCCTGGGATTGAGTCCCGCATTGGGTTCCCTACAGGGAACCCGCTTCTCCCTCTGCCTATGTCTCTGCTTCTCTCTGTGTCTCTCACGAATAAATTAAAAAAAAATCAACAATATATCAGGAATATCTTTCCAAATCAATTCATGATCATTCTCATCATTACTGTAAATGACTATAAAATATTCCATTGATCAAAGTTATTTAATTTACTACCTTTTGATGAGTACATTTATTTGTTCCTGTTTTTTTTAACTTATGTAACTAACACAATAGTTTTATTCATTAGGATTCTCCAGAGAAAGAGAAACAAAGGAAGATCACAAACACACAATGCTACACACAAACTTATTATAAGGATATTGTCAAATCATCCTAATCTTTGCCAGTTTTATGGTTTACAAAATGTTTTTACATTTCAAGACTGTGGTTGAATATCATTTTGTAAGTTAATATGTGTGTGAATGTTCCTTCAATTAGACTGACCACTATTTTTTTTAACATATGATAACTCTTTTTTTAAAAAAAGATTTTATTTATTTATTCATGAGAGACACACAGAGAGAGGCAGAGACATAGGCAGAGGGAGAAGCAGGCTCCATGCAGGGAGCCCGATGTGGCACTCGATCCAGGCCCTCCGGGACCAGGCCCTGAGCTGAAGGCAGATGCCCAAGCCCTGAGCCACCCACGCGTCCCTAGACTGACCACTATTTACTGTAGTCTTCTAGGGTCCTGAGTTCGAATAATTCCTGTCCTATAATATAGGTGTGGAACTGCCTAATCACATCCTTTATTCATTTTACTATTTGAATGTTTTGTCTTTATTCATTTGTAAAAACTTAAAAAATATTATTCATGTTACAAATATCTGTTATAACTTTCCTATTAAATTTTTGGCTTTTATGATTAGTTGAAAACGACTTCTCTGACTCCTAATATTGAAACATATTAGTCTGTATTTTCTTTTGATGTTTTTATGGTTTTATTTTTAGAATTATCTTTTATTTGTGTATTTATTTATTTATTTATTTATTTGAGGGAGAGATCATGAGCAGGGCAGGGAGGGGCAGAAGGAGAGGGAGAAGCAGACTCCCCACTAAGCAGGGAGCCACATGCATGGCTCCATCCCAGGACTCCGGGATCATGTCTGGAGTCAGTTAAGGTGAATACTTAACTGACTAAGCCACCTAGGTCCTCTATCATTCATTTTCATATAATACATATACTAAACATTTATATATGTATATATTTTTTAAGATTTTATTTATCCATTCATGAGAGACACAGAGAGAGAGGCAGAGACACAGGCAGAGGGAGAAGCAGGCTCCACGCAGGGAGCCCGACATGGGACTCGATTCTGGGTCTCCAGGATCAGGCCCTGGGCTGAGGGCGGCGCTAAACCTCTGAGCCACCCGGGCTGCCCCAACATTTATATTTTTATCTTTATTTTTATAATTTGTAATAGGTAACAACCTTTCTGTTTTTATTATTTTCAGAGTTTTTCTTTCTGTCCTCCCATGCTTGCTTTACAGTTAATCTTTAAAATCTTTTGTAAGTTAAAAATATCTGGCAATGCCTAGGTGGCTCAGTCACTTAAGTTTCAGACTTTTGATTTCAGCTCAGGTCATGATCTCAGGGTTGGGAAATTGAGCCCCACGTTGGGCTTCATGCTTCGTGTGGAGTCTGCGTACAATTCTCTCTATCCCTCTGCCTACTCCTCTTAAAAATAAATTAAACAAGGGATGCCTGCGTGGCTCAGCGGTTGAGCATCTGCCTTTGGCTCAGGGTGCGATCCTGGAGTCCTGGGATCGAGTCCCACATCAGGCTTCCTGCATAGAGCCTGCTTCTCCCTCTGCCTGTGTCTCTGCCTCTCTCTCTCTGTCTTTCATGAATGAATAAATGAAATCTTTTAAAAATTAATTAATTAAACAAAATACCTGTTGTTTGGGATTATATTGAATGTATGGATTATTGGGTGGAGAGTCAATGTAATGCTGAATCATTCACTCTTTCAAAGAAATGTATGTAGTGCCTGCTGTGCACTAAGCATTTGCTAGTCACAAAATCCACACAAAGCCTTGCCATTGATGAAGCTTACATTCTAGAGCTGTACCATCCAATATGGTAGCCACACGTGGTTACTGATCAACATTTAAATGTTGTGAGTGGTGCATGTTGAAGTGATATATTGAGTAAGATAAAATATAAAATTAATTTTACTTGTTGCTTTTTATGTGTTTAATATTAGCTATATTAAATTTTAAATGTGCAACAATTTTAAGTTGCATGTGAGACTCAGATTCAGTTATATTTCTATTTGATAACTCTGATCTAGAGTTTCTTTCAGGAGATGTGTATTAGAGGAGAGGCTGAGTATGAACATAAAAAGTAAGTAATACAAGATATTATGTGGCCAAAAGTGATAAAGAGGAAAAGGGGAATATAAGTATTTTTGTGTACTTTGTGTAAATGGTCAGGAAGACCTCATTGAGGAATCTCTTGGGTAAAGTTCTGAAGGAAGGGAGGAAGCAAGCCATGTGAATGCCTGGGGAAAGAGCATTCTAGGTAGAGGAAACAGCAAATGCAAAGGTCCTGGGGTGAGCACACACTAGTATTTTCAAACAAGAGGAAGAGTGGCCATTGTGATTAGAACTGTGCATAGAAGAATAGGAAACAAGGTCAGAGGGGTCTAGAGTGTAGAGGAGAAATCTAGGGTAAAAAGTCAAATGCTGGAGTTATCAGCACTTGAAAGTAATTGATGCCATGAGACTGCATGAGACACCTAAAGAATTAGTATGGATATATTGGAGGCCCAAGGACTGAGTCCTGGGACTGCTTAACATTACATATGGGGAGATAAGGAGAAGCAAGCTAAAAAGCATGGGGAGCAATGGCCAGAAAGATAGGAAGACAACTAGGTGAAAGAGAGAGAGAGAGAGAGAATGTGTGTGTGTGTGTATGTGTGTGTGTGTGTGCATGTGTTTTCCTGGAAGCCAAAAACATCAAGGACAAAGGATTCACTTCCTCAAATGATGCTAGGGATCTAGTTAGTGGAGAACTGAGAAATGACGTTGGAGTTCAACAATGTGCAGATCACCAGTGACCTTGATAAGAGCAATTGTAGTGGAGTGACAGAGTGAAAGCCTGAATGGAGTAGACTTAAGGGAGAGGAGGAGAGAAATTTGAGCTATAGACTCACTCCTTTAAGGAGTTTTCCTATCTAAGAACGAGATTTGTTTTCCTGTTAAGTCATCTTTCACGTACATTCCTCAGCAGTTTTTAGTTGTCTTCATAGAGACTGCCATTTCTTATTAAATTCATTCTTTAGGTGTATTTTACTTTTTTTTAAATTGCTGAAGTATAATCACCATAGTGTTATATTACTTTCAAGTATACAACATAGTGATTCAACAATTCTATACATTATTCAGTGCTCACAGTGATGTGTAGTCACCATCTGTTACCAACATTATTGCAATATTGTTGACTATATTCCTTATGCTATACTTTTCATCTCTGTGACTTATTTTATAACTGCAAGTTTCTATCTTTATGTGTTTCACCTATCCCCGCACCCACCTCCCTTTTTGGCAACCATCAGTTTGTTTTCTATGTTTGTTTGTTTCTTTGTTCATTTGTTTTACGTTTTATGTTCCATACATAAGTGAAATCATATGTCATTTGTCTTTCTCTGATTTACTTCACTTAGCATAATACAGTCTACAGTTATCCATGTTGTTGCAAATGGCAAAATCTCATTCTTATTTATGCCCAAGCATAAATGGAACGAGAGCCATATGTGCTGCCATAGCGACCTCTATTTATGGTTGAGCAATATTTCATTGTGTGTGTGTATCTATCTGTCTGCCAGAACTTCTTTATCCATTCATCTATCAATGGATACTTGGGTTGCTTCCATATCTTGGTTATTGTGAATAGTGAATGTGAATGCATATTGTGAATATGCATAGGGGTGCATATGTCTTTATTTGTATTGTACTTTTTGGAAGTTGTTATTGTGAATAGGGGCACCTGGGTAGTACAGTCAGTTAAGTGTCAGACTCTTGGTTTTGGTTCAGGTCATGATCTGAACGTAACAGTGGTCCAGAAATAGATACCATCAGAGTTCATGAAGACATTTTCATCTGGAGGAACTAAAATATCAGTAATTTATAGAATTTTTCCCTCTTTTTAGTTAATCTGAAAAATTCCCCAGTACATTGTTACAATGAATATATTCCAGAGACAAACCTAGTGTTAATTTCTTTTGCTTCCTTTGTAGCCTACACTGAAGAGATCTGATTTAACTGTATTCTTGACCTGATCAGAATTTCGGTACTTCGAGTCAGTCAACCATAAAAGAAAGTCAACGTAAAGTGAGAAATTTATCTTGTTTATAAATTGCCAGAAAGCAATAACCCTAACACTCTCTATGTAAATGAGAGTAGATACATGGAAACACAGCTTATTTAGGAAACAAATCCTGGGAGCCTGAACTTAGGATCTGGACATTTCCTATTTAAACAAAAATAGGAAAAGATGAGAGCACATACAGCTCTTGTTCCATCATTGTTTTCATATGAAGTGTTGCTATACTCTAAATTCTGTTTGTGAAGTTGGGAGGTAAGAAAGCAATCTAAAACCCACTTATTTCAGTTGAATCTGTATGTCAGTATCTGTACCGGCATGCTTGTGATTGGAACATGGAGAGTTGAATCAGCACCCTTGTTTCTGGTCAGTTGCCAGTAATAAAGACATCAAAGGAAATAGATAAACTGGGCAGCAAATCAAAGCTGCATGGGTTTTTCATTTAGTGGGTTATTGTAGGTCTGTCTGCAGCTTTTCTAAATGAAATTGTCCCTCCCTCAAACCCCTCTACGAAGGACCACCCTACCAATAGACGAACTGTTCGCTCTTGTTACCTTTGCATTTGTACATATGTAGAATTGTTTTTGCAGAACAGATTCCCACACATGGAAATGCTCAAAGGAAGTGAACACATACAGCTTTAACAGATACTGCCAAGTTGTCCCCTAGAAAGGTGCTACCCATGTACGAGTGACAATGAGAGCAGCTGCTTGTAGTGAATGACAGCGGGGGGGAGTGGGGGGGTGTCTGGGTGGAGGAGGGGAGCCACTCAAGCCTGAGGTTTTGCCTGCTTTTTTTCTAATTCAGAAGTTGATTCTTGGAATGGTGATGAGCTGTTGTAGGCAGTGTTAAACAAGATACGAATACTCTTAGAAAAGAACATTTTCATAAGTACTTTTAAAATGAAAATATAATTGTATTAAAGATTCTTTAAAAATAATGCATAATCCTACTCTTAAAAGATTTTTAGTTTTGCAAATTATCATCAACATGTATAAATTTTACCAGTCATAATTAGTGTATATGTGTTTTCATATTTTAGTTTTTTCACATGAGCAGTTTTCCGTTTCTACATACCTTTCATAACGGTCACTTAAAAGCTGCATAATACTGCATTATGTTACTGTATCAATGATTTGCTAAATATGTCCTTAATATTGAAGATTTAATATACAACCAAATACTTAAACTGCATATTCTTAACTACTAAGATTTGTTGGTTCTGGTTATGAGAGTAATATAGTTCATTACAAAAAAAATTAAGGGGCCTCCTGGGTGGCTCAGTCAGTTAAGCATCTGCTTTTGGCTCAGGTTAGGATCCCAGGGTCATGGAATAACCCTGGGACATTAGCTCCCTGCCGGGTGGGGAGCCTGCTTCTCCCTCTCCTTCTGCCCCTCCCCCACCGCTCATGCTCTCTTGGCCCTGCATTCTATCTCAAATAAAGTCTTTAAAAAAATTAGGAAAACACAAAAAATAAGAAGGCATACACAGAACTCTTCCTATAACCTCTGATAATGAACTCTGTGAGCATTATCATAGATTTCCTTCTTGCCTTTTCTTAATATTTTATTTCTTTGTTTTATAAACTATACTATTTGTGTAAAACATGTTCATTTTTCGATATTTCCAAATCCTTTTAAAAGGGTTTAAATTAAATTTTTTTCCTTTTATAAAAAAAGTGAAAGATGTTTATTTTCTCAACTATAAAAATAATTTGAAACTGTTATAGGAAATTGGGAAATAATCCCAAACATCCATAATCCTATTACCCAGCAGCAAATACCTTTAATATTTTCATTTATTACCTTCATATTAAAAAAAAATTGAGATATTATACCATCAATGGTTCTAAGTTTGGGATGGTCATGGACCCTTTTAAAAGTCTTTAAGAATCCAAATTAAGGGCAGCCCTGGTGGCTCAGTGGTTTAGTGCTGCCTTCATCCCAGGGTGTGATCCTGGAGATCCAGGATCAAATCCCATGTCAGGCTCCCTGCATGGAGCCTGCTTCTCCCTCTGCCTGTGTCTCTTATGAATAAATAAATAAAATCTTAAAAAAAAAAAAAAAAGGATCCAAATTAAGAACTCTTGTTGTATACATAAATATACCTAACTCTTTTTTCTATTAGCCATTATGAAATAAGTATTTCCTTTTGTTGTGAACTCTTATAAATCTCTAAATTTGCTGATTGTTAGAGGTTGAATTGTGTCCCCCCCAAAAACTTCCTATGTGGAAGTCCTAACTCTCATTACCCTATATTGTGACGTTATTTGGAGATAAGGTCTCTGCAGAAGTCATCAAGTTAAAATGAAGTCATTAGACTTGCCATGCCATATGACAGGCATCTTTATAGAAAGAGGAAATCTGGAGACAGACATATGCACAGGGAACATGCTGAGCGCAGATGGAGAAGATGGCCAGCTACAAGCCAAGAAGAGAGGCCTGAGAGGGGCCCTTCTCATACTGCTCTCAGAAGGAACTGAACCTGTTGGCACCTTGATTTCAGACTTAGAGCCTCAGAGCTGTGAGACTATAAATTTCTGTTTGTTGAAGCCATCCTATTGGTGGTACTTGGTTATAGCAGCCCTAGCAAACCAATACCCTGACTGTATCATCTTACATGATGTAGACATTTGGATAAATACTTTGTGCTAGGAACTGTGCCAGATGTTGGGAATACTAAGTCAGTGAAGTCACGTTCCCTGTCTTTAAGGTGCTGAGATCGGCACATAACATGACCTGGAGTCATGCTATGATGGGCAATGCATAGAGCATCCTAGGAGCCCAGAACTGGGCCAGGGTGAGGGCAGACTTCTCCTCAAGAATTACCACTCAAGCTGAGTTTTGAAGAACCAATAGGAGCCTATTTATTCTATTCTTGAGCATTAGGGTATTTGCAATTTCTTTTGTTTTTGGACTATTTCTATAGAGTAGATCCCCAGTAATGCATTACTAAGATGAGGATTATGAACCTTGAAACATCATTTTTAGGGTAAAATAATATTCTATCAGATGGAGGTTTCCTGATTTATTGAATTCTACTCTTTTACGGGATAGAAGTTTCCCTGACGTTCTGTTTCCAGTGTTTTGCTGTTATAAATAATCATATAATGTACATCTTTTTTTGCTTGAAGCTTTCTCTATAATTAGAATTATTTCCTTAGTGATAGAGTTCTAGAAATAGAATTACGTTATCAAAAAGGTCAAATTGTTTTTCAGAAATACTGATCTATATTCCCATTATTAATCAAGTGAAATTTATTAACAGATCGATTTGATTTATTATAGTCTTTATATACTTTGGAGTCTGGGAAAATAGAGTTCAATGTTTTCCTTTTTTGGAGACTGAACCCTTACTAGGAACCAACGTGTCATTTGTATCACTTGGGTTGAAAGAACTACTCCTTGGGTTCCTTTCTTCATCTGAAAAAACCTGCTTGAAGGGCATTGTCCCATCAAGAAGCCCCACATGGTTTCTAACCAGCAGGTAAGTGTGTGTACTGGCCTCTGGTTATACTCTCTTAATAAGACTCACCGTCTATCTGAAATGTAACTATCTCAGAAGATCAGCCTTTGGAGTGAGCTGTTTCATTTCTTTCCTGAACTGCTTTTACAATGACTCTTGTACTCTCCACTCTGCTAGACTCCAAATCCCTCTTATGGTGGTAGCATATCTACTATAATAGAATAACAAAAAGAATTGCAATCATGGTGACATGTTGGGATTATAGACATGTGAATGAGCCACATCAGAGGTGATGGTATTGTGTCTCCTTGAGAGGAGTTCATTAGCAAGTACTGCATTGTTTCCTTCATTTTAAAAGTGAGTGTGAGGGGCACCTGGCTGGTTTTATGTTTGATCTCCATGTTGAGTGTAGAGATTACTTAAAAACAAAACCTTAAAAAAACAGAGAAATAAAAGTGAGTGTGAGTACAAGGAGTGCCTGTCTGGCTCAGTCGATGGAACATGGAACTCATGATCTTGGGGTTGCGGGTTCAAGCCCCATATAGGATGGAGAGATTACTTAAAAATAAAATCTTATCAAGAAACCAACAAAGTGAGTGTGAGTACCAGATAACAAACATCAAGGAATAAAGACTACACCCTAATCACTTTTGTATTTCTATGTCATAGCCTGCTTTACAAAATTTATTAATTGATGTAAAATCATAATCAATGTAATTTTTAAAATGCCCCACTCATTAATTACTTTTTAAAACTTATTTTTGAGGGCAGCTCCGGTGGCACAGCGGTTTAGCACTGCCTGCAGCCCAGGGCGTGATCCTGGAGACCCTGGATTGAGTCCCACGTCGGGCTCTCTGCATGGAGCCTGTTTCTCTCTCTGCCTGTGTCTCTGCTTCTCTCTGTGTGTGTCTCTATGAATAAATAAATAAAATCTTAAAAAAAACCCTTATTTTTGAAATCAGAAAAGAAGCAAAGCTATACATTTTTAAAAAATATTTTATTTATTTATTCATGAGAGACACACACAGAGAGAGGCAGAGACACAGGCAGAGGGAAAAGCAGGCTCCATGCTGGAAGCCTGACGTGGGACTCGATCCCGGGTCTCCAGGATCACGCCTGGGCCGAAGGCAGGCGCTAAACCACTGAGCCACCCAGGGATCCCCAAAGCTATACATATTTTAAACATTATAAAAGTGCACAATGTGAAAAGTGTAAGTCTCCTGTATTTCTACCCCACAAAGGTAAGCAACCATGATCTGCAATTTAGGGTATGTTTCTCCAGTTTTTTTTCCCTAGCTATTTAAGAGATAAAATGATGCTTAACCTCACTAACAAGAAATAAAATACAGAGTAAAGAAGAATCAGATTCCCTCTCCACCCCTGCCCCCATCAAGTTCTCAAAGATAAAACAGGTAGGAAAATGGGTACCCCCATATGATGTTGGTGGGAGTATAAATTAGAACAGTCTACTTGGAGGCTAATTTGTCAGTAATTGCCGGAATTTTATATATACATATCTTGTGTGTTTCCTCTGCTGGCTTTAGAAAAATAAGAATGTCGATACCTTTTACAACAATGTTATTTGGTATTGTGGTGGTCGTGGTGGTGGCGGTGGTGACAGCAGTGGTGCTGTCTTCTACTCTGAGGAGGCCGGATGAAGTCACATCCCAGTGGGCTTTGTACCCAGAACAGTGCCAGGGGGCAGTGTGGCTCAGAGCAATTCTCGATTCTTTCAGCACGTGGGCAGAAAGGTCAGCTTCCCAGGGGAACAGTCAGGGGCCACACAGACCCTTGCAGATACATTCAGAAGGCACTCCCTAGGAACTCCCTCCTGTTCTCTGCTTTTAAGTCCAAAACCAGCAGTGAGATTCTGCTCTATGAAATATTCATAAAATTCAATTGACCGTAGAACATTTTCTAAATGTAAGTGCTGTAAGTGACCTAAATTATATTAGCAGCTTTTTGAGAAACGGAGAGAGAAAGGAAAAGGAACGTAAGGGAATGGGATCCAGAGCCAACCTTGGCATTTGCAAACCATAATAAATGGGTCCTGGATCTGCATTGTGTAATTTCAGAAGTGACTAATGCTTGGACTGTTTCGGGGCATTAGCAGAGTGGCCTAGCCCCATGTAAATCAGTCTTTCTACATTACACAGATTGTGTGCCCCTTTTAAAATCTATATTTTTATTTCATAGTCATTTTGTTTCCAGCTCTAAAAATCTTGAGAATCTGTACCCAAGGCAGTCTTCTTATATCAGATGCTAGGGAAGTCCTGGATGCCCAGTTGGCCTCCGGGTGAGAATGCCAGGAGCCCCTGCCTGCACTTTAGTGCAAGTCCTCGAACAGGGCCCTGCGGGGAAACTTCCCTACCCGCTGAATCATGGGGACCAGAGATTTTCATTGTTAGAAAACTCTCTTGTGGTTATGCAGATGCTATCTCCATCCAACCATCTATCCTTTGTTCTGCTGTCTGGAGCTCCCAGAATAAATCTACTCTTTATACCTTTTGATGATGGAGGATGGTCATTCCCCGCCCCCTCCCTGTCCAAATCATTTCTTTCTTACCCTAGAATTTTTTCCTCTCTTGTTTGCCCAATCTTCTCTGTGGAATACAGAGTACACAGACCATCTATTCTCCTTCATCCCTCCCATGCTCATCATACTGCCTTTCTGATAATGAACCCTAAAATTAAGTTTGTGCGTTTGCTTTTGGCATCCACTTCATACCTTTGTGTCATATTGACTTGTAAATAAACTAAAACCCCAGAGCAGTTGCTTTTTGAGTTTAAATGAAAGATGTAACATCTATTTTTCTGAAATCTTTTTTCCTCTTGGCTCATTTTTCTTTAACCCAGACTGCCTTTGGAATTCTGATTCTGTCATTTTATCTAAAGCATTCATCTCTCCCAGCGTGGTGTCGTCGGATCCTTTGAAAAGCCTGCCTGCAGATTGCTGATGTATTTACCTAGGCTCAGGGCTTGAAGAGGGTGACAAATCCCTCATAATGAGTTTGCCAAATGCCTGCTGGCAGCCAGCAGATTCAAGGCTCTGTGGAAAAGGGACAAGGACAAAACTTGTCCTCTCAACCCGGAGGGGCACGGGCCACCGGAGTTGGAGGAACTTTGGTTTGACCATTGACATGTAAATGGTCGCAGGGCCCCAAGGCGGGTCCCAGCAGACCCTCCCACCAGCCTCCCGACCACACAAAGCCCTGGCCGGGAAGGGCTGCAGGCTTTGCTTCAGCGAGGCCCCTGGGCATCCTGGCTGCAGAGGTAAGTCCCCTCATTAGTTGTGTTGTAAAACTGTTCCATTTGGGGCAGTGATTGTGGTCTGGAAAGTTCTCCCAGCCACATACAGTGGGAGTGGTCTCATTGGACCTCACTCTGTCCTGGGCAGAGACATAGGCCCTAAAAAGGTTTTTGAAATGACAAAAAATACTAAAAAGAGAAACAATCACATTTGCCCATATGTGTGTACATACACAAGAACTTTTTGAATGTTACCTGAAATTTCTCTAGGATAATTCTGTTTTTCTCACTGTATTTCCTGGAGTCAAGCTCCCTCCCCCTCTCTCTCCCCTCCTCTGTCTTTAAAACTTCCTTACTTTTCCTCTTCCCTCCCTTCCCTTGTAGTGATGATAGATTGTGTAACTCAAGGGAAATGTTACTATGTGCTCTACAAGCTAGAGAAATAAAGGAAAATTACACAAGATTAGAAGAAATCACATGAATAAATCACTGCTAAAAAATGGGGATTTGCTGATTTTTCTGCCCTCTGAAACCTTAGTGGAAGAGTTTTTGTAGTTCTAATGTCCTAAATGTAACAACATGAATTATAAAATTTATGGTGCTCTTATCACATGGTAAAAGGTATATGTCATACTTTGGACTGATTTTGTTCCAAGTCCTTTAAGAACTAGCAAGAAATTATTTAAAATATGTTTAGATTTTACATTGAGAATGAGTGCCAGATGGAGTTAAAGGAGAATCTTGATTTTAAAAAATCTTGATATAGGGGTGCCTGCGTGGCTCAGTTGATTAAGCATCTGACTTTTGATTTCTGCTCAGGTCATGATCTCAGGGTTGGGAAATCAAGCCCTCAGGAGGGCTCTACACTCATCAGGGGAGTCTGCTTAAGATTGCCTCTCTTTCTCTGCCCCCCTCAAATAAATAAATAATCTTTAAAAAGTCTTGAAATAAAGGGTTTAATTTGGTAAAATATCCCACATAGGGCTTACCTTCCTGACTGCTTGCAGAGATGGTGCTTTTAGGAAAATATTTTCATAATACAATGCAAATGTTTCCAGATTCACCCCTCCACTCCTCTACTCCTTCTTTCTGTTTCTGTTTCTGTCTCTGTCTCATAGATACTGTTTTTTGTAGGACAACTCCATTCAGTACACAATGGGTCCTGAAGCCTTTGGTGGTTGTTAGTTCAGATACTTTTTTGCTCTTTTAAAGTAACTATAGTAATAGAATTATGCTTTTATATTAGAATACCCATAATGAAATTTAAAAAGAAAACTCATTCAATCAGTCTTAGATCCATAAATCCTGTCATTAAGTATGAAGTCTATTTGTAGGTGTCTCATGCTCCAGTGAGCATAGGAGAGTTTGGTACAGTGGAAAGAACACCATACTAAGTGCTACGAGATATGGGATCTGTGTCTAGCTACCAAAGTGGCTTTAACAATTGACTAAATTCTTTGGACCTCAGGGATAGACTGAATCAATGGGTATCAACCAGGGGTGGTGATGTCCCTTGAGGGGTGCTTGGAAATGTTAAGGGGGAACATTTTCAATTGTCACAGAGTATGGGGGATGCTAATGGTTGGAAACCCCAGAAATTAGAAATCTAGAAATGCCACCCAGCCCAGTGAAGAATTGGCCCACTCCAAATGCCAATAGCACTCCAACTGGGAAACACTTGACTGCAAAATCAACTGAAAGATTCTTTCAGCTTTATTTCTCTTGAGTTCATAAAGAGCATTTCAAACATCTGAAGTGACATTGAACTATTACATTTAGTATCTGTATCTCATATTTAGCATTAGATGGTGTGTTGTTGGAAGTGAAGTCAGACCCAGTAATGCTGGGGCAGGACACTCATGGCATGGCAGTTGGGATGCAGAACTAATATCTCTGGGTCAATTCCCTCCTCTAAGCATAGAAAAGCACCGATACTGTTCAAAAGCAGGTGCGGAGCCAGGCCTGGGTTTTTTGGTTGGCTTTGAGTTTTGTTTCTTGTCCTCCTTTTCTCAGAGGGATGAAGTGGGTTTATTGTGGCCACAGGCATGGCTTTGAGGCCCTGGACTTGTTGCCTTAGAGGAAGGCAGCTGTCTAACCACACTGCCCTGCTGCTGGGCGCTGTCTATCTGTCAGGAAGGGGTCATTGTCGAAGCAGGTGCTGGGCTGAAAATCTGCCTGCCAGTTGTCAGAGGCCAGACCAGAGGCCTCAATGAGGCAGAAAGGGATTTGGGCTGGAATAAAGACTCCTGGGGAGTCTGAATTCTTAGATTGTTTGGTGTGATTAAGTTACTTTTTACTTGACGGTGAAGTGCTATTAATTCAAAGTCCCACATCAAACCTTCTCTTAGGATTGTCTTTTTTATTAAAAAGGAATAGAGAGATGAGTTATAAATCCTCACCAGAAATTTACTGTAATTTGTATTTGTATCCAACTCTCAATAACTAAACTGTACCTGGAACATATTTTTTAATTGATAAGTTGTTTATAGATACACAAATGATTTACCTAAAAAATTTCAAATATATATAAGTATGTATATACTGTATAGTAATAGTGTCTTGTACCATATAGTAATTATATATTATTATATTATAATTATATATTAATTATAATTATATATACTATATAAAAAGCATTTATATTCATATTTATATATTTATATTATATTATATAAGTATAATATATATAGTATATATAATATATATACTATATATAGTATATATAATATATATAGTATAATATAGTATATATAATATAATATATAACTATATATACTATATATATATATAGTATCCAGTATATATCTCCTGCTAGTCTTAAAAATTTTATAAAAATGGTGTTCCAGTATGTGATGTTTTATAACCTACTTTGTTCATGTCATACTACCTCCTGAATATATTTCTGTAACATAGATATTACATAATTTTACATGACTTCTGGTGATCCACCGAGAGAATGGAGTCAAAGACAACAGACTTTAGAGTCAGACCCTGGCTTCATACCTCAGTCCTGCCTCTTATTAGCTGGACAATTCACTTTTTTGTGCCTTGGTTTACTCTTCTGTAAAATGGGGAGAATAATAATACCCACTACATTGGAGTGTCTTGAGAATTAAATGGGATACTATGTTGGGTGCATAGAATAGGATCTTGTATAAAGTAAGCACTCAATATCTGTGGCATACCATCATGTTTTCAGCATCAGCATCATTATATGACTATATCATCTCTGCTAACCGGTCCCCTGGTATTAGATATTTTTACAACTAAATCTGTTTTGACATTCAGAGTTATTACTTTCATATCAGTTCCTAAAAGTGGAATTTTTAGGCCAAAGAACAAACAACAATCTGAGTCTTTGTTTTTGTTTTTTTTAAGATTTTATTTATTTATTCATGAGAGACACAGAGAGAGGTAGAGACATAGGTAGAGGGAGAAGCAGGCTCCTCACGAGGAGGGAGGGCATGTGGGACTCGATCCCCAGGCCCCAGGACCATGCCCTGAGCCTAAGGCAGACGCTCAACTCCTGAGCCACCCAGGCGTCCCCTTTTTTATTCTTTAGCACGTTGCTTGTGATCCACTAACTTATTTTCAAGACCCACAAATGGGCTATGACCTCTATTTCAGAAATTGTGTTCCACAGGCGTTTTCTTATTGAGTGTGAGATGATTGGTAATCTTGGTGGGGGACTTCCAGCCCTTTCATGGTGGAAGCATGTTCCCTTCCTCCTGGTGCTGCGTCCAGGGCAGCTTTCTATGCCTGGGGCATTGCCTCCAGAAGGGTCTAAGTCCCAGGGGGCCTGGCAGGAGGTGGAGGCAGACAGTCTTGTGTTCACCGTCTGGGCATTTAAACAGCTTTGTATTTGAGAATTTTCTCCTTCTCTGGACTGGCTGCTGCAGCTGACAACTCTGCCTGAGAGGGAAGGTTTATTTTTTATTTTTTTTTATTTTTTAATTTTTATTTATTTATGATAGTCACAGAGAGAGAGAGAGAGGCAGAGACATAGGCAGAGGGAGAAGCAGGCTCCATGCACCGGGAGCCTGATGTGGGATTCGATCCTGGGTCTCCAGGATCGCGCCCTGGGCCAAAGGCAGGCGCCAAACCGCTGCGCCACCCAGGGATCCCGAGAGGGAAGGTTTAAACAAAGACAATAATTCAATTTGAGTGTCCCTGAATCATGTCTTTGTCTCTGCTCTTGACAGAACAGAAGGAAGTTGTTCATTATTAAGGATGCCAGCTGCCCATGGATTGATATATCTGTAGCCAGGGCTGGCTCACTTTCAAGTAGGTAGAGAGGTGGCTCCCTAGTTGGTGTATTCTGAAGAGGTCCAGAAAAGATTTCCTCAAAATGCCTACTGATCTCTGGGTGCCTAAAATTTTATGATTAAAAGTTCATTCCTCTAAATTATTTATAAGCTTCTTGGTCTTCCAGAATTCCAGATCAATATAAAAATGTCTTAGAAAAGAGAATACCTTAAGATTGTATCAGATAACATTTAATGGGGACTTTCACCCCTGTGAAAGCTAGGGGTGGGGGTGTAGGAGGGGGTGCAGGGAGCTTAGAGGACTATCTACAAGAACCGAGAAGGTTGCTGGGCTATGGAAGTTTTTGTGTATCATGATCTTTTGAAAGTTATTTGAAGCTTTGGTGAGCTCTTTACATTTTTTTAAAGATTTATTTATTTGAGATAGAGATAGAGAGACTGAGAACACACTCCTGCAAGAGGTGGGGGGTGAGGAATGGAGGGAGAGGGAGAAGTAGGCTCCCTGCTCAGATCCTAGGACCCTAAGATCACGATCTGAGCCAGAGGCAGACACTTAACCGGCTGAGCCACCTAGGTGCCCCTCAAATTTTTTTAAAAAGGATTTTATTTATTTATTTATTTGTGAGAGAGGCAGAGACATAGGCAGAGGGAGAAGCAGGCTCCCTGCGGGGAGCCCGATGCAGGACTCTATCCCAGGACTCCGGGATCATGCCCTGAGCCAAAGGCAGATGCTCAACCACTGAGCCATCCCAGCGTCCTTCCTTAAATGGTTTTTTGAGAATGTTGTAAAGACCTGGTGGCTTGGGGTGAACTTGAGTCAGGCTTAGGGTTAAGGATACTGAAGCCCAGCAAAGATGGCCAGAACTCTTACAACCTTACAACCACTTGTTCCACTTGTTCCTCAGGGATTTTGTGGCTAATACTGTCCAGTGCTTGTGTTTTGTTAACACATTTACTACCAGTAGATGACATGACTGAAATATGCTACCCAAGGTTTACAACTTATTGTACCGAGTGCCTTCTAAGCACCTTCAACTTATTGGGCACTCTTCCTTAACCTTAGCTTTCTGATTGCTCAGGTCGCCACAAATTCCATTGCACACCACTTTGTTTTTCCAGTTGTTGGTTATTGTAGAATTTAGAGCCAAAAAAGACCTTAGTGATCCTCTGGGTCAGTGTTTTTTCAAGCTGTTGTTATCTCCCCATTGCAGGGCCATTAAATCAGCTTCATGGGTGATACTGACAGAGACTTTTGGTTGTGGAATGGGTGAGAACCGCCTAAATATTTATCATCACTACCAAGTGCTGTGTGACACAGATATGCAGCACCTCTTAATGAGTAACCGTATGCACAACAGTACATTTCATATGGCACAGATACAGTCATTTTTTATTTGACAAATATCAATCATCAATTAAGCACCTATTATTTATAGATACTATAGTGAGGGGCAGGGGTATAAAGGTGAGTAAGTCATGGGGCCTCCTTGGAGATGCTCAGGTGATAGTGGGGGAGACAGGCACAGATATTATTGTGATAGTGTGGTGGTTGCAGTGGTGTTACTTTTTCCTTACCTAGGTGAGGTGGAGAAGCAATGGGCTGGCTGATTCCTCTGGAGTCAGAAAGTAAGACAAGGGAGGGCTTCTGGTGAGAGGTGATATCTCAGCGTGGACTATGTAATGGGTTGAAAATTTCATTCATGCCCTAATCCCTAGAACCTGGGAATGTTCCCTTATTTGGAAAAATAGTTTATACAGATGCAATTAAGTGAAAGATTCTGTGATGAGATCATCCTGGATTATCTGAGTGAGCGTTAAATCCAATGGCAAGTGTGCTTTAAAGTGTGAGGAGATCTGGCCCAGACAGAAGAGAAGGAGATTGTGTGACCAGAGATTGGGATGATGCGTCAAGGAATGCCAAATGCTGCAGCCACCAGAAGCTGGCAGAGACAAGGAGTGATTCTCTACAAGAGCTTCTAGAAGGACTGCAGGCTAGCCCACAGCTTGATTTTGGAGTTGTGGCTTCCAGAACTATAAGAAAATAAACTTATGTTGTGTTAAGCCACCAGGTTCATTGTGATTCATTAGAGCAGCCCTGGGAAACTTTTTTATTGGTCTTCTAGCTTAGGGACTTCCTCAATGGCACAGAATTTTCTGAAAATAATTTTATTTTATTTTATTTTTAAAGATTTTATTTATTTTTTTCATGAGAGACACACAGAGAGAGGCAGAGACATAGGAAGAGAGAGGAGAAACAGGCTCCATGCAGAGAGCCCATTGTGGGACTCCATCACAGGACTTCAGGATCACTCCCTTAGCCAAAGGCAGATGCTCAACTGCTGAGCCATCCAGGCGTTCCTGAAAATAATTTTATTTTTTAATATATATTTTAAAATATTTTATTTATTTATTCATGAGAGGGGCAGAGACACAGGCAGAGGGAGAAGCAGGCTCCCCGTGGGGAGCCCGATGTGGGACTTGATCCTGGGACCATGGGATCACGCCCTGAGCTGAAGGCGGATGCTTGACTGCTGAGCCATCCAGGGGTCCCTGAAAATAATTTTAATATGCAAGAGTAGTCTGGGGAAAATATAACTATTATGACAGGATTTTAACATGGAGTATAAGGATCTTTATAGGATTCACAGATGTGCTTTAGGGAAATCCATAAACTCACTGAAATCTCTTATAACATATACTTTACTATAGGATAGGTTATAATAATGGTATATGTAATACTATATGCAAACACATATTTTTTTCTCGGAGAAAGAGCAAAGCCTGGGACCTACTGAAAGGAGGTCATTTCTGTAGAGAGTACAGAGGAAGAGGCAAAGCCCTGTTTGCAAAGAGACAAGTGAGCCTTCTCACTGGAGCACAATTTTTGTGAGAGGGACTAACAGGGGATAGGGCTGGAAAGTTTATCTGAGTCTTTGCCTTTGTGGTCAGTTTGAGTAAAAACCTGTTTTTAAAGATTATTTATTTATTCATGAGAGACAGAGAGAGAGAGAGAGAGAGAGAGAGGCAGAGACACAGGCAGAGGGAGAAGCAGGCTCCATGTGGGGAGCCCAACGTGGGACCAGATCCTGGGACTCCAGGATCACGCCCTGGGCTGAAGGCGGCACTAAACCGCTAAGCCACCTGGGCTGCCCTAAAAACCTGTTTTTAAAGGTGATAAACTGGGATCCCTGGGTGGCACAGCGGTTTAGCGCCTGCCTTTGGCCCAGGGCGCGATCCTGGAGACCCGGGATCGAATCCCACATCGGGCTCCCAGTGCATGGAGCCTGCTTCTCCCTCTGCCTGTGTCTCTGCGCCTCTCTCTCTCTCTGTGACTATCATAAATAAAAAAAAAAAAAAAAAAAAATGTGATAAACTATCATGTGATATAGTTCATTGTACTGCCTCATGGGTGATGGCTATTAACACTGGGTGACAGGGCAAAAAATACAGGATGAGGTGGCTACAGTCTTGTGTGGATATGTGGAGAGTGTAAAGCTTCCTTGATTATATTCCCCCTTGACAGAGCCATACACACCCCCACTGGAAGGTTTCTTTAGTCACTCAACACATCTTGTTCTTGAACTTGCAGTTCTTCACTGCATTTCCCTAAAAAAGATATATTTTCATGGCACTGAAAAAAAGTATTTATTTATTTATTTTTAAGTAATTGCTATATCCAATATGGGGCTTGAACTCACAACCCCAAGATCAAGAGTCATATGCTCTACCTACTGAGCCAGCCAAGTACACCTGTTTTCTTTTCTTTTTTTAGGTTTTTAAATTTATTTGAGAGAGAGAGCAAATGCACACACATGCAAACACACATGGGGGGGAGGGTTAGAGGGAGATAGAATTCCAAGCAGGCTCCACACCCAGTGTGGAACGTGACATTAGCCCCGACCCCACAACCCGGAGATCATGACCTGAGCTGAAACCAAGAATTAGGTGCTTAACCTACTGAGCCACCCAGGCACCCCTATTTTCATGGCATTTTACTTTCTCTAAATTATCAATTAATGTATAATTATTCCTGTGACACGCAGTGAACATCTTTAAACCAGATGAAGAAAATCATGTTCCTCAACACAAAACTAGCCTATGCTTTCAGTTATTCAGGAGTGCAGATTCTAGAGCAGACTCTCCCCACATCGTGCTCTTTCTTTGAGAAGAACTGAACCAGTTGATACCTTATTATTTAATGGAATAGAATTTATTAGTGAGTACATTTGGGGATCAAATTAAATTTTATTTCTTCAGACTGAGAAATAGCAGCTAAAGGTCTTGTGTCTCCTCAGCTGTCTTTGTGACCTACATGATATCTTTTTATATCTTGGCTCTCTTCCAAGCCCAATGTTTTACACAGACTCATGTTTTATGGTTTTTAATTACAAAAATAATTCAAACTTATTATAAAAATTTCAAGTGGTAGATTTGATTATATTGCTCTTTAATACTGAGCTGGCCATAAAACAAATTTCTCTCTTTGCTATGGTCTGAATGTTGCTCCCCCCAAAATTCATATGTTGAAAACTAATCCTCAGTGGGATGGTCTTTGAGGGTCAGGCATTTGGGGTTTTGGGTTCATGAGGGTTCCACCTCCCATACAAAAGTAGCCTCAGAGAGCTCCCTTCTTCCTTCCACTATGTAAGGACACCGTGGACAGGTGCTGACTATGAAACAGAAAGTGAGCTCTCACCTGACACTAAACTGGCTGGCAGTTTGATCTTGGACTTGCCAGCCTCTGAACTGTGAGAAACAAATTTCTGTTGTTGATAAGCCATCTGTGGTATTTTGGTTAGAGCAGCTTGAATGGACTGACACATACTTCTATCCCTGTTTTAGTTTCTTGTGGCTGTTGTAGCAAATTACCACAAATTGGATGGAATAATACAACAGAAATTTATTTTCTCACCGTTTTGGAAGCCTGAAGTTCAAAATCAAGCTGTTGGAAGGGCGAGCTCCCTCCAGGGGCTCTAAGGGAAATTCTGTTCCTTGACTTTTCCAGCTGCTCTTGGCCACAGATATTCCTTGGCTTGAGGCCACATCTATCCATCCATTCTTTGCTTCTGTCTTACATCACTGTTTCCTCCTCTGTTTGTCTCTGTGTGTCTGTGTCCCCAGACTCTCTCTGCCCTTCTAAGGTTACATGTGATTGCTTTTAGGGCCCAATAAAGCAATATTTATTCTTTTGCTGTATAAGTTAATACTCACAGGTCCTGGGCATTAGGATGTAACATAACTTTTGGGAGACCACTGTTTAATCCACTAACCATTGTTAAAGAAAAAGTTATTCTGGCACATGTTAAAATGGTAGAGAAGACTTTATTCGGGATTGTTGTGATAGGTGTCAGAATTGTGATAGTTGTCAAGACTGTTGCAGTTGTGGGGAGAGATTTGGCTTAACTCCTAATACAGCAAGAATAACTGGGGATCCATAGTATAGGAGCAGGCTGGAGGGTGGAGGAAAGGTTACTAAGGGGGGCTTCTTACCAAGCTAACAGGATTCTTGTTGAAGGCAGGCCAGAGTGAGCAGGTTTCACCTAAAGGATGGTGCGGGATAAGGAATTTGATCAGATAATGAAGGCGATGCAAAATGAAGAGTGAGAAGATTCTCAACTGACTTTAGCAGGATTCTTGATAAAGCGGGGCTACACAGAACTGGCAAGGACAGGGGCCATGGTAAGTTAGGTCTAGGAGAAAATCTTTGCCACAGTTATTTAAACAGTGTTTTCCAGACTTAGAAAAACCCAGTCTTTCTGGATTTTCCAAACCCGGATTAGCAGCAACTAGGCTTGTGCTGGTGGGGAAATTTCTGCAGCTGCTGCTTAATTAGAAACATGGCTTTATGCAGGAGTCTCTTGTCTCCTGCAGTGACTTCCTCTTGCCTCTCCTGACCTGCCCTAGCAATGTGGATATGCCACCTTCATTAGGAGGGTCAGTTTACAGGCCAGTTGCCCCCTCTCCCAACCCCCCAGTTATAAAGCAGCACCTGCCTCTGTCTGGGTATTATTGTTTGGATTCAAACTACAGGAAAAATAAAACACCCATGAGGGCTGATGTTAGGAAACTCATTGCAGCAACTGAAAGAATGTCAGATAAATCATGATGTGGGAAGAGGAAATTCAATGTTGGTTTTGGGCCTAGACTGGGAACATTTGGTGACTGATAAGTCCAGTGGCCATTCTAGGGATCTGATTAGCATGAACTCCATGGCTTTAGGAGTGGGGGCAGAGCTGGTCCAATTTCAAGACTGGGCATGGGGGGGCGGGGATCTCTTCCATAGCAGGGGAGGAAGAGTCCACCTTTAAACCCCAAAGTGACCTAATCCCTCAGGCCTCTGGCTGGACTCACCTCTGAGCAGATAGATGCTGGCCTGTATCATGCCTCAGACTCTGACAGGTAGTAAATAAATGAAATCCACTCTGCCATTCTGCAAGTAGCTCCCACTGGTGCTTCAGGGAATAAGGGGCCCTGCTTTCAGAGTGTTTTCTGGTACTCTTGTATAGAAGCTCATTTTTCTACTACAGGATGAGAGACAATAATGCTTTTTAACTTGTCAAACTGGAACTCTTTCATAGAGCTTCATGCAATTCAGTACCCTAATTCTGTTACACTTAACTCACATTTATTGAACACCAATCCTATGCTATATGCTACCTAGGACACTTTTTCTTTACCTCATTCACACCTGTGAGTTATCGGTATTATCTCCATTTCTTAAAGTGAGGAAACTGAGGTCAAACCTGACTTGCCTAGGTCCTCCCATCTGCTGACTATAGGTCAGGATTGGAATCTGGGGGGATGCCTGGTGGCTCGGTGGTTGAGCACCTTTGGCCCCCGGGACTCCGGGAGCATGCCCCACATCAGGCTTCTTGTGTGGAGCCTGCTTCTCTCCCTGCTGATGTCTCTGCCTCTCTCTCTCTCTCTCTCTCTCTCTCTGTGTCTCTCATGAGTAAATAAAATAAAATAAAATAAATAAAATCTTAAAAAAAAAAAAAAAAGGATTGGAATCTGGGGCTGCTGGTGCTAGACCAGTGTGTGTGCTTGGGTGCAGCTCCAGTAAAGAAGGGAAAGCACCGTGGAGCTGATGGCCACTTTCAGGTCTTTAGGATATCTTAATTATAAATGAGGGCACCTCATGTTGAGGGCACCTGGGTGACTCAGTCGGTTAAGAGGCTGTCTTCAGCTCAGGTCATGATCTCAGGGCCCTGAGATGGAGCCCCAAATCCTACTCCCTGCTCAGTGGGGAGTCTGCTTCTCCCTCTTCTCCTGCAGCTCCCCCCTGCTTTTGTCTTCTCTCTCATTCTGTCAAATAAATAAATAAAATCTTAAAAAAAAAACCTGTTGAAAAATTAAAACTCTGGAGTTATACTTCTCCAGGTCTCGGGAATAAGCAAGTTGCTTATTCTTATTTTTTATTTTTTTGGAAGTACTTAAGAGTTTCATTTGGGAAGAGTATTTGAATGGATAACAGGACAGAATTCTGTGTATGAAGGGGTGTAAGGCATCTGGGGTACATAGAAGGTGAGATTCTGTTGGAGTGATTAAGGCTGTCAGGAGCAGATTGAATCACCTGCCACGATCCTGCTTAGGAGAAACTTGCAGGACATTAGCTGAAGTCCATGTGTAGACTCAGAGATAGGCAAGTATGAAGCATGGTGCCATCCCCGTCCAGGAAACCTGCCTCCTCCCCGCTTCACCTTTCAGGTATATGCCCTGGAGAAGTCTAAAATTTAAATCCTACCTGCTGTCTTTCAAGCGACAATGAATAAACTTTAAGTGTGAGAATTGGGGAAACTTATGAGGTTTATGAGGTTTACTACAACATCTAAGTGTAAACTCCACCAGTTATCGTTTGATAGACAATATTGATGAAACATTAAAGTTGTTTTACTTCTTACTTTCCAGCAGACAAAACTTCTTCCCCAAACGTAATGCCTCCTGCTCTGGATGGCTTTGTAGCTTCCTTTAGTCTGTTTTGGTGTAAATTCTAGCTTGTCAGAGATGCTTCCTTTTACAATAGAAAATGAGGTTTCTTGTTTTCATTTTGCACATTTTCTTTTTTTATTTTTATTTTTAAAAAAAGATTTTATTTATTCATGAGACACACACACACACACAGAGACAGAGAGAGAGAGAGGCAGAGACACAGGCAGAGGGAGAAGCAGGCTCCATGCAGGGAGCCCGATGTGGGACTCGATCCCCGGTCTCCAGGATCAGGCCCTGGGCCAAAGGCAGGCGCTAAACCGCTAAGCCACCCGGGCTGCCCCTTTTTTAAAAATTAAAGTGTAATTGATATACACTATCCTGTTAGTTTCAGGTGTACATCATAGTGATCTGATTTTTTTAAGATTTTATTTATTTATTCATGAGAGAGAGAGAGGCAGAGACACAGGCAGAGGGAGAAACAGGCTCCATGCAGGGAGCCTGATGTGGGACTCGATCCCGGGACTCCAAGATCATGTCCTGGGCGGTGAAGGCGGCACTAAACCACTGAGCCACCGGGGCTGCCCTGGTATTTTTATATATTACAAAATGACCTCATGGTAAGCCATCTGTCACCATACGAAGTTATTACAATATTGTGGAGTATATCTGAAGTTTCAAATTAATTTTCCTTACAAGGTAGATTTAATCTGAGGTGGTTTTTAATGGATTAGATTGTCCTGAAAGTTTAAAAAATAAAATTAGAAAAAAATTACTTTAGTGTTTAGCACAACCTGGTGATTTAGGATATTTAAAGTTGAATGAATTAGAGGCCCCTGGCTGGCTCAGTCTGTGAAGCATGCGGGCTTTTTTTTTTTTTTTTTTTTTTTTTTTTGCCTGAGGCTCTTGATCTTCGGGTTGTAAATTCAAGCCCCACCCTGGAGGTAGAGATTACTTAAAAATCTTAAAAAAAAAAAAAAAAAGAAACTTTAAACTACACTTATTTAGTTGTTTGTCATACTTTGTTTTTCTCTTTTACTTTGTAACTTTTGTATAAACAAAAGGTTCTAATTACCTCTTCTTTGCCTGTGGAGTTCCTGACTCCTGGTGAGTTTTTTTTTTTTTTTTTTTTTTCCTGGTGAGTTCTTGCTCCTGCATTGCTTTGGCTGGATCAAGCACAGACCTATTTGCTGTTTTTCTTTTTCTATTTCTAATTTTCAGATTTGTAGAAACATTACAAGAAATGATATATACGACTAAACGCTGATTTTCTATGATGCTACATCAGAACCTTTGAAATCCTTGGAGAGCGTCCTTTTGTCAAAATTGTCTTTTTTTATTGTAACACCTTCTGCAAGTCTTATTTTCCCAAGTACAGTATTAACAAGGAGCAGTAGTGCATTTCTCTCTTTCTCTCTCTCTCTGTCTGTGTCTGTCTCTCTCTGAGGGTGTGTGTCTTCAGATGGGAGAAGGGGCAGAGGGAGAAGGGAGAGAGAGACTCTTAAGCAGGCTCCATGCTTAGTGGGGGAACCCCTCATGGGGCCTATCTCAGGATCCTGAGAGCATGACTTGAGCCAAAATCAAGAGTTGTCTGCTTAAACCTATGGAGCTATCCTGGGGCCCCTCTCAGAGCTATTTTAAAAATATCTTTATTGAGGGATAATTTACATAGCATAAAATTTATCCATTATAAGCTTTCACTTCACTGATTAAAAAAATTTTTTTTAAAGATTTTATTTATTTATTTACTCATGAGAGATACAGAGAGAGAAGCAGAGACACAGGCAGAGGGAGAAGAAGCAGGCTCCATGCAGGGAGCCCGATGCGGGACTCGATCTCAGGACTCCAGGATCACACCCTGGGCCGAAGGCAGGCGCTAAATCGCTGAGCCACCCAGGGACCCCCAGTTCACTGATTTTTTTTTTTAAACAAATTTATACGGTTGTGCAACCATCACCCCAGCCAGTTTTAGAACATTTTCATCACTCCTGAAAGACTGTGCCTATTTACTGTCAATCTCCACTCCCATTCCAGGCTACCATTGGTCATCTTTCTGCCTCTGTAAATATGCCTTTTCTAAACATTTCCTATAAGTAGGATCATATAGTATATATAGTTTCTTGTGTTTGACTACTTCCATTCAGGACATCTTTGAGGTTCATCACTAAAGTGTATATCAGTATTAATTCCAGAGCTATTTAAAAAAAACGCCTTTCTATTGTGACAAATTTCAAGGTTAGAGAGACTAGTATAAATCACCCACATGTACCTCACTCCCAGATTCCATAGGTACAAACTCATGGTTAGTCTTATGTCATCTATTGGCCCTCTCTGCTTCTCTCCCACTCTGTTAGATTATTTTGAAGCCAATCTCAGATACGGTATCACTTAATTTGTAAATAGTTTAGTGTATGCATTTGTATGTATCTCCTGCTTTTCTGTAGCTGAGGAGCTAAATATTTTTTAGAAATTATGGGGATTTGGATTAAAGGGAAAGGTAAGAGGGCTAAATATTAATTTAACTAAGATATAATACTCCTGCTATGTTCAAGATGCTACATGTGGCAATCTAGGATACAGTGGTATATGTATCTTGTATATCTTTTAGATCTATAAGGTAAAATAGCAATTCAAACATCATGTGTTGATAATATATTTCCCTTCTGTGGGTTTTTTTTCTTGTGTATGTTTTGCTTTTATGCTAAGAATCAAGTTTTGTTTGAAGAGGAGAGATGCATTATGGAGGGTGATATGACATCTTCTTTTGAAAGCTGTTATATGGGAGGTGAAAGCAGATAATTTCAAATTTGCTAATTGGAAATTGTGACTGGGGTGAGCATACTATTTGGTCATTCTTTCTGTTGATTTCGGAGCCTAGTTGGCTGCAGATTAGATGGATTCTTATTTGAATTAAAATAGGCAAAGAGAAATAAACTCCGGATTAGCCTTGCAGACCACTTGTTAATTTTTTCAGAATTATTGAATATAAAACATAAGCCAGCTTCTTTCTCTTACTGCAGAGAATGGAAATCTGAATGTTCCAATGTCCTAACTATCCTAGTTAGGATGCCTATGTGATGCAGTTTGGCCAGTGCAGTAAAGCTCAAGTCCGTTGAGAAGGGCTTCCCTTCATGAATAAAAAGACATACCTAAGTGCCCCTGAGTGGCTTGGTTGGTCTGTCTTCCACCCAGCCCCAAGTCAGGCTTCCTGTTCAGTGGGCAGTCTGCTTCTCCCTCTCCCTCTGCCCCTCCCCTATGCTTGCATATGCTGTCTCTCTCAAATAAATAAAGAAAATCTTAAAAAAAAAATAAAAGACATAACTAAGATGGAAAAAGTCTTTGGCTTTTTTTTTTTTTTTTTAAGATTTTATTTATTCATTCATGAGAGACACAGAGAGAGAGAGAGGCAGAGACACAGACAGAGGGAGAAGCAGGCCCCCGGGAAAGGAGCCTGATGCAGGACCCAAGCCCAGATCCTGGGATTACACCCTGAGCTGCAGGCGGATGCTCAACCCCTGAGCCATCCAGGTGTCCCTCTTTGCCTCTTTTGCATTCTTCTTGCCTCGAACCTAAATGTGACATCTGGAGGTGGAACAGCCATTTTGAAATCATGAGCTTGACATGAGGATAAAAGTCATCACACAAAGGATGGCAAAGCACCAAAATCAAGAGTCTGGGTTCCCTGGGGTGTTATTACTCACTGTAGACTGCCTTCCTCAGGGGTTCTTCGTATGGGAGAAAAAAGTAATAAGCTCTATCTAGTGAAGCCTAGTTATCTATTTTTTTGTTTGCAGCTGAATGCATTCTTCTTTGATGATAACTGTGTGTTTGTACCTTTTTCCCACCTCAGGGCATATTCACACCGAACACTTTGTGGACTTGGGAAATGTTAAGCATGGGAAATCCTAGAAATTATCTAGTGCAGTGGTTGTCAGCCAGGGGGTATAGGTCACTGTCTGCAAGGTGCTGCTGTTATGTAGCAGCTGGAGGCCAGGGGAGCTAACAACCTGTATTGTGTGAGGTAGGCCCACAGCATGCATGTTGCTGTTCAAAATGCCAGTAGTGCACGATAAGAAACACTGATATAGTCTAATTCCCTGATTTGGTCCTAGACAGAGAGCAAGCCACCCAGGGGTTTGGAGACACTGCTACACTGGTTTGGACAATCTAGAGAGTATCCCCAAAGTCCTTTTGCATGCCTCTGCTCAGTTTAGCCTGGCTTCCCTTCTCCCTCTGCTTCGGCACCCTCCTCGATAGAGACTGCAGCATTGAGGTTGAGTTGCAAGTGGAAGACAGATGCACTGCAGACTAGAGAGTAAGGGACAAAAGCATGGAGTATCCATTGCACTCCCTAACGCCTCTACAAAACCACGCTTCTGAGAAGTCTCTGAGGCATCTGGGCTTAGAGTTTTTGTTCACTGTCTCCAGACATTCCATTACCTCCCAGTTTTATGAGGCCTGGGCTTGGGGTGACATTGATGACTGTAATGATGAGAGAGGTTGTGGGTCACCTTTTCTGTCCCCAGTAACTTAGTCTTGCCCCAGTATGGAGCAGCTGGCCTTGATACTGGCAGAGGTGAGAAGAGGCTCTTGTCATCTAAACAGCTTTTGGTCCCTTGCATAGTAGCCGAGAGCTGAGTCTAGAGCTTCTAGCCTGGCATCCCAGGAGATAGTTGGGTGCCACTCTTTCTTTCTTTCTCTTTCTTTCTTTCTTTCAAGATTTTATTTATTTATTCATGATAGACAGAGAGAGAGAGAGAGAGAGATTGAGAGAGAGGCAGAGACACAGGCAGAGGGAGGAGCAGGCTCTATTCAGGGAGCCTGACGCGGGACTCGATCCCGGGACTCCAGGACCACGCCCTGGGCCAAAGGCAGGCGCTGAACCGCTGAGCCACCCAGGGATCCCCGGTGCCACTCTTTCTTTGTCTCTCTTACCCAGAGGTGAGATTCCAGGAGAAGAGGCCAGAGGCTGTTTGCCCTGCAGTATCCAGGATAGAAATGCTACCCTGAAGTTCCTGGCACCAAAAAGTGAAAGTGAGATATACCAGGGTCAGAAAAATATATCAAGTCACAACATTTTCACCAGGCAGTCCGTTAACAGTATCATAGGATTTTTTTTTTTTTAATACCAACAAAAAGTACACTGAGAGTGGATAGTAGCTGGAATTGAAAAAGTCCTGGTGTGTCTTCTTCAGTAAGCCACTGGATTTCTAAGAGTTCTCATAGATAATAGGGATAATAGTGTAGCAACCATCTCCTGAGTGGAGATTAAAGGGGATGTGGGCCCGGAAAGCACTTTGGAATTGGTAAATGGCTATACTGAAGTTAATTACTGTTCTCATGAGAGCAATTGATGCTTTTAGTGGCTTTGGGCATTAAAAATAGTCAAAGGTTGTGTAGCAGGACTGTGGGTCATAGTTTAAGTTGGTGTTGGTTATTGTTGTATTTTAATTTATTAGGACCAAGTGAATTTATTTCAGGCCAAGGCAATGGGTTAAGGAAGCAATAAAGATAATAAGGATGCACTTAGCAAAGTCAGAAGAGGATTGTATCCAGCTGAGTCATACTTCTTTCCAGCACAGAAAAGCACAGCTTTCACTCTGTCTGAAAGGCACTTTGCTGGGAATGTGCATCAAGATGGGGCTTGCAGTTGAGGCCATTTCTTAGCAGCAGCTTTTTTTTTTTTTTTTTTTTTTTTTTTGCATCATAATTACACAACACGTCCTTAGACTGCTTCTTATTGAGGTTGACTTCCCTTTACATGGTACACAAATCCTACCCACAAAATCAAGACTTAGGCTTATCTCATTGTTTTCTTCCGTGGAACCAGGCTTGTTTCTAAGTATTTCCAGTGCCCTTTAAGTATTGTTTCTAAGTATTTGCCCTTTAAGGAGCACATGATTCTAAAAACAGATACTTTCAGTAAAAAGTCTCTTGTGTCTCCCTTCCACAGCTTAGGCTAAAATCAATGGGGCTCGATCTACATTTGCATTCAAAAGGGAAATGCCTTCTTGGCAAATACCACAGGCCACACCGTCAATCTTGGGTTACTTGGAACTCCTTAAGCTTACTTAAACATTCCTTAGTAACACATTCCTCTGAAGAGCTCGACGTGACTACTCAGGAGGAGAGCACTCAGCTTATTCGTGGCATTTAGTTTCTGTCACTAACCAGCAAGGCAGCTCTCTAGAAGGAAACAAAACACGACAAAATGCTGGTCAACTATGTACATCCTCTAGTATCTTTGCATTAAAGAAATGTACTTATTTCAGTGATTGGGGAGGGGCATTCTGGGAGAGATCCGTTTGGAGATGCTTGAAAATAATGTGTTTCTCACCCTGGAGTAAATGGGCATTTGTGGTTTGTATGATATTTAGTACTGTAAGATTCTTCTTCTTTTTCCTTCCTTTCTCATTGAAAAGACATTGTGTGCTAGGTTCTTAATATGAGAAAGTTATCTTCAAAAAACAAGTGAAGGGGGATCCCTGGGTGGCTCAGTGGTTTAGTGCCTGCCTTTGGCCTGGGGTGTGATCCTGGAGTCCCGGGATCGGGTCCCACGTCGGGATCCCTACATGGAGCCTGCTTTTCTCTCTGCCTGTGTCTCTGCCTCTCTCTCTCTCTCAGTGTCTCTCATGAATGAATAAATAAAATCTTAAAAACAAAACAAAACAAAACAAGTGAAGCCGTGACTTGAATTGAGTGGTACAGATAACATTATGCTGCATCCCACTCCTGACCCACAGAATTTCTCTTCTAACTAGTCTAGTTTCTCAGTTGCTCACCTGCGTTGGTTTCTAGCCGAAATGTAGTTGGCCACTGAGGTACATAGCACTGTGCCTTAGCCCCTGCATTCTTGTTGATGTTAAATTATACTTGCCCTAAAACTTACTTTTATTCCCTTTCTCTCACTAGTTATTAGAAGTTTGTAATTCTTGGGGAACCTGGGTGGTTCAATCAGTTAAGTGTCTGCCTTCAGCTCAGGTTCTGATCCCAAGGTCCTAGGATGGAGCCCGGATTGGGCTCCCAGCTCAGCAGGAGGTCTGCTTCTCTCCTTCTCTCCCCTGGCTCATGCGCCCACTCTCTCTCTCTCTATTTCATTTTTATTTTTTATTTTTTTTAATTTTTATTTATTTATGATAGTCACAGAGAGAGAGAGAGAGAGGCAGAGACACAGGCAGAGGGAGAAGCAGGCTCCATGCACCGGGAGCCTGACGTGGGATTCGATCCCGGGTCTCCAGGATCGCGCCCTGGGCCAAAGGCAGGCGCCAAACCGCTGCGCCACCCAGGGATCCCTCTCTCTCTATTTCAAATAAATAAATAAAATCTTGGAGAAAAAAGTCTGTAATTCTTCTGAGGCCTACCGCATTTCTTCACAGCAACAATTGTGATCACTGTGATAGTAGTTAGATCTGGGATTTATACCGCCTATTTTTAGTTTTTGGTTTGATATATGTAGGTATTTTAGTAATATTACCATAATTAACATAGCCATAATAAAAAAAAACATAGCCATAATAAAAGTAACCTAACTGTAATTATCTCTGTAACCTAATTGTAATGCAAAATAACCATTTCAACATCTCAATAGAGATAGGAAAAGGAATAGGTCTAGATCCCTGTCTTACCAGGCTTACAGCCT
The DNA here is from genome assembly GCF_048164855.1 of Canis lupus baileyi. Classification (NCBI taxonomy): domain Eukaryota; kingdom Metazoa; phylum Chordata; class Mammalia; order Carnivora; family Canidae; genus Canis; species Canis lupus. Next base: position 23,867,463 of record NC_132844.1, on the reverse strand, counting down.
AGTCTTATTTATTGTTTAGAATGGTCTGGGCTGATGAATTAATATTTTTAAAGTCAGCTTTTAAGGTTCATGCAGAGTCAATCCTGTATTCCTTACCTGACAAGACCCTTTTTGAGCTTTTGGCTGTTGTTGAGAAATACAGTGATTAAATCCCATTATAATAATAGCTACAGAAATGTAGGATTTACAGCATGGCAGGTACTATTCTAAGTCTGTTATTTATATTATATTATATTTGCTTAATTAAAAAAAACACAGAGTTCTCAACATAAAGTATAACACGAAACACTGCCAGGCTCTAGCTAATGGTCCACCTCCTCAAATACATATTTCATTCAACAAAGGGAGGGGTGCGGGTTAGGTGATTCTAACAGGCTTTCAGCCATCCTTTGCTGCTGCTGCTACTCCTGCTTCTATTTCTATATAAGCTTGTGCCATAATCCATCCATTGCTCCCTCCCCAGCCTCCTCCTAGTGCTGTAGAGCCTGTCTACCCTCTCTTCCATCCAGCAGTCTGCAGAATGCTTGGCTTGGACCTATACTATCCTTTGTGCCTAAATATAAGGTAATTTGTAGAAGCCACCTTGCCTGAAGTTAGTGATTGGCTTAAAAGATGGGCACAGCCCATTTTTTTTGCATTAGATTAGTGGATGGATCTACTGCTTTTTGACTGCTGGGGCTCTCAAGGAAGGATTGGAAGAAGGACAGGGAAAGTCCTCAGAAAGTGGGCTCCCACTGCTTCTCTGCCCAGTGTGGAAGCAGTGTTGATTGGGCCCAATGCATCTAAGGTGAGCACCTCTGCTCGGTAGAGAAGACAGCAACCCGTTAGATTTACATCAGTTCAAAACTTATGGTGCATCTCTGCCAGCCCCAAGATGTGGAAGGAGGGTTTCAGGTGCCCTGGATAGTGTGCAGGTGTCTGAGTCACAACCTGAGTGGTTTTTTTTTTTTTAAGATTTTATTTATTTATTCATGAGAGACACAGAGAGAGAGAGAGAGAGGCAGAGACACAGGCAGAGGGAGAAGCAGGCTCCATGCAGGGAGCCCAATGCAGGACCCGATCCCGGACTCCAGGATTGCGCCCTGGACCGAAGGTAGGCACTAAACCGCTGAGCCACCCAGGTATCCCCAGTCACAACCTGAGTTTGGCCCCTAGCACTGCTTCTTACCCCATGCATACGTGGGCAAGCTCCCTATCCCTTAGATTCTTCATCCATTCATTAAATTCAACAAATATTTATTAAGTGCCTACTATGTCGCTGATACAGCCTTGTACAAAACAATTCCCACCTTCATGGAGCTTGAAAAGGGTGAAAACAGTACACTAAATATACAGGTAGTGATAAATGCTGAGATTGCAATTTTATATAAGGTGGTCAGAGAAGGCATCATTGATAAGGTAACATTTGTGCAAACACCTGTGGGGGCTCAAGAAGGGGGCATTTAGACATCTAGGTGAAAAACAGTTTATGTAGAGAGACAGCAGTGCAAACGTCCTGAGGCAGAAGTGTGCCTTGTGTGTTGGAAGAGTAGCAAGAAGACCAGCATGGCTGAAGTAGAGTGAGCCAGGGGTCTAGTTGGAGGTGTGATCAGAGAGGAAAGAGGGAGCAGATCCATGAGGACTTTATAGACCATTCTACAGACCTGAGCTTCTATTCTGGGTAATATGAAAAGCCATGTTCAAGGAAAGGAGGTTTCAGTAGAAAAGGGACATGATCTAACTAGGTCCTCAAAAAACGGCAGCTGCTACTGCTGTACTGAAGGGCTTGTTGTCTTATAGGGCATCCTGACATACATACAGGAAACAGGTCAGGGATTTGTCTGTCCAGTCAGCAGTAACAGCGTTGGGAGTGGTACTCAGAATTGCTGGCTTTGAACCCAAAGTGTGCTTCCTGCCTTTCCCTTTAACTGAAAATCTAAACCACTGTGAAACCACAGCCTGGAAGTGGTCGGTTAAATCGCACACACGGGGAAGAGCTGCTACCGGCACATCTTATTTTAGCCTCATTTTATGTACTGTGAGCTTTGACTCCAAAGCAGCAAGCCTGGTTTCCATACGTCACGTGTGTCCTCAGGCTGGTTTGTGACTGACTGGTTCATCAATTCATTAATACATTAATTAATTTAAATCAGTTTAATAACTTAAATCGATTTCATAAATTAGTTAATTGAATACAAATTAAATCGTATTTAAATTTAGCCTTTATGGTTTAGGTTTTCCTGTGCCTCTTCCCCTCTTCCGTTTGTCCCCTCTGTGCGCAGTTGGGCTGGCCCTGACCCTGGCACTGTGCTAGTTCGCCATTTCCTTGCCAGGTTTCTGTATTGCTGTTTCCTCCAGGGGTTTGTTCAGTGTCAGCACCTGCCACCTGTCCTGAAGCAGTCTGAGGTTGGGTGGTTAGAACGTAAACATAGGATGGCTGCATTTGCATTTTGTAATATTTTCAAAAGATCTAGGATTTTTGTTCTGCATAGGTAAGGGCTGAGTGCAGGAAAGAGAAACCACTCCGGGTATTTTAAGTGGGAGAGGAGGTATGGAGTGTTCACCAATTTACCCAGCTGTAGTCTGGGTCCCAGGTGGTTCCAGAACAGTGCAAAACTGGCCTGCCAGCGGGCTCCCAACTCAGAGGACAGTAAGTGGTGCTGTGGGTTCAAGAACCTACTCCCTGCCTGGGTACCAGGGATCAGGAAGCCTGAAGTGAGAGAGGGTAGCCAGCACGATGGTCCTACAAGGTGGCCACAGAAAACCTCCCATTTCCACACCTTGCTTGCAAGCCAAAAGCTGCATAGAGAAGTCCTCGACTTCACTTCCGCTTCCTGATTTTGCACAGGCACCTTGGATGTGTTGGATCACATCCCGATCTCTAGCTACAGGGTATGGGGACTACAAAATGTACTTTTCTGCCCTCCAGTGAGGAGGAGATTGTGGTGAGGTTAAACAAGCCAATCCCTAGTCCCCATGACATGTCACTTGTCTGCAGGGAATACTGTGGGGGGCTCTCCTTCCTTGTATGTTGGCCTGTGTTGAGAAGATACTGCACACAACTGTATGTAAAACACTGAATCCAGGGGATCCCTGGGTGGCTCAGCGGTTTAGTGCCTGCCTTAGGCCCAGGGCGTGGTCCTGGAGACCCAGGCTCGAGTCCCACATCAGGCTCCCTGCATGGAGCCTGCTTCTCCCTCTGCCTCTCTCTTTCTCTCTTTGGGTCATTCATGAATAAATAAATAAAATCTTAAAAAAAACCCCACTGAATCCAAATGTCAGTGTTTTCCAAGTTTATCTTTAGTCCAACACTGTGTACTTTGTCATAGAGGAGTTCTCATAATCCGTTACATTGTGGTGACCCCCTCTGATATCTGTAAAATAAACAAAGTGGACTCCCATCCTTGACAGGCAGATTTCAGTTTATTTGTATTTGGAGAAAATAATGAGTCTGGATTTCTGTTTCTCACAAAACGTTTTTATGGTTCATGTCATTCCATTAAAAATCTAGGCTATGGGGCACCTGGGTGGCCCAATCGGTTAAGTGACCAAGTCCTGATTTCAGCTCAGGTCATGATCTTGGGGTTATGAGATCGAGCCCTGCATTGGGCTCCATGCTTAGCATGGAGTCTGCTTGAGATTCTCTCTGTCCGTCTTCCCCTTCCCCCCATGCTCTTGCTCTCTCTCTCTCTCTCTCTCTCTTTCTCTCTCTCTCACACACACACACACACACACACACAAAATAAATAAATAAATCTTTAATTTTAAGAAAAATCTAGGCTAGTTCCACTATTTATCTGAAAATTCATTATAATGTTTGGTATGAACTGCAGTTTTAGTAGACTAATTTCACTATAAAAACATAAACTACGGGGATCCCTGGGTGGCGCAGTGGTTTAGTGCCTGCATTTGGCCCAGGGCACGATCCTGGAGACCCAGGATCGAATCCCACGTCGGGCTCCCGGTGTATGGAGCTTGCTTCTCCCTCTGCCTATGTCTCTGCCTCTCTCTCTCTCTCTTTCTCTATCATAAATAAATAAAAATTTGAAAAAAAAAACAACAACAACATAAACTACGGACACCTGGGTGACTCAGCGGTTTAGCGCCTGCCTTTGGCTCAGGGCCTGATCCTGGAGTCCTGGGATCAAGTCCCACATCAGGCTCCTTGCATGGAGCCTGCTTCGCCCTCTGCCTGTGTCTCTGCCTCTCTCTCTCTGTGTTTCGCATGAATAAATAAATAAAAACTTAAAAAAACAAACAAACCAAGAACTAGTGGGTGTCAGGTCCTGATAAAGATTAAGGAAAACATGAACTGGCATTGATACCGGTCTGACCAGTCCACATTCTCTGGAGCACAGAAGTATCCATTTCTTGCAGCTTTGTGTTGAGTGTGTTTTGTAAAAGTTAATCAAATCTCTCTGACCATTACCTGATAAGGCAGCAGGGAATTCAGCTAGCCTAATTAGCTTGGGAACTAAAGCAGACAGAGTGTGTGTACAACAGAGCCTAGAGTAGGTGTCTTCATCTGAAGAAATAGGTTACTGTTGGTCTAAAAGTAATTTCTTACCTATCAAGGGGTCCTAAAGAACACCCTGATTGATAAAAACTGAAATTGGCAGATTGATGTGTTTTTGAAAATTGGAAGTTGGGATAAAAATGAGTAACATAGCACACATATATTTAATACTACTTGATACACACAAATATGCACTTTAAAAACATATTTAGTATATAATGTTCTAAAGGTATCTGCTTTCAAAATAGACTATATTCCTTGGTAGCCCTTGTAAACCATTCTCTTCTGTTGTTCAGAAAACATTACCACAGCTGTGTCATGGGCTAATCTAGCTGCCAGTTTTATGTTATATTTTATGTTGTTTTCCCCCAACATTTGATTATGAAAATTTCTCTACATACAGCAACATTGAGAGAATTTTACAGTGAACCCTGTATAACCATCACCTAAATTCTATCAACATTTTATTAAAATTGTTTTATCAAGTAGTTATAGGTGCTTTGTCACTTACAAAGTCAGCTTTTTGCTGCATAACAAATTACCCCACAGTTAGCAGCTTATTTAGAAAAAGTAAGCTTCTATTATCTCACATAGTTATTGTGATCCTAGAATCTGGGAGTGGTCTACAGTGAGTGGTTCTGGCTCAGAGTCCCTCATGAGGTTGCAGTCAAGACGTTGGCTAGGACTGCTGTCATCTGCAATTGACTGAGGTTGGACGGTCTACTTTCCAGAAGGCTCATCTACTTCCAGGGGGCTCACTCATATGGTGGTTGGTTTGAACATTAAAAGATGGCACAAGGCAGTGTCAAACCAGTGTGTTGATAGTAAGTGATCCAGAAATGGTAGGAAATTCAGGGAGAGCTGTTACCTAGAAGGTGGCACTTGCCTGGAGCCTGTACCTAGGGGCATGGCATTCCAGCCCAGAGAGATGATAATACAAGGTGCGGAGAGGGAAATCCTATGGAGTGCACAGCAGAGTGAGAGCGTGCTCCAAGGCACATCCTAAGAGGCACAAAGGGTTTGAGGTGATAGATTACATTCCTGACAGTGGCTTTAATAGCTCTTGGAAAGGAGGGGCCTCAGCTTCTGAGACTAAAATCATTGATGTAGTCACTAACATTTAAAAAACAGCCCTGAGAGATTTCTTTTCCTAGCACACGCACATTTTTATTCACACATTCAGTGTGTTCAGCTAAGGATGCGATACCGTGGATGACTTCCCACTCTTTAAAGCTTTGTTTTACTGACAGCTTTTTTTCCCCCTCACAGCACATTTTCCTGATTTTTCAATTTGTATTTCTGTTGCTGACTGCAGAAGAGGGCCACACTGGACCACAGAAAGGTCCCTGGGAATGTTTGGCTCCTCTTAAACCGTGAGGACGACAGCTACTGCCCCTCTAACACAGAGATGCAGTGCCCACCTACGAGGGAAGGTGGAAGTGTGTGTGGCAGGGTGCTTCTGAGTGGTGTGTGGAGTGGTGTGCTGAGTGTTTTAAAGTCCTCATTCAACTGTGGGAGGAGGTGAGCTCACCACCCTCTGGGTGGAGGCCAGCTGCCCTCTGAGTGACTGTTTACCCCTCTTACCACTCTGCTTGGGAGGGGAGGCACTTCCTTTGAAGTGTACTGGGACCTGCCTCTCTCCTGGCAGCTGCCTGGCATCGACTGGCAGTCAGTGGGCGCTTTTCCAGGTTGGTAGGGTTAGAGTAGGCCTGCCTAGAGGGGAGAATCCAGGTGAGGTTCGCCTTTCTGGACCAGGCAAGGAAGGGGAGGATCCTCCTTTATGGTAAAAGAATGAAGAGTAAACAGTGAAAAATACCATGTTAGGCCAAGTCAGTGACCCATGAATCAAAGAATTCCAAGCTCTTAGTGCTGGAGAACCTTGGAAATTACTGTGTATAGCCCCTCTTTATAAAGATAAGAAGGAAGCCTAGAAGCCAGAGCCTGGGCAGTTGGTCAGAGGCCAGGCCAAGTAGGCTTGAGCTTCCCGGTTCTCTGTTAATAAAGGCTGCTGTTTATGTTGGACCTACTTTGTATGTGTTGGCTCTTGTGCTGATACCTCACATGCTGCCCATCCATTAACTGTATTATAAAAATAAAAAGCATTTCCTTTCAATATTGTTTTCAAAATAATATAAACCATGTAGTGCTTATGGTATTAGTACTTGCCAGGAACTGTTCTAAGTTCCCTACAGATAGATACATTCATTTAATCTTCTAACAAACCAGTGAGGTAAATGCTGTTACTATCCCCATTTATGGATGAGGAAACTGAGCCATGAATAGATCAAGTTTAACTTCTCTAAGTTGTGTGATGTCTGGCTAGTGTGCGGCTGCATTAGGGTTCAAAGCCAAGCACAGTGTTTCACAATCTGTGCTCTTAACCACACTGTGCCCTAATTCCCTGTGCAAACTCTAGGGCTCCTTACTGAATATTCAAAGCTTTCTATTTTCTAGGCATGTGATGGGCACCTCCTGGCCTCCTTGTGTTTGTGGGGCCATGTGACAACTTCTGACCATCGAGTTGTGAAATGCATGCTGTATCACTTCTGGGCAAGATCATGTGATCACTAGATCTCTCTTTCCTTGTGCCATGGAGACTGGCAAAGTTCCAGATGATGGTTTTTCTATCAGCCTGGGCATGTCAGAGAGGAAATAGCTTCCACTAACCTAGGTGAACATTGCTTGAATGTGACATGAACTTGTGTTGTTTAGCCACTGAGATTTTGGGTTTGTTTGTTACCCAGCTTCTCTTGACTGATGTAATCTCTACTGTGTCTAATAATTTAAGGGATACATCACTAAATAAGTTGGACACTTAAAGATCTTTCCAAATAATTTGTTTTTTTATCCTCATTGGGTAGCATTCATTTTCTTCCTTATATATAGAAGGCAGCCTAGTACTGTAGAAACAGCATGGAACTTGGCTTTGAAAGTTCTGGGTTTTGTTCTTCGTGGTTTTTGTTTGTTTTGTTTTTTTAAGATTTTATTTATTTATTCATGAGAGACACAGAGACATAGGCAGAGGGAAAAGCAGATTCCCTGTGAGGAGCCTGATATGGGACTTGATCCCAGGACCTCAGGATCATGCTCCGAGCCAAAGGCAGATGCTCAACCACTGAGCCACCCAGGCATCCCAGTCTTCATTATTTTTTTAATGCAACAGATTTATTGAGATATAATTCACATACCATACAGTCCACCTATTTAAAGTGTACAATTCAGTGGTTTTGAATATATTCACAGAATAGCACAACCATCACCACTATCAATTTTAGAACATTTTCACCTTTCCAACAAAGAACCCCCCCTTATGCATTAGCAGATCCCCATTTCCTCCTAACCTGCCAACTCTGGGCAACTACTGATCTACTTTCTGTCTATAGATTTGCCTTTTCTGGACATTTCATGTACATGGAATCATATAGAATATAAGTTCCTCTAGGACAGGGATTTTTGCCTACTATGTTCTATGCTGTGACTCTGGCACCTAGCACAGTGCCTGGCATATAGTAGGTGCTCAGTATGTATCTATTGGATGACTGAATGGCTGCCAAAGGCAAGCGCTGAGAGCAGGGTGGTGATAGCTGTGTGCTGCTCAACATCACCCTGGATGAAAAATTAAGAGGGCAATATAGTAACCTGCTGATAATCTCTGTCTTCTGTTTATCCAGAAACTTTTATCCCAGGACTTATTATGAAGTTTCAAATATACGTCCAATGAGGGCCATGCCCTTGACATGGGATGCATCTTAAAATGCCCCCTTGCAGGGCTGAGGTCATGAAGGAGTAGGTGCAAACCCACCACATCCTAGATTTCTCTTCCTCTATAGACTTCTCGAACCCATACTTTTCTCACAACCCCACTGGGTTCCTTCCCCTCCAGGGCAACCTACTCCCCCTGGCTCTCCTTCCCTGGTTACCTGGCCAGAGATGGGATCTAAAACCGTGGATTGTACTTTTCCTCAGAGGGCCACACAGAGGGTTGGGAGATTCTTGTGGTTCTGAGTAGCACTGTGGGCACTGCTGGTTTGCTAGTCTGTGAAATCCCTACCCCCATCTGCAGACTGAAGCCTGGGCAGCCTGTTTGCCTTTGTTAAGTACTCAGCCACATTATTCAAGACCATGAGGGGGACGCCTGGGTGGCTCAGCCATTGAGCATCTGGCTTGGGCTTGGGGTGTGATCCTGGAGTTCAGGATTGAGTCCTGCGTCAGGCTTTCTGCATGAAGCCTGCCTCTCCCTCTGCCTGTGTCTCTGCCTATCTCTCTCTGCCTGTGTCTCTGCCTATCTCTCTCTGTCTGTCTCTCTCTCTGTCTCTCATGAATGAATAAATAAAATCTAAAAAAGCAAAAAAAAAAAAAAAAAAGAAAGACCATGAGGAGACAGAGTAGTGTAGTAGTTAAAAGTACAGGTTTGGGGTCCTGATCTCAGATTGGTTATCTAAGAAGCTGGGGAAAAGTTACTTATCCTTTTTTTAATCTTTATATCCTGTCTGCAAAATGAGATAAGGGTAGTATAATGACGTGAACACTTATGAAGTTTACCTGGAATGATGCATGTGAACTTCTTAGTGCAATGCCTGGCCCAGTAAATTGTTTGCCTCTGCTTTCCATATGATCAATAATGTGGTCATGATATGGTTGATGTCACTATTACCTAGGGAACAAAAGAACCAAATTTAAAATAGTCATTTCTAAATTGCCCTAAGATTTGCCAGATGATTTATAAAGCTGAGTAATTGAATTTTGGTGTGCCTGTCATCTCCTGAAAGGGAGGTGAGGGAAAGAATGGAAAAGCCATGAATGGCCATAGAGGCAAAGACCACGCTGGCTCACTGTTTGGTCTTCAGGATGGTTGTATCATAGGCTTACCCTGATTGTTCATACCAAAGAAACCATGTTGAAAGTAGCTGCAGGGCCACATTATAAGCCTGTGTGAGCCATTTAAACCTCAATGCACAGATGTTTCAGAAAGATAACAAATATCTTCCACTTTGATGATCATTACCCCCCCACATAGAAACTTATTAGCAAAAAAAGAAAAAAAGAAACTTATTAGCAATTATTTTTTAAAAATCAGTAAATTCTGTATTTGTAAACTCCAAGCACATGTGGTAGAGAGGCTGGGTCTCAGCATCAATAAACAAAGGGGCAATGTTAAAAATTTCTCTTTTGGATATGTCCATTGTTGTATCCTACTCTCTCCACTGTCTCTTGAACTGCCATAAGGCACATCTAAGCTCTCTGTTGGTTTTGTTTTTTAAAACAACAGTGAGGGGACACCTGGGTGGCTCAGTGGTTGAGAGTCTGCCTTTGGCTCAAGGCGTGATCCCAGGGTCTCCAGATTGAGTCCCGTATCAGGCTCCCTGCAGGGAGCCTGCTTCTCCCTTGGCGTGTGTCTCCACCTCTTTCTCTCTCTCTCTGTCTCTCATGAATAAATAAATAAAATATTTTTTTAAAAAAATAAAAAATAAAATAAAACAGTGAGTATTGGGGCACCTAGGTGACTCGGTGAGTTGAGCACTTGACTCTTGATTTTGGCTCAGGTTGTGATCTCAGAGTCCTGGGATCCAGCCCTGAATTGGGGTCTGCACTCAGCATGGAGTCTGCTTGGGGTTCTCTCTCTCCCTCTCCCTCTTCCCCTCCCCCTGCTCATGTACTCAGATAGATAGATAGATATAGATAAGTAACTAAAATCTTTTACACAATGCTGAGTGTCTCTATCTAAGTTTGGGGCTGGAGGTGCAGTCATGGGATACAGAATTCCTGAGCTGTCATCTGGAGCTGGCCATGAAACCTAGGAGTGCGGGGTTACAGGCCAGGATCTGCTCAGCAGCAGCATCTGTATTTCTCTGTTGGTGTGCACTTGGATTTTGGCTGCAAGAAGATATTTGCAGCACTTTACCAGTATTCATGAAGCTTGGAATCTAATTTATTGGCCGTTTCAGAAATGCCACTAAGCTTAGCAACTGGCTGCTGCAGCACTTTGTACATCAATACCAATTTTCATCAAAGGTACTGACTGGGGGAAATTTCTCAGCTAACTTGGAAAGAGTAATAATCCTTGTTGTCTTTCTTTTCTTAGAAAAGTGAGTGGTTTCCTTTCAGAAAATTGAGAACCAGAGGTTTAGAGCTTTAAAAAACTTTTTTTCAATTAAAACATAATATACCAAAAAAACCCCACACAAATCATGAACCTACAGATTGATGAATTTTCAAAAGTAAATGAAACTACCATCCAGAATCCAGATCAGGAAACTGAATACTGGCAGTGGCCCAGAAGCCTCCCTCATGTCCCTCCTGGTCACTACCTGCCTTCCTCCCCATAAATCTTTGTCCTACTTCTAACACAATAGATTAGTTTTGCTTGTTTCTGAATTTTAAATAAGAATCATACAGTGTGTCTTTTCTGTGTCTGGTTTCTTCTGCAAAGCAGAATGTTTGTGAGATTTATTCATGTGGTTGTGGGTAGTAATAGCTTATTGATTTGCATTGTTATGCAGTCTGAATATTTCATAATTTGTCCATTCAGCTATTAATAGACATTTAAGTTGTTTTATGGCTTTCTAAAATTGACTATACTGTATTTTAAATTTTATTTTCAATTTGTTTGTGCTACTCAAGCACTAAGCAATTACTAAACAACAACTTCAGAACATAATCCAAATATTTTGGTTAATTTCATTCTAGAATAGAAAGGCATTGATGTTCATTTTAGGTGGCAATGAGCTTTACAGAAGAGACAGAAGTTTATACTTCATTATAAAGTAATTAAATGTTTCCCTGTTTATGGCATGGTTAAGGGATTCAGGATGCATTTGTTACTCTGTAGATAAATTGTTAAAATCATAACATAGGAAAATTTAATGTTCCAATTTGTGACAACAAGAATTATCAAACTCTGTCACATTTTAGCTAATTAAGTAATCAAATCATAAATGGAATTACATTGTACATAATATATCCACAGTAGCCTGTCATAATATATTTTGTGGAAATAGAGACAATTCACATCATCTCTATGTTTATACAGGCTACCAATAACTTCTTTTACAGTGTTTTACTATTAAGAGTGATGCTACAATGAACATTCCACATATATCCCTTGATGCACGGGTGTTTGCATTTCTTTCTTTCTTTTTTTCTTTTTTTATTTTAAGATTTGTTTATTTATTCATGAGAGACACAGAGAGAGGCAGAGACATAAGCAGAGGTAGAGTTGGTATGGTTGGTAGACAAAATAGCCCTCCAAAGATATATTCACTTCCTAATTACCAGAACCTATGGCTATTACTTTATATGATAAAAGAGTGGATACTACACTGTATGGCTCCCGCCCCCCCCCCCCAAAAAAAGATGTGATTAAGGACCTTGAGAGGAGGAGGAGGTTATACTGATTACCAGGGTGGGCTCTAAATGCTGAGCCTTGAGTGGTGACTTGTTACACAGCAGCCACAGGAAACAAAGGTAGTTGGCCTGACAGAAGTTTGTTGGTCCATAACTTCTTTTAATGAGTAATAGCTTAACAACTTTATTATAGTCAATTTCTAGACTGTAATTACTATTTCAGATTAAATTAGGAAATGCAGTTCTTTGATTATGGTGATGACAAGTATGTAATTTTAAATACATTGTAAAAAGAAGTACAGTGATTTCTATTGTTACTACAAAGCTGACCTCTTATTTATAGAATCAAGCAACTCATTTGATGAAATTCAGATAGGATGAAAATCTGATGTGCATTATTAGTTTTCCCTAATATAGGGTAGTGCATTTATTAAAAAAATTATTGAGACACTGATTAAAAACATCATGTGGAAAAAAACAACTTGTAGTGGAATCATTATAAATGAAGAAATTTGGATTTATAGTTCAGATAGATCATTTAACCAACATAATCATCCTTATAATTTGGAAAAACTGATAGTCATGTTTATTCTACTCACTTCTAAACAACACTTTTTAAAAAGAGAAATTATATTTTCCTCTCGAGTTTAAAATTCCTAAATAGAATAGAAGCCCAGAAGCCCCGTTTGTTTTCCTAAAGTTGTTGGGATATATAGTGGGGTGTGGATAAACCATGTAACACCAGCTAGGATCCTGGGATCTCCCTGGTCATAGCCCCTGTAACAGTTGCTTTACCTTTTTCAGATATAAGCCTATCTGCAGGCACTTGAGAGCAAAGCCCATGTCTTCATAGCATCAGTGATTCATTTAATATATTGTTGTTCTCTCCTGTGTTGTCCCAAGTGCTGAGCCGGGTACCGAAGAGACTTGAAGCAGCAGAACCCAGCATGATTCCCACTTTCATGGTGTTTACAATCTAAGGACAACCCCCAAAATCACTAAGACAAATGTGCTATGCAAACTAAGACCAGTGATCTGAAGGAAAGGCACATGAGTCTATGAGTACACGGGAAACCAAAGCTTGAGCTAAGCTGAGGGATCAGGAAAGGCTAACGATGAGCTGAATCTGAACATTTCAAGTGGACAGATCAGCTCACACAAAGTCATAGGATCCGAGAAAGCAAATCACCAGTGAGGAGCTGAAGGAAACCCCAGTGTGACTAGTCACCAGAAAGTTAAGAGTTGTGTTGAGAAAGATAACCCTAGCAGGGTGGTTTCATGCAGAACATTTTCCATCAAGTCAGGGACATATATATGTATCTTAAGAGCCATGGAAATCTGCATCAGTTCAATTGGCCTGCCATAATAAATAGCACGGGTGACTGAGTGGCTTAAACAACAGAAATTTTATTTTTCCACAGTTTTAGAAACTGCAAGTCCAAGATCAAAGTGCTGGCAGTGTTAGTTTCTCCCAAGGCCTCATTTTTGGTTTGCAGATAGTTGCCTTCTTGCTGTGTTCTCATATGACTTATTCTCTCTCTGTGCATGCATCCTTGGTGTCTTTTCTTTTTTTTTTTTTTAATAAGATTTTATTTATTTATTCATGAAAGACACACAGAGAGAGGCAGAGACATAGGCAGAGGGAGAAGCAGGCTCCCTGTGGGGAGCCCAAAGTGGGACTTGATGGCAGGACCCTGGGATCACAATCTGAGCCGACGGCAGATGCTCAACCACTGAGCCAGCCAGGCATCCCTGTCTCTTCTTTTTCTTAAAGGTGTTACGGCTTAAATATATGTGTGTCCCAAACTTCATATGTTGAAACCCTAATCCCTAGTGTGGTTTGGCTATATTTGAAATAAGGACATAATTACCGTTAAATGAGGTCATAAGGGTGAGTCCTTTAATCTGATAGGATTAGTGTCCTTATAAGAAGAGACATCAGAGACCTGGTTCCCCTCCACACCTCATCCGTCTCCACCCCATACCCATGCATCAGTGAAAGGCCATGTGACGTGGTCTTGCTATGATAACATAACTAGAAGGCAGTCATCTACGAGCTAGCAGGAGAGCTCTCATTAGCAACTGAATTGGCCTAAACCTTGATCTTGAACTTGTAGCCTCCAGAACTGTAAGAAAATTAACTTTTGGTAGTATAGTAGAAATGGATGTGAGAGAGATTTTGGAAGTGAAATCGGCAGGATGCAATGATGATGAATTGAAGAATTTGTTAGAGGGAATAGAAAAAGAGATTTCAAGATTGATGCCAAATTTTTAGACTTGTAGAGTGGCAATAGGAACACCGAAGGAGACTAGGTTGGAGAAAGCTAAGTTTGGTCTTAGATTTGTAGATTTGTCTCTTGAGACATCCTGGTGGAAATGACAAGTAGCTAGATATGTGGATCAGGAGTTTGGAGGAGAGATTGGGAATTAAGATACAAATTTGAGAGTCTTGGGCCTACAGATGGTGATAGTACTTAGTGCCCTGTCCAGCATATTTTAAATTTTTGATAAATGTTTCAAATAAAAAATAAATAAATGGTGGGCTAAAATGTTTCCTATGTTATGCAGCAGGATATAAGGATAGTTCATAGTTGTCTCCTTTCAAAGGCTATAAGTTGAAAAAAAAAATAGTAGAACGCATCTCTAACCAAACAAATGATTCTTTGGATCACATGATACTTTGTGTCTAGGCAGTTGACTCTTCCAATAAGAATTTTGGAAAGAGGTTGGAAAATAAATTCAAGCTATGGGAGTAAGAGGAAATTTGGTACTTCTCATTTTCCTGAGAGTCCTGCAGCTTATACCTGTCTCATCTGTTGCATGGACCACAGACCCATCAGGCAATTACCTGCACAGATGCAGGAACAGAAGTATGTTGCATATATTTGGCTGCAAATCTGTCAGCGGCACAACAAATAGCAAAGACGCAAAAAATATCACAGCAATAACCACAGCTAACTCACAAAGGATGAGAAAGATAGGGACTCAGGGTCCTATCAAAATGGTCTTCTATCAACAGTTCACAGCTTTCTTGGATTATTCCATATGCCTGGATTATTAATGGCTTATGTTGAGCCAGGCACAGACCTGGTATCCAGATGGCCAGATGAGCTTAGAAGTATCCCCTGGAACTTTGAAATCTAGGCTTCAGAGTAGCGGAGGTGAGTCCAGCCCTTCTTGTTTCATGTGAACAAGAATGGTGCATGCTTTTAAAAGGCAGCAATTATATTAGCTTTAGTTATGATAGTAGGTGCTGTTTGTTTTGTCTTCTAGAACAGTAGGTATGTAGATACAGGAAAGCTTGGCACAATGAATGTTTGTCCTCCCACATGCTCTTCTTTTAAGATGTAATTCTTAAAATATCACAGGAGATAACATGCTGAGAAGTACAGAGATTTTATTTAATGTTGCCCTGGTTTTCAGAACTTCATTTTTAAAGAAATAAAGCATTCAAATTCAATATTTATTGAACACCTACTTTGTGCCAAGGTGGGGCCCTTGTGGTCCTTGCCCTCAGAGTGCTCATGGTCTGTCCCAGGAGACAGGTATTAAACAAGTAATTATAAGTCTAATCAGAGTCATGAAAGAAACCTTCAAGATACTGAAGGTTTATCTGGACTGGTGTGTCAGGGAAAGTCTTTCTGGAAGCAATATCTAGACTCAGCCTTCAGAGGTGAGTAAGAATTAAACCAAGAGAAAGAGGGAGAGTTCCAGATGGGGGAAGCAGCATGTCAACACGCCAGAACAAGCACAGCAAGCCCCAGGAGGTGAGGCTGGAGTGAAGGGGCCAGTAGGCTCCGAGCCATATTAAGGATTATGAATTTTATCCTCAGGGCGCCCAGTATGTTGGGGAAGGTTTTAAGAATGGAAATGACATCATCAGATTTATGTTTTTAAAACAGCATTCTTGCCTCAACGAGAAAGTGAAACAAGTCTAGTTGTAAGAAGCTAGAAGGTGAAGTTTTAGTTCAGAGCAGAGATGATGGAGGCCTGCATTAAGGTAGCTGCACTGGGGCTGGAGAGAATTGAACAGATCAGATACCTATTTTCCTTTGTAAAAATAATGGTCTTTTTTTTTCATAATATTTTTCCTACAGAAAATCTTCAGAAAATATGTGAGCACAAAAAAGAAAATAAGTCACTCAACTCCATCTCTGAGGGAGAAGCATTGTTTATTTGATATAAACCCTTCCAGTCTTTTATGCATTTATAATGCATATTTATTTTTAAAAATAAAATTTGTATATTATATATACCTTGTTTAAGAACCTATATTTTTAATAATATCCTTTCTAGCCTCCAGTATAAGTTCTTTGGCTTGTGTTGGCAAATGAAATGCCTTGGTATCAGTTTGTGCATATTCCTAGAAAGGATCCCCTATCAGTCTTTATAGATAAACCTGAGGCCTATTTTCAGAGCCTGCTATTCATGGTCCTGATCTTATTAATTTCTGATCTGCAGGAACACCTGGGTGGCTCAGTAGTTTAGCATCTGTCTGTGGCTCAGGAAGTGATCCTGGGGTCCTGGAATCGAATCCTGCATCGGGCTCCCTGCAGGGAGCCTGCTTCTCCCTCTGTCTATGTCTCTGTATCTCTGTGTGTGTGTGTGTGTGTGTGTGTGTGTGTGTGTCTCATGAATAAATAAAATCTTTAAAAAATTTTTCTGACCTGTAGGAGTGTCTACACAGTATTTGGCATCTAAACCATAGGAGAAGGGTCCCTGGGAGAAGCTTGTAGAAGCTCCAGTTCCAGAGCTCTACTGAAAGGCAGGCAACCACCATTAGGGGTTCCTTGAGGCTGTTGTTGGGGCTGTGGCGATGCTTACTTAGGGAGCTCAGTTGCATCTCTAAATAGTCAAGGTATTATGAGGGTGAATTGCCAAGTAGCTCCCTGCAGAGTGAGCTGAAGCAGGCATGCTCTCTTAAAACCCGCTGAAGGGGAAACTAAGAAGTGCAATACTGAAAATGATATAGTGTTATATGTCAATATCATTTCAGTTAAAAAAAATGAAATAATATTGGGGATGTGGTCTTAAAATAGTGTGATAACCCTTCTTGACAGGCTGTAAAGCAAACTGATACTCTTCTAAATCGGAAATTGTCAGCCCTGTGTGGTTTGTCTCTCATTTTGACGCTGCTTACTGATGCTTTGCAAAACCCGTGGAAGGGATTCCAGCTTCCTGAGTCAGCAGTATACACCAGTTGTCTGGGACATTTTTCTAGGGCAGCCACAGAAGATTTAGGGAATAACATCTCTTGATTCTAGAGAAGTTTCTCATAGAATTTTTTTTTTTTTTTTTTTTACTTTTCTCCCAGAAGAGATTAGGAGGGAGAGTCTCATGGCCATGAGCTCCACCTATTTAGATGTGCACACTTGCTGGTCTTTTGTATCTGGCTGCACTTGGCAATGCATAAGGGGAGGGAGGGATAATTCTAGTGGCGCGAAGTCCTGTCCTAACCCTCCTGAGATTCAGCCTTCAGATTGTCAGGGAGTTAGAAGTACAGGGACTCGGGATTGCTCCAGGTCACAAGCATTCCTACACAGTGCTGCAGGGATGACCCTCTGTGCCCTTCACCAGCCTAGGTTAGATAGAGACAGGAAGTTTCCCCCTAAGAGCTGGAGCAGCCTCTTCAGTCTGTTGTTTTAGTCTCTCTTCATTAACGGTGTTAATGTGTGCTAAAAATACTGGCTTGGGGGATCCCGTGGTGACTCAGTGGTTTAGCACCTGCCTTTGGCCCAGAGTCTGATCCTGGAGACCCAAGATTGAGTCCCATATCAGGCTCCTGGCATGGAGCCTGCTTCTCCCTCTGCCTGTGTGTCTCTGCCTGCCTCTCTCTCTCTCTCTCTCTCTCTCTCTGTCTGTCTTTCATGAATGAATAAATAAAAAGTAAAAATATAAATCTATAAAAATACTGGCTTGTTCCACCCCAGAAGAGGGTCTTTACGGAGCTGTGGCACCATCAGGCTGTCAGTTCTGCCTTGGACAAGATATGCATCTTCCCTTTCTCTCTGAGAGGCTGTTTGCTTCTTTGCATTGGTGAGCAGCTATCTTTGTGAGAGAGGCTGGTTTTTGGTAAATAGAGGGAATTTGCCTTTGAAGACTGTCGTGCGAAAGATCTAAAGGGAAGATATTTCAAGAAGGCTTTTTCTGCTACTGGACCAG
This sequence comes from Canis lupus baileyi, assembly GCF_048164855.1. Taxonomy (NCBI): domain Eukaryota; kingdom Metazoa; phylum Chordata; class Mammalia; order Carnivora; family Canidae; genus Canis; species Canis lupus. The sequence continues at coordinate 23,849,462 of NC_132844.1, read as the reverse complement.
CTTATGGTTGGAAGACCCTCAGGTCCTTCTAGGGGACTATGCATATTTAGGTATGTCATAAAAAGTGACAAAACCAAGCATTGCCTTTTTAAATAAGAGCTCAGAAATACTGCTTTATGCCACAAGGGGACAGTTCTTTTTATGTTTATCATCTTGGTGACTCATTCTTATGCCTAGAGAGGAGCTTTAGGTCCCTTCTGCGTCTGGAGTTCTCCCTCTTTTTTAAATTTAAAAAATTTTAAAAACATTTTATTTATTTATGAGAGACACACAGAGAGAGGCAGAGACATAGGCAGAGGGAGAAGCAGGCTCCCTATGGGGAGCCTGATGTAGGACTCCATCCCAAGACCCCTGGGATTATGCCCTGAGCCAAAGGCAGACACTCGACCACTGAGCCAACCGACGTCCTCAAAACATGTTTCTTTCTTTCTTTTCTTTTTCTTTTTTCTTTCTTTTTTCTTTTTTTTTTGGCAAAACATGTTTCTATAATGAGATTAGCTCATATGCAATTGGACAGAGGGGCATAATGTCAGTTCATGTGCTTTTCGCCCTATTTTAGAGGATCCCAAATAACAAGAGTAAAATTATAACCTTCATCAAAAAAGGGAAATGCCCTCAGCTCAACTTTTGCCCCCAGGAGCTCTTTCTGCTCTGATTTAAGAAACTTAAAAATGGAGGCACCCCTAACTTGGTTAAGCAACCAACTCTTGATCTCAGCTCAGGTCTTGATCTCAGGGTCATGAGTTCAGGCCCCACATTGGGCTCCATCCTGGGTGTGGTGCCTACTTAAGAAAAGACAATTAAAAATGAGTGCCTGTGCCCAGGTCCCTATTCCTAGAGAATTGGACCCTAGCCTTGAGGACTCTCAAATGGCAGCAGCTATACTTCCTCCTGTCTTATCCCTGGGAAACCAGCATTTCCATCCTATCACTTGTGTGCTTGGAATATTTCTTTTTTATTTTATTATTTTTTTAAGATTTTATTCATCCATTCATGAGAGACACACACATGGAGAGAGAGAGAGAGAGAGAGAGAAAGAGAAAGGGAAAGGCAGAGGGAGAAGCAGTCTCCATGCAGGGAGCCTTATGTGGGACTCGATCCCTGGTCTCCAGGATCAGACCCTGGGCTGAAGGCGGCCTTAAACCGCTGAGCCACCAGGCTGCCCTTGGAATATTTCTTGCAGCAACTTCTTGCTGCCATGAGCTGTTGGTTTGCTTCTGAGGTACTAATTGTGTGTGAATGTGTGAGTGTGAGTGCAAGCATGCCCTCTGGTTACCACAGATTTCAGATGGTTTCGAGTGGTCTGGTACTGCCATCCAGAGAGCCAAAGATAGTTAAGCATCCATGACCCCACGAGATGGGAGTGCAAAGCCCTCCTTTCAGCCTTGCCCCAGCACCCTTCCATCTGTGAACCCCCAAGAGTGTGAAGTCCCAGTAGTCAGTTCTGTTTGCAGGCTCTGAAATGGGGCTCCTCGGATTGCAGCTCTGGTCTCAGCTGGAGAGAGAGGAGACTAGTGGAGCCTGTCCATTTCTCAGTGGTTCAGATTCTGCAGGGAAATTCATGGCCCTTTTTCCATCTTCTAAAGTGGGCATGGGATGAGGGCTCCTAAACTAACTTATCACATGGGAAGGGGAGCCAATGGGCTATTTGGAATCCCTTTTTGTTTGGCCTCATTCTGTTGTGACCTTAAGTGAGTAATAACACTTTCTCAGTGGCAGCAGGGAGTTAAGTAGCCTAGTTTACTTTCAGAGACACAGACCACCAGTGGTCTTCACTTCGGGCCGGACATCAGGCTACCACTCACAATGCTCCGACTTGGGGCCAGGTAGAGCCAACAGGAAGGGCCCCAGTGGGAATAAATCAAGGATATGGAACATCAGGCCAGAAGAACTTGCTTTGAAAGTGTTCCCAAGATAAATGTATAACTTGATTCTTTTTTTTTTTTAAGATTTTATTTTATTATTTATTCATGAGAGACACACACAGAGAGAGACAGAGAGACAGAGACACAGGCAGAGGGAGAAGCAGGCTCCATGCAAGGAGCCTGATGCGAGACTTGATCCCAGGACTCCAGGATCAGGCCCTGGGCCGAAGGCAGCGCTAAACCGCTGAGCCACCCAGGGATCCCCTGCATAACTTGATTCTGAACGTTTTACTTTATGGGGGCTGGAGATATCTCCCAGCTTCCCCACTGCCCTGACCCTCCAGTCTTCATGCTACATAGCGGCAGACCAGTTCAAAATCAAGAGATTGCTTTGAGAAGCAAATCTATTTATTTATTAAACTTTTGCATATGAATGTCAAGAGTTTAAAAAGACGGTTGGTTTTGTTTGTACCACACACACATACAAAATGCAATCATGGGAATCCATGGGAGGCCATATTATCCTCAATTTGCTATAAGAGTTGCAAGTGAAGGGTCAATTATTGTTGCTGTGAGCCCCAGAAAACTGTGTCTATGGGAATGAGAGCTGGCGGTGTGTGCCTGTGACCATAAATGCATTCCTGTCTGGGAATTCAGCCAAAGTTCTGATCCATTTTTTTTCTCTTAGCTCCTGTTTTTACAGTTATATCACTGTTAGACTGAAGAAAGGAGATAGAATAATCAATAGACTGGAAGGTATGAGCAAATAAATATGTTTAAATTGGAAAAATGGGGTACCTGGGTGGCTCAGTTGGTTAAGTGGCTGCCTTCGGCTCAGGTCATGATTCCAGTGTCCTGGGATTGAGCCCCGCGTTGGGAGCCTGCTTCTCCCTCTCTGCCCCACTTCTGCTCTCTCTTGCTATCTCTCTTTTTCTGAAATAAATAAATAGATAGATAGATGATAGATAGATAGATAGATAGATAGATAGATAGATAGATAGATAGATGATAGATAGATAGGAAGAACCAATGAATCCACTATACTAACAAGCACTTTCCTTGAAGGAGAATTACAGAATGTTTTATCTCCCTTTTCTAAGAGAAAAGACATTAATATCCAATCATGTGGATCAAAACTTCTCAATATTTCATAGATCCTTCCATGTCAGATTTTCCCCATCTCTACCCCAATCCAAGCCTCTGACATCTGCTCATGCTGCAGCAGTAACAGCCCATGATAAACCAGCTCCCCTATTGCTTCATCCCTCTGCTTGTCATGCTGTACCTTGGCAGACCATTTAAAAATCGCAGATCTAGTCATGATACTTCCTCTAAAATGCCCTCCCAGGGCTCAGCATTGCTCCATATATCTCCTCACCTTCATATTCCATGACTTACCCACTGGGACTACTAGACCTTGGGTGGCCCCACCTACACCACCACCTTATCTCTCCTTATTCCCTATATTAGTCAGGGTTCTTCAGAGACACAGATCAATGATACATGTATATATACAGAGATTTATTTATTTATTTATTTATTTATTTATTTATTTATTTGAGACACAGAGACACAGGCAGAGGGAGAAGCAGGCTCCACGCAGGGAGCCAGACATATATACAGAGATTGATTGATTGATTGATTGATTGATTGATTGATTGATGAGAGACACAGAGACACAGGCAGAGGGAGAAGCAGGCTCCACGCAGGGAGCCAGACATGGGACTTGATCCCGGGTTTCCAGGATCATGCCCTGGGTCAAAGGTGATGCCAAACTGCTAAGCCACTGGGGCCGCCCTATATAGAGATTTATTATATGGAATAAGCTCATATGATTGTGGAGGCTGGCAAGTCCAAAAACAGCAGGGTGGGCCAGCAGGCTAGAGACCCAGGAGAGCTGATGTCTTAGGTCAGTCTGAAGGCAACCTGCTAGAGAACCAGAAGGAGCCAGTGTTGCAGATGAAGTAAAAGGCAGTCAGCTAGAGAATTCTCTCTTGCTTGGGGGAGACTAGTGGGTTTTCTATTGTTGTTCTATTCAGGCTTTTAGATGATTAGATGAGGCCCACCCACATTATGAAGGGCAATCTGCTCTACTCAAAGTCTACAGATGAAAACATTAATCCAAAAACAACCTTACAGAAACATCCAGAATAATGTCTGAGTATATTGATAAATATCTGTACACCTGTGGCCCAACCAAGTTGACACATGAAATTAACTATCTCACTCCTTGTTTGCTTTTTGTCACCTGTCCATACTGGACTTGTTCCAGCTTTTCTAATGTGCTACGCTAATACTGGACTCTGGGTTTTTGCACATGCTACTTATCCCACCCAGAATGTTTTTTCATCTGGTCCATTTTTATTTACCCATCATGTATCAGCTGAAATTCCACTTCCTTGAAGGGAACTTCCCTGATTCTCCCAGGCTAGGTTCATTCCCTTAGATACATATTGCTAAACTCCCTGAACTTCCCTTTATTTTATTTATTTAATTTTTATTTCTTTATTCATGAAAGACAGAGGGAGAGAGAGAAGCAGAGACACAGGCAGAGGGAGAAGCAGGCTCCATGCAGGGAGCCCGACGTGGAACTCAATCCCAGGACTCCAGAATTGTGCCCTGGGCCAAAGGCAGGCGCTAAACCACTGAGCCACCCAGGGATCCCCTGCACTTCCCTTTAATATCATACTGAGAGTCACTTGTTTTGTGCCAGTCTTCCTCACTAGACTTTAAGCTCCATGAGGGCAGGAAGCATATCTGCTTTGCTGCTATATGCCTGGATGTTTAACTAGCTGTTCACAGATCATCTAATGAGTGAGTGAATGAATGATCTGAAAGTTTATACTGCATTAAATGCTTACAAGGTACAAGGCCCTTACATAGATACAACCATGTGAGGTAAACTATATTATCTACACTTTTACAGATTGAGGTCCACAGAGGATAAGGACTATTCACATAGAATCTGGCCTTCAAATAAAAGAATAGATGCAACCACTAACACTTACAGCTCTTACTAAGTGTTAGGCACTATGCTATATACACATATGAGAACTTACAGCAACCTAATGAGATGAGTAGCCCTGTAGCATTCATTCTCTGGCTCCTGGTATTCACTCTGCAGAGTCCACTTCCATGTGTCTCAGGGATCCAGAATCTGGAATTTGTGGGAAGGTTGGTCCACTCTTCACCCTGTGGTCTTTCTGGACCATCTCCAGTTCTATTTTTCTCTGTCTCAGTAAATAGGGGCAAGTTAGCAAGTCTGCTAGCCAAGCAGATGTCCAGTTGAGGAACAGAATGCTGGTCTCACCTTGTTGAAGTTACCCTAGTTTGTATAAGAACCCCCTTGCCTCCAGCCACCGTGAGTAAGCATGTATGGAGAAATGTTTCTCTTCATAGTCACTGTGCTCTTCAAAAAGTAGCCTTCTCTATCTGTCTTCCATTTAGATCAACCTAGCCGGGTGTGTGTGTGTGTGTGTGTGTGTGTGTGTGTGTAAGCTATATTCTCTGAGTTGACATCTCAGTTAGTACCTAGTGCTGATAAATAGTAAGATTTGGTTTTCTTTCTTTTGTTTTTTAAGATTTTATTTATTTATTCATGAGAGACCCAGAGAGATGCAGAGACACAGGCAGAGGGAGAAGCAGGCTCCATGCAGGGAGCCCCAAGTGGGACTTGATCCCAGACTACAGGGATCATGCCCTGAGCCGAAGGCAGATGCTCAACCGCTGAGCCACTGAGGTGTCCCAAGATTTAGTTTTCTGAAATCCAGTATATACTTGTATGTTTTGAGGCTAAGTGTCTTCCCTGGAAGACTTGAAAATACATCTGCACTCCTAGAGTTTGGGGATATTGTAGCTAAATGTCTGCTTCATTGTATTAAATTACAAATCAATACCCTAGAAGAATGAATTCCCCAAATGATGGAACAGGTCTTTTTTCTTCTATGCCAAGTCACAATATTAATAATGCAGTCAAATGTGGCTCTGCTGTAAAAGAGTTTAATGTTCAAAGACAATTAGACAATTTTATGGCTGACTTGAAGCATTTGTCTCTAACTACTGAGTGGATATCAGTTGCTTCCCTAACGGATTCTTGCTGATAGCCAAAGGAGAGGTAAGATGTGGCAATACCAAAGCTTTTCAATTAATTTATGATTCTGTTAGGTGTAAAGCCTATAATTACTCTGTGGTTGTTGACTTTGCCAAAACTAAGTTGAAAATGTGTTTTATGGGAAAGTTATTTTCTGAACTTGAAAGAGAGCATAGGTTAAAAAAAAAAAAAAAGTTTGTACTCCCTCCTCCAGAGTGAGGGGTGCGGAAAAGTGAAGGTTTCTGGTCTATTCCTTCTCCTAACCAGTGAGTTTATAAAATACTATTTGGTAAAACAGGCAAGTATTTAGAACAATCTTTAGATCCTACTTTTACATTATTGACGAGCCATCTCATATCCAACTGATTCATTCAACACATATTTATAAGTGCTGCTGTGCCCAGGGATTGCTGCAGGCTTTGAGATAAACTGGTGACCATGGAAAGGGCTCCTGTTCCCTTGGAGTTCCCATGGCATGCAGGTGACAAGAGTTAATATATAAGTAAATAAATTAATGAACAAGATAATTTCAAAGTGGTTGATTTGGGGCAAAAAAATAGGAATTGGTAATGTGACAAAGTATGTGGACTTATAGGAGGGAAGCAGCTAGTCCATTCAGACTCACCTAAAACACTACAGACGTAGGGAGCTGGTGCCAGAGAAAGGTTCCCCATTTCTGCCCCTCTCCTATCTGGCTATGCGAGATGGTGCAGCTCCCATGGAAATGGAAATGGGTTTTGCAAAACCCAGCAGGTGGAAATGGAAGCTTTTGCAAAAAAAAATGGTAAACCACTAATAGGACTCTTCTTGGACTCCCAGTTCAGCTAAGTAGAGCAGATGGCTTCTTAGGGAAAAGAGGAGGAGGCACTAAAAGTCTTAAACAAAAGTAAGATTCCCCAATCGCTGCCTTAATCAAGTTCATTAAAACCAAATGTATATTTAAAGCTTTCTTATGATTAACTTTATTTAATGTAAGTAATAATATTTGAATTCCTCCATAATGTCGAAAGGTATCTTCATTTAGGAGATGGGAGAAATGTGCCCCTCTAATGTAAATCTTTGGCTTTCATCAACTGTTTTTGTAATAAGCCCCAAATGCCTGCAGTATAATTTTCTTTTAAAGATGTATTTATTTTATTTTAGGGGATGGAGGGGCAGAGGGAGAAGGAGAGATCTCAAGCTGATTCCCTGCTGACCATAGAAGCTGACTTGGGGCTCAATCCCATGATCTTAGCCGAAACCAAGAATCAGACACCTAACCGACTTAGCCACCCAGGCACCCCTGCAATATAATTTCTACGAATCAGACATTCTGGGGGGGGAAATACTGGGTTTTAAGAACTACTACTACAGACTATTTCCATGTTGCCTCAGCCACTGTATTGTGACAGCTGAGATAATAAGTCTAAACCAAACAAGAGTTTAACACACACACACAAACTCTATGTGGGAAAAGACCAATGCACAGATAGGAGTTTGTGGAATATGGAATATGATGTGCACATGGTTGTTTGGTGGAATTCCTACCCTGTGCCAGCCCATAAAGTACATGGAACACTTCTCTGTTCAACAGGGTCCTCTGCAGAGAACTCTTGATAACAGTGACCAGTAATATAGGGCTTTGCCCAAATTTAAGTCAAAAATGCATTTATTCTGAAAGAATACCTTAGAATATGGCCTATACTTGTCCTAACATGGAAAGTTGATGCCTTCTTGATACTAGGGTCCAAGTATTTGCCCTGGGCTTTGACAACCTGGGTTCACATCCTGACCGAACCACTTATTAGCAGTGCAGTCCTGATGAAGTGGCCTCACACCTCTCTCCAGTTTATTTCCTCATCTCTGAAATGTGAAATGTGCAATCCTAGACCCAACCCCTTGTGCCACCAAGAGGATTAAGTGACAACCTTACCATGATATACAGCTTAGGGTAAGAAGCTCAGAAAATGTTTGCCCTCTTGTCATTCCCACCATTATTATGGTGGGGTCCAGCTGGTGCCCACATGGGGTTTCTTTTGCCCTTTTCTGTTGTCCCGGTTGCCTTTTCTCTGTAAGGCAGCATGAAAGTTACATCCCCAGAAATGAAGGTGCTGCTAGGAGGAAAGCATGTGCTGTTTCCTCTTGAAAGAGCACTTTCTCAGCCTCAGAGTGTGGAATGTGCTTTGGTGGAATGTTGCTCTGACTGTCCTCTCTGTGGCCCTGGTGAGCAGAAAAAGACATGTCTGGGAATTTTTTAAGGAATGTAGCTGATCCAGTAGGAGTTATATCCAAAAGCTTCTCTGTCAGGCTAACTTGAATTGTTTGTATATATGTGTAATATATAATATATATTTGTGTAATATATACATTGTATTATATGTTTATACATTTTAAAAATACATATTTTAAAAATATATTATAGCACGGAACTGATTAAGCAGAATGAATGCTCTTATATTATGTTGGGAGATCCTTGGGAAGCATGTCAATAGGCTGGTAGATCTTCTCTTTTCTGCTCTAGGCCATGCTACAAACGTGGGCAAGACACTTGCCCTCTTTTCCTTTCATTTAGCTATATGAAAATGAATATGATGGACACAAAGAGACATTTATTTATTGCAGTGTTATTTGTGACAAAAGAATTGGAAACAACCTAAGTGATTATCAATAAGGGAATTGCCTAATAAACTATATTTTCCATAGAATACTATAATAGCAGTTTTTGAAAAAAAGCACATTGCAAATAATACATGTGGCAATTATGCTAAAATATACACACACACTACTATATACTGTTGAAAGAGTATATATATTTGTGCTTCTGTGTGTGTGTGCACTCACAGAAATAATCTGGAAGGGATGACACCAAACTGGGAATATATTTTCCTATAGGAAGGGAATGGGATGGAGAGGAGGGAGGTAATGATCAAGGGGAATTTTGCTTTGTCATATTTTAATTTTATTCTACAATGAGAGTTTAGACATGCATTACTTGTGTGATTAAATTTAAAATAACTTCTAAAGTAATCATGAGGCTGACTATCTTAGTTTGGGCTTCTGTGACAACAACTAAACAATAAACATTTACTTCTTAAAAATTCTGAAGTCTAAGATGAAGTGGCAGTGATTTTTTGGTTTTGGTGAGGACTCTCTTCCTGGCTTATAGACAGCCACCTTCTTGCTGTGTCCTCACATGGCAGAGGGTGGGGAGACTCTAGTCTCTTCCTCTTGTATAAAGGTACTAATCCCATCATGAGAGTACAACCCTCACAATCTCATCCAAACCTAAGTACTTTCCAAAGGCCCTGCTTCCTAATATCACCGTGGGGATTAGGACTTCAATATATGAATCTGGAGAAACGCACGCATTTAGTCTGTGTTGCTAACCTATAAGGTTTTTGAAAATCACCATTCCAGTCAGGTTTGACTTGCCCATGATTCAAGCATCTTCAGAAACATCCTCTCTAAGCTGTCTAAGCTGAGGGAGTGTGGTTTACCTCCACTCAGTTATGCCTGACAACTGAAGGGAGGCAGTGCAGACTGAAGGGTTTTATTTTTTTTTTAAAGCTTTTATTTATTTTAGAGAGAGAGAGTGGGGAAGAGGCAGAGGGAGAGGGAGAGAAACTCCGGCAGACTCCCCACTGAGCATGTAGCACCACACAGAGCTCAGTCTCACCACCCTGAGATCACGACCTGAGCCAAAATCATCAGTCCCTCAACCGACTGAATCACCCAGGTGCCCACTAAAGAGTTTTTAAAAATCTAAGCATATTCTAGATATCTATGTTTGTAATACAAAGGAATAAAAAAACTTTAACAAAATCTAGACTGTTTGTGCTACCCAGAAAACACCGTAAGAGACCTGAGTTTTAAAAGATTAAGAGTTACCCACAAACAAGCTTAATGCTAAGAACCAAGGGTGTCTCAGAGCTATGTGTCTTCTGTGAATCTATCCCTGACTGTGCTAACCATTATCCGTGACCTGGATTATTTGTACATATGTCCTACTATTTTTTTTTAAATGTCTATGGATCAAGAATAAAATACTTGATTTTTCATAGTAGCCTTTGGTCACTGGGCTTTTTTTGACCACTTAAAAAAGTTTAATTAGAAAACATTTAATACATATGAAAATAGAAAGAAAAGCACAATGGACCTATACAAATCACCTAGATTTCATAATTTTCAGAGTATGGCCAATCTTATTTCATCTATACTCCTCTCCTCCAAAACTGGGTTACTTTGGATGAATCATGTTATTTCATCTGTAATTATTTCATTTTGTATATCTAAAACCACTCTTCTAAAGTAAATAACTGCAGCATCTTTATCACACATTCAAAAATTAATCACTCCTTGATATCATAAAATATTCAATAATTACATTTTTCTGTCACATAAAATTTTAAGTTTCTTTTCATGGGAATCCAAGAGAGGCTGTATATAACAATTCACTAAGTCTTTTAAGTCTTTCTTAATCTCTGAGTTTCTCCTCCATCTCTTTTTTATTTTCTGCAGTTTTTTTGTTGATATTGAAAAAAATCAGGTCATTTGTCTTACCGAGTAGTGTTTTTCAGTGTGGTCTGGTGTTGGTTTGTGACAAGCATAGGGTAAATGTTTAGAACTTATTATAGCAATTAGACATTGCTGTAACATCCAGGCTTTTGAGTATTATCAGCAAATGTGGTTTGGACTTAAAATTTTGTGTATGAGGCTGTTCTAATGCTGAAGCTAGAATGATAAAACATTCTAGAGTAATTACGAGCATGAAGAAGCTAGTGTCAGAAAGTCAATAAACCTGCTACTTCCTGCATCACAAATGCCTTGGCTATGAAAATATGTCAGCAGAGGGGTGTCTGGGTGGCTCAGTCAGTTAAGCGTCTGCCTTTGGCTCTGGTCATGATCTTGGGGTCCTGGGACTGAGCCTTGGATTGGGTTCCCTGCTCAGTGGGAAGTCTGCTTCTCCCTCTCCTTCTGCCACTCCCTCCCCCTACTCATATTCCTGTACTCTCTTTCTCTCTCTCTCTCTCTCTTTCTTGCTTTCTCTCAAATAAATAAATAAATAAATAAATCTTTTTAAAAATGTCAGCAGAATTAAACAGTAGGCTTAGTGATATATGAAAAGTTATGAATTTACATAAAGGCTAATCTGTTAAATTTGAGATTATTGTCTTTATTATGTGATAAGTAGAAGCTGATCATGAACAATAGTTATAGTGTACAGATGTATGATGACTTTTGAGGGAAAAGTTCTGTCAAAAGTAGGAACTCTTAGTGTTCCTCAAGATAAGAAGCTAGCTTGATGGCAACTCTTTAAAAATGTGAATTTCTTTTTTTAAAACAAAGATTTTATTTATTTATTCATGAGAGATAGAGAGAGAGAGAGAGAGAGAGAGAGGCAGAGACACCGGCAGAGGGAGAAGCAGGCTCCATCCAGGGAGCCCGATGCAGGACTCTATCCCGGGTCTCCAAGATCACACTCTGGGCTGAAGGTGGCACTAAACTGCCGAGCCACCTGGGCTGCCCTAAAAATATGAATTTCTGTGATATCTTTTGTATTTTAATCATCTTAGTACTCTTGTGCAAAGAAGAAAAGCAATGTGCTTTTCAATGGCAAATAAGATCAAAAGAGAAACAAAAGCTTAGAAGAGCAGAGTTTCAATTGATTGTTATGACGTATTCCATAATTATAACCACTGTCAATGAAGAATATCCACATGTGACTTTCTACATATATAACAAATGATCACTGGATATCTCTTGAATTTTATCAAGCATTTTGAATTTAATTTTCCATCAAAAGAAAATCCATATAGAGGAGATTCATGAATCTGGAAGTCCATTTTTTTCATTGAAAGATAATTTAAATTTAACCATATACAATAAATTACTCAAGTTGGCTACTATAGATTGAAGATAAATTTTGAAAATGCAACTTCTGCTGATTCACTTTATTTTTTATTTGTTTTTTTTAAAAGATTTTTATTTATTTATTCATAGAGACACATAGAGAGAGGCGCAGACACACACAGGCAGAGGGAGAAGCAGGCACCATGCAGAGAGCCTGACGTGGGACTCGATCCTGGGTCTCCAGGATCACTCCCTGGGCCACAGGTGGTGCTAAATTGCTGCGCCACTGGGGCTGCCCTGCTGATTCACTTTAGATAAAAATTAAGAAGTAAATATCTTGAGCTTGCTAAAGTTACTTTAAAATCTGTTCTTCCATTCCTGTAAACACCTCCTTGTGAGACTGTTTTCTCTACTCTGATTATTATTATACATAGAAAAAATTCATATAAATATCCTCAATAAGTAGCGTTTTCCTTAATCCAGTTTAGGTCACACTGGTTAATAGATTTGAAGTAAAAAAAAAAAAAAAAAAGATTTGAAGTAAGCAAATTTAAAAAAAAAGATGATTTATTTATTTATTTATTTATTTATTTATTTATTTATTTATTTATTTGAGGGAGGGAGACAGAGACAGAGAGAGAGAGAGAGAGCATGAACAGAGGGGTGGAACAGAGGGAGAGGAAGAAGCAGACTCCCTGCTGAGCAAGGAGCCAGACTCTGGCTTGATCCCAGGACCCAGAGATCATGACCTGAGCTGAAGGCAGACACTCAGCCAACTGAGCCACTGAGGCGCCCTGAAGCCAGCTGATTCTAAACATTAAAGTTTTTAAATAGTGATATACATAGTGTTCATTCAAAGTGTGTATGTAAGCATTTAATATAAAGAACTGCTACTTTGTTCAAAGCTTTATTTAGCTGTGACTGCAGAATGACAGAAAATTCAGAGTGTAATAGCAATTTTCTATTGTGTATTTGCACATTTTCAATGAATAATGTGCATAGCTTTTCTAATTCTTTTATTTTATGTATTTTTAATCTGTAAATAAAAAATTGGGGCTTGTATTTTGTACGTTAATTTTTTCCATTAATACATTTTTATTATACTTACAAATAAAATTTTAAAAACTGAGAAATAAAAAGGCTAGAAATAAAAAGTCAAGTTAGAAGAAAGCATCCTCATGGTGTCCTTTAACACGTGCCTCTATTCCTCATATTTTCTCTACATTGGTAGTTAGATCTCCTAGAAGCTTGATCAGATTTGGGCTCTTTTTGGAGAGTGAGAGGCACAATTGGTGTTATGTACTTCCAACAGAAGGTATACAATGTCTAGTTGCTGCTGTCTCTCTCTGTAATGTTATTACCTGTTGATTGCCGAGATCCATTAATGCATTAAGCAATGTACAATGATCATATTTCTGTCATTCTTCCTTTATTTATCTCTGTACTTCTGTACTATGAGGTAAACTTTTTCAAAGAGAAACTTCATCTCATTTACTGTTTGATCATCCTGAGGCAGAGGAGGCATGGATAGTACAGGACACAAAATCCTTTTGACACGCTCAGAATCCTTGCTCCTGGTGCTGCTTTTCTAGTGATCTCTTGTCATAGAGAAATAGCTCTCACCAACTGTTTTTTTTTTTAAGTTTGTATTATAATTCCAGTTAGTTAACATGCAGTGTTCTATCAGCTTCAGGCATACAATATAGTGATTCAACACTTCCATATATCACCAGGGCTCATCACAACAAATACACTCCTTAATCCTCATCACCTATTTAACCCATCCCTTTGCCCACTTCCCCTCTGATAACCATTAGTTTGTTCTGTATAATTAGGAGTCTGTTTCTTGCTTTGTCTCTCTTATTTTTTTCCCTTTCCTTGTTTGTTTCTCAGATTCTACATATGAGTGAAATCATATGATATTTGTCTTTTTCTGACAGACTTATTTTACTTAGTGTTGTACTTTCTAGATCCATCCACGTCGTTGTAAATGGCAAGATTTTATTCTTTTGATGGCTGAATAATATTCCATTGTATATATTTACCACGTCCTTTTTACCCATCCAGGGACACTTGGGCTGTTTTCATAATTTGGCTAATGTATATAATGCTGCTATAAATATTGGAGTGCATGTGTCCCTTTGAATTAGAGTTATTGTATTCTTTGGGTAAATATCCAGTGATGCGATTGCTGGATCAGAAGGTAGTTCTATTTTTAACATTTTAAGGAACCTCCATACTATTTTCTACAGTGGCTGCACCAGTTTGCATTCCCATCAACAGTGCATGAGTGTTCCTTTTTCTCCATATCCTTGCTAACACTTGTTGTTTCTTGTGTTGTTGATTTTAGCCATTCTGACAGGTGTGCAGTGATATCTCATTGTAGTTTTGATTTACATTTCCCTGATGATAAATGATGAAGAGTATCTTTTGATGTGTATCTTGGCCTACTGGATGACTTCTTTGGAGAAATGTTTGCTCAAGTCTTTTGCCCAGTTTTTGTTGGATTATTCTTTTTTTTTTTTTTTTTTGAGTATTGAGTTCTATAAGTTCTTTATACATTTTAGATTCTAACCCTTTATCAGATAGTCATTTGCATATATCTTCTCCCATTCAGTAGTTTGCCTTTTAGTTTTGTTGATTGTTTTCTTCTGCACAGAAGCTTTTTATTTTGATGTAGTCCTGATAGTTTATTTTTGCTTTTGTTTTCCTTGCCTCAGGAGACATATCTAAAAAGAAGTTACTATGGCTACTGTCAAAGAAGTTACTGCCTGTGCTCTTTTAGGATTCTTATGTTTTCAGGTCTCATATTTAGGTCTTTAATCCACTTTGAGTTCATTTTTGTATATGGTATAAGAAAGTGGTCCAGTTTCATTCTTTTGTATGTTGCTGTCCAGTTTTCCCAACACCATTTGTTGAAGAGATTATCTTTTTCCCGTTGCATAATCTTACCTGCTTTGTTGAAGATTAATTGACCATATAGGGGAATCCCTGGGTGGCTCAGTGGTTTGGCGCCTGCCTTTGGCCCAGGGCGCGATCCTGGAGTCTCGGGATCGAGTCCCGCATTGGGCTTCCTGCATGGAGCCTGCTTCTCCCTCTGCCTGTGTCTCTGCCTCTCTCTCTCTCTCTGTCTCTCATGAATGAATGAATGCGTGCATAAATATATAAATAAATAAATAAATAAATAAATAAATAACTTTAAAAAAATAATTGACCATATAATTGTGGGCTTATTTCTGGATTTTCTCTTCTGTTCTATTGATCTGTGTGTCTGTTTTTGTGCCAGTACTGTACTGTTTTGATCCCTACAACTTTGTAACGTGACTTGAAGTACAGAATTGTGATACCTCCAACTTTGCTTTTCTTTTTCAAGATTGCTTTGACTAGTCTCGATCTTTTGTGGTTTTATATAAATTTTAAGATTCTTTGTCTCACCAAGTGTTTAATGAGTATCTACTCTGTGCAAAGCACTGTGGAGGCAAGTAAGGTTAAATAAGAATAGGATATGGTTCTTTAACCTTAAGAATTTTTTGTGTGTCATTTTTTGGATCAGCTCTGACACCTAAAATTCTTTAAGGTCATCAGTGTAAGGAATTCAGTGCTAAATCGCTTCATTCCACAACTTTTCCCTATAAAGGTAAAAATGAGCTGCAGTCATTCCTAATTATAGCTTTTAATTTCAACTTCATAAGCTGGTGTCCTTTTTTTCTTCCTCTTTGTCTAACAAATTTGTATTTATACTTGTTAAAAATGGTAACACTGTGGGGAGAATGGGGACTTCGTTTGCCCAAATGAATATTGTTTAACTGTTGAATCTCAAATTGCCAAATATGAATTTGTTCTTGGGCTTTTTATGGTATCTTACATTCAGCTTGTCTGATAATGGACAAAATTCGGGTCACTAAATATCATGGACATGTAAGACTATCAGACATGACAAAAGGCAAATATAATGTGAATGTTCCTTCATACCATCTTGTAAAGGAATATAGACTATCTTTTATCTTTATTTTTTCAGACTGCCAACTATTATTCCAGGAGCAAAATACTGTTTTGCTTTATAAATGTAAGAAAAATAGCATCTATAGGGGGTCTTCCTCTTCTACAGAGAGAGTGTCCTGACTCTTCCACAGGAAACCATTATGAGGGTTTTGCCAGTTTCTAGGTGTATCTATATGAAATAACCACTAGATGCTTTTGTGGACCTACTAGACATGGTGACAACTTTGTCATGTGGAGTCCATAAGCCTCTGCTCCAATTGGAAAACTACCATTTTGGTCCCATAGGATCAGAGTCAGCTTAGACCCATAACCAACATGAAAAATCTGGCATTCCACTTTCCTCAGTGCCAACAATCCTAGTAAGTGGTTCCATGTCCTTTTGTAGAAGGATCAGTGAAACCTTTATTGTATGAGCTTTGTGGTAGTATTGCCGGGTTTTTTCCCAAGAAGACCTTACCTCTTCTCAGTCATTGGCCTGTAAACCTATGAATTACAGCAACTGATATCAACCTTCTGCTCTCAGCTGACTCATTTTTTATACAAGTCAAATAACATCCTGGTCAATTGTCTCCTCATCTTTCCCATGGCCAATCAGCATTGCCATAGATGCCTTCCAAATGGCCAAAACCTCTTGTTTGCCAGTGTGGCCTTGTCGGCAGTTCTTATATTTACATCCACCTAGCCTCTGATGGTTAGTTGTCACAGCCTGGCCTCTGCGATTTTGGAATCTTGTCATTTCCCATTAATTCAGAAGAGCCTTATACTATGGCAGCATCTCCTATAGACAACTCTGGTCAACAGAGAACAGAACCACTGGACTCCTTCATAATGCCCTTTATCCCTTTAGTGATCAGATCTTCCTGGGATCATGTTCAGACAGTGAATGCTTCGGTTCATAATAAATCCAGTCTAGTGCACCCATCTTTTTGCCTTTTGACTCCTCCCTCAACATTCTGCCAAAGCTGTTCCTGCATCCCTATTAGCCTCTGTAGGCCATTACTGTGCCCAGACTTCAAGGAGCCAGGCCAGCTTCAGGTGTCTGTGCCAGATACTAAGCCACAACTTACAAGAGAGTGCTTTTGTGTCAATAAATTCTCATCAGTCTAGCCTGACATTCATCCCATTGACCTTCCCTCACCCATGTGTTCCCTCAGTTCCATCAGTACAGAACAGTGGAAACTGAAAGTCCTTCGCTATGAATCTAGTTCCTGCAAGAGCAGGGACTCTGTTTCCTCACATGGTGCTGAGACCTGACCCTAACTATTGGCTGGGGTGGAAGGATTTTGAAGAAGAGGAGTATCACTTTAGGAAGCAGTTGCCTCAAGTGAGGTCTTTTGGTCTCCGAGCAAGAAGCGGCAACTTTCCTCTATCAAGTAAAAGTTGCTTTAGGGGTTCAAAAGTTCAGGGGGGATTTGGGAGTTCAGAATTCTGGAACTTGTCCACAAAATGTTCCTATGGCAAGTCTCAGGGTGGGTGGCTCCATCTGGGTAAACTTCCTACACCTCTACGTTGTGCCAAGAGATATGCTGAGGGAGTCCCACTCTGTAGTGTCAAAGAAACTGCATCCTCAGGTGAGGTGCTGCGTAGGTCTCTGGTCTGCAGTTCTGGTTGGAGCAGCAGTCGCTTAAAAGGTAAAGTCAAGGGGATCCCTGGATGGCTCAGCGGTTTAGTGCCTGCCTTCCACCCATGGCATGGTCCTGGAGTCCTAGGATCGAGTCCCACATCGGGCTCCCTGCGTGGAGCCTGCTTCTCTCTCTGCCTATGTCTCTGCCTCTCTCATGAATAAATAAATAAAATCTTAAAAAAAAAAAAAAAGGTGAAGTCAAGAGAATGATGAGGTGGTATATACAGGTGCCTGAAACAAGGGGTCTCCACTAGACTTTATTTACAAGAGGAACTCAGAAATACATCATTTAAACCCAGAACTTCCTGTGTGACAGATACATTCACAGGGTTCACAGAGGCCCAGTTCTTCCAAGTGTCTCAAACCCCAAAAGGCATACTAACTCTTGAGGAAAGCAATATTGAACCAGAGTCAAACATGGTTGTCTAATGCCATAATAGCAATAATAATAGTCGTTACTAAAAGCTGGTATCTATGCCATTCTAGATTCATTATCTTATTTCTGTAACATAATGTTTCTATTATCTTATTTAACACTATCTTATTTAATGTTCATCACCATTCTATCACAAATAGATAATATATCCATTTTACAAAGAAGCAGCTGATACTCAGAGAAGTTAAGTAGCTTTTACATAGTAAATTAACCAGTAAGGAGCGGATCCTAAATTTACCTGGTTCCAACTTTAACTTATAAGCTATGTTGACACTCAACAAAGCCATGAAAATTTAAGAGAAGTAATGTATATACTAGCCAAAATTTTATACATATGTAAATAATTTATACATACGTAAATACTTTCTGAGAAAGGAACAGTACAGCAAGCCGATGATGTAAAAACACTGGTAAAAAAGCTGAGGGTCCCCTGGGGCGTGATCCTGTAGTGGGGCTCCCTGCAAGGAGCCTGCTTCTTCCTCTGCCTGTGTCTCTGCCTCTCTCTTTCTGTGTCTCTCATGAATAAATAAATTAAAAAATTAAAAAAAAATTTTTTTCAATTTTTATTTATTTATGATAGTCACACACAGAGAGAGAGAGGCAGAGACATAGGCAGAGGGAGAAGCAGGCTCCATGCACCGGGAGCCCGACGTGGGATTTGATCCCGAGTCTCCAGGATCGCGCCCTGGGCCAAAGGCAGGCGCTAAACCGCTGCGCCACTCAGGGATCCCTAAATAAATAAAATCTTAAAAAAAAAAAAAAAAGCTGAAAGCAGTGTGATGATTTTTAAAAATTACATCAAACTATAGTTAGGAAAAGGTAAAAGCAAAAAAAAAAAAAAAAACTAGTAGAAGGAAGCTCTTCTTCTGTAGGATCTTACTGTGATTGATGTTCACAAGAGGAGCAGTCCCAAAGACCATTAAAGGGATACCCCCTGCAGTCAGTCTTTCTTCAGTTCTTGGTAATTCTAGAATAAATTTTGAACTGTCACCCCTGAAATATTACTTTCAAGGAAAATACTGTTTATGGAGTACTGTTTATGGAGTACTGTTGACATTGCTAAAACCATTAACTAGAAAGATCCTATTACAACTATTATTTGAGGGATTAAATATGATGTGTGCCAGCAACAAACTGAGGCAGGTGTAGGGGGCAGCGGTTGTTCTGGCAAGAGGTGAATCTTGGAGATGGTATTTGAGGGGTGGCATCCTACTCAGCTGATTCTCAGCCAACAAGGACTTCCTGGCAGCAACTGCCTGACAGCTTATCCTTAGGAACTCTGGAGACAACTCTTGCATCCCTGTTATTCTGCTTGTTGATATGTCATCCTTTATGGCAGGATTTCCCCCCTTTTGACTGAACAGCAAACCTCACTTGTGTAACTCCTTATATATTATATATATCAGTTATGTCCCTTAGTGGGTTTGATAGAAATAATTGATGAGTGTATCCGGGGGATGTCAAAAGGTGCATTTGCTAGGAGCCAGTTTCTACTATTTCTGCAAACATTAGCATCATTAGTAGGCACTTTCTATGTGTGATCATTGTGACAAAAAGTATCATCTTGAGTATCCTAGTTGCCATTTGAGATCATTGTTTTATCTCCATTTTACAGAGGAGGAGACTGCAGCTCAGAGGGCTTAAATGGCTTGTCCACAGCATCATGCATGTAGCAGCTGGAGTCAAGTCCATGGCTGTTTTATGTCAGTGCCCTGGTCTGAACTTGACATTTAAAAAAATGGAGATAAACTTCATATATCATAGAACTCATCCTTTTGAAGTATACAATTTAGTGGTATTTTCTATATCCACAAGGTTGTGTAGTCATTACCTATTCCAGAACATTTCTATCACCCCAAAAAGAAAACCCATACCCATTAGTAGTCATTCCCCATTCTCTTTCCCTGTGCCCCCTGCCAGTCACCAATGTACTTCCTGTCTCTATGGATTTGTCTATTCTGGATATTTTATATAAATGCAAGTATATAATGTGTGATCTTTTATGTCTGGCTTTGTTTACTTAGTTTAATGTTTTTCAAGGTCCATCCGTGTTATATAGGATATATCAGTTCATTCCTTATTTTATTTTATTTTTTTTTAGAGAGAGAATGTGTCTGCAAGCAGTGAGGGAAGAAGGGCAGAGGGAGAGGGGGAGAACGAATCTTAAGCTGACTCACATGGTAGGTCTATGACTTAATTGGATGTTTACCTGAGAAAACTCTGGAATCTTTTTCGAATATGAAAGTAAAATAAGGTAGTTTCTGTGGCAATGCTTTAGAAGACTATCATAGTATGGAAAAGCAGGCTCCTGGAGGGGATTTTTCCTTTGGAGCTTTGTTAAGTGTTTTTGTAAAACTGTCCAGTGACTTGAAGTGCTTTGTAAAGCAATGTGATCCTGATTCTTAGTGTGTGGGCCAGGGAGCACATGATTTACAGAATAATAATTATGCTTCCATTTCCATTTCCATTTCTCGTCTTTGGAATACATCCAACTACTTTTTAAGACTAATTTGATAAAAACAAGTCATGAACTAATGAAATACTGTTCTTGGTGTCCTCTTCTTTCCATCCATTGGGCATTTGCTGTGGGCCCAGTGGGTGGAGTGAGTTTCTTCTTGGTGGAAGGAGCAAGGCAGCTGTCCGGGGGTCAGCATTGTCTGCCAGTAATTTTTCAGTTAATTATATTCAGGCAGTGATAGTTCTTTTGCTCTGTAACATATTTATAAAAAATAACAAAAGCAAACTAAAGATTTGTTCCTCTTACATGATTTTTTGAAGGCATAGACTGTCTCTAAGAGTGGTAAGGAATAGACAAACCCAGTGCCCCTCATTCCTGCCTGGGACTCTCATGTGCTTTATATGATTCACATAGATTGATAGGATACATGTGATTGTGAGAAATATGCATAGAAACATATGCTGAATTTGAATATACATATGCATGCCTATGACCCTAAAATTCTACTCCTAGATAGACTTGGCATATGTGTCTTCACCAAAAACTATGCATGTAAGAATATTCAAAGCCACACTGTTTTGAGTACATGAAATATAAAACTACCCAAAAGCCTATCAATAGAATGGATAAATGAATTGTGGCGTATTCATACAATGGAACACTACGTAGCCATGAGAATGAATAGAGTACAGTATGGATGAATTTCACAAATGTGAAATGAAAGAAGCCAAACAGAAAAGGATACATTCTATTTGATTCCATTCACATAAAATTCAAAAATCGGCGAAACTAATCCATGTTGTTAAAAATCAGGAGAGTGGTTACTCCTGGGGGGTGAAAGTAGAATTAGATGTGCATGAGGGGGCTTCAGGGATACTGGTGATTGATTTTTGTTGATTAAGGTGCTGGATACATGGGTCCGTTCTGTTTCTGAAAGTTCAGATGTCCCAGCAACATTTTACTTTAGTATTAAAACTAGAGGGACACCTGGGTGGCCCAGCGGTTGAGCGTCTGCTTCAGCTCAGGTCTTGATCCCGGGGTCCTGGGATCGAATCCTGCTTCGGGCTCCCCACAGGGTGCCTGCTTCTCCCTCTGCCTGTGTCTGCCTCTCTCTCTGTCTCTCATGAATAAACAAATAAATCTTTTTAAAAAAATCAAATAAAATATTGCTAAACATTTTGCTAAACCTGATACAGACTGTAGAATTATAAGACATATATTCTATCACAAGGAGTCCCTGCACTGATTTAACCAATACCCAGTGAACAGAGATTGAGCTGGGTCGAATATTTCTAGCTGGGGGAGGGGCGGGAATTGGAAGGGATTGCCTTTTTTTTTTTTTTTTTTTAATTTATTTATGATAGTCACACAGAGAGAAAGAGAGGCAGAGACGCAGGCAGAGGGAGAAGCAGGCTCCATGCACCAGGAGCCCGACGTGGGATTCGATCCCGGGTCTCCAGGATCGCGCCCTGGGCCAAAGGCAGGCGCTAAACCGCTGCGCCACCCAGGGATCCCAGGGATTGCCCTTGAGTGTGCTCCCCACCTCTTCTTCTCAGTAGCTGCATCCTAGCTGTGGTACGCTCATGGTCTTTTCATGTTGTCCTTCCTCCTGCAGTCCTCCCTCTCTCCCCTTTCTCCTTCGTTTTTCTCTCTTGCCCTCTTCCCAGCGTGCTCTTTGTTTGGACATTGGGCTAAATGATCATCAAAGAGGCAATCTGCCTGAAGGTGGAGAACACATGGAACTGTTTGGGGGAGCAACCCCCTCTCCCCCAAGGAAGGGCTAGAGTGGGTCTGTGGATTCTTCATAGGGACTGAATCCCAAAGAAGATCGGTGGAAACCTGGGAACAAAAGCTTCACCTATCATAGCGAATCCAGACCTACCCTTTGATGAAGAGAAGCACAGCTTCAGTCCCTGAGAAAAGTATCAGAAGAGGGAGGGCACAGGCTTCACCTGGGACTCTTACCCAGAGGGTCTCATGCTTTGTAATTTCTCAAGTTGACCCTGTCTCCTGAAGACTGGTGAAGCTCAACTAATTAAATATATTTTCATCATGGAAATAATTTGACCATGATAATAATGAGAAATTCCTAAGAGACCTGACTATTTTAAGATTGTTTAAAACTCTTGGGGACAGATATCTCTGGGGCTAATTCTGGGCGTGTAATAAGCAATTCAAGGTTGGTGTCATTTCTGTTCTTGCTGCCTTCATTGTAAGAACCTCTTTTCCTTGTAAAGATGTGGCCAAATTTTAATTTCAAATAATGGACCATAACTGATGCTGATGACAATTGGGCATGTTTGTCATGTGATGCAATTATTAGTAGCAAAAGAATTTAGACCAGATTTGCTATGGTTAATCTATGACTGAAACTTAAAATATGAACAATAACCAGTTTGAGAGAAAGTCTGAGCTGGGAAATAACCAGGGGTAGGAAGAGACTGAATGTGAGGAGAGTTGACTTCAGGTGGAACATTCCACGGAAGCTTGCCCTCCACCTAATGAATAGATCCTCACCTTCCTGGGATGCAGAGTCCACGAGGTCAGAGGCCATCTTTCCAAGCATGCACATGTCTGATTGTCGGTGTGTGATGGCCCGAGTATGGGGAGAGGCTGCAAAGCCTCCCTGATGGCCAGCTCCATTTGAAGTCCTAATTCCCCTCCTCTGTTGGGAACACTTGATCCTAGCAAAGGTCTGTGCTGAAGCCAAACGCTGTGTCATGCTGTGTATTGAGTAAGGCCAAGGGACCAAGCTCTCCTTGGGGCAGCCACTGGGAACTGTAAAGAAGAGGTAGAAGGAGGATTAAATGATGGAAAGAGTTTGGAAATCTAATTGGAGAATTTAGCCTCTGGTTGACGTTATTCATGTGCACACACAAACACACACACGCACAATATTTCCTGAGTGCTTACTCTGTGCCAGGTGCTATGCTAAGTGCTTGTCATCTACTCCCACAGGTAATTCTTTCAGCTTTCTGATGCAGCCAGTAGCTACTATTATTATCCCCATTTTACAGATGAGGACATTAAGGCCCAAGAAAGTTATATAGCCTGCCCAGAGTCATGTAGCACACTCTGTGGGTGGAGTGTTTAAGTAACCTTCTTCTTCCCTTGCTTCTATCCACTTCTACCTCAGCCAGTCTTAAAAGGGAATTGAGATGAGAAATCCACGTGTGTATAGTCTTCTGCAAACACTGGTGTGGAAACAGTTGATTATTGGAAGTCTCTTTTTGTAGGTGATGCACAATATTACTATTGCATCACATCTAACCCAGTCGTGCTTGCTGAAAGTTGCAGATTTTGAAAGAGCTATTATTACAGGGGATCCCTGGGTGGCTCAGCAGTTTAGTGCCTGCCTTTGGCCCAGGGCGTCGTGGTCCTGGAGTCTTGGGATCAAGTCCCATGTCGGGCTCCCTGCATGGAGCCTGCTTCTCCCTCTGCCTGTGTCTCTCTGCCTTTCTCTCTCTCTCTCTCTGTCTCTCATAAATAAATAAATAAATAAATAAATAAATAAATAAATAATCTTTAAAAAAAAAGGAAGAGCTATTACAGAAAGTCATGTGGATTAGGGGAAACAGGAGTTGGGAAGGAGAGGTGGTATCTATTTCAGTATCAGATGGATATAATGTTAATACTTCATCAACTGTACAATTGATCAAATTAGGATCACTCCTATGAAAACTGAGTCCAGCAGACTTAAAAACAATAATTTCTGGAAGATTAGATAGCAGACGTTGATAAGTAAAAGCAATTAGTGTGCATGTTGGGGGAATTTGAGTGGTCCTGCAAGGGTCATGGGCTTGCTGACCAAGAGACCTCCTCCAGCTTTGAGAGAAGGCCTCTGTTCTCTGAGGAATATAGTGGAAGAAATAATGCTGTAATTATAGTGGCAGGTCCCTGCGATGTTTACTTCTGAGTAGACACTCCTGTTAATCCCAGACTTCCTTTTACCGTATTTGAAACTAGGTCTATGGGCTTGCATTCAGACACTTAATTCTTGGCTGGCAGAGCAACTTTATGGTTGAGACTTGTGTGTGTATGTGTGTGCACACACACACACTGTGATACAGAATTGGGAACTGAAAGTCTAATGTGGCTCTCTTTCAGTTCAGCAGTGTTTCCTGCAAGTGCTTCCCTACTGTGCTAGCTCCTTCTTGAAAGAATGAGTGAAGGACATTATGGAGGAGTATGTAGTCAGTAGACACTTAGCCCCCGGAACCTGACTACCCCTCAGACAGTAGCAAGGGACCGTTTGGTTACAACAGCACTGTAAATGTTGACGTGACATAGTAGAGTCCTGGCTCTTGGCCAGGAGAGAGTGGGCGAGTGACTTTGAAAAGGAAGCACAACTTGTGATTGTAAGTGACCCCGACAGGTAATTGACAAAGAGTTATTGAACATCCATTATGTATAAGCATTTGTGTTATTTTCCTGTGGCTGCTGTAACAAATCACCATAAACTCGATGGCTTAAAACAATAGGGAGTTATTCTCTCACATTCTGGAGGCCAGAAATCTGAAATCAAGATGTCAGCTGGGCTGTACTCCCTGTGGAAGCTCTAGGGGATAATTCTT
Organism: Canis lupus baileyi; assembly: GCF_048164855.1. NCBI lineage: Eukaryota > Metazoa > Chordata > Mammalia > Carnivora > Canidae > Canis > Canis lupus. The sequence continues at coordinate 23,824,584 of NC_132844.1, read as the reverse complement.
CCTTTCCTCATCTGGCCTCTGATGGCTCTAGGTGGCATGTGTCCTCATCACTCTAATCTCTGCCTTTAGGGTCACATGGCCTCCTTTTTTTCTGTTTTAAGAGTCCCTCTGCTTCTCTTCTAAGGTTTCACATGATTGCATTTAGAACTCACCCAGATAATCCAGGATAACCATCTCTTCTCAGGATCCTTAACATAATATATCTTCTTAAAAAAATATTTTATTATTTATTCATGAGAGACACAGAGAGAGAGAGAGGCAGAGACACAGGCAGAGGGAGAAGCAGGCTCCATGCAGGGAGCCCGACGTGGGACTCGATCCTGGGTCTCCAGGATCACGCCCTGGGCCAAAGGTGACGCTTAACCACTGAGCCACGCTGGCTGCCCCATTAATATATCTTTTGTTATATAACTTAGCACTCAGGCTCTGGGATTAGGACACGGACATATCTTTTAGGGGGGCCACTATTCAACTCACCACAGCATTCAATGATTTATTTGGATAGATGGAAAAATTAGAGCATTGACTTGCTCATAGGAGTCTATGATCCAGTTGTATAAGCATAGATGTGTTTATTTATTCAGCAAGTATTTACTGTTCATACGTCATGTACCAGGCTGTGTGATTGCATTGGATTTACAGAAAGGGATGAGACACAGCTCCTCTACTGGAGAAGCTGACTCTAGAGCAAAGACATCGTAAACAAGGGTACCCCTAAAGAATTTCAGTTTCATGTGGTCTAGTGTTTGTATGGATGTATTCAAATAATCACAATCCAAAGACCAAAAATAATTTTTAAAAAATAGTAATCATTAACTTGTTCCTTTTTAAAAAATTAAGGGAAACTCAATTCATAAACTCCCAGTAACAATTTTCATATCCCTTTTCCTCCCCCTAATTCTCTCATATTCCACAGTGTTCAGAAGCCAATTGTTTGCCGCCACCCTCCAGAAACTCTTTTAAACTCTTTTTCCTTCCTCCATCCTGCATGGCACTTCTTTTCTCTCTCTCCCAGCTCTTTGTTAAACAGAGTAGCTTGGCCTCCCTTGACAAGTCAACCTTCTCCTTTCCCCTCTCTGCTGACTGTCCTGTAATTCTGCATCCTAAAGTCCAGAAACCTCTCTGGCTGGGACAGTGTCCTTAGAAGAGTAGCTGAATGGAGTAGGCTTTTTAATCAGAAGGTAGGAGGAGAGGCCAAGAAAACTGACATCACACAATTGCAGTCCAGTTTGGTAAATACTTACAGTGAGATTTAAAAGTTACATTATTTTATATTAGCCTCTATTAATGTTTGCAACAACCCAATGGGTAAAAACTGCTATCCTTTCTATTTTACACATGAGGAAATGAACTTAGATTTATTAAATACGTTGTCCAAAATAAGTAGTCAAGTCGGATTTGAGCCTAGGCTACCTGGGATTTGGGCCTTGGGAACCTGGAATATAGAGTAGCATTGGAAGAATCTTCTGTGAGAAGGAAACCTTGAATCCGGTTTGAAGGATAAGAAAGAGTTTGGAAAAGATCTAAAGAGTATCGTAAGCAAAAATGGCAGGACGGTGCTTTATTTTTTTAAATTTTTATTTATTTGTGATAGTCACACACACACACAGAGAGAGAGAGAGAGGCAGAGACACAGGCAGAGGGAGAAGCAGGCTCCATGCACCGGGAGCCCGACACGGGATTCGATCTTGGGTCTCCAGGATCGCGCCCTGGGCCAAAGGCAGGCGCCGAACCACTGCGCCACCCAGGGATCCTGGGACGGTGCTTTTCAGGTTCTGAATACCTGTGTGGTGAAGCCAGGGTGCAGAATGGGCGGGTGGGAAATCGAGGTAACACCAGGCCATGTGTGGACTTGTGTCTCATGGACTTTGTTCTGGGGGAACCCGAGTCACTGAGGGTTATTAGAAAAGGGGAAGCATGATCACATTTGCTGTGAAAAGAGCATTCTAAGAGTGATGATATATATTGAGGTGGAGGAGGAAATGGGCAGGACTTGAGACCAGGAGAGTACCATGGGAGATAGCTTCTGCATGCCAACTTCTCTCCTGATTAGCAGTCTCTATAGCCCCCATATGGTCTGGTCATAGAATGCTCTTTGACCAGAAGCACAAAGGATGAGAGGTCCATAGACACAGGCAAAATAGTTGGCACCAAAGACCAGACTATTGCCTGGCAAATAGGCAGTGTTAATGACTCCTCCAGCATTGCAGCTCATCTGTCTGCAATTTCAGTCTTTGCCATCCTGAAATGAATTAGAGAAGTTTCCCATTACTCCCTTTCTTCTACACACAGAAGGGAGAACTTATCCCTTACTTGCTCAGTGATCTTCTAAGGCCCAGTCAGAGGAGAATTTAACACTGTTGGCTCAATGGCTCTCTTTCCTGAGGGTCAAGTTTAGTAAATCCTGACAACAATCTGGGCAGGTTATATTGATTTCTACAAAGTTAGCTTTTATTGAAGATATATTTTGAGCCAAAGTATACTCACTGTCAGAATCCTGAACATTAGTCTGGCCTACTTTTCCCTTGGTAAAAACTCATTTGCAGCAGCAGATTCCATTACACAAGCTGAAAAGTACTTCACCTTTCTTATCCCAGTTTCCAAGTTTAGATAATCACAGGCAGAATTTCAAGAAATATCATTAGCATGCAGTTGGAGATCACTGTGATAGTTCAGGTAAGAAATGACGACTTCCTAAATCAAAGCAAGTGGCAATGCAGCTAGAGAAGAGAGGATAGATCAAGGAACATTTAAGCAACAACCATACAGCCATGCTTATATTTACTGAGCACTGTCTATGTGCCAGGCATTATATAGTGCGTGTATTATCTCATTCAATCTTTGCAACAACCCAGTGAGGTAAGAACTGTTATTCTGTTTTATACGTGAGAAAACAGGCTTAGAGTCATTAGAAATTTACCCAAAGAAATTTACCCAGAGCTGGGATTTGAGCCCAGCAAACTGATCTCAAAAGTCTCATATTTTTTAAAGATTTATTTACTTTATATGAGAGAGACAGAACACGAGTGAGAGGAGCAGAAGGAAAGGAGAGAGATCCCAAGCAGTACTCTATGCTGAGCATGAAGCCAGCCGCAGGGCTTGATCTTATGACCCTGAGATCACATCCTGAGCTGAAACCAAGAGCTGTCACTTAACTGATGGCACCACCCAGGCACCCCTCAAAACTCAGGCACCCCTCAAAACTCTCATTTTTAATCTCTGTGTATTACTGTCTCAAATCAGGAGGATTTGGTAATTTATGGAATGTGGGAGCACGGGAAGGAGAATTAGAGGAACGGGAGGAGTGTTCCAGATTAGGGAAACAGGCAGATAGATGAAAGATGGAGCTGGTCACCAAAATGGGGATGGAGGAAAAGGAATGGGTTTGAAAAAAGGATGATGATTTGGTGTGACTATGTTGATAGGGGACATCCAAGTAAGATGTCTTTAAATGGTTGAGTGCTTAAAATATGGAGCTTCAGAGAAAGTGATTGAGGCTAAAGAAGTCTGTATCTAGGCAGCAGAGGAGCATGTGGGCAGCAACAGCAGGGGGTGGGGAGGTGGGTAACTGAGATTTTCTAGAGAAGAAGATGAGCAGAGAAGGCAATCAGAGATAGAATCTCAGGGACCTGCATTTGGGGACCCGTGAATGAAGAGCCCTTGAATGAGAGAAAAATAGTTCAAGGGATGGTAGGAGAACAAGAAGAGACTGGGTCACAGACACCAAAGGAGAAGGAAGTGTGATGAAGGGATGATAGCAGTGCCTAATGCAACAGAGAAATCATATAAGGTAAGAACTGAAAGTTACCATTCCATTTGGCAATTAGGTCAATGCAAAATCAGCTGGTGGGAATGCAAAACGTTAATAGCCAATTTGGAAGACAGTATAGCAGTTTCTTATAAAGCTAAACATTTTCCTAGCATATGATTTACTAGTGGTATTCCTTAGTATTTACCAAATGAGATTTAAAAAAAAGAGAAGTGTGACACACAAAAACCACATCAATGGTTTGTTTATAGCAGCTTTATTCATAATTGCTAAAACTTGAAAGCAATGAAAAGGTCCTTTAATAGATGAATGGATAAACTGGTACATCTGTAGAACGGAATATGATTTAATGATAACAAAAGTGAGTTATCAAGCCATGAAAAGACTTGGAGAAACCTTAAGTGCATATTACTAAGTGAAAGAAGCCAAGCGTAAAGGTTATATACTATATGATTCCCACTATATGACGTTGTGAGAAAGGGAAAACTATGAGATAGTATTGAGTTCAGTGGCTGCCAGAAGTTGAGGGAAGAGAGGGATAAATAGGTAGAGCATTAGGCCAGTGAAACTATTCTGTATGGTACTATAGTGGTGTATACACCTCATTATACCTTTGTCCAAACCCATGGAACTATACACACAAAGAAGAAACCCTAGTGCAAACCATGACCTTTAATTAGTAATAATGTAACAATATTGACTCATCAGTTATAAAACATTTTTCACACCAATGCAGAATGTTAATAATAGGGGAAACTGGCAGGGGGCTTTGGGGGGGGGGTACATGGAAACCCTTTGTACTTTCTGGTCAGTTTTCTGTAAACCTGAAACTGATCTAAAAAATAAGATCTATTGACTAAAACAAAAAGAGGAAAGGAAGGAATAAAAGAATAAACAAATGAAGAAAGAGAAAGAAAGCCATGTGTATACAATCTTGAAAGTATAACGTGAACCTATAATTATAATAAATCTAATTCTTAGAAATCTTGAAGTCTACATTGAGTCAAAATAGGACTAGTTTCTCTTCTGTTTACCAACTTCTAGAGCTGCCCATCACAAATGCAAGATATAAACCAAACTTTGGCATGATATGAACATTTTTTCACAGCTCAACTTTGCAGCATGATCTCTGGGTCATCACCCACATATTATGAGCTTCAGCTGCAACAGTCTCTTGCTTGTCTTTACCACTCATGATGTGTACTTGAAGACTACTCTGCCTTTTTGCTCTTGCTGTTTCTTCTACCTATTTCTTCTCCCCTTCTCTAGCTAACAAAATCCTACACATCCTCCACCACCCATCCCACACCTTCCCTTCTCTGTGAGAACTTTGTTGATTCCTTTTTTCACCTCTAACACACTAATCAAGAAAGATCCCTTCCCCGGCTTCTATACTTCTTTGTGCCCATCTCTTCCATAAGTGCATAGTATAGTACAATATCAACAACAATAGATTAGTGAGAAAATTGGAGTGGAAAGAAGACTGATAAAAGCAGATTTAAAAAGTAGGTGGGAGAAATGTATGGATAGAAGGTAAACTATTGTGTGGGGATTGGTCTTGTAATTTGGCATTGCTTGTTTTGGTTTGTCTTTAGCATTTGTGGTTTACCCAACTGGGATTGAGGGTAGCAAGAAAATTCTGGAGTGGCTGTGGCGCTGTCCAATGCTTGCAATGCTGATGGACCTGTGGCACTGGGTAGGATCTGTCTCAAGATCGGTAATTCTTCTCTCCCAGGAGCCTTGGTCCTCTGTTTTGGGGATGGGGGGAGAGAGAATGACTATATCCATTTATTATCTCTCAGAGGTTCAGGAGCCATAGCCTGCCTCATCTGTGGGGGAAAGAGAAAAAGGTTTGCTGACTTGGTTGACACTTCCTCTTTTTCTCATGGGATCCACAGGCTCCTGAAGATGAGTTAATGACTAGAAAAAGCAATTAGTTATTAGTTTTTCTTTTTTTTTTTTTTTAACTAAAACAGTTGACAATTTTATTTTCACATTTCACAATACAAATGAAAATTGCCTTTTTTTTTTTTTTTTTTTTTTTTGTCCCACTATTCCCCTGCAGAAACTATTCTCTCTTTGATAGGAAGGGGAAGCAAGTCTTCCTTGTCATGCTGTTAGAAAACACCCAGAGTCACAGCACCATGATCTCCTGGTGAAGTAGAACAAGTAGTATAAAATGAATATAAAGAGGTTCCGGTCTCTCCTTATCTGTCTGGTCGAGTCATTCCTGGCCGAGTGGGTACCATCATGGGACGAGCAGGAGGTCTCATCATTGGGGGCCCAGGCATCATTGGCATATGGCCTCCCATAGGTGGCCTCATTCCAGGAGCAGGTCCCACTGGCATCATCCCAGGAGGAGGAGGGCCCATCATTGGCATCATGGGAGGGCCCCCCATATGGGGGGCTGGCATCATACCAGGGCGAGGAGGACCCGTTGTTTTGTCGATCAGGCTCTGAGCCTGCTCTTCCATCCATTTCTGATAGTAGTCTTTCACATTCTTTGTGTTTCCTACCACTGCAGTGTGTCTTTCTCACAGATGGAGAGTCATGGGTGAGGTATGTGTCACAGTAGTCACAATAAAACTTAGGCATGTTGCTCTGCAGGCTGTTGGCCACTCTGTCCCGCGCTGCCCCAGTTATTAGTTTTTCTATCATCCATTTAACAGATATTAAAAGCTAACTATTCCAGGAACCATCCCAGGCACTGGAATACAAGATAACCAAAACAGGGTTCCTGTCCTCAAGGAATTTCATCTAAGCAAGATCAGCCTTGAGCCCATGCCAGCAATTACACTGAGAAGGGAGCTGTCTTAGTTCAGGCTACCAGAACAAGATACATAGACTGAGTGGCTTAAGTAATAGAAATTTATTTTCTCATAGTCCTCAAGGCTGGAAGTCCAAGATCGGGGTCCAGCAGGGTTTGGTTTTTGGTAAGCACTTCCTTCCTGGCTTGCAGGTGGCCACTTTCTTGCTAGGTCTTCATATGGCCTTTCCTCTGAGAATGTGTGTGGGTGGTAGTTGTAAGAGTGTGATGAGAGGGAATAGGGGGATGGACTTTCTTTGGTATTTCTCTTATAAGGGGGCCCCATTCTATGACCTCAATTTATTTACCTCCTAAAGGCCCTATTTCCAGTACAGTCACACTGAAGGTCAGGGCCTCAACACATGAATTGGGGTGGGGGGGAGGGGCACAATTCAGTCCATAACAGGAGCTTATAGAAAACTGTAAGAGCACAGATGAGGGCATAATGGTCTTGTTTATGGAAAGAAGGCTCAGTAATGACTCTTGATGTGGATTCTGAGTACAGGGTATCAGTATATGTGATTTCAGTAGCCCCAAGTTGGAGGCTCTGGTGATCTAGCCAGAATAATTATTGTCCCATGTAAAAAGAGGTCTCCATACCACAAGCTGTCAATCATAACTTTATATTCAATGATATTCTTAGGCCTCTGAAACTATTTTTATATCTATTAGCAGCTTTTCTTGGTAGTAGAGGATGTCACAGGTTTCCAGATGTCATTCAGCCTTTATTGCAACAGCCTCTATATGCCTCCTGCAAAGGCGATTATCTCAACGAGTCAATAACTGTCAGGTTCAGAAGTACTGTACTTCTAGTGGCTCCAGAAATAAGCATACATGTTTCTCTGCAGTAGTGAGGTGTGTAAAATGAGTCATGGGCTTGTTCAAGAGGGTGTTTTGCCTCTATTGTCCCTGTCTTTTGCAGATAGTGTTTGTGGATACCAGGCTCTGTGAACAGCCAATGCTGTACTGTCCTCATTGATAATATTAGGTTGAGGAGTCCCTGTGTGTGGGGTACATATTCTCAGAAGAAGGAAATGTCCCAGAAGCTCTGAGAAAAGTAACCACCCCTTTCTTTATACTTCTGTCACATTTGGTGTACCTTTCTTACTTGGCATCTGGCCTTTGGGCTTCATTCAGCCCTATCAGAGCCAGTTTCTTTAAAGCAGGGAGTGAGTCACATTGCACTCTGTTCTAACCTCACTTGTCCTCCAGTGGTGGTAGCAGTATCCCAGTGGTGATCACTTTTGGATAAACTAGTACGATTGTTGTATATTAAAAATAAGCTATCATTCTACTGGCACTTTGTCTCCCCAGCAGAATTCAGTCTGTCTGTAAGGCACTGCCCTGATTCTGGCTTTTCTCCCCTTGGTATAAGCCAAATAATGGCCAAAGAAGCATTCCAGTCTTATGCCCATAAGAGCTGCTACCCTCAAGGAAATAGGGGCAAGGCCTTGAGGAGGGAGGATGCTTAGAGGGTTTGCATTGACAGAGTCATTTTCCCATCTTGAGGACCAACAATTTTGGCTTTAGAAATAAGGAAAAAGTGGTAATGTGGCTCAAGTCAAAATGAAAACCTTCTTCCTGGGGCAGCCCAGGTGGCTTGGCGGTTTAGCGGCGCCTTCAGCCCAGGACCTGATCCCGGAGACCCGGGATGAGGTCCCACATCGGGCTCCCTGCATAGAGCCTGCTTCTCCCTCTGCCCGTGTCTCTACGCCTCTCTCCTCTGTGTGTGTGTGTGTCTCATGAATAAATAAATAAAATCTTAAAAAAAAAAAAGAAAGAAAGAAAAAGAAAACCCTCTTCCTTTCTGTGGCTACTCCAGTTGGGGAGTTAGTTTTCTGTTGCTTCAACAAGTGGTCTGGAGGACACCTCTGTGGTGTTTAGGGCCATTGATAGCACTTGAACAGCTTTGTTCCCTGTCTCCTGCCTGCCCTCTCCCCACAGAGACTCTGTTTAGAGGAGCATTTGGGAGACAGACTCTGGGCTTACAAACATTGAAATAGCCTATCTCCCAGCCCCTTGACTCCTATGCTGCTGCAGTCACGATGCTGGAACTCTCTGCCGGGGAGGGTGGAGTGTCTGGATCTCTGCTGTTCCCTGTTACCATAAAGGCAGCTCATTACAGGTTTTGACCCTCCCTGCATTCTCCCTCCCTTACAACATGCACATTCCTCTCTTCTCCTGGCATTACTGCTGGCAGAGTGCAAACTTCCTTTCTCTGTCATCTGAGCATCATTCAAAAGCAGTCCGCCCATCTGTGAATTATGCCCTGACTCTTCGATAGGGCAGTGTTACAGGTCCTCTGCCGGCAGGAGGGAGCAGTCCAACAAGATCTGAAGACCAAGACTTTGAGAAGCTGTGACGAGCAGACTAGGAAGCCACAAAACATTGTGAGCTGAGTGGATGTCTTAATAAGCTTTTAGATGTGATTTGGCCAGAGTTGGCAGAGGAAGCCCAAGGGAAAAAGGCGAGTAAATCAATGCAGACCCACTGGGCTTGACAATCCTAGGAAGCTAATGATCTCTCCAGGAAAGAACTGAAAGCAAATATCCAGCAACAGACCACCATGTAGGATGGGGAGGACGGACCCCCGGATGTGAGTACAATCTCTCTTCACTACAGGGCTCTGAGCAGTAGGAGCAAAGCTAGTTATTGTCACTGATGGTGCTCCCTAACCACTGGTTCCGGGGGCCTGTGGACTGTCTCTGGGTGGGCTGTGCAGAAGGTCCTGGCTGGGACTATTTGTAGGTCTTTTCTAGGATATTTAGTCTGTCAGGAAACTGAATATAGTGGTTTGGGGATATTGGTACCAGGAGACTTTGTTGTAAACCCTCAGGAAACCAGCAAAAGCAAACCTCAGAGACCTTTTGCTATAAAAAGAAAACAGATTGCATCACAGACCAAGCAGCTGTGTGGCCTTCTGGCATTCGCAATGAGAGGAAAAAAGCATTGGCAAATTGGAATGCAGTGAAAATGGGGCAGTGGGCTGGGAAAAAGGAGGGAAATCTTAGGAAGCTAAATACCTTTCTGGATTCAGGATGCTCGTTGAATATTTATGATCACGGATTTATTTCATTTCTGCTTAAAGAACTGGCAGCATGTTTGCATTTAATGTTTTTCTCTAGAACCCAGTGAAAGTGAGCATTGTGACAAAGAGAGGGATGTGATTGATAGATGTGGGGCAGAAGAAATTCTTCACCACCATCAGTGGGAAGTGTCTTGAAAGATAGCTGATCCACTTGGAGGAGGAGGCTCAGATTTAATGAGGGAATGGGGCTGCTACAGCCCGGGTACCCAACAGGTTGGCGGTGAAACTTAACTCGTTTATTGCAGACTGGTTGCCACCTCTCTATTCTTCTCCCCTCACCATTTATTATTGGGTGTTCTCTATCCTCCTTATTCCCCACCCCCAAGCCTGCCTCTGCCTGGCCCAATTTGTCAGTTCAGAGGTGTCACACGAGAAGCTGAGTATTTCCTGACTCCAAAAGGATGTAAGGAAAAGGATGGGGGTATAGAAAGGAAACATAAGACTCAGCCACTTTGATCCCTTCCAACCACCCTGAGTGTAAATGCAACTGTAGGTGAATGCTGGAGGTCCTACAAGTGAGGCTATTACTGGATTTAAATTGAGAATGAACATGAGATGCCCAAGCACACAGGGATGATGCTAACTGCAGACTGGGAACTGGAACCCTGGGATTTTGTTCCTGATTTTGCAGGCAGTTCTCTGTGCAATTCTAGTTGGGAGCAGTATCCAAAATCCTATAAGCAACATATCCTGGAGCTGCCCAGTGCCTCAGGCAGGCTGTGCATTGACCAAGGGGGAAGAGGAAGGGTGAGGAGTGGGGAGCATTTCATTCCTAAGTAGCTGTAACTGAAAAACTTAAAAAAAAAAAAAATCTGGCCAACATTTTTCAACTGTAGTGTTTTTCTATCTTAAAAAAAAAAAAAAAAGGAATAGTAATGTATGCTAGATTTGCAAAGGGCTGTTTACCAAAGGTAATTATGTAAACAAGGCTATCTCAGAAGGCTGCAACCATGGCAATAGATGTCTGAGAGCTGAATTTATTGTCTGGGACAGGAGGGGAGTGGCTGTACATGTACTATGGGCCCATTGACCCGTGCATCTGTTGCTGGGGAGACTGGACAGCACTGCTGGTCTGGAGCTTGTGACCTCGGCTGATGGGCTGCACTGAGTTTGCAGCTAGGACATCTCTATTCCCTAAGCTCTGAAGTAAAATGAGTGAAATTTTAGCCATGATAATAGTCTTTGTATGCACTGGGCCATTGTCCTTGAGGCATTCAAACGCCCATTGCAGGAAAAGTTTGGGTACGAGAACGTGGCAGTTGAGTGTACAAGGACAACAAATGAGTAAATGGAAGAATGTGGATGTGGAGGGAGAGCATTTAGGAAGCCACGGCTAATATTGTATTTTCGTGCCACTTGGGCCTGGAGCGCTTTTGCAGTATTGGGACAAACAGAGCAGAAGCTCAGTATTCTTGGTGTGAAGGTTCCACGGATGATCTATAGAGAGACAGTGTTTTCAATATTTACAAAAACAGGGCAGCCTGGGTGGCTCAGCGGTTTAAGCACCCAGGGCGTGATCCTGGAGTCCCTGGATCAAGTCCCACGTCGGGCTCCCTACATGGAGCCTGCTTCTCCCTCTGCCTGTGTCTCTGCCTCTCTCTCTGTGTGTCTATCATGAATAAGTAAATAAAATCTTTAAAAATAATAATAAAAGTATATCCAGGAGCTAACTCATTAAAAAAGAAATATTTACAAAAACAAACTGCTTGTAAACAGTAGAACAGTCTGAGAAACATAAAGCCCAAACTTGTCTTTCAGTGGGGCCCTGGGAATTTCCAGTGGCATTTCCAGCTCTGTTTCTGTTTTGAGTCTCAACTTGATTTTTTTTTTTAATTTTTTTTTAATTTTTTATTTATTTATGATAGTCACACACAGAGAGAGAGAAGCAGAGACATAGGCAGAGGGAGAAGCAGGCTCCATGCACCGGGAGCCTGACGTGGGATTTGATCCCGGGTCTCCAGGATCATGCCCCGGGCCAAAGGCAGGCACTAAACCGCTGCGCCACCCAGGGATCCCTCAACTTGCTTCTTTAATTGGCTTATTCTTCATTCACCCAAGATTTCTGGTGCTTCCCAGGGACCTCTGACCATGGCTAACAGAGGAGTCCTCTGCTTTGGAGCATCCTTCCTCCAGGTCTGCTGAGCCAACAATGAGCAGAGCAGGGTAGATTGGTGAAGGTTTCTTGGCTTTCTTTCCTTGCTATTCCTTACCCACATTTTGGGCAACATATGGATGAAGTGAGAAAATTTGATAATTAACAAGTAGGGGGTAGGAGGGATAATCATTACCTTTTTGAAAGTATAATATTCACATTTGGCCAGTACTTTCACATAATAGAATGCTACCTTTCATCCCCACCAATTTCTTTTTTTTTTTTTTTTGTCTGATTTATATATGATCATTTAAGCCCAGCCTTTCAGAGCTGTTGGCAAAATGACTTACCTGGAATGACATGGTAGGATGAGAGTTAGGGCAAGATACCTACAGTCCAGACCTTTTCTAGTTACCTCATGGCCAGTTCCTTAGTTTTAGAGGTTGAAAGGAGCCTTGGGTTTGCCTGGAAGCAACTGTAAAAGATGTCTGTATCTTCCAGGCCTTCAAAATTAGAATGTGTAGTAGGGCCTGGGGTTAAAAGTGGTGTCCCCTTGGCATAGTGTTTTCTGTCCATTTGCATATACTGGTATTTTTAAAAGTATGTTTTAAAACACAAAGCACAAAGCTTTCACTTCCTTTATGTCCTAGCAGAAGTGTGTTTAAATTTTTTTTTAGTGTGTTTAATTTTTAAGTATTCCTTCTTTTGCCCCGCAAAAACTCTCCTTTTTTCTTTTTCTTTTTTTTTTTTTTTGAGAATCTTAAGCAGACTCCATATACACCTCACGGCTTCATCTCAAGACCCTGAGATCATGACCTGAATGAAAATCAAGAGTCAGGATACTTAACCATTTGAACCACCCAGGCACCCTGAACCCCTTACTTTTGACATAATTACCAATGGCTTTGGTTTGCTCTCATGGTGGCCTGGGGCCACTGAGAGGAGTCAGTCTTTAAAATTCTGTTCATTTGCCCTTTGGTGGAAAGAAGAGGTTAAGTTTACTACTGGTTACCACCTCCAGACCGCTGCTCTGAGTCCGGGCTTCATGTCCTAGAGGTGGCTTTAGTAGGCCTTTTATTTCCTGTTAAGCACGGAGGCAACACAAGCAGCCCCTCCTGGTGCCACTGGCAGTGCGCACTGTCAGTGTTTCTAGCATCCTTGTTGTTCCCAACGTGGGTTGTTCCGACAGTAATTGGAACTGGGAGATGGCCCCGGGGCCTGTGCCCAGCTCTCCATCTGCCCCAGAACTCAGGAAACCACACTGCTTACAAAAGAACTGCAGTAAATGCCAGGACAACATCCCAAGGATCTAGCCCACTCCTCAGGGTCTCAGTGGGGTGTGGTCCACAGGCCCCTTCGCCAGAGAGGGGGGATGAGCCTGTTAGCTGTGGTGGACCCCTGGCACATGGTCAGAAGGCCCTCTGTGATCATACACACAGGACAGTGACCTGCAGAGGCTGGCCTGGAAACCCCATGATGTTGATGGGGTTCTTTTTTTTTTTTTTTTTTTTTTTAGATTTTATTAGACACAGAGAGAGAGAGTGGCAGAAATATAGGCAGAAGGAGAAGCAGGCTCCTCACGGGGAGCCCGATGCGGGACTCGATCCCAGGACCCCGGGAGCACACCCTGAGCTGAAGGCAGACGCTCAACCACTGAGCCACCCAGACGTCCCTGTTGATGGGATTCTATCAGGTGTCTGCAACCCAGGATGGAAGTGCAGAGCAGATCTCACAGTTTGGGCTGTGGTCCTCTAGGGAATGTCCCTGAAACAGGAAGAAGGGAGGGCGACTGGCGCACTCTGCTGTCATCTCCTCCCAGGTTCCGGGGTCTTGGTGTGCAGAGACAGTGCTTCTTGCTTGTCCTGTCCTCACTCAGCTCCTGCCCCCTGCAATGAGCCATCAGCAGATGCCCTAAAACCAGAGAAGAGATGTGGCCGGTCCTGTGTGCCGAGTGGTGCTGATGGCAATTCTGTTTTGTAATCCCCAGGTCCCGAAGATGGCATAGTAATAAAGACACCTTCTAATGATCGGGAGCATCTTTACCCGTGGGTGCCTGCCCGGGCCGGTGGCGTCGTGTTGAGCCGAAAGAACTTGACTACTGCTGTCCTGAAAACCTCTTTCTCTCCTAATTCATGAGCCAGCAGGATGCGGTCGCTGCACTTTCAGAACGCCTTCTCATAGCTGCGTACAAAGGCCAAGCGGAGAATGTGGTTCAGCTCATCAACAAGGGCGCCAAGGTAGCAGTTACCAAGGTAACAAGAAGGGGGTGAAAAAACGCTTTAGCCATTCCCTGGGAAAAAGCCTACCTCTTAATAACCATTGTCTGTACAACTGTTGTGTGTGGTTTGAAGCTTTCACAGAACTGGCTTTTTCTTTTTTCCAGTGATGGCAGTTTGGAGAGAAGGAAGGAGGATTAAAATGCTTTCAATGCAATTTTTCAAATGGAGTGACTTGTAATTAGCATTTGAGTCTTTAAAATCACAGTGTGGCTTTTTCTCACCTATTCCTTTAGCTAAAAGGACAAGAGATGTCTCTGGAGAAGTTGGGACACAAAAATTTATTGGGAAAAGTGTTTGTACAATAATCGCATTAGACTAGCTTGTGGACCGGCAGCCCATCCACTGTGGGGAACCTCGCTGTTCCCATCTGTATAGTGACAGACCTGGTCCAGATGCTGGGCGCCTTCTCTTTGGGCTTTCATTTCATAGGGGTCAGTAAAAATGCATAGTAGGCTTTGGAGGACATTGGTTACCCCTCACTGACAGATGACACCATGGGAGATGAGAGAACAAACTGGCCAAGGGCGCAGTTTTGTAGCAAAATGGAGGAAAGAGTTAGGTGACAAGTTAAAAATACAAAAATGAAATAATGCTGATGGAAGATACTTATTGTGCACTTAGTATTGCTCTAAGAACTACAGTCCTCTAGAAGAGGTACATTTTTGTGCCCACTGTAGAGATGAGGAAACTGAGGCACAGAATCATATAAGCAACTTGCTCAGGGTCCTTCAGCTGTTGAGTGACCGAATTGCTACTTGTACCTGCAGAGTCTGGCTCCAAACCCCACCTTCCAGACCACCCCAGACAGAGCTGTGGTGAGAAACACAGTTTAATTTTCAAATGGTAATGTCTGACAACCTGTGGCAACAATTGGCCAGCTCACATTTTCAGTTTCTCACATGCAGTCTCTCTGTTTCATGATTCTGATGTGTGCTTCTTTGGCACCACCAAGCAGTTAGCTCAGTTTTGACACTATCTATCTGGGGATGGTGACAGGTCTCACAGTTTAAGGTCTCCATCCCACAAGAGTGCCTAGCCCCACAATACCCCTTCAGATGCCAATTGCCGAGCACGGTTGTTACCTGTGCTTTTCATCAACTGGTTATAAATCAAAGGCTCTGGGGATCCCTGGGTGGCTCAGGGGTTTGGCACCTGCCTTCAGCCCAGGGCGTGATCCTGGAGTCCTGGGATCGAGTCCCACATCAGGCTTCCTGCATGGAGCCTGCTTCTTCTCTGCTATGTCTCTGCCTCTCTCTCTCTCTCTCTCTCTCTCTCTCTCATGAATAAATAAATAAAACCTTAAAAAAATTCTTCCTATTAAAAAAAATAATCAAAGGTTCTCACAACCTCGTCCTAGGGTTTGATTAATTCGCTAGAGCAGGTCACAGAACTCAGGAAGACCTTTTGTTGGCTAGATTACCAGTTTATTATGAAAGGATATAACTGAGGATCAGCTAGATGGAAGAGATACATAGGGCAAGGTATAAGGAAAGGGGCACAGAATTTCCATGCTCTCTGAGTGCATCACCCTCCCAGCACTTCCATGTCTTCATCAACCCAGAAGTTTTCTGAATTTTCTTGGGTTTTTATGGAGGCTTCACTGGTGATTGCTGATTGACATTCAACCTCCAGCCTCACCTCCCTCCTTCGAGGTCAGAGGATAGGACAGAAAGTTAACCCTCTAGCCTAGTTTGGTTCCCCTGGCAACCAGCCCCCATCCTTAAGGGCTTTCAAAAAGTTACCTCATTAACATAAACTCAGGTGTGGTTGAAAGGGGCTTATTATGAAGAACAGACTTCTTTCACTTTTTTTATTCTGGGGCTATTTCAGGAACTAAGGACAAAAGATCAACTATTGTAACAAAAGATGCTCCTATTGCTCTTATCACTTAGGAAATTCCAAGGATTTGGGAAGCTGTGAGCCAGGACAGGGACTAAAACCAAGTGTATATTTATTATTAAAAAATTCCATCCTCATTGGTTGGGAGAAAAAATATTGTTAAAATATCTATGCTATCCAAAGCAATGTACACATTAAATACAATTCTTATCAAAATACCAACAGCATTTTTCATAGAATCAGAACAAACAGTCCTAAAATTTGTATGGAACCACAAAAGATCCCAAACAGCTAAAGCAATCTTGAAAAAGAAAAGCAAAGCTGGAGGCAATCAGAATTCGGGGTTTCAAGTTAAATTACAAAGCAGCAATAATCAAAACAGTATGGTACTGGCACAAAAATAAACACATGGGGTGCCTGGGTGACTTAGTTATGCATCAGACTCTTGGTTTCAGCCCAGGTCATGATCTCAGGGTCATGAGATTGAGCCCCTCATCAGGTTCCACATTCAGTGGGGAGTCTACTTGAGATTCTCTCTCTCCATTTCCCTCTACCCCTCCCTGTCCCTCCCAAAACAAACAAATAAATAAGCTTTTTTAAAAGACCCATAGATCAAATAAACCTGCAATTATATGGCCAATTAATCTTCAAAAAATGAAGTAAGAATGTACAATGGGAGGGATCCCTGGGTGGCGCAGCGGTTTAGCGCCTGCCTTTGGCCCAGGGCGCGATCCTGGAGACCTGGGATCGAATCCCATATCGGGCTCCTGGTGCATGGAGCCTGCTTCTCCCTCTGCCTATGTCTCCGCCTCTCTCTCTCTCTTTCTGTGTGTGACTATCATAAATAAATAAAAATTAAAAAAAAAAAAAGAATGTACAATGGGAAAAAGACAATCTCTTCAAAAAATGGTGTTGGGAAAAACTGGACAGCTATATATAAAAGAGTGAAATTGGACCATTTTCTTACACCATACACAAAAATAAATTCAAAAAGGATTCAACACCTAAATGTGAGACCTGAAAACTTACGAATTCTGAAAGACCACAAGCAGTGACTTCTTTAACATTAGACATAGCAACTGTTTTCTAGATATGTCTCCTGAGGCAAGGAAAACAAAGGCAAAAATAAACTATTGGGACTACATCAAAATAAAAAATCTCCTGCACAGCAAAGGAAACAGTCAACAGAACTAAAAGACAACCAAGTGAATGAGAATAGATACTTGCAAATTACATATTCAGTAAAGGGTTAGTGTCTAAAATTATAAAGAACTTATAAAACTCAACACCCAAGAAACAAATAATCCAATTTAAAAATGGGCAGAAAACTTGAACAGATACTTCTCCAAAGAAGACATACAATTGGCCAACAGGCACATGAAAAGATGCTCATCATCACATATCATCAGGGAAATGCAAATGAAAACTACAGTGTGATAGTGTGTCACACCTATTAGAATGGCTAAAATCAACAACACAAAAAACAACAGGTGCTGGAGAGGTTATGGAGAAAAGGGAGTCCTCTTGTACTGTTGGTGGGAATGCAAACTGGTGCAGCCACTGTGGAAGACACTATGGAGGTTCCTCAAAAAGTTAAAAATAGAACAACCTTATGATCCAGCAATAGCACTTTTGGATATTTACCCAATTAATAAGCCATATATGAAAAGCCTATAGTAAATATCATTTTCAGTGGGGAAAAACAGAGCTTTTCACCTAAAGTCAGGAACATGGCAGGGATGTCCACTATCACTACTGATGTTCAACATAGTACAAGAAGTCCTAGCCTCAGCAATCAGACAACAAAAAGAAATAAAAGGCATCTGAATCAGCAAAGAACAAAAGACACTAATTCAAAGAGATGCGTACACCCCTATGTTTATAGCAGCATTATTTACAGTAGCCAAGATGCGGAAGCAGCCCAAGTATCCACTGATAGATGAATGGATAAAGAAGACAGATAGATAGCAATATCATTCAAGATTTTATATACATATATATCAGAATATTATGCAGCCAATGAAAAGAATGAAATCTTGTCATTTGTGACAACATAGATGGTGCTAGAGCAAAATAAGTCAGAGAAAGAAAAATACTATATGATTTGACTTTTGTGGAATTAAATAAATGAGCAAAGGTGAAAAAGAGAGAGAGAGAGAGAAAGACAAACCAAGAAACAGACTCTTAACTATAGAAAACAAACTGGTAGGTTACCAGAGGGGAGGTGGATGGGAGAAATGGAAAAATAAGTGATGGGAATTAAGGAGTGCATTTGTCTGGTGAGATATGGAAGTGCTAAATCACTGTATCATATACCTGAAACTAATATTACACTGTATGATAACTAACAAATTAAAATAAAAACTTTTTAAAAAGTAGGTATTACTTTAATTTTTATATTGTACCTACACATAGATTAAAGTCAAATATTTTTACTGTGTTTCTCTTCCTTTTCTGATTCTCCATAGCCAACTACATTCAGTCTTTTAGGTAGTTTTCCTTTAGCGTTTACATTCATAAATGGTATCCTGATATTGTTCAATCTTGATTTTTCCATTTGAGGCATTATCTGTTGATGTAACAATATGAAAACTGGTGATTTAAGATTTAATTTTCTTTCTTCCCTGCTTTCATATATGCATGTCTACCTTCTCCAATATAGTTGTGTCATTACTTAGATGATATCAGCATTTGGTCTTTATGTTAATTTAACCAGTTTATTTATTTATTGTTTATTTTAAAGATTTATTACTTGAGAGAGAGTGGGGGGAGGGTTAGAGGGAAAGAATCTCAGGCAGAGTCTCTGCCGAATGCAGAGCTGGATCCCCTGACTCTGAGATCATGACCTGAACTGAAATCAAGAGCCAGACATTCAACTGACTATGCCACCTAGGTGCCCCTTAACCAGTTTATTTCTGGATGACCCATGTAGTAGGTACTATCGTTAGGTTTCCTTTTTTTTCCTTTGTAATAATTCGTTTACTCTGATGTTAATAATTGTCTTGTGTTTGTTTCCTTGGTTTTGTCTGTACATACTGCAAACTATCCTCAAACTCTCCCTCAGTTGCTAATCTTCTCTCTGGATGTTCAGATGTGTTAGGTAGTCTCTCTACTGAGTCTCTTTGAAGAGATGTTCTCTGGAGCCCTCTTCCCTATTTCAGTCTGGACTGGTGGCCTGTAGGGCCTTCTAACAAATGTCACTCTTCACTATATAACTATTATCCTAAGGATTCCATTTACCATTTTCCAATATATTTATCTTCTGTTTCTGGACCCTCGTGTCTTTTTCTTTCTTCATTTACTCCCTTGGTTTGATGGGATACATCCTGTAGACAGCACTGTCCAACAGAACTTTCTGTGATGATGAAATGTTCTATATCTGTGCTAATAGGGTAGCAATGCATAGCTATTCAGTACCTAGAATGTTGCCAGTACAGCTGAATTTCACTTTTAATTTTAATTAACTAAAATTGAAATGCCACGTGTGGCTGTTGGCTACTGTATTGAATGGCACAGCTGTGATGTCTTCCTGAGAATGAGTGCATGGAAGAGATCAACTTCAGACATAATCTATTGCCCCTTTCTCTTTCACACTCTCTCAGTCCAGTTATATCACAATTCTTGAGCAGATTCAGAATTACTGTGATTATGTAATTGCTGTTCATTGGTGAGCCAAGAGTTGTACTATAATTAATTCCATTTCCATTTTTATATAACTTGCTGTTTTTCCTGGACTTGATAATTGCCTTGATTTTTTAATTTGGTTAGCTTTATTCAAACTTATAATTAAGAGTTCCTCTGCCCTCCAACAAGTCTGTAAAGCAGTTCTTAGTACAATTTTCCATGACCGATCCTATCATGTATTTGTCAGGTTTATTCTTTTCCTTGAGATATCCCTTCTGGAGCCATCCATCTTTTCATTCCAGTTTGATCTGTGTTGTTCTCTAGTTCTGCTTAAACAGAGTCATCCTGAGAATTTCTTTCACCGCTCCTCTGTACTAGGTCCTATTTGCTGGAACCCATGTCACCCTTAGTTTGGTGGTGCATGGTGACTGGTAACTTCTAAAGAAAGGCAACAGGTAGATAAATGTTTTGAGAGTCGGCACGTCCAAAAAATTATCTTAATTCTAACCTCTCACTTAAGTGACAATTTGGTATGAAACCTAGGCTGAGAATTATTTTGCCTCAGAACTTTGAAGGCAGGGGATCCCTGGGTGGCGCAGCGGTTTGGCGCCTGCCTTTGGCCCAGGGCGCGATCCTGGAGACCCGGGATCGAATCCCACGTCGGGCTCCCGGTGCATGGAGCCTGCTTCTCTCTCTGCCTGTGTCTCTGCCTCTCTCTCTCTGTGTGTGACTATCATAAATAAATAAAAATTAAAAAAAAAGAACTTTGAAAGCAATATTTAATTGTCTTGAGCTTGTAGTGTTGCTGTTGGGAAACTGTTTATAGATTCTTCCCTGCGAGATTCCTGAAAGACCCTACATACCCACTCTGCCCCCATAAGGCCTACTCATTCATTCTGAACCTGGTGCAGGTAGTTCACTTAGAGAAGTATCCTGCATGGTATGCGCTCTACTCTCAACTGGTGAAATGCTGCCTATTCAGTCTAATAATTGGATACTGTTGTGTGGGTACTCACAACTCCCCACCAGACTATTACTCTGACCTGGGTCTGAGTTTATCTCCCATATCTCTCTGTGTTTGGCACAGAAGATGAGCAGTGGATTTGGAATTCAAAGACCTTGGTACAGGCACCTGCTCCATTGCTTATTAACTACTTGTTAATGTGGCCAGGGTTGCTTGACTTCCATATTACTGACATTTTAGGTCACGCAGTGCTTTTTGTGGGAATTGGTCCTATGCATGGTAGAATGTTTAGCAGCATCTCTGGCATCCACCCATTAGATGCCAATAGTGCCCCTTTTTACCCAGTTGTAACAACCAAAAATGATTCCAGAAGTTGCTTAGTATCTCCTGGGGGGGAAGATCACCATTGGCTAAGAGCCTCTGATGTAGTTAAATTTCTTCACTTCGTGAGTTTCAAATTCTTCACCAAACTTTATTTTAAAGATCTCATTTTTTAAAAAAGATTTATTTGAAAGAGAGAGAGAGAGAAAGAGTCCTCACATGGTTGCAAGGGTAGTGGCAGGGCGAGAGAGAAACTTTAGCAGATTCTGCACTACTCAGACATCCCTTAAAGATTTTATTTTTAAGTTATCTCTATACCCAATGTGGGCTTGAACTTAAAACCACAAAATCAAGAGTCACATGCTCTACCAGCTGAGCCAGCCAGGTGCCTCGAATTCCTCCCCAGACTTAAAGGGTTTCCATAAGAACTAAGTGTGAGGGATCCCTGGGTGGCGCAGCGGTTTGGCGCCTGCCTTTGGCCCAGGGCGCGATCCTGGAGACCCGGGATCGAATCCCACATCAGGCTCCCGGTGCATGGAACCTGCTTCTGTCTCTGCCTCTCTCTCTCTCTCTCTCTCTCTCTGACTATCATAAATAAAAAAAAAAAAGAACTAAGTGTGAGAACATTAGTTGCCACAGTTACAAAGTCTAAGTAGGTACATCATATGCAGTATTCACACAATAAGGCCCATGTACATTGAGTGAGGGAATAGAACTGTTGAGTGTAAACTGCTTTCACTTAAATAAATAGTGTTTCTGAGGTACCAGGTACTCTTTCAAGAGCCATTCAGTGATTAAATGTTTTAAACTTACCACAACTCCATTATCCTTATTATACAGATAAGGAAACTGAGGTAAGATGAGATTAGGTAACTAACCCATCCAAAGTTTCACTTAGGAAGTATCAGGACTGGGGTTCAAACACTGGCCATCTGGTTCCAGAGTTCTTGCTCTGAGCCAGCATGTTCAAATGTGTGGTTTATAACTTTGGATTGTGAACTTCCTGTGGGCTACTTCTTGTTAGAATATCTTCCTTGGTATCTTGCACATGGTAGATGTAATCTGCAAATGTTTTCCTGCCTAGAACACCATCTGCACAGATATTTTAATAAAGCAATATCCCAATAATGGTATTATACATGGGTGTAACATTTTATACTTTGCAAATTATTTTCACATACATGTTGCTCAGCCCCAGAACCTTTGAATGTACATACACAGATTTTTCTTTTGGAGTTGTAAGGAAATGGGAGGCCCCCAAAGGGGAATGACTGGTACATCTAGAAAGTGCTGGTGCTGAGACCAGAACCAGGATCTCCTGGCTCCCATTCAGATATCCTATTAGACCAGGGCTCAGACAAGGGTAGTCTCTTCTGTGTCATGGAGATTTTTACTTGGTAGCTAATAGTGTGTAGTTGTGCTATCTTATCTGCCAGGTAGGGGCAGAATTATGCACAGGACAACTCCTCAGAGTTAATGGGGTTGGGAGTTGGGAATTGGGTAGAAACTACATGTAAAAGAATTTTTTTGTATTTAAAGATTTTATTTATTTGACACAGAGAGAGAACTCTGATTAGCTATTTGCATAATTTTCATATTTAGACCTATTATTTTCATGTTGTATTGACCAACACATTTTCAGTTAGAACAGGTAACCTGACAAGGACAGTGGATATCATATGTCAGACATATCCCTAGAGTAAATTGGCTGTTAGAGATGGAAGCTTGGGATCTCCCAGTATATTGGCTCCCTTTCCCCTCACTTCTGTGCCACTGCTCTCACCCAAGTCACCTGTTATCTCACCCATCCAGCAAGTATTAATTGAGCACCTGCTTTACACCAGTGAACAAGATGGGGTGTGGGGGATGGGGTGAGAGAAGTCTGTTTTTGTTGGGGAAATTGGCAAAAATTTGCACGTTGCCCACCCTCCCTCCATGAAGATCTTCTGGCTCCTCAGTGCTCTGCCTCTTGGGTTTTCTTCTCTCATGCTGCCTCCATCTCCTTTTGCTGTTTCTGCCTCCAAAGCTGGCTTTCTTCGGGGCTCTCAGCACTCATTGGCTCTCACTCTGCACACCCACCTTGACTTACCAGTTCTGCTGGGCACCTTCACCTTCGTCTCCTGATCCACCTGGTGAGCCGCCCTCATGGGCATCTTTATCTGAATGATGTGTGGGTACCTCACAGTCATTTCATTTTTTAATGTATATTTTTATTGGAGTTCTATTTGCCAACATGTAACACCCAGTGCTCATCCTTTCAAGTGCCCCCTCCTCAGTGCCTGTCACCCAGTCACCTTATGCCCCCGCCCACCTCCCCTTCCACTCCTCACAGTTATTTCGGATCTGAATACACACCACTGACCCTATGCCCTTCCTGAAACCCAGTCCTTTTTCCATGGTCTCCTTGTTGATGAATGGCATCCATTTGCTCAGTCCTCAAGCAGAAGGTCAAACCACCCTCTCTTCTTTTGGCTGCTTTACATCCCTCCCCTTATACAAGTTCCCAATGGCCCAGCACTCCCTGCTCTGCCTCCTAGTTTTCTCTTTCCCCTGTACCATTCTAGTTGCCCCACTGATGGACAGATAGTCCCTGAGGTATTTGGTACTAAAACATTAAGCGAGATTTCTTTCTCTACAAGAGAACATATTTTATGTGAACATATTCTCGCCATAGTCACCTCACATTTTAGTTAAAAATCTTTACATACAACTTAATTTTGTTACTTCAAAACCAGTAGGTATGGGGCACCTGGGTGGCTCAGTGCAAGCTGAGCATCTGCCTTTGGCTCAGGTCATGATCCCAGGGTCCTGGGATTAAGTTTCACATCAGGCTCCCCACAGGGAGCCTGCTTCTCCCTCTGCTTGTGTCTCTGCCTCTCTCTCTGTGTCTCTCATGAATAAATAAAAATTTAAAAAAATACCAGTAGGTATTTTGCTGTCTGAATAAACCCTTTGTACCTCAATGCCAAGTGCCAACCATGTAGCAAGAGTGGTTGTGAACCTCTAGGAAGCCACAGGTAGCATGTCTTTTTACAGAGCTTTTAGGAAGCTGGTCCTTGGGTTGTTTCACTGCAGCTTTTGGTTCCTTCAAAACAACCAGACAAAGGTTATTTGATGCAACTTTAGTTAAGAAAAAAAGTGGTTTTATTTATAAAATTAACATTTCCCAGATTTCCATTTGATACCTACTGCTACCCCTGAATAATGACATAGGGATTTAGACAATTAAGGACAGATCGTGGGGCACCTGGGTGGCTCAGTCGGTTAAGTTTAGTTTGCCTTCTGCTCGGTAGTGAACCCAGTGTCCTGGGATTGAGCCCCTGTCAGGCTCCCTGCTCAGTGGGGAGTCTGCATCTCCCTCTGCTCCTCCCCACTGCTCATGCTCTTGCTCACTCTCTTTAAAAAAAAAAAAAAAAAAAAACCCCAAGTACAGATCATGGCCTCAAGCAGTTTGTTCAAAGAGTGCACCCCCACAGTTCACTGCAGAGTAAGCAGGGAGAAAACTCAGGAGGTGGCCTCATGGGGATACTTTATGGAGGTGGGGAAAAAGGGGCCAGAGGCAAGGAAAAAAACAGAACTAAAGGCCATATGTACACCATTCCCAGAGTTTTGTAGCAGCTTTGAAATTCCCTACCAAGGCTGTGTAGTGTAGAGGGTGTGAGCATGGATGTCAGAACCGGACTGCCTTGGGTTCTGATGCCAGTGCATTACCAAACCTTGCTGATCTCAAGGAGATTACTTCATCTCTGGGCCTCATATTGTCACCTCTGAAATGAGTAATAAATAATAGTAGCTACCTCATTAGGTTGTTTAAGAAACTAAATCAATATATGCAAAGTACTTAGAACCATGCTTAGTGTCAAATGTGGGAGCCCTCAGGAGATTCTGATGCCACAGTGGCCACCTCCTGGTCTGAAAGTCGTGGTCTGAGTAGCAGGCAGTGAGTCCTGAGCAGAGGGCACAAGGCTATTCAATGTCCTCACCTGAAAAATGAGGATAATCCCAATCATGTGGTGTTGCTGTGAAGATTAAATGAGATGGCAGTTGTTGAGCACAATTTCTGTCATTAAATAAATGACTGTTACAAGCTTTCTTGGTTGAAGTTGAGAAGCTGAGTCTAAAATTTATATGAAAATGCAGGGCAGCCCGGGTGGCTCAGCGGTTTAGCGCCACCTTCAGCCCAGGGTGTGATGATGGAGACCCTGGAAAGAGTCCCGCGCATCAGACCCTTCATGGTGCCTGCTTCTCCCTCTGCCTGTGTCTCTGCCTCTCTCTCTCTGTCTCTCATGAATAAATAAATAAAATCTTAAAAAAAAAAAAAAAAAGAAAGAAAATGCAAAGAAAGCACCTAGACTAGCCAAAGCAATTTTGACAAACAGAGTTGGAGGGCTTTTACTTGTTGACTTCTAGGTTTACTGTACAACTATGATAATCAACCCAGACAAGATCAAAAGAATGGAATAGGGAATCCACAAATAGATCTACACACATGTGGTCAGTTGATTTTTGACAAACATGCCAAGGCAGTTTGGCAGGTAAAGAACAGTCTTCTCAACAAATGGTGTTGGCACAATTGGACATCTGTATGCAAAAAAAGTAAATGTATTGTAGCATATGTAAACATTAACATAAGGCTTAAATGTAGGGACTACAAAATATAAAAATTGTGGAAGAGGGCAGCTCTGGTGGCTCAGTGGTTTAGCGCCGCCTTCAGCTCAGGGCCTGATCCTGGAGATCCAGGATCGAGTCCCACATCGGGCTCCCTGTGTGGAGCCTGCTTCTCCCTCTGCCTGTGTCTCTGCCTCTCTCTGTGTGTCTCTCATGAATGAATAAATAAAATCTTAAAAAAAAAATTGTGGAAGAAAACAGGCTAAAATCTTTGCAATCTTGTGTGATGGTTAATTTTATGTTTCAATTTGGCTAAGCCATGATACCCAGATATTTGGTCAAACATTATTCTATATATTTCTGTAAAGATATTTCTTGGATGTGATTAACACTTAAATCAGTAGACTTTGAATGAGGCAGATTATCCTCCATAATGTGGGTGGGCCTTATCCAATCAGTTGAAGACTTTAAGAGAAAAAGACTCCTGTGAGGAAGAGATAGTTCTGCCTCCAAACTGCATTTGGGCTTGAGGTGAAGGAGCAACTCTTGCAAAGGTCTGTAGCCCGCTAGCTTACCATGTGACGTTTGGACTTGCCAAGCCTCCACAATTGGCAGGAGTTAATTCCTTAAAGTAAACCTCACCACTACCCATGATAAACACATTGGGAAATGCTATTCAGCAATAAAAAGGAATGAGCTACCGACTGATGGAGGAAACAACATCAACAAATGTCAAAAGCATATTCATTTGAAACCACAAAAGGCCACACACTGTATGATTCCATTCATGTGACATTCTAGAAGAGTCAGAACTATTAGAATGGAAATCAGGGGGTCTAGATGGTGGAAATAGATAGACAGAAAAATTGTAAGGAATGGGGAGGGGGCAATGAAAATATTCTATATCTTGCATGTAGTGATGGTCATATGATTGTGTACATTTATCTAAATACATCAAATTGAATACTTTGAAATGGTGAGTTTTAGTGAATATAAATTATACCTCCAGAAATGTCTTTTTTGGGCAGCCCCGGAGGCACAGCGGTTTAACGCCGCCTGTAGCCCAGGGTGTGATCCTGGAGACCCAGCATCGAGTCCTGCGTGGGGCTCCCTGCATGGAGCCTGTGTCTCCCTCTGCCTGTGTCTCTACCTCTCTCTCTCTCTCTCTCTCTCTCGTTCTGTGTCTCTCATGAATAAATAAAATAAAATCTTAAAAAAAAAACAACAGGAATGTCTTTTTTTTTTTTTTTTTTTTTAACCAGCAAGAATAGGTTTATTTAGGAATAGCAAAGAATTACAATTCAGGACATGCAAGCTATGGCAAAACCACAGGCAAGTCCCCAGAAACTTGATTTTTTATTTTATTTTTTAAAAGATTTATTTATTTATTTATGATAGACATAGAGAGAGAGAGAAGCAGAGACACAGGAGGAGGGAGAAGCAGGCTCCATGCCGGGAGCCTGACGCGGGACTCGATCCTGGGACTCCAGGATCGCGCCCTGGGCCAAAGGCAGGCGCCAAACCAATGAGCCACCCAGGGATCCCCGAAACTTGATTTTTTAAAACAGCTGTTCTAAATATAACAATTGTTACAGATAAGGAAGCAAACATAAGGAGGTTCAATAACTTTGTTCTCATCATTTGTAGGTGTGGCTCCTGGGGGCTTTCATATCTTGTCTCCCTAGTAAATGACTAAATGACTAAGCTCCCATTAACATAAACTCTAAACTTGTAAAAGAGAAATGCAAAGGGTTTGATTGTAATAAAGAAAATTTCCCAAGCATGACACTTGATAGTTTTTGTAGAAATGAAGAGTACGTGGGGCGGGTACATATTTTCTGGCAGTCACTCCAAAGAGAAGGCTGGAGGTAAAAGATGTATTCGCAGCCTAGGAACTAGAGCAAGAGCAGGTTCTGCATGCAGCACCCCTCCTACTGCTTTTGCCTGGACTTCTTGCTCTTGAACCTGTTTCCTGTTGAGTAAAATCCCCAGGACGGGTCTGTGAGGCCGGCTTTCCCAGACGGAGGGAAGCAGTGGGAACCAAGGATCTATTTTGTTGTTGTTCATTTGCTTTGTTTTTGATTCTGTGAGTGTGGATTTTGTTGTTTTTTTTTTTAAGCGTGGATCTATTTCTGGATGCTTTATTTTATTTTTAGTTTAATTTAAACTCAATTAATTAACATATAGTGTATTATTGGTTTCAAAGGAGAGTCAGTGATTCATCAGTTGCATATAACACCCAGTGCTCATCACATCACGTGCCTTCCTTCATGCCCATCACTCCGTGACCTTATCCCCCCCACCTGTCTCCCCTTCAGCAACCCTTAGTGTGTTTCCTAGAGTTAAGAGTCTCTTATAGTTTGTCTGACCATGTGTTTAATATTAGGACTTACTAGAATGGCGTGGGTACAAACTTGTGTTTGCCAGTCTGTGGGTTTGTGGCTGCCAGTCCCCAGGAGGTGGGTGGTAGGAGAAATACATGCTTATGAAGTTTTTGCTCAGGTGAAGGTTCATTTGAGGGAAAACGTGTTGTGTGTAGTGTGCTTCTTCCAGAAGATTCCATATACTTGCTGATAAAGATATAAAAATTGTTCAGTTTTTTAGTAGATAACCCATTCACATGGTTCTGATACAGAAGATACAGAGTTCACTAGTCTTCCTCCCATGCTGTTTCCCAACCACTCAGTGTTTCCCTCTGGGTGGACCACGTGTGTTACCTGTTACTTGCGGTATTTTCCTGATGTAATTCATGCATATATGCGCAAATACATATATCCCTATGTGTTTCCCTCCTTTTATATAAATTGTAGGATACTATACATATTCTTCTTCACTATGCTTTATTTTGTGAACCATCCCCTAACCTAACCAGTAGGGGATGGGTTAGGAATTGGCCTAACCCATCCCCTACTGTTGGGCATTTAGATTGTTAATCTTTTCTTATAAATTACGCTGCAGTGACTAACCTTGTCCTAAGGTCTCATTATACACTGTGATCATTATATCTGATGAACAGATTTCTCTAACTGGCACTGCTGGGTCAGGGCATGTGTGCCCTTGGAACTGTGCCAGCTTGAGCAGAATTGCTTTGCACTGAGCCTGTGTCAGTGGACACTCACTAGCACAGAGAGAGACCTGGAGCCTGAGCCTTATGCATGGGCGACCAGTGGTTTACTGACCTCTTCCTTCTTGATAGCTCCATCCTCCCTCTTTCCTGGACCTTCATCTTCTGAATTTATCCTGCCTTTATAGCACTCACTCAAGGAGATCTCTGCTATGGCTCATTTGGCCTCTATTT
This sequence comes from Canis lupus baileyi, assembly GCF_048164855.1. Classification (NCBI taxonomy): domain Eukaryota; kingdom Metazoa; phylum Chordata; class Mammalia; order Carnivora; family Canidae; genus Canis; species Canis lupus. Next base: position 23,795,896 of record NC_132844.1, on the reverse strand, counting down.
TGGCCTTTGTTCCTCTTTGCTTCAGCATGGGTTTCAAAGAATTTTCTTCCTTTTTTTTTTTTTTTTTTTTTTTTAATACCTGTTCTGGATTATGTCAAAGGCCCACTGCCAGGAGTCAGGGAAAAAATACTGGGGTGGGCATCTCCATACCTCTTTGCTTCCTCACCATCCAGTCAGCTGGAAGACAAGGTTCCCTTCCAAGGCTGCCTGGGACTTTTCACCTCCTACCCAGTGGCCCCATGTGTTCTCACCTCTTGAATGGGGGCTGGAGCCTAGGCAGGGCTGATGAAGCCCCTGGTCCTGCTCTGGGCTCTTACATCTACACACCCCATGGGGGGCAGCAAGGATGTACAGTTACATGTCAGGTCAGGCAGAAAGTCTGCTTTTTGTTCTGTGATAGCTAGAAGTGTCATCTTGTGGGGAGAAAACCTCAACCAGGAGAACTTAGGCCTTTGTAGTTTATCATCAGAAATCATCAGGGAAACTTGACATATGGTGGTAATTCTGAGCAACAGATATAAAACAAACACATAATCAAGTCATGAGGGAACCAATGAGATGTTGCAACTGGCTCAAAGGAGAATTCAAAGAATTATAAGTGTAGGCCATCCGGAAAGTGGAAATAAATTTGCTGTTTAGATGTAAAACTGGCCAATATCTACTGGATCTCAGCTAGACACAATTTATTGGCATCACACTCTGCATCCTGCTACTTAGAGCTGTAAAGTAGCTAAAAGACAATGAAGATAACTGGGATATAACCTGGAATTGCACTGTGTGTGAGACAGGGCATCGAATCCTCTCTCTGTCTTTCTCTTTCACCCATTTTTATTTTATTTGTAAATTTCTCTTTTTATTTTTTAAAATTATGACAAAATATACCTAACCTGACATTTACCATCTGAACCATATTTGAGTGTACAGTTCAGCGGCATTAAGTATATTCACATTTTTGTGCAACCATCAGCGCCATCCATCTTCAAAACTTTTGCATCTTCCCAAACTGAACCTCTGTGCTCATTAAACAATAACTCCCCATTCACCATTCCTCTGGTCCCTGGCAACCACTGTTCCACTTTCTGTTTCTATAAATTTGTCACCCATTTAAAAATCTTTCCTAGTTTTTCCTTACCAAGAGTGGAGGCAGCAAATCACATTAACTATCTCTGTGATGTTGGCCAAGTTATTAGCCACCTTGAGCCTTGGTTTCCTTTCTATAAAATTAGCATAACAGCACCTCCCTCAGGGATTTGTTGTGAGGATTAAATGAGGTAGTCCTTGCAGAGCACTTAGTGTAAGAAGTATATAAAAAGATCAATGGATGGTAGTTTTATTGTCATACTTACTGTTTTCTCACTTGAGTTTATGGTCCTCAGAGGCACGGAAGTTCCTTTAGGTCAGTAGTTCTCAGTATCAACTGCACATGTGATCACCTGGAGAGCCTTTGAAAATACTGATGCCCAGGTCCCACACTCAGAGATTCAGATTTAACTGGTCTGAGTGTGGGTTGGGCTTGGTGGGCTTTCAAATCTCTAATGGTGGCTCAGTTGTTTAGCGCCGCCTTCAGCCCAGGGCGTGGTCCTGGAGTCCCCGGATCGAGTCCCACATCAGGCTCCCTGCATGGAGCCTGCTTCTCCCTCTGTGTCTCTGCCTCTCTCTCTGTGTGTCTCTCTCTGTGTGTCTCTCATGGATAAATAAATAAAATCTTAAAAAAAAAAAAAAAAGCTCTAATGAGCAGCCAGGTGGAGAACCACTCACTGCTCCAGGTGTTTCTCCCTGAGGTCCCAGAGCTTCATGGCCATGTGGGATAGGACAACACTCTAGTGAGCATTGGACCAAGTCAGTAGTTAGACACCTGAAGTCCTTGCTCTTTGCAGAACACTATGGAATATTGATAATCCAAATGCCATAATTCAGACTAGAAACTTGTTTACTACCAAGAAATAAATGTCCCAGACGTGGGAAGAGAATTGTGTGGCTCGCCTATGAGACAGTGCGTGGAAATTTATTGGGTCAATAGTAGGAAAGTCTCATTGTTAACTTATGATGAGGGGGTTAATTAGGCAGGCAGCGCTAACAAAGGTAGGGAGGCACCCTCTGGAGATGCTCTTGGAGGAAGGAAAAGTAGACTTCTCAGACACAGAGGGACAATGTAAGAACTGGTGTAGCAGGTCACTCAGGAGTCCCTGCAGGGGCCTGTGGGGAGACAGGCTCGGTTGAGGAAGCAAGCCTTAGAACTTTATAGATGGACACTCAAACCTGACTCACGCATCTGAGGAGGCGCTGTTGAGGCTGCCATTGGAGCTGCCATTGGAGCAGGAACGCTGGAGCTGGCCCTGCGTCTCTCGGCCACTCTCCCCCACACTCTGCTGCCTCTGGGGAAGTCTCTGGAGTGGCACCTCGTGCTGCAGGGCCTCTTCTCTTCCCTCATGCCCGTGCTTACAGTGGTGTTCAGTGGGGGTGGAGGCAGGCCGGTGCACCTGGGCAGTCAGGCAGCTGGCCATCTGTTCCTTGTGCCCGTGGTCTGCCTGTGGGGTTTGCACTGTTGCCTCAGCAGTCTGCACTTAAAATTGAGGCCTCTAACTACACAGCTGAGAATTTTGTAACACAGATTAATGTGCCATAAAACCCCCTATAGTTAAAAACAAACCAACCAGCCAACCCTGAAGTCATGTATTTAATAGTTCCTAACCACCCTAGAGGAGACATTTTAAATGTCCTGGCACACCTGGGTGTCAGTATTTTAAAATCCTCCCTAAATGTCTCTATCTTTTCTGAATGAATACATTGGAGGATTAGTGGTTTCCATGCCAGTAATCGGCCTGTTGCAAGGCTTCCAAGGTGTCATCACCTAATCTGTGTTGAGGAATATCATGAAGAAACCACAGGGGGAAGGAGCTTTAGAAGCTGCTCAGATGCCAGTGCAGGTGGTCTGTTGCTAAATTCCATGAGTCCCTCTTATTAGTTTTCTTCTTTCTCTTAGGCTATAATGACTCAGGTTTCAGAAAATAAACTAATCCAGAAACTTGTTCAGAAGCTGAGATTTTTTTTCTTATCAGTCCTCACAGTGTGTTTTCAGTGAGAATTGGCTGTTGTATTTAGATTGTTGTAAATCAGGATCTAGGATAGATGAGTGAGTGGGTAGCAACTGTACCTGGTCTTCTTTTAGCCCATGTTTCCATCTATTCAAGCAAGGTATGAAGAATTATATACCATGAGCAGATGAAATTTATTCCGAGTATGCAAAGCTAGTTCAACACTAATTAATATAATCCTTCTATCAACAGATGTGTTAGTTTGCTCAGGCTACTATAATTAATAGTATAGACTGGGCAGATTAAACAACAGACACTTATTGCTCACAATTCTGGAAGCTGGCAAGTCCAAGAGCAAGATACTGGCAGATTCAGTTCCTGGTCAGAACCCTCTGCCTGCTTATAGACTGTCACCTTCTCACTATGTCCCCACATGTCTCTGATCTCCTTGCTCCTTTTTTTTTCTTTTTAGAAAAAGTGCTTATAAGCAGGGCTTAGGGGGGCAGAGGGAGAGGGAGAGAGAGAATCTTAAGCAAACTCCACACCCAGAGTGGACCCCAACACGAAGGTCGATCTCATGACTCTGAGATCATGACCTGAGCTGAAATCAGAGTTGGATGCTTACCAACTGAGCTGCCCAGGTTCTCCTCTCTTCTTCATTTTATAAAGACAATGCCTATCTTGAAGTCTCCATATTCACCATCTTATCTCATCCTATTTACTTCCCAGAGGCCATGTCTCTACATACTATCACATTGGGAATTAGAACGTCAATATATACATTGGGGGGGGGGGGGGACACAAACATTTAGTCCATAACAATAAGGTAAACAAGAAAAATTATGTAATCATATCAAACAGATGCAGAAAAGGTGTTTGACAGAATCCAACACCCATTCATGGTAAAAACAAAACCCTCAGAAAAATAGGAATTGAGGAGAACTTTCTTAACATGATAAATAGCATCTATATAAAACCTACAGCTGACATCATACTAAATAGTAGAACACTGAACTCCCCTCTAAGATAAGGAACAAGGCAAGAATGTCTGCTCTTACCACTCATATTCAATATAGTGTACAAATTCTAGCCACTGCAATGACGCAAGAAGAAAAAAAGGCACGCAGATTGGAAAAGAAGAAATAACGCTGTCTTTTTGTGCAGATGACATGATTGTCTACGTAGAAAATATTAAGGAATCAACAAAAAACTAAAACTAGTAAGAGTTTGGCAAACTTGCAGGGTAGATCAACACACGAAATCAATTGCATTGCTTTATACTAACTGTGAACATGTGGAAATGGAAATTAAAAACACAATACCCTTGGGACGCCTGGGTGGCTCAGTGGTTGAGTGTTTGCTTTTGGCTCAGGTTGTGATCCTGAGGCCCCAGAATCGAGTTCTGCATCGGGCTCCCTGCAGGGAGGTTGCTTTTCCCTCTGCCTATGTCTCTGCCTCTCTGTGTCTCTCATGAATAAATAAATAAAACCTTAAAAAAAAAAAAAGCACAATACCCTTTATAGTCACTTTATTTTTATTTTTTTAAATATTTATTTATTTATTATTTATGATAGACATAGGGAGAGAGGCAGAGACACAGGAGGAGGGAGAAGCAGGCTCCATGCCAGGACCCCGACGCGGGACTCAATCCCGGGACTCCAGGATCGCACCCTGGGCCAAAGGCAGGCGCTAAACCACTGAGCCACCCAGGGATCCCCTTTATAGTCACTTTAAAGGGAATTAAATACTTAGATGTATTTTTACCAAAACAATGATATGAAACCTTATTAAAAAAGTGATGAAGGGAATCAAAGGAGACCTAAATAAATAGAGATGCATACCAGGTTCACAGAAAACTCAACATAGTAAAGATAACAATTCTCTCCAAATTGATCTTTAGATTGAATGTGGTTTCTATTAAAATTCCAGCATAGTTTTTTTTTTGCACATATAGACAGACACATTCTAAAATGTATGTGGAGAGGCATAGACCCTAGAATAGGTGGGGAAAAAGTAAATTGGGAGTAATTACTCTACTAGATATTAAGGCTGAAAATGTAGCTACAGTAATTGAGAGAGTACAGTATTGGCAGAAGAATAGACACAGAAATCACAGAACACAATTAACAGAACACCCAGAAGTAGACCACACTGTTTTTATTATGACAATACAAAAGCAATGCAGTAGAGGAATTCTCCACAAATGATGTTGGAGCAATTGGATGTCCATAGTTTTAAAAAATGAACCAAACACCGTATATAGAAATTAACTCCAAATGGTTCATTACCTTAAATGTAAAATTATAAAATTTTTAGAAAAAAATCAAAAGAGAAAATCTTCAGGACCCAGGGCCAGGCAAAGAGTTCTTGGACTTTATACCTAAAACATGATATATAAAAGGAAAACTTGATAAAGTGGATTTCATTAACTTTAAAAAGTTTTGCTGTGTGAACAACTCTGTAAAATGATGACAAGGCAACTGATGGCCTGGGAGAAAATATTTGTAAACTACATATTTAATAAAGGATTTGTATCTAGAATGTATAAAGTAACTATTATAACTCCAATAGCAAAATAATGAACAATCTTATGAGAAAATGGGCAAAAGACATGAAGAGACATTTCACTGAAGAAAATATATGGTTTGCAAATATGCAAATGAAAAGATAATAAATATTTTCTTATCTGATTACTGTGACTAGGAGTTCCAGTATTATGCTGAATAAAAGTGGTCAGAGTAGACGTCCTTGTCTTGTTCCTGATCTTAGGGGAGAAGCTCTCAGTTTTCACTGTTGAGTATGATATTAGCTGTGGGTTTGTCATGTATGGCCTTTATTATGTTGTGCTTTGTGCCCTCTAAGCCTACTTTGTTGAGGGTTTTTATCATGAATCTATATTGTATTTTTTCAAATGCTTTTTCTGTATCTATTGAAATGATCATAAGGTTTTTATTCTTTCTTTTGTTGATAACCTGGTCTCGTTGATTGATTTGTGAATACAGCCCGATTTTTAAAATAAGCAAAGAACTTGAAGAGAAGTTTCTCCAACGAAGATATAGATATGGTCAGTAAGCACATGACAAGATGTTTAGTAGCACTAGTCATTAGGGAAATGTATAGCAAAATCATAATGTGATACCTCACACTCATTAGAATTGCTATTATTCAAACAAAGCAAACAGAAAATAAGTGTTTTAAGAACATGGAGAAATTAGAACACTTAAACCTTGCTGGTTGGACTATAAAATGGTGCAGCTACTCTGGAAAATAATTTGGTGGGTCCTGAAAAAGTTAAACATGGGATTAGTATATAATTTGGCAATTCCACTTCTAGGTGGGACTTGAAGAGATGTTTGTACACCCCCGTTCATACAGCATTATTCACAATAGCAAAAGTGAAAGCAACCCATATGTCTGTCCATCAGCAGATTAAAGGATAAGCAAAATGTTGTGTATTCATGAAATGAAATATTATTATTCAATCTTAAAAAGGAATTAAATACGGATACATGCTACAACATGGATAAACCTTGAATGTGTTGTGCTCAGTGAAATAAGCCAGATACAAAGGACAAAATTTTGTATGATTTCACCTGTATGAAGTACTTAGAATAGGCAAATTCATAGAGATAACAAATAAAATAGAGGTTGGCAGGGGTTAGGAGGAGGTGAGTGGATGGAGGATTGATTATTGTTTAATGGATACAGCTTGTTGGGATAATGAAAATATTGGAATTTTTTTTTTAATTTTTTAATTTGTAAAAATTTTTTTAAATTGGCTCCATGTGCAACATGAAGCCCAATGCAGGGCTTCAAACTCATGACCCTGAGATCAAGACCTTAGATGACATCAAGAGTCAGATGCTTAACTGACTGAGCCACCCAGGTGCCCCCAAAACTTGGAATTTGATAGCGGTGATGGTTGTACAACATCATGACTATACGTAATGCTACTGAGTTGTACACCTCAAAATGGTTAAAATGGTTAATTTTTATGTTATGTATACCTTACCACGAATAAAAAATATCAGCAACAAATTGACCCAAGAAGAAGTAGAAAACTTAAATAGTCTAGTTACTGTAGAAAAGATTATAAACATGATTAAAGATGCAACTTTAAAAAAGTACTAGGGCCGAGGGATCCCTGGGTGGCTCAGCAGTTTGGTGCCTGCCTTTGGCCCAGGGCACGATCCTGGAGTCCTGGGATCAAGTCCCACGTCGGGCTCCCTGCATGGAGCCTGCTTCTCCCTCTGCCTGTGTCTCTGCCTCTCTCTCTCTCTATGTCTATCATGAATAAATAAATAAATAAATAAATAAATAAATAAATAAATAAATATTTTTAAAAAATAAAAAAATTAAAAAGTACTAGGGCCAAATGGTTAACCCTGTTCCATAGTTTAGCAACAACAAAAAAATAGTTCCATTGTTATTTAAACTATTCTAAGCATAGAACAAAATGGAAAGTAGATTTGGTTTATGAAACCAGCACAACCTGAATACAAAAACCAAGTAAGTATAAGAGAGAGAGAGAGAGAGAGAGAGAGAGAGAGATAGTACAAGAAGTATAGATCAACCTCACTTATGAACATAGATATAAAATAATAACATTACTTAGATTAATAACATTACTTAGAAGGATACAGTATTTATCAAAAGAATAATACTGTGTGATCATGTAGGGTTTGATCCAGAAATGCATGGTTGGCTCCATAATTCAATATGCCAACAAGTTAAAGGAGAAAACTACATGATTATATTAATAGTTGCTGAAAAGGCAGTGATTTCTAGTAAAAAAAAAATATATATATATATATATATGAATATGAGAGGACAGTTCTGATCTCTTGACCATAGTTCATCCTGCATTGGACCACCGTGTTTCGTTCTGTCAATGCATCAACTGATTGAAAATGCTAAGCAGCAATCTGTGAGGAATATGGGGGCCATGAAGCCATGCTTTATCACTTAGGGACAGATGTACTATAGGAACTGATGGAATCCTTAACAGCCAACTAAGCTGCTTGAAGTATTTTGGTTCTTCTTCTTCTTCTTTTTTTTTTTTTTTAAGATTTTATTTATTTATTCATGAGAGACCCAGAGAGAGGCAGAGACATAGGCAGAGGGAGAAACAGGCTCCATGCAGGAAGCCTGACATGGGACTCGATCCTTGAATTTGGATCACGCCCTGAGCCGAAGGCAGATGCTCAACCGCTGAGCCACCAGGGGTCCCAGTATTTTGGTTCTTCTTGCTGGTGGACTTTTCTAGAAGCAAGCCTGACCCTGGCAGTTACTGGATCACCTTAAAAAGAAATCTCATTAATTAAGCTATTGTATTTGAATAATTGATTCTTAACAATATACATTTCAAATCATCTCACCAAATTATTTATAATTATCAGGCTATCCCCAAAGTAAGACTTAGAGAAATATTATGAAGATTTTGGCATAGAAAGTTGGTCATTTGAAAAGGGAGGATTATTTTACAGGACAATTCTTGTACCCCTGCCCTTGTGTGATTGGACTGTTGATCCTCAGCACAGGAATTTTACATCTGCCCCCATTACATTTTGTCTTGTGAAAATTCGCGTATTCTTCCAATATGAGATTTTCTTGAATCCCAGTTTTTGTCATCCAAGGAATTTAGTTAGTCTCTTGCTGCTTTTTTTCACCTATAGTCTCATTAAGATGTGATAAGTCACTCATCCAAGTAGACAGGTAGATAAGATTCTTTTCCAACAAGGAAAGAAAGCTCCGAAGGTTCATTGGTATGTATGTATGTATGTATGTATGTATGTATGTATTTATTTTAGTGGTGGGGAGGTGCAGAGGGAGAGGGAGAAAGAGAATCTTAAGCAGGCTCCAGGCCCAGCATGGAACCTGACTTGGGGCTCGATCTCAAAACCCTGAGATCATGACCTGAGCCGAAATCACAAGTTGGATGCTTAATCAACTGAGCCACCCAGGTCCCTCTGAAGGCTTTTTAAGCTATCAACTTTTTAAAAATAAAAGTTGTACTGTCTCAGTCTCCTTCGATCCGTGGTACTTTTTCTTTGCCCATTTTCTCCTGAATTCCTTCATAACTTTCTTTTCATTGAATCATAAACCTGGGAAGGACTGAATTTTTCAACCCAAATCTATACCATTCTAGGCAGTTGGGATTTGGGGAACACTGTCTATTAGAAGAGGACCCAGGGGCACCTAAGAAAGTTGGGGGGGGGGCGGTTTCTACAATTTAAAATCTAAATGAGGTTCCAAGCGGCCAGGGTTCTAGATCTATGCAGTTCTGCTAGAAATTAGATTTATAGTCTTACAAAATCATAGAACCTCTATTAGTCTTACTATCCTCATCCAAATTAAACTCTCAAAGACCCTTATCAATCTGAACATTATTTTGTTTCTAAAATATGTTGCTCTTATTTTACCAGCATTGCACCTTTCTCTTGCCTCCTATCTCTCTCTTCCCTTGCTTCTTTCTTTAATGCCACGGATAATGTAGACTGACGTTTCTTGCCTCAGTAAAGATTGCATGATCCTGATCTATTTCATGATCTCCTGAGAAAGGAAGTCTTGTCATTTTGAAGTTATTATATTAATCTAACCTAAATTCTTCCTCCCTAAACTGTTTCCCTTCTTGTGGGTAACATCTGTGCAACTGCCCACCTTGTAACAACTTCCAATTAAGAGATTTAATTGTTTTATTTTTTTGAGCTACTGAGTCCCGGTTCCTTCATCCTTGCCTCTCCCCACCCCTCTTCAGAGTTTCCAGCCTTTTTATTCCTTTGGGTTCTGTCCCAGGGCTCTGTGTGACTTTGGTCATAAGCATGTCATTGGACAAAGGCAGTGTTCCAAGAATGGGTAAGCACAGCACCCTTTCTTCTCATTTTTTAAAATTGAGATATGATTGACATATAATATTTTATTAGTTACAGGTAAACAACATAATGATTCAATATGTGTATATATTGCCTTCTCACTTTTTAGGCCTGCTCTCTCTTAGACCAGGCAGCTGCCAGAGGGTCAGGGCTCATCATTCATGGGATCATTCATTGTCAGTCTGAAAGGCTTGCTCTTTACTAAGGACGATCTGGGATACCTAAGCACGAGAGAAGAGCTGGGACCCAATGTCGGAATCCTGGCTAAAGTAATGAGTGACCAAGGTCATGGCCACATGGAGTCCGTAGAAAAGGAGTCTTTCTAGGTTTCTGTCGGTTATGGTTCTCAAATGGTCCCTGGTCCCCCTCCCTCAGCTCAGCTCTTTCTTAGGAGTCTCTCCAGTAACCATTCCTGTCCCCGGAGGATTGTCAGTGACAGGGTTAAGCCCCATATCTGAACACCTGGTGGGAACAAAACACCTCCACTTCCTTTCAAGGTGTATTTTAAGCTGGTTACCTTTGGCTAGTCTCCCTTGTCATCCCCACCGGTAGGAGATCTTTATCTGAGCAAGAATCCTCCTCCTGGAATGCTCTGACAGAGCCCAGCCCCTCCAGCCTGGAGCTGGCCTCTTCAGAATGAGAAGCAAGGATTGCTTCATTCTGTATACCCTTCATGGTCACTTCTGAGTGTAATTTATGGATCCCGCCTGCTGAATAGGACTCTGCTGTTCATGCAGCAGTTCTGCTCGAAGTTGGGACCCATCAGGCTGACCTGCATAATAAAGCAGCCCCCTTAGACCAGAATCCCAGAGTCGCTGATACTGAGGCCACTTTTTTTGTGGTTATTGCCTGGCAACATCTCAAGGCCCTTTGCTGTTTAGTTCTCCAGGAGTGGACAGGTGCTGAGTCTCTGTCTCACTCTGGTTAAATCAAGGGAAATGTGCATTCCCTGCAGGGTCTTGTGTCCTCTCACTGCTACTGGTCTCAGATGGCCTATCCTGATGCCAGGGAAGGTTGGAGCAACTGGTACCTTTAAAGGGTGCCAGGCAGGGATTTATAGCCTCCGGATGCACGTTAGAATCACCCGGAACTTCAAACTCCTATTCATATTCTTCCAACCCTAGGCTGAGAGAATACAGTCCTTCGGGGGTAAATTTTGGGTTTGTTTTTATTTTAAGATTTCAAGTAATTCTAATATGCAAACAGCCTGAAAATCAGTGGTTTACATCAGTGGCTCTCAAAATGTCATCCCCTACTAGCAGCATCTGCCTCTCCTGGGAACTTGTTAGAAATGCAAATTAGTCTCCACTCTAACCTACTGAATCAGAAATTCTGAAAGGGCCCCGATATCTATCTGTCTTTTGTAACAAGCCGTCCAGGAGATTCTGGTGCCCAATAAAGTTTGAGAAGCGCTGGTTTAAGGTATAATATTAATAAAAAAGGAAGATAGTTATATGTGACCTATTGATATAACTTGCAAAAGCATCAGTAGAAAAGATGCACTGAAAAAGATTAGATAAAAATAATAGCTGTGGGATGCCTGGGCGGCTCAGTCAGTTAAGCATCTGACTCTTGGTTTTTGCTGCAGGTCATGATCTCAGGGTTGTGAGATTGAGCCCATCGTTGGGTGCCCCCCTTCAGTGCAGAGTGTACTTGGGATTATTTCCCTCTCCCTCCCCCTTTGCCCCTGATTAAATAAATAAATAAATAAATAAATAAATAAATAAATAAAATATTTTAAAATGGGGTGCCTGTGTGGCTCCATCGGTTAAGCGTCTAACTCTTGGTTTTGGCTCAGGTCATGATCTCAGGGGTCCTGAAATGGAGCCTGCCTCAGGCTCTGTGCTCAGCATGGAGTCTGCTAGTCCCTCTCCCTCCCCATCTGCACCTCCCTACCCCCCCACCTCTCTACTCCAGTGCTTATGAGCTCTCGCACGCGCCGTCTCTCAAGTTAATAAATAAATAAATGTTAATCGTTATTTAAAAATGATAATAATTGTATTTGGTGGTAGAATTACAGATTTTTAATTTTCCAGATTTTTAGTAATGTCATTATATTGCTCACACACTCTTTTCAGAAACAGAAACTCTGGGTTGTGGTGGTGCAGTATTTTAGTGTTTTGTACTGACAGGTGGGGTTGAGAGCATCACGAGGAATGTAACTAGAGGAATGACTCGTGCCTGGACAGGCCCGACAGGGCAGGTTTCACCTGAGGGCCTATAGCTTTCCTGGAGAGGATTATCCTGCCCCCTCTTTATCTCCTCCTATGGTTCTTAGCCCGGGTCACTCACCTGGGAGGGTGTAGAACAACAGATACCTGGGCCCCACCGCAGAGAGTTGAGTCAGAAACTCTGGAGAAGGGACTCAGACATCAATATAGGTGGACAAACAGACCAACCTGCCCAAGTTATTAGCTGTAGAGTGAGAATAGAAAACCTTTCTCCTTGTCCTTGAGATTCTAAGGGAACCAGGTTATTTCCAGAGGTCATCATCTGGGAGTCTTGGGAACTTCCTAACTGTGCGACGTGGAACCCCTCTGCAAGGAGAGAGCTTCACACACACACACACACACACACACACACACACACACAGCAAGTGGGCAGCAGGTAGGTGGGTCAGAGTGTGGGGGCCAGAGTCAGATGGCTTAGGGGTGAATCCAGGCTCTAATTACTTGCTTTATAACATAGAAAAAGTGACCAGATCCCTCCATGCCTCAGTTTTGTCATCTCTGAAATGGAAATTCCTCCCCTAAATACAGTGCCTATCTCATAGGGTTGTGAGGTGGCCTGAATGAGCTAGTACATGTAACATTCTTAAGATATCACATAGGAATTATCCCATAAATATTAGCTGCTGCTGTTTCTTGCTCTTGTCCTTATTATTAATGGTTTACCTGAGCCTCCAGAGCCCAGGTTGAGTTGAGTTGAATTGAACTGGGGAAGCCAAGGACAAATGGGTGCTTCAAAAATTTCTTCTTTTTATTGTTTATAGTTCATAGTCTTTCTCCTTTTCCTGTTTCTTCCATTGGCCAGTCCCACGGGCATGAAGATGAGAGCAGTTGAATCCTTGGCCCTAAGTCATTCAGAGACTTCTCTAAGGGTTGATTATTATTTGCCCCCTCACACTTAGGGGGATTGCAGCTTTCCCCATTTGCCAGGGTTGACCTTGAGGTGTTCCTGTGTGCTGGGTGGGAGCAGTAACTTTTTTTTTAGTATTTTATTCAGTTTGCCAAAATATAGTATAACACCCAGTCCTCATCCCATCAATTGCCCTCCTTAGTTCCCGTTACTTGGTTACCCCATCCCTCCACTCTCTTCCCCTTCTGCAACCCTTTATTTGTTTCCTAGAGTTAGGAGTCTCTCATGGTTTGTCTTCCTCTCTAATTTTTGCCCCATTCAATTTCCCCTCCTTCCCTCATGGTCCCTTTCACTATGTCTTATATTCCACGTATGAGTGAAAACCATATAATTGTCTTTTCTCCAATTGACTTATCTCACTCAGCATAATACCCTCCAGTTCTATCTACATCAATGTAAATGGTAGGTGTTCATTCTTTCTGATGGCTGAGTAGTATTTCATTGTACATATATACCACACCTTCCTTATCCATTCATCTGTCAAAAGACATCATGGCCCCTTCCACAGTTTGGCTATTGTGGACATTGCTGCTATGAATATTGGGGTGCAGGTGTCCCATCATTTCATATCTGTATCTTTGGTGTATATACTCAGTAGTGCAATTGCTGGGTCATAGGGTAGTTCTATTTTTAACTCTTGAGGAACCTCCACACAGTTTTCCAGAGTGGCTGCACCAGTTCACATTCCCATCAACAGTGCAAGAGTGTTCCCCTTTCTCCACATCCTCACCAATATTTGTTGTTTCCTGTCTTGTTAATTTTAGCCATTCTCACCAGTGTAAAGTGGTAAGTCATTGTGGTTTTGATTTGTACTTCCCTGATGGCAAGTGATGTGGAACATTTTATCACATGCTTGTTGGCCATATGTAGGTCTTCTTTGGAGAAATGTCTGTTCATGAGCAGTGACTTTTCTGATTGGCTCTACTTTCGTTACTTTTCACAATATAATGTTCTAGAAAACCAAATGCATTTCTGATTCTTTTTTGTTCTCCACCTTTGGTATGTGTGTGTGAGTGTGTGTGTAAGGGAGTTGGTCTTGTGTTAGGAAACCCCAGGGAACAGGAATGAGACAGCTTCAGGTTCAGTGGGAAACCAATGACTATTGCCTTTGCAGCTGCTATACTTTTACCTGATGCCAGAAAAGCAGCCAGATGTGTGAGGGGGACACTGGCTCCTCAGAGAAGTCCCCATGTCACTGTTGCACCTGCTTAAATACTTATGAAGCCCCTAGATGTCTACACTTCTCTGAGGGCCTGAGACATCCCAAAACCTGGAGTCCGCAGCCATTCCCATACTCTCCATTTCTCTGACATCAAGCCTGGAATTGGAATTTGTCCCTGTGTCCCAGGTAGCCTCAGTCTGCCTATGGCTGAGGAGCACTGTCTGTCTCCTCCTTAACTTGGCCCCATACTACCCCAGAGTCAACCTGCTTCATCATTCATGGAAGGCACAGTCCTGCCCTCAGGGGATTATGGCCTAGTTGGAAGGAAAAGCCAGGGCCCAGGGTGACAGAATGTGATGGTTTCTTAAGAGGAAGCTGAGATGCTGTGGGAACAGAGAAGACAAGTCTGGGAATGCTTCTTGGGGAATCTGAAAAGTCATAGTTTAGAGAAGAACATTCCCAGGAAGAAGGCCCATCTAGCAAAGATGTAGAAACTGGGAACCATGAGCCATATTTCAAAAATGGAAGTGGACAAGTGGATCAGGATTGCCCAGTTGGAGGGGCGCCTCGGTGACTCAGTCAGTTAAGCATCCAACTCTTGCTTTTGGCTCAGGTCATGATCTCAGGGTTGTGAGATTGAGCCCTGCATCAGGCTTTGTGCAGAATGTGGAGCCTGCTTAAGGTTCTCTTTCTCCCTTTCCTTCTGCCCCTCCCCACCCCTAAAAAAAAAGAAGAAGAAGAACTGCCCAGTAGGAATCTTGACCTCTCAGCTGGAGCCTAACTGAATATCCAAGTAATCTGATTTCCAACACTTTACCCAGGTCTGTTCACCATTGAAAATATCCCACTGATCTTTGCTAAGGCAAAAGTGTAGGGGTGCCAAGGGGGAGAGGGAACAATTGGGGTATCTTCAGGGGTGAGGACTGAGGACAGCTGGAGGGAAGGAAAACCCATCTTAGATGGTGGATCTTTTCTGGCATTAATCTGCTCATTTATCCTACTTCAATTTATGGGGTGAATAGTGGAGGCGATTCCTATTTTAGAGGTGGGAAAATGGGCTTAGGAGAGTATCATGCACAAAGTCACAGGTGTTATTAGTCAGAGCTGAGATTTGAACTTGGCTCATCAGGCTCTAACACTTCAAGCCTGTCCTTTCTCCACAGAAAAGATTCTCTGCTGACTTTGGATTAGGAAGGTGCCTGTAGTCCAGGGCCATCTTGTTAGTAATTTCTAGTTTATAACGGCCCTCCTAGATGTGACCTGGTTTGAACCACAGCAGCATTTCCTTCTGCCTTCTGATTATTTGTGTTCACTTGGGCAAACCCTTTTGCCTCCTTGAGCCTCAACTTCTAACCAGTTATATCTGGTTACTGATGAGGATGTTCCTCAGGCTGCCCTGCCTGACACCTGGAGTCTCTTTGTCCTTTGTCCTCTTCTCCAGGCTCTCTCCAGTGGCTTCTCTCCATCAAGGTTTATATTTTCCAGTTGCCCAGAAGCACTCGTCTCCCACCGTCCTGTCAGCCTTGCTCACAGCACACACATCTGTCTCCTCACAAACATGACAGACTTCCCTGTTTCCTAATGCCTTAGAAACTTAGTGAAGGTCATCATCAGACGTCCTTAGCAAGGACATGTGATGACAGATGGATCCTGGGACCAGGCCCAGTGAGTGGAACCCGCTTATTTTGCTCCATCTGATCAGCTGTGGACCTTTCATTGAAAGAATCAAGGTTAAGCAGTGTGCACTGAGACGATTGCTAGCCAAGGAAGGTCACTCCATCTCCTCTCAGACATTGCCTTTTTATGAAGGCTTTTTATAGCCCACTTTCTTGGGAGTAACTTTTTTCTTAATTAAGAATTCTAATTTTAAAGTGAGCTCTGACCTCTTTCTTTATAGAATCATTCTACTGCTTTGATTGCATTTCATGGGTAGAAATTAAGATCCTTTATTGTCTGCTATCTCTGTTTTCCTCATGGCTGGTTACCCATGGCAAACTGACATTTTATGGAGATCATAAATGAGTTTATCCTGCTAGAATATCAGTAAAGCTCCTTGGAAAGTTTTATCGAGGTACTAGAAGGACATAAGAGACTATTAGCTCCCTTCCTTTTTTAAAAGATTTTATTTGTTTGAGAAAGAGAGAGACCGAGGGACTGAGCACAAGCAGGGGGAGGGGTTGAGGGAGAAGCAGGCTCCCTGCTGAGCAGGGATGTGGGGCTTCATTGCAGGATCCCAGATCCATGACCTGAGCCGAAGGCAGATGCATAACCAACGAGCACCCAGGTGCCCTCTTATCCTCTTATTAAGAATGCACAGGGTGTGCTTCAGCATGGGTGGGAGCTGTAGCTAAATGACTTCTGAAGCAGAACGTAGAACATTTCTTTAGAGTGAACTTGAGGGAGAATGCAAAGGGAATATGATGCCTCCTTTAGAATTTGAAGAAGCTGGAATTTGGCAAGGTCAGTTCTCTGGATAGAAGTTGATTTACACTGAAGAGCGTTATTCTGAGTATTACTTCCTGTGTACCTCAGGAACCAGTCATCTCTGCGACCCAACCACAGGGCCAAGAAGCCTCCTCAAGTGCACAGGGAGATGTGCACACAAATGTGTCTGCAAACCCCTGAAAGATCCGGGGTGCCCATCAGTAGAGCATGGGTGAATAATAAATAAATGAACCGGAACTACATGTGACAATATGAAAAAGAAATCTAAAATATATAACATTGGACAAAAATATTGGCAAATGATATTTTAATAGTTTAATACTACTTATGTAAGGTTCTAAACTAAGCAAAAGAGTGTTTAGTTATTATTTATGACAATAAACGCATAGTAAAATACAATAGGTGGCAAAAGAATGAAGAATACCAAATTTAAAAGTGATTACCTCTGGAGCTGGAGGAAAGTGGACTCTGGGAAGTGTTCACAGGGAACATATCTGGTTTCTTAAAGTGATTGCTAGGTATGTACATTGAAAATATTCATATTTTTGAATGGCTGAAATATGTTATAATTTTAAAATTTGGTTTTACAAAGGGAGAACCTATCCAAAACAGTTTGGCCAGTAGTTTCAATTTTTAATAATTACTAATCAGATTTTTCTGGGAGCTGATTAACTTGAGATTTTGCTGTTCTCTCATCTTTTGCCCCATCCAATTCATTGTGGCACTTCATCATCCTTGAGCACCAGGGGGAAAATAAGAGAAGACAAGAAACTCCTCATTTTCCTATTTGTTTGTTGAGTATGGAGTAGAAATTATGCACTGAAGGAAATCTTTACATTTTTAGCATATTCATTTATCACAAGGCTCATAACAGGTTAACTGAGACACACTTGAATTCTGGGTAAATATATAAGGACTTCCTGCTGAACTGAAGGGGAAGGGGCCTGCCACTGTGTAAATATTTTTTTTTTAAGATTTTATTTATTTATTCATGAGAGACACACAGAGGGAGAGGCAGGCTCCATGCAGGGAGCCCGACGTGGGACTCGATCCCGGGACTCCAGGATCATGACCTGAGCTAAAGGCAGACGCACAACCACTGAGCCACCCAGGCGTCCCTACTGTGTAAATCTTGCTCCAGGTCCCCACTCTGCTCCAGGGCAGTGTTTCTTAGGGTTTTTTTTTTTTTTTTTTAAAGATTTATTTATTTATTTTAGAAAGAGTGTGTGCAAGCAGTGGGAGAGGCAGAGGGAGAGAATCCAAGTAGACTCTACACTGAGCACAGAGCCTGACACAGGGCCTGGTTCCATGACCCTAAGATCATAAACTGAGTTGGCACCAAGAGTTGGGCGCTTAACTGATAGAGTCACCCAGGTGCCCTCAGGGCAGTGTTTTGATGTCCTATTCTGATATCAGTGTTTGTTTTGCCTTAACAGCATGGCCGGACCCCCCTTCATCTTGCTGCCAATAAGGGCCATCTTTCTGTGGTCCAGATCTTGCTGAAGGCTGGCTGTGACCTCGATGTCCAGGATGATGTGAGTAGAAGCCACATTCTATTGGGATGAGCTATTAGGAGATCTTGTCTGCCTAGAAATCCACAGTACAGTGTGTAACCAGCTATAAGGTGGAAGAGTAGAAGTTGCATTTCTACCATTTTTTAGCTTTGTCTTTGTCCCCATGGCGGGAAGAACTTCCTCTTAAAGACCTGCCCTGGGATCCATTCTCAGTAACAAGCTAGAGTTTGCAAGGGTGCGGTAGTTTTCGCTTCATGGTTCATGTCCTATCTAGTATCATCCAAGTGTAGAGCCTCAAAGGGCATTTTGCCTATGTCCTGTCTTGGTGTGAAGGAGCACACTACACACAGACACACGCATATACACACGTACACACACTAGAGTGAATGTGGGCAAGGCCTGTTGGAAATGTGTAATTGACTAGGCTTACTACTAGAAAAAGTAGGGCTTAAAAACTTAATTTCTTCCTTTTCTCACCTTGATTTCTCTTAGTGTACATTTAGTTAAAGAGGATCTGTTCAAAGTAAAAAAATAACTGATACCATGGAATCCAAGAAAAAGGAAGCCTGCTGAAAGAGTTCCCTCTGGGGCAATGCCTTTATTAGGACTTATCTCTGAGTCTTTTCATTCAGATTATCTAGAGAAAGACTCTGATTGGCTCCTTTGGAGTCAGATATCTATTCCTGAGTCAATCATCAGTGGCTGGGGTGACGTCACATAGTGCACAGGCTTGCCTTGGTCTTTGGGGATATAGATTCTCTAAAAGGAAGATAGAGATAAGATCATATAAATTGTCCTCCAATGAGCTATTACCGAAGTCCTATGATAATGTGATTGGAAATTATTTTCAGAAATTCTATTTTTTTTAAGGTTTTATTTATTTATTCATGAGAGACAGAGAGAGAGAGAGGCAGAGACACAGGCAGAGGGAGAAGCAGGCTCCATGTAGGGAGCCTGATGTGGGACTCGATCCCAGGTCTCCAGGATGACACTCTGGGCCAAAGGCAGGCGCCCAACTGCTGAGCCACCCAGGCGTCCCTATTTTCAGAAATTCTAATTTCAACTTTAATTTGTGTGGTAGGACCCTAACAAATAAATTTTGTGAGGAATACAAAATCTTAAAGAATTTGCATTTATCATAATCTCTTCCTGATTTACCTTTAATAACTGTGGTTACAGAGTGTTAATCAAATTTCAGACCCTCAAGTATGCTATCATATAGGTTACCATAATGCTTCTAATTTTGTGTAATTATCTGTGCAATGTTCTGAAACTTGGCAGACACACAAGATGGACAGTATTCGTAAAGAAATAACTAAATGTCTTTGTTTTACGTACAGGCAGAAGGCTGTCCAGTATCATTCTTAAATCTCTGGTTATATTTGGAAGTTGTTGGGTCATCGAAACTGTTACTTTCAAAAGATGCTGATTTAGCTTTCAGCTGTTGATTTCTACTCTGGATCATAATACTTTTTTTCTCCACACTGTAACCATCATAACATTCCTGATTATATATCATCTCCTTAGATGACAGGAATGAAAATACAAGGCGAGAGAAAAGATTTTGACCACAGAAAAGGCAGGGCATTGGGTGCTGGTGCAGACATGTTGGTCTTCTCTTTGCATAATTAAAGTCCTCACTGGCCATGCCAGCAAGGCTCCCATACCAGGCGTGCTAACTCATCTCAACCTAAGTCCTGCATCAAGCTTAGGCTCCGAGAATCACTGTGTTCTCATGTAGCAAAAGCCACGCTAATTTCCTTACAAGTTTATATCAGGCAAGGGTGTTTATATTAGGTAAGGTAGGAAGTAAAATAGGAGTTTTCACAAGGTAGCCAAAGGGAGACATGTCAGCAGAAGGAAGTTCAGCACTACTTTTAGACAGAAACTCCTTCATTTCATTTATTGGAATAATGTATTTTCTTGCCTCTTTTCCTTGCCCCAATCAGACAATATATACATTGCTTCTCCTTGATAACTTAAATCAAGACAAAACAAAAACAGAGCAACCAAACCGTGTAAAATTGGTTGGGAAAGGAGAAAGTAGCATTGATCATCACTAGTTCTGAAGTAATGCGTTCACCAGAATACTCTTCATGTCTGTTTTCTACATTTTCTGTGCCTGTTGATGATCAGTTTTGAAATTTATGCACGAATTCGAAGAAGAAAACTATAGGTGTTTTTTTTTAAAGAAGCTGGGACATTAATTATTGGAAAAAATCAGTTCAGAAGTTACCTGTCTTGGATGATAGGTAGAAATAGAGAATGTTAATGTTGTGAAGAATTTACTCCTAACTTCATATTCTGCAGATATATTCCCTATGTCATGGTAAGGACTGAGAATTAGTTGAAGAATGACCTCCAGTGGCCTGGAATGGGATTATTATGAATTTCAACCTGTGGAAACCAGTTCTTTAGAATATGCAACTCCAGGAGAAAATCCCCTCTTGCTTCCTGCCAATCCTGTCAACTCGCATTGGAGCTCTAATGCCATCTCTGATTGGTCAATGAGCAACTACACGGCCCCCACCTCAGAAATAGTCCAGGACCCCGTGGCCATGATCAAAGCCACGAAGGAAGAAAAAAATAAGAAAACCCAGAGAAGAAAGGCTAGGAAGAACCCTAGAAGATCAGAGAGAGAAAAAGAGGTCAGCAGCTTGCTTTTGCACACCTGTGCTGTTCTGGGCTTCCTTGCAACATGTCTGTCGGTGCCACCTGGGAAGGATTCCTCCTGAAGAGGGACGTGTTCCACCTCTGTGTGCCTTCAGCTTCTTCCCAGAGCTTAGCTTTGGAATCTCCGTGCACTGTGTGCTCACTCTTTTACACCACGTAGGAGAGAGAATTAAAAGTATTTCACAACAAAGATTTAGACCTCAGAGGTTGCAAACTCCTTAAATCCCGTAAGTGAGAAACACTGAAGCCAGAAAAATTGAGAGCTGGCAGTTTACGCACTTTGCAAACAGGTCAGCATGTCCCAAATCAAAGTGCCAAACTGCAGGGTTGCTGCTGGCTCTCCAGGTTCCCAGCTGCAGTGTTTTTCCTTCTGCTTCTTTGTAGTTAATCATTCAACAAATACTTCTTGGGCACCTGTAGTGGCCATGGCACTGTGCTAAAGCACTTAGCTAGATGATGCCATAAAGAGGCAGCTGATCTTTTTTAAGGCCTGCACTGAGGTTAATTGACTTCATGGGGTGGATACAGCTTGGAGTAAGTGCAAAGAGCCTTGACAATTTGAATTCTGGCCTAACCGTGCTACCCCGAATTAACTGGATATCCTCGGCGAGGCACTGAATAGCACTGAGCTTTAGTAATTTGTTTGTTATCAGTAAAATGAGAGAATTAGATGCCATTTAGAGTAGAGGGTCAATAAACATGTATTGAACAAACAACTATCGAATGCTGTTAAGAGTGTCATACCTTTTCCAGCATTTTTTTTCAAATTTCCAGAATTTCATGGTGTACTTAGATAATACAGAAATAAGGATTATGTCAAAGTTGCTGCCTGGGTCTGTTAATAAGTATGTATTGAGGACATATTTTGTTGTTTTTTGTGTCCTATTTCAAAGACGAAATGTTTCCACAGTAAATTTTATAGGAGAAAAGTAACTGGCCCTATTTCAATCGAGGGTCTCAGGTGCTCGATGGGGTTGGGTTTGGGGAAGAGGAGCCCTGAGATAGATAGCCCAGGGTGGCCTATTGCTTATATGTTTCATGTCTCTCTGAGTGGCCTTCCACTCTCATCTTGGTAACTTTGTGGTGGCTGGTATTTATAAGCCAGAGAAAGTGTCTCATGCAGTCCTCTAGAACTGCCCCATCCAGTGTTTGCAAGGCCAATGGCACAGCTCAAGGACAGCCTCCTACAGTGAGGAAAAGCTGATGTTGGCCTTCTTGGCAGTGTTTATCTGACTGATGGGGTCAGGACCCAGGCTCAGAGTGAGTTCTCAGAGGGGAGTAGAGCTGGAGGGGAAGCGGTGGCCTAGAGACAGGCAGTGTCCTCTAAGTCTCTGCAGGAGACATCTGCTCCAGTGGCTTAGGACAATCTATGTTCTCACTGCACCTCACTCAATTAATTAGATCTCTTTGAATCTTGATAATCCGTCTGGAAATTTACTTTTAAAGGATAAACCAAAAGTTAGAGTTAGCTTCTTTCATCGAGCTAGAGTTTCACAAAGGAAAGTCCCCTCCAGGGAAGCAAAAGATTCATGCTGAGAGCAAGTAATAAATAATAGTGATATTCTAGCTCTGAAGCTGCTTGAACTTGTGATTTAGGGGCAGCTTGTGAAACACAAGAAAACACTTGATCTGCAGCAAGGTTTAGGCTAGACTGCAGCCTCACCAGCTGAGGCCCCTCATGCAATGACTTGGACAGAAAAGTGGCTGACGTGATCCCTGAGTGCCAGGCTTTGTGCACAACACAGATCAAATGGTTAAGTTCTGTTATGTGAAAAGGCAGTTCTCATCAGTCCAAGGAGTGATGGTTCCAGTGCTGGCAGTCTGTGGGAATATTAAAAGGTCCTGGGAGGGGTGCCTGGGTGGCTCAGTGGTCAAGCACCCTGCCTTTGGCTCAGATCATGATCCCAGGGTCCTGGAATAGAGTCCTGCATTTGGGCTTCCCACAGGGAGCCTCCTTCTCCCTCTGCCTGTGTCTCTGCCTCTCTCTGTGTTTCTCACGAATAAACAAATAAAATCTTTAAAAAAAAAAAAAAAAGCCATGTTTATCCCAAAAGAATAAGCTGCAGTCTCCCCTTCTTGCAGAGAACAAAACACCATCTATCTTATCAGGTCATCAACTGTACTTGAGGCCCATTTTGGGAAAACCTGTCACCATTCTGATGGGGAAATGGCAGTCTTGGAAATTCATACAGAAAATTTTTAAAAGTTAAGATTTGGGCAGTTTCTCATAGGATGACTTGTTTGTACATAGTGTATGTCATCTGGAAATACTTCCTAGCATGTTTCAGAAGAATGTGTAATGGTTTGATGCACCTCCTGCACCCGCTGATCCAGTGGCCACATTCTTCTTGTGACTGCAAGGCATGCAGAAAGGGTTGTCTTTGAGTAAGGGGTCTGGGATGGTGGACAAGAAGGTAACCAAGTCTTAATCTAATTTATAATGGAGATAATGCTTTAGAATGTCAAGAGGGAGGGTTCATGATAGAAATGCTGGGGGCAGTGGATAAATCATAATAATAGAGCTAGAGGGATCCCTGGGTGGCGCAGCGGTTTGACGCCTGCCTTTGGCCCAGGGCGCGATCCTGGAGACCCGGGATCGAGTCCTACGTCGGGCTCCCGGTGCATGGAGCCTGCTTCTCCCTCTGCCTGTGTCTCTGCCTCTCTCTCTCTCACTGTGTGCCTATCATAAAAAAAAATAATAATAATAGAGCTAGATGTCCTGACCCATCACGCTGCAGAAATCCCTTAATTCTACACATGAATAGTGAGAAGAGATTCTGAGCCATGGACAATCCTATTATTGGTATATTGTTACAGCTTAGACTTTTAATAAATAGCAGTTTTCCCTGTTGCTAAAATTGTACATCTTAAATATAAAAAATAGGAAGATATTTAAAAGTATAAGGAAAAAAATAAAAATTACTTCCCCTCATGGATTTTTATTTATTTTTTTTATTTTTTAAGATTTTATTTATTTATTCATGAAAGGCACACAGAGAGAGGGAGAGACACAGGCAGGGGGAGAGGCAGGCTCCATGCAGGGATCACACCCCGGGCTGAAGGGGGCGCTAAACCGCTGAGCCACCAGGGCTGCCCCCCCTTATGGATTTTTAAAGGGAGTTTTTTTTTTAATTTTAAGGAAGTGAATTTGAGTTTTAAATCGCCTTATATGCTCTTTTTATTATGATAAAATGCACATAAGATTTACCATTTTCAACTGTACAGTTAAGGGGCATTAAGTATATTCACATTGTTGTACAACCATCACGACCATCCATCTCCAGGATTTTTTTTTATTAAGTGATTTTAATATGCATAGTTGTTTTTTCTAAATTTTAGGGTGTTTAAT
This sequence comes from Canis lupus baileyi, assembly GCF_048164855.1. Taxonomy (NCBI): domain Eukaryota; kingdom Metazoa; phylum Chordata; class Mammalia; order Carnivora; family Canidae; genus Canis; species Canis lupus. The sequence continues at coordinate 23,771,708 of NC_132844.1, read as the reverse complement.
AAGTAGAATCAGATTTCATTAAGGTTATTTATAGGTAGCAGTGCATCCCTCTTCAAAAAAATCTCCATATTTTCTGTCTTATAATTGTCTCTCTTTCCTCTCTTGGGCTAAGGATGAGGGATGCCCCAGAGTATGTCCTTTGCTCCTCTGGTGCTCCACCAGAACATTTTATTTAGCAGAACTCTTACCAACCAAATCATAGAACCCAAGAAGGGAAGGGACAGACCTTGGGGACCATCCATCCCTCCTTTTATAGGTGAAGTACCAGAGGCCCAACAAGGTGACAGCTGTCTCCCAAGGCTGTGCAAGACTCACATCTGGCCCCCTTGCCCTGCACCCCTCCCTTTCCTACCAGAAGTTTTCCACACTGTTCACCCATCTCTCTATTCCAGTTTGGACCCCAGGCTGACTTGATTTGTCTCGACTTGACTTCCGGAGTACGTGTCAGAGATGAGCTGTGCTCTTAGAGACTTCAGAACCTCTCTTATCTTGATCATCTTACTTTCTCTCAAATGCAATTAGGGGAAAGAGTCAAGTTCCCTTTGATGCCCTGATGGAGAAAGAGGAGGTCAGCAATCCCCGGCATCTGACCACAGGGAAAGGGGTCAAATGGCAGCATAAATCAGTGAGGATGCTGTCATGAAATATCAGAAGAGGCTTCATAGACATACACAGTGGTAGCTTATAGTCCCTGGAGTCCTCAGATGACATAGCATAAACCTCGACGTTACCCTCAGCCTGTACAGATCAGTCCACAAATATGCACCCATCATCAAATCATGAGTGTTGCTAGCTGACATAGCTGGATACGGATTCCTCTGAAAGAAAGCAGACAACGGGAGGACTCAGTAGGGAGTAAAGATTGCTGGCTTGATCGCATAGCACACACAGTCTAGCTCTCAGACTTTTCACAGATGTGACAGTCATAATCCCCCCAAACACTGCCATTCCTTGGGGCGGCGGGGGAGTGCCTGACCCTTATTTCGAGGTCAGCACTGAAGCTGTTCTATGGTTGGTTCAAGGTTCCCACTGAGTTTGTGAACAAAAAAGCTCTGCCTGGCATGGTGGCCAGTCTGCTCCAGTTGAGGAGAGGAGATGTCCTTGTGTCAGAGTAGGGGAGTTTGAGTATTGCAGGGTGGGGTCGGGAGAGCTGACTGCTGTTCCTGCATCCACATCACTCTGCAGGGGGATCAGACCGCCTTGCACCGGGCCACAGTGGTGGGGAACACGGAAGTCATCGCGGCGCTCATCCAGGAGGGCTGTGCTCTGGACCGCCAAGACAAGGTGACATGGGGCGTGTTGGCCTGAGGACCCTGCTTTGGGAACTTGTGACTGTTCAAGGTGTTATCAATCCTGAGTCCTGTCACTCATGATTTAACATGATAAAATCAGCCCAAACTTTCTTTTAAAAGACTAATATTCCAACAAATTGTTTTTTTTTTTTTAAATCCTTCCTCCCATTCTGTGGCTGCAATGTGCGACCACATAAATATAAATGATAAAGAAGAAAAGTCTTTTAATAATGATCTGTGGAGGCCTCGATGGGGGAAGGGATGTGCCCTGGATTATTTCTAATTTTTCTTTAAAAGAAAGTGACCAATTTATTTGAAATAGATTGGAAGGAAAAAATAAGCAAAACTAGTTCTTTAAGAAATCCCAATGATATATTAATCATTGCTTTTCATTCATTAAACAGTCTTAAAACAGGGGACTTCATAATTAAGCGCAGCTCAGCCGGTGTTTACTTTTTAGACAACTTTTTATTAAAGTGTGATATATATATACACAGAAAAATGTTCAAATCATAAGCGTGCCGTTCAGTGAGTTTCCACTAAGTGGGCACATCCGTATGAGGGCCCCCGTCCCCCCGTCAAGACGCAGAGCAGCAGCAGCACGCCAGAAGTGCCCTCACCAGCGCCCCCAGTCACTTTTTCCTTTGCCTCCTGCCCTGTGCCGTAGGGCCCACGGGCCAGTGCATGCGTCGCCACTACCATTCCCAGCACCATCCCACTCCCTGGCCTTTGGGACACTACCTTGCCTTCCCCTTGTGGGTGTCAGTGCTAGTGAGCCAGTCTCATGGAGTGGACACTCTGCGCCCTGACCTGGAACAGCACGGATGGTCTCTGTGCCTCTCCTCTCCATGCCTCTCCCCCCCGTAACCCGCACCCCACTCGCTTCACTGCAATTAATATTTCTTTTATAGGAAGGTAAACAAGTGCCAGCTGTGTGTGTCCATTGGTTAGTTTTTATTTAAAAGCCACATATCAGGGGCACTCGTTTATCTTATTTACAAGTCATTGTTTTCTCAGTGTCTGCTAATTTGTTTCGGTCCCTGAGACTTTGGCCTGAACTGGATGAGATTAAATTCTGGGGGGAGAAGATGAGAGGAGGAATCTGTCTATCCAGCCCTTGGGCCTGGCAGTTTATGAAGCCGGACTCTTCATTTGCCTGATTTTTGCAGAGTTCTCTCTGGGGCCAGGAGCAGAGCAGACCCCAAAGGCTGATGGAGGTGGGAAGGAATGAACATCATGTCCTCTTGTGGTTAAACATGACCTGTGGATGAGCCTTTCTCAGCTGGGGTTCCTTGAGAGATTTAAGCCCTAATGCCTTAAAGCATCTATTATACATCATAAATCTAAAATGGTATTTGCTGGAGTGCCTGGGGGACTCAGTCATTCAAGCATCCGACGTGATCTCAGCTCAGGTCATGATCTCAGGGCCATGGGATTGAGCCCCACATTAGGCTCCATGCTGGGGGTGGAGCCTGCTTAAGATTCTCTCTCTCGTCCTCCGCCCCTCCCCCCCAAAAAATAAAAATTAAGAAACTAAATGGTACTTATTATGTACTGTTTCTGGGAGAAGGGAGAAACTGGCCACTGAAATCATTTTCTGGGCTCTGTGGTTCCAATGAAAAGCCCCATTTGAGAAAGGACCCGTGGTGTGCCCTCGAAGTACACTGATGTGTCAATACTAAGGAGATGAATTAGGTCTTCGGCAATGTGCTTTCTGTTTCTGTATGTGTTTCTCAGGATGGGAACACGGCTCTACACGAAGCGTCCTGGCACGGTTTTAGCCAGTCAGCCAAACTGCTCGTTAAAGCAGGAGCCAACGTGCTTGCCAAGAACAAGGTGAGGCCCAGCAGGTGCTAGAACCCTTCGTCCACAGGTGAGGATGGCTGCGGGCTTTTGTCCCTGTGGGGGCCTCCTCTCTGAGCAGAGTGAGAGCTCAGGGGAGCACGTGGAACCCAGCCGGGGAAATGAAAGCTTGGAACTTGTTAGTGAACCTATAATCTCCGTGATGAGCCAGAGAACCCACTAGAGTCGCTTTGACTTCTTTGAATTCTCCGGGCTCTCACTGCTTTCCCATTGGTTTATTAGGGTGTGGTTAGGCAAGCAGCCCTGTCCTCATGGAGACAGGGAGAGGCCAGGAGCACCTCTTCTCCCTCCTTTTCCTGTCTCACCTGCAGTGACACATCATGTCTTCTTCCCCTCCTTCTGTGCTCATTATTAATGAGTGCATCTCTGGATTGCTTCAGAAGCCTCACAGCAGATCGGCCCACTTGCCTAGTCCCTTCTTCATCCTGCTCCTCCTCTGCCCAGGAATCTTCCAGTAAAGCTCTGCAGCCTGATGCTGTCTCGGACCTCCCTGCAGTGGCCTCAGTCTATGTCTGCAGCCTCCTTCCCTGTGCCTTTCCCAGCATGTGGCTCCTCTGCTCACAGTGGGCTCACTGTCCCTCCTGTTGCCTGCTCCCTTTGAGGAAGCCTGCCCCTCATCTCCGCCTACAGACCTCCAACCCAGACTCCCAGGGCAGTGGCCTCTCCCTCTCCAAAGGCCCATCAGGCTACTTCCTGCACAGCTCCTCCGACACTACACACAGCTTTGTGCTGTCATTTATAGGTTAAATGTTTCTCATGGTTCCCTCATGGGACAAAAGCTTGAAGAAAAGAAGCAAGCCATGCATCATAATATCTCCAGTAATGCCTGAGTCACTGCCTGGCAGACTGGTGGCTGCTTCCTTTCTTCCAAGTGGTACATTGTCTGGAACATGGGTTGTAGGTGGATCCGCATTGTATATTTAGATCCTGGAACTCTGAGAAGTGGGTGGTTCCCAGTTAATGGATAGGGAAGCCTAGGTGGGAGCCAGTAGTCTCAACTATGACATGTGACTTGTTTGTGACACAGTTAGGGCCATAAACTAGCCTGAGTCTATCTTCTCCACCACTCTGCCTCCCATCCTATATGGATCCCAAAGGTATTGTGGAAAGCCACAAGATCTCTCTGGATAAAATAGTAGCAACTGTCAGAAGCAAAAGTAGGTGTTACCCTAGAAAAAGACTTCTATATTTTGCAGCAGCCACAGCCTCTGGGGAAGCCTCTAAAAAGGTTGTCCCCTCTCCCCTCACTTTTATTGAGGTACAACTGACAAGTAAAATTGTAAGGTATTTAAAATGTACAAAGTGATGACTTGATAGATGTATACATTGTGAAAGGATTGCCCCCCACCTGGTTAATTAACACATCCAACACCTCACATGTTTACACTTCCCCAAAAATATTTGATGTGAACATTTCAGTTCTATTATTAATGCAGTTTATCAACTATAGTCACCATGATCTATGTTAGACTTACTCATAACTGAAACGTTGTACCCTTTTAGCAACCTCTCCCTACCTTCCCCACCCTCCACATATAAGTGATACCATACAGGATTTACTTCTCTGGCTTATTTCATTTAGCATATTGTGCTCCAGGTTCATACATGTCACAAACGATACAATTTCCTTCTATTTTTAAGGTTGAATGATATTCCATTGCATGAGAACATTCTGTCGTATAAGAACTTACTCAGTGAGTGTATCAGCCTCTGTCTGGGAAATAAGTACTCATTACTCAGGATGGAAAAAATGCCTGCTATGTATATCTATGTAGGTCACATTTTCTAAATGTCAGCTTCTAAGGTAAAATCCATATACAATAAAGTTCAGCCTTCTTAGGTATATTGTCATAGGAGTTTTGACAAATGTGTACAGTTGTGTAACCACCTCCTCAATCAAGATATAGAATGTTTCCATTACCCCCAAAGACTTCCCTTGTGTGGCTTGGTGGAAATGGTTCACCCACCCACCACTCTCGGCTCCTGGCAACCGCCAATCTGTTTTTGCCTTTCTCAGAACATCATATAAATGGAATCATATAGTATGCAGCATTTTTGTGTCTAAACCTCTTTCACTTAATGTTTTCGAGATTTCTCCATGTTGTGACACGTATGATTAGTTCATTCCTTTTTACTGCTGAGTTCCAGTGTGTGAACATACCATAATTTGTGTATTCTAACCACAGTTTTTAACTTTCTTGATCCAAATATTTTTCAGCATTATTGATACTTTCTTATTAGCAAAGTTTGGTGTACAGCTCTAGAACCATTAGGTTTCTTTTACGTCACTCAGTTTTTCAACACATTTAATAGCTCCCACGAGGCCAACACCTTTGAGACAACCTACTCCCTTTGCAGTAAGAATTACATCAATCCAGGCACTGAGCCCTTGCACAGGGAACGGAGTGTTTAAAATGTGAACAGACCCTTAGTTTTTGAGAACTAAGCTAGCAGTGGCTCTCTACCTGGTGGTGCTTTAAAATCTCCTGGAAAACTTCAAACAGAAACAAAAAGTGGGAGCACCGGGGTAGAAATAACCAAACTCACCTGATGGCTAGCTGTAGGGTGATGGGCTATCCCAGTTTTCCCGGAGTCAAGGGGCCTCCCGGAGTTTAGGACTTCTAGTACTAAAGCCTGCACTGCCCAGAATCCACCCCCAGGCCAAGTACACCAGAGCCCCTAGATGGGTTGCAGCTGGGCACCGGGATTAAGGCTTCCTCCGGTGATTCTGTGGCGCAGTGGGAGGTTGATAACCACTGAGCTCACTAAGCCCTCAGTCTTAAAATCTTCAGATTCCTTGCAGGTAACAGCAAGGAAGAAAGATTCGACCCAGGGGAATTAGGGCTGAGGGTGTGAGGGGGAGGTAGGTGAACCAGCCACGTACAGGCTTCCTCTGTGTGTTTTGTTTTGTTTCTTTAAATAAAAACTTATTCCTCTTTTCAAGAGGTGAGGAATAGAACTTCCTCGAGTATGGGCAGACAGTGCTGTGGGGTCCAGACCCTGGCTGAGAAAGAGCTGTCGTAGGCAGTGAGACAGCTCTGAGCCCACGCTGGTGCAGTCTTGATGCAGCTTCTTAGCACAGCCCTCAATCACCCTGAGCTTATATACTTAACCTCCTGTATGCTCCTAGGCTCTCCAGGCCAACACCGTATCTCCTCTTGTGCTGTCTGCTTTTCTTGTTACTTTTATCAGCAGCCTTGCAGGCACTGCGTGCATGGCTTTAAAAAGTTGTATTTATGTCATGAATTCTTTCTGTAAGATTACCGTGGACATTATTCTGCTCCTGGGTTGTCACTTTGAAATGGCATATTGAAGATAGAGCCCTAAAAGCAAGGGGGTCTCTATCTCTATGGTAAGTCGTGGATGTAATTATATTGCCTGCTATGTGGGTACTTGGTCCATGGTTCACGTTTTGATGTTTCAAGAAAAATACGAGAATGGACGACTTGCACAAGGCCTACAAGTTAAATCTCCGTGATCTACACTTGCAGGAAGTGGCCTGTCTTGCCTTTCCTTCACTAGTGGAGCACTGTGGCCACAGCTGTTATCCGTGTGGCGCAGGAAGGATGCAGCCCTCTCCAAAAGGAGTGTAACGTAGTGCATGTGCACAGCATTTGGCCCTTAAATAAAACTTTTCCTAGGCACTCTGAATTCATCCCTACAGCCTCAGGAAGTGGGGGGTCAACATTCCGTTTTACAGGTAAGGAATTCAAGACTGAGCATATTAAGAGTCTTGACCAGTGACTTTCAACTAGTAAGTGGCAGAGCCAAGGTTTCCTGACAGATGTGACTCTTGTGCCTGTCTGGATTCCAAATGAAATGCTCTTGCCACCGAAACGCCCTGCTGGGGTCACCAGTCAGGAAGAAGAGAATGTGAGCATTGACTTTTTTCTTTTCCCTGCAAGTGTCTGTCACCCGTCTGCTAAGCCTGCCCGGTGCAGGTCTGCCGAGAAGTGTGTCGCTAACGTGTCCTCCCTTCTCTTGCCTCTCTCCAAGGCGGGGAACACAGCTCTGCACCTGGCCTGCCAGAACAGCCACTCCCAGAGCACGCGCGTCCTCCTGCTGGGCGGGTCCCGGGCCGACCTCAAAAATAACGTGGGTGAACAAATCCGGCTTCTCTCGCGCTCTCTTGTATCACCTTGGGAAATAACCCTTCCAAAAGCATACCTGAGTATTAACAGAAAATGAAAATGTGCAAAATGTTTGGGGCCTATCTATAAAGTATTCACTTTTTTGCTATGTCTTAAGGGGTCGGCTAGGGGCAGGAGAAGAGCAATCAAGATGTCACAACACTGCTTTCCTCCCAGCCTTTCCCCTCCTTCCTCAGCCTGGGTTTGTTTCAACGTTTCTCCTGGCATGTGCTGGCAAACGAGCCCAGGAAAGCTCTGCCCACGTAACGTACAGTTTAGCAACGGCAGATGATGCCACGCAGGGGAGTTCTTCCGATGCTCCATGACCTGCCTCTGCAGATCCATTGCTGAGGCGCCCCTGGGTCGGTGGTTCTTGGGGGAGGCCTGACTTTTGAGGTCACGTGGGTATGCTTCCTCCCTCCATAGGCAGTGGGGTTTCCTTTCTTTTTTTTTTCTTTTTTCTTTTTATTTATTCATTCATGAGAGGCACAGAGAGAGGGAGGCTCCATGGAGGGAGCCCTATGTGGACTCGATCTCGTGACCCCAGGATCACCCTGGGCTGAAGGCAGGCGCTTAACCGCTGAGCCACCCAGGTGTCCCGTTTCCTTTTCTAAGTCCCGTGCCTCAGTCACTCGGCTAGAGACTCTGACTGAGCCTCCTCTCAAAGAACGGCCTTAGCTGAGGTCTCAGAATGCCCTGAACCTGGGCCTTGAGCCTGGCTCCCCCTTAGTCTGGGGGAGAAGGTTATGCTGAGTGGCTGTCATCTCTAAACAAAGTCAGAATGGAAACATCAAGAAAACCCTGCAGGATGTCATGACTTTGTCTCCAGTTTTGTTCTCTGTGGGAGCAGGTTAGCCTGTGACCACTAAGGAAGATCTTGATGCTGGGTTTTTCTGCATGCCTGGTTTTATGCGCTGTGATTGCCGCCCTGTCAGCTGCACCTCCTGCTCTGCCCCATGTGGGCTATGGGGTCACAATAAGATGCAGCTCGAATTTTTTTTTTAGAACACATGTGATCTTAAAATCTGACGGCTCTCCCTGCCGCCCTGAGCCACGACGAACCCACGATGAAAAGGGCTCATGTCCAAGGCGGTGCCGTTGGTCTTAATTCGGCATAGTCCGGAGCCTTCGGGCTGCAGGGGAAGCCGTGCTGAGTGGATCCCTAGCAAGTGCGGGGTAGGCAGAGGCTGTCTTAGCCCTGGTGAGGCCTCGGGGCAGCGGGCATCCAGCATCTGGCCCCCAAAAGCAGAGTCTGCGCGGCCGGGGGAGCTGCAGACAGCAGCACAGCATCTGCGGGCAAGGGGCTGCTCCCAGCTCAAAGATTTATTTATTTATGAGATTGAGAGAGAGGCAGAGACACAGGCTGAGGGAGAAGCAGGCTCCGTGCAGGGAGCTCGATGTGGGACTCGATCCCGGGTCTCCAGGATCACGCCCTGGGCTGAAGGCAGCGCTAACCCGCTGGGCCACCCGGGCTGCCCTGCTCCCAGTTCAGGCCGAGCCCCTCTAGAGAACACATGCTAGTCTGCCAGTCTTTTAATGATTTTTTTTTTTTTTGTAATGCTCAGATTGTGCTCAGAGTTTGATTTCTGTCCGCAGGCAGGCGATACCTGTTTGCACGTTGCCGCGCGCTATAATCACTTGTCCATCATTAAGCTCCTCCTCAGTGCTTTCTGTTCTGTCCATGAAAAGAACCAGGTCAGTGCATGTGTCCTCCCCGTGGCTCCCGGCCCCCTTCCCACAAGGCTGACAGGTGTGTTAGCACAAACGGGTGCAGAGGCCGCCGGGAGCCTCTTCAGGTGTGGGACTAGGCCAGCGCTGGCCTTTGCGTGGGGGTGCCACCGAGTTCCCGCGGTCCTGGTTTATCTGGCCCCCTAGGAGAGCCTGCTCTTATCATTCCAGTGCATAGCTCCACATTTGCACATTGAACATCTGAAAATTCTGGGGCAGGTTTTGCTTTTCATGCTTTTACAAAGGAAACCCACAAAGAGGAATGTGACAAAATAAAGAAACAGGGAATTAGATGTCCCTTGACTCCCTGAGTTCCGTTCCTTGCACTGGCACTTTGAGCTGACGGAGTCTCTGGTCTCTGTAAAATTGGGTGTGTGATCCGCATCTGTGCCATAGAGTGGGGGTTTGCAATAAAGCTGTGATTATTACAGTATTCCGGGGAAATGTGTGTGATTTTTCAGTAGTTTAGATTTTTTTTTTTAATGTCTTGGTATTTACTGATACCTAAGTGATAGATTGTTTGGCTTTTCTGAGTTTGGGTGCATATATCTGAAATTCTAAAAACAGATCATTATTCAGATTAACCGTGCCCCATAATGGTGGTTTCTGACCCCGGCTGCATATAAGAATCACAGGGAAATCCTAAATACCATCGCCAAATCCTACCCCAGTTTAAATGACCAGAATCCAGGTAAATGGGATTTTTAGAAAGCTCTTGACCAGAATGTGCAGACAGGATTGAGAACCACTGGCCCAGCTAAATAACGAAATCCTGTCATTCTACAGGCTCCTAGAGGATTCCAGTTCAGCTGATTACCCTTACCCAAACCCCGTGAACCAGTGTTCCTCAACCTTGGCAGGATGTTTTAGTCACCTGAGAGCTTTGAGAAGTCACTGTGCCCCAGCCTACACTTCAGAACAATTAAATCAGTGCCTGGGGGCGGGCCCCGGGCATCAATAGGGCTTAAAGCTCCCCCAGCTGATTCCAATTTGCAGCCAAAGTTGGAAACCACTGCTACAGAGCATCCCCCAACACACACAAGTGACTCAGCAATGAGCCAAAACCTCCCTGGCCATTCTCCGGGGAGGCCACAGGAGAGCTGGATTTTCATGCTGCCCAGGAAAACATGTTCTCCAGAGCTTTACCTGATCACCCAATGGGAGAGAATGGATTATTTCACATCTGTATTTGCCTTATTTATGTCCTTCTTCTTGGGGAAATACAAATGTTTACATTTGGAATTGGCCCATCAGGCCACAATTGTCCATAGCCTTTCATAGTTGACTGTCTGAACATCTTATGTATAAAGAAAACTGGAACTTTATTTTTTTTAAAGATTTTATTTATTCATAGAGACAGAGAGAGAGAGAGAGAGGCAGAGACACAGGCAGAGGGAGAAGCAGGCTCCATGCAGGGAGCCGGACATGGGACTTGATCCCGGGGTCTCCAGGATCATGCCCTGGGCTGCAGGTGGCGCTAAACCGCTGTGCCACTGGGGGGGCCCAAAATTGGAACTTTAATATAGGCTATTTGGTAAGGGGTTGAGAACAGCTGGTGTTAAGTGAACACTGATTTTCTTCATTGACTCTGCCCAAGTAAATGAAGAACCCCCTGAGCCTACAGAGTGATTCCCAGTGGGCCCTTCACATTCCCCCAGGTGCTTGTAGAAGTAGCCACTTTTGCAGCTTCTGCTCATTCTAGCACTCAGAAACCAAGGGGTCCTCCCCCTGGGCGGAGGGACATGGTGCAGAGCTCTGTGATGGCTAGCCTGCTGGCCCCTGGCTGTGTGCCCATCATTCTAGCTTTGTGTAAGGCTTCGGGTCTCCCCGTTCTCAGCCACCCCAGCCCGACATATTCTGCTCCCTGTACTTCATCCTGTGATTTTTGGTATCCTTGGTCAGAAAGGAATGTGATCTTTGTACACAGGTCATTTTAAAGGGAACCACGTAACCCTTGAGCAAAGGGCCCCCTATCAATCAGTCTAAGGCAAATCCTAATTTGAAAAGCTACCACCAGGCCATGGGATGAAAACCAGAGGGCTGTAAACCATAATCAGTGGAGTTTAGCAGCCTTTCTTCTGATTGATTTCAGGCTGGAGACACAGCACTTCATGTTGCTGCTGCCCTAAATCACAAGAAGGTGGTTAAAATCTTATTGGAAGCTGGAGCAGATGGGACCATTGTTAATAATGTAAGTTAAGTTGCAACAATGTTTCTAAAAATCACTCTCACCCTTTTCCAGAATGGAGTGTGTTGTTACTACCTCACCTCCTGCAAGGCGCATTACTCTGTAAGAGCCAGAGTTCTGCTAAAGCTGAGGACCCTAGAGGTAGACTTTTGAGGGAAGGAACTCTTGCTCATAGCAGCCCCATGAGTTGTTGAGCCCTAAGGGCTTTAGACTCCTAGCTCAAATGAGCACATCCTGCCAGGAAAGCTTGGAAGGTCAGAGGTGTCTAAGTAAACTGACCAGTGGATGTTACCGAAAGTGATTTCCTGCCCTGTAAACGGATAGGGTCCTCAGAAAAGTGGCCACATGACTGTCAGATTAATCATCCTCAAAACTCTTCTCTCTCCAAAATCTCTCAGGATCCCACCCCACACTATTCCCCCTCTCTTCTGGGTCCGATGGCAGCCACCAGCTCGAGCACCCTTTGTTCCTTGAGGCTGACCTGTGCTCTCCGCCCTCCTGAAGTAGCACAGACTCAGAGGGGCAGGGGGTGGAGCAGTGGAGTGGAGGGTTGGGGAGCATTGAAGCCTTCCTCTTCCTCCTCTTCTTCCTTTTCCACCTCACAGCTCCCCTACCTGTATTGGGTAGTGCATGATTATACCTGTCCCAGGATGCCTTTTCCTTCTTTGAATCCCACCATTATCAACTCCTGCTTCTTGGCTTAATCTCCTTAGAGCCTCCGATATGGCCATAGCTTCCTAATTGTTCTTTACAATCCAGGTCCTGAGACTTGGCTGGGCCCTGATCCGCCCTTCCAGGTGTCCTCCAGGGAACATTCATTGCTTGGCTGGATTTTATGATCCTTTGTGTTTCTACAACTGAAATCTTACAGCTTGACCTTGTCTTTTACATTCCCGCCTCTCTTTTCTAGGAATCATTCCTTGGTGGGCAGGTATTGCAGAGCTTTGCTTCTTGGAGCACTTAACTGTTCGCTGGGTCAGCACCGACCCTCTGTTGCTGTATGTTGTTAATCATTATGCCCTCAGGTGTGACTTGGCTCCCTCCCTGAGTGGGGTGAGGCTCAAGAGCAGGGCCAGGTCTTCCATGTGATTATATTTTGTTGGGCTTAGGCGTACGTGCTGTGTGCAGGGGTGGTGTCCCCTTTGGGCTGGGTGTGTGCAGGGTTGGCGTCTTTTACTCACTTGTCCTCCCCTGTGCCTTTCCGTAGGCAGGCCAGACTCCGTTGGAGACTGCCCGCTACCACAATAATCCAGAAGTCGCTCTTCTCCTCACTAAAGCTCCCCAGGTAGGATCTATTGCATTTTCCATTACACTGATTATGTGGGGCTGCAGAGTTATTGGGCTTCTCTGGTGACCATCTACTAAACCCGGTTCAAACTAACTTGAGTAGGAAATTGATGGGTTCGCAACCAGGCCATGGAAGTGGAGGACTCCATGTGGGCGTCCAGGGTAACCAAAACCTGAGACTTCGGGTCCAGCACACTCGTCTTCATATGTAGGCATCCTTTCTTCTCTGTGGCTGGATCATTGTCATTACCAGCTTAGTGGATTGTAACTCCCCAGGTCCTCCGGGAAGAACTTCTGGTTTAAATGATTACAGAAGAGGATCATGATGGACGAGATTGGAGCAAATAAATGCCCAGAACAGGTAGGGCAGGGCAGGTGCTTTAGGAAGACAGCTGCGTCCATATTTGACTACATGGTTCCTAGAGAAAGGTGGGAGGAAGGGATCCAGTCTGGGCAAACAAAGCAGAAAATGTACATTAGAGGCAGTTAAGTATATAGTATTCCTTCGTTTTTAAATTTTTTAAAAAGATTTTATTTATTTATTCATGAGAGACACAGAGAGAGGCAGAGACACAGGCAGGGGGAGAAGCAGGCTCCCCGAAGGAGCCCTAGGGTGGGACTCGATCCCAGGTCCCAGGATCACACCCTGAACCAAAGGCAGACACCCAACCGCTGAGCCACCCAGGCGTCCCCTCTTTCCTTTTTTATTGAATATAATGGGATTTGGGTCATCGTTTAACATTTTAGTTGAGATTGAAATTATCTAACATTTAATAATGTATAAGCTATTCATTTCAGCACCTTAAAATAACTGCTTTTGTTTCATGTTACCTTTCAGACGCATAATTTTTATAATTGTGCCTTAATATACATACCCTTTTGTATCCTGCCCCTTTTCCTAACTATAGTAGGAAAATGTTTGACAGTTCTCATAATTATTCATCACAATGGAAATCAGTTTGCTTTTTTTGTTGCTGTCCAATATTTTGTTAACCTAAATGTCCAATATTAAGGAAATGGTTTGCTTCCTGCCTGATTGGAGCTACTCTGAGTTACATGACAGCAAAAACTGATTAGTTTTTGACCTTATTCTAACTGACGCTGTGAGAAGGTAAAGTTTCAGAGAGCCGGAAGAAGATTCCAGAAACCAGCCTGCTGTGCCCGAGACCTGGCAGCCCAGAAGTCTGCATGGCCATTATTCCATTTAAGTTTTAAAAACCTGCCTGATATACCTAGCAGTTTCTGGAAGTGGTGAAGATTTTTGCCTTTTGAAAACTGATCATCCTATTGCCCATGGAGTTGGTCCTACTCAGTGGTGTCTGAAGTCTGTGGAGCCCCTGACAGCCTAAGTCAAGTGGTCCTTTAGAAAAAGTTTCCACCTCTTTCTACTTGCAAACAAATCATCGGTGGAATCATACCCATGAATCATGATAGAAAAATGCTGGTCTCTTATAGATCAAAAAGTACAGATTGCTATAATAAGGGTCAGAATCCATCTCTGTTATGTGACATTTCAGTGTTTGGCAGTGTGGACAGCCAGCTCTGTCCTTATCCATATGAAGACCTTCACATTTTGTGGGGTGGGCTATCCCCAAGGAACACAGACTTACTGGCCTTTAACCCAACCTTTGTCTTCCAGAACTCAAGGATCTGAGTTCATAGGGAAAAAGCTTTACTGTGGACCGTTTTCCTATGTGAATTCTCCTTTAGTGTTTCTGTTAAAAAAAAAAAAAAAAAAAGGCTTCAGTTTTTCCACACCCATTTGAATAGCAAATATAAATAGGATGACACTAAACAGAAGTATTTTACATGGTTGTATATGATAAACTCTATCCTTGACACGAAGGAACTTTGGAATATGTGTAAAATCGTACACATGTCGTTCTTTTGTTCTGAAGTTACAAAACTAGCCTTTCTCTTTGTGTGAAACTCCTTGCCTTGGCACCTTGGTTGACCATGGATTTCGATGGCTCACAGCAGTGCTAAGAGGTTACTTTCTAAAGATCCATATACCCTGATTTCCGTGAACTGGAAAAGATTGATGACATTCCATTTGGTAGGTGATATGGTTCGCTGGGAAAGGCTGTAAGCCATGCAAAGTTATTTTCACTGGCTAATAACATGGTCTATGGAGGGAATTATTCTGATGATTTGGGTGACCTCTGAGTATCCCTTCTCATTTTAGATGGATACGGCTCACAAATGCTTCTGAAAGTGAATTTTGGGCTGATGCTAAGGCTGTATCCTGTTCCAAGAGTCCATAAACTGAATGAATGATGGGCACTAGTCACTTCTTTTCATCAGATATGACTTCCTAGTGAGTCTGAATTTAGCTTAAGAAAGGGCTTAGGACCTTTTGGGTCTCAGACCTTTTGGTCTAGGGACACTAAATGTTCTAGAGACCCATGAAGAACTGTGTTTATATCTATTCATAGTTACCATATTTGAAATTCAAGTTGAGAAGTGTTAAAAATGTTTATTCATTTAAAAATAAGTTCATGTTGTGATAACATAAATTGCGTCATTTTTTAGAAAAGTAACTTTATCAAAACAAATTGTGTGAGAAGTAGCATTATTTTACATTTTTGCAAATCTCCATACCGTTTGGGAAGATGAGAGGGCTTTCCTTTACTTCTGCACACCATCCATTGGAGTATTGTGTGCAGCTTCTGGCACACACCACTGTACACTCAGTGTGAGAGAGAAAAAGACTGGCATGGTTGTGATATTATAGAGATGATTTTAGCCTCATGGACCCAGGGTTCCCTGGACACTTTGAGAGCTGTTGGCTTAGGGGATGAGAATATAATTAAAAAACCTGCTTCAGCCATGGGTAGGTATTATCAGGAATCCTCCAGTTAGGTGGTACCCGCTGCCCATAGAGGTTCTTTCTTTTATTATTTTATTTTATTTTATTTTATTTTATTTTATTTATTTTATTTTTTTCATAGAGGTTCTTTCTATGGTCTTTCTAGAGGTCATATAATGGTGTCATTTGAATTTAATAAACATAAGAAAGTTGAACGTCGAGATGAAAACACTGTGCTGAACTTCAGAGAACCCTTCTCTATCTGCATATGAAGACCAATGTTTTATTGCAGAAAAATTGTGAGACTTTGAATAAATGTCTTCACCTCCTGGACCTCCTTGGTTAAAGGGGACGACCTTGGGGGCCACTGGGGGAAGGGCGTGGAGCTGGGCCAGAGACCAAAGCTCAAAGGTCTGAACTATGGTTACAGTTCCTCTGCCAGTTAAGGTACTCACGGGACCGAGGCAGGAAGAAAGGTCCCTAACAGTGACTGCCGGTCCAGGGCACGCCAGCCATCTGCTTTGTCTTGGCTAATTCCATGAACTCCCCACATGTGCATTTGAGGATACAGAGGGACATAACCTTCCCAAGGAGTCTACAGCTAGCTGCTGCTAGGTTCCCAAATCAGGCTGCCGGACCCCATGTCCCCTTGCCTGTGTCCGTTCTACTGTCCTGCCCTCGAAGGGCCAGACCAACTGCTTCCTTCTAGGGAAGAGATTCCTGTCCCATGGTTGGTACCATGGTTCACAGACGCACCTCCAGTGTTTTGTTTTTTTTTTTTTTAAGATTTTATTTATTCATTCATGATAGACATAGAGAGAGAGGCAGAGACACAGGCAGAGGGAGAAGCAGGCTCCATGCAGGGAGCCCAATGTGGGATTCGATCCCAGGACCCCAGGACCACGCTCTGGGCCAAAGGCAGGCGTTGAACCCCTGAGCCACCCAGGGATCCCCCACCTCCAGTGTTTGAATCAAGCTGAAAACAACTGGAATACAGTCTGGTCCAGAGAAAATCTGATGGGCTAGTTCAGGTCCAGGGCACCGAGATAGGGAGCCGGTGGCTGGCACAGTGCGCCACGCCCCACACCTCCAGGGGGTGCCACTCCTCCCCTAGTCTGTGGGAGTGCTGGGCTGGAGTTACGTGTGCGCAGCCCACACACGCCTCGGGGTGGCCGCGGCCTGGCACACGAGCGCCTCTGGTTCCTGCCCTAGACTGTGCGCTCCTGGACGTCAGGGAGAAGGTGCTGCTCCCTCTGGGAGCCCAGCCCAAGGCCTGGGAGGCACAGACAGTCTGGAAGCTTGTTTGACGTGAATGCGTGGTCCCCCCGACGAGTCTGGGAGCTCCTGAGCTCAGAGCACCGGGTCGAGGAGCGCACGTCGAGCCCATCTGCGCGCACCACTGGTTGGTAACCATGCCTCTTGCCTCCTCCAGGTCTTGCGTTTCAGTCGTGGGCGAAGCCTGAGGAAAAAGAGAGAGAGGCTCAAGGAAGAGAGGAGAGCCCAGTCTGTGCCAAGAGATGAGGTGGCGCAAGGCAAGGTGGGGGGTAGCCCTCCCGCCCCTCCCCAGCCTCACCCCCTTACAGAGGATGCCCCCCGCTGCCCCTGCCGCCAGGCCCTCGTCTGTCTGTCTCTCCCCCCGGGTCTTCAGACCGTTGCCAGTGCTTTCTCTTCAGCTTCGTGTCCGCCACTCCTCCGGGGTTTCAGGCGTTTCAGATCCTAGGCCTGTGCTGCCGGTCGGCGTGTGGGGGTGTCTTCTAGCCCCCTGTGTCTGTGGCTTCGTCACCACCGTGTGGACAGCACTGCCTCTGACACCGTGCCCTTAACGGTAGAGGGCGGTGGTTTTCAAAATGTGGTGTCCACTGTGTCATCTGGGACCTTATCAAAAATGCAGAGTTTGGGGCTTCATCTGAGAACCCCCTGGATCAGAAGCCCCGGGAGGGGGCCCAGCAATCTGTGTTTGAACAAGCCCCGCAGGGGCTTCTGAAGTGGACTAAAGTTTGACAACCACTGGCATAGGGTTTCTCCTTCCTTTCTGCTTAGGGCATGGACGGAGGCTGTGCTAGCCCATGTGATTCCTCGGTGAACGTTTAGGAAAAGATGCCCCCTGGGCAGCCCGGCCCTGCTCGGGGCACCCAAGATAAAGAGAGCCGGAGCTGGATTTCAGCTCCCTCTGCTCGGTGCCCTTGTACAGTGGACAGCTCGCACAGCCGTACGCCGTAGCCCTGGAATGACCCCTGCCTTGCAGCTCTCGCAGGAGGAAAAAGACTAGGCTACAAAGACAACTTTTGGCACATAAGATTTTTATACCAAGTACTCATTATTCTATTTTGAAATCTTCTTATCCGTTTCCAGGGTTAAGGCATTGTGACTCTGATTAAGTTCCTGTGGGTGTATTGTATATAGTAATTTGTGAAAGTTCTTACAAGGATTGGAAATGTGATGTTTTTTTCATTTCAGAGGTTTCTCCTACTCCATTATGAATTATGAGGGCCAAGTTCGAAGAATGAATTTTTTTTTTAAAGATTTTATTCATTTATTCATGAGAGACACACTGAGAGAGAGGCAGAGACACAGGCAGAGGGAGAAGCAGGCTCCATGCAGGGAACCCGATGTGGGACTCAATCCCGGGACTCCAGGACCATGCCCTGGGCCTAAGGCAGGCACCAAACTGCTGAGCCACCCAGGGATCCCCAGAATGAATGTTTGTTGTTGTTGTTGTTGTTGTTGTTGAAATGCAAAAAAATTTTTTTAAATCTCTAATGTTGAAAAGATGTTTGTGGTAGGCCCCGAAGCTCTAGAATATAGAATTAGACCCAAGACTATATTTCATTTAGCACCTAATAAAGCAAAAACCAAATATTCAACCGATTAGTAAAACAGAATGTCTTCAGTTTAGACCACCGAGCGGCGTTCCCTATTTGTCATTGGCTCAGAGTCCCACGGGTCCTTTAGTGGATGCAGTCTTGAAAACAGAATTTTACACCATTACAGAAAAAAGGCAGAGGGATGCAATTAGAATTCGTTTCTGGGCTTTTTTTTTTCCCCCCTCTGTAGGGAAGTGTCTCAGCAGGAGACACCCCCAGCAGTGAACAGGCTGTACCCAGAAAAGAAGAAGCTAGAGAAGATTTCCTGTCCGCCTCCCCAGAGCCCAGAGCAAAGGACAACAGGCAGAGAAAGTCAAGACCCAAGGTCAGGAGGCACGTGAAAGCAGCCAAGAGAGGGCTGGGAGACGGGTTGGCAGAGGGCCCTGGGATAGCGTCATGCCCACTAGCTAAAAGCCGCTTCACTTGGCTTGCTGGTTTGCAGCCAGAGCCCAGAAATTAAATCTGGCTAGCTTCAAACACAAGGTTAGCGTGCTGATGTATTTCTTTTGACATGTGGTGCTTAGAGTGGAATGCCACGAGACAAAGCAAGGCGGGTTCTTTGGCCAAACGTGGGTGAGATGCGAGCGGTTGGCTGGGTGTCAGTCCTGCGGGTGTCACAGTGCTCAGGGGTATTGTCGCTTCCTCTCCCACAGGTGTCAGCGTTTTCTGACCCCACCCCACCAGCAGACCAACAGCCTGGACATCAGAAGAACGTGCATGCTCATAACCATCCTAAAAAGAGAGCCAGGCACCGATGTTCACCCCCGCCCCCTCCCCATGAGTTCAGAGCGTACCAGCTCTACACGCTGTACCGGGGCAAGGACGGGAAAGTGATGCAGGTACCCAGCGAGCCCTGTCTGGACGTGGGGCCGTAGGCCTTGGGCAAGGCTGTCTATTTTTTTTTTTTTTATTCATGAGAGACACAGAGAGAGAGGCAGAGACACAGGCAGAGGGAGAAGTAGGCTCCATGCAGGAAGCCCGACGTGGGACTCGATCCCGGGTCTCCAGGATTATGCCCTGGACCGAAGGCAGGCGCCAAGCCACCGAGCCACCCAGGGATCCCCAAGGCTGTCTATTTATTACTGTTCCTGGGACTAATATCCACTTTCCGTGTTGACGACTTAGGAAGGCATGAGCTTTGAGGATAAACCAGATGGCCCTCCTGACCTAAGCTGCAGGCATGTCCCCGTAGCTTAGGCCCAGACAAACAGAGGTAGTCACAAAGCTTTCTGTACCATCGTTAGGTGACTAGGTAATCTTGAGGCCCCCAGGCCCCCAGGTGCAAAAAAATGACAAGGACCCTGTGTAACCCTGTGTCCCTGTGTCTCTGAATCTTGTTAGTGCCTGTTGGTCCCAAAGCTTGGCCCACTGGACATCCCAAAGTCATGCCAGGGATGAGTCTGCCTCGTGCGTCCTCTGTGTCCCCCGGCATACTGACTGGCACTGGATGGGCGCTCAAAACCAATCTGTTGAAGGAACGACTGAGTGGATTGATTCCTTTATTGTTCTCCCATCAGGCACCAATAAATGGGTGTCGATGTGAACCCCTAATCAACAAGCTGGAGAACCAGTTGGAGGCAACTGTGGAGGAGATCAAAGCGGAGCTCGGGTCAGTTCAGGATAAAATGAACACAAAGCTGGGACATATGGAGAACAAGACCCAGCACCAGGTCAGTGTGTTGCGCATCTTCTCACGTCCAGGTGTTCTGACAGGAAACGAACTTGGAAAGAGCCCTCAGCACGTCCTTCTGTTCTAGACTCTGCCCTGAGCATGTCAGGCGGGCCAACAGGGAAGAGGCCTGCTCTCGTGATTTCTTTCAAACTCATTTATTAAGATTTTTTAAGATCACGTTTAAATTGTCTCTGATTATAAAAGTAATATCCATTATAGAGCATTTTTTTAAATATGAAAATTAGGAAAAGAAATCACGGAGACACCCACCACAGTGACAAGTCACTATTGATATTTGGGTTTATTTTCTTCTTTTATATCCCATATACCCCTTTCCCATCTCACACAATTAGAACAATCATGTCTATAGGTGTCTTTACTTTGAAAATTTTCAAATGAAGCAAAGAAAAACATTGAAATAGTGTAATGAATGCTTGTTTACCCTCCACCTAGATTCAACCAATTGTTAATATGGTTGCCACATTGGCTCTATGTGTTTCTCACACTTTTTTCTCTTGCTGAACTGTTTGAGATTTAGTTGGAGACTATCCTGATCTCTCACTTCTAAATACTTGAGAGCTCATCACCTGAGAATAAGGACTTTCCTCTTCATAATAGAATGCCATTATCAAATATAAGAAAATTAACAGTAATTGCATAATATTCCATCCATATTCAGATATTCTTAGTTCTTCTGAAGCATTTTTTCATAGTTGGTTTTTGTTTTCAATCTCAGCTCAGCATCTAGTGATTCTTTTGTGCATTCATGTTATGTCTCCTGTTTGTTTGTTTTTTTTAATCTACAATAGTCTGATTCCTTGTTCCAGCTTTTTTCTTTATTCCTGTGATACTAACTTTTTTAAAAGTCCAGGCCAGTTGTTACTATAGAGGATGTTCAGTGTTCTGGTTTGCCTGATAGTCTCTTCATGATGTTACTCAACTTGTTCCTTTGTCTGTATTTCTGTGAACTGAATGTTGTTAGGTCTAGAGCAGTGGGTCTCAGCGTGTCCTGCTTGTTACCAGTAGCATCAACATTATCTGCACAGTTGTGTGCGGGGTGGCAGGGAGATGCAAATTCTTGGGCCTCAGTCCAGATCTACTTAATTGCAAATAAACCTCTGGGAATGGGATCTAGTAATCATGTCTTAACAAGACTTCCAAGTGATGCTGATGCACCTCCGTTTGAGAAACCACTAGTGTCTAGATGCCTATTTAGGTTTGGGTTAAAAAATTTTTTGGCAAGAACATTTCATAGTTAATGGTGTAAACTTCAAATGGCATCACATCAGGAGGCATGTAATGATCAGATTTATTATTAATGAAACATCCTGACACTTGGCTAAGTTGGTAATCACCCTTTCTCTCCATCAAAGTTACATTTTCCCTTTGTAATAAGAAATGTATGGTGGATATAGACTTTTTTTTTAAGATTTTATTTGTTTATTTATGATAGACACAGAGAGAGAGACAGAGACAGAGACACAGGCAGAGACAGAGACACAGGCAGAGGGAGAACCAGGCTCCATGCAGGGAGCCTGACGTGGGACTCAATCCCGGGTCTCCAGGATCATGCCCTGGGCCGAAGGCAGGTGCTAAACCGCTGAGCCACCCAGGGATCCCCAGATATCGACTTTTATTTTTATTATTTTTGTTATTTATTTATTTTTTTGGATATAGACTTTTATTTATTTTTTTTTATTTCTTTAAATTTTTATTTATTTATGATAGTCACAGAGAGAGAGAGAGAGAGAGAGGCAAAGACACAGGCAGATGGAGAAGCAGGCTCCATGCACCGGGAGCCCGACGTGGGATTCGATCCCGGGTCTCCAGGATCGTGCCCTGGGCCAAAGGCAGGCGCCATACCGCTGTGCTACCCAGGGATCCTGGATATAGACTTTTAAATACAAAAAGTACTTTAAAAGTTTATAGGCTAACACATATTAATTGGGAAAAACATTCCACATTACAGAAATATGAAATATAGTGACACTTCCTGGAGATCCCCTCCATTCCTGGTTTGGTCTATTTTCCTGGAAAATAACTATAACTATAACTATAGTTGACACAGTTTAGTTTACATTAGTTTCAGGTATACAACATAATGATTTGACAAGCCACTGTTATGCCATGCTCACGACCCAGTGTAGTTATCTGTTACCTTTCACCCTCATGACCTATTCATTCCATAACTGGAGACCTGTACCTCCCACTCCCCTTCACTCATTTCACCTACCCCTTCTCTGGCAACTACCAGTTCTCTGTATTTATGGGTCTGTTTCTGCTTTTTTTTTTTTTTTTTATTTTAGATTCTACATAAGTGAAATCATATGGTATTCATCTCTGACTATTTCATTTAGTGTAATACCCTCTAGGTCCATCCATATTGTCACAAATGGCAAGATACTCTTTTTTATGGCTGAGCAATACTTCATTTGGGGTATGTGGGTGTGTGTGTACACCATATCTTTTTTTTTTTAAGATCTTATTTATTAGTACATGTGCATGCACGAGCAGGGGGAGAAAAGGGCCAGGCAGACTCCACCCTGAGCGTGAGCCTAACTCAGGGCTCAATTTCATGACCTGAGCCAAAAACAAGAGTCAGACTTTTAACCAACTGAGCCACCCAGGCGCCCCATACACTATGTTCTTTATCCATTCATCTCTCAGTGAATACTTGGGCTGCTTCCCTATGTTGACTATTGTAAATAATGCTGTAATAAACATAGAAGTGCATATGTCTTTCCAAGTTAGTGTTTTTGTTTTCTTCAGGTAAATACGCTGTAGTGGAATTACTGGGTCATATATGATAATATATGATATATGATAATATATCATATATATATGATAATATAATATTTTTAACTTCTTGAGGAACCTCCATACTGTTTTCCACAGTGGTTTTACCAACTTACATTTCCCACCAACAGTGCATGAGGGTTCCTTTTTCTACACATCCTAGCCAACACTTATTTCTTATGTTTTTGATACTAGCTCTTCTGACTGGCATGAGGGGATCGTCTCATTGTGTTTTTTTTTTCTCATTGTGGTTTTGATTTGTATTTCCCTGATTAATGATGTTGAATGTCTTTTATATGTCTGCCATCTGTCTTCTTTGGAAAAATGTCTATTCAGGTCCTTCCCCCATTTTTAAATCAAATTGTTTATTGTTGTAGAGGTTATTTATATATTTTGATTATTCCCCTTATTGGGCATATCACGTGTAGGTATCTTCTCTCATTCAGTAGGTTGCACTTTCATCTTGTTGATGGTTTCCTCAGTGTGCAAAAGCTTTTTATTTTGGCGTAATCCCAGTAGTTTATTTTTGCTCTTGTTTCTTTGCCTGAGGAGAGCTATCTAGAAAAATGTTTCTAAGGCCAATGGCAGAAAGATTACTCCCTCTATTTTCTTCTTCAAGTTTTATGGTTTTAGGCCTTCCATTTAAGTCTTTCATCCATTTTAAATTCATTTTTTGGTATGGTGTAAGAAAGTGGTCCAGTTTCATCCTTTTGCATGTAGCTGTCCAGTTTCCTCAGCACCATTTATTGAAGAGACTGTCCTGTCCCCCATATATTCCTGCCTCTTTTTTCATAGATTGACCATTTAGGTGTTCGTTTATTTCTGGGCTCTCTATCCTCTTCATTGATTTCTGTGTCTGTTTTTGTGCAAGTGCCATATTGTCTGGACTATTAGAGCTTTGTGGTATATCTTGAAATCCGGGATTTCATCCAGCTTTTTCTTTTTTTTTTTTTAAAGATTTTATTTTTATTTATTAATGAGAGAGAGAGGGAGAGAGAGAGAGAGAGAGGCAGAGACCCAGGCAGAGGGAGAAGCAGGCTCCATGCAGGGAGCCTGACATGGGACTCGATCCCGGGTCTCCAGGATCACGCCCTGGGCTGAAGGTGGCACTAAACCGCTGAGCCACCTGGGCTGCCCGCAGCTTTTTCTTTATAAGATTGCTTTGGCTATTCAGGGTCTTTTGTAGTTCTAGTCAAAAAAATTTTTAAGATTTTATTTATTTATTCATGAGAGACACACAGAGAGAGGCAGAGACACAGGCAGAGGGAGAAGCAGGCTCCTCACAGGGAGCCTGATGCGGGACTCGATCCCGGGACTGGGATCACGCCCTGAGCCAAAGGCAGATGCTCAACTGCTAAGCCGCCCAGGGGTCCCTCAAATTTTTAAATTATTCTAGTTCTGTGGAAAGAGCTATTGGGCTCTTTATAGAGATTGCATTGAATCTGTGAACTGCTTTGGCTATTGTGTACATTTTAACAATATTGAGTTTCCGATCCATGAGCATGGAATAACTTTCCAATTGTGTTTTCTTTAGTTCTTTAATCAGGGCTTTATATTTTCAGAGTGTAAGTCTTTCACCTTCCTGGTTAAGTTTATTCCTAGGTATTTTATTCTTTTTGGTGCAATTGTAAATGAAATTGTTTTCTTAATTTCTTTTCTGCTTCATTATTGTTATATAGAAATGTAACAGGTTTCTGTATATTAATTTTGTATCCTGCAACTTTACTGAATTCATGTATTCTGATAGTTTTGTGGCGGAGTCTTTAGGGTTTTTCTATATACAGTGTCATGTCATCTGCAAATAGTGACAGTTGTACTTCCTCCTTACCAATTGAGATGCCTTTTATTTCTTATCTGATAGCTGTGGCTAACACTTCTAGTACTAAGTCAAATAAAAGTGGTCAGAGTGGACCTCCTTGTCTTGTTCCTGATCTTATAAAAGAAGCTGTTTTTTACCATTGAATATGATGTAAGCTGTGGGTTTGTCATACACAACCTTTATTATGTTGAGGTTTATTCTCTGTAGACCCAGTTTGTTGAGACTTTTTATCATGAACTGTTGTTGAATTTTGTCAAATACTTTTTCTGCATCAATTGAAATGGTCATATAATTTTTATCCTTTATTTTGCTAAAGTAGTATATTGTATTGATTAATTTTTGTGGATATCGAACCATTCTTTTATCCCCAGAATTAAATCCCACTTGATTGTGGTGATTGATCCTCTTGAAGTATTGTTGGATGAAGTTTGCTAATATTCTGTTAAGGCTTTTTCCATTTATATCCATTACAGATATTGATCTGTAGTTTTGTCTTTTTTGAAGCATCTTTGTCTGGTTTTGGTCTCAGGTTAATGCTGGCCTTCTGGAGTGTATTTGGAAGCTTTCCTTCCTCTTCTATTTTTGGAATAGTTTGGGAAGGATTGGTATTAACTCTTGATTTTATTTGTAAATTTATTAGAGAAAGAGCAAGAGCAAGGGTGAGGAAGAGCACGCACGTGCATGAGCAGGGAGGAGGGGCAGAGGGAAGAGAGAAACAAACTCTCCTCTGAGCAGGGAGCCTGATATGAGACTTGATCCCAGGACCCTGAGATTACGACCTGATCAGATGCTTAACTAACTGAGCCACTCCCCATCCCAACTCTTCTTTAAATGTTTGGTGGAATTTACCTGTGAATGCTTTTGGTCCTGGACTTTTGTTTGTTGGGAGTTGATTACCAGTTCAGTTTCATTATTAGTAAATTTAGTAATTTTTCTATTTCTTCCTGATTCAGTTTTGGAAAACTGTATGTTTCTAGGAATTTACCTATTCCAGTTTGTTAATACATAATTTTTTGTAGTAGTTTCTTATAATTATTTGTATTTCTGTGATGTCAGTTGTTACTTCTCTTCTTTCACTTCTGATTTTATTTCAATCCCCCCCCCCTTTTTTTTTTAAAGATTTTATTTATTCATGAGAGAGAGAGAGAGAGAGAGGCAGAGACACAGGCAGAGAGAGAAGCAGGCTCCATGCAGGGAGCCCAACTTGGGGCTGGATCCCGGGTCTCCAGGATCAGGCCCTGGGCTGAAGGCGGCGCTAAACCACTGAGCTGAGCCACCCAGGCTATCCGCCCCCACCCCCACCCCCTCTTTTTTTCCCTTGTTTCTGGCTAAAGGTTTATCAGTTTTCTTTTCAAAAAACTAGCTCTTGGTTTCACTGATCTTTTCTATTTTTATTTAGTCTCTGATTCATTTATTTCTTCTGATGCTATTTTCTTCCAACTTTGGACTTTTTCTTCTTGTAGTTCCTTAAGGTATAAGGTTGGATTGTTTTGAGATTTTGTTTGTTTCTTGAGGTAGGCCCATATTACCTAAATTCCTCTCTTAGAACTGCTTTCTCCACATCCCAGAGATTTTGGACTATTGTTTTCATTTTCATTTGTCTCCTTTTTTTCTTGGTTGATCCACTGGTTGCTTAGTAGCAGGCTGTTTAACTCTATGTGTTTATGCTTTTCCCAGTTATTTTTCTTGTCATTGATTTCTAATTTCATACCTTTGTGGTCAGAAAATGTGCTTTATAGGATTTTAGTCATCTTACATTTTATTTTCATTTTGTTCAGAACTCTCTGCTTCTTGAACCCAGATGTCTGTGTCCTTCCCCAGCTAAAGGGAGTTTTCAGCTCTCCCTTCAAATAAGTTTTCTGTTCTCTTTTCCCTCTCCCCTCCTTCTGGGATTCCTATAATGCAAATGTTTGTTTGCAGTTGTCAGATCTCTTAGGCTATCATTATTTTTTTTAATTCTTTTTTTTTTCTTCTTATTGATCAATTTGGGTGCTCTCCATTACCTCATCTTCCAGATTCCAGACCCATTCTTCATCCTCTATTCTGTTGATTTCTTCTATTGTTTTTTTCTTTTTGAGTTACTATATTCTTCAACTCTGATTGGTTCTTTTTATATTTTCTGTCTCTTCCTTGAAATTCTGAGTTCTTCCCCTTCTCTGCAGCTGGTGAGCATCTTTAAGACCATTACTTTGAACTCTTATTAGGTAAATTAGTTATTTGTTTCATTTAGTTCTTTTTTCTGAAGTTTTGTCTTGTTCTCTTGTTTGAAGCCTATTCCTTCGTCTTATTTTGCTTGACTTTCTAAGCTTGTTTCTACGAATTAAGCAGAACAACTTGAAGGAACATTCTTGTGTCTGGTCATCCCCTGTTAGAGTGTGTATGCTTGGGGACTTTGGCTGGCTGGTAGAACTGTGGCTGCTGTGGCCTAGGGGTCCCCAGACTCTCTGCACTGGGCCTGTATCAGAGGATGACCTGAGCTGGAGTGGGTGAGTTTGGGGCAGCGCTGGGGCCCTCTGTGCCAGAGGCCTCCGCAGAGGTGAAGTGGGTGCACGCTGATGTGTTCTGAGGTGCTCTGCACAGGGTGCACCCCAGCGCATTGTCTAGAGCCAAAGGGGACTCTGCGTTGAGTGTGCCCTGGCAAGTCATTTGGTGTTGAAGTGACATGGGCCTGGAGCGTTCGAGACACTTTGCACCCATGTCAGTGAGCACTGACCGAAGGTATTCAAGTGTGTACCACGCCCAGGCTGCCTTGGCAGGGCAAAGAGGCCCAGTATGGGTTAGGGCAGGGCTCATTGAGGTGACAGGATGGTGGTGGAGCCCAGGCCCTGCTCCCATCTGTGGCATCAAGCTGGGGAGGAAGAGAGACCATGGTGCTCGCTAGCCCTTCTGACCTGGGGAGAGTTCAGTGGCTCCCTTGATATTTGGCAGGGTTCTAGGGCTGGATCCTTTGTACTCTAGTTGCCCTTTTATATCCTGGCTCTTCTGTACACTAGGGCAGACAACTCTTCCCACATGCCCTCAGTTCTATCTCCACTACAGTTCACAGTGTTGGGGGTGGGGGTTCCCTTTGCTACTGTGGCTCTGTCTTCCTTGCTGTTCTCTATATGGTTTATTGTTTGTGGTGCAGATACTGCTCAGTCATCCCCCAGGTCTTTAGGAGGAATTGCTCTATAAATAAGTATAGATTTGGTGTGTCTGTGTAGGAGATTACAAGGTTTTCCTGCCTCACCATCGTGGACCCAAAGATCCCTTGTCATCTTTGTAGCTTATGTCTAAATTTAGTATTGTTTTAGACAACTGAGTTTCAGTGTGCTACTTAGTGGCAATGTACTCTTCTGTATATAAAGCTACGCATAAAAAAATAAATAAAGCTACACATAAATTTGTTTTTATCTAGTACATGGTTTATTTTATTTTTGCTTCCAGTATAGTTAACACACAGTGTTATATTTCAGCTACAATATAGTGATTCAACAATTTCATACATCATCCAGTGCTCCTCCCAACAAGTTCATTCCTTAATCCCCATCACCTAGTTCGCCCATTCCCCCCACCCACTGCCCTAAATTACACCTTAGGTTACCCTAATACTAGATCTGTGTTGGCTCAAGTTGTAGATTTACTGTGTGTTCCATCTCTTCAACACCTTAGGACTTTCACTAATGAGAGAAAGAAGCCTTGACTACACACACATGGTCAGGGATTATGCAAAGCTAGAGTTTGATGAATACTAGGTGAGACCTTAAGTTACATATTTTTGCTTCCAGCTTTTTTCACCTAATTTGACATCCTGAGCACTTTCCCGTGTCCTTTGCTTCACAATATTCTAGCATATTAATACAACAGCTTATTTAACCATTCCTTTTTGTTAGACTTTAAAGTCACTTATAGGGGATCCCTGGGTGGCTCAGCGGTTTAGCGCCTGCCTTTGGCCCAGGGCGCCATCCTGGAGTCCCGGGATGGAGTCCCACGTGTCCTTCTCCTGTGTCTCTGCCTCTCTCTCTCTCTCTCTCTCTCTCTCTGTGTCTATCACGAATAAATAAATAAATAAATCTTTAAAAAAAAATAAAGTCACTTATAGCTCCTCACTCTTATAAGTAATACTATGATGAACATTTATGTGCATAAATGTTTGCTTTTCAAGTTATTTGCTCAGAGTTAGGATAATTGGGTTCAAAGTGTAAGAATAATGTTATTCATGAGAGACACAGAGACAGAGGTGGAGACTGAGGCAGAGAGAGAAGCGGGCTTCCTGCGGGGAGCCTGATGTAGAACTTGATCCCAGGATCTGGGAATCATGATCTGAGCCAAAGGCAAACACTCAACCACTGAGCCTCCCAGGTGCCCCAGGTTGTACACATTTATATCCAACAGTCAGATAGGATATAAATTGAGTCTCTGTCACAAATCTTTGCCATCATTAATGTTACCATTTTTTAAGTTTTTGCCAAATTAAGGATGATCTTTTTTTTTAAGGATGATCTTTAATTCTTATTTCCTTGTTTGTTGGTGAAGTACAACATTTTAGGTTTATTTGCTATTTTTACTAATGGAAAGCCTGTTTAAGAAATCTTTCCTATTGCCCTAATATATTAGTTAAGACTGTTTTACAAATAAAAGCCACTTCAACTAGCCTAAGCCCAGAGAGAAGTATATTAGATAAATGGTGGACCTTCTCAAGGACCTCACTTCGGTTCAAGAAGGGTGACAGATGGGGGTGGAGACTCTTAGTCCTCATCCCTAATCACAGGTAAAGGACTCTGTTGTGGCATGAGTCCGGTGCTCATGCCTGAATCAATCAGCCATGCCCTGGAACAAAGCTGTGTATCAACATGGGTTGCTCTTGAGAGAGGATAAGGAGGTAAGGGAGGAGGCCAATCCTAGAAAACAGGAGAGCGGTTCACAGAAAAACACGAGGGATGAAGAAACAGAACACAGGTGCTTACCACATCTCCAGAACTGCTGCTGCATTTTTTTCTTTTGAACATCCTGTGTGTCCCTGACAGGAGGAGAACTCACCGGAATGATTCACTTCTCCAGAATGATTCTTCTTTTTGTTTGTGTTTTGTCCATCTGAGTGTGGAACATCATGCTTGTCCCACCCAGGAGAGGAGCTCAGCAGTGAGCCCCTGTGGGCCGGTCCGTAGTAGCAATGTTCCTTTCCCTTGTTTGAACCTTGTCAGTGCAGTGAAAGTATGGCTTTCCTGGCTGTTAGGGCCCTGGGGCAAATGTCAAGATGATGGGGGACCCAGGAGGACATCATTAAGAAGGGGCAGCCATTCATTCTCTGAAACACTTTCTCTGAACTCCCTCCCTACCTTTCTTCACACTTGTTTTGATTACTAACACTGGATAAAAGCCCTGAGCAATTCAGCTGCTTTCACTACCTCACAGGCAGTCACTAACATTTAAGTGAAGGGTGTTAAAAATTGAAAGGGTAATTAAAATCATGTATAGCTCCAAACATTTAGATATAGTTTTCCCTTTCAGTGATAGTCTTGGAAATAATGTTCTGAGACCTACAAAAATACCCCTGTGTACAAGGTCTGCATTGGCTCAAGTTGTAGATTTATTGTGTTTCATCTCTTCAATCCCTTAGGACATCCACAATGAGAAAACGAAGCCTTGACTACACAGAAACATGCTCAGGGATTGGAAAAAACTAGAGTCCAATGAATACTAGATGAAACTAGATGAAAAGAGAAGTTGAGGCTTGCTTCTATTCTTTCTGGCCCCTGCTTGGTCTCGCAGAGCCCCATCCTTAGATCATCTCAGTCCTATGCTCTTTGCCCCTTGACTTCTAGATGCGTGTTCTGGACAAGCTGATGGTTGAGCGGCTCTCAGCAGAAAGGACGGAGTGCCTGAACCGCCTGCAGCAGCACTCAGACGCAGAGAAGCACGAGGGAGAGAAACGACAGGTGAGAACCAGGATCTCTTCTTACCTGGGTACTGACTACACATCTCCACTGAGTTAAGACTCAGATCCATCCCCACTGAGTTAAGACGCAGATCCATCACTGAATACCCTGAGGCCAAGAACCCAGAAAAGCATTTGTGTCATGTACCATATCCTTTTTATAACTCTGAAATGAAGATAGAACATGTAGTTCAGTTCATTTGTTGTTGAATATTCTGGTAATAGATGGAGACTGAACCGTTTAAAAAACACGTTGGGGAAAATGTGGTCTCTGCTTTGGATCACTTCTATGCGTTGTGCATTTGTTGGGCACTGTTCTGCTGTGAGCCAGCTTTGGTTCCTGCCCCTGGGGAGTCTGTCTACCTCAGACAATAGACATAAATGAGTACTTGTTGAGTGTACAAGAGTTCATGCTCCTAGGAAGCCAGAAATTCTTGATTTGTAAGATTCGGGAAGCATTGGGTGTTCAAGGTGTCCCTTGCCCTAAGTCATTCAAAGATTATTGAAACGATTGGGTTTGGTGCCAGGTGAATTCCGGTCTACAGAGGGCAAGCGAGCAGAGACGGCTGTGTGGCTTTTGGGAGGGCGAGGTAATCCACAACTTCTAGGCTTGTCAAGATGATATCTTGAACAATCGTAACTGAAAAGTCTAATCTTGATGCTGTAATTCATATACCACATGTCAGATTCACCTGATCATTTATGTGGTTTTTTTTTTTTAATAGATGTCATTAGTGGATGAATTAAAAACCTGGTGCATGTTAAAGATTCAGAATCTGGAGCTGAAGCTTTCTGGAGATTCTAGGGCCTCTAGGACCAAATCCACACCATCTACTTGCGAGTCCTCTACAGGTAACACATGTGCGATGAGAGCCATTCCATCCAAAGGTGGTAAAACCCCCAGATATTGTTCTCAGCTACATCCAGAGGCATCCCATAGTATAGGGCTGTGGAAAACACTGGATTGTAAACTCTGTAGGTTCAAGGAGTTATTTTGCTTACTGCTGTACATTCTGTTCCTATAAGGTAATAAAGCGCTCCCATTTAAGTATTCAAACATTTGAATGAAGGAATAAAAGAATTGGTGACTGGTGATAGCAGTGTTTCAGGTATGTCTGTGGTGTCAGAGTGGGCCCCAAAGATGAAGAGTGATGAATGAACATCTGTCTCCTCAGCAGGGCTCTTGCCCTGGCCCTTGTGTTTCTCTCTCTCTCTTTTTTTTTAAGATTTTATTTATTTATTCATGAGAGAGAAAGACAGAGAGAGAGAGAGAGAGGCAGAGACACAGGCAGAGGGAGAAGCATGCTCCATGCAGGGAGCCTGATGCGGGACTCGATCCCGGGTCTCCAAGATCACTCCCTGGGCTGAAGGTGGTGCTAAACCGCTGAGCCATTGGGGCTGCCCTCCTTTCTTCCCCTTGATCAGCCTTTTACCTTTGTCCAACTGTGTAAAACCTCCATAAATAGCAGGTCATATAATGAAGCTGTCCCCGGTGCTAGATAAAGAGATCTTTCAACCAAAGTGTCTTTTCATTAGCCTACAGTAATTATACTCAATGGTAATTTTGAGGACATTTAGAGCCTTTGTAACTAGGCCTCTGTGAGGAATTTTTTTTTTTTTTTTTTATTTATGATAGTCACACAGAGAGAGAGAAAGGGGCAGAGACATAGGCAGAGGGAGAAGCAGGTTCCATGCACCCGGAGCCCGATGTGGGATTCGATCCCGGGTCTCCAGGATCGTGCCCTGGGCCAAAGGCAGGCGCCAAACTGCTGCGCCACCCAGGGATCCCATGTGAGGAATTTTGATATGTCGAATGCATTGTATTATTATAAACCACTTCTGGGACTGTGGTTTTATTTTTTGTGCCTGGGACATTGGGGAGATCCTGGGCACCTTGTTTGTGATAGGTCTAGTTAAAGAGCTTGGCTGGAGCTCTGAGTATAGAGGATTTGACCACCTCTCCAAATTGGAGCTTGGCTCAAGGACTAGTAACTGGCGCCATGGCCTGGGAAAGGCCCATCAATTAGGGGAGGGGCATATTCATTCTCTTCAATACATGCCCAGTCATTCTGCAGGCAGTTGACGAGCTGGGTCATCCTTAGCAATCCAAAATGGTACCCAGAGCTTTCTAAGGTAAATTGAAACTGGCTAAAAGAAAGGCCAGCAACTTTTTTTTGGCTTAGATGCTGCCAGCGTGGTTAACAAGGTTATTCATGAAAGCCCTGACAAGCCAAAATGGTCATCAGGGGTAAGTGGTAGGGGAGGACACATGGTGGTTGGCAGTTGGGTTGCTTGGGTGGTTGGGTGGTAGCTGATGGTTTAAAGGATTACCAGGACTCTGTGAAATGCCAACCCAGAGCCACATGACTGTGTGAATGTGGTTTTAT
The DNA here is from genome assembly GCF_048164855.1 of Canis lupus baileyi. Classification (NCBI taxonomy): domain Eukaryota; kingdom Metazoa; phylum Chordata; class Mammalia; order Carnivora; family Canidae; genus Canis; species Canis lupus. The sequence continues at coordinate 23,738,956 of NC_132844.1, read as the reverse complement.
TTTCCTTCTGAAACTAGGTATGGATCAATCAGTGGTCACTGCAGGTCCAGTAGCAGCTTCTGACAGTTCTCCTCAGGTGGTTAGGCCCAAGGAAAAGGCCTTCAGCTCCACTGTTCCCCACAGACTCCAGCAGGAGCTGTCTTCCTCAGACTGCACAGGCTCCCGACTGAGGAACGTCAAGGTACAGACAGCCTTGGTACCCTTGAAAGAAGCAACCAAATGTGATCAGCAGGCTGGGCCCTGTGTTGACAGAGGCACCCAAACCAAGAAGTCTGGGAAAAGTGGGCAGACGAGGCACCGGACTCAGCAGCCGGCACCCAGTAACACCTGTGGGCCGCCTCCACCAGCAGCAGGGAGTGAGCAGACTGCCCCTCATGTTCGAGACACCTCCCAGGCTCTGGAGATTACTCAGTATTTTTTTGAGGCTGTTTCTACCCAGATGGAAAAGTGGTATGAAAGGAAGATTGAAGAAGCTCGAAGCCAAGCCAGTCAGAAAGCCCAGCAAGACAAGGCCACCCTGAAGGAACATATTAAAAGTTTAGAAGAAGAACTTGCTAAACTACGGACGAAGGTGCAGAAGGAAAATTAGGACCTGGGAAGTAGCACAAGAAGGGATTCTTGAGGATTGCTGGTTTTGAGACTGCGGGATAGCTATACCCAACGTGTCATTTATGCACACAGCTGACTTGCCTTTAAAAAAAAAAAAATCCAAAAAACAAAAACAGATTTCTGAAATGTGCCAGAAACATGCTTCCTATGCCCTGAAGTTATGAGACCTCAACAATGAGCCTGAAACCAGGGAACACTGGCTTAGTTTCAGGTTTCATTACAAACTCCTAACCTCAGTCCAGGTTCCTCATCTGAGGTTCAAAAGTTCAGATTAAGTAAGCCACACTAAGAAACTGAATGATGTGTAAAGCCTGAGGCCTAAAATTTAGGATGTATATAATAATATAAATCAAAAGGAAGAAGAAAAATTAATCCCTTGTAAGCTCCAGTGGTCATTAGTGTGGTGCATACCTGCTGTGCCCAGACAAGAGCATCTTTCTGTAAGAGATGTAGCTGAGATGTGCTCAGTCGGCTCTGTCAAATTCCTACTTCTTGAAGTGCTGACCTTTTAACCAGATGAAAACTTATCAAACAGATTTTGAGAAAAAGATTTTCCTGATGTCACTAGAGCCAGTATATCTTAAAATATTTTGCAAAGTCAGAGGGTACTGAAAATAATGAGCAATTGACTGATAGCCCTGGGAGTATTTGTTAATAAACTCAAATGAGAAAGGTTCAAATCCTTTGGTCATTTTTTTCTGTATTTCCACCCAAAATGCGGAAATACTACAATTAACTAATTGTACCGATTTTAAAGATTAATGGAAAAACATTCACCTAACAATTACCTGAAACTTCTATCCATATCCACATCCATAATACACAACAGTTATCCAAGAGAACCTTTCTAAATTTGAGCTTTATTGGTTTACATTTTATAAAGAAGTAAGGCCATTTCTTGAAAATATTTCACTTCTCATCGTCTCTTGTCAGTGAAGAGCCTCAAAAGTTTCCCACTGCTTTGCACTGATTATGTCAAGGTAAAATAATTCAGTAACTTGATCTAGACCCCACTGTTCTCAGCTTCGCAGAGCCCCAAGGATTTTACTGTACTCTCATCCTAAAGTTGTAAAAGTAGCTTGGTTATGTTGAAATTTTGGAATTATCTTCTATGCTTTGTGTCCCTTGGTATGTGGGACTGTATTCATCTCATGGTTCCATGTATGCACAGAAATCTCAATTCTGTTTCCATCAACACAGGAACTCAGTAACTATTGTCTCTAACATTGAATAAAATGTTGCTCATTGAGCCAAAGAGAAAATGATTTCCTGACATGGGAACACCCAGAAAAACACAGTATGTTTATAGTCCTTTTGTTTTTGCCTATCAAGCTCACGGTTGTTTAATAGTGATGATCTATGGATATAGATGGACATTCCTAACAAATCTAGATCTAGATCTAGGTCACCATTACACAACCTGGATGGGGAATCCATTGAATGTTCTATCGAGTTGATGTTCACGGCTGCGAGCTTGTCTCGTTCCTCAGCTACCGTTAAGAACGTTTTATTCTCCCCCGGAGGCTCCTGTTGCAGTGCTGCACGTAGAGGTGCCTTCCTCTCCTCATCCCCCTCTGCGTTCCTGATGCAGGCACTGCAGAGTTAGATGGTACTTAGTTGCCCAGCTCCACTAATCAGGCATCAGGGACATCTTTGGAATCCTTCCTCAGTACCCATCAGTTTCTTGAGAACTGCCTGATACTTAAAGACATGAAATCCTGAGATAGTAAGTTGTAGTCTAAGCAGGAGTTCTTTTCACCTACCAAATCTGTTATCCCAAGGAATATCCTTGTTGAGAAATGCTGAAAACAAATTTTAACTAGACCATAGAGTGCTTTGGAAGGAAGGATTTTGATTATATAACCTCTACCCCTTTTGAGTAGGCAGCTTCTCATTGTGAACTGGGTATTTTTGTCCAAGTAACAGGGAAGAGACTAGGGAAGAATGAGAAGAGTCAAAGCCACCCAGTCTGGCTGATTACCTGGATCCTTCTCTAATGGAAAGGAAAACCAGCAGAGAGGCAAGGAAACAGGGTCAGTCAGCATCCTAACCCAAGCTGGTGGCAGCATCCCAAGACCAATACCTTTTTAATTTCAAAGACAGGGTTTTTGTTCTTTAGTTCTGTCAAAAATTCAACTTTGGGTTTGATAGGTATCTTTCCTTATTTTTCCCTTGTGCTATCTGCGAAAATGAGCGAATGTCACAATAGTACTTTTCCAAAGAAGCAAAATTATTAATTTATAGTCTCTCGCGTGGGTTGTGTTTGAAAGTGAAATTGGAAATCTCAATAGTTATAAAATGATGTAAAATACAGACTGTCTAACACTACAGTGGGGCTTTTGTTACTGAATTATTGCATTGAATAAAGTAAATATCTGTGGTTAGATTGAATATAGTTCTAAGCTTACTTTTGACTTTGGGAGCCCAAAATAAAGTAAGTGATGTTTTCATGTTTAAATCTTTTTTTTTTTTTTTTCAGCCAAGCGCTGATACTTAGAGGTATGTTGTCTTCTATTCAGTACTTTTATTACCTTGAATTTGTCTCTTCCAAACATCAAACCATGGTTCTCAACATTATGGATATTAAAATCCTTATTTAGAAATGAAAGTGTGAATATTTAGTGTACATTTTCATTTGTGTGGTTGACCAAATTTATGGTTCCCAGAAAGAGTGCCTTCACCTAGCCACACTTTACCTTGTTTTGATAGAAGAGTGACTTCTGGTAAATGCATCCGCTTTAAAGTAGTGATCAGATGCACTGCATGAAAAATAAATTTTTCAAGAGCCCATAATATGGAAATATTTCTCAGTGCAAGCTTGTTTTGTTTAAAATGTTGACCTTTTAGGGATCCCTGGGTGGCGCAGCGGTTTGGCGCCTGCCTTTGGCCCAGGGCGCGATCCTGGAGACCCGGGATCGAATCCCACGTTGGGCTCCCGGTGCATGGAGCCTGCTTCTCCCTCTGCCTGTGTCTCTGCCTCTCTCTCTCTCTCTCTCTCTGTGACTATCATAAATAAATAAAAATTTAAAAAAAAAAGTTGACCTTTTAGAAAATAGCAGAGAACAAAACCTCACTTATAATTGTAAGCAGGCGAAATAACATTTCCTAACAAATTGTTCATAAAAACTAAATACATTTCTTCCTGTGATATAAAAGCCAAATCAATTAGGATTTAAAAGACAAAATCAGTGACCTTTTAGAATTCTTATAAATAAGAGAAATTAAAATTGTTTCCGTTGATTTCAAAGGGAAACATTCTTCTCTAATATTGTCAAAATATGACAATTGTGCATATATTAAATCCATGAGACACATAATCGAGAAGCAGCAGAGATATTCCTGATGGAAAACAGTGTGGGTAAAAAGCAATTTCCTCTTAGTAAACAAAAATAGCAAACTTAATCCTGATAGAATTTCTCAGATGTCTGACTGAAGGAAGGAAATAGGCTGTGGCAATTTCTAGTTTGGCACAAAGTGATGATTTGCTTTTGATCCGGCTCGGACTTGCTCTACATAATCCCGGGTTTTTTCCACATGGATGTGAGCTGTTACCTTCTGTTGTTTAACTAGCATTTTTCCTCCAAACAAGAGACAATTTAGGTAAGTGTGGTCTCAGCCTCTTCTGAGTGTCTGCTTGTGTGACTACAATAATACAAATACCAGGAAATATGTTCTGTTTTCCTCAAATATTACAAAGTCCTCTGCAGGCACACCCACAGCAATGCCTGTGCCGTGAGTTTAGGAACTTCCAACCCGATGGCACACTTAAAAGGCAGTAATGATGTAGGAACAGTCAGTATGCTAAATAATAGCCCTAGCTGCTTATCCTCATGCTAGAAAGCTTTTGTATTTTAAAAATTTTAATACAAAGATTTGACTTGTTGTAGTTCAAATATTGAACATCCAAGTATTTTAAACTTGACAAACAAAACTTTTACATTCAGATAAGAGTATAGTTGTGTTTTTTGTGCTTTAAGGGATGGGTAGGGAATGAGGGAGAGAGGGACAGTCTTAAGCAGGCCCCATTCCCAGCACAGAGCCCAACTCCAGGCTTGATCTCACAACCCTGAGATGACATGAGCAGAAATCCAGAGTCAGACACTTAACCAACTGAGCCACCCAGGTGCCCCCACACAGGTAATTTGTTATCCAAGCCAGAACACTGATAAAGACGCTAAATAAAATGTGTTTCACCAGGAGTTCTAACCTGGCCAACATCTTAATGAGCATGGTTCCATGTGGGAGGAGAAATTGTTGTTTAGCCTAAGATTTATTTAGCATTAAAACACTGTCCATTATTACTTAAGATTATAATAATTTTCGCTTCTGGAAGAGGACAATTCAATTTGTAGTGTTTTGCCCAATTTAAAAAACATACAGAACAAATCCCAAGCTAGGTTTTCTTAGAGTCTGGTATTTGCATCTTACAAACTCAAAGTACAAATGCTCCTCACATCTTTGACATATACCACTGCTAGGAAGAACATCATCAAGTCACTTCTACATCTCATAAAAGTATGATTTATAGTGTCAGGATTTTAGATTTACTAGAAATAGCCTATACTTGAGTATGTATATCATGCTACACAAAAGTGTCCTCTGTTCAGACTGTTTACAAATGCTTCTGTTCATCAGGTTGATTAATGTACTCATGTACAAATCTGATAATTAGCTCCTGCATTTTGATATTAGATTACCCTGTTGAAGAATATTCAGAATTATTTTGTCTTGTGGGCTGAGGCTGTGGGAGCGGCAGGTGGATCCTGGCAATGCAGGTCATTGACAAACGCCACCATCTGCTTCTCTCTCTCCTCTGGCACACAGTACAGTACTAGGTAACCATCTATCATTCTGCAACATTTTTCCTACACTTTTCAGATGCTGGTCAGATTCTTGGATTAAATTTTTAGATCTATTCTGTAAAAGAACAGAGGATGTCTATTTGCAGGATTGACAATCCAGCCTCTTTCATAAGTTTTCACTTTCACTAACTTAACTAGTATACATTTGGTCTCAGAGTGTCTTCAGGTCCACTTCTTGTCTTCAGTGTATTCTTCAAACTTTTTCTTCCTGTCACTGGAGGAGAACCTAATGCACCAAGGATCTTCCTTGATGGTTTCATGTCTTTCTATATGGATGCTAAGGTAATTGCATTAGTTTCATCCAGATATTGCCTTTTCTTTTTGGTAAGTGCTTCAATGTGTTCATTAAGCCTCTGTCTCTCCTCTTTCCAACAAAGATCTATATTCCCAGTGATCCTTTCAGAAAGTCCTTGAGCTACTGCATCATTACAAATCTGAAGAACCTACCTCACCAGCCCTCAGTAATGCAGGGTTTTTTCTAGAAAGGCCTAAGGTATCTCCTGAGGTCAGTATACCTCCATACATCTCATACTGTTTCTTAAAACAGCTTTATTGACTTACACAGTATATCAATTATATATCAGAAAAAAAAAAAAACCTTTATTGAAGTATAATTCACATATCACACATGCAAAATGTAGGCTTTAAAGGACTTTAGTAGATTCAGAGTTGTGTAACCAACGCCCAAATCTAACTTTAGAATGTTTTCATCACGCAGAAAATAAACCCCATGTCCAGTAGCAATCCCTCTCCTGCTGTCCACAGTCCTGGGCAACCACCTCTTCCTACTTTAGGTATTTCATGTAAATGGAATCACATGTGATCTTTTGTGACTGGTCTTGGGGTTCACCCATGTGTAGCAGGCATGCATCAGTACTTCGTTTCTTTTTATTGCTAAATATTCTAGACATTTTATTTAACCATTTGTCAGTTGATGGGCATTTGGATTGCTTCTACTTTTTTGGTTATAAATAATGCTGCTATGAATATTCCTGTAAAAGTTTTTTATAGAAAGATCTTCAATTCTGTTGGTTATAGGCCTAGGAAGAAACTGCTGAACTGTATGGTAACTTAATCTTTTAAGTAATTGACAGTCTGTTTTCTGAGTGGCTGTGCCATTTCATAAGCCCACAGCCATGTATGTGTAGGGCTCCAATTTCCCTGCATCTTTACTAACATTTGTTATTAGCTGTTTTTAATCACAGTTATTCTAGTGGATGTGGTACTGTTTCAATATGGCTTTATTTTTTTTATTATTATTTTTTCAATGTGGTTTTAATTTGCATTTCCCAGACGGGTAATGATATTGAGCATCTTATGTGCTGACCACTTACACTGGTTTTTGCTGCTTGAACTGATGACACATCCAAAAAATTTTCAAAATGCAGGATTATGTTTTTCAGTGTTAAGGCAATTGTTCTGATATGCTTTTGTTTGCTCTGACATGCCAGGCTCCATGTTCTTTTTTGTTTGTTTGTTTGTTTTTTTGTTTTTTTTTTTTCAGGCTCCATGTTCTGATATTTTCCCAAGTACTGTACAGTTGGACTTGGTTTTAGGTTGCCCATCGTTGAGTGTCTCATCAGCTCAACAATACATATGGACTGAAAATCTTTCACAATGATGCTGTAGTTAAGATTTTGCCAAAGCAAGTGTTTTTTCTAACTCCTTAAGTTGCATGTTGCCTTGAGTAATCATCATCCGGATTGTATCCTGTAGAAGAAAAGTGAAATTTGGTCACTGTTTGACTAACAAATGAAAGAGTAGAGCTGTACCTTGTTTAACCAACACTGTGAATTGGAACTACTGTGAATTAGGCATGTTCTCATATACCCGTCATCATACTTCCCAAACCATCATGCTGTCTTATTATTTCTTCTTGTATGTCTGGTTTAACAGAGGAGTCAGGTAATGCTACTATAGAGCAAAGACTGTAAAATTTTATTATTTTTTATTATTTTTATAATTTTTAAAAAGATTTTATTTATTTATTCACGAGAGACACAGAGAGAAAGAGAGGCAGAGACACAGGCAGAGGGAGAAGCAGGCTCCATGCAGGGAGCTCGACATGGGACTCGATCCCTGGTCTCTAGGATCACACCTCAGGCTGCAGGCGCTAAGCCGCTGCGCCACCGGGGCCACCCTGTAAAATTTTAAATATCAATTGAGTTGGACGTTGGTAACATTAAAAGCAATGGTCAGGATCTGTATCTCCGTGACCCTTATATTCCAAGACGTCTATTAAACTTTTTAAAAAATAATTCAACTGGGGGCAGCCTGGGTGGCTCAGCGGTTTAGCGCCGCCTTCAGCCCAGGCGTGATCCTGGAGACCCTGGATGGAGTCCCACATCGGGCTCCCTGCACGGAGCCTGCTTCTCCCTCTGCCTGTGTCTCTGCCTCTCTCTCTCATAAATAAATAAAATCTTAAAAGATAAATAAAATAAAATATAATTCAACTAATACAAAATAGTCAGGGCTTATCCTCACCGTGATCGTGTTCTCACCTCTTCGGTAGCACTTTTGTTTCTTTTGAATTCTTCTCTTGCCCAGTCCTTCAGGTATTTGCGATCGGAATCATCTGGAACTTGTCGAATGGCTTGCAAAATCCTTCTGTAGAGGAGGAGAACTTGTTGCCTTCTCAAGAACTGTGGAGGGAGGAGAAATGTCGATTACAACTGCAAAATCTACAGCCCCAGAGAGCTTTACTTTTTTTTTTTTTTTAAGATTTTATTTATTTATTCATCAGAGATACAGAGAGAGAGGCAGAGACACAGGCAGAGAGAGAAGCAGGCTCCACGCAGGGAGCCCGACGCGGGACCCGATCCCGTGACTCCAGGATCGCGCCCTGGGCCGAGGGCAGGCGCTAAACCGCGGCGCCACCCAGGGGCCCCCCGAGGGCTCTACTTTAGGACACCAAACTACATAGATTGACTTCTCTTTCGTCCCCAATTTTTTTTTTTTTTAATTTTTTATGATAGTCACAGAGAGAGAGAGGCAGAGACACAGGCAGAGGGAGAAGCAGGCTCCATGCACCAGGAGTCGTCCCCAATTTTTAAAAAGGGCGAAGGTGAACTTAAAAGAGCAAAAGGTTGATTTGGGCTGTTTGCTTATTCCCTTTGTCCAGCCTAAGGGCCCTCAACAGCAAGAGAGGGCCGCCGCGCAGAAAGCCGGGTCTCGGTTCCCACAGCCTTGGCTTCACAACAGCAGGTCCCCGACCAGCGCAGGTGCCGCGTCCGTCGGCGACACGGCCTCCACCCCGCTCGGCCCGACAGGCGGACGGCGTCGCCGCGGCCGAGCTCCCAGAGCCCACAGGGCGCGGCCGAGAACCGGCTACCTGCTTCAGCGTCAGCGTCGCCGGGGGCAGGCGGGAAGCAGCCATGTCCTGCCGAGAGCGCGGGCGCGCTCACCCCCGCCGGCCCCGCCGCGGGCTCCAGTGCGCAGGAGCGGAAGCGGGGGCGTGGCCAAGGGGCGGGGCGAGCTCGGTTTCCTGGGAGACGGCCGGTGGCTTCCCCTCGGCCCCCCCCACCGCAGTGTCAGAAATGGGGCGGTTGGAACCAATGATGAGCTCTAGAGCCTCGGGCAATTTGACTCGGACTAAATTTCCTTATGGGTGAGAGGAGGCAGCAATTCTTGCGTCACAAACAGTGGTGATAATAGGAGTGGTAAGGCGACTGGCACGGTTCCCGGCACCGTTGGATTAGTTGGAGAGGGGTAAAATTAGCGTATTCCTGTTGAGGCTTTTATTTTTTTATTTTTATTTCTTTTTAAAGATTTTATTTATCTACTCATGAAAGATACAGAGATAGAGAGAGGCAGAGACACAGGCAGAGAGAGAAGCAGGCTCCATGCAGGGAGCCTGTAGAAAAGCTGATTTGGTGTATTTCCCCACCTCAAAACTGTCAAAAATTAAAAGCTAGAGATTTTGTTTTATTTACTCATGAGAGCTACAGAGAGAGAGAGAGAGAGAGAGAGAGACAGAGGCAGGCTCCACGCGGGGAGCTCGATCCCCGATCTCCAGGATCACGCCCTGGGCTGCAGGCGGCGCTAAACCACTGAGCCACCGGGGCTGCCCCAAACTTAGTATGTTTTTGAGGTTTATCCATGTCATAGTATAGATCAGAATTTCATTATTTTTTAGGGCTGAATAATAATCTGTACAGATATAGCACATACTGTTGATTCATTCACCTATTGATGAACACTCGGTTTGTTTCCACTTTTGGACTATTGTGAATACTGCAATGAAAATTGTCCAACTAAAAGAAAAAAATACACTCCAGGATTACTCCAGAATAAGTGTATCACAGGATCATGCCCTGGGAAGAAGGCAGGCGCTAAACCACTGAGCCACCCAGGGATCCCCTGTTGAGGCTTTTAGATGGGTAGAGTTAGAAATAATAAAAGTGTAAATGTTGGCTTTTAGAGTGTTCTGTTCATTTTGTTTTTTTTCCCGTTTTTATCCTGATCTTTTCTGTTTGCAAGCATTTTCCCCATGGTGGCAGTCTTACTGGTTGCCATTACTTACTTACATTAATCTTATACGTAAAGGTTATTTTACCAGCAAAAGTGGATTTGGGAAGAGAGAATTGCAGTTGGGGACACACAAGCTATGGCAAAACTACAGGCGAGTCCAGTAAAGGGGAGGAACTTACTTTATGGAGAAGGAAATTGAGAGTTCTTTTGCAAAATTCATTGGGGGGGGGATCAAGATTCTTCCTGGAGTTGCTGGGGTAGTTGATTTCTTGAACATTGTGCTTCTCACATCTTTTCCCCCTTAGGGCCTGTAATTGATTATTCTTTCCTGTTGACCTTCTTTTGGGAGCTATAATTGGGCATCTGCTAGTGTCTGTAACTGACAATTCTTCCTGGAAGGGACATTGGTCCCTCTTAGCCTCCTAACTACTTTAGTGAAGTCTCCCCTGTAGTAATTTTCACATTATTAGCTCCCAGGTTTTAAATGGCTGCTCCATTAGAGTTTTAACAGTTTTGTATCACTAATAATGAGGAACTGAATGTTCCCACAACTTAAGCTTTTCCTCCTTTTTTTTTTTTTTAATTTTTATTTATTTGTGATAGTCACACATTGAGAGAGAGAGAGAGAGAGGTGGAGACATAGGCAGAGAGAGAAGCAGGCTCCATGCACCGGGAGCCCAATGTGGGATTCGATCCCGGGTCTCCAGGATCGCGCCCTGGGCCAAAGGCAGGTGCTAAACCGCTGCGCCACCCAGGGATCCCTCCTCCTAACTTTTTTATCCTCCCCACAAAACACACATGCCCTAATGTAAGTAGCATTAGTGAATCTTTGCTATACGTTGTCAAATACAATTGGTCTAATTTAAAACAGCCAAAAATGAACATGTTCATTTGGTTACCTATTTACTATTTATTTGTCTCACTTGTTGGAAACTTTTGGCGCTCCCTTTTCCTAATTGTATTCTTTTGGCAACTTAATCTCTCCTGGCATCTTTCCTCATCTGGAAGGAAGCTGAAATAACATCTACCTCAGAGTTGCATTATATATGTAATGCACTGAAAACAGGACCTGCCACCTATATTCCAATGCCTACGTTTCTTGACCACTACCAGGTATTGAATGGGTGATGTTAACTGGGACTGCCTCTTAAAGTTTCTTCTAATTGGAAATAGCAATTCATTCTTTTCTTACAAAAATTAGTGACATAGGGCAGCCCCGGGGGCGCAGCAGTTTAGCGCAGCCTGCAGCCCAGGGCATGATGCTGGAGTCCCTGGAGTCCCTGGATGGAGTCCCACGTCTGGCTCTCTGTATGGTGCTTGCTTCTCCCTCTGCCTGTGTCTCTGCCTTTCTCTCTGTCTCTATGAATAAATAATCTTAAAAAAAAAAAACATGAGTAATCTTTATTAAAATAAAAACAACAAAAATTAGTGACATAAAAGTGGCAAGGGGTATTTTATGAATTGGCATGACTGGTCCCATTTATGGAGATGAAGGCTTTTATTCTAATTTTGTATGGCCTGTTTGGCTGTTCTTTTTGTTTATATAGCCTTAAGAAGTCTCTGTATACTCATGTGTTTTTCTTTTGAGGCTTTTCAATTTCATCCCCCCACCTTTAGAAATTTGCAATTAGACCTTATTGTGTCTTAAAATATTTACTACATCTATTTATGGCATATGAATGCCAAGCCTTTTTCCAGTTGCTAAACTAATTTTGACACCATTTATTAAATCACTCTTCTTGGGCTTTATGATACCATATGGTAATTTTTTTTAGGGTCTGAACAAATTGTTCAGGATTACTTCATAGAGGACTAATACATTTTATTATTCCTCAGGACTAATACCCTGTAGTTTCTTTTTTTTTTTTTTTTTACCCTGTAGTTTCTTGCAAGAATTTTTTGTATCTTTTCCCTGCAAATCATTATAAAATCTTTTATAGTGCTGAATCTATAAATTAATGTGAGAAGACATTTTTATACTAGTTCTTCCCATCCAGAAACATTCACTCATGCTAGACACTGGGATACTGTCATGGGTCAGACTCACTTTGGGCAGGAAACATAACACAGGGGAGCATCTAAGTCCAATATTATAGATGGCAGGGTTCATACTTGAGGGCTTATCTGAACTAGGCAGCTGGTTCAAGAAAGGCCCATTAGGTAAGAAAATTCCAAACTGGTAGATTCCAGGACCTCTGGTTTGCTGTGACCAGACCAGCTACTGTTGGGGAGATTCTGGGAGAGAAGAGACAGGAGAGGTCACCCTAAGAAGGGTGAATAATGCCGGCTTCACAATAGGGACCTCTAAAGGAATTTTAGAAAGATCTCTTGGCTGTTATGAGAAAAGGAAGCAGGCAAAGTGACTTGTCTAGGTTATCACCAAAGTAGGCCAGAGTACAGATTAAAAGTGCTCCAACTATAGTGTAAGCAGAGCAGAAGGGCATATGGGATAAAATAGATGTCAACGTTAGACTGAACAAGATTGGGGTGTGAAGACAAAGTAAGGCAGCTATAACTTCTGAGCTCCAAAGGAGACAAGCATACCCTCAGAACTCCCTCTGTGACTCGACATCACCATTCCTTGGAGGTCTCCTGGAACTGCTTCCATGCTTTCCAACCCTTTTCCCATCACAGCACAAGCTGACAATGGGACTCTTAGATACCAGCTGGGAAGCTCCAGCTTATATGGTACAATTTCAAAGATATATATGATAGACCACATTATGGTCAGAATGTTGGTGTCTTTCCCTACCAGACCCATCATAGAGGGCAATGGCCAATGAAACGAACAAACATGTCATTTCGAACAAAATCTTTAGAAGCTCTTGTGTTTTTCAACTTGTCCTTTCCTCTGCCGCGGAGCCAGCATGTGGCAGCTCACCCATCGTGGATGTGAAACACAAATGAGAGAGAAACCATTATTGCAGTGAGTCACTGAAGTTGTGCAGGTTATGGTGACACCATATTAGCCAGTGATAGCTGACTGATGGAGCAGACAAAATCATTCTTCTGGCACACCTTTTATACAGTTGTCATAGTCCATTAAGAATAGTCAATTATAGGGATCCCTGGGTGGCGCAGCGGTTTGGCGCCTGCCTTTGGCCCAGGGCGCGATCCCGGAGACCCGGGATCGAATCCCACGTCGGGCTCCCTGCATGGAGCCTGCTTCTCCCTCTGCCTATGTCTCTGCCTCTCTCTCAATCTCTCTGTGACTATCATAAATAAATAAAAATTAAAAAAAAAAAAAGAATAGTCAATTATATCAACAGTGGTATATATTTAATAATTTTCAGAATATAAGCTGCATAGCTTTTTAGAATAAAAAGTGATATAACCTCAGGTACATGCTTTAGGACACTTGGTTAAACAACAAGCAATCTGTGTCTTTGATGACCACCTCAAAAATGTGGCAAACTTCACAGTGTAACTTGAAAACAGATGTGGAGATAGACAATTATACATCATGGCATATTGTCTACAAAAGAACATTCTGACAACTTAAATAGAACACAGCACACAATTTCAAGTATTCAAGCAGTGTTTTTTCTGGCCAAGTAAAAACTGTCTAAAAACCGCTGATGTATTTTGACTTGGGGGGGGGGGGGGGGGGCGGGGTGGAATGTAGCTGCTTATTTTTCCTAAAGACAGCATTTTTTTTTTTCCAGAATGGGACTGGCTCAGTCCAGCTTAAAAGCATTGGAGGAACAGCTCTTCCTCTTGTTAAGAAAAAAAAAAAAAAAAAAAAAAGAAAACCTTAAGAAATAAATACAACAACAGGGGTGGGCTGTGGCACTAGGAGGATGAAATAATCAAAGGGAAAATCAGCTTCCCATCATTGCATAGTCTCCTGAAGCAGCAAATGTGAAAGACAACATGGAAAAGCTACTTCATTTTCCCATCACCCAAGGGTCAGGGTCATTCTGACCACCTGGGCCCCATGACTGGTTGCTTTCTGAGAACCCCTATAATGCAACCTACCTACCCCCTCCAAAAGAAGGTATTTCCCGTCACATGAAGCACAATGAGAAAAGATACACACTCAGGACTCCACAAAGCTGCAGTTGTCTCAGCCTCTTGATAGTACTTGGATACACATTATGGGCTTGGCAAGGTGGAGCCTTAGAGCAGAGTCAGAAGGGGAGCTGCCTTTAGTCCTTTGTCCAAAGGACTGGGACAATCCTAATTCTAGCAGCTGCTATCGGTAGGTGTCCAGGGCTCCTGCAAGAGGAAAGAAGTAGCTGGTCCCAGGTCTCCTCTTAGGCCAGGGCTTCCGACATCAGACACTTGCTGCTGCTATTCCTTCACTGACCCAGATTTCTTACAACTGTAACCCAGGCAAAGCAGGGAGCCCCAGGCTTGCTCTAGCTCTGAAAGCACATTATAAAATAAAATGTACATTGTAATAAAAACTTTCTGTAGCTAATAAGTGAATTTTTATCAATCAGATCAAAAGCACTTGTCCAAAAGAGGGAGCACCTAGCCAGAGACGCCACAGTCTGACCGTGGTTTAAAGTCTCACTTTAGATTGTTCCTTCTCTACAGGTGATCGGAGGCTGCCACCAACTCAAACCACTGCCTCAGAGCATCGCTGAGTGTCTCAGGGAGGGCATTCACATCGCGAAGAATGATGTAGAATGGGAATGGGAACTCTTCCATGTATGATCGGATTTCGGGCATCTCTCCAGGTCCTTTAAATATTGGCACTTTAATATCCAAGATAGAATCCTGTCAACAGAAAACATTTTGATATAAAAGAAAAACCAAACCAGTATCCTTGGCTAGCTTTTCTCTGATCTCTTTTGCTAACAGTTTTTACGTCTCCTATAATCTAACTCCTCCATATAAAATTAGCTTTTATTACTAAGGAACAATTTTCAGAACTCTTACTGAGGCGGCAGATCTCTTTCTGAGCACTCTTTGAGGGAATATGGGCATTAAAAGGGAGAAAAGGGCAGACAAGAAAACCCAAATTTCCTATAAGGAAATTATCCCATTTTCTACATGGAGTAATTCACAAGTCTTCCAACTTGTTATCCAGGCCTTAATGTGACTTGTAGAGACAATGCTTCCCCTGGAACAGAACTGCCCTGTGGGTATCTTTCACTTAGCAACTGCTGCACCTTGCTCTGAGAAGGGCACTGCTGGGATAGAAGTAATTGGAATGGGCTGGGGCTGATCTACAGTTTCAAGTGGATAAGGCCCATTATCAAGGCTGCAGTACCTACAAGGAGACAGTGCAGAGGGAAAGGATGACTCACGAGGGTAGGAGTTGGCACAGAAAGGGTAATCTCTGGAATCTGAATTCTGGCTTTCCTACTCATTACCTATAATAATCTGTGTTTATGTCTTTCACTGCAAAGTGGGAATAATGATCCCTACCTCACTGGGTTATTCACCAAAAAAAAGTGCCTAGAAGAGTGACCCAACTTTTCTGTTATGTACATTATGAACATTAGGGGTGATGATGGTGTGACTTAGGCCATATTTCATCAGATAGGACAGGCTGAAGGGAATCCCCACTTTAACCCCAGAAAAGCAACTTTTTGTAATACTTACCCGTGAACTGGGATTGTCCAATACAACAAAAATGACAAAGATGTTAGCATTCCGGGCGGCCTGGACGGCTGCCAGTACTCTGTCTTTACCCTCGAGGAAAAGGCCACGTCCATCAGAGACCACCAGGAGGAGTTGTGCGGTTTCTAAAGTAGAACATATAGTAGGAGAGGAAGCAGGGAACAAAACAAAAATCCCACTTTTAACAACTCAAATCTACTTGAAGACAAATTAGTGTAGCCTTTCTCTATACTATTAACCAAAGAGATGTCCAAAACCGATGAATTCTGGACATAAACAAAAGGGACCTAAGTCTATTACTTCAGACCCTCCAGTGGGACACAAGGCTGCACAAAGACATATGAAGCTTCTGTCAATAAAACAATTTCTCAAAAAAAAAAAAAAAAAAAATTTCTCTGTCACATTAGATTAATTTCATTATAGCAATAACAAAACATATTTATGGCTATAAAGTATAAACATGGCAGTACTGAGGGGTGCCTGGGTTGCTTAGTTGATTAAGCATCCTACTCTTGGGCAGCCCCGGTGGCCCAGCGGTTTAGTACCGCCTTCAGCCTGGGGTGTGATCCTGGAGACCCAGGATCAAGTCCCAAGTCAGGCTCCCTGCATGGAGCCTGCTTCTCCCTCTGCCTGTGTCTCTGCCTCTCTCTCTCTGTCTGATATGAATAAATGAATAAAATCTTAAAAAAAAAAAAAAAAAAAGCATCCTACTCTTGATTTCAGCTCAGATTATGATCTCAGGGTCGTGAGATAAAGCCCCATTTTGGGCTCCACACTGGCATGGAGCCTGCTTAAGATTCCGTCTGGTCATGAGTATAGTGGGATGAAGCAAGCAGCTTGTGAATGTACGTAACAGAAAAGTATTTTGTTAATAAAAATTAAAAACTGCAGCTCACCTGGACTGGTGTTCTGTGAGGGCTGCTGAGCAGCTGCAAACATGCTGGCTACAGACTCCAGAAACTAAACCAGAACCAGAGACAGGCCGTTAGAAAACTACTGAAATTCTCTTCTTTGTTGCAGAGACTGAAATTACTCCTAACTCTTAAGTGATAATCAAATAACCTTCTCAGATATATAGGCAATCACAGTGCCCCTTCAAGCCACCTGTACTGGGGACCGATGACTCGCACTGCTGGCATCTATCCTTGGGTAGTGGCATTCTCCAGCACAGACCTGCATCTCTAGCATACACGCTATTAGTGTTCTCTAACACACCCTAGAGGAAAAAAAAACACTTCCCCTGGGGGATAAACATAAGACATCAAAAATGCCCCCAAATGAACAAAACAGTTGTCTTCTTTCGGAAGAAAATAATTGAGTAGAAAAAGGCAAGAAAACATACAATCTCTAGTGCAACATAATAAAAATAGGTTAAATCAAGGCAGATATGAAGAGGACAGAATTATCATCCTATGCTGTTTTGAACTTATGTCATCGTGAGCAAGTCATTGGTTTATTTTACATTATTTCTTCTCTAAACTAAATGGGGGAGAAAAATTGGCTGAATTAAGAGTACAGGAAGATGGTTTATTTTTGCAAAAGTCCCTAATCTCTCAAAAAACAGGGAGCAAGAGAATTAGTGACACAAAGTCAAGCAATCTTTGGGGAACTGAGAAAAAGAAGTCATGCCCTATTTGCTAATGGGTGCAAAGAAGTTTTTATTCCCATGGTAAATAGGCTGAAGTCTAGAACTATTCCGCACTGGAAATTTTACCTGTCCTAAAACCGTACTGGGGAGGAGAGAATGCTAAAAATTATGTCTCTGGGGCCCCTGGGTGGCTGAGTCAGTTGAGGTTCTGCCTTAGCCTCAAGTCATAATCCCACGGTTCTGAGATCAAATTCCAGGTAGGGCTTCCTGCTTAGCTTCTCTCTCTCTCTCTCTCTCTCTCTCTCTCTCTATCTGGCCCTTCCCTCACTCATGCTCGCTCAATCAAATAAATGAATAAGACCTTAAAAAAAAAAAACCCTTTTCTAATTAAAAAAATAAAAATTATGTCTTCCCACACCTGCTTAAGAATGACTGTGCAGAGGATCTTTGATGTTGTCAGCATACCTGAGCAATCTTGGTTTTCTTCTGTTGGAATTTGCAAAGTCGCAGAATCTGGGACCCCGAGGAGTCACTGAACTGTTCATGGAATGGATGTAACAGCTTTACGGACTCTCCAAAACTAGAGAGAGTAAAATGAAATACAGTGGGAGTTATTTTTTGTGTGATCAATGTAACAATAGTTTGATTTTCCTACTGGAATTAAAAGGCACCCTTACCTGCACACAGCAATCTGACCCACTTCCAGGAGTGTAAGAGCATTTCCAATCACAGCCAAAGATTCAAATGCCAGCTATGAAATAGAAAGTTAAGGGTTGAAGCAATCAGAATATCCTCTAGATCAATGCCTCTCACCTTTTATTATACCAAGAGTCCCAAGGAAAATGGTATTTTTGCATGGCCCACAGGGAATATCACCATGGCTATTCACAATCAAGCCAGAGGCCATAGTGACTCAGACCCTGTCAAGTATCACAAATCCTGAAACCCAGAATCTATTACACTAGTAGCAAAGGTCTTCTCTAGACATCATCTAATAAAAGTGATCCTAAGAGATTTGGTCCATAAAATTTTTAGAATTTTTCCCTTTGGAGGGTGGGGTTAGAGAGTAGGGCAGGAAGACTACATAAAAAGTAATCTCTTACGGCTACAAGATTCTAAAAACCAATTTATTTTAACCCATATGTAAATGATATCATAATTTTAGAATTTAAATCTCACTAAAAAGGTGATACTTATAGCAGCTAACATCTACTGAACACATATCAAGTGCTAGGCATTAAACTGAGTACATACTTCATTTTAATTTTCACAACTCTGCATATAATAGATACTATTTCAATTCTCATTTTTCAGAAGATGAAACTGACAGCAAATAAATCACCCAACATCATTAGGAAAAAGTGAGGAGCCTGGATTTGAACCTTTTTCAAGAGAACATATGTAGAGATTTAGGTTGTTCATTGATTCATTCTAGGTAATAGCATCAATGCAAAAACCATCAGTCTTCAGTGTCCATAATGGTGATATCCTAATTCAGGCCCTTAAGCCATATGTATATATACTAGGGGCACCTGGGTGGCTCAGATTGTTAAGTGTCTGCCTTTGGCTCAGGTTATGATCTCTATGTCCTGGGATGGAGCCCTGCATCGGGTTCCCTGCTCAGTAGAGAAGTCTGCTTCTCTCCCTCCACTGCCCCTCCCTCCCACTTGTGCTTGTGCTTGCTTTTCTAATGAATCTTTTTTTTTTTTCCTAATGAATCTTAAAAAACAAAAAACCCTTGTGACTAAGAGAGCACTAACTCCAGATAATTTCAGACTTAGAGAAATATACTGAACACTTAAAAAAAAAAAATCAATGATAGATATGTTGTTGTACAAGGTCATAAAAGATAGTTTAACAGTACGTCGCATTTTGTGGAAAATAAACATTGTCATAGTTACTCTTCTGTGGCTAGACAGGAGCATAGCAAGGTTAAAAAGAACAAGTGGGGTCCCTAGGTGGCTTGGTGGTTTAGCGCCTGCCTTCGGCCCAGGGCGTGATCCTGGAGACCTGGGATCAAGTCCCGCATCAGGCTCCCTGCATGAAGCCTGCTTCCCCCTCTGCCTGTGTCTCTGCCTGCCCCCCCATCCCGTGTGTGTGTCTCTCATGAATGAATGAATGAATGAATGAATGAATAAATAAACAAACTTAAAAGGTCTCCAACAGTAAGGGACCAAATTATTTTGAGACATCCTAAATCTGCCTTTTTAACTTCTTTTAAAAATTTGAGGTCTTCTCAAACATGATATCACATTCTAAGAACAGTAATTGGTATTTCAAAGTGCTTTTTGCCAGAACAATATTTTAATCTTCTAGGTGGCCATGAAGCATGGCTTGGGGTCAATTTCTCATTAAACTAGCACTGTGCTTCCTTACCTGTTTGGTATGGTTGTCCACCATGCTAGAAGAGTCATCGATAGCCAAACAAATCTGATACTGGCGTTTACTGGGCTTGGTCCTTCGAAGCCAAATCTTGTCTTTCCGAAATTGACTAGCAATGTATGGAATGACCTTCCTCATGTTTAGCCGCTTCCCGGTTCGATAGTCTCCTCTATTAAATTTACCCAAATGAGGCAAAGATTAGTTAACAACTGCTCATCCTCTGATAACTTTTTTTAAAGAATAAAATTACATTGTAATACTTCATAAACAAGAATACCAAATAACCAGTAACCTGGCACACTCAAGTGTCACTGTCAATTGAGAATTGAGGGCAGTCAGAAAAACTGGATATGTATTTGGCAATAATAATTAGGTCCTTCCAGGTAAGCTAAGACACATTTTAAAAATTAGAAAAATATGTTTGTGCTGATTAAATCTTGGATTCTTTTCTGTTCTGAAATTGTCAGTTTGGATAAATCTTTGAAAAGATCTAAGTGAGTAACACATGCAGCAAGCCTACACACCCATCATCTAAAGGCTCAGCCAATTTTCCCATCAGATGTTAATAAATCAAAGGAACTGTAGTCATACCAAACTTAAAAGACACCTTTTAGAGGTAACATGAAAAAAGGTATAGAATAACATACTGGTGCCTATGCAGCACAAATGGACACCACAAGCCAGTACTGTAAGTGGTTAAGGGCCGAGCTCAATAGAAAGGGTGACAATGCCATCTTTTCAGGGCACTATGAGTGAGTCTAATGGAGAAGACTTACTTCAGCTTGGCTGCCTGGGTAGGCTCTAATATGAGGCGAAGCTGTTCACACAACTGCTGTGAAAGAGGCGCAGTTAAGGCCAGGTAACTCTGCCACATCTCAGCTGCAGCCTTTTCCTGTGACAATAACATGGAAGTTACCCGTAGAACGTCAGAGCCAGCCAAAGTCATTACAGCAAGAGGACACTTGAAGCAGAGCAGTACAAAATGACCTGCATGAACCTGGTCCACAGAAGCTAACTCAAAAGCTTCTCTTAGCAAGCTGCCATCTAGTTCATATCCTTAAAAATGTCTCCTCTTCTACCAAACCCACAACCCTCGGTTCCAAATGAGAAAGGATGAAAATGGCAGAAAATATTGGAATTCATGCCCAAATCAACACTTTATTCTCACTACTTATGAAGCCTATAACCTGTACGCTTCATGTGGCTAGGGAGCTGTGGATGGATATTATGGTGCTATGAGATCCAGCCACATAATCATGGGCTCTCGGAGTCATGTTTCAAAAGCAAAAGCAATGAGTGCAAATCTCTCAACAGTGTGCTTATTGCCTAGACACAAAGCTCCAACTATGGCAGAGCCCTCCTACAGGTCTGTAGTGGGAATGAGGATAGTGGCCGCAAAATATAAACATGTACACATACAGTAAATTTAGGATGCCAAGTCATTAAAAATGAAGCTTCTGACTTAATGCTGACACATTATGTCAGCCAGCAACATTCCAGGTGGCCTATTCTGATAATGACACATTTTGCCTCATTTTTCAACCAATGTCTTATCTGTTTTATCTATTATATACAGTAAGTAGTGGAAATGAAAGGAAATAAACAGGGACGTCTGGATGGCTCAGCAGCTGAGCATATGCCTGAGCCAAAGCTCAGGTCCTGATCCTGGGATCCAGGATCGAGTCCCACCATCAGGCTCCTTGTGGGGAGCTTGCTTCTCCCTCTGCCTATGTCTATGCCTCTCTCTCTTTCTGTGTTTCTCATGAATAAATAAATAAAATATTTTTAAAAAGACTTTTTTAGGGACAGCCTGGGTGGCTCAGCAGTTTAGCGCTGCCTTTAGCCCAGGGCGTGATCCTGGAGACCCAGGATTGAGTCTCACCCACGTCAGGCTCTCTGCAGGGAGCCGGTTTCTCCCTCCGCCTGTGTCTCTGCCTCTCTCTCTCTCTCTCTGTCTCTCATGAAGAAATAAATAGTCTTTAAAAAAATAAAAAAATAAAAAGACTTTTCAGTTTAAAAAAAAAAGGAAATAAATACATCAGCTTCTCTGTTTTAATTAAGCTACATATCTAGTGGCAAAGTAGGCAGAAAGCAATGGATAGGCTTAGGCTTCAGACTAATTATAGCCTCCATATATACTCACTCTTGTACAAGGGTGATGGGTGCTAAGAACCTGTTAAGCTTGCTGTATCTATTTAAAAAAAAAAAAATCAAGGTATCTTATGAAAAGACCAGTGACTTACTTCTTCTGGGTTTCCAGACTCATGTGGCTGCCACATTTCCAGCTGTCTCTCCAGTTCCTGTCTTAGCTCGCTGATATCTTTTAAAAAGGGCTAAGAAGAAAAAGCCACAGGTAAGAGGCAGTCTAGGGTGAAATCACCAACTCATTATCACTGGCTGCCTTCTTCCCAGCAGTATGAACTCCAAATACATAACAAGAGAAACAAAACTTAAGCAAATTTAATGGCACAATAAGAAGATGCCAGACAGCTAGTCTTCTGCTTCCCATTTTGTAAGGACAAGATAAAGGAAATCTTACCATTTACAAGAAATATATCCAGCAAAATAAAAACCAAAGGTATTAATATCAGAATGTTCTTTGATTAATCGAGACTGCTATTAAATCAAATGATTAGGGAAAACAACTCCGTTAAATCTGTTTTCCCTAAGGATTCTTGCTACTTCACCAGCAAAAGCTATAAATTGTCCCTACAGGATTCTCACACAAGGATGCTGGACATGAGAAGAGTAGATCTGAGAACCTGAAGCTGGAGGACCAGACCCACCAGCACAGCCAGGTCAGGACAGATAATCCATCAGGACCCTGGGATTGACTGCTGGAAGAGTGTTATCTATTTAGAGAGAACTGTCACAAAGAGTTCTAAAAACTCTGATATACTCCCAACAATGAGATATTCCATGAAGTTCTAAACACAAACATTTAAAAGCAGTTTATAACTACATTTTGTTAACTTATTAAAGCAGTAATCTGTGAAAATTTTAGTACCTGGAAAACTGTGTCCATGAGGAACTGATGGGCTGTGTGAATGGTCGAATCTCGGCTTCTCTCTGGTTTCTCATTCTCTGTCTCCTCCTGTGATAGGTCAGTCCTGGGATCTTGGTCTTCTTCTGTTTTAACAGCTTGAGTCTCCACCTCCATCTCATCAAAGCCTATTTGCATTTAAGAGAGTTTTACTTACCATAATATTACAAAAAGACCCTTTGCAATTGCCTGCCAATCCTAATAATTACTCAAACCTCACTCCTTCACTCCCCAGAAAATTTCCACATGTTCTTTCTCTTTGGGTCAGTCACTGCCAATTCTTAGTCCACTAAGCTCCCCTCCTCCCCACTGCAATGTCAAAGGCGGCTGTTCTACAAAGAGAAGTAGGGGAGACTCCGAATTACCCTGATAAGCCTTGTAAAACTGTGTGATTCTTTAAACTACATGCATATAGACCTCGGATAAAATTAAAAACTAAAAGTCACATTCCATTCTAAAGATGAGAAAACTGAGGCAAAGAATATATACTCAACAAATATATTTCCTCAACCTATAATGTGAAGAAGAGGCAAAGTCTGGATTCTGAATTTTCATCAGAGCTATGCCATTCCCACTGTTATATAATGGCTGGGCAGTCATAGTTCTAAAACCCGAGAGGACAAGAAGGAGGCAGAAAAAAAAAAGGCCCTTGAATTGGGCAGGTTCTTTTGAATTTGCATTTATTCCACCACTGATAAAGTATTTTTTAATGTGTTAAATGTATGTCTTTTTTTCTTTTTTTTAATAAGTTGTCTAGTAATAATACTTGGGTCAACTATATGTAAGACATTTGATTACTTTTTCTTTTTTTTTTTTAATTTTTATTTATTTATGATAGTCACAGAGAGAGAGAGAGAGAGAGGCAGAGACATAGGCAGAGGGAGAAGCAGGCTCCATGCACTGGGAGCTGGGACTTGATCCCAGGTCTCCAGGATCGCGCCCTGGGCCAAAGGCAGGCGCTAAACCACTGCGCCACCCAGGGATCCCTGGTTACTTTTTCATATGCATTTTCCCCATTCTATTTCTTTAAATATTTTTACTGTATTTTATGCTAATAGTCTATATTTTTATATAATTGAAAACATTTCTCTAATAATCAAGAGTGTATCTTCTGATCATAGCTGAATTAAGTGTACTATTTTGTTTCCTACATATTTTTTAAAAAACTGATGGCCTGAAACTCAGGTTTCTGAGGTGTCCTTGAAGGATAGTGTCTACAACATCACTCCACTTTAAAATATATATATATATATATATTATTTATTTTATTCATGAGAGACTGAGAGAGAGAAGAGAAAAGCAGAGACACAGGCAGAGGGAGAAGCAGGCTTCCTACAAGGGAAGGAGCCTAATGTGAGACTCAATTCTGGACCCCAGGATTATGCCCTGAGCCAAAGGGCATAATCACTTACTGAGCCACCTCAACCACTGAGCCACCCAGGTGTCCCACAACTCTACCTTTTGACTCGGAAGTGAAATATAGTGAAATTATCATAGGCAAATAAGTACCTAGGCCATGGTTTAGGATACGGGAAAACAAACCAGATCAGACTACAGAACACCAGAAGTGATTTCTCCAAGTCAGAAAGCTCAGAAGGGATTCGTTCACTGCAGGACTCACCCGGCGTGGTCCCTGACTTGACCTTCTCTGGTTTCAGCTGCTCTATGTCTGCTGCTCGGAGCTCCTCCTCCTTCTCTGTGTCCAGGAAGGTATCCTCCACCTCCTCTTCCTGATCCCTCCTGGAATCTTCTGTAGACTGTTGCTGCTGCTCCTTGCTGGCCACATCTGCCAATAAAGCATACAAATACATAGAAGCCTAGGTCTTTGCAGAACAAAGTAATCATGAGTGGGTGTAGTTTGTCCTTTTTAGCTTCCAAGGTTTTATTCATGCTGGTTCTCCCGCTGACCAACTATGTGACATGAACACAGTGCTTGGCTTTTCTGTGCCCCGGAAGCTCTACTGACCTACTGATGTCACTACCTATTCTCTACCACAAAAGTAGGATGCTTAACTAGGTTTTTACTGCTATTACAAGAGATTGAACTAGAAAAAACAGGCTGGACAGATGACTCAGCAGTTAATGGAATTATCCTCCATTAACCATTATGAGTGAAGAAACTATAATGATTAAGAGTATAACACAGGACACAGAAGAACCAACACTGAGACTAGCATTGTGATTTGGACAAGTTCTTAAACTTGTCTGGCTTCAGTATCCTCATCTATGAAGTGGAAATATCATAGCTCAGGGATGCCTGGGTGGCTCAGTGGTTGAGCACCTGCCTTCGGCCCAGGGAGTAATTCTGGAGTCCCGGGATCAAGTCCCACTTTGGGCTTCCTGCATGGAGCCTACTTCTCCCTGTGTCTCTGCTGCTCTGTTTGTCTCTCATGAATAAATAAATAAAATCTTAAAAAAATATATCATAGCTCATTAAGATTATTGGAAAAATTTCATGATCATTCAACAGACTCTGAAGAGTGGTACAAAGTAAAGGCTCAATTCATGGTAGCAATGATTATTACTGCTTTATTTTTCTAAAAAGTGAAGTCAGAAGAAAAGTAACTCATGGTAGAGCAATCATTTCTGAAACTATGTTCATGGGTAAGTATCATGAACACTAAATTTTGCATATTAGGAATAAAATACTAAAAAGTCACCCAGAGAACTAGAAGGAGAGACTAAGACTGGTCACTCCCTTGTGATTTTCTTCCTCTTTTCACTTATGAAAAAAACATACACTTCTAGTTCACACCTCCTGCCATTGCAGGAGTGACCTCACAGTGACCAAGAAGCAGTATGTCCAGTACTCAGAAACCCTGAAACTAGTGCTAGGTTTGGATGTGGCCAATGTTATCAAGGATATTAAAAGACTTATCCCAGACCCCGAAACCCTGAACACTTGCACTTGCTGCAGATATCGTTTTAGACCCAAACCAAACTGTATTCCTGCATAATTCTTATTAGAGAGAAAACAGTTCAAAAAAGCCATTCCCACCCCTAAGATGAATTTGTTTATCTGCTGGGCACACAGTCATACAGCCTAGTCTCACAGAGAACTCAGCAAAGGAGAAGCCTTCTCTGAACCATACCATACATCTGTGCATCATAGGGGTCACTGCCTTGCTTAATGTGCTCAAAGGCATCTGCGTCTTCTGCCTGCGGCTGGGGCTGGGCTGGCCCCTGCTCAGTGTGGTTCTCCATATCCACAGTCTTCAGCCGCTTATGCACATGCTCACTGTGATCACCCATGGAGCGTTCATTGTCGGCCTGTCCAGGTTTCCTCTTGAAACTCTGTGGGAAATAGGAAATTCACTAGAGTTTTGTCTATACTGGCAAAAAAGACTTAACATACCTAATAAAGTTAACCAGCCCCCTATGGATGGGCAACCACAGAAAAATGAAATTCAATGCAGCTGTTAAAAAGAATGGGCTGATCTCCAGACAAAAATATAGATCTGTATGATAGACTTTAGATCTGAAATAAAAGGAAAAAACACATCCATACTTAAGTTACATACACAAAAGTACATGTAAAACAAGAAAAAACTGTTGGCAACAATTTATTCTTATGTGGCTTAAAGACAGGAATAAGATGGAAGCTTTTTAGGGGATTGCTTTTTATATATGAATTTCATTTCATGTACATGAATTGTATCCCATTCAAAAAAAAAAAAAAACCAAAACCAAGAAACCCTAATTTTTAGGGTCACCTATGGGACTCAGTCAGCTGAACATCTGACTCTTGATTTTGGCTCAGGTCATGATCTCAGGGTCGTAAGATCGAGCACCACATCAGGCTCCAAACTGGACTCAGTGCTGTGGGCACAGGGTCCACCTGGGATTCTCTCTCTGCCCCTTCCCCCACTCATGCTTGTGCTCTCTCAATAAATAAATAAATGAACTTTTTAAAAACCCTTATTTTTAAAACACAAAAAAGTGGGACAGTGGAAAAAAAGACTGGCTAGTACTAGGCAACAACAGCTAACACTTGGCTCTTAGGCTGCATAATAGGAATAGGGAAGTTGTGTGTGTGTACACACATCCCCATGGGGAAGAAGCCTGGGGTCCTGATATGCTTGCTATAGCCACCATCATGTTTGGTGAAACAGCAAAGCCTGGGAGCTTGGCTGTTTTTAAACCACCACATTCAGGGCATCTTTTCACACATAGCCTGCGCCCAAGTTCAGCAGAAGAGGGACAGAGACCTGTGTGTTTTTCCTGGTCTGTTTCTGGGAAGCCAACCGAGCGATGAAGTTGGATTCATGGCCTTCTGCCTGATTTGCGTCTGCAGCTCCACTTCCGTGTTCCTATGAAATCCAAGCGATGAGAGAATGAAAGTGGAAGATGCCGTATGAGCACCTGGCTACTGTGCTGTTTTATGTGCAGCTTCTCTACTATTTTCCTCTCAGAGTCAAACAATACACCTGCCTCCCTGGTCCAGAACTCACCTATGACTAAGGCGTAGCCTGTGGGCAAAAATAAGAGCATCTAAATCCAGATAGGTCACCCTCTTGAGGGACTTCACTGTGTAAGGCTGATTAGTTCCTTGTTTCCAGAATGGTAATGGCTTACTCTGAAGGCAGGAAAGACCTCTACAAGAATCCAGGCTCTGACATTTACCAGCTGTGCACCCTTGAAATGGTCATTTCACTTTACTGTGGCTTATTTAGATCAAATATAAAATGGAGAGAGTAGTAATGATAATCAGCAGTCTTAGAGGACTATTAAGAAGACTTGAAGTAATAAAAATCCTTAGCACCTACCTAAATGGGTGCTCAATAAATGGGGGGTGGGAAGTACAAGAAGTATAAGTAAGTGTTATTACTGGTGAGAAAACTGGGTTCAAAGAGCTTGAACAAGATGTCCAGAGTCACCACTGTAAGTAGCAGGTCCTCTCTTTCCATAGCATATAAGTGGCCTGAACTGTGGTCCATATAGAGAACAATCACTCTAGCTAAAGGAACAAAGAAGTGCTTTGCTTTTTTAAAAAGAAAACCTTAAGAGCGGTGCTTAAGTGGCTCAGTCATTTAAGCATCAACTCCTGATTTTGGCTGAGGTCATGATCTCAGGGTTGTGAGATCAAGCTCCAGGTTGGGTTCTGTGCTGGGTATGGAGCCTGCTTAGGATTTTGTCTCCCTTTCCCTCTGCCTCCCCCCCTCCACTGATGTACTCACTCTTTCTTAAAAACAAACACAAAACCTTTAGAGCCCAGTGAACAGCAAGGAAAAGGGAAATACTATTAAAAGGCAGATTACTGCCTCTTGAAGTCTAAAGTCTAAATTCAACCTTCCTTTACTTGGAAGCTTTCTAAAAATTAACACCAACTGGAGTATCCCATGATGGGATCCCATGATCCCAGCCTAATAGCTTTTTCTCATTAAGCACAATACTTATGTACAGCACGTAGCAAATATTCTAGGGTTTGTTCTGAGAGGCATATAAAAGTGCATATCTGAATCATTTTCTTAAAGAATGGAAGATCATCTTTTAGATGTTAAGAGAACATCACATATACACCAACTACTTCTAAATAGATGGTGGTTTCACCCAGGGGAAAGAGACCCTCTAGAGGCAGCTGGCACAGGCAGTGAGGGCCTATTACCTCCTTCCCCTGCTCCTTCTCAGGCGCAGTCCCAGCCAGCTCCACAGCTTGTGCACTCTGCACACTCTCCAACCCAGTCTGTCCGCAAGAGTCATGCTCTTTCCTCTCCGTGGCCTCTGGCACCTGCTCCTCTGTGTCAGAATTCTCTCCGCCTTCTTCTTCCTGTTTTTGCAGGGTAAGCAAACACCACATTAAAATGCTCTGAAGGAAGAGCATGAGGCAATGGGCTGAGGGGTGGATCCTGCAACAATAAGATACCCCACTCCTCCCATGGGGAGTCTGCAGGGTTATTAGCCAGAAAGGGTCTTTTTTTTTTTTTTTTTTTTTTTTTTTTTTTTTTTCAGAAAGGGTCTTAAACAGAAACTTAAAGCTGCTCAGCAGCGCCACCTGGTGATAGAGAAGTATCCTAAAAGATTCTGATCGGAATATAGTAACCTCTCTGCTATTATTTTTAACTTGATACAAGCCAGACAGTACACAATACCTGGGGCTGGAGACCTTGGTCAACAGGAACGCCATTCTCTGCACTTCCCTTACTGGCTTCCTCGTCCTTGTCTTCCAGAGAATGATGCTCATCCTCTGAGTCTTCTTCAGGATGTTCAGCAGTATCTTTGTCTTGGCCGTTAGTTCCCGTGTCCATCTCTTCCTCCTCCTCGCCCTTTTCCTCTTCACTGGGGCCTTCCTCAGGCTCATGTTGGCCTTGCCCTTCACTGTGGTCAGCCTCGATCTCTTCCTTTATTTCCTCAGCTTCATGACCTGCTTCTTCAGTATCCATTGGTTTTTCTTTAATTTCCAAAGGATTTTCTTCTGGATACAACAAAAGTAAGAAACACAGAATTTAACACAACTTAACATGGGATTGAGTTACAAAAACTTTTTGTTATTACTCTTGAACCAGGAATTGGCACACTATGGCCCAAGGGCCAAATAGGGCCCACGTGTCTCTGTAAATAAAGTTTTATTGGAATACAGCCACATCTATTTGCTTACTTATGTGTTTAGCCTGCCTACTCTGTGTTGCCTATGGCTGCTTTCACACTACTATAAAAGCAGAATGGAGGTTTTGCAACCCCTGTCGCAGCTTATGGCCTATAAAGTATGATACATTTATTATCTGACCCTTACAGAAAAAGTTTGCCCACCTCTGCTCTAAAACATTGTATGTTACATACAATTGTCTGGACGGTGCATTTCTTTTTTTTTTTTTTTTTTTTTTAAGATTTTATTTATTTATTCATGAGAGACACACACACACAGAGAGGCAGAGACACAGGCAGAAGGAGAAGCAGGCTCCATGCAGGGAGCCCGATGTGGGACTCAATCCTGGGTCTCCAGGATCAGGCCTCAGGCTGAAGGCAACTCTAAACCACTGAGCCACCCAGGCTGCCCTAGATGGTGCATTTCATTAAAATATTCTAAGTAATCTACCAAAAAAATCCTAAAAGCCAGCACAATAGGAATATTTTGGACCAAAGATGGGCAGTGATGTTTTACCCTTGACAATAACTGGTAGACAGCCTTTTTTATCATACACAGAAAATACAACATACATTCAATGGAAACATTCCTATTTGGAAAAGTTTTGTTTATTAAAAGCATGTTCCTATACTTTGGACACTTCAGAAATCACAGCTAAATAATTCTTTAAAATAATTGCTTCTTAGTTTATATACACAATTGTCTACAGTAAGCTTGGGTGTTTTTCTAGAACAAATAGCTATTACACTCTCGTTGGATTTTAGTTTTCTTAATTTTATGCTTGCTTACTTCTTGAATTTAAGGTTGATGTCAGAATCCAAAATTATATGGTAGCGAAATGGTGTCAGAAGTAGCAACTTATACAGTGCTAAATAAGTCAGCTAGAATTTTTTTAAGTAGGCTCCACACCTTGCATAGAGCCCAACGTGGGGTTGAATTTAAGACCCTGATATCAGTACCTGAGCTGAGATCAAGAGTCGGACACTTAACTGACTGAGCTGCTCATGTGCCCCAAAAATCAGAATTTAAATGTAACAAGCCTCACTTTGAGATGTTGGGAAATTTCCTTTCGGTTTCTTAATAAAACTATACAAAAATGGGGGATGGGTGGGTGGGGAGTAAGCTATAGAGAGATTCAGAGAGTGAAGACTTGTTCTTAGCATGAGGAAAGCCTGTATCAAATTTTCAATCAAATGATTCTGGTTAAATAACAGTTCACAAATTTATTTTTTTAATTACTAAATACTTCAAGCATGGAAAACACATTTTAAAATTAAAAACCTGGGCAGCCTGGGTGGCTCAGCGGTTTAGCGCCGCCTTCAGCCCAGGGCGTGATCCTGGAGACCTGGGATCAAGTCCCAGGTCAGGCTCCCTGCATGGAGTCTGCTTCTCCCTCTGCCTGTGTCTCTGCCTCTTTCTCTGTGTGTCTCTCATGAAAAATAAACAAAATCTTTTTTAAAAAAAATTTTAAAAAAAATTAAAAACCACCTAGATTTAATAGATGTGAACACTGTGCCGTATTTGTATCAAACTTCTGTCACTTGTTTTTAAGAAATAAATGGTTCTTGGTACAACTATATGGATTCTGGATGCCTTTGCCCTTCCTACTTCCTCAAAGGTCACCATAACCTGAAGCTGCTGTGTTTTACTCCTTTTTGTGTTTTCCTATATTTGATGCACCCATTAATATATAGTATTAAACTTTTACATAAATGTTACCTCTTATTTATTCTTTTATAACTTACTAATTTTGTCCAACATGGGGTTTTAAAAAGTTTAATAACTTTTCTATATATGTAACAGATTTGTTATGAAGCACAGTGAGGCTAGCTTCTATCTGTCTGATTACCCACCATGATTGGGGACTTTCTTTCTATTGTAGGGGCATTTTCCAAACAATACGGTATCAGATAGCTCTCCCTAGGGAACTCACTCAAACTGAACAGCAGATGACAGGCAGATTACTGTCAAGTGCCCTGTGACTTCTCTCGATTATTCAGCTTCATTCCCTGTAACAATGACTTCATATTTCAAATTAAACATGTAACAGATGCATAGCCACCAATAACTGAAACAATCATTTCCCTAAGAAAGCTGTACCTAAGGCTCCACTAGAGGCCTCATATACTCAGACTGCAGTGTTTACATCAATCCATGAGATGGGGCATCGAGATGGCTGTGAGGAAATGAAGCTTTGTGTGATGAAGGACCACACAGCTACTGCAGTGCTAAAACATAGGACAGGAGAGGACATTAATGACAAAAAACCTGCTAGTTTACTTTCACTGTACTCAGCTTAAGCTTTAGGTCTAACTCAGGTGAGAAACACTATAGAGAAAAAGCAAACAATTTTCTCAAAGAGGAATTGAGACAGGATTTATGACCTGCCCATGATATGGCATGAAGAAATTGGTTATTGTACATTTTTAGTGAATTCCAACTGGTCTCTTTAGGTTTTGAAAGACATACCTCCTTCTTCATGGTCTGTGTCCTCACCACCGTTCTTGTCTTCACTGTCTAGGTTCAAGTCGTCTGGAAGGTCCAAGGCCTCAGGTTCTGGCAGCTTCTCCTGATTGCCATGGTAAGGGTCCACCTCATTTTCATCATATTCCCTCTTTGGACAATGGAGAGAACAGTTAAAAATAAATTACAAACTTTTTTAAAAGTAGTATTTGCATATAATTAGCTTTAAGCAGCTATGCTAACAGAATACAAAGTCTCTTCTCTAAAATTTCCCCCATACTTCAGAATTTTACAAATGCTTCTAGAAATTTCAAATTTCAAACTTCACTTTCTATGCACGTTCTCCACTGATAAGAGGTACTGTGTTGCTTAATTTCAAGAAAGAAACTAAGGTTTACGAGGAGATACATAGAAAAGAATCACAGAATTTAGCTTTCAAACTCCAGCATGAGCCCAAACAGCATGAAGACTACCTCATTAGTAACCAATAGTTAGATATTTTATGAGGTGTTGAGAGACTTTGTTACACGTTTTATGAGGCAATGGGAAAACAACTGATGAACAGGATGAAAATATCTTAAGACTTCCCCAGAAGCTCTGCGGTACAACAGCCCTGGCCTTGAATCAGGGGTAGATCCATTTCATAACCTCATCACCTCATCTATTTGTTCATTAATTTTGTCCTGGCCTTGTCCATCATCAGCAACTTCTGCTTCTTCCTTTTCTTCCTTAACTTGGTTTTTATCTTTGTTTGATTTCCCAGCATCTGAGTTGTCATCTTTGGCAACAAGTCCACAATCTTCCTAAATGTCAGAGGAAGAAAAGGCACAAAATCATTACTCTCAATCTAAGAAACTGCTTTCATGTAGGTTGATTTTATCTAAATTAGTTCTTAGGCATGTACAATTTCTGCCTGTTGGGCCAATCCCATGGAAATATCCAGATGACAAGGTGTCATTTACAACCTAGAAAGAATAGTCTGGCTTTAGCCCAGATGGCAGCAGTAATAGCAGAGGTGTGAACAGTGGGATGGGCCACACTGTGCTGCTACAGAGTCCCATCCAGCCCGACTTTTCCCAAGCAGGGAGGCGGAGAAGTTCAGTGGCCAACAGCCGAATCAGAACACTTGCACTGAGTCTTAACTTCGCTCTTCCATAATACATGGCCCAGGTTAGGCCATTCTTCTGGCTCGGAATACAATCAAGAAGAGGCAAAAAAGAAGAACAAGAGGGATGAAAGAAAGAAGAAGAAAAACAATGAGAAGAGCAGTAAATAACAGAAAATGGTAACTGGTGGGAACAATATCTCCTCTCAACCTGGGGACCATAGGATAGGGGGAATCTTTTAATTACCTCATCCATTCCTGGTCCTGTTTCTTCAGTTTTACTGTCTTCTTCCTCCTCCTCTTCTTCCTCATCATCATCACCCCAAAGCCTCTCATCTAGTTTATCAGCTTCCTCACCATTCAGATCGCCCATCTGTTTATCCAGGTCTCCACCATCACTATCTGATTTCCCATCATCCTCTTCTGAAAGGGAAGACACTGAGCTTAGTAAGGTAAATCCCCAAACTGGTCCATGTGTGCAGAACAGGGATGGGTACACTACCTGGCAAGTGCCCCACCTGAGATTTATTGCTTGCATTTATAGGACTTTATACAGGCAGATGCCTTCAGACCTACTGAAGTAGTTCTACTGTATTTTGCAAACTATTTGAAGGAAAAAAGAAGTCCGTAATATGTGATATTAACAAACAGAAGGTGGTAGAATAGCTGTCAGTGCGTCTGTCAGTGCGTCTACTTCTGGTGCTAGGGGGAATATTCATTATGAGACTCAGCAACTTCACTGGGTTTTGGTTTCTTATCTGTGAAATGAAAGATTTAAACTATATGATTTCCAAGGTTCCTCCCCATTTCTAACACATTATATATACACTTCTATTTCATCCAACATCTAAAATCGTGTGTCTAATTCAATCGAATTTTCTTACCATTGTTTTTGCTCAAGGTCTACTGTGATAAAGGTTATATTCTTTAAAGAAAAATTTTTTTTAATGTATTTATTCACAAGAGACATAGAGAGAGGCAGCGACATAGGTAGAGAGAGAAGCTCCCTGTTGGGAGCCTGATGCAGGACTCGATCCCAGGACCCCTGGATCACAACAGAGCCAAAGGCAGACGCTCAACCATTGAGCCACCCGGGTGCCCCTAAAGGTTATATTCTTATGTTTCTTAGGCAAGTGTATACTTTTCTACTCTAAGGTCAACTCTCATTTCTGCAATATCTTCACTTAAAATAAGACATGATATCTCAAATTACGCTATGGTCAGAAATTTAGGGCAATTGCTGAATTAAGGTACAAACCTGTGACAAATGATAACGTGCTATTAAGAAATCACATTCTCAAATAATTTATAATGATAGGGGAATGTTCATATGTTAAATGAAAAAAGCAAACTGACTATAAAGGACCCTGGGTGGCTCATACGGTTAAACATCTAACTCCTGGTTTCTGGCTCAGGTCATGATCTTAGGGTTGTGGGATCAAGGCTCACATCAGGCTCCACGCTGGACATGGAGCCTGCTTAAGATGCTCTCTCCCTCTCTCTTTGCCCATTCCCTCAGCTCTCTCTCTCCCTATAAAAGGAAAAAGGAAAAAAGCAGACTACAGAACTACTTATGGTCTCTGTGTGTATACATATATACACACACAATAAATGGAAAGGAATAAAAATTTATTAAGTGGTTTGAGTGGTAAGTCTAAGGGCTACCTATTCACTCCTGCACTCTCATTCCAAATCATCTATAACAAATGCCTACTACTTTTTTTTTTTTTTAAGTTGTTTAAATAAACTATCCTGACCAATTTACTTTTGAGCTGAGAGTCAAGCTCTGTTAGGGATATTTCTTCTTGTTCTTTCAGGCTTCCCTGAAGGGGAAGTCACTATGTCTAGCACAGGAGGCAGCCAAAATACCAATGTCTTGAGTTTACAGAGATGAATCTCCAAAACTGACTATAGACTTCTGCCTCAGTGAAGACAGTGAAGAAACATACATATGCTAATGTTTTCATTTCCAGTTATGCAGAGTAATAAACTTGTTCTAAAAAATTATAATAGGCTCCTTATTGAGAACATGTAATTTCCTAGATAAACTATTTTTTAAAAACAAGAATGAAGTAACAACCACAAACCTTGTTCTTCAAGTTCGCCACCATGCATTTTCCCATCAAAGTCTTCTGACATCTCAATGGCATTATCCTCGCCCTTAATGTCTGATTTTGAGTTAGGATCCTCTTTATCCTTTTCTTGACCTTTCTGAAATGTATCTTCTGCCTATATAAAAAAAGCATTATAGAAAACATAAACACCGTCACTTTGCTATTGTTTATTCAGCTCTAAATAGAACATAAATATATAAGCCACCATTAATGATATAAAGTTATCTCTAGGGAGAGGAAAAATAAGAGAACCAATGGGGATATAACCACACACAATAATTTCTGGTTTGCTTTAGTAGGTCTGTAATTTCTAGTTTTATTGCATTGGG
The DNA here is from genome assembly GCF_048164855.1 of Canis lupus baileyi. Taxonomy (NCBI): domain Eukaryota; kingdom Metazoa; phylum Chordata; class Mammalia; order Carnivora; family Canidae; genus Canis; species Canis lupus. The sequence goes on along the minus strand of NC_132844.1, from coordinate 23,703,834 downwards.
ATTAGAGAATACAGAATTTTGTTGAAGTTTTCTTCTTGTGAATTGTTAAAAAAAAAAAAAAAACAATTCCAGACATATTTAAAAAGAATATGCATTCTTAAAAAAAAAACAAAACTCCTTAAGAATAAGAAGGATAAAAAATTCAATCTTATTATAATAATGTCCACATCTTTAATATTTTTATCACTTTGGTCTCAGAGTCTCAGATAGTAACTGAATGTAATTTTTGTTCACTTTTCTTTAAACTATATACATTCCCATATACTCTAGGTGTTATTTGTGGCAGAAGATTCATGATTGTTCTCTTATTATGGTTGAATTTTTTTTTCAAACCATGGTTGGATTTTAAAATGCTTTTTAAAAATACAAACACAATAAAATCCCATTAAAAGAACTGTAAGCAAAACAGAAAGAGTAAGTTTCCCATGGCACCACCATCCTGCAAAAATCTCAAAGAAATTAGTATCAGTGACATTCTGGTACATCTTTTTATCCATGAATACACCTAGGTGATCTGTATCAGTACACACCCCCCACATCTTTATAAACAAAAAGGGATCACTGCTTTACTAACTGCTTTGCAATCTGCTTTTCATTTCTTTTTAAAATTTTTTTTTATTTTTAAGTAATCTCTACATTCAACATGAGGCTCAAGCTCATGACCCCGAGATCAAGCGTTGCATGCTCTATTGACTGAGCCAGCCAGGAACCCGGTTTTTCTAATTTAAAAAATATCTTGTAGATAGATTTATATGTATCAAGATGGAAATCTATCTCATTCTGTCTAATTAGCTTAAAGCACTGTTCTGCATGGATGGTGTCATAATTTTTTTTTGATGGTGTATAATTTAAACAATTTCCTCCTGTTAAGTATTTGGATTTTTTTCCACAATTTTCACCATTATAATGTTATAGGGAACATTCTTGTACAAAAAAAACCTCCTTCATATACCTATTTATCTTTAATATTAACATTTCTCTCAGAAAACATGGAATTCCTAGGTCAAAGAATACATACAATTAAAATTTATGAAATATTGCCAAATTGTTCTGATAGCTTTTATCCCACTTCATGTTTTTTTGCACTTTTTGCACGGGATTGCACTTTTCTATTAAGTTTGTGATTTATTTTTTTGCTTTAATTTTTTTTCCATGAAAAAAGTAATGTTGAGGAAGAAGTTAAATTTGAGAAATACAGAAAAGCCAAATAAAAAAATGTATGTGTATTAAACAGAGCTCTACCATCAACACTAGCTTAACTCTTTTTGTTTTTCTTCCCAGTTTTCAAAGGATAAGTTTGAATTGATTTGCTTCTTTATTTTTAATAGCTACAACCATAGCTTAAATAAAAATGTGTGGCCTGCTTTAGATTTAGAATATAGAAGCTAAAAAAAAAAAAAATTCCATTATTTCTTCAAGTCACAGTTGGTAAATCTGTATGACTAATAATAGTATGCTTTAAAAAAAAAAAAAAAAAATCACTCCCAAATAAGACAGGCATTTAAAAAAAGCAACACAGGAATCTTAGCCCAAAACACCTATTTCAAAAACATTCTTGATTCCAACTAAAACAGGATATAAATTAAGATTTTTCAACAGGTCTTAAAGATATACAATAGAATCTGTTAATAATAAACACTGGTATTATTATTTAATGCACGTTACTTAAAATAGCCAAATTTTTTTAACCTTAAATGAGTCACTACCAAAATATTCTAGAATATCATCGGCAAAGATCTCTCCATTTAAAATAAAAAATTTTAGATTACTTCCTTGTCAAATTATAGCCATAACTAATGACTGAGCTACAAAGATCCCTTCTGTAGTTTTTTGGCTTTTTATTTATCTCCACTCTCTAAAGCTTTAGTATTCTTAGGGCTCCACAAACCAGAGTTTGAAAATCATTAACCTAGTAAAAAACATTCATGTATAAAACTTAATATTGAGAAGAAAATAAAAAGGGAGTGAGTTTCTGAAAACTGTATGTATATTTCGGGCATGTGATAACGTACCTGTTCTTCATTTTCTATCTGGTCACTCACATCTTTCATGCCCTCGCCTTCCCCAATTCCACCTCCCTCATAGTCATGGAATTCAGTTGCTCCTTCTCCTGCTGAATCTTCCATGAATTCTTTAGGCAGGCAAAATCCCTTAAAAACAAGAGTGAATAATTAGGTACAAAAGCAATAAAAGAAAAATAATTTTTGACCTTTTCTCTCAGTATTTTCAATCTGATGGAAATTCATACAGTAGACATGGCATTTCCTTCTTCCTTGGTGATAACAGTTATTATGCTGTTCAAAGCTGGACATTAGATTTAACATAAAAGGTTTTGACTTTGTAGAGGTCTTTCTGATATGTAGTAATCTTAACTGGCAAGACAAAAATCTGAATCAATTATACTAGGACAACATTTAGGAGCAAGTCACTCAGCAAGAGTAGAACCTCTCAAGTGTCTAAATCCCAGAGGGATATTTCATTCTTCTTTATTTACTTCTCAAATTTAGTACAGCCAGAGAGCAGCCTAGGTGGCTCAGCAGTTTAGCACCACCTTCAGCTCAGAGCGTGATCCTGGATAACTGGGATTGAGTCTCATGTCAGGCTCCCTGCATGGAGCCTGCTTCTTCCTCTGCCTGTGTCTCTGCCTCTCTCTCTCGAATAAATAAATAAAATCTTAACAAAAAAAAAAAAAAAAAAAAGAGAAAAGAAAAAGTAAGTCAGAGAAGAAAGAGAGGAGGGCAAGAAGACCTATAACCCTGGAGGACAGCAACTTGAAGCAGATGCTACAGTGGGAAATTTCATTTTTACTTCAAAAATTGAAGAAAATTTGGTGTGATGCTCAAGTAAAATGTTAATTTTAATATAAAAAAAAAAACATGCCTCCCCCTCAACTCTTGAGGTTAAACTGTCACTCTTAATGTATGTGCCACGTTTTCTGCCAAGAAATCTGGCATGCCATGGGTTCTAGAGTCAAGAACAAGGTCAAAGAAAAGACTCATGAAGTGTTAACAAAACAGTGTTTAGTGTTGGAAGATATTTTGGAAAGGAAAATCAACTACTAACATATGGGACAAAAATGAACAGAAAAACAAGTATAAGAAAAGAGTAGTTCTCAATCACAAATTTTATCAGACAAGCTATCAAGTTATTTGTCAATCTTAGGATGGAAAAGTACTAAGAAATCAGCTGCCAACTAACACAGAATCAAGAGCCCCAAACCAGTTGCCAATTGTCTCACCAAAAGCTTTCCATGGATTGTCATGGAAATTGTCATGGAATATTGTCATAATTATGACCTAGATCTTAGCACTGAGTCTAACCTACTTTGTTTCCCTCAGGACTATTCAGAAAGGATATGAATACAATTTGGATACATAAAAACTTAAAGGAAAGGCAAAATCACTTTTAGGACATGTATTCCTGGAATATTGATTGAAAAATATGTTTTGGTTAACTTAACTAATTTTCCCATTGGGCTACATTATTTTAAAATAGGTTTAGATATAGACAGAATACAACCATACAGGAGAAGACTCAGATGTCCTTCCGCAGGAGCATCACTACAGTAGCTACTTCTAGAACAGCCAAAGGACTCCCAACACTTTTGCTTATATCAGAACCCCCACACCCCACCCGAAGCACAGGCCAAATTCATTCTAGAACCTGTCAGACCAGAGCAACAGCACAAGTGGACTAACACAGCTAACTCAAATATCAGGGCACCCTCACTATACACTGTCCTGCCACTGTCTTTTGCATGCAGTCTATCTTCCAAAGAGTGATGGGGAAAAAAACAAAAACAAACAAACAAAAAAACCAGAGTGATGGGATGTGAGATTGGCTCAGTGCCCATTGGAGAGAGGGAGCAAATCGGACTAACTAATTTATTACTAAACAAATACAAATATTTATCCTCTAGATATGCTTGCTGCATGGGCTTGCCTCCCATTTTTAAACCCTTTCTAGTATTCCAGATACTCAGAACTAAGAACTCTTGACTATTTATAAGAAGGCTAGACCCAATCTTCAGTCTGTAAATTCCTATCTTTCTCAAGTGATTCTCACCTGTATTGTACCTGGATTTGGAGAAAATCTTAGAATACTAAGGAAATAAAAACAAAACAAAGTATATATTCAATTAAATGTAGTTCTCACAAAAATGGTAAGGAATGTAGGCAGATCTCACTTTACAAATGAGGAGACTGAGGCTCACGACAGCCCCTGGAGTCTAGGGAATTCATCAGTGGGGGACCTGCAGGTTCCAAGACCTTAATGGAAACAGGCTTAGCAAAAGGGTGCTGGATAAAGCCCTGAAAAATCCACAGGGAGAGCAAATCACCTATTTGTGAAGGTTCAAAAAAACCAGCTTGGGAACCCAAGCACTAATGGGTATGGAGTATCATGGACAGTCCTTACCTCCTGGGCCAACTCTGTAAAGACCTGGGCAAGCACAGAGAGCAGCTTTGCAGTGCTACGGTGAGTTGCCAGAGACACAGTCAGGAAGAAGAGGACAAGATCTGAGTATCTGGAGAGCATGGGCACCAGACGCACCAACACGCAGCAGGACTGGCTGAAGAACTGTGGGCAAAAGATCACAAGGCCTGTTCACACTAGTAACCAGTACCAGGTTTTCTCTGGGGTAATAATAATGTTCTATAACTAGACAGCAACAATAATTGCACAACACTGAACCTACTAAATGCCACTAATGGTAAGTTTTATGTATATTTTCTCTTATACACACACACCCCTGTGCTCACTGATATTTCCTCCTTGTTCACACAAACCCTCACGAAAGTACATTTTAAATTCTGTCACTTAAGTTTCACTTAGTTAACCAGGTTTTTCGTTTTTGCTTTTAAATAAGACGTTTACATACAAATTCTATTTGGAATCAAAGTTAGCTCTGGAAGCAATACTAGAGACTTATGATATCCTACAAAATAAATTGCTTCTCTGGACTATTATGGACACAGCAACTTCCCCCTCTGCTGGTTTGTTGTGAAGGGAAAGGTATTTGCAGGGTGTGGCCATTCAGCCTTAGAGGACAGCAGCAGCATCCACATTAAGATCAAATACCCAGGAGTATGTGGTTGAGTATGAAAGAATCCCAAGAAAATAGAGAACTCTGGATTGCTGGCATTTTTTGCGTCTGTGCATCTTACAACTATAACCCTTAGCTAGCAAGCCCTAAGGATTACAAAGTTTGTCAGTGATGTTTACATGCATAAAGAAATCAAACTTAGCAGGTTTTTTTTTGGGTTTTTTTTGGCCACAAAGGCCTGCTTTGGGACCAACCACATGGAGCAAAGTGAGACCCACTCTGCCTTTGCTCAGCCCACTCTAGATAGCAAGAAGTCTATATTACCGTGTGCTTTGATGCTGTGCCATCCTCGCCATATGATTTCAGCCTCTCCAACAGCTCAGAGACAGCGGAAATTATTTTCTGAACATGCAGAGCGTTCACATCGGCCCGTAAGTCATCCTCTAAGAGTTTTGTTAGATGTCCTGATTGCAATCTCTCAAAGCCTGCTGCCTCTTTCATTCACAGAAAAGGAAGACATGATGAATAATGCAAAATACTCTTTTCATCTCCATTCATCCAGTCATCATTCCTAACATCTGTCCTTAAATATTTAGCCACAAAAATAAATTTAAAAATTAAATAATATATAAAAATCGTTTTTGCCTGATTTCAGACATACCATCCTCTTCTTGTGGTCTTGTTTGGTCAGCGTTCTCCTCTGTCTTTTTACAGTTTCTTTCTGCTAAATTCTGGATGGCACAAAGGATGGCCCTGATGGCAGTTTCCACTTGCTCTGAAAAATCTTCCACAAACCCTTCCTCCAACATTTGGTTTCCTAGTAAGTAACATGGTGCAAAACAAAAAAACCCCAATCATTTGCTTCAATGTCTCTGGAAATAATTAACAATTCTCACTTGTTACTTTTTACGAATGGCTACCTATCAAGTACCTACTATGGGTGAGCCACCGTGTCAAACTGCTGAAACAAAGGTGAATGAGACTTATTCCTTATCTAGATAAAACCTACAAGAGTTTACCATCTTTTATTGAACGCTTTCCTGGAAGAATGCCAAAAATATGAAGATAGTTATGATGGTGCATATAAACACCAACTTAGTTATCAGCCCTCAACTTTCCAGTGTAAGAGAGAATGGTTTGTAACAGCGAGTGAGCCTCTGCCACCTCCCTACATATGTGCTACAAAGTGACATCATCAATTCAGAGGCAAGGTACTCAAAGAAAAGAGGCAGCAATAGTTAAAAGCTGTGAGTTCCAACCATACCCGTCTGTCTTAGAAACCTGGATAGATATGTCTGGAACAAAACATAATGTGTTTTTAGGATAGGCTGGACTTAAATCTGTAAGACATCACTCCTACCCTGGGCTTTGACTCCCTTGTTGAAGGACAGTCCTTACCGCCTTGGCTGCCTAAAGCAAGTAGATGTGTCTTCCAGGTAGTAAAGTCATCTGTGGCTTTATTGATTTCTCCTCTTAAATATTCCAGGCTCTCAACTAATGCCATTTGTTGATCTGTTTGCTCAACCTCCATCCCTGGAATAATGAACAAGGACTCTAGGCCTTGCAAATGAACTGACATCTGGGATAGGCAACTCAGCCCAGAAGAGCAAACTTCAAAATCTTTCCTGCAACAAGAGAAATGCCACAACGTTGAGAAGAAGGGGCTACCGTACACACACACACACACACACACACACACACACAACCTCCCTCCAACCACTAAAATCTAAGCAGGGGAAAATTCACTCCATTTCAAGATTAATAGTGAGATATATACCACAAAGCACCATGAAAGTCCACAGAAAAACAGAGAATTAAAGCAAAATCCCTTTCATCACTTGCTCTCATTACTAAACCTTGATCAAGTACCTGAGCATAGAGGGGGACAGTAATAGGCACACTCACCAAGAATGAAAGAGAGTCTCACAGGACAGCTGCCTGATTTTGTCCACATCAGCTTTTACTGTTTTAATAGTTTTCAGCATCTCTGTTAATCTTGCAGTTGACTGTTGCCAAACTTGGTCTTGTTTACGCATCAAGCAACCAGAGGGCAACTGATTTCGAGGTACTGGGGATGGATAACTCAGTTCTGATGGGACGAGGTCCTGTACTGCTCTGGAAAGCCGTCCCTCGGTGAGGTCTGGTCCTTCTGGGTAGGCAGCAGAAGGCCGACCCTGTGCTTGGGCATCACCTCGGCCTGGAGTTGGCCCTGCACTGGGGCAGCACTGGAGGAGCCAGGAGAGCTGCTCCAGCAGGATCTGGCTCTGCATGGCTAGGTGCTGCAGCCTTTCTGTCCACTGCTGCACACCATCCTGAGGAGGGAAGGCCACTGGGTACACCAATGGGCCAGTCAGCCTGCTATGAATCTCCTGCACACAGCCAAGGAGGTTCCTGTGCCGAGAAACCAACAGGGAAAACACATGGCACCTTAAACTGTGTCACCATGTGGTTTTAAACAGGAAATTCATTTATTTCTAAACAAAGTATGGGCTTCTTCACATAATCAAGAAGACAGGATCCCCCACAGATAAGAAGTCTGTTAAATGCCTTTTAATACACTTAATTAAACACATCCTTCTGAAGACTGAAAGGAGGCTCTTCAGTCTTTCACAAGTATCAAAACTCACTGCTTATCATCTATTCCCTTACAGCTTATCACACCCAACATAGTCACACCACTGCAGTGATTTCTTTTTTTTTTTTTTTTAAAGATTTTATTTATTTATTCATGAGAGACATAGAGAGAGAGGCAGAGACATAGGCAGAGGGAGAAGCAGGCTCCATGCAGGGAGCCCGATGTGGGACTTGATCCCCAGACCCTGGAATCACGTCCTAGGCCCAAGGCAAATGCTCAACCACTAAGCCATCCAGGCGTCCCTCACTGCAGTGATTTCAACCATTATTTAAGAAAAAGAAAATCCAGTAATTGTAGTATACTTTGTTAGATAAACCCTTATGAGTAAAGAAGAAAATAGCTGTAGCCAAAGTGTGTATATAGTCTGGAAATACTACCTTTCAGCCAACAATCCACTCAACAAATGGATGACAGCCTTCCTAACTGTCCTCATCTTTTAAATATCTATTTCCAATGAGAAGCATCTGTGTATGGCTCAGTAAATTGCAACTCTGTGATCCAAAAAGCCTAATGAATGGAAACAATCACAAATCTGATCTGTGTTCAGAGACAGATAATCCAATACCATAAACACAATCCTGTCACACAGCCAGATAGAGTGTCAACCACAAACCCCCTCAATCCAGACCTGGGTGTACTTCAGCCCGGAACTCCTCCTCCAGGGCCCATTCTCCCAAGAGGTGGTACCAGAACCACAGAGCAGAAGCATTATCAACAAGAGCAAGGGACAGAGCCAAAAGAAACCCTACCTACATCTCTGAGCCTCAAATTTCATTTCACGTGAGAGCTGACTCGCACAATTCTTCCTAATTCATGCCACAAATCCTACTAACTAGTTAGCAAATACCTGAGGAGGATCCACTGCTCAGTCAGCGTAGTCAGGGAGCGCCGCTGTCGAATAAGCATCTTCATCAAATGTGCCGAGAACCCTTTGCACCGCTCAACGTTGCTCATGCCCAACTCCTGACAGGGGGAAAAGGAAGCATGCCAAGGGTGCCGCTGGCAAACACCACCACCTATGCAGGTGTCATTAGAGAGCCGGTTCATCTAATCCTCTCTGGGGAAAGTGCCCCTTGTGTAGATAAGCTTTGGATATAGACTGCAGTCTAGAAGCAACGTATTCATCTTTTTGAGCAGTGCTTTTCAAATTATCTGTCCAGATGTTGCATGAACAGGAACTAGACTTAACATCAAAATTAGTAGTCTTTTCTCAATTCACAAAGAGAAAAAAATACCTGAAGATGGCGTTCTCACTTGAAGCTTTTTTGACTTAACTTCTCTTATGCATTGGGTCTTGCTGGCAAATGTAAGTAACAGAATTTATGATAAAATGCTCCATGATTAAACCCAAATTGGCCAAATCTGATTTATATTAAGTGTAATGATGTTCTACAAAAAACTCAGTCACTTTCGGTAATGTACTCTGATCACTTAACAAGACTTGAGAATGCTACCCTAGGGGCACAACAGGAGCTTTCTTTGGGTTTCTGCAAAATCTCTGGGGTTCTGTCACCTACCTTGACAGGAGCTGCTAAGGCTGCATTAAGTCTGGCATGCCGTGCAAGAGAGCGAAAGAAGTATTTCTGGCATCCATCCCATGAAGATGAGATTTCTGTAAGGAGTCTAGAAAAGAAATCAACATGATTTACTTAAATAAAACCACTATTTCCCAGCGCAGATCCTGAAGACTCAGAGATTGAGATTTTTAACCACAATTCAAAGTCAAGTGTGTGAATAAATTTATTTCTGTGCGGTCTCATTCAGTCAGGTACTTGTCAGCCCTTTATGTGAAAAATGTGTTATATACTCAGCACTGGAGGGATAGTAGGGAAATAAATTATGATGACAATATAATTTCCTTAATGAAAACTTTGTAACTATCTTAGGAGTGGAAGCTAAGGGTCATAAATTCTGATGCCTACAGGGGCCAAGCAGATAATATAAATGATTAAGGACAGCCAAGCACAAAATGATACATGCCAATGACAACTGACTTCAATGTGGAATATGCAAAAGGTATTGTTGAAGACCACAATGATCTGAAGAGCATATGTCCTGTCAAAAGGAGGGAGCTACAGTTTTAACTTTTGACTACATGGGAAAGTGAACCCACTTGCCCAAATCTTCCTGAAAAACTGAAATCCAGAATATCTATGTAAAATTTCTACTTTTGAGGTGACTGCCTGGTTCAAGTAGAAGAACATGTAACTCTTGATCTCAAGGTTATGAATTTGAGCCCCTCGTTGGGTGTAGAGATTGCTTAAAAAGACTTAAAAAATAATTTCTATTTTTTATAATGTTGTGTTGAATTAAAATTTAAAGCATTGAGAAGACCACTGGCAAACAAAATACAAATATATGCATACCCAGGTGAGCAAATCATCATTTACAACCACCTCTGCCATAGTTATGAACACAGTTCTGTCTCAAAAGGTTCTCAAATTCAAGAATATATTAGAAATTATAAAGAATCTATGTACAGGGAACAGCTACAAATGTGGCCATTCTCTCATGGATTTTCACCTGTGAATTGAAATCAAGTGAAGAGACCTTAGGAAAATCAAAGGACCAAAAATATAATGGGAGAGGTGAATACAAGGAGGAAAGGAAAAGATACTTTTAAAAAAGTGTGTGTGTGTGTGGGGGAGGTACTAGCTGGCTCCATCAATAGAGCATACAACTCTTGATCTCAGGGTCAAGAGTTCAAACCCCATATTGGGTGTTAGAGGGAGGCAGGGAGGGAAGGAGGGAGAAAGGAAGAAAAGGAAAAGAAAAAGGAAAAGGAAAAGGAAAAGGAAAAGGAAAAGGAAAAGGAAAAAGATGAACTCTTATTGAACGAATGCTTACCACAAGCCAGATCCTAAGCCAGGCACTTTTCTAAATGTTATCTGTACACCAACACTAGGAGAGAGATATTCTATACCCATTTTGGCAAATAAGGACATGGAGGCTTAAATAACTTGCTCCGTTTATAATTTAAAAAACAAACCTAGAATCAGCTTCCTGAGTGCTGACTATAGACAACGCGCTCCGGATATCTAATGGGTGAAGATAAAGCATCTCTTGAGGGTTTTTTGAACGGGCCCAGGCAAGACCTTTGCGATATGACAAACCTGGGAAATAAATATCATGTGTTTAAGAAACTCAGAAGAGAATGAATGTGCCATGCCTCATCCCCATCCCACCATCATTGCTACTCAAAATAAAGTCCTTGGAACAGCACAACCCAGTAGCTTCTTAAAAAAAAAAAACAGGCTCTCAGACCCTGCCCTGCACCTGAAACAGAACTACTACACTTAACGAGATTCCTCAAGTCATTTGTACATGCACTAAAGTTTGAGAAATGTTGCTCTCTAAGCTATGTTGAAAGGGTGGGTGCCATACAACATATGGTGATGAAAATAAAGCATGGTTTTTGAGAAACTTCATTACAAAACTGTGAAAATATTTGGAAATCACAAATGGTTCATCAGAGGAGAATTTCATATGTATGACTGTACTCTCAGAATGGCATTTCAAAATCTTGCCTACATACCTTCTGTTTCCCACCATCAATCGTCTCTAGAAATTTCCCCTAAATCACTCACGTTGTTTCCCCCGCTAATAGCTGACCATCATTCTCCATCAGGTTTCAAGCAATAATCTTACCAGTTTTTGCAAGGTGTTGAAAGAGGTCTGCTAAAGCTCGCTGCTTCCGCAGAAGAATGTGCTTGGCTTCTGATCGTTGCTTCTCCTTCTCTGCAGAGGGCTCCACCTTTAAGCTCTGCAGTTCACCTACAGAGGAAATCACTTCACCTGAGGAGATAATGAGGCAATACTGAAATCACAAGGGCTTAGTCATGTGTTAAAACCAATACTCAAGATTCAGTACATTATGGAAAATAAGAACCAGGTGACGTTCATATTTAAGGCTCTGACAACTAGCATAGTCCCTAGCACTTTGTAAATTCTAAACTAAAGGAATCAAGATGCATGGAAATAGAAAATAAAAAATCATGGATTTTATCTCAACAAACAACTCAAATAAAAGTAGTTTTTTTTTTTTAATCTAGGGATTTATATTTGGTCGGGCAGAAAGCACTTGTTTAGCACTATGTGCAGCAATTTACACTAAGAATTTAAGTCATCTGAGATAAATTTCCCATAAATATGATACATACTGAGGTCCTATCCTATACCTAGTTCCTGGTAGATGTTCCTTTATACTGTACAACTCCAGAAGCACCAATTTCTAGCTGCTTGGAGAGGCTGAGAGGTCTCATCACTTTCTAAATTCCATTTACTTAAAGAATGGACTAGGAGGAGGCAGCCCGGGTGGCTCAGCAGTTTAGCGCCACCTTCTGCCCAGGGCGTGATCCTGGAGACCCAGGATCGAGTCCCATGTCAGGCTCCCTGCATGGGGCCTGCTTCTCCCTCTGCCTGTGTGTGTGTGTGTGTGTGTGTCATGAATAAACAGATAAAAAATCTTAAAAAAAAAAAAAAAAAAGAATGGAACTAAGAGACAGAACATGAACCCTGGCCAGACTGACTCCAAAAGCCCAAGTTTTATCTCCAGCACCACACTGCCTTGCTGAATACTCACAGATACCTGTAACATGAGGCTGTTGCCTGCCTGCCACAGGCAGTGTTCTGGGTGAGCGTGACCCCCAAAATTCATGTTACCGTATCCTAACCCTAGTGCTTCAAAATGTGACTGTATTTGGAGACAAAGCCTTTAAAGAGGTAATTAAGGTAAGAGGAGGCCACATGGATGGGCTCTAGTCCAACCTGACTAATGTCCTTAACAGAAAAGTAGAACATAAGAAACTATGTGAAGACAAAGAAGGAAAACAGACATCTACCAGCCAAGAAGAGAGGCCTCAGAAGAAACCAAACCTGCTAGTAGTTTGTTTTTGTAAGTTTAACCTCAAAACTGAGTGAAAATTAATTTCTCTTAAATCACCTTTGTTAAGGTAGCCCTAACAAACTTAACACGGGCCATCTAGCCTTCCAGTAGTCAGCAAATGTACTGCATACAGACACTGCAAGAGTGTTAGAGAATTCTTTATGTCACAGAGTGGGGGCCCTTTCCAGAAGATCCACATGGAACCTTCTGTTGATCCTGGTCATCAGGCTTAGGTAGGGAAGGTTATCTTGAGAATGGAGATTATTAGGCTATTCTTCTAACAGGTTTTAAAGATAAAGAGCTCCCTGAGATCAGACTGTAGCCTCACTAAAGGACCTGACACTACTGACACTACACTCACTAGGGATGAAAGGGGAGAAGGATAATGGTGAAAGGTTGCCAAGACCTCAATCTATTAAGTTCTGAAATCTGTTCCTCAGTCATTGCTGTTATACTACAAAGCAAATCTTGACTCTCAACTTCCCTATGTGAGGACAACCAGGGAGATGAAATTGCTCCATTTCTCCACAGTGGAGAAAACAAGAAGACTGTGGATGAATCTTCTTTCATTTAAGAGAGACAACAGTTTGAGAGGTAGGGATAGCTTACAGACTCTGGGAAATCCATCTCTCCAACCAAAGAGAGCTGATATAGACAAGGCTATTGTAGAAAATGGCATAACATAGCGTTAGTTTACATGAGAGGAAGACAAGATGAAAATTATGGCTCCTGCATCTGGGATCTGTTAGTTTTTAGCCCACTTGTTTATTCAATTAACTACTCAACACTATTCAAGAGATCAAAAAAGGGCATACATAACAAATTCCCACCCTCTTTGGGGACTGGGGAAAACAGAGAGCAAACCCCACCCTCTGCCCTGGCTGCTGGTACCCACCAGTGAAGTGATCGAGGCTCTCCACTAGGTGAGGCAGACGGCTTTCCTTCAGGAATGTCAGGCACATCTTCCTCATTCGTTTCATGAGCTTTGGCAGGCGACGCAGCAGCTCTCCCTCTGAAGGAAAAGGAGCACCCTGACACTGTTCTGGAATCACAGCCTGTGAGACAAAGCACAAGATAGTCTCACTGCCAAGAACAACAGTAATAGCACTAACTTGCACATGTGCTAAATTTAAATGCTACACCCCTCCAAACACACCTGGCTCAGCAAATATTAAACTCTCTCCTCCCCATCTCTGAAGTCTCACAAAAAGCAGCATCACCAAAATGAAAAAGGCATGTGTCTTGGATATTCAGAAACCCCTCTTGCTGCTCTCCATGAGATCACTGTAGAAGGAGCTCTTGTACCCCAAGCCAATGCTACCTGTGCTAGCCATAAGAAGGCTCCAGTCCTCATCTCTGAATGTAGTAACACTGCTATCTTTATGGTACTGTGCTGCAGTGCATTTCTCAGCCACACAAATCCTACTTCTAACCATCTCTCCCCATCCTCCACTTCCTGACAGTTCAATTATCATGAACCCAGACATCCAATAAGGGGGAAAGCTTTCACCCACAAGGGCCTATTTTCTTTGTTTTTTTGTTTTTGTTTTTCCTTTAGAATCCCTGAAACTCCTATGTTGTCATCAATAGCAAATCGAAATTTTTGGTCATCAGGACAGAAATCAGTGAGTTGATGAATATAATCAAAAGAAAATAAACTTGGCACCCATATCATTTGTAGAGCCATATCATGGCTATATGCTCAATTTCTATTATGCTTTCTGTACTGCGAAAATACCAAAAATAGCTTGAGGACCTTCATTTCTTACTCTATGGACCCAAGATGGGAAATACAGTAAGAAAGCAAAAGCTATTACTCTCTTGAGGTGTGCTCCTTGATCCCAGAGCTCTTTACATCTAAGGATATGATGTGAGAACATACATCCTATAACAGATCTGCTCACCCAAGCTCTCCAGGACTATTATATTTTCTGGAATTTTGCAAGCCAACTCTTAACTGCCGGTGCTTGAAACTGGCCACAATAAGAATTTATATTATGGTCATCAGCAACCACTAAAATCAACAGAGCACTGCATACAGTCACTCCCTGTGCGGCAGCTTCAGTGGCGTACTCCTCAACTGATGCTTCAAGTCTTCTGTCACAGGTAGATGAAATCTTCACAGGTGAGCACAATACTTACTTCTCATAGTTGACCATTAAACTTTCAGCACCAGGATCAATGCTTTCTGCATTACCATGCAGCAGTGTCAGGCAGACATACAAATGCTATACTTGTCCAAAGAACAAGATTTCAAATGCATTCCCTTGCCTAGTTCTAGGAACACCCCCTACAGAGAAAGCACACATCTCCCCTGACTGGGCAGGAATAAGCAAACACTGTCTTATGAGATATACCTGTGCAGCTGCCGGCCGGGCCAACAGGGTCTCCCTCAGTGCCTTGTTCAGACTCTGAATGGAGGATGCCTCACTAGTGGCTGTTGGCTGTGACAAAAAGTCAGGCTGCTCCTCCTTGTGACTCTCCACCAAGGATGACCGGCAGGGTTCACTCAGGACAGCTTCAAATTTCTTCATGAACTTAAAGAGGGTCCTGGCCCCAGGTAATGACAGATGAGGAGGGAAAAATGGGTGGAAAGTGAGGAAATGTACAAGTGGCAAAACGCATACTTACATAACTTAATAACCTGTACCTACTGTATACATGAACTCCTTAGATATTCATAATCATCCTGTTTGTTTTTAAGGAAAAGTAAGGCAGGTATTGTCATCTCCCTTTTCTAGAAGAAAAACCTAAAGTCAGGAATGGTGGGATCACTTCACTCACGCTAAAACAGCTAGTAGGTGACAAAAGACTCAACCCTTCTACAGTGCTTAGCCTGCTTTGTCTCAAGGCACACCAATTCCTTTTGCACACAGATTCTGCTTTGGGTGTTACGGTGCTGTTGAAAAGCCACACCAAAACAATCTAGTGCTTATAATAAGTTCAAGGCAACACTACGTCAGGCCACATTAACAATGTAGTCTTGCTATCTAGCATACAAAAGTTCTGAGCTTTGGTTCCCCCCCCTTTTTTTTTAATAGGCTCCACACCCAGCATGGAGCCCAACGCAGGGCTTGAGCTCATGACCCTGAAATCAAGACCTGAGCTGAGATCAGGAGTTGGACATTTAACTGGGCCACCAAAGCACCCCGTCACCCTCCAATTTTTAAAAAATGAATTACCTGTGTGTCTTTTCCACAGATTGTTTAATGGACCAGAAGCTGACATCATTCCACTTGGATATTTTAACAAATTCCTGAAAGATAAATGAAGATCAAGGAATGGGTTATCAAGCTGGTGTTATTCTGTTCCTTTCTAAATCATCTGTTTGCCAAAGACCAGAGCCCACTCCATCCCAAATACCAGACTATGTACCAGTAAACAAGTCCAAAAAAGGAACCACATATTTGTCACAAAGCAATGAAAAGAGTGCTGCCACAATCAACAGGTCACCTGATATGTATTGTTTGTGCCACGGTTGGTTCGATAACCACAGAGTTCTCAAAAGACAGGGTCCTCCTTTCCCCAAGGCATCCTGATAGCACTCAACACTAAGAGCCAAGAGCAGGGGAGGGAGCACTAAAAGAAGTATGTGGCAATCCTCTTGAGGAGCCTTTGACAGGGGCCACTCCACTAACCTCTCAAACCCCTGGACAGGTCAGTAACTGAGCCAACGCCACAAAATGTAAATCTTGCCATCCTACTTGGCAGTTGCAATGCTCTCCTCCACTCCCGAGAGCCCCCCGGCCTCACAGTTAAATAGATAAAAGAACAGAACCAAAAAGAATTTACTGATTTTCTTCTCCCAAGAATGATCATGACAATTGCTAATCTTACTTTAAGTTCTTTTTCAAGGGGAGAACGAAGTTCCACAATTTTGGCTTGGACCCGGTCAAAGAATTGCTTGTAATAATGGTACAGATTCCACAGAACACTGCAAAGTGAATCTGGAAGAAATGAAGCGGAAACAAAAACACCACACTTGCTGCATATGCTACTTGCCACACCTGTGGGCTCCAACTTTCAGTGATGCTCCTTCCTTATTACTTTTAAGGCCATGAGATTATAGCACAACATTCCACAGGTAGATTATTTAATAGCTCATTGGGGAGCCTGAGTCTAGCTGTTCCCAGAGAAGCAGGCAGACTGTCAACACCAGCCCATTTTTAAATTTCAGCTTGTACTGAATTTTTTGCACTTTTGTTCTTTTTTTTTTTTTTTGCACTTTTGTTCTTAAAGATGGTGTACTCAGATGTTCCACTGAACACAATTTCAAACCCTTTCTTGGAATCTCAACATAAAGTAAGCAGAAACTGAGCCCATCTTAAAAGATGGTTCACCCTGGCTGCTCATTCACATACAACCTATAGTCGTGGTTTTGTTTCATCCAAATAGGTGTGGTCAGGGACAGTAATTAACAGTGTTTTATGTGCAGTTACTTGACATGTAGCAGAGCTCTCACTAGATCAAAGAATCTAATTATGCCCTCGATCAAGCAAAAGCTTAGCAGGACATCTACACTGTCTAGACAGAAAGATCTGTAGCCTCAACACACTGGTTCCCAAGATCAGGATTTGGCAATTAATCTCTGGCAGAGTCCACTAGTCAGGGCTTCATCTATAACCAGTTTGTACTTTAATGTTGTTCTCTGTATCTAATGTGAATCACTTCAAAGTAAAAGATGACTAAAAGTATCTTATTTATTTATTTTTAAAGATTTTATTTATTTATTCATGAGACAGAGAGAGAGAGAGAGAGAGAGAGAGAGAGAGAGAGGCAAAGACACAGGCAAAGGGAGAAGCAGGCTCCATGCAGGGAGCTCGATGCGGGACTTGATCCTGAGTGTCCAGGATCAGGCCCTGGGCTGAAGGTGGCGCTAAACTGCTGAGCCACCCAGGCTGCCCCAAAAGGATCTTATTTAAAACCTGGTATGCAGAGATGCCTGGGTGGCTCAGTTAAGCATCTGACTCTTGGTTTCCGTCAGGTCATGATTTCATGGGTTGTGGAATAGAGCCACACATGAGGCCCCACACTCAGTGTGGAGTCTGCTTGAGATTCTCTCTCTGCCCCTCTTCCACTCATGCATGCTCTCACTCTCTCAAATAAATAAATAAAATCTTTGTGAATAAATAAATAAAACTTGGTATGCAACAAGATACCTATCTCATGGAGAATTCAAAGCCTAATCATGTAAATAGCATAGTGTAAAAGAAACACACACACACACCCCCTCCTTACCCTTTCCTTCAACTTGAGGCATCAACAAGACATGACAATGGAAAACCAGTAACATCTGAAGTCGTACGTGGAATTCTCCCAGTGAGGATCCTTCAATAAATGCTTGTAATGTGCTGACCAGCAACATCAAGGTCATCTGTTTGTCATCTTTAGAGATTCAAAGTGGAAAACATATGTACTTGCAACTATCATTCTGGATTTATAACATGCATCTAATCTACTATGGGACACACTGAAGGATGGCAGCAAGTACAGAACACTTAATGTTTCGAAGCAAAACTTTGAAGCAAAGGACTAGAGATAAATTCCAAGCTGATATAAAAACAGCTGCAGTCAAAAAAAAAAAAAAAAAAAAACAGCTGCAGTCAGGATATGTGATAAATGCAGTCACAGCAAATTATGAAACTAAATATGATTTTTAAAGCATGAAATGAAATACTTTTAACTCAAGCACATCAACTAGTACCTAAGAAGAGAAATCTTCATTGTGACTTGTCTCTTGGATACAGAGAATAAGGAAATCTTATCTTACAACCAGCTCTCTAGAATTTGAACAAGTCACTTAAAACTCTCAGGAATACTATCAAGTCAAATGATGAATTCCATGTAAAAGCAGTGGTGCCAGGAGACAAGGCAAACAAGTAAATCCTACACTTTGCAGCACTCTCCAATTAGCCTGAAACTTTTAAATATGCAGGGAATTTATGGACAGGTGTTACCTTCCTGCTCCTCTGTTTGTTCCTGCATGTGCTTCTCAAGCATCTGATAGATAGAGAACCAGTGTTTAGTGGATTTCTCAGTATGGCGCTTCATAGTATTATCCAAACTCATAGACCAGCAGCTGAAATGTGAGAGAAGAGGTCAAAGAGACATTTAAGGAAACCCATTTGAAAGATCTGAAACCACTGAAGCAGAAGCTAAACGTTCCCCCTAGTCTTTCCTCCCAAGTTGGAGGTGGAGAAGCCACCTAGTTTGCTGCCTTGGAAATGTATGCTGCTGTCTGGTCTCTACTGAGACCACTTTAATGCCCTGCTTTTAATTCTGTGATTAATAACCAAAAAGTACATTCTCAGTCTTACTACATCAACAAATTATCAAAAGACAAGTGTCTCTACAGCATTAGTTCGGGAGGGGAAGGGAAGTGACAGATTATCACTTACTTCAGTTCCAGTTTATGCCAACGAATGATCATCTGACTGACTAAATCGAGATGCTTCCTCAGAGAGAGAGCTCGACTTGCATTCTCCTCCCAATCCTAATAAAAGCAAAGATAAAATTTACTATGGCCATTATTCAATCTCTTAATCATCTCCCACCCTCTGGAATATCTTGGACTTTTTGTCTTTGAGTAAAGACCACCGGACCCCTAAATAACTTTTATGGCAATTTACCAATAGCAATGAGTTTACATCTAGTGTATCAAACTTCCAAGTTGTTTCTGGTTACCTGACAGAATTCCAGAAGAGCCAAGTATAGGCAAACAGCAAAGGATTTGGGGAGCTGAGTCTGAATTCCTATTGTCAGACATGTGACTGCTCCAAAGTGCAGAGCCCTAATTTGATAATCAGGGAAGTACCAGATACTTCAAGAGCTGTGAGAGGATGGAGGGGAACATGTCCAGGCACTCAGCTAGTTTGGAAGCCTACCTGGAAGCCCCGGCAGAGGGAGGTCCCAGTACCAGTGGATGTGGCATCCTATCCTTGAGAATAGGGGAGGCAAATCCCTCACGTGCCCCACAAGGCAACTGTTTCACTTGTAATAATCTGACCCCATGCCAGAAAAACCAGGGAAGCTTATCCCTCTCTCCAAGCCAAAAGTATAACTTCTGTCCTCTAACAGTAACTTTGCTACAAGATAATCTTTTTTCAGTTGACTACTAACTAAAATGAGAGAGGGAAAGAGAATTATCTTACCTGTGCCTTTGCGAGAAGGATTTCTAAGCCATTCAGGAACTTTGAGATGGGACTGGAAAGTGGGAAACTACGAATCCTATCCATTACAACCAGCAGCTGCAGAAAAAGAAGAAAAAAGATCTAGGCATCTCTGTGGGTGTATCAATCACCCAAAGTACTGAAGAGAGGCCTAATGAAATTTTTATGCAAGGTCCCTGCTTTGCACCTGCTACAGCCATGGAGGAAACTTCTAGGAATGTGGATCTAAGAGAAACACTTTATCTGCTGTATTACTCCAGAAAAAACATGGAGTTTGAGAAGATCATTACTTTTTAGATTTGTTTTTTTAGTAATCCCTACAGCCAACGTGGGGCTTGAACTCACAACCTAGAGATCAAGAGTCACAAGCTCTTCTGACTGACCAGCAGGTGCCCCCAGATAATCTCTCTTAACCACTCTCTGTTGTAAGAGTTATTAAAAAATTGGCTGAAGACTACAGAGTAAAGTCTGTGTTAAAACTGCTGATAGTGAAAAAGCCAAGCCTTTGCTAATAATATACATAGGTATCTGAATAAACAGAGCAATATAGCAGTATTTTAACATGTGGACAGCAAACCTGATCAACAAATAAAATTAGTGGAATTTGAAACATCATTTATACAATAGCTATACAAAACTGGTATGTCCATCCTGCAGTGAGTAGTGTCCCACTGAAGTGGGGTTCTGTGAATCTTTGTTTATACACTGAAATGTATACATGAATGCCCTTAGAGACGGCAGAGATCATATCCTCAGTGCTCTCTTCCCACCAGCTGCCCTACCTGTTCGAGAGCTGGGTGTTCCGGCCAATCCTGCAGTAGCTGACTAACAGCCTCTGAGAAACCCTGAAGCACAGGTTGACAATGCCTTGCTTCTGGGACATTGGGGTGCTGGTAGAAGTCATAGGGCCCATCAGGCTTCACTATTAGATCCGAGGTTGCCTCACCAAACAGAGTGTTATAGGAGAGGGTGCAAGCCAAAAGTTGGCTGCCCAAGAGTTGGTCATTCAGCTCAGCTCCTATGAAGTTAACATCATAGTAAAGTCAGCGAACTCAATAGCCTTAGTAGGTTGAGATACCAAGGTACAAAGATGACAAAAACGTGTTCAGAAATAATGAAGATATTTTAAAGCCATTCATGCCCGAAGCAACATAGGCCTAAAGGACTAGGAGGACCCTAGTATCACAGGAATGTCACCAAAATCTGCCAAGTGTTTGGGATACATAGAGGAACTCAGATATTGCCTACTATTATCAAGAGATACAGAGTTTGGTTTGATGGATTCAATTTCCTGGTTTTGTGGCTATCTTGGTAGGCAGAAATGAAATCTAAAGCCTCCTTCCTAATAGCCAAGGAATAACTCACGAGGTCATTCGGGGAACTGAATCAAACAGTATTCTGTAAGATTAATTTCTGAGTCCCCAGGTTGCTCCCAGGAACACATGATTTGAAAACCACTGAAGCTATTAGAGGCAAATTAGAAAGAATATTGAGGAATAAAACCACTCAAACTAAGTCTATATCCTTATTTTTTAAATCCCCTCACTCCAAAGTATTCAGAGGAGAAAAATCCACTATTGCAGAATTTTAAATCAAGTTTTTTGAAGTAGCCTGAGTCTCTTAAGCTACGGAAATGACTTCAACAAGGAATTCAGTAAAAAACAGGAAGGTAATGACTAACTGCTCCAGAAGTAGTAATCCTATTTATTCATTTGCATTCCCCAAAAGTATAACACAAAAGTAAACTGTCATACCCATCAGAGAGTAGAAGTGTGTCACAAGAGATGCCCCAGTTTGATAGCAGGACATAAACAGGCCAAGGTAATGCTTTGTCTCATGTGGCGGTAGAGGCTGTTGGTACCAGAGGGACCGAGCGAAGTTGAGGCAAAGCTGCTGGTGAATCAACATCACAGCCTGCATTGAGCTCTGGGAGAAGAGGGCAGGGTCTGTGGCTGCTCCCTCTTCTTGCACATCTGAAGTTCCCTTCTTCTCGTCCAGTGTTGGTTCTACTAGAATATCTGCAAAATCCTGTCAATAACAGTAGAGCAAATGAACTTCTAAAAATTAAATTGTTTTAATAAAAAAGGAAAGGGCAAAGGTGGAGTGTGAACAATCAAGAAAACGAAGTAATGACTTACATAAAGATATGGTAAAAAGAATGATAATCAAACCATTCAAAGGTAACACAGGTGGTATCAAGGGAAATTATTCCAAAACAAACCCTGTTACCACCACCCAACCTTTTCATGAAGTGGGAACTGCTTTCTGAACTCCCGTTCTTCCTCCTCCTCCTCGCTCAGGGCTGTCCTGGAGTTTCTGCTCCTATATCTGTATAGGCTGCTCTCCTGCTCGGCCTTCTCTTGGGCTATGCGTTCCTGTTCATCCCACTCATTGATAATTTCCTGAAAAGTCACACATTTGAAAGGAAACTTCTTTGCCTTTGCTGAGGTGCTTAAATAAACAAAGCAGAACTTGCTATCTCTTAGTTTCTCATGATAACAACAGTACCACGGTTCAAAACAAGTAAATGCCAACATCCAAAAAAATCCAGGTAATAGCAAATAAACTCTGTTTTTAAACTGTATCTGCAGCAACCCATTTTCTAAATTCCCCCTTGCTATAGTGCTACATTTTCACAGTGTAAAAACATGCAACAATAGGGCTAATACCACTGGAACTTCCTGTCAGAAGTTAATGGAGTTCTGTACTAAGGATAAGCTCTGGTTAGGCAATGTGGGGTTGTGAATCATACTGGACTTGGCTAACAACTCAAGCAGCTGGCCCAGGAGTTCAGGAAAGAGAAATGTGGGCCAGGGGCAGGGTGGTTACAGGGCATCAATCAGGCAAAACTGGGCTATGCCTTACCAAACACTTTTTAAATCCCCAGTAACTCTAAGATTTTTAAGTCCCAAAGTTTGGCAAAAACTATAAATTAAGAAAACACTCCGTTACTGATGAGAATCGAGGAGATGAGCATCTACCTTTCAGAATGATAGTTTGTATTAAAAACCTAAAGCGTTTAATCTTCATCCCGGCAATTCTGCTTTCTAAAATTTGTTCCCAAAGACCTAGGTATAAGACTATTTATGGTGGTGGTGATGTTTTCTAAGACAGGAAAAAGACCACATAAAAATATAAATGTACAATGATAAATTAGTTAAGCGTCTTAGAGCATATCTATACAATAGAAAACTAGACAGCTAGTCAATAGGATGCAGGTGAAAAATACCATAATTATGGAGGAAAATAATCACTTAGTGCTGTCAGGTTTTTTAAAGCAAAGTATAAAACAGAATGGACTTTAGCAGTGGTTTGTAGAACTCTAGCAACTTAAGGACCAGCTTCAGAAGCCACAGAGAGGACAGAATTGTCCTCAATTAAAGTATGTCTTTTATCTATTACATACTGGGAAACTATTCTAAGACTTTTATTTTTAAAAGAGTTCTACTACTAAAAAACAGAAATTTATAAACCACTGGGATGAATGACTTAAATTTATAATGTCACAGACATACAGGTACAGATACATCTACAAACAAACAAGGCTAGAATGGGATGCACCAGAACGTTAAGTTTATATAGCTTAATTTAAGTGGTAAAAAATCTAGTAACTTTTATTTATATTTATTCTTTTAATTGTATAAATTGAGAACAAATTGTTTTCGTTGATAAAAAAACAGAAGTTACTTTCTTAATAAAAGCTGTTACTATCACATGGCCAAAACCACCATAAATAAAGTCTAAAACAAAAACAGACCAGGGGAAAATATATATAGTGTGTGTCAGAGACAAAGAATTAATATCACTACTTTTTTCTAATCTCTTAATAATTCAGGGACAAAGATCCCCAAAACAGAAAACTGAATAGGAGTAAGAAAGGAAGACACTAGATCCCACTGCCTAACCACATTGCTAATATCCTGCAGATACCCTGCTTGTGCTGCCAGCGCCCTTCAGGAGGAAGTCATGGGCTTACCTGGCACACGTGCCTGAAAAGCTGCAGAGCCCTCTGGTCCAGCTCTCCCTTGCACAACACATGGGAGCGCAGGTAAAGAAGTGCATTCATCAGCAGCTGCTCTCGCGTTGGGCAAGGTCTCTGGCCCTTGCCTTCTAGTTCCTTTCCTCCTGAGCGCTTGAGGATCAACTTTCCAAGGCCTCGAAGAACCTCTTCTGACTTCACTGAGCATAAAGTATCTGCATGAGCATAGTAAGTGGGGAAGGCAGGGCCCACCGATGGAAAAGCCAACAAGGATGTGGCCAGGCTACCCAGCCTGTCTGCACAGACTACACTGCCATGGAATGAAGCATAGACTTCAGATGCCACCAGCCTCATCCCATGCTGCAACTGCAAGATGGATGCCTGCAGTGGGGTCACAGAGTCTGGATACAGGGCATATTCCTCGGCCAGCCGCTTCCTGAACTGGTGGTGGGATTGCTGCCAGGAGGCTTCCTCTTTCAGAAGGTTCTGGACCACCTGGGCAGACCAAGGTCCATCCATGTGGAGGGCCTGCAGGAGCCGTGTGAGCAGATCCTGAACAGCAGGGGCCTTGGCAATGCTGGTGACATAGTGGTGGATCTCCTGCACCAGGGACTCATAGGCAGGGACCTGGGGTCTGAAGGCCTGCTTCTTTGACAGGCTGCAGATTAAATTCTCCAGATGATCAATTCTTTGGCGAAGTAGTCTAAAGGCAAATTAACACAATATACAAATTCAGTCAGGAGAAAAACAGCGAATCTAGACTGAGCCCTTAGCTAGGAAAACAAAATAAAGACATAGCAGCCCCTAAGGAATAACATGAGGAAAATATTGACTATTATAATGTAAATGAATAATACAAAGAGATCATTCATCACATGCCACACATGGTGCTAAACAACGGAGATGCATATTTCATCAAAGTCTAATCACAATTCATCAAAGTAAATGCTATTATTCTCCCCTTACAGACACAGACTCCAAGGCTGAGAGGCAATTAAGTGATCTATTCAAAGTCTAAAGCCAAAGGGCAGGGGCAGGACTAAACACAGACCTGCTACACTATATAATGTTTACTAAGACAACAAATCCACAGAGTGCACATCACCAGACCCAATTTCTGTCATGTTGAAAAAAGTTCTGGTTTCAATGCTCCTGACCCCATGTGAATCCTGCCCCTCCTTTCAGAATATTAATTTTTCCTGACTATAACCATGGCTTTAGGGTCTAATTGCTAATGTAGTTCAGAGTATGTATTATCACCTCCAACTGCAATTACATTGCAAAGGCCAACCTCAAAATGTCTTAAAAAAAAAAAAAAAAAAGTCAATAAACCCCCAACACAATCACTCCGCTGTTACCTGATGTGAGGATGAGAGTAACGGATAATGACTTCATCTTCCAAGTCTGTTCCAGTCAGTAGCTGGGACGAGAGCTTTCGGGTCTTCCACTCACACTGCAACTGGTGTAACTAACAGAAAGGAAGAAGCAGGTCTGCTGTGCCCAGCTGTGACCCTGTCCAAGAGGACAATGCCCCAGGGAAGGGTAGAGAAACTGGATAGAAGGCATCTGGGCTCTTGAATGACTCAAGAGCAGGGGTTTCTGCTCCATTAACCTGGACCACTCACCTTAGAGCTATTAGGAAAAGAAACTACCTTATTTACACCGCTGAACTTCTAAGGACTCTGCTATAGCAGCTTAGTCTTTACCAACTCCTATACTAGTTCCACATTTTGAAGAAGAAAAATTCTATCACTATCTTTATATATTCAGCTCCTGAGTTTAGTCAGAAGTTCAAATATCAAGGGATACCACATAATCTAAATCTACTTGATCCTTGAATTTTAGATAACAAACCAAAAGTTCAAACCAAAAGTTCAAAAGCTGAGGAATACCATACCGCATCTGAAGAAGTTATCCAAGTCCAAATATTCGACTTAGTTCAGATAGAGGGAGTTGGATAGGAGAGATACCACTAGTTCTCTGGCAATGCCTCAGATGTTCAACTGTCGTGACCTCTGCCTACTGTAGTCTATTGGCAAATACATCAGAAGCTTAGGAAGGACTCCTCCAAATACCTAAGCTTACTCAGAGGAATTCTCAAAGAGGAAAATGCAGTCATTAGAACACGCTCCTGGGATATCACAGGGCAGCCTATGCAAAACCATCTCTCTGGTGCTCTAAGCATTCAAAAGGCAATAAAAGGAGTAATATACTAAGTCAGGGATGGAGCCCCATGCTCCAAATTCTCACCCCTCCATACCTCTTCCTTAGCATACTTGAGCTTGTATTCCCTCTTCACTGCAGGGTCAAAGCGTGCCTGTGGAAGCCATGTCTGAATCTGGAGCAAGCCAAGGCTCACCCAGAGGCTCCCACGACGGGCTGGCTCGGAGAGGTCCTGTTTAATATCCCCTTCCCCAAACAAGTGGCGCAAGGAAGTAAGCAAGAGGCATAGCAGCTCTTTGGGCAGAGGCTCCTGTCCAGCCATGTCTCCAAGAGTCTGGCCCACATGCTGGAAGGCTTGTCTGTCCCCGAGCAGCAGCTGTTCGCAGTTCTGCATATACTCCTGCCGCTGGGGTTCAGGGAGCAGCTCTGTCAAACCTGCCAGGTGCCGACACAGCACAAGCCCCTGGAGCTGGGAATCCGTGCGTCTGTAGAGATAAGGAAGCACTTAAGGGCTTGCATTACATCAAACAGCACTCTTTTCTCACAACTATCATTCTTCCAGAAAATGACAGGGTAGATTGCATTACTGCACTAATTCACCACTTAGAGATGAATTTCTCTTCTCAAGTAACCTTACATGCTTTTCTAAGCACCACTCTATCACAATAAGCTTAAAACCGACAGAGGCACTTGCCAACTCCTAATAACTTGTCATGGGCTAAAAACCTGCTGATCCAGTCAGAAAATATACTTGTCTTCAGCCATCAAAACTAGCCACTACAGAAGCAAGTTATGACTGAGTTCTCTGCTACATGCTCTATAAAAAAGACAGAACTTTACAGTCTACCTGGGAGCAGGGCAGGGGAGGGCAAGAATACCTGAATTCTGTGACTGAAGGCACAGCCATGTTGGTCCAAAGTGCCAGGCTGATGTCCTGGAGCTGCTGGGCTCTTTCAACCCATTCTCCCAGGATGACATGTGAGGAGGACAGGATAGGGAGGCCACTCACATCCCAAGGACTTGCTCTGCAGCTGCTGGTCAAGACTTCAAAGCAGCACTTGGAGAATATGGCTCTACTGAGACTGCTGGGGCCCTGATGGACAGAGAGGAGTCATGTATCTTTTAGAAATTAAAAGCATTTGGGATCCCTGGGTGGCTCAGCAGTTTAGCCCCGCCTTTGGCCCAGGGCATGATCCCGGAGACCCGGGATCAGGATCAAGTCCCACAACAGGCTCTCTGTATGGAGCCTGCTTGTCCCTCTGCCTGTGTCTCTGCCTCTCTCTCTGTCTCTCATGAATAAATAAATAAAATCTTAAAAAAAAAAAAAAGAAATTAAAAGGATTTTAACAAGCAGCACTGAGCACTTCAGAGGAAGAAAGGGAGTAAAAAAAAGGAGGTTCAAGTTGCTAGAACCAGGTAAACATCAACCAGAGTGCAGAATGGTGTCAGGTGTTAGGCTTTAAAGAAACAGACTCCATTCTCAAAGAATGAGGAACAACTGGTGCTTTACTAATGCAAGAAAATCCCTCCAACCTGGGCATCAAGAAGGCCATTCTTGCAGTAGAGCTAGAAGATAAATGTTAAGAGCCAGGGACAAAGTTTGTCAAACCTGTGCTCCTTAGACTGTTCATTTGGGACACAGTAATAGCTATCTACAGCAAAGGATTATGTGGTTAAATACATAAGATGGGAGACACTGTATATACTCTGTAACTCTCAGGAATTCACAAGATTTCTCACTGAAGGCTTTCAGAAATATTCTACAATAAGGAAACCAATTTTGAAGGATGCCTGGCTGGGCCTAGTCAGAAGAATATGCCACTCTTGATTTCAGGGTCATGAATTGGAGCCCCATGAAGGGTACAGAGGTAATGAAAAAAAAATTTTTAATTTAAAAGATAATTTTGATAGAGCAAGAGAACAGAAGAGTCCCAAACAAATCCATGAACATCTGTGGGAATAAGGTATGATAAAGGTGGCATTTCAAATGAGTGGAAAGGATAAATTAATCAAATGTGGTGTTATTATACTGCTTTCAGATATACTGTTTGTATAAAATATTTATATACCTACCTCACAAAATAAGATATCCAGATATAACTAATGATTTAAATATAAAACAAAAATATACAAAAAATTTTAGGCAAATGGTTTTCACCTCTAGGGAAAGGGAAGGAAGACTATTTTTATTTTTTAAAGATTTTATTTATTTATTCACGAGAGGCACAGAGAGAGAGAGAGAGAGAGAGAGAGAGAGAGGCAGAGACACAGGCAGAGGGAGCAGCAGGCCCCAGGCAGGGAGCCTGATGCAGGTCTTGATCCCAGGTCTCCAGGATCACGCCCCATGCCGAAGGTGGCACTAAACCGCTGAGACACCCGGGCTGCCCCGGAAGACATTTTTTTAAAAGCATGACATCAAAGCCAGAAAATAGAAAGGGGCTAGAATATTTGAAAAGAAAAGAAAACATTATAAAACCTGAGAGAGATGGGATGCCTGGGTGGCTCAGCAGTTGAGTGCCTGCCTTCGGCCCAGGGCGTGATCCCGGAGTCCCAGGATCGAGTCCCACATCGTGCTCCCTGCATGGAGCCTACTTCTCCATCTGCCTGTGTGTCTCTCTCTTTCTCTCTCCGTGTCTCTCGTGAATAAATAAATAACATCTTAAAAAAAAAAAAAAACCCGGGAGACAAGAGAACACTAGAAATATATTTCTAACCATATGGTGGGTAAAGGTTTAATATCTATAATTTTTATAAAGAGATCTTCAATATGAAAATGATGATGACTTCATTTTTTAACAAAATGAGCAGTAAACATGACTGAAAAATACATGAAAGGAAATATACATACATATAAAGATGTTTAATCTAAAAAAATAATCATAAGAACAAATTCAAACAAGATTTTTTAAACTGATTAGCAATAATTAAAAATGCTGGTAACACCTAGTGTGTCAAAAATGTAAATAAATAGATTACATTAATAAGTGAAATTGTGCTCTAGTCCTAAGTCTTCCTGTGATTATCCTGGATTTTGTGACCTCCTCCTTTACCAGCTCCTAGCATGTTTGAAAAAGTAAAAAACACACCCTTTTGATAGCAGCATTATCAATAATAGACAAATTATGGAAACAGCCCAAATGTCCATCAACTGGTAAATGGATAAAATTTACACACTGGAGTATTACTTAGCCATAAAAAAAAAAAAAGAATGCAATATTGCCATTTGCAACGACATGGACAGAGCCAGAGAATACTTTGCTAAGTGAAATAAGTCAGTCAGAGAAAGACAAATATCATATGGTTTCACTCATATGTGTAATTTAAGAAACAAAACAAATGATGATGGGGGGAGGGCGGGGAGAGGCAAACAAACAGACTCTTAACATAGGAAACAAAATGACAGTTATTACAGGGGAAGGGGTGTTAAGGAGGGCACTTGTGATAAGTACCAGGTAACTAAATTCTACACCTGAAATTAGTGTTACTCTGTATGTTAACTGGAATTTAAATAAAAACTAGGTGGGGAGGTGTATGTGTGTGTGTGAAAAACAAAAACCACCTGCCCAGACATTCTGAGAATAGCCATAAATTTCTTTAACTGTACAGACATTCTAACCAAGGAATAAATTCCAGTTTTTATTATAGGAAAGGGAGAAATAAAGGCAAAAAACCTCAACATTTATGAATAAGTGATTAAATAAATTCCAGCACATTAGAACAATGGCATACCTTACAAAGTATAAGCTGGAATGACATGTATTCCATGACACATGAACAAAGAAAGTGATCTTATTTTTATGTATACATTTAATACAAAATATATGTAAATAAGATACAGAGCAAATAATACTTATTTCTACAGAATTCTATATATAGATGTAAAGTTGATCCTCGACCAACACAGGGGTTAGGAATGCCAACCCCCCACTCCCACCCCACCACATACATAAAAAAAAAAAACCCCATGTATTTAATGGTTAACTACCCAAAACCCTATGTACAATACTGTAGAAAAAGACACACAGGCCTTCTGATCTCCAACCAAAGTTGGCAAAGTTGGACCCTAGAGTGCTGTCTGCTACTTGTTACTATACCCAAGAATGCAGAATCTCCTTCCACATAGAGTCCAGAGAAAGGCAAAGAACCAGGGAAGGCAGAGCACCTTTACTCACCTTTCCTGGCCACTTGCTCCACCTGGCCCCTATTCCAAGTTCTAACACCGTTCCTGCTTACAGAAAATGGTGGCAAGCAGTGAGCCAGCTGCCACTATCCCTGTGGTATTAATTCCCTGCCTCAGACTTTCAGTACCATGGATAACAACTCCTCCCCACAGTCCCCTCTGTTACCAAGAATCCTGTTTAGTGCTCATCCTACCCCCTGGTTCTCCTAGACTTCTTACTTCAGGGAAGAGGCAGGTTATCATTCTGTTGTCCTTGGCCAACTCTGGCCAGTGATAGGTCCTACCACTGTAGTGAGAATTCACCCCCAAGCCCGTCAGTTCCTTTGCACCTCTTTTACCATTCAATACCTCAATGACCAAGTTTTGCACAGGTAGTAGGATAAGGAGTGCCAGAATAAGATGATGGCCCTTTTGTTCCAGCCTTCCCTGTATCTTTCCTCTAACTTCCCTTTGCTTCTAGGCATTTGGCAACTTCTACCTTACTTTTCAGTCACAAATAAAATACATATTTATTGGAAAACATCCATGTGTAAGTGACCCCCTGTTCAGTTCAAACCTTGTGTTGTTCAAGGGTCAACTGTATATATACACACATATTATTTGTATAAATGTGACTAGAAAAGATATTTTAGTTAGAGAATAAAGTGAAGACTATTATTTTAGAGAGAACATGAGCAGGGGGAAGCTTAGAGGGGGAGGGGGGAGAAGAATCCCCAAGCAGACTCTGAGCTGAGTGTAGGGCCCAATGCAGGGCTCAATCTCATGACCCTGAGATTATGACCTAAGCTGAAAACAAGAGTCAGATGCTCAAACAACTGAACCATTGAAGCACTCAGGTACCCTGAGTGAAGACATTTAACTTTATTTACTTTAATTCAGAATTTTTAAAATAATTTAAGATAGAATATCTTTTTTGAAGGTTAGTCACTTATTTAGTTGTTCCTCTGTCCTTGGAATAAATATTTATTGCTAGATCAAAAAATTTTTCCACCATCAAACATCTTCATGATTTTATGCCAACAAACCTTCAATGTGGAGTCCAGAAGGGACCTAGGCATCTCCCTCTGCTGTATATCAGGCAGAGGGCTCCACGTTAGCCAGTACTCTGGATTTGTAGTCACAGTACTGCTCCAAAAAGACCCAAACATGGAATTAAATAAGTCAGACCACAACGAAGTAATTTCTTCGGTAGACACCTAGAGATAAATAGATAAGAGGATATCCGAGAAAAATTCCATAAACCGAGTTATGAGGTTTCTGTCTTATAAACTCATCTAAAATTAACATGGGTCTAAAGGTGTTAATTCTAATGTCCCTGATTTTCTGCCACCCTGGTCATCTTGGTTAAGCCACTTATCTTATTGATGATAATTTTATAAAACTGAGATCTGTTTTTATGTAGTACAGGAGGAAATATAAGTGAATCACATGATTATAATATCAGCAAAACAGATAAATGAATAGAGCATCATAAAAAAAATTAAGGTTGTACAAAAGAAGTTATATTAACTGTAGTTTACCACTACTCACATTCAATTCTTGGGGGAAAGATTAAAAACACTCACCCACTATGTTTTTGCACAAACAATAAAAATAAGCAAATATTTTAGCCTCATTTAACTGGAAAACAAATAGAATGATTCTAGGAAGATCTGGGAAATACACAGATAATTACTGCAAAAAACACTCAAAATTCTCCCCCTTTGAAAGTTAATTCAAGTAAAATTGGAGTTTTGGACATAAATAAACCATTCTGCAACCAGTCTGTCACAGTAAGTCTAATTGGCTCATAGTATAGAGGTTTATTTCCCTTTTGATTTTGGTTTTTACCTTCTGATGGCGCAGTAAGGACCAAAGGTCTCGAAGCTCTTGCGGAGCAACTGGTGTGTACTTAAGACAAAATGTGATGTGATGACTTATCTCATCTATCTGGGGTTGCTGATTTTTGCTGGATCTGTTCCACAAATAAAGAGGAAGAAAGGATGGGCTGTCGGCTATCAATAAAGTGCTAAAAATCTATTATGTATGGGAAGATGGAACACACAGAACTTATAGTGCATCTATTAAAAAACAGATAAGCAGTTCTATTGGAATAACACCCAGTAATTTGTAGAGGTGGAATCAAAATAGGCAAAGAATCAGTGGCAACTGACTTCTCTTGTTGTCTTTCAGTAACTAGTCCCCTTTAAGTCTGTACTTTGTTTCACATTAGGATACAGAGAATAATCAAACAAGAAAAAAAAGTCCCCCAGAGGAAAATGGCTTACCTTCTTAGACAGGCCTGTGTCATAAAATCAGCTACCACTTTGTACTGCCAAAGCATAGCCAGGTACTCCATTGCAGGCCACAACTGAACACTCCTGGTAAGCTGGATTAAGGAGGTAAAGTCTGGTTGGAACACGGAGGAAGCTTCATTGTGCTTTTTCTCCAGAAAACCAAATGAAATTCCTTTGGCTCTTAGTTCTAAACAATGAGCATTCACAAGATTCTTCAACTCATCTGGACAAAAAGACACATGCAATATTATAGCATAGTGATAAACAGAATAGGAGTAGATTCCCAACTAGTCATGTGACTGTGAGCTTAAACTGAGCTTGAGTTTTGTACTTGTAAAATGATGTTATTAATACCTGCTCAATTCTGATGAGAGAATTACATAATATATGTAAAGTTCATCTCTATGCCTGGCACTTAATTTAATTGTAATTATAGCATACAAAAAGAGGAAAGAAAAAAGAAAGAAAGTGAAACAGAGTAAAAAGAAAACCTAAGGGAAAAACTTAAAACTTATTGGCTACTGGGCAAGAGATACTCCAGGAACACCTGTCAGTATGTTAAACTCCAGAGTATATTACCTGGATTGGCATCTTCCAGAATATTAGCTCTGAGGACCAATCCCCAGGCCTGCAAGAGACTTTTTTTAAAAGTCCATTCAGAAGCAACCACTTGGAGACGATTAATGTCTTCCCACCATCCACTTTCCCCAAGGGCAGGCATCCGCTCCCTTATGGCAAGCGCTTTGTTAAGGATTTTCAACTGAGAAAAACATTCCACCACCAGCTTGTTCTGAAACAACAAAACCCAGGAGAATCTACTTATAGAGGAGAAATGAGATTCTTTTTAGCAGCCTGTTCACATCTAAGAAAAAATTTTAAATATTTCCACAGTGCTTCTAGAAAACATACAGTTTGTTTACCCCTGCTGCTCTCAGGAGATTTTACAGTAATAAAGTTAAAACACCACCCAGACTAATACTGTCAACAATAAGCAAGATGTTAACACTTAACAAATCAGTTAATAGTATTCAGTGAACACTTAGAAGTTAAACATTAAGGCAAGGATAAGTCTAGTTGAATGGCAGGCCTCATGCTCCAGGAGAACTTCAGAAGAGGTCAGATCTTTGTGTTTACTACATGTTTCTTAATTATACCTTAAAAGGAAATGGTCGTCCCAGGAACTTCTGCAACTTCTTTATACCAGTGAAGCCACCAGTCGGGCTCCCCAAGCAATTCTGAATATGTTCTGAGACCGTCTGAACCTCTTTGTAGTATCTTTAAAGGGGAAAAGAGCAGAGGGAAGTAAGGAAAGGGGGAAATGCTGGATAGTAGAGACATAGTAGGGATATCATTTACATTTTATATTTGATTTACATTCACCAATAGGCCAACGGAATAAACCAAAGTAAAGCAAGAAGAAAAGTTTCAATTCCAAACCCTTTTCTCTTTATTATCATAAATGTACATACTGACATCATTACTCTAAATATGACTCTTACTTGTCTTCATGGTTCATTAGGAGGTGGGGGATTTGATGGACCAAATGTTTTAAAACCCAGTGCCAGTGCAGGGCAAGCAGGGCCAAGCCCGGGGTATCCACTTTTACTGTGTCAGCCACAGTCCAAAACCGGTCCCGCCACCGCACAGAATCCAAGATCTAAAAACAAAGTAAACCAAATTACTCACAAACATTTCTCAGTAAAAGACACAAGAAACATATTTCAATTGATGATGACTAAGAAGGCTTAAGTGGATTAAAAAATAAATTAAAATTCCACTGTTCTTCAAGAGGTGAATGGATTGTAGTACATACATTTGATGGAATATTACTTGGCAACAAAAAAAGGAATGAACTGATGCAAAACAATCTGGATGCATCTCAAAATAACTGTTTTGAGTGTAAGAAGCCAGACAGAAAAGTATAATGCATGACTCCATTTATATAAAATGCTAGAAAATACAACTGATCTATAGGAACCAAAAGCACATTAATGGATGTTCGGGTGGAGGGAAGGGAGAGAAAGGGAATACAAAAGAACATGAAGGAAGGCTTGAGGTTATTAGGTATGCTCACTATTATGGTAATGGCTTCATAGACATATACATGTCAAAACATAAAATTCTACACTTCAAATATATGCTACTTATTATGATAGTTATATACCCATAAAGTTCTAAAATATGTATATATATATATATTTAAAACTGTTAAGAAATATTAAATTTCTCAAGTAATATTGGGCATATAATAACAACACTGTAGTTCATTTCACCCCTAAGAATCTGAAATATTTCTCTAAGCACAAAAATAAAAACATGAAGTACATTTCCTCACCTTAATGACCATGGCATCAGACACCACCCCCTGAGAGGACTGTACCCAGAGCAGGATTAGTGCATCGCAAAGTTCAAAAAAAGCAGCAAGGTTGACCACAATTTCATGGGGCAGGCTGTGATAGCTCTCTGGATCTTAGAGTTGACATAAATAAGAACATTCGATCAGATTTAAATTAATCCCTGGATATTATCAAAATCAACTATAACATGCAACTTAACTGCATCTTTAGTACAAAGGTCAATTTTGAAAGGTCAAAATTGAAAATAAATTCTTAGCCTACTATTATATTAAACTTAGCAAATCAGGTATGCATATCTATAGAAGTTCTTAATGTCTTAATGAAAAATGAAAATTTTAAAGCAATAATGCAGATTTTATAGAAGTACTTGTTTAAATACAAAACAAATCGAAGTGTATGCATGTTTGAAAGAATAGACAGCACAGAGGAGAAGATACAAATGAATGTACTATTAACAATAACTCCTTC
The DNA here is from genome assembly GCF_048164855.1 of Canis lupus baileyi. Taxonomy (NCBI): domain Eukaryota; kingdom Metazoa; phylum Chordata; class Mammalia; order Carnivora; family Canidae; genus Canis; species Canis lupus. Next base: position 23,668,678 of record NC_132844.1, on the reverse strand, counting down.
AAAGACAGACTTCTATTTTTATGCTTCAATATAGTCCAAATTTTCTCTGACAATCACAGATATATTTTCAATTTAAAAAATAAAGGAAGAATGAAGAAAGAACCTATAGCCAAATAGTGAGGAGCATGAACATTTTGAGCCAACAGATCTAGATTTCAAATTCTAGCTCTATTACTTGCTAGAGATCTGACCATGAGCATCTCTATACATCCTTCTCCTCTTTCACAGCATAGGACCTACACCATGCAAGGTTGCTATAAAAAGTTAAGTGAAATCAAGAACATGTAACAAAGCAGTTAGTCATTATTACTGAATAAATTAGGCCAGCAAATCAAAAAGAATCAGAAAATGGCAGCAGCTGCTGAAGGTCTCTTACCTTTAGAGACATTCTGTGATCAGATGCATAACTCAAGAATACAAAAGGTTAAACTTCTTACCTTTATGGAATTCAAAGGACATTCTCAAAACACTATTTCTTAGCTTTTTGCCACCAATGGAAACCAAATTTGCTTCAGTAAAAATCCGTTTTTCCCGGTCAAGATATAGGATTGTCCTGAAATGAGATCAATAATATAACAAATATTATCAGTTATTGGTGTATACTACTTGGCAATCACATCCTCTAACTGCTAAAATCTTGAGAATGCTTGGAACATCAATCTCCTTCAACCTGTCATTCACTTCCAACCCCTGCAAATTCTGGATTGAAGAGATGGAGGTGAAAAGTGATGATGACTGAGTTGGGGGTAGGGGTGAAAATGGGGAGGACAGATGGCTGGGAAAACCTGCATTTAGGTAAACTGCCAGGCTTTACTGTGACCTGACAAACGGCCCTAACAACTCTTAAGAGCGGCCAAAATAAAATTTATCTCCAGTGTTAGAAGTTATCTGGGGAGGCAGATGGGGAAGCTACTAGGAGGGGGAGACAAGAAGGCCTTTGAAGTGCTACTCCATACCACATGCATGAGTTCATTTTGTGAAAATCCATCGAAACCAAATATACTCATTATTAAGTGTACTTTTCTATAATGTACATTATACCTCAATTACAAAATTAGTTTTAAAAATGTATTACATTGCTTTCATGAAGATGGCACCAAAGGCAAAGAAGGAAACCGTGCCCCTCCCAAAGCCAAAGCAAAGGCTTTGAAAGCTATGAAAGCGGTGCTGAAAAGCATGGACAGTCACAAAAAAAATAGAAGATCCACATGTCACCTACATTCCGATGACCCAAGACCCTGCGTCATAGAAGGCAGCCCAAATATCCTCAAAAGAGTGCCCCCAGGAGAAACAAGCCTGATCACTATGCCATCATCAAGTTCCCCCTGACTACTGAGTCAGCCATGAAGAAAATAGAAGGCAATAACACACTTGTGTTCACTGTGGATGTTAAGGCCAATAAGCACCAGATCAAACAGGCTGTGAAGAATCTCTATGACACTGATGTGGCCAAGGTAAACACCTTAATCAGGCCTGATGGAGAGAAGAAAGCATATGTTCGACTGCCTCCTGACTATGATGCTTTGGATGTTGCCAACAAAATTGGGATCATCTAAACTGAGTCCAGCCAGCTATAAATATAAATTTTTTCACTATATTAAAAAAAAAGTATTACATTACACTGATAGTCAATTAAAAAAAAATAATGCTGGCCATTATAGTAAATGTGAGGAAAGACCAGCCTATGAAACAATTAGATAAATTTGTATGTTGAGTGTGTAGGTGAGCATACAGGTGCTACATATTTCTCCAACATGGGAAGTGATGTGGAAGGCTGAGGAAAGGACCTGTGAAAGAATGAGCAGGTGAAAATGGGAGGAGCTGCTGCGAATCATGAATAGAAAACAACTGAAACATGACTATCCTATGATAAAGGATTAATTGCAAAATAAAGGCAACATTAACGTTAAGCTGGTATATCTCTAAAAGCATCCTATTAAGTTATTAAAAACTTGCAAAATTTACAGGCATTTTGAAACCAGAGCCAGAATTACTTGAATGAGCAGAGAGTATAAAGGAGAAGCAGCAATGAAGGAAATCCCACCTAATATCCACCACTTCTCGGGTTCAGAAGATTAAACACATGTAAGCTAAACCTGACAGAGTTTAGAAAAGGTATAATCTGTAAAGCTATATTGTACAATGAGGTAAACAGTGCTCAGAATATCAGGCTTCACCTACTTGTTCGCAACAGACTCTAAAAGGGCAAAGAGCTGCTCAGGCTGGTCTGTTTGTGGATCAAAGTCCATTGAATTTCTAATGATGTCCAAAGCCTGCATATTCCATCGGGGATCCAAAAGAATCACAAATTCATCTGGTGAAAATATAAAACAAAAAGTAGAATTTTGGAGTTAAACTCTTTGCCTAGAAAACTTCAATTGAAGATTTTTACTATCTTAATTTGATCATATTCAGTTCTGATGGGGAAGGGACAGAATAGGAAAATTTCTAGTTTCAGCCCACAGCATTAGAAAAGTAAAATCCAACTGCTTTTACACTTTCCTTTCTAAATGCAAAATTTCTACTAGTCCTGAAAATTCATTCCACTGCAGGATATAAAATAATCTCTCTGGAACATAAGCATTCCAACCAATACAGTCACTTGCTCCAAAAACAATTCATGAGCTTAATCAACCAATCTGCTGTCATTAACTTCAAAAAACTAACTTACGTGGTGGAAAAATGAATAAATATGTCTCATTATTGGATTTCAATAAGAAAATCAATTCAAGGAGCACTTGGGTGGCATAGTTCAGTGTCCAACTCTTATTTCAGCTCAGGTCCTGATCTCAGGGTCATGGGACCTGTGTCAGATCCTGTGCATGCATGGAGTCAGCCTGAGAGTCTCTCTTCCTCTACTTCCCCCCCTCTTCTTTGAACTTGCAAGCACAGGTGCACTCTCTCTCAAAAATAAATAAATATTTAAAACACATACACACACAAAAAAAACCTCAAGATTATTTTATTTTAAAAAGCCCTTTCTTTATAATCAGAGAATGTGGCATCTGCTGCTTCTTCGGCTTAAACTTGGCACCTCTTCTGTAAGGCAGCAGTGATCAATCTGACTTTTCTCCAGAGGCTGTGAGAACTCAAAGAAGGGAGGCAAAACAAAACAAAGGTAACATAAACTTCAAGGCGGCTGGGTAGGTCAGTGGAGCACTTCAAGTTTTAAAGGTATCTACCATCCGAAGAGGGTACCTGCACCCCAGTGTTCATAGGAGCAATGTCCCCTATGGCCAAACTAGGAAAGAGCCCAGATGTCCATCGACAGATGAATGTATCGGATAAAGAAGATATGGTATATATACGTATACAATGGAATACTACTCAGCCACCAAATAAAGAGAAATCTTGCCCCTTGCAATGACATGGATGGAGCTAGAGGGTATTATGCTAAGTGAAATAAGTCAATCGGAAAAAGACATATGATCTCACTGATATGTGGAATTTAAGAAACGAAACAGAGGATCATAGGGAAAGAAAGGAAAAAATAAAACAAGAGAGGGAGACAAACCATTAAGAGACTCTTAATCACAGGAAACAAACTGAGGGTTTCTGGAGAAGAGGAGGAAGGGGGGAGGTAATAACTGGCTGATGAACATTAAAGAGGGCATAGGACATAATGAGCACTGGGTATTATAGAAGAATCACTGACTTCTACTTCTGAAACTAATAATACAGCGATTTAAATTCAATTAACATAAAAACTTTAAAAATAAATAACAGTAAATAAAGGTTATCTACTATACAGCAGACTAACAAATGCCTACTGTGAACAGCAAAGTACATGGAAGGAACTCACATTCCAAAGTCCAGTAAGACTACATGATCCAAAGCTATACACTTGAAAAGGAAGATGAAGGCATACCTACTATGTTCCAACAGTGGGCAAATAATACCTGCTAAAAAGGGAAACTGCTACTCTAGTCTAGAACTATTCCCAAAGACCAAAATTCTTTCATACTTGGGAAACCATGATTTAGTTCAGCCACAACATGACCACTACAGGAGTTTTCCCTATTATTTGATTTCTTCCCAAACGTTTACCTGTTACCTTTAGTATACAAAAGACAACTGGTATAGCACAAAAGCATCATGCATGTTTTCTTCTAAACCAAATGGCAATGGTATGTTTTGATCAATATCAAATGAAGATAGGGATGGGAAATTAAAAACCTGGTTCTGTGAACATGTCCCTAATTTCCTCATTAATGCTTATTTCAACCAACTTCATATTATTCTCTTCAAGTAAAAGAATCTTACTCTAATTAAAAATAAATTCTGGGGGCTCCCAGGTGGCTAGGTCAGTAAAGCGTTTGACTTCCACTACGCTCATGGTCCCAGGATCAAGCCCTAAGTCAGGCTCCCCACTCAGTGGGGATTCTGTTTCTCCCTCTGTCTCTGCCCCTCCTCCCACCTGTCCTCTGTCTCTTAAATAGTCTTTTTAAGAAATAAAAATAAAAAAATAAGTTCTGAGTGCCTCATTTGCTTTTTGTTTTTTTTTTTTTTTTTTAAAGATTTTATTTACTTATTCACGAGAGACACAGGGAGAGAGAGAGAATGACAGAGACATAGGCAGAGAGAAGCAGGCTCCACGCATGGAGCCCGATGCGGAACTTGATCCTGGGACCCAGGATCATGCCCTGGGCCAAAGGCAGACGCTCAACAGCTGAGTCACCCAGGTGTCCCTGAATGCCTCATTTGATTAGATACCTTGAATGGCTATTTATTTTATCATTATGGTTTTGTAACTTTATATTTAAGGCTTTAAAAAGTTTATTAAGGTTTTGTATCTTCTGAAGTAATTCACACTATATACCCATAGCCTAAAACCCTTTCTGTTAACAACACTAATAAGTAACAGAATGCTTTGAGTGGAAGGGACCCAGAAAAATGAATTTAATTCCCCCATTATTTAAACACAGGCAGTAAGTATGAATGATGGTTTCCAAATGAAGCCAGTTTGTGGCTGAGTTGGGACCACAGACCAGTCTGCCAACTCCCATTTTCTCCCATGTTGTATATCACCATCCTCTTTCAAAGACTAAAGAATAAATGGATAGTTTCAAACAAAAAAAGTGGAATTTGCATCTGGATACATTGAGTCTTCCAAAATACAGTGCTTATTACAGTGGCAGTTGTGACAGGTCTTTTTCCGTGGACTCAATGGACCAATTTCCTAAACTGTGCATTTCCTGAACTCGAAATTAAATCAGGTGCAGTACCTGTTATATTTGGTTGTAATACTTTGATGACATTACTGACCCCAGCTGAGAGAGAATTTGAGTAAAAATTCCTAAGAGATGCAGCACTGGCTTCCAAATGAATCTGTATTGATTCTGTGGAGAAAGGAGAAATAATGTTAATATCTACAGTGGGGCTGTCCAAGCAAACTTTTTGCAATAACGGAAACATCCTATAGTTGCAGTGTGAGGGCAGCCATTAGTCTTGTGTTAGTAAGCATGTGAAATGTGGCCAGTGCAACTAAGGACTGGATTTTAGATTTTACTTAACTTTAATTTATATATATATATTTTTTAATTTTTATTTTATTTTTTATATACATATATATTTTTTTATATTTACATTTTAGTAGCTACCTGTGGCTAGTAGCTCTCATACAGGACAATGCAGATAAAATACAAATTCTCTCTATACAATTTTAGACAGATCACATGCATAACACAATACAGATATTCTTTGGCTAAGTTCTCATGGATAGAAAGGTTCATATAAACTCTACTACTTTAGGCAACAAGTTCTACCAACCAATTCCAAGTCCTGTACTTTGCAACCCGTGCAATGTTGTTAAGGTTGGTTTTTCCTCTTAAAATGAAAAAAAAGTACAAAGAAATTAAGCAGGACAACTTAGAATACTGGAACTAAAATAAGTCTCTTAAGCACTTTAAGGCAAATGAAGTTTACCAAAAACAACCTTCCCCAGATAGGATGGTTGTATAGCAGCATGTTCAAAAAATAAGCAGTAACATGATAGAGTACATTTTCCTTTTGGATTTGATAGAAAAGTGGAAGACCATGAAATGCTAAGGATTACACAGGGGCCAAGTTTCTCTTAGGACACATCTAAGGGCAGTTACATGCCTTAATTTTTTTTAACAGCTATACAAATAGTAAGGCCAGGTAACAAATTTATTGCTAGATCTCCCAGATACAATTTTAAGTGTCCTCACAGGATAATACAGCTACTAAGGCACTAAAATAGTTTATTTATGCACTTATTATACAAATTAAGCTTTTCAACTCACCCAACCCCTGTGGTATATTCTTGGCTAAATGATAAAGCCATTTAACTCTGAGCATCCAATCTTGATTGGTTGCTCGTTCTATAAGCAATTTAACAGCCATGGCCAGAACATCTGGTTCATCAATCCAGTAAGTATCCACTTCGACTGAACTGAATTTCAAGCTCTCGGGGTTAGGAGACTGCATAATTTTCTCTAAATCGGGTAAGGTAAGAGGCTGAATCCTGAAATTTTTAGAGAAATAAGGCAAAGTCAGTACTAGAATGAACTTTCATTTTACATTTCAAAGAACCAGGAAAATAACTTTACAAATAACGGATCAAACAACAGGGGAAAGATTAGTCCCTTTCAAAGGAGAATAATTAAAACATATCTAGTGAATAATAAATAGGGAGCAATATTACAATGAACAAGGAAACTATAACAGCTGGGTAATAAATGACCATATAACATTCCGGTCAAACATGTTGGGTCATGACCACTACCATCAAAAAAAAGTCAAGATGCCAAAGAGACACAAACTCAAGGCTCCACTAACCTGGCCCAGCTGCTGGTTTTCATGCTCATCCTGTTAAGGCAATATACTAAGATCTGTCCATCACTTCGGACTACAGACAGGTGAGAGTCTTCTGTAGCAAAGAGAGCTGAGGGCAGAGAATCTGGCCACAGGCCCAGAGCAAGGATGGAGTTACCCCAGGTTTCATGTGCTCGAAGAGAAAAAACATGTTTCTCCAGTAAAGCCTGTGCAAGCTGGTAGGAGATAAAAACACACAGGCAACATCTAAGTGCTATTACCAAAAGTAGAAGAGGAATAATAGTTTTCCAGGACCTTTGTGATCATCCCACAACTCTCATCACAGTCTTCAATTTTCAACACTACAAGCTAAATTCCACTTTGCCTAAAGACAGTTAAGTTTCAAAGAATATTTACATTTAACCTATTTTCCAGAAAAGTACTTAGATACCAGATCTCTACTACAGATAACTGAAGTGCTCCACTCTCAGTTCATTAAAGTCACCATCAATAAAAAGAATTTCCCCCATCCAAATAATGCAAAGTGTTATAAATGAGAAAGCTGTTTGAAATACTTCATGGTACCTTCTGGTTTGCTGGTGAATGCTGGGAGCAGACATATGCTTCCCAGCATACTTCAGAAAAGGCTCTGTCTAAACTCAGCCCTCGCTGTAGGTACTGCACAATGAATAAGGCTGTCTGAATTAGAGTTGAAATAGAGGACGTTGGAGAACCTACAAAGAAAAAAAATATTGCCTTCTATGAGCAACAGATTCTGCAAAATCTCCCATGAAAACAGATAAATTCATCTTCTCATCAAACTTTGTTTCATTCAATCCACCCACTTACCTTAGAAAGCCTTCTAAGTAGAATCTAGAGTCTCACCAGCACATTATGGACTTGTAAGAACATTCATATTCCTTCCCTATCTTGTCTCCCTCCCTCCATTTCTGGCTGTCACAAACATACTGCAGGAAAGTGAAAACTACAAGTAGGACAAAGCCTGGTCATTTATATCCTTAATCTAAAGTTGACAAACGCTGAAGTAGCAAAATGAGCATGGCCTCATAAAGGACCATGCACTTTAAAATCCAACAGAACTACATTCAAAGCCTCACTGCTTGGCTTTGATGAGTTATTCAACCTCTCTGAACCCTATTCTGTAACACGAAAACATGCCATGAAGAATTAATGTGAAAACTAAAAAACCAATAGACATTGTACCTAACACATAGCAGTTACTCAATAAATAGCATTTATCATTACCTTTGTTATTATTCTTGCCTGTTCCTGTATATTTGGACAGATAGGTTTTATTAGAAGAAATAACACCCTGTTTTAAGCAGTTCAAAGTTCCCTCTTTATACTATCTTCAAAAGACTCAATGACGAGATAAGAGGGATAAACTTTACAAATTTTAGTGCCTAAAGCAGTATTCCTTAAGGTAAGAGTGTCTGAATGAATCTACCAGAATCATCTGGGGAGCTTCTTTAAAATACTAATTTCTGTGTCTCACCCAGATTTACTGAACCCAATCTCGTAGGGGGAAGACAGGCATCAGCACATCTCTATTTTTAACAGACTTTTCTGGTAATTCCTATTTGTATGTACACTAAATTTAAGAACTCCTAGATTAAAAAAAAAAAAAAAAAAAGAACTCCTAGATTAGCAGTCAAATGGAAAAATATATGAATTTCTAGAAGAATAAAACTCTGCAGAGGCCTGTTAAGTCAAGCACCTTACCTACTACAGTGCTTTGGATCTCTGTGTGTAGAGCCAAGAGGCTATCACACACACTATCCCCCACCAACCCAAGGCTGTGCAGCAGAACTTTCAGATCCAGGTCATCTGGGATGTTTCCATCTCCTTCTCCTGAAATGTAGATTTCAAGTCCACGATTCCTCATAGCTCGGGATATTTCTCCATGAACAGGATCCATCGAGAGAAAAAGTCTAGCAATTCAAAGGGAAAAAAATTAAAATCACAGTTGCAACCAATGATGCAGCTCAGCAACAATTGGTGAGGGCAAATCCTATGTGTTAGAACTTCAGGGAGTTTATCAAGGGAGATACCGTTAACTAAAACTCTGCTATTTTCATCTAAATTCTATCTTTTAGTGCCAAAATGCACCAATATAGCAAAATCAGTTTCTCTAAACCTATTCTCCTTAGAAACTGTTTATCCAATGCACCTTTAATGCTGAGAATATAAATTCTTTCAGATAGTCCCCAAATCAGACAGTGCTAATTCATCATTCTAACTCACCTACAGAGATCAGAAAAGGGAGCAGTGTATTCTCCTGAAACAATTACCTTCATATATGTCTAGCAACATCTCCATCTAGCCAACATCTCCAAAGCTAAACAGTGGATTCCCTGCTAACCTTCCCATGTCAAACCTGCTCCTTTGCCAGTCTTTCCTTTCTCAATAAATGGCCCCCATATTTACCAATTACCCAAGCCAAAAACTTGTATAAAATCCTTGCTTCCTCTTTTTTTTCAACCCACACATCCATCAGAAAGTCCCACTCATATGGCCACGCTAGTCTAAGCTATCATATCTCTTGCCTGAACTACTGCAAAAAACTTGTGATCAGTCTCCCTGCTTCTACCCTTTACCATCATCCCACAATAGGGACCTCACCTCTCTTATTTTTTTATTCTTATTTTTTAAAGTAAGCTCTGTGCCCACAATGGGGCTTGAACTCACAACTCCAAGATCAAGAGTCGTATGTTCCACCTACGGAGCCAGCCAGGAGACCCTTCTTGTTTACTGATGCGATCCCAGAGTCTGGCAAATAGCAAAGCCTCAATAAATATGTGCTAACTGAATCAATAAGTGGGTGAACATACTTATAACTGGATAAATAAATCACGTAAAACACGTAAGAAGGTCCTACTTAAATGAGGCAGTCAGATTCTTAAGCAGAAACTTAAGAGGCAAGAATACCTGAAATTGGGATTTGGTGTTATGGTGGGAGTGGATCCATCTATCATCCCCCTCTCACTAAGGGTGAGAACACCTCCAGGTTCAAGCAAAGCATTCAAACGATCCAGCACCGATGGGCTGCACAAAGAGAATTCAAATACAATGGTGACAGATTGACATGCTGCACTGGTTCTATTTTCCTTGCACAGGCCTCCTACTGCTCCTGACTCAGGTCGTCCTTAAGCATAGACCACTCCCCCCATATATAATTGTGCTCTCTCTCCCTGTCCATTCCCCTTTTCACCCCCAAAGGCATTCTTTCCAGAGATTTACAAACAGTAAATATGTAAAATATTTGTTAAATAAGTAAATGAAATTAAGGAAAATTGTCCCATGATCTATAGCTCTTTGTTTTTTCTTTCTCCTTCCATCTCTCCACTTCCTAACATTATCAAACCAATTTGAAGACACCTGGATTTCAATTCAAACATTCTGAAAAAATGTCCAGGTAGAGAAACTCATCATCTTGACCTGGAATAGTTTCTATTATGCTGTGTACTACGGAAGTTTTACGATGCCTTTTTCCTTACTTTAGAATCAAATCAATACACATTGATGCACATTTACTAAATGTCTGGCCTGTAAAAGATCGCTATTTCAAAAATTTGACCTCAAGAATGACCCTAACAAAAGGAGTATTTTCGATATTAAATAAAAAGGTCTACCTCAAAAATGGTTGGAAAAGTAACCCAATTGTGTTAGCCTTCAGCTCAATTCAAAACAGTCATACAAAACTAAAATCTTACAACTATGACCAACTACCTTTGTTCACCACAGGGATATGTATCTAGTTAACAATGGGTTCAAAATACCAGAGTTTTCAACTGGGTTTCTACTTTGACATCCATATCTCAAATATCAATCTTGTGCTTAAGCAGAAGGTCCTTACTTGCAGAAGTTAACATTGTCCATCAAAAGCCAATCTCCAGACTTCAGAGCCCGAACAAACATGCTGTCAACCCATTCAAATGTGCCATGGCTGTGGCCACTGGTGGACTGCAGAAGCTTCACCCCAAAATTTCGGAACTCTTCCACAAGTTTGGCAAATTCTGAAACGTCACAGCCATAGCGTTTATTTTCAAACTGGGACAATAAGAAAACCAACAAAAGAAAAACAAAAAACCCTAAGAGTTTATTAAAAGAAAATTGGAGGGCAGCCTGGGTGGCTCAGTGGTTTAGTGCCCACCTTTGGCCCAGGGTGTGATCCTGGAGACCTAGGATCGAGTCCCACATCAGGCTCCCTGCATGGAGCCTGCCTCTCCCTCTGCCTGTATATCTGCCCCTCTCTCTGTGTGTGTCTTTCATGAATAAATAAAATATTTTTAAAAAGAAAGAAAATTGGAAACTTCTGACCCAGATTTTTTTAAAAGATTTATTTATTTATTTATTCATGAGAAAGAGAGAGAGAGGCAGAGACACAGGCAGAGGGAGAGGCAGGCTCCTTGCAGGGAGTCCGATGGAGGACTCGATCCCTGAAATGGGATCGCACCCTGAATCAAAGGCAGACACTCAACTGCTGAGCCACCCAGAAGTCCCTGGCCTTAGTGTTTAAAGTTTTGTAATAGAGTATAAATAAGAAGGGGTTTTTTGTTTTGTTTTTGTTTAAACAAAACAGGTAAAAAAAAAAAAAAGAAAAGAAAAGAAGAAAATAGAAAAGAAAAGAAAAAAGAAAAGAAAAGAAAAGAAAAGAAAAGAAAAGAAAAGAAAAGAAAAGAAAAGAAAAGAAAAGAAAAATTAGGGCTGGTGGCAGAAAATATTTTTTAATGCCTTTCTGAATTAATGGCTAGGTAGAGGGAACTCAAAGGTGATAGTAAAGGTAAATAATCTTTGTTATAATTTCTTAAATGGCATAAGGAGATAATGCCTCCCACCTATTACTGCATTTTTATCAAATGAAAGGACACTAAAAATTGGCACAATGAAAATCAACGCCATTAAACTAGACTTTCTTTATAATGACGATATCATACGATTATAGTAACAACTGGTATTTATTTGCTTAGTGCTTAAACAGCCCATGCCAAAAACTTTTCAACTGCTCTTTTTTTTATTGGAAGTTCTCTTATGACTCTTGTTCGTATCACCAAGTATTATGCATTGGACTCCATGAGGAATAATAAAGTTTAGACTTTACCTCCACTGTTAACCACCTAAAAACTGTATCAAATATATGAAACAACTGCTTTCAAACACTGGCCAACAGCAGAGGGCTATGACACCTAAGGAAAGGAAGCCCTATAATTTCACTCGATTTCTGCCTGGAAGCAATTTCAGGATCGCAAAGCAAGGAGAGGGAATTCAAACATACCACTGAGGTCTCAGACAGACTGGAAACAAACCTACCACATTGAAGCAAATAGGCTGAGAAATATTCTCACCATAAACCCTATCTCTAGTGCTGTGTGACCCACAACTTGGAAAAGCCTGAAAACGTGGAGCTTCTCACTATGGAACAAAAGGTTTGAACCAGGGATCCCTGGTTGGCGCAGCGGTTTAGCGCCTGCCTTTGGCCCAGGGCACGATCCTGGAGACCCGGGATCGAATCCCACGTCGGGCTCCCAGTGCATGGAGCCTGCTACTCCCTCTACCTGTGTCTCTGCCTCCCTCCCTCTCTCTCTCTCTCTCTCTCTCTGTGACTATTATAAATAAATAAATTAAAAAAAAAAAAAAAAGGTTTGAACCACACATCAGGAATCCCAACTTCTAAAACATGAACCTGAAAGGCAAGCCCTCAAAACATCTATCTTCTAAAAGCAACAGGGTCGCATCCCAAGAATACAAGATTGTGATCGGAGAAAGGGCTCACACACACTCAGACTCATCCACCCCAGGGCACAGCTAAGAGAGACAGCTAACTGCACCCAGACTCAAAGTGAAGGAGGCTCACCTGGCTGTATGGAAGACACATCTGAGAAGCAAGCACCTAATATAACATATACATCCTAGAGCCCGCTGGAACACTATCTGGGGAAGAAGACTGATGGGCACGATCTTTGTGCTCTTCCTTTGTGGTGCTCTAGAGCACCAGTACTTCCTAGAAAGCTTTTTACATTAAGCCTTGGGCTCTGATTTTTATAGCTATCACTCAGGGGATGCCTCTTGATCCTCTGGCTCTGGAGGCCAGGAGAGGTTGAGTTCCTGATCTCATGGAACTGTAATAAGCAGAGATAGAATTGGTAAATTCTACGAACATTCAAAAAGAGTATCAATCTTTCTCAAACAATTCCCCAAAAAATATAAGAAGAAGAAAGAAGAAAGAAGAAAGAAGAAAGAGGAGGAGGAGGAGGAGGAAGAGGAGGAGGAGGAGGAGGAGGAGGAGGAGGAGGAGGAGGAGGAGGAGGAGGAGGAAGAAGAAGAAGAAGAAGAAGAAGAAGAAGAAGAAGAAGAAGAAGAAGAAGAAGAAGAAGAAGAAGAAGAAAAAAGAAGAAAGAAGAAGGAATTTTTCCAAATTCATTTTATAATGTCAGCATTACCCCGATACCAAAACCTGACAAGGATGCCACAAGAAAAGAAAATTACAGCCTATGGGTGCCTCGCTGGCTCAGTTGGTAGAGCATTCAACTCTTGAGCTTACAGCTGTGAGTTCAAGCCCCACATGGAGTCTACTTAAAAAAAATATATATAGGCTAATATCACTGATAAACATAGATCTGAAGATTCCCAACAAAACAATCAGTAAACTAAATTCAGCAATACAGTGAAAGGATCATACACTACAATGAAATGGTTTTTATTCCAGGGATGCAAAAATGGTTCAATATCCGTGAATCAATGTGACAAAACAAGTTAACAAAATGAAGGATAGGGCAGCCCCGGTGGCTCAGCGGTTTAGCGCCGCCTGCAGCTCAGGGCGTGATCCTGGGGACCCAGGATCGAGTCCCATGTCGGGCTCCCTGCATGGAGCCTGCTTCTCCCTCTGCCTGTGTCTCTGCCTCTTTCTCTCTCCTCTCTGTGTATTCTCATGAATAAATAAATAAAATCTTAAAAAAAAATGGAGGATAAAAATCATATGACCATTTCAATAGAGGCAGAAAAAGCACCTGACAAAATTCAACATCCATTCATGATAAAAACCCTTAATAAAGTGAGTACAGAGGGAATATGCTTCAACATATTAATATATTACTATATATAGTTTTATTATAACACAGATAACATCACACTCAGCAACAAAAAGCTGACAGCTTTTCCTCTGAGATCAAGAACAAGGTAAGGATGTCAACTCTCACCATTTTATTCAACACAATACTGGAAATCCAAGCCAGAGCAATTAGGAGAGAAAAATAAACCATCTGAATTGGAAAGGAAAAAGGAAAACTGTCACTATTTGCACATGATGTAACATTACATAGAGAAAACCCTACACCACCACAAAAAAAGAAAAAAAATTCAGTGAACTTGCAGAACACAAAATCAACACACAAAAATTCACTGTGGTGCAGCCCCGGTGGCACAGCAGTTTGGCACTGCCTGCAGCCCGGGGTATGATCCTGGAGACTGGGATAGAATCCCACATAGGGTTCCCTGCATGGAGCCTGCTTCTCCCTCTGCCTGTGTCTCTGCCTCTCTCTCTCTCTGTCTCTCTCTCTGTCTCTATGAATAAATAAATAAAATATTTAAAAAATTCACTGTTTCTATACACTAATAATAAACTATAGGAAATTGAAACAATCACATTTATAATCACATTAAAAATAGACAGGAATAAATTTAACCAAGGCTGTGAAAGATCTGTATGTTGAAAACTGCAAGACATTAACAAAAGAAACGATGAAGACACAAATAAATACAAAGATATTTTGTTCTCTTGGACTAATGTATATTAAAATTTCCAAACTATCCAAAGCTATATACAGATTAAATACAATCCCTATCAAAATTCCAGTGATATTTTTCACTGAAATAGTAGAAATAAGGCTAAAATTTGTATGGAACTATAAAAGATCCCAAATAGCCAAAGCAATATTAAAAGAAAATTCCACACATATATGGTCAAGTAATTTACAACAAAGGAACCAAGAATACACGATGGGGTAATGACAATCTCTTCAATTATAAAAATGGTGCTGGGAGGGATCCCTGGGTGGCTCAGCGGTTTAGCGCCTGCCTTCAGCCCAGGGCGTGGTCCTGGAGACCCAGGATTGAGTCCCACATCAGACTCCCTGCATGGAGTCTGCTTCTCCCTCTGCCTGTGTGTCTGCCTCTCTCTCTTTCTGTCTCTCATGAATAAATAAAATCTTTAAAAAAAGAAAGAAAGAAAAATGGTGCTGGGGAAATTGGATAGCAACATACAAAGCCACACATAACTTCTGACTCCTCAAAAACCTAACCACTAATAGCCACCTTACCAGCAGCAGTCTATTAACACATTATGCACACTATATATACTATATACTGTATTCTTACAATTCTTAGTAAGCTAAAAGATTTTAAAAATATTATAAGGAAAATACATTTATATATTTTTGGGAAAAAATCCACACATAAGTCAACCCATTCAGTTCAAACGCCATGTTGCTCAAGGATCAACAAAAATGCAGCACTAAGCGCTTAAAATTTCCAGCATCCAATCAAAATTACTAGACATACAAAGAAAATATGACTTACAACCAGGAAAAAAAAAGTCAATAGAACAAAACCAAAAATCAGATAATGAAATTAGCAAAAATGTTAATACAGCTATTATAAAAAAGCATAAGCATTTAAGATAAATATATTCTAGTTCTCATGTTAATAATATAAGTCAAGTATCTTCACAGTAATGTTAAGATATAAATATTTACAGAGAAAAATATTTAGCCAAAAATAAAACAGAAAAATTGTTTGACACACCTTTTCTCACTCTATTAATGCCCCTAAGAAATTACTCAATATGAAAGTGATTCCTAAATAAGCAGTATTTAGAATGAGCTGTGAGAACTTACTCTAAATATTTAAATTTCAACTGAAAGATACATAGAAGAACTAGACTGAAGGCTGTAAGGTTAGAGGATTAGATTCAAAACCTAGTCAAGCCACTTTGTAACTGTACAACATTAAGCATGGTATTTAACCTCTATGAGCAACCATTTCCATAAGCATAAAATGAAGATAATCTTTCCTTGTAATGCAGTGGTATTGTGAGGTTTAAAAGTAAATTTTTAATACAAGACTACCACCCACTTGGAATTCATAGCTCAATGGGAAATTTTATAATACTCACCTTCAAAAAATTTATAAACCAATGTATAACTCCATTAAATGTCTCTCACAATTAAATTTGAGTGAATGAGGAAAGGATTTCAAATCTAAATAATGGGCTTGAATTGGGGGAATTGACAAATCAAATCAACAATAAAATCATTCTCCTGCTTAAGAAAGTAAACTATTTGACCCACAGCCATGGATACATTGTTTATAGAGCTAGATGAGAGGAGTCTCACTTCTTTATCTCTAAGGAATCAACCCTTTATAACCAGTAACAGGCTTTGAAAATAAAAGATGACAATCATAGTGACAGACACAATCTATGAGCCTTTAATCTTCCCTAAAAGCATAGTCTTCATCACCCAAAAAACTGCACCACAAAATGAGAGAAGTTTCCATGTTAACTGAAGATTTTCTTCCACTTTCTATACAAAACTAATAAACACGTCCTAATGATCAATTTAGATTTCTATTCTCCCATTTAAATATTTAATTTTGGGGAGTGCCTGGGTGGCTCAGTTGATTAAGCATCTGCCTTTGGCTCAGGTCATGATCTAGGGTCCTGGGATAGAGCCCCAAGTCAGGCTCCCTGCTCAGCAGGGAGTCTGCTTGTTTCTCTTCTCTCCCTTCCACCCCTCAACCCCCCATACACTCATGCTCTCTTGAGCGTGCACTCTCTTTCAAATAAATAAATAATAATTTAAAATAAAATAAAATTTTAGGGACGCCTAGGTGGCTCAGCGGTTGAGCATCTGTCTTTGGCTCAGGGCGTGATCTCGCGGTCCTGGGAGTGAGGCTTGCATCAGGCTCCCTGCATGGAGCCTGCTTCTCACTCTGCCTCCATTTCTGTCTCTCTCTCTGAGTCTCTCATGAATAAGTAAATAAAATCATAACTAACTGAATGAATGAATAAATGTTAATATTTTGAGAAATTATTTAACTAGTTTTAAAAGCCAAGAAAAAAATAAAGCCAGTTTACACGCAAATGATTTACTATCATAGATGATTACATACAAGATAAACTATCAAGCTCACTAAATTTCTTTCATTTTTGCTTTATGGTAATTCTAAGTTATTTTACATCAGCTTCATGTTACTTTCCGAAACAAATATTTTCAAGTTTTCTTAATAACTATTACATTAATTAAAAAATTACAGATAATACCTTACAAATACATTACTACTTATACATGGACACTACATGGACAATACTATCTACATATCTGATACACATATCCAAACACACATACCTGCCTTGGAGTAGGAGTTGATTTTGTTGTTGAGTCGCTGCATAAGCAATAATACTGCTTCCAGCTTGTTGACAATCTCCATCGTGATACCTTTACCAGCATCTCCAAGACACTTGGGCTTATAAGTCAGAAGAAAGTGACTCCAGGCTCGTAGCACTACTTCTGCATCATCAGAACTGATAAGAAGGCTGTCTCTTAACAGTGCCCTTACAGTGCCTTCCACCTTTTCTAGCAGCTGCCTCCATGGCCGTATAAGATCAACCTGAAATTTCCAGAGCATAAACTCATCATAGCCACTGGCCAGAGTCAAAAGAACACTCCTTTAAATTAAAAAACAAAACAAAAATTCCTACTTGTAGTCACCAACACAAAAGACCAAGAGTCAGACCACAGCATTATACATGTTTTGACTGAAAATGCAAAGGCAGACTTTACCTGCTCAAATCCACCCAGAAGCTCTGTAGTATCCATTGCACTGTTCATAGCCATGATCTTTAACGTGTGACCAGTAAGGTGTGCCAGAAGCTGGACCAGGCTGGTCTTGCCCACAGAGGCTGGACCCACAAGGATGACCATCCAGCTCATCTGCACACATTTCATAATAGACTCCAGAGACTGTAATGACTGGTGCAGGAGCAACAGGGGACGGCGGGACAGGAGAGGAACGTAACTACCACGGGAAAGGACAGAGTAGCCCAGCTGAAAAAGACATGCCAGTCAGATTTCACAAGTGTGCCTGGTTGTGGGGGCAGAGGAAATCAAAGAAAAATGTAAAAGAATAGTGGTTTATCCTACATGACTCACCTGAACATCATAAGGAGTGATGTGAAATAGTCTGGTTCCCAAGTAAGGGTTGGAACTTGAATTAAACACATCCTTGAACACAGCAATGACCTAAATGAAGATAATACAATCAAAACATGAATCACTTCATCAAATTCTGAGCCAAATCTTCTAGAAAACATGCACAGCAAGAGATATCACGATACTGTGAATGAACACTAGTCACAATTTCCCTATCCTTTTGATTTTTCTCTTATAGATTACATTTATTTAAATCTTCAGAATGAGGGGATCCCTGGGTGGCGCAGCGGTTTAGCGCCTGCCTTTGGCCCAGGGCGCGATCCTCTAGACCCGGGATCGAATCCCACGTCGGGCTCCCGGTGCATGGAGCCTGCTTCTCCCTCTGCCTATGTCTCTGCCTCTCTCTCTCTCTCTCTGTGTGTGTGTGTGTGACTATCATAAATAAATAAAAATTTAAAAAAATAAAATAAAATAAAATAAATCTTCAGAATGAAAGCAAACTGGAACTCAAGAAAAGAGTAATCACCTAATCTCAAACTATTTGAGATTCCAGTTGAGAATATATCATAAATTAAAGCCATGGATATTATGGCAAATCTACAGATGAAAAATGAATCTGCTTTCCTTTTTCTTTTTGTTAAAAGATTTTATTCATTTATTCACGAGACACACACAGAGAGGCAGCCCAATATGGGACTCAATCCCAGGTCTCAAGGATCATGTCCTGAGCTGAAAGCAGAGGCTCAACCACTGAGCCACCCACGCCTCCCTGAATCTGCTTTCCTCATTCAAGATACCATCTAAAAAGAAGGTAGAATAGTCTGAAGATTTTGAAGAGCAGTGACCATTTTTTGAGCATCTATTATGTGCCAAACATTATAGAAGTGCTTTAATAGATTATTTCTGATCCTTACAGCCTTGCAAGATAGGTATCATTTCTACTTTATAGATATAGATAGCAGAATTCATAAGAGTTATAGGATTTACTCATGGTTAGTAAGTGATTTATTCCATAATATGATTTTAGCTTTCTAAATATTTATGTAGAATGACAACCATTGCCATTTTTCTGATTATTTACATTAGTTATCCCTTCCTTACCAGAAATACAATTAGAAAACTTGCCTATAGCCCTACTTCTTTCCTTCCTGGATTTCTTTTTAAGAGGAATTGGGGCAGAGAGGATAGCTAGGGATGTGTAAAATACACAATTTAGTCCAGAGTAGCAAGAAAAATTCCGGCCACCCAAAATAAGTACACCAAATTGCATGTTTCTAACAAAGCAGCCAAAACTCATTATCACTGTACACTGGACTAAAGTCAGAAAATAAGATAACAATATTATAAAATAAGTCATAGGACAGAATGTACAGCATGGTGACTGTAGTCAATAATACAGTATTGTGTATTTGAAAATTGCTAATAGAACAAGTTTCAAAAGTTGTCATCCAAAGGAAAGTCTTTTTTAACTATGTAAGGTGACACGTGTTAACTAGACATATTATGATCATTCCACAAGGTAAACAAATACTGAATCACTGTGTTATACACCTGAAAATAATGTTTATATGTTAGTTATATCTCAACTAAAAAAATTAATAAGAGTTTGACAAACAGGAAAAAAAAAAAAAGGTAAAATTATTATCAGTACCAAATGTTGACTAGGGGTCAAAGAGCAGCACACGAGAAAGTGCTCCTGTCACATACTGCTGGGTCCAGGTACTCAGTGACCTTATATTCTACTCCAAGGCAGATTATCCTCTCCTCTCCCTAATAGTCCACCAGAATTAAAATTACAAATACATTCACAATGTGGTTTATTTAGTTTTATTAAGTCAGACTGAATTTACTCAAACTCTTCCAGCTTAAATAAGCCTTTCTCCTATTACTATTTTTCCTCACTTTTGTGGGTGTGAATTACAATAACTGACACAGAGAACGGACAGAAACCTTTCCTTATAGTGACATACCATCTAACATCAATTACCCAATTAACTGGCCAGGGTCTTGCCACAATGAATACACTATAATTAGTAAGTGGACAAAGAAAATAAAGTTCTAGGTGATGGTATATGAATTATAAGTAATAAAATTATATTTTCTAAAAACTAGGTGAATACTTTATTCTAATATAATGACCAAAAGCCACTTGTACATAATAAATGAGTTAACATTTGGCTACAATTGTGAGATGGAAGGAAAGTTCGGGGCTGGAGTGCTGGCTCTACCACTTACTATAGGTGATACCCCATGACTCTAGGCACTGGATCCTCATTGGGAAGAGGTCATGATAGTGCCTCTTGCCTGCAGCTACTGTGAGTATTCTGTGAGACTGGACTTTAAATACCACAAAGCAAAATGAACAGCTGATTAGTTGTTCTAATATTGGCTAGAAATTCTAGTGTCATTTTCTATTTACAAAGGAGATATTTTTATTTCCATTCAGATACAGAATATTCTCCTACAATACCTACTTATATTTTCTAGATAAAAGGCTTTGTAGCTCAAAAGTTTATTTAAAAACAGAAAACCCTCCTCCTCTACTGATTATCACCTGTCTCCTCCTGTTTCTCCCCTTTGTGCCTTGAAAGATGATGAAGACCTAGTTCTTTTTTTTTTTTTTTTGACCTAGTTCTTTATTTATTTATTACTGGGAGGCCATAGTTTTTTTTTTCTTTTTAAGATTTATTTATGTATTTATTTATTTATGATAGACCGAGAGAGAGAGAGAGAGAGAGAGAGGGGCAGAGACACAGGAGGAAGGAGAAGCAGGCTCCATGCCAGGAGCCCGACGTGGGACTCGATCCTGGGACTCCAGATCGCGCCCTGGGCCAAAGGCAAGCGCCAAACCGCTGAGCCACCCAGGGATCCCCTTGGGAGGCCATAGTTTTAAGAAGGTTTGCAATAAGAGGGTTCAGAGAGATCAACAAATTGTGTATTCCAAAGCAAACTACTCTGCACTTTGAGACCTTGAGATAGGTGAACATTTAGTCTCTTTAACTTCTAAATTCTAAGCAGCTTTCCTGAGGTTAGTATTATTAGTGAGTATGCCTTTTCTCTCCCTTAGGAAGAAATCAACTTTCAGATGGAAAAAAACACAAGGAACAAGAGTGAAACTCACCTTTTCTTTGTCTTCCTTGGTTCTCATTCTCTCACCATAGACCAAAAACACATGTTGACCAGGATCATAACACCCGGGAGACTGGTCAACTAGCATCAACTGACACCAGCGGAAAAGGTCCCGAAGGTTGAATTCCCAGGGTCCTCCTTTTTGCCCCCATTTCTTTTCAACAGTCACTTCATGATCAATCTAAAAAGAAAACGCCATTCATTACTGGGAAACATGTCCCATTGGTAGGCACTGCCTTAAGTACTTTTATTGTACTACAAATGCATACATAATCGGGAAACAGAAATTAGCAGGTTTGATACAAATGTCTCTTTCTCCCAACCCAGATGTCTAAATTAGGATACTCTTGGTAAGCATTAACATCCATACACAAAATAGATCTGAATTACTATAATCCTCAAATGAGTAGTTTCTTCCACTAAAAATGTGTATTATTCAATGTGGTTTATTTTAGAGAGACTGGTAAATTTGATGGTATCCCACATTGAAAAAATTATGGTTCTAAAAAAGACTTATGGTTCTATCACAGCATGAAAATAAAAAACAATACAAGTAGGTACTTACTTGGTTATTGAAAGCAACCATCTTCTTAACAATATTTTTGTCAATGGCTGGAAACAGAGTACTAGCAATGAACTCCATGTCAATTACTGTAAGGGGATCCACAAAGACCTATCGAATCCAAAAAGAACACGAAGAAATGCTATTGCTTCTCTTTACTGAACACCAAGAAGGACTACCACTTGTAAAGTAAAACTGTTATTTAACACCAAAGTAACGATACCTCAGTTTAGATATATATAAAAATTGAGTAAAAGAAATCTTTCCAAAAAAAAAGAAAAAGAAAAGAAATCTTTCCTTGCATTTTTAGGATACAGAATCCTAAAGATAAACGAAATGCAGGCAACAGAGGTTTTGTTGTTAGCTCCATGCTAGTGAATTTTTTAAGTGCATAGGAGCATTAACTTTAAAATTTCAACTTTTTTGGGCAGCCCAGGTGGCTCAATGGTTTAGCGCTGCCTTCAGCCCAGGGCATGATCCTGGAGACCTGGGATCGAGTCCCACGTCAGGCTCCCTGCATGGAGCCTCTTTCTCTTTCTGCCTATCTCTGCCTCTCTCTCTTTCTGTGTCTCTCATGAATAAATAAATGTTTTTTTTTAAATTTTCAACTTTTCAATTGAAAAGTTTAAATGTTTGAAATTCTTCATAATAAATTATTCTGAAAAGATATTCAGCAAATTATTAACTGTCAATGGAAAGGGACATTAAAGAAAGCTAACATCTAGAGCCATTTCAAACTGGAGCCGAATCAAACTTTGGCAAATAAATGTT
This sequence comes from Canis lupus baileyi, assembly GCF_048164855.1. Taxonomy (NCBI): domain Eukaryota; kingdom Metazoa; phylum Chordata; class Mammalia; order Carnivora; family Canidae; genus Canis; species Canis lupus. The sequence goes on along the minus strand of NC_132844.1, from coordinate 23,646,211 downwards.
AAAACAAGTAAGCATATGTACACACACACATTCTCCCCCACCCCCACCCCCGCATTTCTGCAAATGAGAATATAGGCAGGAAGAAAGACATCGAATGTTAATAATAATTGACTCTGGTATGGAGAATACTGGACTTTTTTATTCTTCCTGGTAGTTTTCTGTTCTTTCTCACTTTATTTTTATTTTTTTTTTAAGATTGTATTTATTCATGAGAGAGAGAGAGAGAGAGGCAGAGACACAGGCAGAGGAAGGAGCAGGCTCCCTGTAGGTAGCCCGAGGTGGGACTCAAATCCACGGACCCCAGGATCACACCCTGGGCCGAGGGCAGACACTCAACCGCTGAGCCACGCAGGCGTCCCTCTTTCTCACTTTAACTGAAATGCATTATTTTCATCATAAAAAAAAATTCAGTATTTTAATAGATCACTTAGACACCTGGAAAGGCTGATTACTGGCCTTTATTTTGAGCACAGTAATGGGATTTCCTGGAGGAATGGTTACCTTACTCTCTGCTAACTGATAACACACCAGATCCTCCTAACTAAAGACAAAGGGACTCATACCAGGAGGAGAGTGATGATGGGAAATCAGTCACATCAATAGTCATTACATAAAGACACAGAATTGAGAAACAGATCATTAAACTGATGCTCTCTCATTCTTATAGTGAGTGTCCTAATAGCTTTGTGCCAGCAGTCTTATCACCCTCGACACTCCACCCGTAGTCTCCATGGCAACAGCAAATCTTACCTGAGTGAATCTGTTAAGGAAAGACCTTGGCAAGCCCTTCCTCCCACCTCCTTGTCTAAAAGGATTTTGACACCCGAAAATCTTCGTCTTTTCATGCTGTACTTGAAAACTCATTCCTAACTCAGGAACATAGATTTCTCCTCTGTGGTCAAAACAAGCATTGAGTCCTTCCAATACAGACTGAGAAGCCAGGTTGAGCTATTTGAAGAAAATATACATATTTATTACATATAAATATGGCATAACTATACCAAAAAGCAGAATAATATGCATAAAAAGTAGAACAGTATTGTTTTCAAGAGGAGAAAGCTCAAACAATATAAATAATATTCTATTTTTTTTTAGATTTTTTTTTTGAAAGAAGGGAGGAAGGTATGAGGGGTAGAGAGAATCTCCAGTAGACCCCCTGCTGAGCACAGGGCCTGCCTTGGGACTCAATTCCTTGGAAGACAAAACCAAGAGTCAGATGCTTAACCAATTGAGCCACCCTAGGAACCCTGGTAACATTTTATTTCTTTCTTTTTTTTTTTTTAAGATTTTATTTATTCATGAGAGACACAGAGAGAGAAAGGCAAAGAGTAGGCAGAGGGAGAAGCAGGCTCCAGGCAGGGAGCCTGACGTGGGACTCAATCCTGAGACCACGGATCACGCCCCAAGCCAGGGACAGGTGCTCAACCACTGAACCACCCAGGCATCCCACATTCTATTTCTTTCTTTTTTTTTTTTTTTTTTATTTATGATAGTCACAGAGAGAGAGAGAGGCAGAGACATAGGCAGAGGGAGAAGCAGGCTCCATGCACCGGGAGCCCGACGTGGGATTCGATCCCAGGTCTCCAGGATCGCGCCCTGGGCCAAAGGCAGGCGCCAAACCGCTGCACCACCCAGGGATCCCCACATTCTATTTCTTAAACCAAGTTTATTCATCCTATTATTTCACACACACACACGCACGCACGCACAAACACACGTCAGACATCTAGGGTATATAAATTATCAAGAACTTTTAAGTAAACTGAATAAATACTCTGAATTTTTTTTAAAAAAGCAGTTAAAATCTTCTCTAAAATTAAACTGTATCCTTTGTATTCACCCCTATATGGACCTACCTTGCACATCCCAGCTTACCAAAAGAACTTACCAGTACAGAGATCTCACTTTTGCAACTCTGAGACCTTTAAAGACAAAGACTGCTCCTTACATACTTAAATAAGTATCTTTCCCAGCTCAAATACTGAATGAAATCTCCAAATGGGCTTCAAAGCCATGACATAAACCACACAAAGGAGACTGACACAGCTAACTTTCACCAACATTTTTGTGAACAAGAACAAATATGAGAAGTTTCTGTGCAGCTCCGGTGGCTCAGTGGTTTAGGGCTGCCTTCAGCCCAGGGCGTGATCCTGGAGTCCCAGGATCGAGTCCCATGTCGGGCTCCCTGCATAGAGCCTGCTTCTCCCTCTGCCTGTGTCTCTGCCTCTCTCTCTCTCTAATAAAATAAATAAAATATTAAAAAAAAAAAAAAGAAGAAAAAGAAGAAGAAGTTTCTGTGCCAAAAATGAAAAGAGTTGAATGGAGGTCTTCAGATGCTAAGTTCAGAGGTCAGGGATGCGAAGTGTGATAGTTTTGAAGGAACATGGAAAAATTCAATAAGGAAAATGTAAAATCAATAAAATGCAAATGGGCAAAAAAACTGAACTACATTATATTAGAATTTCAAGTGTCATGTTTACATAAACACTACAAAACAAAAATTCCACCGAATATTCTCAAACAGATAAAACTCTAAAAACTACTCTTAAATGTGACTGCAGTCAAGAATGTCTTGGGTACCTGGATGCATTTCCAACCAATAAGAGTATGGTCTGAGCCTTAAACTTTAAAACCAGGCTCTTTTTTTTTTCACCTTGGCTGAAGAATACTATCAGGCATCTTTTTTCCAAAAATCGGAATGGGACACACCTCCTTCCTCCTTAATATCTCCCCCATGCTAAGTAGGAAGCAGCTCAGCTGAAAAGAAATCCCACAGCCCACCCTCCAACCTCAGACCCAAAGGATGTGAATCTTAGGACCCACTGGGGCCAGTCTCAAAATTTCCATCCATAGCATTTTGATCACACCAATCGCTGAAGTTCACAACTACTTCCCAGCTTTTTCCTGGATTAACAAGGCATATCCCAAAGTGACCCAACACCTTTGCCCATAGTCTTAATTCTATTTTTGTGCATCACTTTTCATTATCTCCAGCTGCCTGCTAGTCACTAAGATTCAGCATTTATCCCAGGTATCATGAGGGGTTCTGTTCTCCCCAGCCAAAAACTTATCCAAGATGCACATGTAACACTGACTGTTTTCTCACCATTTTTTGTATGCCTCTTAAAATAACATCCTGCAGTCTTTCTGTTGTACTTATAAAACATGTGGTGGTTGACACTGCTTTGTATTAACACTCATGAAGTACATACAAAATACCAAACAAGCCCACCAGAGACCACAGTATAAACTGGTAAAGAGACAGTTTTTCTCTGGAAGCTGGCTTACAAAAAGAGTGGTGGCTTGTATATATAGGGGCTTCTATATGTGCTTTATACAAGTGACTTTTCTTATTCTTAAAAGAAACCATGGAGGACTTTTCTTCATTAGAGAATTTATCTTTACTAGCAAAACAGCAATGAGATACAGCCTAGCAATATGAAAAGTATGACTGCTCTTCCCATTGTGACCCCATGCTTGGCATGACAGACAGTCCTCTTACCTCATCCAACACAACCCAATGGCCTGCCTTCAGAGCTGCCAGCAAGGGGCCATCCCGCCAGGCAAACTCTCCTCCCTTGCCACCTTCAACAGGTAGATCTGCTCCAAACAGGTCTGTGATGTCCTTTGAGAGGGGGTAGAAAGGAGGAAAAGCCAACATTACATAAAAAAATTAACTAGATCTCAAGACCATAAATCTAAACTGATAAATTCTTGGGCCTTATGTCACTTTTCCTTTTTATACCCAAGACAGAACTAACCAATCCTAGCACTCTTTACCAGGAGCCCAGACATGCTCTGAAGAATCGTCCTATCAATCATTTGGAGTTAGAGCTCTGTATCAGTAGTTCTCAACTGTAGCTATACTTGGAAATTAATTGGTGAGCTTTATAAAAAATAAAACTCAAAACAAATAGGGACGCCTGCGTGGCTCGGTGATTGAATCTGCCTTTGGCTTAGGGTGTAAACTCGGGTCCAGGGTTCCTTATGAGGAGCCTGCTTCTCCCTGTGTCACTGCCTGTCTCTGTGTCTACCATGAATAAATAAATAAAATCTTTAAACAAATAAAATAAAAACAAAGACCAGTAATAGTATCCAGGCCCTCTCCAAGACCTCATTCCTAGAGAGTTTCATTTGTCACCTCTTGTCCCATAATTTAGTAAGACTGTTAAATGGACATTTTATTTCTACTAATTTTTTTCCGAGAAAGTACAAAAATAAAGGAGAGTATACAGAATTGGGCAATTACCTCTCAAAAGACTATTAGAATAAAGCATCTAGAGAGCACAATATTATAGATATCAGTTATTCATGTATCCAAAAAGACACTTAGTTTAGAAGCTCATGTTGCTGTGGTCTTTTATCACTAAGACATATTTGGAGTACTGAAAAGGTCAGAACTATTTTTGATTAAGAAACTCTATAAACAGATAAATCCATTACCCATATACCCATCCTCATCAGCTGTAGGATGACAGCTTACCGTCTGTTCAGACAAGTTGATTCGAACAAGGATGTTGCCTGAAGCCTTGGCTAATGCTCCCACCAAACTTGTCTTGCCCACACCAGGGGAGCCCTCCAGGAGAATAGGTTTGTTCAGTTTTGTAGCTCTTAAGAGTCTCTGGGTGTTCATAGCTGTGGTGCCTGCACTAAGGGCATAGTCAGCAATATTATTCCTGTGAAGGACAGGTCCTTAAATAGAGAAAAGAAAAGCCACATACAAGTTGGACCTCAACCAAATCATATATACATATCCATTCAAGACTTTAAGAATCTAACCAGTAGATTTTCAGTCAGTGAAGTACCATCTGTAATGAAAATGCTCAGCCCTATTTCAACATTTCCCCACTTCTAGGTCCATAAAATGCTTTAAAGGAATAGCCAGCAACATAACGTTCTTCAATTGTGCCTACTACTATGATCCCTCCTGCACTTATAATTACACATATATGTACTTACATAGGTCTACCTGCAAGCACACATTTTTCCTTTCACAGTCTACATCTGGAATTACTATATGTACTTGTACAATTTACCTTTACAAATAAGTATTTTCTTAAAAGTCTAAGCTACTGTAAGCTAGGTGTATAGGCCACATGGCTCCAAATAAATAATTTTATCCAAGGGCTTTAGGTCTTGAGGACAATTCAGGATGTATCTTTAACCCATAACCTAGCTGAGTTACAGATTAATATAGTTTTATAGGGATTAACATTTATGTCATTGTGTCTCTTGGAAGAAACTTCTCATATAACAGTTTGGAGGGCTAGGAAAACATCCATGACCTCAGCTATGGAAGCAGAAACAAGGACCACCCCAGTCCCAGGTCACTAACATACAGCTCCTATATGAGAGTACCAAATACTATGATGGTGATATAGGGAAATTAGATCATGGATGCACCATCAGGAATGGAGAGCACTACTTAAGAGGGAAAAAGAAAAGGGCAATATTCCATTAGGCCAGGAACCTGACTGGTTTCGTTCACTACTGAACCCCCAGTAACTGCCAGTGTTCCTCTCAGCATTTCAGACACTCAATGATGATTATTGTACGGAGAGAAGAAGGAACAAGAAATAAATGACCCTGCTAGAGAAGTAACAGTCTAACAAATTATTAGTGCCTTAGAAGATAGCTAATCTATCTCATTTAAATATTTGGTAGAAGCAACCTAGTAAGAATGAGAACAGGGATTAGAACTGAAACCCACCTGAGTTTCCCATTTATCATTCATTCATTTATATCCATTTACTCAATCAAAAGACATTTTCTGAATGCCTAGGACTGCTGGACTACATCTCAGGTGTCAGAGACAATACAAGAGACACAATTCCCACCCGCAAGAGTTCACTAAACTATCTTGGTAAGCACTGATGAGCATCTATAGGTGATACATTATGGGCTGAATTATCACTATAGGAAAGCTCTTGTCTTGAGCATCAAATAAAAAATGAATTTTTAACGTGACAATCTATTCATAGACTAAAGACTATACTTTCTCCTACTTTTTATACGTCAGTTATGTATTTTTAATTATTCATGAAATTATGGTTGGTTATGCCAAGTCAGATTCTAATTCAGATAACCAGTTTAGAAATAATCATGAACATGATACACTAAAAGTCACAATAAAAGTACCTATGATCTACAAGGAGAGAATCTTCATTTATTCAAAATCATTCTTACCCCTTGGTATAAAAAATGGATGAATTCCCCAAAGGTTATCTATTCCAGTAAATTCTTTGGTTTTGAGTCTGTCATAAATCTTCAATTCATTTTTCTGACACTCTGTAAGTCGCACTATCTTGGAAAGTTTCTTGATAAGGAATTTCAGACATTCTTTGCGAGCCAAGAGAGCTGTACCAAACCCTGAGGAAGTTACCCCTAAAAGATAATGGATCAGTCCATCAAACATGACATGACATGACACCATGCTTTCCAACTATTAATCAAGAGCTCTTGAGCACTTTCACGGAGAAATGAGGCCCTAGCAGAAGTACACCCAAAATACGACTGCTAGTGTAAACAATCCAAAGGCAAAAGTCTGGATCCCTTATCCCTTCAATTTATAGATCAGCAGCAGCTTATTCAGTAAAGCACCCATGCACTCCATGATGAATCAGCCTGGAAGGCAGGAGTAACTAATGAGGTACTGCTGATCATTTTGGTTTAATCTCCAATCTTCACTGCTGAAAAAACAGAAAAACACTGAATTTTATGAAATTATGGTAAACTTAAAAACAAACTAAAGGATCCAGGCCATTAACTGTAAATGACCATTCATGTTAAGAATATCCAGTCCTGGGTGCCTGGGTGGCTCAGCCAGTTACACATCTGCCTTCAACTCCGGTCGTGAACCCAGGATCCTGGGATCAAGCCCTGCATCTGGAACAGGGAGCATGCTTCTCCCTCTCCCTCTGACTGCCGCTTCCCCTGCTTGTGTGCTTGCTCCCTTACTCTGTCAAATAAATAAAATCTAAAAAAAAAAAAAAAAAGAATTATGCAGTCCTATTAAGGAAGGCATGTGATGCAATAAGCCCTGATATTATATATGACTGATGAATCACTGACCTCTACCTCTGAAACTAATAATATATTTTAATTGAATTTAAATTTTAAAAAATTAAAAAAAAAAAAAAAAAGGAAGAATGAATTATCCAGTCCTTCAGGAGCAAGAGCATTTCCAAGTCTTCTTTTTACTCTAATCATCATTTCATGTTTACCAAGTTCCTGGCCTAAAAGCAATGAGAAGTTGCAGCCTATCTTTCATATTGAACATCTCTCAAAAACAGAAAGAAAAGAAAATCCATTCTTGGTCTTGGAAACGTTAGAGTGACTAATTTTTTAACATATCTGGGTCAGAGGTCAGAGATCTGGCTTGCTCCATTTCATACTCTCCTCTACCCTAATCCCTTTGTCCCCACACCATTTAACAGACAACATACCTGAACCTATTCCATCTATGTACACCAGGCATGCAGCATGGACAAAAGACGTCACAGTGGAGATGGTCTCTGGCCTTTTCAAAGCAGCTTCCTCCTCCATTGTGTTCATGAAATTAACCCAGGACAGGATATCTCTGATACTGACCACACATCTTCGGCCAAATTCCTGATGGGTCAGCCAATAAATGAAATCCAGCATCACCTCAGCTATGTCAGCCCCTAAAATACAAAGAGGCAAAAGCAGTTGCTTAGAAGTAGTTGCATCAAACACTCCTAATAGGGTTTTGTAATATAGGCCCCAGAGATAGCCTATAAGAGGTCTGTGCTCCATAAGATTATATGCAAATTTTTGTGAAAGTACATTACTGCTTTTTCTAAGGGGGGAGGTGTGTGTGTGTGTGTGTGTGTGTGTGTGTGTGTGAAGTCCATAGTTTTTATTACAGTCCCAAGAAGTTCATGTATAATATATCACCTCTTAAGAATTACAGCCTAAAAACCGCTCAAAGAAAAGTATTCATTTGGTTCATGTTCAAATACAATTCTGAAGTTAAGGTACAATGATTTTAGAAAATATATAAATTTTATTTTATTTTAAACTGATTCACTGGAACAGAGATGCTATATTTGCAATGGCATTTTTAAAAAGGATTTATTTATTTATTCAAGAGAGAGAGAGTGTGTGTGAGAGAGAGAGAGAGAGAGAGAGAGAGAGAGAAAGAGGAAGATCAGGGGGAGGGGCAGAGGGAGAAGCAGACTCCCCATTGAGCAGGGAGCCCCATGTGGAATTTGATCCCAGGACCCTGGGATCATGAGCTGAATGCAGATGCTTAAACGACTGAGCCATTCAGGCATCCCTTCAGTGGCATTTAGTTCAGCTTTGTTTTACTAAATTAATACATCCATCAGAATTCAGCAAATTAGAGAATTCATAAATTTTGTTTCCTAAATTTTGTTTCATGATTTATTCTAATTATCACAATTTCATATTGTAAAATATTTGGTAACAAAATACTTCTTAAGGTCAGCCCCAGTGGCGCAGCGGTTTAGCGCCGCCTGCAGCCCAGGGTGTGATCCTGGAGACCCAGGATCGAGTCCCACATCGGGATCCCTGTGTGGAGCCTGCTTCTCCCTCTGCCTGTGTCTCTGCCTATCTCTCTCTCTCTGAATGAATAAATAAATCTTTAAAAAAAAAATACTTCTTAAGTAATACAGATTAGGGGACGCCTGGGTAGCTCAGCAGTTGAGCGCCTGCCTTCAGCCCAGGGCATGATCCTGGAGTCTCGAGATCGAGTCCCACATCAGGCTCCCTGCATGGGGCCTGCTTCTCCTCTGCCTGTGTCTCTGCCTCTCTGTGTTGCTTATCAATAAAAAAAAAAAAAAAAGTAATATGGATTAGAAGTAATTAAGTTTAATAAAGCACTTTATGTAACTCCTGAAGTTAATACTAAACGTTTATCTAAAAAGCAGGATACCAAAGAATGTTTTTTATTTTTATTTTCCAAAGAATGTTTTTTAAAAAAAGAAAATACAATAAGGAATAATCAGCACTGCTGTTAATAAAATTGGACCATTTAGCAAAAGGCTTTAAGGCTACACTGTGAATCGCTTAGAAGAAAACTATCTAAGTTTCTTTAGAAGAAAAATATTACCAAAAAAAATCCATTAATCTTTAAAAAGAACTTAAAATGACAACTCAAGGGGAAAAAATCCAGTCACAATGAGGAAAGAAACTAAATGCTGTTTTAGCAACTAGGTATTAAACATGAGTACTTGAAAAACAAACAAACAAACATGAGTACTTGGATCTACATTTCAGAGTGGAATAAATTTGAAGTAAATCAAGGACTTAATGGACAACTTTAGCCATTGTTAGAGGATAATTAGACCTTGACTGTTAGAAAACCATCAGGCAAGGTGGTTGGGTTTATACATGTATTTTTTATAACAAATATTAAAAGGTAACAAAAAAGGAATCTATGTGTTAAACGTAATAAATAATACTAGTATGTAAAATGATTGGGGTGCATGGCTGGCTCAGTCTGCAAAATATGTGACTCTTGATCTCAGGGTCTTGGATTTGAGCTCCAATATAGGATGTAGAGATTACTTAAAAATAAAATGATTGGTATTTATTAAAAAGTAAATCATGCAGAATGCTCATCACTAATAATTAAAGAAAATGAAATTTTAGACTATCCATTAAAGTAACAAGAATAAAACAATGGATTTCATAATATTACAAACAAAGAAAACTCCATGTTGGAAGGACTATGCCAAGAAGGCACATTTACTAAGTTGCTGGTAGCACTATGAATGGGACCATCATTCTGGAAAGTAATTTGGCCATAACCAATGACGGCCATGAATTTATTTCCACTTTTAGAAATACTGCTCAAAGAAATAATTCTAAACAATACGTCATTTTAACAAAAATATAATGTCTTCAGAAGTACTGGTCATAAGAGTAGGAGATTTAAAAAAGCCCACATGCCCTTCAGAGGTTATTATTATAAAAAAAAAAACATCAATTTCATAGAATCTTTTCTGTTTTGTTCATATTGTAGATGTAGAGATAAAATTACTATAGAGATTCAAGAACAAAAAAAATTCCTAGAGAAAGTTAGAACTCAGTAGTATTTATATTTTGATTAAGACAATGCACTAAATATATCTTAAGTATTCTGAATAGGATCAGAATTTAGAATTCATAATTAGCTGATATATTAGATTCATTAAATCTTACAATCTTTAAAAGAAAATCTGGAAATAAAAGCTTTAGTTTCCTGTTTTTAAAAGTATTTTTATACTATGCCAATCTGATCGATTTCCAGATGATAAAAATTAAGCCACTTCTCCCTTATTCTCCTTGCTCCTTCAGGATCTCTAATGGTTCCCTCAAAGAAGTCGCTGCCATATAGCCTACAAAGCTTAGAGTAAACAGGCTCTCTAAGGAAAAGCAGTGAGGCTCAGAGTCAAGTCCTAGGAGCTGCAATGGCAACTGCCCTATAGAGGAAATGTTCACTCTGTTAAGCATGAAGGCCACTGGTGATGGAGCAAATGTGGCAGTGTAATGGCAGCTACATTCTCTGCCATTCTTATCACAATCCAAATAACTTATAAGAAGAGTACACAGCCCAATAAAACATACAGAGGCTACTATGTCCTAGGGGGATCTGGCCCCAATACAGAGCCAAAAGGTAAACCATTTTACCAGAATTCTCACAATAAGAGCAGGACTACAAACAGCACACAACCAAGGTAAGTCAGAATTTCTGAGTATGGGCCTTGGACCAACATTATTGGTATCACCTAAAAAATTATTAGAAAGGCAAATTCTGGGATCCCTGGGTGGTGCAGCGGTTTGGCGCCTGCCTTTGGCCCAGGGCGAGATCCTGGAGACCGGGGATCGAATCCCACGTCGGGTTCCCGGGGCATGGAGCCTGCTTCTCCCTCTGCCTGTGTCTCTGCCTCTCTCTCTCTCTCTGTATGACTATCATAAATAAATTTTTAAAAAAATTTAAAAAAACAGATTTAAAGAAAGGCAAATTCTCCAGCCCCAGTCCAGACTGACTGAATCAGAAACTGTAGGTACAAGGCCCAGGAAGCTTTATTTCTACAAGTCCAGGTGAATTTAGAACTCAAAGAAGTAAATATCCTTTTATCTTCTTTAAGAATGAGAGATTTAAAGAGAGAGAGAGAGAGAGAGAGAGAGAAAGAGAGAAAATGATCCAAAAAACTATTAAGGTTTGAAACCAGAACTGGATTCTAAATTTAGTTCTTCAATATGTTAAGATAAATATATATACATCATAATGAATGTTAGATTTATTGTGATCATTTCTCAATAGATACAAATAATGAATCATGTACACCTGGAAACTCAGGATATTGCATATTGATTATACCTCAATAAAAAAAAACACGCATGTAATAATACATCAAAGTAATCTAGGCTCTATAAAAGAACCATATAAAAAATGTTTTGATCCTTACTAGGGATCTTTTTTTATTATTTAAATTCAATTTGCCAACATATAATACCCAGTGCTCATCCCATCTTAAAAATTGCTAAATTTAGATTTTAGGTATACAGAAGTTTCATTTTTAATACTAATTTTCTATTTCCCTTATGTTTGAAAATTTTTATAATGAAAAGAAAATTTATTTTTTTTCTTGAAGAGAGCAGTGGGGGAGGGGGGTAGAGAGAGCAAGCCACCCAGGAAATTTTAAATAAAGTTTATAATAAATTAGTTGATGACAGGAATGCCTGGGTGGTTCAGTCGACTGAGCATCAGACTCCTGATTTCTGCTCGGGTCATGATTTTCGGGTCATGGGACTAAGCCCTGCATTGGGCTCTGCACTGAGCAGGGAGTCTGCTTAGGATTTTCTCTCTCCCTCTCCCTCTACCTCCAGCCCCACCACACTTGCTCTTTCTCTTAAACATAAATCTTTAAAAATAAATAAAGCTTTAACGTAGATTTTTTAAAGTATTTTGGTATTATTTCTGATTTTAATTAAATGAAATCTTAGACCTAGTCCTATTTTCTAAAGCATGATTTCTAATTTCTATTAGCTTCAGAAGTTTGCGAATTACATTTGCTACCTGAAAAATCTCACCTTTATGATCTATTCTGCCCAGAGACAATCCTGGACGAAGATTATGTCTGATAATCTGAATTAAATCTTCACGATTTGTGCTTTGTGGGCACCATATTTCTGTAAACCGGTTTCTTAAGGCAGGAGACAGCTACAAGAAACAAAAATTTCAATGTGAATGTAATACCTATGAGGAAAACTAGAAAACAAATCCTTTGAGGGAGTATTAGCTGATGAGTCTAACAAACAAATACCAGATACTTCTTTTATTACCTCTACTACTAGGTACAATTTATTAAAGACCTTTTATCCTGGCTCCTTCCACAGGCCATCTCCACCACACCCTCCAAGACAATATTCCCATCACTTTCTTTTTTAAGATTTTATTTATTTATTCATGAGAGACACAGAGAGGAAGAGACATAGACAAAGGAAGAAACAGATTCCCTGTGAGGAGCCTGATGCAGGACTCGATCCCAGGGTCCTGGGATCACACCTGAGCCAGAGGCAGATACTCAACCACCTAGCCACCCAGGTGCCCCCCATCACTTTGTTTATATGCATAGTACAGAACTTCAAGGTCATATAGAATAAGTGCTGCAAGTTGAATTCCAGCCCCAAGTGGGTAACCCCCAAACCTGAACACTTTCCCCTAAACAAAGGCTCTTCCTTTACCTTCAGTTATATAATTAATGCTTTAAAGAAAATAAAAGCTATTATCCCACAGAGGAGAGCTGTCTGAAGTAGAAAGAGAAATCTTCTTTTATGTGGCTCAAAGGGGGACAGTGAAATTATTAAGGAAGTACATATTTTATGTCTTGTATAACAAAGAATTGTTAGTCCTTCCAGTTTTATGGCCTTTGCCCTCAAAATGGATTCCTCTTATCCTTCTTTCCCTTTCCCTACATCAATTAACTCCTATAAACAAGAGTTTACAATGCCACATATCCATATAACTATTAGCTTATCATTGCTTTCCTTTGACTTGATAAACTCCATCATTCTACCTGGCTTACTGCAGCAGGACTAGGAGCAATGCCTATACTCAGGTGCAGCTCAGTGAAGACCCAGTGAATGTGGGAGTGTTCCTTGTTGCCATCCTATATAAACAGTGCCATTGGTCTTCAGCATCCTAACTCACTCTGCCTGCTAGGCATACAGAAACAAAAAAGAACTTTCCCTTAGAAAAAGATTGCCTACTTTCACCTAAAAAAAAACAAACTATCCTAATTTAAGCTAATCTTAACACACACAAACTTGAAATCAGATCTTTCTATGCTATTTCCCTTTGCCAAAGAACCAGTTTCCAAGTAAGGTTTGAGGCTATGCTGTATTTCTTCCTATTATTTCTTCTCTTCAGAACATTTCAAGAAGCATACTGATAATCTTTCATATTATACTACGGGAAAATCAAGCCCCAAATATCATATTCACATTTCAGGGGCACCTATCAAGTTGCCAAGAATTTTAATCACTTTCATTCACAATCAAACCCTGTTTTTTTTTTTTTTTTTTTTTTTGGTCAAAACTCTTTTGATTTTATTTATTCATGATAGTCACACAAAGAGAGAGAGAGGCAGAGACACAGGCAGAGGGAGAAGCAGGCTCCATGCAGGGAGCCTGACGTGGGATTCGATCCTGGGTCTCCAGGATCACGCCCTGGGCCAAAGGCAGGCGCCAAACCGCTGCGCCACCCAGGGATCCCTCAAACCCTGTTTATTCTCATCATCCCTGGCCTGTCACCACATCAACATTTTCCTAACAAACCAGGATCCCACACACAATGCAAACTTCTCCAGTGAGAGGCTTCAACACGGTGTTTAGCGTATTGGATCTGGGCTGAATCCTAACACCCTCTGTACAGAATGCTGCTCTCCACCCTTTCCTTTACAAATAATATGAGAGTAGCCCACATAATGTCTGGAGAGAAGAGATATGCACCACCTGCAAAACCAGAAGAGATTCCAGGCTGCAACATTTTTGTCACTTTAAAACACTCAAAGCCACACTTGTGTTTAGTGTTTAACTAAAATCAATTTAACATTAAATTTTAGTTTCAACTTTTCTCATCCATGAAAGTAAGAAAGTAACTCAGAGTTATTGTGAGGATTTGTTATAGTAACATATGTAAAAAGCTGGGGAAAATGACTGAAACAATGAAATTTCAGGCACGCACACAGAGATAATAAGGAAACGATTATGTCAGAACTTCTGAAACTTGTAATAATTCTAAAATATCTTTCTAGGTTTTTAATTTTTTCCCAATATAAAATTCCAAATGCATTTTTCATACTATATTTACAGCTGCCAATGAGCTGAGGTCAAAAACTAGAAAAAAAATTATGCTTCAGGAACACAATTTTACCTCTTTTTTTCCAAAGTCGCCCCCAGGGTTCATGGTTGCTAAGATACGGAATTTTTTCCCAGCAGTCAAGAGCTCTACCTCATTATCCTTGTCCTCTACACTGCCCTTTTCAGCTAATACCAGGGACTTTTCCACTTCAAGGACACTAAAAGACAGAAAAATTGAAGAATATAAGATTAGAAAAGGCTTATATAACCTTCCTTTTTTGTGGCCTTCAAATTCTTTTAAAAAGGAAAGAAGTTATCTCCTCTACTGAGCTATTTTAGTTAACACTTTCCTAGCACAAATTTTAAAATGACTCATTATCCCAATTCCTGTGTAATGGAACAGTATTTCTGATCAAAAAGAAAAAAAAAAATCCCGTTACCCACTTATGCCCCATTAAGACATCTGGTTTAAAAATGAGTGTCTTGTATGCAAATATCCATGGCAGCATTATTCATGAGTAGAAATAACCCAAATACTGTCAAGTGAATGAATAAAAAAAAATATGGTATATCTATACAATGGAATACTCTCAGGAATAAAAAAGAACTATTAACATAGGCTATTAACATGGATGAACATCAAAACAATGCAAAGTGAGAGAAGAGGCCATTTATACATAAAGTGCTGAAAAGACAAATGTTTCTTTTTTTACAGAAAGTAAATTAGTAATTGCCTGGTGCAGTCGGTGGCATCAGAAATATACTATGAAAAGGCAGAAGGGATACTACTGATATGGTGAAAATGTAAAACTGGATTGTGGTGCAAAAGTCAGTAAATTTACCAAAACATATATAATTATACATTTGAAATGGATACATTTTATGGTATGTAAATTAAACTTCAGGGACGCCCAGGTGGCTCAGTGGTTGCGCATCTGCCTCTAGCCCAGGGCGTGATCCTGGAGACCCCAGATCAAGTCCCACATCATGCTCCCTGCATGAAGCCTGCTTCTCCCTCTGCCTGCGTCTCTGCCTCTCTGTGTGGTGTGTGTGTGTGTGTGTATGTGTGTGTGTGTGTCTCATGAATAAGTAAATAAAATCTTTAAAAAAAAAAGTAAATTAAACTTCAAAGAAGAAAAATAGGTATATATCAAAAAAATTCATATTGGTCTGAGATTTTGAGGTCGTACAGCCATATATAATCTATAATTCTGATTCTAATTCTTTGAAGAATTTAGACAAAGTCACATTATTTGCCTTAATAAAGAGTTTTAACTTCGGCTCATTTGTTTTAGCCCTGCCATTCCACAGTCCCATCTTTTTGATTATTGACAGCAAAACAGAAAACCTAAGCCTCTTAAAAGACCCTGCATGCTAAAGCCAAAAAACAAAACAAAACAAAAAACAGTAACTCATCATCATTTTCAAACATTTACTATGCATCTATGAAGAACTTTACTATAAAACAAGACCAGTAAACAGTATAGACAAGTCTCAAAAAATTAAAAACAGAAGTACCATATGATCCAGTAATTCCACTACTGGGTATTTATCCAAAAAATATGAAAACACCGATTCAAAAGGATATATGCAACCCTATGTTTATTGCAGCATTATTTACAATAGTCAAATAATAGAACCAGCCCAAACATCTATCAATAGATGAATTGATAGAGAAAATCTCTCACAAACACACACACACACACACACACACACACACACACACACAGTGGAACATTACTTAGCCATAAAAAAAAGGAATGAAATCTTGACATTTGCAACAATATGGATAGAGCTAGACTGTACAATGCTAAGTGAAATAAGTCAGTCAACGAAAGACAAATACCATTTGATTTCAGTCATACGTGGAATTTAAGAAACAAAACAAATGAACATAGAAAAAAAAGGAGACAAATCAAGAACAGACTCTTAACTATAAAGAAAAAACTGATAGTTACCAGAGGAGAGGTAGGTAGGAGGATGAGTAAAACAGATGAAGTGGATGAAGAGTAGACATATCATGATGAGCACTGCTTAATGTATAGAATTGTTGAATCACTATACTGTAATCTAAAACTAATATGCTTTATGTTAACTACATGGGAACTTTAAATTTTTTCATTACTTAAATAATTTAAAAATAACCAGACCAATGAAAACATCACACACAGGGCAAACCTCTTATACATATACCTATTGAGTCTTTCCAGGACAGAGTCATCAGCCAGTGAGATCTCATCCAAGAGAAAAAAGCCATCTTCCTTCATGGCCAAAACTAGAGGACCATCATGCCACTCAAAAAGTCTTGATGTATCAATTTCTTCCTACAATTGGGAAAAGAAGGTGTGAAATTAAAGAGCAGTTGGCTCCACAAGAAAATACACATGTAGCTAGCTGGTATCTGCTGGAGTTAAGTAATCATTCTGCAGAAAGTAAGGGTCTAAGAACAAGGAATAAAACCTGCACAACAGGATGCTATGAAAGCCCTTTGTAGAAAAATGAAAACCTAAAGATATATACCAAACCTGGAATCAAAACCTCACCATGAACAAATTCCACAGCTGACTCATGCACAGAGCCAAGAGTAATTCTTCAAATCAATGAACACATCATCATTCACTATTGAACAAACCTTGTCCTTTGACATCTGTCTCACTGGCCGTAGCCCCCCCAGGAAATCCGATGTCTCCATGTGTAAGTGGCAGTTGACAGAGTATAGTTTCTGATTTGACAAGCTGGCAAACACCTGACAGATAGTAGTTTTCCCACACCTGTTAAAGAGATACATACCAGATTAACAAGGACCAAAAATTCCCAAATATACACCCACAAACACACTAGTCAGCAAGAGGGGAGCTCTGGTGAGGGCCTCATGGCGGCAGCAGATGATGTTGGCCAACATAGAACCTCTGCACCCTGGGCTTAGGACATCCTTCCCCCAAACATCAGCACCCTATAGTGTTTCTTATCCAAAAAAGCACACACTGCCTGAATTCTATCCTTTCCTACTTCTACCAAAACCCCCAAAGGATGAGAAAGAACTCTAATCCTTACAGACTTTCAGGAGAGAGTAGCTCATCTGCTGTTCTCTATAGATATATAAATGAATGTCACTATTTAAAAGAATTACAGGGATCCCTGGGTGGGGCAGCGGTTTGGCGCCTGCCTTTGGCCCAGGGCGCGATCCTGGAGACCCGGGATCAAGTCTCACGTCAGGCTCCCGGTGCATGGAGCCTGCTTCTCCCTCTGCCTGTGTCTCTGCCTCTCTCTCTCTCTCTGTGTGTGACTATCATAAATAAATTTAAAAAAAAAATTTTTTAAATAAAATAAAATAAAAGAATTACAAAGAAAAAACAGCTGCACTGATAAAAATGTACAAAATCATTCTTTTCTATCCTCTTCTGAAAGAAGAGGAAAATAAACAGTATCTCTTACATGCCCTCTTCAAAAATAAAAAAAGGGAGAAAAGGAAAAGAAAAAAAAAAGATCGCATTCCTGATAATCCTTCACAGATAACTCAAGTACTCCTATGCAACTGAACTGAACCATCATGAGTTACTATCACAGAAGGACAGAACTTTACCCAGTGTCTCCAACCAGCAACACTGGTTCACCAAATTCCAGCGCCCTTCCCACCAGCATCGCCAGTCTCCGCATGCTTTCAGTCCACACAATGTGTCTGAATGTAGATTCCAAAGTGGATACCTGAGTGGACAATTTACCTATAAAATGTAGAATAAATGTTTAGCTTCTAATAGGAGTACAGTTCAATTCATTTCCTCCGGATATTCTGACCTACTCACTCAGTAATTTTAGGACATTTTCCCTGGAGAAGAGGGACTGAGGACACAATGTTTTCTTGAAATGTTTTTCAAGGACTTCTTGAATCACATCAATCTCTTCCTGTTTCCTGACCCGGCCTGAGAGAAGCATAAAACCTTTAAAAAAAAAAAAAAAAAAAGAATCATCAAGTGTCAGGTTACAATAGCAAGGGATGTTGAGAATATGTAACAACAGCAACTCTTATTTACTGCTGTTGGCCAGGATATCTAAAGAACTACCTTGGAAAACTGGGAGAACCTACTGCAACTAACCACATGCAGGCTATGTCCTAGCAACATGACTTCCAGGTAGACCTAAACTCAAGTAAACATGTGTGCACCAGAAGACCTATAGAGGAATGCTCAGACCAGGTCTTTTCATAATAGCTAAAAAGTGGAATTAACCCAAAGAACATGTGTGCACCAGAAGACCTATATAGGAATGCTCAGAGCAGTTCTTTTCATAATAGCTAAAAAGTGGAAATAACCCAAATGTCTATCAATAAGAAAATGAATAAACATATTATAGTATCTCCATACAACAGGTTATAACACAGTAATAATAACGAATTCCTAATACACATAACAGTATGGCTGAACCTCACATTACAATGGGTGAAAAGAGGGACGCCTGGGTGGCTCAGTGGTTGAGCATCTGCCTTGGGCCCAGGTCGTGATCCCAAGGTCCTGGGATCAAGTTCCACATCAGGCTTTAGACAGGGAGCATGCTTCTCTCTCTGCCTAGGTATCTGCCTCTTTGTGTCTCTATGAATAAATAAATAAAATCTTAAAAAAAAAAGAATGGGTCCAAAGAAGTCAAACCAAAGGAGTACATACTGCATTATACTAGCTGAAGCTCAAGCATACACAAACATCAGTGGTGACAGAGGTCAGAGCAGACGTTACCTCCAGGGGAGGTTAAGACTGGCAAAAGTCATGATAGAATCTTTTGAGGTACTACAAAATATTCTAAACCTTGGCCTAGGTGATGTTTTATGTGAGCACATACCTATGTTAAATAAATAAATAAGCAAACAAATAAATAAATAAAACATGAAAAAATGAACACTAAATTCACTTTACTATATATGTTATACCTTGATTAAGAACTGTTTTCTTTGAAGTTTTTTTTTAAAAAACATGTTCCTCCATCTATCTACCAGTAAAGAAGAAAAAATACAACTTTCATAGGTTTAATTTACTCTCCTTATTAACCACTCCATTAATGACTCATTAGCACTTTTCAAACCCAAAGATTTTGAAATGCTTTCTTTCATAGAGAGAAACATATAAATTCTTTCCATGGATTAAACCAAAATGAGGAATCGTGAGTCTCGGATGACATAAATGCCTTCCTTCAGAATTCTGATATTATCTGACCAACCTGTCAGTTTTCTGTTAAAGGCACAGGCATGACTCTCTAGGAAGAGTGGGTTGCAGATACATAGTCTACAAAGACACCACCAACCACCTACCGAAACTCTCACAGGCACCGGGCTCCTATCTGACTCTTACATGTAGCCAAAGCAGAGAGAAACCCAAACAAACTAGCACAAAGGCCTGCAGAAAAGAACCATTTTCAAAAGCACTTGGCACTAGAGAGAGAATGACTATTTCTGGAACACCTATTAATATGTATATATTGAGCACAATTTGGGAAAGATTTATGTTAATAAGAAGGTTTGATATCTGACATAACTCCACAGTTTGAGAGCATCCAATTAAAAGCATACCATCATTGGCTAAATGCTGTAGCCAGTCATACTCTTTCTCAGTCTGTTCAGCCAGTCTGTACCTTTCAGCCCATCGAAAAAGATCACGAAGGGTGATGAAACCCTGTTTTCCAGCAAACACTGAAGAACTTCTGCGATAGGACTATTAAAATATCAAAACAAATCAAAAAGGGCAATGGTAAGCACAGTTTACAACCTATATAAAATTTTTAACAAATTTAAGCTCTATAAAAATGATTCATCCCATTAAGATGAATTTTTGAAAAAAGTAAATGGACTGCAATCCTTTGAAGATAAATATTCAAATTCATGTATGAGGATATAAATTTCAAATCATAATACCAAGAAAAAAAGGAATTCCTTTTCCTATACCATATAAAAAAAACTATGAATACAAATGATGGCAAACATGCAGAAACATTAATCCCATAATGTGGGAACATAGTAAGATTGCCAATTATTATTAGCTCTCTAGAAAATAAAAGTATATTAATTCTGCTAACACTTTTAACACCATAAAATGAGATATTCAAAAAACAAACTGTAGCTTTGCAGAGTTGACAGGGGAGAGACCAATCTTTAGTTATGTCCATTCAAGGACTAAATTCATTTAGAAAACAAAATTGTAGCTTGTCAATGCCAAATTCCAATCTAAACAAAATGTTCCAACATTATCCACAAGGAGGGAAATATTACCATAATAATGAGAAAAACTGTAACATATCAAATTGTTGATTTACAAAACCAAAAAATGGGTATCATGGAGTGCATTTTAAAGATAGTATCCTTACTCTGTGAAAAAAAAATGGATGGACTGCTGTGGTTACTGGAGAAAGCCATCAAATTTTAAATTTACTCGCCAAATCTAATCAGTACATTCCATTTGAAACTAAATGAGAGAAAGATGAAATACCTGAAGGTCCAGCATGACTTTAACCAACTTGCTACAATAGGAGGGTGGCAAACTACAGCGCTTATGCAAGATTGTTTCCAACTCAGAACTAGGCAATTCATCGAAATGCAATTCCACAAACCGATTCCTGAAGGCTCTAGAAAGCACCTGGGAAACACACAGGAAAAAAAAACATGATGAAGAAAGCCTTCTTATCCAGTTTCCAAAACGGAGGCTCTCCTTTTCACCACAAAAAGAAAAACCCTTCAAAAGAAAAACATCTCAGTCTAACCCAAGAAAGATCTATTACTTGACCAGGTAACAAATGGACAAATGAAATGCTACACACCTTTCTGCCTCCATAAAGTCCTGGGGGATTCTGGGTAGCAAAAAGCATGAACCGAGGGTGAGCTTTAACAACTTCTTGTGTTTCTGTGATGAGCAATTCACGATTATCATCTAGCAATCTGTTCAGTGCTTCTAACACATCAGTAGGAGCCAAATTTAATTCATCTAAAATAATCCAGTAGCCCTTTCTCATAGCATCAATAAGAACACCTTAGGAAAAAACAAACACTGAGGATTAGAGCATAAATTAGTCCAAAGTTTTAAAATATGTTTAAAAATGCTATATAAATCAACCATACATAGACCATTACATTTCAAAACAAATTACTCCCTGCAGCAGCTAGTCATGCCCAAAAATAATCTGTGATGCCAAATATCAAGGAAGCACAATTTTCAATTAAAGTAATCCTTTTATGTCACACAGAAGGGGAGCTAAGGCTGATAAATATATTTCCAACTTTTCCCCCTGCAGTCAAATTTCATTTAAATCACCACATTCGGGCAGCCTGGGTGGCTCAGCAGTTTAGCGCCACCTTTGGCTCAAGGCATGATTCTGGAGTCCGGGGATCGAGTCCCACATCCAGCTTCCTGCATGGAGCCTGCTTCTTTCTCTGCCTGTGTCTCTGCCCACCGCCACCCCTACCCGCCGTGTTTCTCATGAATAAATAAATAAAATCTTTAAATAACATAAAATAATCAATCAATCAATCACCACATTCTTGGGGCACCTGGCTCAGTCATTAAGCATCTGCCTTCAGCTCAGGTCATGATCTGGGGGTCCTGAGATTGAGCCCCATGTTGGGCTCCCTTTCAGTGGGGAGCCTGCTTCTCCCTCTTCCTCTGTCCCTCCCCTGCTAATGCTTTCTCTGTGTCAAATAAATAAATAAATAAAATATTTAAATAAATAAATCACCACATTCTCATTTCTATTCTAAGCTTCCGTCTGTTCAAAGCTCATCTCATTCTTCTGAGTCTCTAGGAGATTAAGTTGCAGTTCAATTGCACCCTACAGAACTTGGTGCTAGTCCCCTATACAGCTGACAAGATGAGTGGGGCCCAAAGGAAGCTGGATCCATAACCATCTTCCCTTAACCAGGGAGATCAGAGAGAGAGAAAAACCAGCTCTTATGGCAAAGGTCCATGTGCCTCAACTGGAAGGGATGAAATTTACATGGGGAAATGTGCTTAAAAGAATGAATGCCTATACCCATGGAATGAAATAACAGCCCTACCTTCTTTAAACACAAGCTTCCCTGAAGAGTCAGACGTATAACAACCAATGTACTCCTGAATATCCGTGTGTTCATGATTGTTAATACGCACACAGTGGTTACCAGTAGCTGCAGCCAGCCACCGGATAAGGCTTGTTTTACCAACTGACGTCTCTCCCTGAATCAACACTGGATAGGTTCTTTAAAAGACCAGCCAATAAAGCAATTTAAGGGGGGGGGAAAAAAAAGACAAAAACCAGAATTAATTCAAGTAGTATTAAAAAGGAATTTATCACCATAAAAAAACATTTTCATATACCTATATGCCACTAATGGAATGTTTCTTAAGCCCTAAGAAGTTTCTATGTAAAAAGGGTTCCTCGGAAAATACTGAGGAAAGCAATCTCAACCTTGCTTATAGTACTTGTGAGAAATGGTGAATGGGACTAGCTGTTATTCATTTAAATAATGGATGATAAGTAGTCATCAGCAAAATACTGGAAAATAAGCATAATGATGGCCAAAATAATCTGCATCTGTATTGCTTCGACCAAAAGGTGCAATTATTAGAAACAATGCTTTGTGCCAGGAGAAAAGTGACAATACTGATTTTAGAAGGAATTACTCACTTAGCCAATAAACAACAATAAAGAACTTCGAAAATTAAGGAAGTAAAAAAAAAAAAGTAAAAAAAAAAAATAATAAAAATAAAAGAAAATTAAGGAAGTAAGACTAGAATGTCATCAATGCCTATGCTGGTAAAACTTCAGAGCAGCAAGAGAAAAGGTCCACACACCCCGCAGAAACCACTCGGACAATGTCTCTCAGGTTCAGCTTAACAGAAGATGTAAGAATGTAGGTCTCATCTATTGTAGGCTCCTTGTCTCCCACTGAAATCCAATATCCTTCAACCTGGATAAGTCGTCCTCCTTTTGGTTCTGGAATAGGCTGAAAGTCACAGAAGTTAGAGAAATAACCCACAGTCCTATTCTTTCAGAGAGGGGCGTAAGGTAGGAAAAACCACTGTCACCAAGAATGCTGCCCTGTTCTGGATGCTTTCAACATTAAAAGCCATGGGTGAAATATGAAAAGTACTTTGAGGAATGAGAACAAAATGATGACATGTATTGGTTTTTAAATCCAGGTGAGTTGTAGTGAGGAAAGAACTTGAATTGGATAGTTTCTGATTCAGTTCTTTTCTCTCACCTACCAAAATTTTCACTCTCAGTCTGATGAAATATTTGTCAAAAACATGTACTTCAAATGAACTAAATTCCTAAAAACAAGACCAGTTCTGAACTGAGGGAATGGGCTTTTGCATTATTACACTGATTTATAACAAAACTGTCATTTTCATACATCAAAAATAGTCAAAAGTGGTCAGATTTGTAGCTATGAAAAAATGCTCTTCTAAAACATTTAGTTCCCTAATTTGAAGCTACTACCATTCCAGGCACTTCTTTAAGAGCTCCTCAACTGAACTCAGAAGCAGTGGGGGAAAAAAAGGATCCTTAGGCCTCCATCAGGGGTAACCATGAGGAACACATAAAAAAAAAAAGATAAGGACAGTGAGTGGTATTAGAATAATAATCAAAGGAAGCTTAACTTTTTTTTTCAATGTTTTTATGGTTTACCAAAAGTACATATTCATGTGTTACTTGTATAAATTTTAGAAAGGAAAAAATACTGAATCCAAAGTAATCCTAAGTCCCTAATAAGGTTCTTTCTTCCTTAAGAGCAAGGAATCAACATAAAAACAAGCCAGTTAGTTGATAAACTACTTTCTCAGCATCTTTCACTCCCATGTTATTCTAGAATCTCCTCCTCAAACTGAAATGGTTGCTGTGTTTAATAAGAAAAAAAAAAAAAAAAAAGTCCAACTATCAATCAGATGGGAAATGTGTACACAAACTATGGTGTAAGCAACAAATTACTATGCAACCATTAGAAACCATGTCATAGTGATCTGTGGTACAGACACAAAAATATATCCAGGATATGGTTAGGCTAAGAAAGGAAGCCACAGAACAGTATTATGCGATGATTCCTTTTAAGTCATTTATATTAGATACATACATTAGAATTTGCCCTTACTGAGTGAAGTCAGGAAAAGACAAATACCATATGATTTCACATATAGGTACAATCTAAGAAACAAACAAACAAAAAAGACAACCCAAAAAAAAGACTCTTAACAAGAGAGAACAAATTGATGGTTTACCCAAGGGGAGGGGAGGGAAGAAGGGGGAGATGGTGAAACAAGTGAAGGGAATTAAGAGTACACTTAGCTTCAGCAACGAGTAACATACATAAAGATTTGTTGAATCACTATATTATATACCTGAAACTAATGTAATACTGTATATTAAATATACTGGAATTAAAATAAAAAACAAGAAGGAATTTGCCTTGATAAATCTATACATACACTGTCAAAATTTAAATATATATAAAAAAATACAAATATAATTTAGGTGGAAAGGTATATGGTTTAAATCTAAAGAGTAGAAGGATTACTAGGAATTTTCACCATCTAAGACACAACTTAATTTTTTGGAACAAACTGATTACTTTTATAATTAGAAACAAGTTTAAAAAAACAGAACACCAAAATTTTGATAATTCAGCCTTTTATTTATGTTAAAGAAGTCAAAAAAAACAAACAACATACCTGCTTCAGCAGACTTTTTACATTGCCAGAGACAATGTGTTGACAAATGAGCTTCTGAACTATTGGGTGTGATGCCCTGTCAAGCTGTGTTAAGAAACCCAAACAAAAGCCCTAGAAAAAAAAAAACAAATATGCATAAAACTGATTACACCCTTCTGCAATTACAGGCCAACTTATTTCAAGAAAAAAATTCAACCTCTTGGGTGGTGCTGGTTCCCAGAACAACTTTTAAATGTGATATTATAGTAGAATAAGGACAGGGTCACTCTGGTATGTTCTGGGCTGATCTGACTAAATGGAACACACATGCACAGGCAGACCCAGCATATGCATCACCACTCCCTCCCTTTCAATGATGAACCCATCCACCAAACTCCCATCCAAGCAGAGACTTTAGGAAGACCTCATAGAGCGAGCGCTGGATGTTGCCACACGGATTGGAAGCTGCAAATCGCAGAGCCCTGCAAAGGGTCCGAAGGCTGTAATGAGGTCTATGGCCAGTTCCATCCACCAATTTTGTCCCAGAGTCTTTCCGGAGAGCTGTGTACAAGCTACAAAAAAGGACAAAGTTCAGATGACTTTATTAACTCATAAGCATTCACCATTTTGCCGTTACTTTGATTTTCTACACAAGGCCCAAAAGCCACTTTTATAGAATTAGATAGTTAAGCTTACATACAGTTTCCTAGAGCATTCATCAAAACCTCTCAGACATTCACTTTTAAATCTATTTCTCACACAGTCAAAGACTTTTTCAAAAGAAGGATCTATCAATTTCCTTTTGGGTAAAAAGAGGAGAGAGGTGATGTTCTTAACAAAAGGATGGCAAGACAGGAGAAGTCCTTAGTAAAAATATCCAGAGTTCAGAGGCACTTGGGTAGATTAGCCATTTAAGCATTCGACTCTTACTTTCGGCTCAGGTCATGATCACAGGGTTGTGAGATCAAGCCCCATGTTGGGCTCTGTGCTCACAGGGGAGTGGGCTTGACCTGTCCCTTCCCCCCCCCTTACTCTCTCTTTAAATATAAATAAATCTTAGTATATGTATTGCAGAAGCGAGCACATAAATAAACCTTAGAGAGAGAGAGAGAATATACAGAGTTCAAACACAGTGTTCCTAATACACTCTAATACAATGGGGAAATAAAGTGCCTATGTAATCTATAATAGTAATGGAGAAGAAGCACACAGGAAAAATCACGGTGTATTGAAAGGTCATAGGTACAGCCATAATCAACAATGACAAAACGTTAAAAAGCATGAAAATATGACTGTTACTGTTATCATTATCACACACTTTAGAAGTCTAAAAGATGACAAGATGTTAGGAGTTTCAGAATAAAACATGAAATGCGAGGAATTTAAAATTTCATGAAATTCATGATCAGCTATACAAGATCAAGAGTAACCAAATGCATGTCACAGATGAAATCCAAATGAGATTTGGCTTATCTCTGCAATCTAGCTATATATTCTTTCTCTTATAGAAAGAATCTACATTCCAGAAGTGGGTTATTACAAATGGAACACTTACTACTTATACTTTCAGCATCTTACAAGAGCCTCTGCTTTACTAATCTGTTTTATCTCGCTTTTGAATTTTAATCACACGTATTTATACTTTTGTCCAAATAATCTTGGCTAACAAAATGTGTTCCAATTTTAGAATGTGGTATTGGTAAACCACTCCAAAGCATTTTCACAAATGCCTTCTTAACTATCCTATTTAAAATAGGGCCCCAAGCCTGTATTTTCTAATCCCCATTTTACTTTATGTGTTATTTTTCTTCACTTACCATAACCTAAAATAAGGAGAATCAGGATTCAGATATAGCTATTATTAATATTAAATATTCAGATATTTATAGCTATATCTCTAGTACCTGGGCAACTCAATAATTATTTGTACAAAAAAAAAAGGGAACAAATCACAAAAAGCAAAGTAAAACATTAATATGATCCTATTTCAAAAACTTTACATAATGTAATGTTCTTTCTAGATGACACAGACAAAATTTAAATTACTAAGTAATGTGCCCAGAATGATAGAATTCGTTTTTGACAGAGCCTGTACTAGGATTCAGGCTGTCTAATATAAGAGACTGTACCCTTTCCACATGGCATAAAAACAAAAACAAAAACAGAAACAGAAAAAAAAAGGCTCAAGAAAGCACCAAGCCACATGGCCAGTCCTTACTTTATTCCGCTATGCCTCAGTTAATTTTAAATCTGAATCATTCATTGTATCAACCTTTTTCTCCCTGCATCCCACATAACTAGCATGCAACCTGCAAAAATAAGATTTCATCAAGACAGATCAAAATACAAGCAAGCCTTTTACACCTTCCAGAGATGCAAACTCCTAGCTATGAATACAAAACTAATTAGGAGGGATCCCTGGGTGGCACAGTGGTTTGGCGCCTGCCTTTGGCCCAGGGCGCGATCCTGGAGACCTGGGATCGAATCCCACATCGGGCTCCCGGTGCATGGAGCCTGCTTCTCCCTCTGCCTGTGATCTGCCTCTTTCTCTCTCTCTCTCTGTGACTATCATAAATAAATAAATTAAAAAAAAAAAACTAATTAGAAGAACACTGTCTAATTGTTTACATATTCTCGTTAAGTGGTAATTACTAAGCTTTCGATGTGGCTTCATTAGGAAGATCCATGGGAATTCTTAAAGTTCCAACTTTAAAATAGAAACCTTAATGATAATCCTTCTCTAATAAGAAGCATTAAATAAATAAACAAACAAACAAACAAACATAAAATAAAATAAATAGTATTTGCGGATGAGGCACACAGGGAACCTACCTGATGATTCCTTGCACTGTGGTCTTATTTACACTCAGTCCTTTCAGATAATCCACAATAAGAATTTGTAAATCTTCTTTACTTTCCAATTCTTCTACATAAAGTTCTGTGAACCTATAAAACAATTATTATTACATAATAACCACTTTTTAGGAAGTTAATACAACTATTCTGACAATTAAAAAATACAAAACACAAAGGGTGGCTGGGTGGCTCAGTCAGTAAGCCAGCATCTGCCTTTGGCTCTGGTCATGATCCCAGGTCAAGCCCCTTGGGGGGCTCCTTGCTCACTGGGAAGCCTGTTTTTTTGTTTTTCCCTCTCCCTTTGCTACTCCTTCCCACAGTTTGTTCTCTCTCAAATAAATAAATAAAATCTTAAAAAAAAAAAAATACAAAACACAAAGTTATGTAAACTCATTTTAATTGCTTATGGTATAAAATATGAAAGTCTTTCATCTAGCTATAAACTGACCATAGTGAAATAAGATAACGTAATTGTTACCAAAAATTTATTATTTCTACGCAATACTCTTTGTAAGAAATAATTATAAAAAATAAGACATTTATCCCTTATTTTCAGAGGTGTTATAGCTACATGTAATAAAAAATACATCCAGCAGCAACAACAAAAAGCACCCACACATTCAAAAATAAAGTCACTGGAGCAAAGGAAGATATAATGTTTATAGTTTATAAAATTTTCCTAAGAAGGTTTTATTACTCTTATAATGAGAGGAATCTAATAAAATTTTAACACTATTTTAATACTCAAAATTCAACAAAAGGTCACCAACAAAAATAAGATCATTTAACTTTTTCCAAATGCTATATACATAAAATACCAAACAACTAAGTACCATGTTAGTGTCAGTCAGTGTTTACTGAACACTGAAACTTAAAAGGCCTTTTACAAATCACTGGCCTCATCCAAGAGGATTCATTCAGTTCCTAAAATGTACTTATACTGTTATATATTATACTGTTTTATCAGTATGTAAAGGTTTTCCTAATAGCTATAAGGTTAATTGAATGAAGAA
This sequence comes from Canis lupus baileyi, assembly GCF_048164855.1. Classification (NCBI taxonomy): domain Eukaryota; kingdom Metazoa; phylum Chordata; class Mammalia; order Carnivora; family Canidae; genus Canis; species Canis lupus. The sequence goes on along the minus strand of NC_132844.1, from coordinate 23,617,353 downwards.
AAAATTTTATTTTCAACGATATCCATGAGCCATTACGTGTCATACAAACAACCCAACTGAAAAAATTCTCCAGTGTTCTGGGGTCCTCCATATTCCTATCACCTAAAGAAAGTAGAAGAATATGACAAAGAAGAATTCCTCTTAGCAGAGATCAAGAAATTTCAAGCACCATTATGAGGACTGGTTATGTTATTATTATCAACCAATAAAGAGAATTTTTTTAAAAATCCCCAGGAACCAGGCCATGTCCCCTCACCTGTTTCTTATTCCTGGTGGGAGATTTCTTTTGCCCACGTCTGTTGCTGGGTTCATACAAGCAAATAAACGGAAGTCAGGATGACGAACCAGGGGTTCTGGTAAGAGAAAACCATAAGTTCTCAACTGGTAACATCAAGTGATCAGCCACGGGTGCCCCGGGGAAGACTATCTAAGTTCACAGAACCTCAGGCCAGGAAGCCCTGCCTCAGACTTAGCAAGAATGGTGCTGGCTGTGCAAACCATCCTTCCTTTTTCTGAAATCCCACTGAAACCAATTTCCAGACATATGTAACAACTTAATCTTATGCTCCCCTTCCACCATCTTTTAAGGTATGGTTGTTCATTACCACTTATGTTTTATCACCTATTCACCTATATGTATATCACCTATTCAAATATATACAATTCAGTATATACTACCAAGTAACAAATTCTTATTCTTGGGCACCTGGGTGGCTCAGTTGGTTAAGTGTCTCCTTTTGGCTTGGGTCATAATCCCAGGGTCCTGGAATCAAGTCCCACATCGGGCTCCCTGTTCTGTGAGTAGCCTGCCTCTGCCTTTCCCTATGCCTCTACCTCTCTTTTTCTCTCATGAATAAATAATTTTTTTAAAGATTTATTTATTTATTTATTCATGATAGATAGAGAGGGAGAGAGAGAGAAAGGGAGAGAGAGAGAGAGGCAGAGACACAGGAGGAGGGAGAAGCAGGCTCCATGCCGGGAGCCCGACGTGGGACTCGATCCCCAGACTCCAGAATCGTATCCTGGGCCAAAGGCAGGCACCAAACCTCTGAGCCACCCAGGGATCCCCATGAACAAATAATTTTTAAAAAATTTTTAAATTCTTATTCTTTGCATTCCCCATGCCTCCTAACTTGGCAGAAAATTAGTACTATGGAATGAACACTGGGAGACCTATGTAATCCACCTAACCAAAAGAATCTTACTCTAAAGAGGTCAAAGACCTGGCATCAAGTCAAACCTCAATGAGATCAAGTACTACCTGTGTCTCCTCGATCCAGCAACACTAGGGAGCCAGAAGAACCTTCAAGTAAACCACTGAGACATTCTAATGTTTCTGGAGCAGCCAGATTAATCTCATCCAACAAGATCCACTCTCCTTTCTTTACGGCTTGAGCTAGTGTACCCTAAAAGAAGATAAAGTGTTAAAAATCCACTGCAAAAAAGATACTCTCACCAAGAGCAGTTATGTAAGCAGGGTTAGAAACAAGGGCAAACCTCTTGTACTTAATGAACTTTCACCCTAAATGCCGAATGGCTGCCAGGTGATTTCAAGAGCTAAGGTCAAGTTACCATTTTTATTTTTATTTTTATTTTTTTGTTTATTTATGATAGTCACACACACACACACACACACAGAGGAGAGAGAGAGAGAGAGGCAGAGACACAGGCAGAGGGAAAAGCAGGCTCCATGCCCCGGGAGCCCGACGTGGGATTCGATCCCAGGTCTCCAGGATCGCGCCCTGGGCCAAAGGCAGGCGCCAAACCGCTGCGCCACCCAGTGATCCCGAGTTACCATTTTTAAATGTCCAGAAGGGTCAAGGGAGTATGTTTGAACCTAACAGAGACACGCAACAAACTAAATTATCTCAGTAGATGGATAGTCAGGTAACTAATAATCTATAATGTGTTTAGATGTTTAGAAGTATCCAAATGGTTATTAAAACCACTAAAAATAAATGTAGGATCAGTTGATGAGTATGCAAAGATGAGACGAATGACTAAGTCAAAAGAGTGCAGTGGTTGTAATACATAGCCTTATACATTTGCTAAAGAATATCAAAAGAAATCTTTCCTCTTCTTCATTGGTTTATCTCTTCAAGTTCTGTTTCCAAGAGAACTGAAATACAAATCTTAAAATCCACTATTGATACAACACCAGAAACTGTTTTATTATTAAATGGCTTTAACTTTTGTTTTCACAATGATCCTAACAGAATCTTCTATAAATTGAAAACATTAAAACAGGACAAGTGTATTGAACTCCAGTGTAATGCCAAGTCATGAAATAGATATAAACCCTATTTTGAGAGCACTTGACATCCTAATTGGTTATTTAAAAAAATATTCCTATTAAGATTAAGCTCTGATGACCAAATTTCCCATATTGATGGGACATGATTGAGTAATCTCTCTCACCAAAACACTATCTCAAACAAGAGTCCCACCTCCTTTTAAGGTGTGGTCTAAAATATGTCACAGAAACAATTTGTTATTATTATTATTATTATTATTATTATTAAAAAAATACCACAGTTTATTGAAGACTACAAATATTTTGTTACAAGTTGAAACTACATGCCTTCCAGAATCAAAAGCAACAGCAGGTGTGTGCATTGACACTTCGGAGGTGCTGCACCACTTGAATTCGAAATGGGTAAGACAGGGTCAGACACATGGGGGAGAGGGAAAAGGGGAAAGGGCAAGTTCAAAGCTCAGAAGGCAGAAACAATTTTTTAAAATAAGAATTTAAAAATCTTAAGCTGGGGATCCCTGCATGGCTCAGCGGTTTAGCACCTGCCTTTGGCCCAGGGCATGATCCTGTGGTCCCAGGATCAAGTCCCACATCAGGCTCCCTGCTTCTCCCTCTGCCTGTGTCTCTGCCTCTCTCTGTGTGTCTCTCATGAATAAATAAATAAAATCTTTAAAAAAATAAAAATAAATAAAAATCTTAAGCTATGAAAATTTTTTAGGTTGGTCCTTCCCACAGGGTGATAGGCAGAAAACAGCAGAACTACCCATTCACTGAGAGTGAGGCCTAAAGTGAATAGATCCAAATCTACTCCTCCTTCCCCCTCACCATGAAATAGAGTCCACTAGTTGTCCTCAACTCCAACTTTAAGAATAATGGTGCTCATCAAGACCTTATAATTTCCATAAAGGATATTTTTCAAAAATCTCCCCCTGAAGTATTATTCATTAGTGTTTATTAAGTCTCAAACACCAAGCACTAAAAATATCAACATAAAGATAATACAAAATAGTAGCCTGCCTAAACCTGAATTTTGTATCAAATCAACATTCCTTTAACCTAAATAACTGAACCAAAATACCTCTACAAATGCAAACAATAGGGCATTTTCAGTCATTTTCATCTGTTGTTGAGCATGGTTGAGTCTAAGACCAAATGCTTCCCATTTCTCTTTTAGGAGTAACCCTAGAAAAGAATAAGGACAAGAATTTAACATACACTTTAGGTTGTAAAACATAGAACTTAAACACACACACAAAAAAAACAAAACTCACATAAAAATCAAACATCTTAGAAGTATAAAAAAATAAGTTCAAATACTTATATATAATGTTATGTTTCAGCCACAATAGTAACTAGTTCACTTATATGCATATGTTCGTTAGTTAATTCTTTCACCCCTCATAAGAGCTTCGAAGTAGATACCCTTATTCCCATTTTATGAACGAGGAAACACAGAGAAGATAACTAAACTACCAAAAACCCTTTGGCTGTAGAATTCAGCTTTTTGGGTATAATTTATTTTCTAAGGAAAGAGGAATTATTGACCAATAAGTGGTACTTGTACATCAACATTAACAATCATGTTTTTATGGAAATCATGACTAGAATCACAGAAGCAGCAATACTTCAGAATTAGTCATCTCCCTTAAGTCCTACAAAGCTCCAATTTCTACTGCTTCATTCTTCCCCAAACTCCTCCTAATTCTGTAAGGGAACCCAAATTTGTCTGCCTGATGTGCAGGGAAGCCAATCACAAAGACACCAAGTGTGCAGCAAGAATTTATTTAAGAGTCAGCCCAATGAGGAGACTCTGAATAGAAGCCTCAATCCACCCTTCCCCAAGAAAGATAGGAAAATTTAAAGGCAAGTGAAAACAGGTCTGGGTAAAAAGTTGCATCTGTGGTTTTAGTCTACATCTGCACTTATTATTGGTCCCACTAACCCTTTGTTACCAGTTTCAATCCCCACTGTTTTTTTTTTTTAATTTTTTATTTATTTATGATAGTCACACAGAGAGAGAGAGAGAGAGAGGCAGAGACACAAGCAGAGGGAGAAGCAGGCTCCATGCACCGGGAGCCCGACGTGGGATTCGATCCCGGGTCTCCAGGATCGCGCCCTGGGCCAAAGGGAGGCGCCAAACCGCTGCACCACCCAGGGATCCCCCCACTGTCTTTTGAACATGATTCACTCTTGAGTAAATTGGGATAACAGTTCTAACTACTTCCTACAGAAACGGGGTGCAGTTTCGGGGTTTGAGGAATCAAACAACTTTGTGCTTTCTTGGAAATATTCCCTAGCACTTGGCTTAACATGTACATTCTGCTTGACTAAACAGTAGTTTCTTCTTTGGTTGCTTTCAAGCAACATCAAAGCTGACATATCCAGCAACCATACAAGCTACCAGAAGCAGCTCAAGTCCTTTACCTCCATGCAGCAACTAACCTTCATCAAGAATAAGGAGCTTTACAACTTGGGAAAGAGCTGTATCCCCAACACTCTTTCTTGTCACTAAATCTCATTTTTCTGGTGTGGCTGACAACCGCATTATCACCAGTCAATTCTTTCACAGCGATGCCCGGAAGCTCTAGAAGTTTGCTGAATTTGTTGCTTGTGTTGGAAATAGTGTTAAACACAATTCACTGAATTCTATTGAATCTCCTCATTCCTTTAAAACCCAGCCACCTGATCTAAGTCTTGGATATAAATTGGTTTTTCCTCAAAGCCAAATAGCATTAGTTCACAGTAGGGGTTGCCTTGTGACACGAATGACACTAGTAAAAGGTGAATGCAAGAAATATTTAACTGTGGAGAAAAACATTCTTATACTGTACAACAGGTGGGTCATCGAGTGCTGTCATAGCACCTCCTACTCTGACCAGATGGGTTCTATCAGCATCAGTGGCCACCATCTGGTCATTTTTCTGCATGTCCATATTCAGACCCTTGTGTAGGTAAAAGCAGGAAATCTGGCCACTGTTTTTCTATTAGAGACACAGCTCTTAAAAAAAAAAAAAAAAAAGACACAGCTCTTCTTACAGTGGCACTTTAAGGATGTACAAACACCATCACCTGTTGTCCAGCATTTATTGCTTGTGGATTCAACCTGCTGTAAAGTATATAGCAAATCAGTAACCCCAAGTAATAACACTCCTCTGTTAGTCTGCTGTAAAGTATATAGCAAATCAGTAACCCCAAGTAATAACACTCCTCTGTTAGTCTGTCTCTTAAAAAAAACATCTTAAGATATATTGGGGTGGGGCACGAGGGTGGCTCAGTCAGTTATATGGCCTACTCTTGGTTTTAGCTCAGGTCATGATCTCAGGGTTGAGATCAAGCCACAAGTCAGGACCTGCGCTCAGCAGGGTGTCTGATTAAGACTCTCTTCTCCTCTGCCCCTCTCCCCATGCTCACTTGCTTGCTTTCTAAAAATACATAAATCTTATTTAAAAAAAAATCTGTCAGAGCTCACAAGAATAGTTAGCAAAATTTTCGTTCCAAAGATAGTGGGTGAAATCGATACTCAAGGTGTGCCACCATCCAAGGTTTGGGTGATCCTGGCTCTTATGTTTTTTTTGTCTTTCTTTCTCAAAAGTCAAAAGTCCCCTTTCCGGGGGCACCTGGTTAAGCCTCTGCCTTCAGCTGAAGTCATGATCCCAGGGTGCTAGGATCAAGCCCCAAGGATCTCCCTCTCCCTCTGCCACCCCACCCTGCTTGAGCTCTATGTCAAATAAATGAAGTCTTACCAAAAAAGAAAGAAAGAAAAAAAAAAAAAAAAGACCCCTTTCTTTCCAACTAGCTCCATGAGTATGTACTGGTGAAAAGGGCTTCAGCTTTATTGATGTTACCACAGTATATATACGTGAACTTCCTTGTATATGGTTACAAATTAACATTCTTCCCTTTTGACAGATTTTTTTTTTTAGAAAAATATCACAATCGGGATCCCTGGGTGGCGCAGTGGTTTGGCGCCGCCTGCCTTTGGCCCAGGGCGCGATCCTGGAGACCCGGGATCGAATCCCACGTCGGGCTCCCGGTGCATGGAGCCTGCTTCTCCCTCTGCCTGTGTCTCTGCCTCTCTCTCTCTCTCTCTCTGTCTTTCATAAATAAATAAATAAAATCTTTTAAAAAAAGAAAAAAAGAAAAAATCACAATCCAACATTGTTTCTTGTTAGATTGAGTTTAATTGTTCTGGACCTTAGGTAAGAAATTTGCTCCATATCTCACAAACCAATCTTAGTCTTGAAAATAGGTCAGTTCTGTTAAACAGTTGTCAGCTCAGGAGACTGTCCTGCAGGTGGGCTCTCAAAGTTAGACCAGGTAAAGATGCTTTGTAAGCAAGGTATCTGTAAGCAAGGTATCAAGCTGCTATTTCCAAGGGGCTTTATTGGCTCCATAAAGTCAACCTACTTCTTTAATGCTGTCTGGTCACATTTGAGTCTATGCATTTCACCCTCAAATATGACATTCCAGTCAAAGCCTTGGTAATATAACCAATGTTTCCAGTGGCATCCTATTACACGGAGAACAGATTCTTAGAGATCTTATGCTAATAATTATAATACATGCCACGAAAATATAAGAATTTTCAGAGAATTTCTGAATTCTGGAGGAAAAAAATAAATGTTTCATATTTGTTTACAAAGGAACATTATATTAAATTCCTGTGAGTCATAGCTGAAGAGAAAAAGTTCCCTTAAATCTGTAAGAGCAAATATTAGAGAACCAGAAATACTTCAAACAAAAGTCATAAAAAATATATAATCATTTTTCTCAGTTCTTTTAGTCCCATGTTATTCTGCTTGAATCTAGTTCTTTCATTAGTTCCAGAAATTTTTACCTTGTTCAGTTTTATCATCTTAAAGGTATCAAAAAGCCTTATTTGTCAAAAGTCCTTTCTACGAATTGCCTTTAAGCTGAAACATACTTGCAAGATCATCAACAATAACTATAAATGGCAAAAGGCTCAAAAATGGCCATGGTTAAAGATCTGATCAGAGTTCATTATAATACAGTTGACAGGGAAATATAATTATTACTGGGCACACAACATTTTAATAATTAGAATTACAAGTAATGACACTGTACCAAGTTATATTAAAATCTTATAACCTGGGACGCCTGGGTGGCTCAGTGGTGTAGCGCCTGCCTTCGGCCCAGGGTGTGATCCTTGAGTCCCGGGATCGAGTCCCACATCGGGTTTCCTGTGTGGAGCCTGCTTCTCCCTCTGCCTATGTCTCTGCCTCTCTCTCTCTTTCTCTCTCTCTTGGTCTCTCTCATGAATAAATAAAATATATTTTTTTTAATCTTACAACTTAAGAAGGTTTACCATCCTTTCTTTGACAATGCTTCCATGTAATCTGACATAACAACCAAGCCTAATTAGTAAAAAAGACTTCATTTAGAAGTTGAATTTTGGGAAATTTGTCAGAAGTGTCAAAGTTTTGAAGCATATGCCAAAAATAGGATTATAGATCATTACAAAACTTAGTATCCTATTTAGCCAAGGCAGCAATAAGAGATTCTAAAGGTTACAGAATACAAATACAGAAGGTTACAGAATTGTTAGCAACACTTAGGACTTTTAATACTGAGAAGATGCAACTTTCTTAAGTAATCAAGGATCTAATGAAGACAAAACACAGAAATTTGTTTTTCTAAGCAGATTAAAGATAAAAACCTGTTTATAATTTCTTATTAGACCAATAACCTAAGGAAACTGTCATTTTAACATGAAAACCTAATTCCAATTTGATGCTGGTATACTTCTGATATTAAAGATTACTCGTTCCAACAAATGAATTCTTTAAAAATTTATAGAGTCCCTTCCTTTTTCCTGTCATCTCCCATGCTGACATACACTTATCAGGATAAGGATACCCAGGGCACAGCATGGATCTGAGTTCTTGTGGTGGGTGTAGTGATGTGCTGACCAGAATCTCCATCAGAAATGAAGGACTCTCAGCTGCAGGGGTGCTGCCAACAGTCCTCAACTCTGAAATGCCACTGGGGATGGCCTTGACTAAAGACAGCTGCCTTACCAAGGGCATGCCCTCTTCCCAGGTGGTCACATCCAGTAACTATTATAAAAGTCCAGTTCCAATTTTGCCCCAATTTAGGATGGTTCTGAAGGGGCAGCCCCGGTGGCGCAGTGGTTTAGCACCGCCTGCAGCCTGGGGTGTGATCCTGGAGACCCGGGATCGGGTCCCACATCGGGCTTCCTGCATGGAGCCTGCTTCTCCCTCCGCCTGTGTCTCTGCCTCTCTCTTTGCTCTCTCTGAATGAATGAATAAATAAATCTTAAAAAAAAAAAAAAAAAAAAAAAGGATGGTTCTGAAGGATAATCCAAATTTGAAACTCCTCAGAGAATCAGCTAAGCTTCTGTTGATATTGTATCACTGCTCAACTTCTGTCTAATCTTGCTTTCTTACTCCCTTCTCTTCCCCAGGTGTTGATCACTCCCTAATAAACTTAATCTTAGTGCCTACCAAGCACAAAATTCCTTTCCAAAGATTCCTTTCTCACAAACCTACAACTTTCCTCTTTACATTCACTTTTTGTCTTCAATTTTCCTTCTAAATAACCAGTCTCACTTTCCTTGCATAGTTTTTTCTCTGATCATTTCCATTAATTCTATATATTAGAATTCTTAACTCTTAGAAACCTTAAGTTTCTAGTGAAAACTAAGTAGTAACTAATAGTGAACTGTCTGTTGTACCAGCAGCATTCCTTAGACTGGTGAATTTATGACATTTAAGAATTTTTAGAAATATATGCCTTATCTCAGCAATGGCACAAAACATGTTTACTAACAAACTCAAATATCTTTAGTTTCTCTGTAAAAGGAGGCCAAAAGCATATAAACCTATGTTTAGTAATTAAGGTTTTATCTTATTTAGAAATGATCTAGAGATTTAGTGTTTTTTACTTAACTCATCATTTAACTTAGTAAAACTTTAGTTTTAGGTTACCAAGGACTTTGAAAATGACTTTAAAGTTTACCTATAAACCTTTTAATCTTATTTACATGTTTGTTCTTAACAGTTATGTTTAGATTACCCACGAAAACTATAAAAGACAAAGTCATTCGTCCAAGCTATATATATTTAAAAAATCATATCAATTTATTTGACTTAAATAAATTTGACTTAAATGTTGAAAATTCTAAAGATATGTCTATTTTAATTAAACCAACAAACTTAAATTATCTTTAGTACCCAATGTTTTTTCAGATCATGTGAACTTGAAAACCTTGGGTTAGTTTCTGAGTTTTAGAATGCCCAATTCTTATACACACTCACCTTTAACTGAAATAGTGCTCCTTTACAAGCTAATTTTAGCACTATCCAGAGGTGGAGAAAATATCTCATATTTACAGCGTACATGAACACATATCCAAATACACAAACAAGGTGCAAACAAAATCTTACAGAACAAATCCAATTGTGAGATGGTATTATAATTTACGGATTCATTAAGTGGTCATTCTTATCCAAGGTCTAATGAATATTACGGCCAAGCAATGTTGCAAAAAAAGTCTTTTTTGTTTCATAAGTTCTTAACTACACATTGCCCAATTTTGGAGAATATAGCCCAAAGGGCTACATTCAGGAATCAAGTTGTCATTTCCCATTTTCCAATTAAAATGCGGCTGATTTTATCCAAAGATGACAACAAAAGCTGCAACAACAAACCAAATTAAGCCCAGAATACCTCTATAAGCACTGGTTACTCCCTAGAATCAGGGCTTCACCAACCAAACCAAATGGCTTCCTAGTTAACCTTTTCCTAATCCAGCAAGAAAAGGAGGCTAAGAAAGTGAAGACAAATGGGAGAAAGAAATAGGCTCACTAAGACACATCTGTCCAAAGCAAAAACCATTTCCTTGCCACACCAGCTAAATTAAGCACTGAGGGCTGGCAGCATCCAGTCAGGGTAGGGCTTCAGGTACAATCCCTAAGACAAAGAGCCTAGGCAGCTGCTTGAACTTGTAACCAGATTTTTAGCATCTGGCAGCCCACGAACCACTGGCAAAAAGCTAATGGATGGATGGCTCACCAAATTCATAACTAAACCAAAGTTTATGTCTGATACACAGCAAAGCCAATTGAGTAAGCAGCAAGGAAAGAGATTTACTTAAGGAGGCAGCCAAAAAGCAGCTTATCTCAGGGTTGTAGGTCTGAGCCCCACTTTGGGTATAGATTCCTTGAAAAATAAAATCTTAAAAAAAAAAAAAGGCAGCCAAAATAAGGAGATGGAACAATAAGCCTCAAATCTGCCTTGCAGGGGAGAGGAGTCAGGGATGTTTAATGGAAAACACTGCGTAAAAAAAAAAAAAAAAAAAAAGGAAAACACTGCGTATAGATTCCTTAAAAATAAAATCTTAAAAAAAAAAAAAAAAAAAAAAGGCAGCCAAAATAAGGAGATGTAACAATAAGCCTCAAATCTGTCTTGCAGAGGAGAGGAGTCAGGGATGTTTAAACACTGCAGCCTCGTTTATTAGTCCCGTTAGCCTTGTGGTCACTGGTTTCAATTCTGCTAATTACACCCCAGCCTCATGACCTCCCACTAGTAATATGGGTCCTATTCTTACCAGTTTCACTCTCTTTTTCATCCTTGTTGACAGCCGACTTGTGCACATGCTGCATTAGTCTGAGGAGATCCTGCCACCGTTTCTGCCTGTAACAGGTCTGAATATGTCCCAAGAACGTAAAGTTTTGCTTCTTAGAAAATGTCTGGGCAAAGAGTTCTTCAAATGCCTCCCGTAAGGGCAGCCAAATAAGCTTATGGTCCACTGGTTTGTAACTGAAACAAAAGATAAATGTAATTCCAAAACTTCTGAGACTAAGAGAATTTAGAAATCATGTCTTAGAATATAGATATTTTAATCAAATTTAATCAAAATCGGAAATAATACCAAATACTTTTAAAATCTATGTTAAAGTTTTATTTTTTTATAAAGATTTATTTATTTGAGAGAGAGAGACCAAGGTGGGGTGTGGAGGAGGAATCCTCAGGCAGGCTCTCAGCTGATCAAGGCCAACATGGGGCTCGATTCCAGGACCCTGAAATCATGACCTGAGCCAAAAACCAAGAGTTAGCTGCTTAACCAATTGAGCCAGCCAGGTGCCCCATGTTAAAGGTTTAATTAAATTATAATCTATTTTCTCCACACTGTTTGAAGGGTCTGTACTGAAGGTAAAAACTAGTATTTGATAAACAGTATTATGAAAAAAATTGGAAATTCCTAGTTGGGCAGTAAGAGGCATGTCACTTATTTTACTAACATGTTTAAATAAACATCATTAATGATGTATTTTTTAAAAATTAACCAAAAAGTTTTCAGGATATTTTTAGAAGAAAATACAACTCTGAAATTGATTAACTTAAGCAAAGTGAACACAGCTCAGAGCATCTCAATTGATGGGGGAATATACTGCTCTTAAAGAGACAGAAGCTGGGAGAGGGGGGGCAGCAACAAAATCTTAGATATTGCAAAGGTTTGTGGCCCTCCAAAGCTCAACATTTTATTACTTAGTATTTAGATTCTCTCTTATTCTTTAGCAATTCTCTGGTTGAGGAGCTAGAAAATTAATTCATATAAATTTTATTTATTTATTTTAAGCATTAGGCTCCAGACCCAGCATGGAGCCTAACTGCAGGGCTTGAACTCACAACCCAGAGATCATGACATGAGTTGAGATCAAGAGTTGGGACACTTAACTGAGCCACTCAGGTGCCCCTCTGTAAATTTTAATTTAATATTCAGGGTTAAGGATGATAATGAAGAGTTGAGAAACACTCCTGTAGCTAAAAGTTGCTCAAGCACCACTAATTGTTCCTGAAAAATATAAGTATACAATTTTCTGTATCCTAAGATACTAATACTATAATTCAAGGACCATGACATAAAGTTTATTTCCAAGAAAAATAACTTGAGAACTGAAATACCAAGTATGCTTCAGAAGAGTCAAGCACAATTAGAGAACACATAGACCCTATTTACTCATTGGACTGTGAGGGAGGAACGATGAGATAAGTAAAACCAAGACCCTGACACTGAGTATCTATCAAAGAGTCTGATTCCAGAGAAAAACTACAAGAACTTCAAACTCATTTATATTTAACAGCAAGCATGAACACATTGATAAAGACATTTACTCGATTTACTCAACAAAAATTTACTGAGTACCTGCTAGGTGTTAGGCACTGAGTAAACAAGACTCACAAGGTCCTGCCCCACTGTACCTTACAATCTAATGAAAGAGAAAATAAAAAATATACCTATTATAAAATACAAGTAGTGCTGTGAATATAAATAAAGGAGAGTGGGAGAAGAAGGCACTGATAATTCAGATATGATAGTCAGAAAGGCTTTCTTAAAGATTGGAATTTGAAGGGGATTCGAATCAAGCATGGGGGCGGGGTGGGGGGGAGGGCGGCAAAGGATGCCACAGAGACAACAGCACCTAGGTGCCACACGGAAAAGTGTGTGGCTGGAGCTCAATGGCAGAGCCAGACAAAGGAAATTATGTCAGAGAAGTGCCAATGCTGGATTATAAAGGGCCTTAGAGATTTAAAAAAAAAAAAAGCCTTTGGAATATACTCTAAATTGCCTGAGAAGTCAATGCAAGGATTTGAGACAGAGAATGATGTGCTTGCTGTCCAACTTCTGATTACACCTTTGAAAGATGATTAACTACTAAATGGAAGAGAGACCACAGGGAAATTAGGAGTACAAGGAAAGATGAGAGAGCTACACACTGGAGCAAGCAAATGATGATGAACAGCAGAAGAAGTAAGGAATTAAAAAAAAAAATTTTATTTAAATAAAATTGCTAGTCTTTAGGATGATAGTACAAATGGAACCCAAAGCAAACTGAGGTAGCAGAGTAATGATTAAAAGTACATACACTCAGTACAGACTGACTAGGTTCAAACATGAACCAGCCATTACCTTGAACAAGGTACTTAATCACATGTGCCTCAGGTCTCTTGAGTATAAAATGGGGTAATAGTCTGCCTCATGGTTGCTAAAACATTAGCACAAAGGACTCCAGGGTGCCTGGGTGACACAATTAAGTGTGCAACTCTTGGTTTTGGCTCAGGTCATGATCTCAGGGTCCCGAGATCAAACCCTGCATCAAGCTCCATGCTTGGCAGGGAGTCAGCTTGAGGTTTTGCTTTCTGCCTCTGCTCCCAACCCCTCTCCCCCACCTTGCTCTCTCTCTAAAATAAATAAATCTTTTAAAAATAAAAAATAAAGGACTCTAAATAGTGCCTGGGGCAGCCCCGGTGGCGCAGCAGTTTAGCGCTGCCTGCAGCCTGAGGTGTGATCCTGGAGACCCAGGATCGAGTCCCACGTCGGGCTTCCTGCATGGAGCCTGCTTCTCCCTCTGCCTGTGTCTCTGCCTCTCTGTGTGTGTGTGTGTGTGTCTCTATGAATAAATAAACAAAATCTTAAAAAATAAAATAAAATAAACTATGAAATTAAAAAAAATAGTGCCTTGGGCAGCCCTGATGGCGCAGCAGTTAAGCGCCGCCTGCAGCCAGGGGTGTGATCCTGGGGACCCGGGATCAAGTCCCACATCAGGCTTCCTGCATGGAGCCTGCTTCTCCCTCTGCCTGTGTCTCTGCCTCTCTCTTCTCTCTCTCTCTCTCTCTCTCTCTCTCTCTCTGAATAAATAAATCTTTAAAAAAAAAAAATAGTGCCTGGAACATGAGTATATATAAGAATCAGCTGTTATAATTATTACCATTATTAACTGGCCCAAGTTTATTGAATTCATGAAAGTATAGTAGCTTAATAACTACAAATTAGACTCAAAGAAACATTTGTTCATTTAAAGTGGAGCCAATGACTGAAAGAGTTAAGTCAATATAAGTCAATTTTACAAGTGATGTAAAAACTGAATATGTGTGTGTGTGTGTGTGTGTGTGTGTGTGGGTAGACAGATACATACATACATACATACACTTCAGGGATACCTGGGTGGCTCAGCGGTTGAGTGTCTGCCTTCAGCTCAGGGCATGATCCTAGGGTCCGGGATCGAGTCCTAACATCAGGCTCCTTGTGGGGAGCCTGCATCTCCCTCTGCCTATGTCTCTGCCTCTCTCTCTCTCTCTCTCATGAATAAATAAAATCTTAAAAATATACACTTCAGAAAAGAAAAAAAAAACCGAATTGCAACACAAATATTCAGTGAGAACCAACCTGACACTTGAGAGAAAATAACACTGAGAATGCATGTAAGAATTCATTTGAAAATGGCTAAAACAAAAGAAAATGACTTTCTAAAACTGTAATATGTGAAAGAACACAAAACAGTACATGCTGAGAAATGATAAACACTCTTCTTCAAGGGGCACATGAGTGCTCAGTCGGTTAAGCATCTGCTTTGGCTCGGGTCATGATCCTGGGTCCTGGAATCAAGCCCCATGTGGGGCTCTCTGCTCAGCGGAGAGCCTGCTTCTCCCTCTCCCTCTGCCTGCCACTCCCCTTGCTTGTACTTTTTCTCTCTTTGTCAAATAAATAAAAAAAATTTTTAAAGGGGGTGGGAGTAAGAAACAGTTTTCTTCATTTTAGAGTCAGGATTCCAAGTTTATAAGCATATGCACTTCTGCCCTGCTCTCTTCTGTGCAGATGTTTCTACGAGTGGCAAGAAAGAGGACAGGATGCAAGTTGGTCGCCCTTCCATTTCTACGGGATCTTTACTTTTCCTCCGATTTTTTCTTTCCTTTATTGACAACTTCTCCAAAGGTACCTCTCCTTCTCTATACAGCTGTTTCTCCCTCAGAGGTTGCCTTTTCCGAGATAATCTCCTTCTCAATAGTCAGTACTGTGAACCTGTGCTCTGGGTTTTGCCATTTAGTCCTAGACTTTCTCCTTCGGGAATGATTTTATCTGGTTCATGTAAGTCCTCTGTCTCCTTTACTCTTCTTTATGGAGTCTCATCACCCTCAACTCTGTTTGAACTTGGATTCTCTACTCACAGGTAATCTAAAGGTCTATGTTCTGCCTACCAGAATAACAGGAGCACCTGGCTGGCTCAGTCAGTGGAGCATGTGACTCCTAATCTCGGGGTTATATGTCCGAGCCCCCATGTTGGGTGCAGAGATTACTTCAAAATAAAATCTTAAAAATTAAAAAAAAAAAAAAAAAAAGAGCTAAAATTAAATGGAGGGGATCCGGGCTGGCTCAATCAGTAAAGCATGCAACTCTTGATCTCAGGGTCATGAGCTCAGGCCCCACGTTTGGTGTGGAGTCTACTTAAAGGGGGGAAAAAAAACCCACAAACCTAA
This sequence comes from Canis lupus baileyi, assembly GCF_048164855.1. NCBI lineage: Eukaryota > Metazoa > Chordata > Mammalia > Carnivora > Canidae > Canis > Canis lupus. Next base: position 23,601,800 of record NC_132844.1, on the reverse strand, counting down.
AATTAAATGAAGGAAAAAGGTATACCAAGCTAATACTAATAAAAAAAACAAGGGGGTACATATACCAACAAAGATCAGTAGGCAATCTGCATAACATAAAACTCTGATGGTCTCTGAAGCTTAACTTTTACCAAGTGTTTTTAATCCTCAATAATAATCTTCTTAAAACCAATCTAGGGATCCCTGGGTGGCGCAGCGGTTTAGCACCTGCCTTTGGCCCAGGGCGCGATCCTGGAGACCCAGGATTGAATCCCACGTCGGGCTCCCGGTGCATGGAGCCTGCTTCTCCCTCTGCCTATGTCTCTGCCTCTCTCTCTCTCTCTCTCTCTCTCTCTCTGTGACTATCATAAATAAATTTTAAAAAAAAATTAAAAAAAAAAAATCTAAAGGATCCAGATTCACAAACCAAACTAATTAGGTTTATAAATTTCTTTCATTTTTTTTTTAAAAGATCTTATTTATTTATTCATGATACACAGAGAGAAGGCAGAGACATAGGCAGAGGGAGAACAAGGCTCCTCGCAGGGAGCCCGGTGTGGGACTTGATCTCGGAACTCTGGGATCACGCCCTGAGCTGAAAGTAGACACTCAACCGCTAAGCCACCCACGCATCCCTCTTTCGTTATTTTTTCACAATAGTATTTGACATATGCAAACTATGTTTAACATAAGTTATAAAACCTAATAAAACAGATGAAAGTAACACATCCCCAAAATAGTTATTACCCTTTCTAGATCCCATCTCCCTGCCAACTCTTGAATATTGTTTTCCACTCCCTTGTCTTTTAAAAGTAATTTTGTCTCTCTTATATACAAAAATTCATAAGCAAGGGAATCATCCATGCATCTACAATGTTATATACTAAAAGATCTGATTTATACTACTTTCCAGTAATACAAAAGAATAGGAAACAATGCATATTTCCAACCATATAAAAATTGAAGCATATGTAAGTTTTCTGATAGCTGATGCTAACCTACTGACAAGGAAAAATGAATATATATTCTTTTTAGCAAGTTGGCACTAAAACAAAATTCCAGTTACCTTATTCTGATTCTAACCTTTTAATATTATCAATTGCATCAGGACACAAATAAGCATCTTTGTACTCACTATGTTTAAAACGACTTAAAATGGTTGACATAACACTATAAATTCATACAAGAGACAGACCCAGTCCATGTTCATTTAGTACAAGCCTAGCCATTTATGTTAGGAATACATAACAAGAGAATATTCCTGCAGACACATATAGATACAGAATAGAGAGAAATACATGGTAGTATAGATATACCTAGTTAAGTAACAAATTCTATGTTAGTGAAAACACATGGCCAAGTACCTCGATGAGGGAAAGGGGAGATTAAGTGTCAATTAATTGATAGAAGTAAAATAAAAACAAGGTAGAAAGATCACCGGGGAAATAAAAGTAGAATTAGAGTAAGAAAGATAAGCCTCAGCTAATGGATCTTAAGATAATATATATTTAAAACATATATATAACATATATATTTAAAATAAATATTTAAAGCATTAAGCACATAATTACTAACATGTGAAGAACAGAATATAAGTTATAGGTAAGAAAAGAAAAAGTACCAAAGGAAGCAGGATTCCAAAGTGGCACTCTACTCACAGCGAGGAAGGATATAAGACAAAGAGTATAAACAAAAACTGCTGTAATGTGGTCCTCAAAAAAAAAAAAAAAAGATAAATGAAAAGCTTTCTGGCAGACACCATAAAGAGCAAAAAGGACAATAAATTCTACTTCGTGCCTTTAACGATTTTTTTAAGTAACTGTTCTGAGTTAATAAGACAGATCCTAAAAAAAAAAAAAAAAGACAGATCCTAATATTGCTCAACATAAAGTATGCCAACAGCATCCATCAGCTTTACAGCTTTCAGCACAAACTAAAATTGTAACTGTAACATATTCAAAAATACCAACATGGAAGAAGGGCATTTTAATGACCTTTGTGGGGTCCTAGGAGCAGCATTTAACCAAATAGAGAGTTAGTTAATGTTTCAAAGATAGCTGAACTGCAAGAGAGAGTCTAGCTCCAAGGCATTGTGACTCCAGAATGTAGGCTGATAAATGACTGGACACACAAATATTAGTTGGTTATATACTTTTTTTTTTCTCTCTCTCTCCATTCCAGTATGATCTTTGAAAGCAAGAACCTCAAGTGTTCTTTAAAATAAAAAGAAACATCTACACATCCAAGAGCTCTGCAATACAGTCCAATAAATAACCTGCTTGGGTAGGGGTAGGGGTGCACATCTTTGAACCTTTTTCTAAGGCTACTTTTGAACTTTAAATGGAAAAATTATTTGTTCCCTCAAGCAGAACATAAAGTTAACAAGAAAATAATTTAAAAAAAAAAAAAAAGAAAAGAAAATAATTTTAAATCATACTCACCCCCCAAGCAAGTCTGCAGTGTCACTTTGTTGATTCATATTGACAACCCTCAAACGGTGGCCTTTTAAAAAGAAAGGGCGAAAGGGTCACTCTGAAAATGTCAAGACTAATTATATCCAGTGTGATCTTTAAGGATGTGTGGACATGAGCATAAGGCAAATCTTTAAGTGTGTATTTCTTCTGATCCTCTTATTTTACTTTCAGGAATTTCCCAACCATTCAATAATTTTCACCTAACCCAGAAAGATATGTGTAAGAAGATTCATTGTGTATTATTGCTGTGGCATCAGATAACTGAAAACAACGAAAAAATCCTTCAGTAAGTCAATGTCGTCTATAAGTTAGAATTAAATAAACAGCCAGTATAGAATATTATTAATTAGCCACTGGAACAGAAATGAGGCAGTTCTATTTTTAAAGATGCCCAATTTATTTAGGAACTAAATGCAATACAAAGAGCATGATCCCATTTCTTTCAACATAAAACCAGACTTAAATGTTTATATATTTGCAGGCCATAGATTAGAACGAAAAAAAGTTGATACCAAGCCATTAACAGCAGTTATTTCCAGGAGGAAAAAATTACATTATTTCCGAGGAAAAAATCTTCAGTGGTTATTTCCAAAGTGGAGTGGTGGCACTTTTTAAACTCCCAATATTTTGTGGACTTTTTATTTAAGGGGACATAACAGGGCAGCCCAGGTGGCTCAGCGGTTTGGCACCGCCTTCAGCCCAGGGTATGATCCTGGAGACCAGGGATCAAGTCCCATGTCGGGCTCCCTGCATGGAGCCTGTTTCTCCCTCTGCCTGTGTCTCTCTGCCTCTGTGTGTGTGTGTGTGTGTGTGTGTCATGAACAAATAAATAAAAATAAAATATTAAAAAAGGGGGGGTTAGATAACAAAAAAAGGCAATGTCAAATGTTTATTGTCTGGGGGCAGAGTGCTTCCCCTCAAGTTACCTGTAATGTGAGCCAAGTACTGGACAGTAGAGGTCTTGCCAGTCCCTGTCTCTCCCACCAGCAACACAGGCTCCCCTTTACTAACACACACTGCAAGCTGTTCAATAAGAACAGAGGACGGCCTTGTAGGAGCAAAAGTGAACTTCTCCCTGGGAACAGAAAAACAAATAAGCAGTCAGAGAAGCAGGCTACAAGTTTCTCTTAAGTGTTATTTTGAGGAACCAGATTTTCCAGACTCCACAAAAATGAGAAAACAACCCACAGCATCTGTTTTCATACTATAAAACAGGAATCCTTAAAGTCTATGAGTTGCAGAATTCATCAATTCTACATTACACCCAATACTTTACTAGATTCCCAAGATTCAAAACATCAATAAGGTAGGACGTTATCTGTCCTAGCTATGTCATCCTAAGCCAATTACTTAGGCTCTCTTAGCCTTCATTTCCTCACCTGTAAAATTTGGATCAGAGTTACTATTTATGTTGGGTTGAATAGTCTTTCCCCAAAATTCATGTCCATCCAGAACCTGTGAATGTGACCTTACTTGGAAAACGGGTCTTTGCAGATATAACAAATAAAATCCTATCATACTGGGTTTAAGGGTAAGCCTTAAAATCCAATGACTGCTATCCTTATGAAGACAGAGAGAGACTTAGAAACAAAAACACACACAAAAACAAAAACACAAGAAAGATGATATGACAATGGAGAGAGAGAGAGAGAGATGGAAGAGCGTAGCTACAGAAACAAGGAACACCAAAGATTGCTGGTAGCCATCAGAAGCCGGAAGGAGGCAAAAGCCTTCGGTGGAAGTGTGGCCCTGCCAACATTATTATGATTTCAGATTTCTAGTCTCCAGAGCTGTGAGAAAATAAATGTCTGTTGTTTTAGGCTACCAAGTAATTTGTTATGGCAGCTGTAAGACATTAATAAGTTAATTCATAAAGTTATTATAACTGCGGGGATCACTGGGTGGTGCAGCGGTTTAGCGCCTGCCCTTGGCCCAGGGCGCGATCCTGGAGACCCGGGATCGAATCCCACGTCGGGCTCCCGGTGCATGGAGCCTGCTTCTCCCTCTGCCTGTGTCTCTGCCTCTCTCTCTCTCTCTGTGTGATTATCATAAATAAATAAAAAATTTTTTAAAAAGTTATTATAACTGCTACATAAGAAGACATATGCAAAGCACTTAGCACAATATTAGGTGTATACAAAGTATTTAATAAATGGTAACCAGATCTCAGATTCTAATACAATTCCAGCCTTCAAGGAATTAACAGACTAACGTTAGGACTTCGTCTAACTTCCAAGTGAGGCTTACTTTGTAAATACATGATAGTGAATAAAACAAAAAATACATTTTTCCTAGTTCCAAGTCCCTAATGACCCTCATCACCTCCTTTACCTATTAATGTCTAATTTTATAGAATATACTTTAGGAAAGCACTGCTTCTTACCATCCAGCACAGTAGAGAAGTCATCATTCACACAACACATTTTGCTCAGACACAAGGGGCTGGACTAGTCAGTCAGTCCTTCTATCATGTTCCTAAAGCCCCACAGTCTCAGATTAGTTGAGAGACTATTTACCTCTGTATGTGGACAGCCTCACTTTGTTTCCGTAGAAGCCGTACTCGACCCACTTGCACATCTAGCTCATTGATCACAATTTCGGGTTTATAAAGCTGACAGAAGAATTCGGCCTATGGAAGGAGACAGAGTAAAATTCTGTATAGTCTTTAAAAAAAATTCTGTATATTCTTCAAACATTTCCTCGTCCATGTGGCTTACTATGCCCATCTAATTAGCCCTTTACTACTAAGGATTTTCTACTTCCAAGATAGGCGAGTTAGCTTTAATTATGTCTTTTTTAGAACTGACTGAATTTGGGCAGCCCGGGTAGTTCAGCGGTTAAGCGCCGCCTTCAGCACAGAGCATGATCCTGGAGATCCAGATCAAGTCCACGTCAGGCTCCCTGCATGGAGCCTGCTTCTCCCTCTGCCTGTGACTCTGTCTCTCATGAATAAATAAATAAAATAAAATTGACTGAATTTCTGTTCATGTTTTTTAAAACATTGATTATGAAATGCTTTCCTATAATGGTACTTTTTATTCATTCAAATAAGCCCATATCTGCCTATATCTAAAGTGAACATACAGACATATTCCAATAGCAAATGAACAGAAAGTTCTACTCCTAACTAAAATTTATGAAAAAAAAGTGATTGTTCTTCATCTATGCTTTTCTAAAATATTACTAAATATTCTAAAATATTAGATTCTAAAATATTGTAGGAAACAATGACCTGAATGAACCATGGTACATCTGACTACAGCCAGAACACAAAGGGAAGCTGTGACAGATGCTTCCAGGGTATCTCTACCCATAAGCGATTCCTCTCTTGTCCTTGTCACCAATCCTAAGAACCCATTTTGTTTAGATTTGGGGCAGGAATGAAAGGAGCAGTGAAGTGTTCAGGGAAAGTGAATCTCTCTTCAACCAAAAGGGATAAATACTGATCAGTCTAAGCCAATTGTGGTAGTTTCATTTCTTTTTTGCCTACTATAATTATTAATTATTTAAGGCCCATTTAGTAGGTGTTCTGTCACCTGCAGCTAAAACCATCTTAACAGTTTCAGAATCGTAAGGAGCCCCTTGAACATAAGGTTTTTTTGAGTCATCTATTTGGAAATGGCAGATATCTGCCACAAGATGGGCCTCAGACATTTCTCTAGCTACCATTACCACTCTGAAGGGCTCTCTCCTCCAAAAATACATATTTTGAAATAAAACAAGAATGGCAAAATATTAAAAATGTCAGCAATGAACCTACGTACTAGTCTTTGTACTATTCTTGGTATCCATTGGTACTACTATTCTCAATTTTTCTGATGTCTGACATTAATGAAAAGTTGGAAAAAATCTAATTGTGCCTAAAATCACAAAGGTGTTACTAAAACAGCTCCAGTCCTGAGTCCACAATCTATGAAATAACACGTCCATTAAAACACTGGAGAAAATAATGCATACATGGTGATATAAGGTACAAGGTGACTCACTTTAAGAATGTAGAGCACATGGAGAACTACTTATGTAAGAGACAGTGAGAGCTTTATATCCATGAAAGGCAACAATGAAACTATCAACTTTGACAGAGGAAGTAGTTATTACAAAGGAACTATTAGATAAGGACCAGAGACTAGCAAGTAAATATCCCAGCTTCCTTCCAACAGAAAAGTAAAAATAGCACTGCATACCTTTTTCTTGGAAATGTTCAATTTGCTTCCAATTATTTCTGCCATTTTCAGTTTGCTTGTATGCTTAGAAAGCATTGCTGTGAAACAGTCCAGAGCCTATTAAAATAACGAAGGTCAATGCAAATTGATTTTTTTAAAATACTACATTAATCACAGAGCACCACTACCCTGGCCACAAAAAGGAAGAACATAAAACCCAGGAGAAACATATCTGCTAGACTAAAGAGAGTAGAAATAAGGTACCAGCCCTAGACTCAAGGGCCTTACCATAATACAGACAGGATAAACAAATGTGAAGGCTTTACTATCAAAATACTGATTAGAAAAAAAAAAAAAAAAAAACCCACACAGAAAAGGCTTCATTTTACAGGGTACCTGGCTGGCTCAGTTGGTTAAGCATCTGATTCTTGGTTTTGGCGCAGGTCATGATCTCAGGTTCCTGGGATCAAGTACCATTGTTGTGCTCTGTGCTCAGCAGGTAATCTGTTGAGGATTTTCTTCCTCTCCCTCTACCCCTTCCCCTGCTCATACCTCCCCTCCTGCCTTCTAATTTTTTTAAAAAGCTTCATTTTACAAATTGAAATTCAGGCAAAAATAGAATTAGAGTTAATCATTATATGATTCATGAGGGAACTGACTCTTAAGCCACGAAAGTAACACCAAAAGATTACTTGCTAGCTGTAAAGGAAAATTCTTGATGCACACCCCAATGGCAGTACTCCATCTCAGCCAACTACTGACAGGCCAACCAGATATGTGTCTTCTGCTTTTTTTTTTTTTTTTTTTTTTGTAAGTAAAAAATGTGGGGCTTAAACTCACAACCCTGAGATCAAGAACTGAGCTAAGGTCAAGAGTCAGATGTTTAACCAACTGAGCCACTTGGGTGGCTCCAGATGTAGGTCTTCTGATGAAATGAAATATAAAGTATATATTACCACTAAAAATGAATTCTACCCAAAAAGTTTGAATTGGAATACATTAAGCATTTTGATAAACTTCTACTTACAGGAAAGACAAGAGAGAAAATAACAACAGAAAGGTACTATGAGTACAGTAAACAAAGAATACATTTGGTTCTGTCACCACCAAGTGTAAAACATCAATAAACTTCATAAGCATTTAAAAAGAGAGGGAATTTATACAGTCCTTGTTCCTAATACCTGGCACAGAGTTTTAAAAACCCTTGGAATTACCAAAAATAAGAAGTGTCTTTTGTTATTCACTAAGGCCCCTTTGGACCATACTTAAGTTTATTAAGCTAAGCAAGGTGTGGGACACCTGAGTGGCTCCGGGGTTGAGCGTATGCCTTTGGCTCAGGATGTGATCCCTGTCTGGGGATCGAGCTCCCAGCCAGGAGCCTGCTTCTCCTTCTGCCTGTCTCTGCCTCTGTCTCTCTCATGAATAAATGAATAAAATCTTTAAAAAAAAAAGTTTAAAAAAATTTTTATTATTTTTTATTTTTTTAAATTTTTATTTATGATAGGCACACAGTGAGAGAGAGAGGCAGAGACATAGGCAGAGGGAGAAGCAGGCTCCATGCACCGGGAGCCCGACGTGGGATTCGATCCTGGGTCCCCAGGATGTGATCCTGGGCCAAAGGCAGGCGCCAAACCGCTGCGCCACTCAGGGATCCCTAAAAAAAATTTTAAAAGCTAAGCAAGATGACTCTTAATGGCCTTTAGGTAGTTTAAGGAGGGACTGGCCAGGTCAGAAAGACCAAGCACTGACTTGGAGGGTTGAAATTTTTAGCTCCACCACTAAGGGAGGGAGGAGGAGCTAGAAATTATGCTCGATCATATGGCCAATGACTTAAGACCTAATAAAATACTGGACATCCAAAGCTTGGAGAGCCAGCTGTTGGTGGACATATGGATATGCCAGGAAGCTAGTACACCCTAACTAACTATGCTCAGGACCCTTGAGACTTTGCCCTTTGTCTCTTCCATTTGACTGTCTTTAAGTTATATCTTTTATAATAAAACCATAACCCGTACTTTAAGTATAGTGCTTTCCACGGAGTTCTGTGGGTTGACTATTGAACCATGAGATGATCATGGGAACCTCTGAATTTATAGTTGGTAGGTCACAAATACAGGTGGCCCCCAAGACTTGCAGCTGGATTCTAAAGTGGGGGTAATCTTATGGAGGCCTTGAGCATTTGATTCTTGATCTTGGGGTCCTGAGTTCAAGCCCCAGGTTGGGTGTAGGGATTACTTAAAAATAAAATCTTCGGAAGGAAGGGAGGGAAAAAGGGAAGAAGGAAGGAAGAATAGAGAGAGATCAAGAAGGAGATACACCAAGGTATTAAAAGTGTTAGGGAATGTCTGGATGACAGCTATTTTTTTTTTTAGATTTATTTATTATTTATGATAGACATAGAGGCAAAGACACAGGAGGAGGGAGAAGCAGGCTCCATGCCAGGAGCCCAATGCGGGACCCGATCCCGATCCCGGGTTGACAGCTATTTTTATTTTACCACTTTGCTTTCTTATATTTCCCCATTTTCAACAATGTATATATATTGTTTCTACATTAACAAAATACCTGTATACAAAAGTTCAGAACAATATTTGTCATAGCCAAAAGGTGAAAACAACCCAAATATCCACCAATGAATAAACGGATAAACAAAATACAAACAAAATCTGTTATTATCAATACAATGAAATGTTATTCAGCCATAAAAAATAATTCAGGCTACAACATGGATTAACTGAGAGAATATGCAGAGTCAAAGAAGTTAGATACAAAGGTCACATATTCTATGATCCCACTTATATGAAATATCCCAAATCAGCAAATCTATAGACAGAGATAATGCCACAGTTTTATTTTAAAAGGCAAAACAAGGTCATCTCTAGAAGGATGATAAATTTAGGGGAATGAAAAAGTGAGTTCACGGGAAAGAAGAACAAGATTCAAGAACTGGCACACAGCATTTCAGGGTTCAGCTCACCATAAGTGTGAACTCCAAATGTGGTTTCTTTCTACTGATACTAACTTTGCCAAACACAACAAGAATGCAATGCAAACCAAATTGGGTCACTACTCTCCTCAATCCCAAATGACAGAAACCAGAGTTAGTTACTTACTTACTTAATTTATTGAGAGAGAGAAAACACCTGATGTGGGGCTCAATCTCACAACCTTTGAAATCATGATCTGAGCCGAAATCAAGAGTCAGATACTTAACCAACTGAGCCACTCAGGCACCCTTAGAAACCAGAACACTTTGGGATACCTGGGTGAGTCAGTGGTTGAGCATCTGCTTTTGGCTTGAGTCATAATCCCGGGGTCCTGGGATAAAGCCCTGCATCAGGCTCCCCACAGGGAGTCAGCTTCTCCTTCTGCCGATGTCTCTGCCTCCCTCTCTGTGTCTCTCAAGAATAAATAAATGAAATCTTTTTAAAAAATAAACAAACAAGAACACTTTATAATCAAAATTAGTGTTTTGGGGATCCCTGGGTGGCTCAGCGGTTTGGCGCCTGCCTTTGGCCCAGGGCGCAATCCTGGAGTCCCAGGATCGAGTCCCATGTCAGGCTCCCAGCATGGAGCCTGCTTCTCCCTCCTCCTGTGTCTCTGCCTCTCTCTCTCTCTCTCTCTTAAATCTTTAAAAAAAAACTAGTGTTTTAAGAGCCCACAGATCTTCAGACAGTATCACTTTTATTCTTAAGCAAGCAGGAATAAATATCTCCCTGTTCTTATTGAATATGACAGAGTTGTAATTCAAGGGGGGGGGTTTCCCTCCCGCACAACACATTTTTTGCCCAAGCCCAGCATACAAGGCTATACTTTGTAACCCCTACGTAAATTTCTCCGGACTAAAGTAAAAGGCCCTACCAAGAAGTGGAAAGATCAGACAAATACAACTCTTATCAAATAGATTATGAAATTTTATGTAGGAATAAATACTGAGCATTTTTTTCAGTAGGCTCCATACCCAAAATGGAGCTCAAACTCATGACCTCAAGATCAAGAATCATATGCTCCACAGACTGAGCCAGCCAGTCACCCCTAATACTACACACACATTTGAGAAACACTTTATATTTTACAACATTACTGTCACCTAGGAGACTTTCTTTTCATTTTATCTGTAATATTTCAGTGTCTGCTTTACTGTATCTAAACTATCCTTATTTATAATTTATAGTAACCTGTTTTAAAACTAAAAACAATATTATGCCCATATTAATATGTCCAGTTAGTTTTAAGGCAACATTAGTTGAGTTTTAACTAGCTAGGGATAATAAACACAAAAGAAAAATTCTGATAGCAGCCAAGAGACAGAAAATGACAATGGAAATCAACAGCCTCACAGGATAGAAAGAAAACAAACATGAAGACTCTATCTTACCTCTTGAAAAATATTTAAGGATGCTGATGAAGACAGACTGTCAAAACAATGGACAATCCTATTACACCAATTCAGTAGATCCCTTTAAAAAATAAAAACAAGGAAATAAAAGACCATAGGTCAAAGACATCAAAACCATCAGAGTTCAATTCAATCCACCTAAGTCTGGGGAACACATGACAATGAAGTCTCTCTGTTTCTCTGGCATTGTAAAGATAAATAGTGCAGTGGACAGAATAAGTGAGGGGCCCCACCTATTAGAAAGTCATCTGTCACATATATTATCCCAATCCATGCCAGATAAGGTTGGGGAGAGTGGGGCAGCAACTAACTCTCAGAGCAAAAATCAGGGGAGTTGCCCCATTCCTAAGGCTCACTTAAAGGGAAAGCCAATCATCGAGAATAGAAAGCAAAGGTACAGAACTCACTATATATAGCAAAATCAAGGGTCTTATTTAAGACCCCAATTGTCACGAAAGAAAAAACCAGTCAAAGAATTATGTCACTAAGGAGTTTCAACCTTAGCTTTTAAAGTTATTTTTTTTCCTTTTCTTTTTTTTTTTAAGCAGCCTCCACATCCAACGTGGGGCTTAAATTCATGACTCTGAAATTAAGAGGACCATGTTCTACCAACTAAGCCAGTCAGGTGCCCTCAAAGTTATTTTTTAAAGCTAAAATAACATTCCCTTATAAGCCTTCCTAATCATTATCTATAAGATCTGAAACAGGATCCAACATCATGAAGCAGCCCACAAGTCTAATTTCAAAACCTGACCTCTCATAACCATTTAGTGATAGCTGCTAAGAACTTTTAAGGGAAGTAATTTTTAAAATATTAACTCAAGGAGCACCTGGATGGCTCAATAGGGGGAGCACACAACTCTTGACCTTGGGGTCATGAGTTCGAGCCCTGTGATAGGTATGGAGCCTACTTAAAAAATAAATAAATAAAATATCAACTCAAAAGTGCTTAATCTAGTACCTTAGAGACAATTCTCTTCCCTCAAGGCTTAGTCTTTTGTTTTCTCTTCTGGCTTCTGCAAATTCTTCAGGTACCTGTTCACATGTAACAGAACTATCACTGCGAGAGTGATGTTTCTCTCCAGTAAGTTGGATGTAAATGTCAAGCAGGTGATCAGTTACTGCCAAGAGGCTGGGATATCTATTCTGAAGAACCTGACAGAGGGAGGAAAAAAAGCAAAGAAAATTTAGCAGCAGACACAGTAATTTTTAAAAAGCACATATAAGGGTAGCCTGGGTGGCTCAGTCAGTTAAGCAGCTGACTCTTGGTTTCAGCTCAGGTCATGACCTCAGGGTCCTGGGATCAAGCCTTCCATCAGGGTCCACGCTCAGGAGCCAGTCTGCTTGAGGACTCTTTCTCCCTCTCCCTTGGCCTCTCCCTGAGCTCACTCTTGCTCGTTCTTTCTCTCTCACTCTCTAAATATATAACTTTTAAAATAAATAAATAAAGGCACATGTAAACTCCTGCTAGTATTAGTCAAGCAAAAAATGAATTTCTCTTTGAAATTTGTACCAAGTAAGTACTCCCCCAAGAAACCCAGTGGATGCCTAAAACTGCAGATAGTACAAAACCCTAAACATACTATGTTTTTGCCCACAGACATACCTATGATAAAGTTTAATGTACAAATTAGACATAGTAAGAGATTAACAATAACTAATAATAAAATAGAACAATTATAATATGCTGTAATAAAAATTATATGAATGTGGTCTCTCTCTCAAAATATCATGTATTATGGGATCCCTGGGTGGCGCAGCGGTTTAGCGCCTGCCTTTGGCCCAGGGCGCGATCCTGGAGACCCGGGATCGAGTCCCAAGTCGGGCTCCTGGTGCATGGAGCCTGCATGGAGCCTGCTTCTCCTTCTGCCTATGTCTCTGCCTCTCTCTCTCTCTGTGTGACTATCATAAATAAATAAAAAATAAAAAAAATACATATATATCATGTATTATGCTAACATGAGATGATAAAATACCTAGAAAATGATATGAAGGGAATGACACAGGCCCTGTGATGTAGTGTCAGGCTACTACTGACCCTCTGACAATACATCAGGGGAACCATCTGTTTCTGGACTGAGGTTGACTGTGGGTAGCTGAAAGTGCAAAAAGCAAAACCAAGGATAATGGGGAGCTACCATGTAAGAACTTCTGCCTGTACCAATAACCCTTGCCCCTCAAAAACCACAACTTTTTTCCTGGCCAGAACGCAGTTATCTAGCAATCTCATCATTTACACAACTTAGGATACAGAAGCCAGATGGGAAAAGAGTCTTCAAGCAACAAACACATCCAAGTCCTAGGAATTTACTCACTGAAGAATCCTGCAAGTACTACTTTAATTTTAACATAATTCTAGGGGCACCTGTGGCTCAGTTGGTTAAGCGTCCAACTCTTGGTTTTGGCTCATGTCATGAGCTCAGGTTGTGAGATCCAGTCCCAAGTCAGGAGCTGTACTCAGCAGGGAGTCTGCTTGAGATTCTCTCTCGGGCAGCCCGGGTGGCTCAGTGGTTTAGCGCCACCTTCAGCCCAGGGCCTGATACTGGAGACCCCGGATCAAGTACCACGACACGGGATCCCTGGGTGGCGCAGCAGTTTAGCGCCTGCCTTTGGCCCGGGGCGTGATCCTGGAGACCCGGGATCAAATCCCACGTTGGGCTTCCAGTGCATGGAGCCTGCTTCTCCCTCTGCCTATGTCTCTGCTTCTCTCTCTCTCTGTGTGACTATCATAAATTAAAAAAAAAAAAAAAGATAAAAAAAAAAGTACCACGTCAGGCTCCCTGCATGGAGCCTGCTTCTCCCTCTGCCTGTGTATCTGCCTCTCTCTCCTCTCTCTCTCTCGTTCTCTCTCTGTGTCTGTCATGAATAAATAAATATAATCTAAAAAAGAAAGAAAGAAAGAAAGAAAGAAAGAAAGAAAGAAAGAAAGAAAGAAAGAAAGAAAGAAAGGGAGGGAGGGAGGAAAAAGAAGAAAAGAAAGAAAAAAGAAAAGAAAAAGAAAAGAAAAGAAAAGAAAAGAAAAGAAAAGAAAAGAAAAGAAAAGAAAAGAAAAGAAAGAAATGAACTCTTTGGGGGAAAAAAAAGAGATTCTCTCTCTCCCTCTACCCCTCCCCCGATTCCCACTCCCAAAGGCTGGCACATGTATGTGCTAAAATAAATAAATAAATATATCTTTAAAAATAAAAAAACAAACACAATTCTACTAAGATTTGTTAGGTCAGGGCAGCCCGGTGGCTCAGTAATTTAGCGCTGCCTTCAGCCCAGGGCGTGATCCTGGAGACCCGGGATCGAGTCCCGCCTCGGGCTTCCTACATGGAGCCTACTTCTCCCTCTGCTGTGTCTCTGCCTCTCTCTCTCTCCTCTCTGTGTTTCTCATGGATAGATAAATAAATAAAATCTTAAAAATAAAAAAATAAAAAAAGATTTGTTAGGTCATTTTTCAGCAAAAGCAACCAGAAGCAATTAATAAAAAAAAATAATAATAATAATAATAATAATAATAAGCATATAAAAGCAAACCACAGTAAAAGAAGCTAATATAAAGTACTGATAAAAAGCAACTGATCTTTAAAAAGCAAACAACAAAAAGCAACAGAAATTAAAAAGCAAAAGATGTACTTAATTAAAAAGCAAAAGTAAATGTACCTATTTACTTCAATTATTGAGAATTTTTTTCAGAATAATACTTGGTACTCATACTATTGGTTTTAAGCTTTTATGATATGGATTTATTCAAACAGGTCTATTTGAGAAAAAAGGGAAATATGTATGTATTAGAAATACTGTCTGGGGTGCCTGGCTGGCTCATCAATGGAGTGTAAGACTCTTGATCTTAGGCTGTGAGTCCAGCCCCAGGTTGGGTGTAAAAGTTATTTAAAAACAAAATCTTGGGATCCCTGGGTGGCGCAGCGGTTTAGCGCCTGCCTTTGGCCCAGGGCACGATCCTGGAGACCCGGGATCGAATCCCATGTCGGGCTCCCGGTGCATGGAGCCTGCTTCTCCCTCTGCCTGTGTCTCTGCCTCTCTCTCTTTCTCTCTCTCTGTGTGTGACTATCATAAATAAATAAATATTTAAAAAAATAAAAATAAAAAAAATAAAAAAATAAAAACAAAATCTTGGGCATCCCCGGTGGTGCAGTGGTTTGGCGCCGCCTGTGGTCCGGGGTGTGGTCCCGGAGACCTGGGGTCGAGTCCCACATCGGGCTTCCTGTATGGAGCCTGCTTCTCCCTCTGCCTGTGTCTCTGCCTCTCCTCTCTCTCTCTCTGAATAAATAAATAAATCTTTAAAAAAAATGAGGGATCCCTGGGTGGCACAGCGGTTTGGCGCCTGCCTTTGGCCCAGGGCACGATCCTGGAGACCTGGGATCGAATCCCACGTCGGGCTCCCGGTGCATGGAGCCTGCTTCTCCCTCTGCCTATGTCTCTGCCTCTCTCTCTCTCTCTCTCTCTCTCTGTGACTATCATAAATAAATAAAAAAATAAAAAATAAATAAAAAATAAAAAACATTGAAAAGGAGGTCCTTTTTAAAAAATAAATAAATAAATAAATAAAAACAAAATCTTAAAAGAAATTGTCATCCAATACATTTAAATTAGCTTGAAAAATATATTGTGATTCCAATTTGTATATGAAATATCCACTTATTCTGTATATGTAATGTATACATATTTACAAAAATAAGGATCTACAACCTTTTAACAATGTCATCTCGAGTAGTAGATATCACAGATTTTAATTCATGTTTTTTTACTGAAGGACTTTACAATAGATACTGCTGAAAACATGTTTCAGATAGATTAAAAATTAAAACAAAATAACAAAATCAATAAAATGGATACATACATGGATCTTTAAAATGCAGAATATATATTTTTGGGTACGGAGAAAACATTTATTTATTAAATTGGACATATATATTCATGACCTTGGTCACCACAAACAAAATATAGACTATTTCCAACACCCAACCGAGATTCTCTCTCGGGCAGCCCGGGTGGCTCAGTGGTTTAGCGCCGCCTATAGTTCGGGCTTGATCCTGGAGACCCAGAATCGAATCCCATGTCGGGCTCCCTGCATGGAGCCTGCTTCTCCCTCTGCCTATGTCTCTGCCTCTCTCTCTCTCCTCTCTGTGTATTCTCATGAATAAATAAATAAAATCTTTTAAAAAAATAAAATTAAAATTAAAAAAATAAAAAATAATTCATCTCAATTTTTATTAATACCCTGAACAAAATGTGTATTAAAAGTTGTTGAATATATGAGACATTAGTTACAAAACAACTTAGTAATTATTTTTTAAAAAAAGGATCTTTGGAAACAATTGAGGAAACTTGAATATAGTCTGAAAATTAAATGGCATTGAGACATTACTGTTCATTTTACTGGGGACAATAAAGTTATTGTGATTATATATGGAAAGGCCCAGGGCACCTGGATGGCTCAGTTGGATAAGCGTCTGCCTTAGGCTCAGGTAATGATCTCAGGGCCTGGGAGTGAGCCCAGGCATCCTTTGGGCTCCCTGCTCAGTGGGGAGTCAGCTTCTCCCTCTGCTCCTCCCCCCTGCTTGTGCCCTCACACTCACACATGTGCTCTCTCAAATAAATTAGTCTTTTTTTTTTTTTAAGATTTATTTATTTATTTATTTACGAGACACAGAGAGAGGGGCAAAGACACAGGCAGAGGGAGAACCAGGCTCCATGCAGGGAGCCCAATGTGGGACTCGATCCTGGGACTCCAGGATCACGCCCTGAGCTGAAAGCAGAAGCTTAACTGCTGAGCCACCTAGGTGTCCCTCAAATAAATCTTAAAAAAAAAAAAAAAAAGCCCTTAAATTTTTAAAGCAAAGTATTGAAGTATTAAGTGTATGCATTGAAGTATTCAGGAATGAAATGTTAAGGGGTTTGTTTTCAAATATATTGGCAAATAAAAAATATTAGATGAAGCAAATGCTGTAAAATGTTAGTACATTAACTGTTAAACTTGGGTTGATGAGTATTTTGATGATCAATTACACTATTTTCTCTATTTACACGTATATCTGGAACTGTTAATAATAAAAAGTAAAAAAGAAAACCACTAATGCTTTCCCCTGATAACCACATACCTCATTCAGTTCGGTCTTATCCATGTTATCCATGTGAATTTTTGTCCAGTATTTGTCTAGCAGAGTAGCATGACTATTTAGAGGTCGATACCAATTTCCTCCACAGCTCAAGAGTCTGTATTTCAAAATTAAAAAAAAGAATTACACAAAATTCCCAATTTAATCTTTAATTATGCCTCTGGTTAGCCCTTGCTAGACTTTATCTCATTCTGGTGCCAGATTACCAATATGTTGGGCTCATAGGGCAGATGACAAATGAAAGAGAGGCTGACAGTTGACCCAAGTCTGACTCCTTTCCCCTTTTTTTTTTTTTTTTTAAGATTTTATTTATTTATTCACGAGAGACACAGAGAAAGAGACAGAGACACAGGCAGAGGGAGAGCAGGCTCCATGCAGGGAGCCCGATGTGGAACTCGATCCCAGGACTCCAAGATCACGCCCTGGGCTGAAGGCGGCGCTAAACCACTGAGCCACCCAGGGATCCCCTGACTCTTTTCCTAAGGTCATATAATAGAGCTTTAACCAAGTTATTTTCTAATCACTGTAAATGATCCTATTAGGTTTTTCTATCTTAACAGCATGTTTCTCTTCCTTAAGACATAACTTTAGGAAACAGAAAACATAATCCAAAGCCCACAGCATTAAAAATAAGTTCAGTGCTTATTACCAAAAGCTACAGTACCCAAAATCATTAAAAATTTCAAGAAGGAATATTCATTAAACACATACTCTGGCCAAGCCACAAGCTTGCATCTAGGCCATTTATTGTAATGCATGTTCACAACTTTCTGAGATGGTACCTTACTTTTCTTCTAATGCATAAAGAGGAAGAAAGTAATGTCCTCTGATCACTCGGCTACAAATGGCAGAGGTAAGAACTGAATTCAGATCTGTTTGGACACCTTCTACAACGTCCCAGGACTTTCTGAGATATGAACATAGCAGAGAAGAACTTTACTATCTCTGAATAAAGGCAGGGTTTACTTAAAAAAAGCAGGACCTAGCAAAGTGTTCCTTGAGAACTATTAGGTTAACTCCACACTCCACCTCTTGATGTTCACCGAGGCAAACACTACTATAACTACTTATTATGTGACATTACGATCATTCTTGAGCATATTAACATATGGAGAAGTGTACAGATACATACTACCAGTAGAAAATCAATCACTGTGTTCATGTTATTATAAAATATAGACATGGACATATATACTAAATTTGTTTAGCTTTTATTCCTTTGTTATGTTTATATTCAATTTTTTTAGCTACTTGAAATCTACAGGTCATCATCATTACCATCATTGTAGCCAGCCATTAGTTGGGCACTTAATACGGGACAGATCTTTAATACAAGTTATTTCATTTAATCTTTACAACTTACACCAACTTGTAAAGTAAGTAGTATTAGCCCCATCATTATCAGACAAGAAAAGTACATACAGGTACAAAATATCAGTGTCAGGACTCAAACCCAGGGCTGTCTAACAACGGTCTCAACAGTGATTGTTTTTGAAAACATGAAAACAAGATAAAGTTCTAAAAAACTGAATATCTTTAAGTGGGGGGAGGAACCCTCTCATTTTGATTTAATTATCTTTATTTAAAACAAGAATGAAAAAAAAAAAAAAAAAAAAAAAAAAAAAAATAAAACAAGAATGAAAGGGGGCACCTGGGTGGCTCAATTACTTGGCCGACTCCTTGATTTCAGCTCAGGTCACAATCTCTGGGTCCTAGGATCCAGCCTCATGTAGGGGCTGTGGAAGTACTTTCTCTCTCTAAAATAAATAATTCTTTAAAAAATAAATAAATAAAACAGGAATGAAGGGGCATCTGGAGGCTCAGTTGGTACAATATGCAACTCAATCTCAGCATCGTGAATTCAATCCCATGTTGGGTACAGAGCTTAAATCTAAAATACAGTAATCGGGACACCTGGGTGGCTCAGTGGTTGGGCGTCTGCTTTTAGCTCAGAGCATGATTCCAGGATCTGGGGTTGAGTCCCACCCCACATCAGGCTCCTTGCAGGTAGCCTGCTTCTCCCTCTGCCTGTGTCTCTGCCTCTCTCTCCCTCTCTCTGTGTTTCTCATGAATAAATAAATAAAATCCTTAAAAAAAAAAACTACTACAGTAATTAAGATACTATGATATTGGTGTAAAGATAGACAAATGAACAATCAAAGTAGAGTCCTGAAATAGGAACTAGATCTTTAAAAATTAGCTAATTAAAACAAAACAGGAATGAAAAGGGTGGATCTGGGGATCCCTGGGTGGTGCAGCGGTTTGGCACCTGCCTTTGGCCCAGGGCGTGATCCTGGAGACCCGGGACTGAATCCCACATCAGGTTCCCGGTGCATGGAGCCTGCTTCTCCCTCTGCCTATGTCTCTGCCTCTCTCTCACTCTCTCTCTGTGACTATCATAAATTTAAAAGAAAAGAAAAGAAAAGAAAAGAAAAGAAAAGAAAAGAAAAGAAAAAAAGAAAAGAAAAGAAAAGGGTGGATCTGTCATCAGTTCCAACTGATCCTGCTTAATGTGGGCCCAGAAAACTACTCCAGGACTCTGGACTCAGTACTCCAGTGTGGGACTTATGAGAAAAAGGCTCCAGTGGGAATAGATAGGTTAATAGAACATACCTCCTAGTTGCAAAGAACTGAAATCCAGGAGCCACTTTCAGACAGTCACCTCGGCCAGGAATCAAGAGCTCTCCATTCTCCAAAAGAGGGATCAGCACGGAAACCTAAATCACAAAACCCAAATGATAAAACTATTAAGGCAGAAGTAACAAAAAAACAAAATAACCCTCTCTCCAAACAATGAACACATCCTTAAAGGAAACCTTAGTTTTCAGAACATGAACTAAGATCAAAAGGCAAATGGCAATGTGTGAGCCACCTAGACTCCAACGATTTATTCATTCAATATTTACCAAGCCAGACACTCAAAATCCAGACATGGCTGAGGCCTTACAGCCTAGCATCTGACAAAACAGCCATGCAAACCACCATACGGCATGATGAGTATGACCCTAGGGGTGACTGTGAATGAGAACAGAATGGTGTAGAAGCATTGAAAGTGCAGACAGACATCCCAGAGATGATGATATTCATTGAGTCTTAAACGTGAGCAGGAAGCCAGTTTTGGTGGGAGGGAAACTCCCAGCACATATACTCCAGGCAAATAATATTCAAACAGATAAAAATCTCTGTTCCTAAGAGCATAACATGAGAGGATTCCGCTGTCAAGGCAGAATGTGCATATGAAGTAGTGGAAAACTATAAACTTAGAAATAAATAAATTAAGGGTCTCCTGTGCTGAGCTAAGGAGTTTGAATTTTTTTCATGAAAGTTACAGAGAGTAAAATAGCCTGGGGGAAAAACTGTAATTTTTATTTTAGCAACTGTGCAACAAACAGAACATCAACTGAAAGGAGGCTAGCCTACAGGAAAGAGGCAAAAACAAAGATAGGATGGCTATATAGATAGATGTCTGGCTGGCAAGAAAGAAGAGTAAAGAGCAGCCCTGGTGGCGCAGCGGTTTAGCGCCGCCTGTAGCCGGAGGTGTGATCCTGGAGACCCGGGATCGAGTCCCACATCGGGTTCCCTGCATGGAGCCTGCTTCTCCCTCTGCCTGTGTCTCTGCCTCCCTCTCCCTCTCTCTCTCTGTGTGTGTCTCTATGAATAAATAAATAAAATATTTTTAAAAAAAAAAAGGAAAGAAGAGTAAAGAAAGAAAAGAAAAAGAGAAAAATAGGTAACAAAGCAAAAAAGCTAGACAGACGGATGAAAATAAATCCTATGCTAAGGCAGTGGGAGAGAAGAGAATAAAATAAAGAGATAAAAAAATACTAAGCAATTTAATACTAAATAACTAAGAGACTAGAAGGAGACATCAAACTATGGCAGAAAAGGCTGTTCTGAGAAAGAGCAGGCAAATTCCATCTTGGACATCTTTAACTTCCACCAGCTAAGGGACATTTTTTTTTAAATATTTCAAGAAAAGGGTGGGCCATACACATAGATCTAGGGAACATGAGTTTATAGAGGAAGCTTAAAAAGAAAAAACAAGGGATCCCTGTGTGGCGCAGCGGTTTGGCGCCTGCCTTTGGCCTAGGGTGCGATCCTGGTAGACCCGGGATCGAATCCCACATCGGGCTCCCGGTGCATGGAGCCTGCTTCTCCCTCTGCCTGTGTCTCTGCGCCTCTCTCTCTCTCTGTGACTATCATAAATAAATAAAAATTAAAAAAAAAAGAAAAGAAAAGAAAAAACAAAGACCAAAGAGTCAAAGAAAAGGGTTCTAAAATATCAGACGTAATTTTATTAAATATTCTTACTATACACATGGCTAGAAGCTGAAAGGAAAGCCCAAAATAATATAGGAGCAACTCCAAATGATTCCAAAACTTGAAACTAAAGAAAAATAACCTGAATATCTGTAAAAGCTACCTTAAAATAAAAAAGGACTATTAGCTGAGAAGTTCTGAAAACAACAAAACAATAATCAAAAGATCTAGGCATGTCTTTAAGTAAACCCAACTTCATTATAACAGTAATGAAGTTTGAATATAATCAAATGAGCAACATAACCTTTGTATGAACACAACAAATATATGAACAGGAGAATGGTCTACAGAAAATTGGACTAAATGTAGAAGAATTTTCTGACATTTATCAGATACTGCCAAAGGAAGAGCAAGTCATAAATTGTCAGTCAAGTCTTGAATCTGGACTTTACCTCAAAGAATATGGGGAGGAGCAAGATGGCGGAAGAGTAGGGTCTCCAAATCACCTGTCTCCACCAAACTACCTAGAAAACCTTCAAATTATCCTGAAAATCTATGAATTCGGCCTGAGATTTAAAGAGAGACCAGCTGGAATGCTACAGTGAGAAGAGTTCGCGCATCTATCAAGGTCTTCTAAGCAAAACATCTCCAAAGAAACGAGAGCTTTAAATGATACACTGGACCAGATGGATTTCACAGATATCTACAGAACTTTACATCCAAACTCAACTGAATACCTCAAAGAATATAATTAACTATAAGACAATACGAGATCCCTAGGCTCCATCATGGCCTGGATGTAACCTCTCTCATGTTCACCTATCTTCTTTGGCTCTAATTCCACAATGCACAATCCTAATGATTTCCAGATACCGTGATAGCTGAAAAAAACTGCCTAAGGAAGAAAGCACTAGAAAATGGAAAGCCGGGGCAGCCCGGGTGGCTCAGCGGTTTGGTGCCACCTTCAGCCCAGGGCCTGATCCTGGAGGCCAAGGAACAAGTCCCATGTCGGGCTCCCCGCATGGAGCCTGCTTCTCCCTCTGCCTGTGCTCTGCCTCTCTTCTCTTTGTCTCTCATGAATAAATAAATAAAATCTTTTTTAAAAAAAGCAATTTTTCTAAAAACGAAAATATATATCCAGTATATTTTCCGTAATGAAACAAAGACAAACATGCTCTCTTCCTTTACCTGTCCTCAGCCTGCTGCTCTACAGATGCCATAGCTAGGAAGCAGGGTCTCAAAGTTCTCAATGTATTTGTAACATGGGTAAGCTATTTCCCACAAGGCCTATTCTTTTGGAAATGTTATAACACTGATCACATATTCAACTAAAGGAGCAAAAAACTACAATGAAACTGATCACATATCCAACTATAGTATTTCCCCCTTATCCATGTGGAGTATGTTCCAAGACCCTCAGTGGTTTCTGAAACTGTGGATAATACAGAGTCCTATATATACTATGCTTTTTCCTATACATACATACTTTGATAAAGTTTGCCTTACAAATGGGCAAGATAAGAGATTAACAGCAGTAAATGACAATAGAATAGAATAATTGTAATAATATACTATAGTAAAAGTTATGTGAATGTGGTTTCTCTCAAAGTATCTTACTATACTCACCCTTCCTATGGAGATGTGAGATGATGAAATGCCTATGTGACCAGATAAAGTGAGGTGAACAATGGAGGCATTTCGACGTAGTGTTAGGCTACTACTGACCTTCTAATACATTAGGAGGATCATCTGCTTCAGGACTGAGAGTAACCACAGGTAATTGAATGGCAGATAAGGGGGGACTACTATACTCAGTGAAATAGTACCAGCAGAACTCTATCAATTTTCTATCAAACAAGAGACCAGCTAAGTAATTCCACCTCAAGCCAGATTAGGTAGGTAATCATGAATGAGCTTCTCACAAAATGTAACCTCTCTAATCAAATACCTATTTTTTTTTTAAAGATATTTTTTATTTTAGGGAGAGAGAAAAGGAGCAGAGGGGAGGGGCAGAGGGATAAAGAGACAGAGAAGCAGACTCCCCCACTGAGCAGGGAGTCCGATGCAGGGCTCCAATCCCAGGACCCTGGGATCATGATCTGAGCCAAAGGCAGATGCTTAACTAACTGAGCCACCCAGGTGCCCCTGATTTCCTGTCTTTGAAATGTATTTTGTTAAGAGTGATTTTGGGAGATAATTTCAGTAACACAGGTGTCTGGGGCACCTGGATAGCTCAGTGGGGTAAGCATCTGTCTTAAAAAATAATCATGAACCCATGGTCATAGGATGGAGCCAGGCATCCTTAAGCTCTCTATTCAGCAGGGAGTCTGTGTCTCCTTCTCCCTCTGCCCCACCCCCACCCCACTAGTGCTCTCCCTCTTTCTCCTAAATAAATAAATAAAATATTTCGGGGGAAAAAAAAAAAAGACAGAAAATCAGTAAATAATTAGTGAGGTAACATACCACGTCTAAGGGGGCATAGTCAATATCCTCCAGAAGGATCCAGTGTCCCTTTGTGACTGCCTGTGTGAGAGTACCAGGTTGCCACACAAACTCTCCTGGGACATCTGTACACCGATACATTCCCAACAGCATCTGGAGGAAAAGGAGAAAGTTATTAATGAAACCACAAATCTGAGATGCCAATGCCACATCCTTTGATTAATTCTGTTAAAATTCTATACGGATATAAGCAGGCACTTGATGTTTTTACACCTTGGTCCCATCAGTTATGAGGAGGACCAATAACTATTCTCACATTCCCTTAGCAAAAACAATACTTTAATGCAAACATTTATAAGCATGTGAACCCACCAAAATTTGCTATTTCTTAATTACCTTACTGTCGGTCTGATCTCCAAGCTGGACTTTAAGAAGCTGAGGGGGCTTCCTTCTACCTGTCATTGCACCTAAGTGTTCAACTAAGGAAGTTTTGCCACATCCTATTGGTCCTTCCAACAACACAGCATTCTGAGAAGCCACTGCCATAGCCAGTGTCTGAAGATTTTTGCAGATTGAATCAACCAGCACATAAGATCTAAAGGCCAGCTCCTGTTCACGAGAAGAATTCCTATTACTAGCCTAAGGAGGCAAGGGAAAAATAAAAGGCATGTTAACAGTCTTTCCTCCAAAGGGCACAGATTAATTTCTACAACAATGCTTTCACTAACCTTTACATAAACCTCTAATTAGCAGTACTAGAACTATAATAACAACAGGTATGTTATCCAAAATAAGGATCTTTTTCCTTTTGGCAGGATTTAAGGAAAATCTCCCAAAGTCTGAGAAGCCAAAAAAGCTGACACACAAAAGATGGGGGCAAACTTCATCTCATGACTGCATTTTTGTTTTCCTTCCTCTTATACCACATTCTAGGACTTCGTATCTTTTTTTTTTTTAAGATTTTATTTATTTATTCATGAGAGACACAGATTGAGATAGAGAGAGAGAGAGAGAGAGAGGCAGAGACACAGGCCGAGGGAGAAGCAGGCTCCATGCAGGAAGCCTGACGCGGAACTCGATCCCGGGACTCCAGGATCACACCCTGTGCCCAAAGCAGGCGCTAAACCGCTTAGGGATCCCTAAAACTTCATATCTAAAATCAAGAATGCACACAACATATTTATCAATCAGGGAAAAGGATACTTTGTATTATAAAATTATTGTATTTTTTCAGGTATAAATAAAGAATAATGGCTTTTTTAAAAGTTCTTTTCTTTTATATATATATATACTGAAATATTTAGGCACGAAATGATGTGCTATCTGGAAGCTGCTTCAAATAACACCGTTTGGGGAAAGTGTGCAGAACTATAAATAAAATGTAACTGATAATTTATAATTACTGAAGCTAAGTGATGGGTACATGGGGATTCATTACACCACTGTTTCTACTTTGAAATATATTTGACATTTTCCATTAACAAAAAGTAAAAATAATAGTAATAATTCTCTCAATATGTTTAATGTGTATAGAGTTTTAATTCTGCAAAATGAAAAAGTTCTGGAGTTTGTTTACAAAACAAGATGAGTATATTTAACATCACTGATGTGTACACTTAAAACTGTTTAAGATGTTTGGGATGCCTGGCTGGCTCAGTCAATAGAGCATGTGACTCTTGATCTCAGGGTTTCAAGTTGGGAGTCTCACATTGGGGGTAGAGTTTATTTACATTAAAAAAAAGTTTAAAATGGTAAATGTTTTGTTTTACTGCGTTAAAAAATTTTTCAAATAATAATGTACCTAATATAACAGAAGGAAAAAGATCCCTTGGGAAGGTGGAATTTTTAAGATTTTTTTTAAGGAATAAAAACTTCTCAAACATGGCTAGTTCCCTATAGATACGTGAGAATAAAATGAGATTCAAGGCTGGAAGTTTGTTTGCTTTGTATTTTTTTATTTTTTATTTGTTTGTTTGCTTTTTAAATTCTATTTATTTGAAAGAAAAAGCGAGCATAAGCAGGGGGAGGGCCAGAGGGACAAGCAGACGTCCCACTGAGCACAGAGCTGGACACAGGGCTGGATCCTAGGACCCTGAGATCCTGACCTGAGCCAAAGTCAAATGCTTAACCACTTAACTGACTGAGCCACCCAGGTGCCCCAGGACTGGAGTTATTGAACTCTCTGCAGGGCTATTACTCTGTTATTAAGCAGGCAGGCTGGGACATAGCACCATTTTGTGCTTCTGCCCCAGTGCCTTGTCACTGCTACTCAACATCAGGCCCATCCCAACTAGAATCCTTCCCTATGTTAAAATTCTTTTTTTTTTTTTCCCTATGTTAAAATTCTAATGCTCCAAACCTAATCCATGTTAGGAGAATGGTTGGGGTTGGGAGGATCTTAGTGACTAGAGGAAAACACACGGGCCGCTAGAAATGCTGCTATCCTCGTGCTGGTTACATAGATATATGCAGTTTATGAATAATCATTGAGCTGTACATTTCAGATGTGCATTTTTAAATGTATATTAAGCTTTTTTAATGTTTTTAAGGTTATTTGTTTGAAGTAATCTCTACACCCAACATGGGGCTCAAACTCACAACCCCAAAATAAAGAGCCACAAGCTCTTCTGACTGAGCCAGCAAGGTGCCCCCATTATGCTTTTCTTTAAATTGTACTGCCCAATGGACAAACCAATGATTCAAGGAATGACCAGAGCTTTTTCCAAAAAGAAAACAGTGAATCTGACCATCACACAAAGTGACAACTGACTAAAGACTACTAGGGAAAACAGACTGGCTCCCAACAGTTTCCGATTATAGAGCTAGATTATAATCTATAAATCTTTCAAAAGCATGGGTCTGGAGACTCATTCTTGAAAAGAAGCTCATTTCATATGGCAGGGGATGTTCACTATACTTACTAGCCTCCCACACAATGAGTAAAAAGAATGTCGTGACATAAAGAGACTGCTGGGAGTTATACTTGAGCCTAGCCCTGTCTCTCCCAAAGAGCAACCCAAAGGTCTCCAGACTAATCATTCTGCCTTTGTTTCATATAAATATGTTACCACAGCATGTACTACCCAACATCACACAGAGAATAAATGGAAGAGCTTTGCTAAAGTTAAAAGCAACATATAGGCATCATTAGAGTTTCTAATTTAACATCAAATAGAGACAAAGGAAATATCCAAGAGAGCCCTGGGTAACTTTTTCTTAATCTCTTCTGAGTACTTCTGTAAATGGAACAGCAATTTGGCAAACTTAATTTTTTTTTTTTTTTTAATGGCAAACTTAATTTGACTCACACTTTTAACACAGAGCCCAGCCAAAGAAAAAAGCACACTGAGTGTTTAAGAGGGGGAAAAAGACACCCTACTGATGCCAACATACCTGCTCTCCAGGGACTGGTGGCTGCCCAGGCAGCACCACACCACAGACAGCAGTCACTCTGGAAGAGAGGTCAGCTGAAACAAGATGTCCCTGTAAGTACTGCAGCTCCTTCTCATTACGCCAAAGGGAGGTTTCTGGATTAGCCAAAACCAAGGCCTTCTCCAAGTCCTGCAGCTGGGCCTCTTCTAGTAACCTGAGGAAAATGAGGAACTCATCAGTTACTTTAATACACAACAAAGCCACATGAACATCTCTAGGAATCCTCCTTCTTACCTCAACCTGAAATGAATCAGTTCCTCACTATTAAAAATCTTCTTAAGGAATGATAACTTGTGCTCTTCATTCATACAAGTGACCAAAGCAAGACAATTGGCTGTGTACCTGGAGAAAATTAAAGTATATAAACTCAGAACAAGCAGCTAATTCTCAAGAATAAAGAAAATTTGCTAGCCAACTAAATACTAAAAAAAGAAATCCTAGGGGCGCCTGGCTGGTTCAGTTGGTAAAGCATGCAACTCTTAATCTCTAGATGTTAAGTTCAAGCCCCACATTGGGCATAGAGATTACTAAAATAAATAAATGAAGGAATGAATAAACTTTAAAAATAAAAAAAAAAGAGAGGGACCCCTGGGTGGCTCAGCAGTTGATCATCTGCCTTCTGCTCGGGCATGAACCCAGAGTCCTGGGATCAAGTCCCACATCGGGCTCCCTGCATGGAGCCTGCTTCTCCCTCTGCCTGTGTCTCTGCTTTTCCCTCTCTCTGTCTCTCATGAATAAATAAATAAATAAAATCTTTTAAAAAATTAATAATAATTATATAAAGAAAAAGAGAAAAAGCTCAGTCAGTTCTGCCTTCTGCTCAGGTCATGATCCCGGGGATCCTGGAATCAACCCCTGCTGGGCTTCAGCAGGGAGCCTGCTTCTCCCTCTGCCCCTCCCCCCAGGTGCTCCCTGGCTCTCTCTTGTCCTCTCTCAAATAAATAAATAAAAACCTTAAAAAAAAAAAAAAAAGAAAAAGAAATCTTATAGAATTGATATATTATAATTAAGAGTACAAAATACAAATCAGGCATGATGAATTCATTTGACAGAACCTGAAAAAGGTGCACTCCACTAGTATCATCTCATTTCCCATGAAAGAGATACATGATTAAAGAAAGGCAGTAAGAAACCCAAAGGCACCAGAATAAAAATAACACATTTTACATAGCTTCCTTTCCCTCCTGACGCACAGAACTCTACACTCCCTCTACCATCCCCACACTTGAAACATGAGAAAAATCCAACAGCTACAGACCAGCGGACCAAGGTGTCATGGCTTCTGAGAAGAGGGACACACACACTCCAGTCCCAGAGCTCCCGAAACACAGACTGGTCTTGTTGCAGAAACTTGTAAGCTGCTTCCATTAGGTCCCGGAGCTTCATCCGCCTGCGTCCATAGCGGACTGGATTAGCATCTGAACTCTCTAGGAAGAGTCTCTGAAAGACTGGAGAAGTGTCCTTGAAGTACCTCAGGGCAAACCTTCAGAAAGAGATTATTTTCATTTGTTAGTGAGGATATCAAAGCATAAATTTCTACTTTGAGACAGGACAGCAGAATGTAACAGGAATTTCCAAGGGTCTGGAAACAGATACGAATACTGAAGCTACCTAGTCCTAGACAGTATCCTGTTTAACTAGGACCATGGCATGATATGCCTAAGAAAATACAAAAATCAAAAGTACTTACCCCAAGTGTTTTCTACTGAAAATACACTCATTTTCAACAAACACTTACTGACCTCACACTAGAAGCCAGACACTGTGTTAACTACAAGGGGTACAAAACCAAGGAGATACTTTCCTTGAAGAGCTTGAATCTAGCAAGGAAGATAGTAATTTACAGAAACAAGAGGCACAAAGGAAAAAGATTCAACTAAATATGGGGGAGTCCAAAAGAGATGC
The DNA here is from genome assembly GCF_048164855.1 of Canis lupus baileyi. Classification (NCBI taxonomy): domain Eukaryota; kingdom Metazoa; phylum Chordata; class Mammalia; order Carnivora; family Canidae; genus Canis; species Canis lupus. Next base: position 23,572,624 of record NC_132844.1, on the reverse strand, counting down.
CTTGGTTGCATCTGAAGAGATGAACGGACTTGCACGAAACACAGAAGGAAGGCGGCTAAGATTGTGAGAGGGACAAAAACTTCAGACGAGGTGCCTGGGTGGCTCAGCCAACTATGTGTCCAATACTTGGTTCGAGCTCAACTCATGATCTCAGGGTCATGAGACTGAGCCCTGCATGAGGCTCCATGCTCAGTGCTCAGCACAGAGTCTGCTTGAGATTTTCCTTCTTCCTCTCCCTCCCCTTCTGCCCTTCCCTGCACTATTGAGCTCACACAGTCTCTCTCTCAAATAAATAAAATCTTAGGGGAAAAAAAAAAGCTTCACATTGAATTTCTTTACATAATCTTAATGTTAATCCCCTATCAGAGGCAATTTGCAAATATTTTCTCCCAATCTGTAGGCTGTCTCCACATCCTTGTTTCCTTTGCTGTGTAGCAGCTTTTTAGTTTGATGTTCCATTTGTCTACTTTTGCTTTTGTTGCTTGTGCTTTTGGTGTCACCCCAAAAAAAAAATCACTGCCAAATCTAGTATTATGAAGCAATCAATCTCTTCCATCAGCCTGTTCCTGAGTTGCATCCTTTTATAATAACTTGGTGAACAGAATCCTCAGGAGCCTACTGGGGATGCGACAGAGCAGGGGCAACAGCCATTTGAATCTGTTTTCCAGAGCAACTTGTATTGAAGCACCAAGGAAGTATACCCCAGACTCCTAGCTCAAGAAATCCCCAAATATACACTGTAATTGGGAAATAATGAGAATTCAGGAGATGGGTGGGAAAGCTTGGGACTTCAACAAGCAAGCCAACAAACAGGAATAGGGACTTGGTAAATTAACACGTGATATTCTGAAGGCGACTGGATAAAGGAGACTTAGAAGATTCAAATGGGGCTCAGAAGAGATGTGGCAGAGTAAGAAAAAGAAATTTGGGAGAAAACACACCAAAACTATTATTAATAAGTTATCCCTAAAAAGTAGGATTTCAGGGTGAAGACTTCTGCTTTTGGCAATTCTTATTATTACTTAATACATTATTACTTAAATATACTACTTTTGTAAAAATAAGACATTTTTTTCTTCGCAAGTATACTGTCAGAATAATTCTTCAGGGGAAAGAGGCTGGTATTCCACTAGCTCGGACGCAGCTAATGTTGGCAGCACATGTGGGACTAGGTGGACAGTAACAAGTATGCAAGCATGGCAGCCTGGGTGGCTCAGTGGTTTAGCGCCCCCTTCAGCCCAGGGTGTGATTCTGGAGACCTGGGATCGAGTCCCACGTGGAGCCTGCTTCTCCCTCTCCCTGTGTCTCTGCCTCTCCCTCTCTCTGTGTGTCTCATAAATAAATAAATAAAATCTTAAAAAAAAAAAAAAAGTATGCAAACAGATAAGCAGTAACCAAATGGTCAACCTGACCCAGGAGGTCTTTGAGGAAGATAGGGGGAAATGAGCAGAGTGTACTGGCAATGATCCTCCATCTGTGCAGCAATGGGGAGAAGAGAACAGTGATCCAATCTAAGCACACAAAAGGGAGTCTGGTCAATACTCTCTTCCAAACTTATTTGACTACAGTAGCACCCTTTACTCTAGAGACCCATCATTTTCAAGGAGTGCTCTAAAATTCTGGTCTAAACAATGACAGATGAACCGATAAAGTAAAGCATTTTTAGCCAGAGAATAATAACATTAGTTTTTTCCCTAAAGAATATTCAAAGACTAAGGAGAAGGGGAGGTCTCTTTCCTGTAGTATGATAAAGAGTCATAAGGTCCAAAATGCAACATGGAATACCACCCAGTTAAACATCTAATCTTGGACAAGCCACTTGGGCAACTCATCAGTCTTCCTACCATCTAGAAATAAGACCTGTGATCCAGTTCCGGCCCTGACACTTAGGACAATTTAGTTAACCTCTCTAAAGACTTAAAATAACAGTAATAGTGCCTGAAGATGTTATAATATAAAGATTAAAGAACGCCTTACTGGCTCAGTCAGAAGAGCATATGACTCTTGATCTCGGGGTTGTGAGTTCAAACCCCACAGTGAATGTAGAAAGAAAAGGAATAAACAAAGAAACTTAAAAAAAAAAAAAAAAAAAAAAAAAAAAAAACAGGAAACAGTCCACCACTAAATGCAAATCAAAGAATAAAAAGATAACATATAGCTACATACCTAAATGCTATATAATCCTGTATAAATATTACTAAAACACCACCATTGGGGATCCCTGGGTGGCTCAGCAGTTTGGCGCCTGCCTTTGGCCCAGGGCACAATCCTGGAGTCCCGGGATCGAGTGCCCGTGTCAGGCTCCCAGCATGGAGCCTGCTTCTCCTCCCTCTGCCTGTGTCTCTGCCTTTCTCTCTGTGTCTCTCATGAATAAATAAAATCAAGAAAGAAAAGAAAAGAAAAGAAAAGAAAAGAAAAGGAAAAAGAAAAAGAAGAAAGAAAGAAAGAAAGAAAGAAAGAAAGAAAGAAAGAAAGAAAGAAAGAAAGAAAGTTAGTTCTCTTTTCTCAATTAAAAAAACTCTAACACTCACTTTACTGCCCCTTTGACAATTCCACACAAAAGGTACTTTACTATTAATTTAAAAGGCAAAGGTAGATAGTGTGGTATGAAGCAATAGACCCCAGCTATTTGGGAGGATGAGGCAGGACTGTAGTTCTGGTCTGTAGTGCACTATGCTGATCTGGTGTCCATGATAAATTTGTCATCAATATGGTGACCTCCCAGAAGTGGAGGACCACCAGGCTGTCTAGGGAGGGCTGAACCAGCCCAGCGTGGAAACAGAGCTGGTCAAAAGAAAATCACATTAGAATCCAGTTCTAATACCACTTCTTACCATACTGCTTCGGATAGATTGTTATAAAGTCAGAACGGACACCAGAACTCTTCTGACTCCTGCAGCTGCTCTAGCAAGCAAAAAATGGCATACATCTGAAGTGAATGCTGTAACAGCTTCAACTAAAACTCATTTAAATCAGGGCACTTGGGTGGCTCAGTTAGTTAAGCCTGTCCGCCTTCAGCTCAGGTCATGACCCTGCACTGGGCTTCCTGCTCGTGGGGAACCTGCTTCTCCCTCGCCCTCTGCCTGCACTCTACCTACTCTCTATCACATAAATAAAATTATTTTTAAAAATAATAAAATAAAACTCATTTAAATCACCTTATATGGATGTCTCACCAAATGATACAATCCTTGAAGATAGGGAACCTATCTTGGCCATTTTGCCAGACCGGTCTTGATGGCCAAGATTTAAAAGAACCTAGTAAATGGTCACTAAACTAAGCTAGATAAAGGGATTCCACTGTGATCATTTTTATAAAATAGTACCACCTATATTTCTTCTTATATTTCCCTTCTCCTCAACTCACTCCTTCTTACATCCCAAGTTCTACTATCTCAAGGAGAAATGTAAAGAAAAAACTGTTACTCACGGAAGGATGTCAGGATGGTTACAGAGGAGTTTGCTCATTGACACACAGAGCCTTTCGTGTAAATCATGGTTGACTTGGCCTCCAGCTTTAATGGCCTCAGCATTCCTTTCCAGCAAATCCAAAAGAAGAGGGCGTAGTTGGCGACCAACCAGCACAGTACAGTCTTTATCCAGAAGTAATTGTGCTAAGGTATTCAGGATACACTGGCGATCTTGAGGTGTCCACACCTGAGAGAAAGGCAAAACAAAGTCTATGTGAATGCTACTCATTTGCACTGCTACAGAAGAGCAAAAAGTCCTAGCTTGGAATTAAAACATCCAATTTCCAGATTTCATAAATGAGTTTACCTTATAAAACACAGTGAAGGTTTTTGCAATAGACGATTACAGTGAATTTAATGTAAAAGGCTGTTACAAAGAAGTTTCAGTCCACTGGGGTTTTAGCAAAAGGACTGATACCTGAATTCCATGTAAAATGCTACACAGCTTCCCTGAAAAATAATCTGTCTCATGGTCTCAGCACTTCCCAGAAATTCCAATGTTTCCCACAGCTCCTTTGCTCTTGAAGGAAAACAGAAATTGCATGGGTTTGGGCACCAACCTTGCAGTTATTATGTAAAACTGTCAACTCTCTTGAGGTAAGGATAGAGATTAGAAATCAATTCCTCAAAATGAATGAGGACAGCCTTATGAAGGCTTCAGCCTCGAAGAAATAAAACAGATCCAAAGGAGACAGTCATACTTTGATATGAAAGATGAAACAGACCACAAAATTCTAGTGCCTGGATTCAGAATGTCCATAAGAGTAACAAAGAAAACTGAAAAAGTGTGTGAAAAGTCTCATGTTGCTAGTGTGCATGGAGGCCTATACAATCCTTGCGGCCAACAATGAGATTGTGGGTTTAAACTGTTTAAGGGTCATACCCTCTGACCCAGCAAATCCAATGCTATGAATTTATCCCAAGGAGTTTCATACTAAGGAGTTTCATTTTTACATCAGATGTAAAAATTTAACAGTTTTCCAAAATTATCTCTCAGAAAAAGGCCACCTTACACTTAAGCTCTTAAAAAAACTTCCAAAATATACAGCATTGACTTATAAAACTAATTCTGAACAAAACACTGATTGGAGGAAGATATTACATTGGAACAATTTCCATCAATATTAGTCCTCCAAGGACATTTAACAGATTTGGTCATGATTCACAGGAGCATGATATGACATTTTCGATTGCTGAATGTCCCTATAAATAAATAAAATAAATAAATAAAAAATAATAAATTAAAACAAAATAAAAAAAAATAAACAAATAAATAAAAAAAAATAAAAATAAAAAAGTCCACGAAAAATATCACTTAAAAAGTATACAGTAGGGATGCCTGGGTGACTCAGTCAGTTAAGCATCTAACTCTTGATTTCGGCTCAGGTTATGATTTCAGGGTTGTGATCGAGCCTTGCCTCTGGCTCCATACTGGGCGCACAGCCTGCTTAAGATGCTCTGTCATGGGACGCCTGGGTGGCTCAGCAGTTGAGTGTCTGCCTTCGGCTCAGGGTGTGATCCTCAGTCAAGGGATCCAGTCCCACATCGGGATCCCTGCAAGTAGTCTGCTTCTCCCTCTGCCTGTGTCTCTGCCTCTCTCTCTCTGTGTCTCTCATGAATAAATAAAATCTTAAAAAAAAAAAAAAAGATTCTGTCTTCCTCTGCCCCTCCTCTCAAAAATATAAATAAATAAATAAATAAATAGTATTCAGTAACTAGTTACAAAGTGAAAAAAAAGAAACTTCATCTACAAAATGAATGAAAAAAAACATAACTCTCCAGGACATGTTCTACAAATGGATACTTGCAGGTTGGGGAAAAAAACCTCCAGAGAGAGTATCATTTCATGAGCTTTATCTTCAAAAGGTGATATGGAAGTGCCTGGGTGGCTCAGTCAGTTGAGCACCTGACTGTTGATTTTGGCTCAGGTCATGATCTCAGGGTCTCAGGATCGAGCTCTGCATCAGGCTCCACACTCAGCAGAGTCTAGCTGAGATTCTCTTTTTCTTCTCCCTATGCCCCTCCTTCCTGCTCATTCATGAGCGTGCTCTCTCTAAAATAAATAAACAAAATCTTAAAAAAAAAAAAAAAAGTAACCTGGAAAACTGTGTTAGAAGAAATAGATAGTTAGCCTTTTTTAAAAAGGAAACTCTAAGCCCAACATAGGGCTTAAACTCCTGACCCCAAGATCAAGAGTCCCATCCTCTGGGGCACCTGGGTGGCTTAGTCAGTTAAGTGTCTCTTCCGCTCCAGTCATGATCTCAGGGTCCTGGGATGGAGCCCCGTGTAAAACTCCCTGGTCAGCAGGGAGTCTGCTTCTCCCTCTCCCTTTATGCTCGCCCTTTCAAATAAATAAAATATTTAAAGATAAAAATAATTTAAAAAAACAATAGAAAGAGTCGGTAGTGCTCTACCAACTGAGCCAGCTAGGTGCCCTTAGACATTTAGCTTTTCAAAAACCAACTTCAATCCATCAATCTTTTTTGACATATACTCTACGCACCCATTTATAGTTTGATGAGTTTTGACATATATACACACCCATGCAATCACCACCCAATAAAAGTATCAAACCCAAAGTTCCCTTATGTTTCTTGGCAGTCAATCTTCTCACCAATAATATGATTTTACGACCATAGATTAGATATGCCTAGTCTAGAACTTTATGTAAATTTAATCAGGGCATGCCTGGGTGGCTCAGCGGTTGAGCGTCTTTGCCTTGGCTCAGGATGTGTGATCCCAGAGTTCTGGATGAAGTTCCACATCGGGCTCCCCACAGGGAGCCTGCTTCTCCTCCCTCTGTGTCTCTGCCTCTCTCTGTGCCTCTCATGAATAAATAAATAAATAATCTAAAATAAATGAATGAATTTAATCATGCAGTATGTGCTCTTTTCTGTCCAATTTCTGTTGTTCAGTATAATGCTTTTGACAATCATTCATGTAAATAAATGCTTCAATAGTTTATTCCATTTTGTTACTACTTTTTCACTGTCTGAATAAACCACAACTTTTTTTATCCATTTGCATGTTGATAGATAGCTTCACTGCTTCACTGTTTCCAACTATCATCCAAAAAGCTACTATGGGAGCACCTACCTCAGTGACTTAGTGGGTTAAGTGTCTGACTTGATTTTGGCTCAGGTCATGATCTCAAAATTGTAAGATCAAGCCAGGCATTGGCTCCCTTCTGGGTGTGAAGTCTGCCTAAGTTTCTCCTTCCCTCTGCTCCTTTCCCTCCTCTAACCACCCCGCTTAAAAAAAAAAAAAAAAAAAAATAGCTACTATGAACATTTAGGTACATATATTCAATGCTTTCTTTTTTTGTACCAGTTGTAATATATTTTACATTACCTAAGAGTGAGATTGCTAGGTCATATACCTATATGCTTAATTTGAATATAAATTTTAATTTAACTTAAAAAAATTTTAAGATTTTATTTATTTGAGAGAGCGTGTGCACAAACACAAAGCTGGAGAAGAGGCGGGGTGGGGGGGCGAGGAGCAGAGAGTAGAGGGAAAGCAGATTTTTTTTTTTAAGATTTTATTTATTCATTCATAGAGACACAGAGAGAGAATGAGAGACTGAGACACAGGCAGGAGAAGCAGGCTCCATGCAGAGAGCCCGACGCGGGACTCGATCCAGGGTCTCCAGGATCACGCCCCAGGCTGCAGGCGGCGCTAAACCGCTGCGCCACCGGGGCTGCCCCCCAACTTGTTTTAAAGTTAAACGTTGAGGGGTGCCTGGCTGGCTTAGTTGATAGATCATGTGACTTTTTTTTTTTTTTTTAAAGATTTTATTTACTTGAGAGAGAGACAGAGACAGACAGTAAGAGGAGAGCACAGACAGGAGGGGGGAGGGAGAGAGAGAAGCAGACTCCCCACTGACCAGGGAACTCCACAGGGGGCTTGATCCCAGGACCCTGAGATCTCTCATGAATAAATAAATAAAATCTTAAAAAAAAAAAAAGTGTCTTGAGTTCAGCTCAGATCATGATCTCAGGGTCCTGGGATTGAGCCCCATCCGGCTCTGTGCTCAACAAGAAATTTTTCTTTTTTTAAAGATTTTATTTATTCATGAGAATAATAAATCTCCTGATCCTGGAGACCTGGGATCAAGTCCCACATCGGGCTCCCTGCATGGAGCCTGCTTCTCCCTCTGCCTGTGTCTCTGCCTCTGTGTGTGTGTGTGTGTGTGTGTCTATGAATAAATAAAATCTTTAAAAAAAATAAAATAAAAAAATAAAACAAGTTGGGGATCCCTGGGTGGCTCAGTGGTTTGGTGCCTGTGTCTCTCATGAATAAATAAAATCTTTTTTTTTTTTTAATAAATAAAATCTTAAAAAAAAAAAAACTTTAAAACAAGTATTTGTACCAGTGTACACTCACCAGCAATGCCTGAGACCTCTAGCCGCCAGGTAACTTCACCAACATATAGTATTGTCAGTTATAATTTTAGTCATTCTAGTGGAGCGAGAGTGGTAGCTGGTGCTTTTATCTGCATTTCCCTGATGCCAAAGATGTTGAGAATTTTTTCAAGTGTTTAGTCGCCATACGTTTATCAACTGTTGTGATGTTTGTTCAATCTTTTATTCATTTTCTTAAAGATTTTATTTATTTATTCATGAGAGAGAGAGAGAGAGAGAGGCAGAGACACAGGAGAGGAAGAAGCAGGCTCCATGTAGGGAGCCCGACGTGGAACTTGATCCCAGGTCTCCAGGATCAGGCCCTGGGCTGAAGGTTGCGCTAAACCGCCAAGCCACCTGGGCTGCCCTCTTTTATCCATTTTTAAATTTGGCTGTTCACATATATTCAATGCTTTGAAAATGTTATGAATTTCCTTCCAATTACTCCTCTAGCTGCATTCCACAATTTGTTTAAATTATCATTCAATTCAAAATGCTTTCATAGGGGCACCTGGGTGGCTCAGTAGGTTAAGCATCTGCCTTCGGCTCAAATCATGATCTCAGAGTCCTGGGATCCAGTCTCATGTACTTCTGGCTTCCTGCTCAGCAGAGGAAGTCTGCTTCTCCCTCTTCTTCTGCCCCTCCCCACAGCTCATGCATGCATGCACATGTACTCTCTCTCAAGTAAATAAAATCTTCAAAAAAATACTTTCTGATTCTACCAGTGATTTTCCTTCAACCATCTTTAATTTTGTTTTGTTTTGTTTTTTAATTCCTAACATTCAGGGTTTTTTTTCCTAATTTAATTCCATTGGGGGGCAGCCCCGGTGGCTCAGCGGTTTAGTGTCGCCTTCAGCCCAGGGCATGATCCTGGAGACCCGCGATCGGGTCCCACGTCAGGCTTCCTGCATGGGGCCTGCTTCTCCCTGTGTGTCTCTGCCTCTCTCTGTGTCTCTCGTGAATAAATAAATAAAATCTTAAAAAAAAAAAATCCATTGGGATCACTGAATATCTCATGTATGACTTTAATTCTCCTAAATTTATTAAGACTTATTTAATGGCTCAGAGTATGCTCTATCTTGGTGAATGTTCCAGATGAGCAGAACATGTATTCCACAGTTACTGGGCACAGCATTCTATAAATGTCAATTAGATAAGGTTTACTGATAGTGGGTCTTCCACATGCTTAGTGATTTTCTGTATTTCTTCAATCAATTACTCAGGACAGGATGTTAAGTCTCCGATTATAATTGTGAATTTGTCTGTTTTTCCTCCTCTGTCACTTTTTGACTCATGTATTTTGATCTTCTGTTATTAGGTATACAAATATTTAAAATTTATTCCTTAAAATTCACACTGTGAGGCTATCGCATGCATTATAACATATTTGGCAACACTCCTGGCCTCTAAATACTACGTGCTAGAAGCAACCCCACCAGCAGTTTTGACAACCAAAAATGTCTCCAGATTTGCCCTTGGGGGCAAAATTACCCCAGGTGAGAATCACTAGGCTGGATTTAAAAACATCTGAAACAAAAAAATGGAAATAGAGCTGACAGAAAAAAAAAATTCTTTTAAAAGCTTTTGTTTTGGGAGCACCCGGCTGTCTCAGCTAGAAGAGTATGAGACTCCTGATCATGAGTTTGAGCCCCACGCAGGATATAAGGACTCAATAAACTTTTTTTAAAGAAACTTTTAAATTTAAAATTAAAAAAAAAAAAAAAAAAAAACACAACACCTCACATACTATTTTAGAAAGCTTGGATATTTATTCTAGAGACAATGGGGAACTTTTATACAAAATACTTATAGAGTCAGATGACTTATTAATTATAAGTATATTAAACGACCAGAATAGGGGACCTATAGGTAAAAACAATAAGTTAGTGGTTGCCTGGGGGGATGTGAGAAAGCACAGTGATGGGGGTAGGGCGGTGATAGCTAAAAGGTATGGGGGCTTCTTTTTGAAATAATCAAAGTGTCGGGGCTTCTGGCTTGTGCAGTTGAAAGAGCATGCAACTCTTGTTCTCAGGGTCATGAGTTTGAGCCTCACATTGGGTATAGAGATTACTTAAAGAAAAAAATTTTGTTTAATTTTTTAAAAGGATGAAAATGGGGACGCCTAGGTGGCTCAGCTGTTGAGCGTTGTCTGCCTTTGGCTCAGGGCGTGATCACAGGTCTGGGGACTTGATCCCCCGCATAGGGCTCCCTGTGTGGAGCCTGCTTCTCCCTCTGTCTCTACCTCTTTGTGTGTCTCTCATGGATAAATAATTCTTAAAAAAAGGGACACCTGGGTGGCTTAGCGGTTGAGAATCTGCCTTCAGCTCAGGGCGTGATCCTGGAATCCGGGGATCGAGTCCCACATCAGGCTTCCTGCGTGGAACCTGCTTCTCCCTCTGCCTGTCTCTCTCTATCTGTGTGTGTGTGTGTGTGTGTGTGTGTGTGTGTGTCTCATGAATAAATAAAATATTTTTTAAAATAAAAATGTAAAAAAAAATCTTAAGAAAAGAAAAAGGATGAAAATAAACCTGAGCCAAAGCCAAGAGTGGGACACTTAACAGACTGAGCCACCCAGACACCCCATGATTTTTAATAGTACATTTTTCTTAAAAGCCCTTGGAATGTCCTGTGAGGAGAATGATAAAAGTGTCTTTTGTTGTATTAAGGAAGTGAATTTTATGAGGTTTTTAAAGTTAAGTTCTAGGCCCAACGTGGCCCACCACCCCAAGATCAAGAGTTGCATGCTCTACCAACTTATGCCAGCCAGGTGCCCCACAAGTGAATTCTGGAAAGTACCCAAGGGCTGGTTGTCTAGAGAACCAACCAAATCATTAGTGTTGGACTTTCAGTCATACACCCACCTCCACCTCAGGCCATGGTTGGATATAGTTCCAACACCAATGGCTAAAGATTTCATCAATCATACCTAAGTAACAAAGCCACCTCAAAAACCCAAAAGGACTTGATCGGGATGGCTTCCAAGTTGGTGAAGACAAGGATATGTGTAGAAAGTGCCACCTCTGGAGAGGGCATGGAAGCTCTGCACTCCTTCTCACATACCCTGTCCTATGCATCTCTTCCACCTGGCAGTTGCTGAATCTGCTTCTCTCTCTGTCTCTTATGAATAAATAAATGAAATCTTTTTTTAAAAAATTCTTATTTCAGATCCCAATTGCAATGAGAATCATCTTTCAAAGGTTATTGCTTTACAATAAAAATGGTTTTGTTTCCAAAAATAGGAGAAATACAGACTGGCAACACAATCAACTCTTCTGAGTGAAAAATCTTAAAATTATTACTGAAAATGGCTCAAGGAACAAACCTGAGAAGACATCTCAGGACAGAATTTGACAATGTGAAGCAAAGAAAAGGGAGAAGCAAAGGTGTTCAAATCTCCTTAATTCAAATGAACTTTTTTTAAAGATTTTATTTATTTATTCATGAGAGACACAGGCAGAGGGAGAAGCAGGCTCCACGCAGGGAGCCCGACGCAGGACTCGATCCTCGATCCCAGGTCTCCAGGATCACGCCCTGGGCTGCAGGCGGTGCTAAACCGCTGAGCCACCAGGGCTGCCCCCTCAACTGAACTTTCTAGTAGCTTTCAGATCCAATACTATTTCAAATACAATCTCAGAATCCACATGAGTGGTTCTCACACTTAGGTGTATCAGATTCTCTAAAACTTTATCTCCTAAAGACTACAAACCCTTTCCCCACGCTACTCCCAATACATAAACACCAATTTTACATTCAATAACAGCAGTGGGGAAACATCAATCTCCTGTTGCTGGTTCATGATCCCCGGAATCAGAACCTGTGCTTTGAATTCTAAAGCCCACTTACAGAAAAATACCTCTAGCAACAATACATAATTCAGGGGATCCCTGGGTGGCGCAGTGGTTTAGTGCCTGCCTTTGGCCCAGGGCGCGATCCTGGAGAGCCAGGATCGAATCCCACGTCGGGCTCCCGGTGCATGGAGCCTGCTTCTCCCTCTGCCTGTGTCTCTGCCTCTCTCTCTCACTGTCTGCCTATCATAAATAAATAATTTTTAAAAAATACTTAATTCAGGAGCCTGTAACGAAAAGCTCAGCTCACGCGAACGGATTAGCTCTTCCTTAGTCCAACCCATCAAAACTCAGTTCTCTTTCTACAGCTCACCATTTGATTAGGGATTCCCTTCACTGGGTCTCAGAAGCCAGAAATTCCAGGCTATCTTGACTCCTCCGTCCCTTTACTTTACACTTTCAATTTGTTGTCACCAAACAGAAATGCCTCTCGTGTCAATTCTCTGCTGCTCCGGACCCAAAATACTCCCATTACTTCCTAAGCAATGCCATATGTATGTGTACAACGCATTAATGACTTAAGTTAGATACTGGAGTTAGAAGGGAAAAAAAAAAACAAAACCCACATTTTCTACTCTCAAGAAGCTCCAAGATATTGGGGGTGGGGAACCTTTAAAAAAGGAAATTAAAATACAACGTGAGAAAAAATGCATGATAAAGGTCCTCCACTCAGACAGCAGGGAGTCCAGAGAAGGCTCTTAAAAGGCCAAACACCCACTTCCTAGAAGACTCTAATTCACCTCATAACGCATACGGTTAATGTCACAGATCGTACTCGCTGTCTTGCTTTGTCCTTCAGTTGTTTTGTGTTTATGAACTGTCTCCAAAAATAGACGCTGTATTCCCCTGCGGGCAGACACCGTAACGAATTTCTCCGTCTCCTCACGGAACCGCACGGTTACCTCACGTAAAGCAGGAACGCAATCAATACGTGTCTGCGGGCCCGAACTACGGGATGGGACGGAGAGGGGGAAAAAAAAAAGAAGTCACCCAAACTAACGGGGGCGGCTCAGGCTTGGCACACTTAAGTAAAACACATGTCAAACGGGCTGAGATCCAACTCCAATCGCAGGAAAAACCAAGCACGTTTCCTTCGGAAGGCCGTGTGCGCCACAGAGCGCTCGGCGGCTGCAGGGGACGGAAGGGTCTCTCCGGTAAGCACGAAAGGCTTCTTCCAATTTCCTCAGACGCGCGCGGACGTCCCCGCCCCTGGCCCGCCCTGGGGAGGGGGCCTGGAGGGCAGAACGCCGAACCTCCGTACCCCGAGCGTAGTGCGTCTCGCTCAGGGCCGCAGGGCACGCGCCACGGGGGCGACAGGGTCCCGGCCCGGCGACTTCCATCCGCCTCCCCCACCTCCCCCTGCTTTTACCTGTTTGGCCAAGAACCTGCCCAGTTCGCTACGGCTCTTCTCGTTCTTGGCAGCGAGTAAGCGCAGCGGGGCAGCCGCCACCTCCAGGAAAAGGTGCTCCATGTCCGCAGGCCCTGCTGCCCCCGGCGGCCCCCAGCGCTCCCTACTTAGCGCTCGGAGCCCCCCCCCCGAGCCGCGGAGGTCGCGCGCGGCAAGCGCCAGCAACTACGCCCCCGGGGAAAGCCGAAGCGGCAGCCCCGCAGACACCGGGAGAACTGCAGCACACGTGGGGGAGCACGCGGCGCCCTGCGTCATCAGCCCGCGACCGCGACCGCAAGGGCAGGGCAGCCCCAGCCCCGCCCCCTCGGCGGCGGAAACGGCGAGAGTCACGCCCGCGCCACTTCCGGGAGGGAAACTGGGGCCGACCGCTCTTAGGTCCGGGTCCCGAGGGTACCGTGATGGGAGGTCTCAGGGACCACGTGTGGCCGGACCGCGCGATCGGAGGTTCCGCTAGGCCCGAAGCCGGGGAGCCCTCGGCCCACCGTGTCTCCCTCCGATGGAAATTTCTCGCACACAAGCACACCCCTTGCAATATTCTTAATAATATATATAATATTGGAATATTTATATATAATATGTATATTGGAAATAAGTGTTCAGTTAGGGAATATTTAATGAAACTGGTATATACATTATAGAATATTCAGAAGCCGTTGAAGAGTGGAATAGAAGCGTACACGAAAGCTCATTTATGGGAAGTTCAAGAACAAGCCAAAATAATGACAAAGTCGAGCTAATGGTTGCCTTCGGGAGTATTGACAGCCCAGGGTCCTGAGGGAACATGGTGCGGTGATGGAACGGTTTCATGATCTTCCTCTCGGTGGATTGGAATGGTTACTCTGGTAGATAAATTTTTAAAAGCAAAAAAAAAAAAAAAAAAAACTCTGCCCAAGGTTTGTGCACCTTGTCCAAATTATGCCTCCAAAATGGGTTTTAAAAGCAAGTAGAAAAAATAAATAATAAATAAATAAATAAATAATAAATAAATAAATAAATAAATAAATAAATAAATAAATAAATGCAAGTAGAGGGGCAGCCCGGGTGGCTCAGCGGTTTAGCGCCGCCTTCAGTCCAGGGCCTGATCCTGGCGACCTGGGGTCAAGTCCCACGTCGAGTCCCACGTCGAGTCCCACGTCGAGTCCCACGTCGGGCTCCCTGCATGGAGCCTGCTTCTCCCTCTGCCTGTGTCTCTGCCTCTCTCTCTCTCTCTCTGTGTGTCTCTCATGAATATATAAATAAATAAAATCTTAAAATAAAAAAATAGATCTCTAATAGCAAGCGTATACTGTGATGGAGTCTTTTAAAAATGTATTTGAATTTGAATTTTCTTTCCCTAGGGTTTTGAATGTTTGCTTTTGGGGGAACTCAAAAAGCACAGAACTTCTAGAACATCCAGAAGTAGGAAACTGTGAAAATGGGGCAAAAAAACATTTCCAAGAACTAGGGAACTGTGGAAATGGGGCAAAAAAAAATCTCCAAATAAATTTTAAAATTTCCAAGAAGACTGAGAAGGTCCCCTGAGGACCTAGCACAATGAATGAAAAATTACCCACGTTTGAGGAGTTACTCATTTTTTCCCCCTGGATATCTCCCATGTATATGTGAAGTGTTCATGTTAATAAACTTATGTGTGGGGGCATCTGGGTGGCCCAGTGGTTGAGCGTCTGACTTTGGCTCAGGTCGTGATCCAGGAATGGAGTTCCACGTCACGTTCCCTTCATGGAGCCTGCTTCTCCCTCTGCCTGTGTCTCTGCCTCTCTCTCTCTCTCTCTCTCTCTCTGTCTGTCTCTCATGAATAAATAAATAAAATCTTTACAAATAAATAAACTTGTGTTTTTTTCTCTTAGACTTTTGTGACAAGAACTTAGAAGGGTAAAAGGAAAGTTATGTTTACTCCTCTACACACCCTTTCTTATGACCTCTCACAAACAACCATAAAGCAACATTTTTGGGTGATAGAAATGTTTCAAGACTATACTGTGATGGTGGCACAACTCTTAAAAATTGAATAAAGTCATTGAATCACACACTTACAGTGGCTGAACTTTTTTTTAAAGATTTCATTTATTCATTCATGAGAGACACAGAGAGAGAGAGAGGCAGAGACACAAGCAGAGGGAGAAGCAGGCTCCCCGCAAGGAGCCCAATGCGGGACTCCATCCTGAACCCTAGGATCATGCCCTGAGCCAAAGGCAGACACTCAACCGCTGAGCCACCCAGGTGTCCCACAGTGGGTGAATTTTATTATATGTAAGTTATACCTCAGAAAAGCTCTAAAAATAACAATAATAATCATCAAGGAATAGGGTATGTGTAAGTATAGTTGAAACAAGATTGACAATATATTGATAATTATTGAAACAATGTCAGGTAAAGGGAGTTCATTATACTTTCTCTACATTTGTGTATGTTAGAAAATTACAATAATAAAAGGTAAAATAATATTTTTTTAAAAAAAGGAGAATAAGGTCTTGTCAAAAAAACTCAGGTACTAAAGAATAGCAGAATATATCACTTAGGTGTGAAAGAATTTGGGACTTGCCACCCCAAACTATGCCACTTTGGCATATTGATTATTCTGAGCTAAAACCACTTTAGAAATAGTAGATACAGGAAGGGCTCTCTGACCACCCCTTCCTTTTCTACCTAAAGCAGGTCATAAAATTTTTTTTCAGGCCATAAAATCTCTCATGGGAAAGGTGCCCCCCCCCCTTTTGCCAGGAATAAAAGAACATACTTATTACCAGAGACTCTTAATTGACATTGAATGGGTCTGTGCAAACAAACTTACTAAAATGACCCTTATCTTCCACTAGTTTTCCCTCCATATATCTTCTAATCACTTCCCTACAATTTACTGCCTCTAGCCCAAACCACTTTTGGCTTATCATTTCTTTTACAAATTTATTCCTTCTTTTTCTAGAAGGTATATAAGCTTTCTTGAGCTGAAGGCAATGAGGAGAAGCAGATATAAAAGCTCTGTGCCCTCCTCTTATTTGCCTAAAGCAGAATATAAGTGTGTAAAAGTGTTCCCCTTTCCCCTCTCTACCAAGAAGGACAGGAGTTAATCACTGGAGACAACTGTCAATCTCTATTAGCACAGAGATAGCATCAGAAGAAACTACAGAACAAGACTTGATAAAACTGTTATCTACCATTAGTTTCTCCATATATTTGCCTTCCCACAGTTCGCCACCCCGAGAAGCTCAAAGTTCTGTCTTGTCACTTCTCTAAAAATGTTTTGTTCTTTTTTTTTTTTTAAGATTTATTTTTATTTGGGATCCCTGGGTGGCTCAGCGGTTTGGCACCTGCCTTCGGCCCAGGACATGATTCTGGAGTCCTGGGATCGAGTCCCACATCAGGCTCCCTGCATGGAGCCTGCTTCTCCCTCTGCTTGTGTCTCTGCCTCTCTCTCTTTCTCTGTGTCTCTCATGAATAAATAAATAAAATCTTTTTTTAAAAAAGGATTTATTTTTATTTACTTACGATAGACACAGAGAGAGAGAGAGAGAGAGAGAGAGGCAGAGGGAGAAGCAGGCTCCATGCCGGGGCCCGACCCTGGGACTCCAGGATCACGCCCTGGGCTGAAGGCGGCGCTAAACCGCTGAGCCACCCAGGGATCCCCTTGTTCTTTTTTTTTTTAAGATGCTATATAAGCCCAGGTTTTAACTACCTCTTTGAGTTGCTGGTCTCTGAGTGCTCCCATGGGTATGCATGATGCACATATATAAAATATAAAAGTGTTTTTAAATGAATATAGAAAATGTAAACAAAAACTAAAAAGTTGATTCAGACTTTAGGACATGTCAGGGATAAGAGTTTTCATTTCTCCTAGGCACTCTTCTTTAACTTCAAGTTATTGCTGTCAAAAAACTATTTGTGCCTCAAGGGAGCCTGGCTGGCTCAGTTGGTGGAGCATGTGACTCAATCTCGGGGTTTTAAGTTCGAGCTCCATGTTGGGTGTAGAGATTACTTAAAAATAAAATCTAGGGGATCCCTGGGTGGCTCGGCGGTTTGGCGCCTGCGTTTGGCCCAGAGCGCGATCCTGGAGTCCCGGGATCGAGTCCCGCGTCGGGCTCCGGGCAAGGAGCCTGCTTCTCCCTCCTCCTGTGTCTCTGCCTCTCTCTCTCTCTCTCTCTCTCTCTCTGCCTATCATAAATAAATAAATCTTTAAAAAATAAAATAAATAAAATACAATCTAAAAAAAGTTTACTCATGCCTCATTAGGATATCAGAAGTGTTAACTAAAGTTGAGAGAGCACTGAAACAACATCTAAGGACCTGAGCAATTAGTTGTACTTTTCCATTAACTAGCTACGTGACTTAGGTTAAGTGACTTAACCTTCCTAGACCTCAGTTTTTCTCTAGAAGTTCTGATTCTGTGTCTATCTTCCCAGAGTTGATATATACTCTTGGAACACAGGAAGTGCCTTATTCATCTTTGTATCTCACACAGCACTACATACTTTTCTCATACACAATAGGTGTTTAACAAATGTCCAATCCTGGATGCTTGGGTTATTCAATCTGTTAAACTTCTGCCTTCAGCTCAGGCAGGTCATGATCCCAGGGTCCTGGGGTCAAGTCCTACATTGTGCTCCTTGCCCAGCACAGACTCTGCCTACCTCTCCCTCTGCCTGCTGCTCCCCCTGCTGTGCTCTTTCTCTCTGTCTCTGACAAATAAATAAATAAAATCTTTAAAAAAACAAAAGTTCAAAAAAATAAAAAAAAAACAAAAGTTCATTCCTTCCAGGTATTTAGATGTCTGAGAAAACCAAGAGCCACTTATTTAATTAAATACTGTGCAAATTATAAAAGAATCATATGTTTAGAAACTGTTGCATGATTTCCTTCTTTACTTACAAACCGTATAAGAGTAAATACAAATTAAGAGGTTTAATATCCCTTGTTGAAAATTAAGAGAAGAAACTTCTCTTCCCATTCCACCTCATCACTCATCCTTTTCTTTAAGAATTTCTTTCTCTCTTGGACAGCCTGGGTGGGTCAGCAGTTTAGCCCCGCCTTCAGCCCAGGATGTCATCCTGGAGACCCAGGATCAAGTCCCACATCAGGCTTCCTGCATGGAGCCTGCTTCTCCCTCTGTGTCTCTCATGAATGAATAAATAAATAAAATCTTGGGATCCCTGGGTGGCGCAGCGGTTTGGCGCCTGCCTTTGGCCCAGGGCGCGATCCTGGAGACCCGGGATCGAATCCCACATCAGGCTACCGGTGCATGGAGCCTGCTTCTCCCTCTGCCTTTGTCTCTGGCGCTCTCTGTCTCCCAGTCTTTCATGAATAAATAAATAAATAAAATCTTAAAAAAACAAATAAAATCTTTTTTTTTTAAAGGAATTTCTTTCTCTCTTTTTCACATGTATCTAAACTTTTTTAAAAAAATATTTTTTTGAGGAAGGGAGCGGGGAGGGAGGGAGAAAGAGAGAGAGAGAATCTCAGACTCCCCACTGAGTGCAGAGCCCAAAACATTCCAGAACCTCTTGAGAGCATGACCTAAGCCTAAATCAAGAGTCAGCTGCCTAACCAACTGAACCATCCAGCTGCCCTTCAAATGTATGTAAATTTTTAAAACAAAAAATTTATCTTGCCAGTTTTACAACTCAGGAATTTTTCTTCAAGGATCTGGGAACCATCTGTTCGCAATGAAATTATCACTAGGGAATATAACGCCCGGCTGCCCAATTTCCAGGGAGTAGTGGGCCTAACTTGTTACTCGACTCTAATTTGCAAAACCTATTCAATGTAATGGGTTATATCCATTTGGCTATTGTTAAATTAATTAAACAGGCCATTAGACTGAGGTGGCTCTAATGCTGGTAGCCTTCTTAAGCAAATCAAAATCTAAGTCCGTAAACACCTGAAGGTTAGGAAATTAAAACACTAAAGAATCACAAACAGCCAACTCGGCTTTGAGCTATAGCAAATCAAATAATTTCCTTTTTTTGCATCTGTACTTTCTCTGTATAGGTCTTTCTCCTTGCTTCTGTCACAGGGCACTCCTAACAATTTCTGGTTTAACATTGACCAATTTGAATTGACTTTTTCTCAAACTCTTATAATTTTTAATATGCCTCAGTTTATCTTTTAATGCTATATAAAAGAGTGAGATATCACTCCTTTTCACTGCCATCCGGTGTGTGTGGTTGACTGTTCCTCACCCTATCTTCTCACAAGACTTACAGAATCAAGCAATTCCTGGCCAAGGAACAAAAGCAGAATCGTTCCATTCCCTAGTGGATTCGGATGAAAACTGGTAATAAAATCAAGTGCAACTCCAAGAGGAGGCTGGAGAAGAACCAAACTGAGTCTATAAGACATCTCACATGAGATGGCACATATAATTGGCACACATATTTAAGCTGCATGAAGATCACATGTCCCTATCCTGTCACTCTGTAAACATCCCTCCTACCTGGCCAATAGACGTGTTTTTTCAGGGAAATGATTTTTCTCTGGTACTTTGCCTCTACATCAGTAGGTTGGTTCAGTAATAAGTGTGAGACCTTTTGGTTGAAAAGAAAAGAAAAGAAAGAGATTTCTTTTTGTCTTTGCAATCTCTTTAAGGGATTGTCTGTGATATGCATCACATTCTGGTTTAATGCTAATTCAGTAATAAATTGTTTTCTTTCTCTCCCTTTTTGGAGAGATATTTTGGGTTTGGAGGAGACTTTGTTTTTAATAGCTTTCCCCCGGGGGATCCCTGAGTGGCTCAGTGGTTTAGTGCCTGCCTTCCGCCCAGGGCGGGATCTCGGGATCCTGGAGCCCAGGAGTTCTGGATTCCTGGAGTCCCTGGATCGAGTCCCGGGATCCAGTCCCACATCCGGCTCCCTGCATGGAGCCTGCTTCTCCCTCTGCCTGTGTCTCTGCCTCTCTCTCTCTGTGTCTTTCATGAATAAATAAATAAAATTAAAAAAAAATAGTTTTCCCCCAACAACTATGATTTCACATATAAAACAAGGGGTAAAAAGAACCAAAGCACCTTGAGAATTACAAGAAATTAAGTCACTCTCATCATTATTTTAAGTAATGAATTCCTTATTAAATTATCAGTTCCTTCCATAAATACTGACTACCCTTTATTTGCAGTTAGCTTATTCAATATATACTAGAGACCTTTCTGTTATCCATATTTAACAGTTAATGCCCACAAGAGGCAAAAAAAAATTATCTTAAGATTTTCTGGTTCCAAATGTTCCTAATTCTCATCTCAATGTAAAGACGATGGACAGGGGCCCAGACGTTAAAGGATTCTCAGTCTTATGGTAAAGACAGACACCTAAGAGATAGTGTCAAAAATGGCTCTAATAGGGATTTGGGAAGAGGGTGCTTGAGAGTACAAGTAGGGAAGCTGCCAACTCAACCCGGAAGATAAGAAACACTTCTAGAGAAAAAGAGATGTGAGCTCAGGCTTCAAAGTGATATAATAGGGTTTGGGTTTTTTTTTAAGATTTTATTTATTTATTTACTTACTTATTTAAGAGAAAGAGGGCATGGGGGGGGGAGGGACAGAGGAGAGGGAGAAGCAGACTCCCCACTGAGCAGGGAGCCCAATGTGGAACTCCATCCCAAGACCCTGGGATCATGACCTGAGCCAAAGGAAAGGGCTTAACAGACTGAGCCACTCAGGTTCCCAATATAATAGGTTTTATTACAGGTTTAGGGAAAATTCAAAGAAATTACACATTAAATGCTATTTCTCTAGCAAGCTTTTCATGGAGACCCTTGTTGCTAGCCCTACTCCCCTCTCAATCACCCTCCTCTCTGCCAGGTTCTGAGAAAGGACCCTCCATCAAGTAAATCTGTGTCTCTTCTAGGAAAACTCTATTCCTTTCCCACAGAAGTTGGCCTCATTGATGATCTGTTCTGTTTCCAAGATATCTGGGAGATTTTCCAAGACATATTAACAACCATGCATTTCTCACAATCCAACTTCTTTAACCAATACCTTCCTCTGCTATTGTTAAAAACAACAGGCCCAAAATGAAGCCTCTTATGCTAAGCCCCTCTTCACTAAACCCAGACTTAATTACAGTTTGGCTTGCCCAGAAATGGAATCTTAAACCAGTCAATTAAGAATTGCCAGATCAGTACTAGGTAGGTAATCTGCCTGAGAGACCCCTGCCAATCCCTGATAGAAACACACTTTGCAATAACCAATTTGATTTTTTTCCAGTATAACTTCTTTGTTCCCATTCTTTTGTCTATGTAAGTCTTTCATTTTGTGCAGCTCCTCGGAGTTCTTTTTTATTTTCTAGATTTTTTTTTTAAGATTTTATTTATTTATTCATGAGACACACACACACACACACACACACACACACACGCACACATAGAGGGGCAGAGACACAGACAGAGGGAGAAGCAGGCTCCATGCAGGGAGCCCGACACAGGACTCGATCCTGGGTCTCCAGGATCAGGCCCTGGGCTGAAGGTGGCACTAAACCGCTGGGCCACCAGGGCTGCCCTATTTTCTAGATTTCTAAAAAGATTTTATTTATTCATGAGAGACAGAGAGAGAGAGAGAGAGAGAGGCAGAGACATAGGCAGAGGGAGAAGCAGGCTCCATGCAGGAAGCCTAATGTGGGACTTGATCCCCGGACTCCAGGATCATGCCCTGAATCAAAGGCAGATGCTCAACCACTGAGCCACCTAGGCATCCCATTTTTTAAAAATAATTTTTTAAACATTTTATTTATTTATTCATGAGACACACACACACACACACAGAGGCAGAGACATAGGCATAGAGAGAAGCATGCTCCATGCAGGGAGCCCAATGTGGGACTCCATCCTGGGACTCTAGAATCATGCCCTGGGCCAAAGGCAGGTGCTCAACCACTGAGCCACTCAAGTGCCCTTTTCATTTTCTAGATTTAATGCTAGCTGATTCAAATAGATTTTTGCCAAAAAAAAAAAAATGTCCTTAAATAAACCCTTAAAATTTTTATTATGCCTCACTTTATCATCTAACATTATCAATAGGACCATTGATTAATTTTGCCTGATCTTGAACTTAATATAACTTAAATCACACAGTCTTATCTATGTCTGGCTTATAACACAATTTATTTTTTCTTTCTCTTATTGGTAAACATTTAGGTTGTTCCCAGTCACAGCTGTTTGAAAAAAGCCTTTATGAATATTATGATGCATGCCTCTTGATGTTCAAAAACACATAACTCTTGGGTATATAAGAGTAAAATTGCAGGACCATAGGCTGGGAATTTTATTTTATTTTATTTTATTTTATTTTGTTTTGTTTCAGACTGGGTAATTTAAACACATGCTGTGGTGGATAATGTCAAAGAGTTTTCTAAAATGGTTATACCAATTCACACAGTCATTAGAAAAGTGTGAAAGTTTCAGTTATTCTATTTCTTTGCTGATACTTGTTATTCTCAGACTTGTTATTTTAATGTTAGTCAGGCTGGTTGATTTGTAGAGGTATCTCACTGTTTGAATTTGCATTTCCCAGATGTGCAAGTATGTTAGTATGTTTTCAACTACTTAGTCATATGCATATGCTTTTTGAGTAGTTCTTTTGCCCATTTAAAGAAGTTGAGTTGTCTTTTTGTTACTGATTTGTGGATGTGAGTGTGGCTTGTTTTTTCTTTTGTTTTGTTTTGTTTCATATTCTGGATTTAATTCCTTGTCAGATATATGTATTATAAATATCTTCCCCTCATTGGTAATGAAAAAGTGTAGGACATTCTACTCCAAAATACACTGCTTCGGTATACTGATTACTTTGAGCAGTAGGCGCTTAAACAGCAAATACAGGGAGAGGCTTTCTCTGAGCTCCCTTCATCTGTCTAAAGATAGATCCTCCAAAAGGAGCTCAATTGTCATAAACCCCCTTCTTGAGAGTTTTATCAGCCAGGAAAGATCGACCCTTACCACAAAAGAGGAGACCAGAAGTCTATACCATACCCAGACAAAGTTTGTCACAAACTATCTTACCTCCTATCTATTTTTCTAAGGGTCCATTCATCTTTCTTAAAAATCATTTGCTTTTCCCTAGAAAGTTTACAGCCCCCCTCCACCTTCTCCTATTAAGAAGGTATATAAGATTTTACATCTCACTGCTTTTTTGGATACGTACTTTTTTGAATATACACAGTGGTGCCACAGTGATGCATATAATGTTAAAATCAATAAATCTGTAACAAATAAATAAATATATATACCTTTTATCCTGTTAAGCTGCCTGTTGTCAATTTATTTCATAAAACCACGTATAGAACCCCTAAGGATAGAGGGGAAGGCTTTCATCCTTTACAGTAGCTTTCCTTTTCATTATTTTTTTAAAAGATTTTATTTATTTATTTATTCATGAGAGACACACACAGAGAGAGGCAGAGACACAGGCAGAAGGAGAAGCAGGCTCCATGCAGGAAGCCCAATGTGGGACTCGATCCCAGGATTCTGGGATCATGCCCTGAGCCAAAGGCAGATGCTCAACCACTGAGCCACCCAAGTGTCCCTCCTTTTCATTATCTTAATAATATCTGTTAACAAACTAAAGTTCTTAATTTTAATAAAGTTCATTTTAAAAATGACTTATGGTTAATATTTCTTGTCCTGTTTTTTAAAAAAATCTTTGGCTACCTCAAAGTTACTAAATTATAATCCTGTATTTTCTTCTAGAGGCTTTATTGTTCTACCTTTTATTTTTAAATATTTTTAAATATTTTTATCTACTTATTCACGAGAGACACACAGAGAGAGGCAGAGACATGGCAGAGGGAGAAGCAGACTTCCTGCGGGGAACCTGAAGCAGACCCCAATCCCAGGACCCCAGGATCATGACCTGAGCCAAAGGCAGATGCTCAACCACTAAGCCACCTAGATGCCCCTTGTTTTACCTTTTAAATCTATAATCTGTCTCAAACTAATTTAATGCTTGGTATGAAGTAAAGAGTTTATTATTTATTTATTTATTTTAATTATTTTTTAAAAGATTTTATGTGTTTATTCATGAGAGACAGAGACAGAGAGAGAAAGGCAGAGACACAAGGCCAAGGGAGAAGCAGGCTCCACGCAGGGAGCCCAATGTGGGACTCAATCCTGGGGGACTCCAGGATCAAGACCTGAGCGGAAGGCACATGCTCAACTGCTAAGCCACCTAGGCATCCCCAGGGTTTATTTTTTAAACATCAATTTTTTTTGAGTAATCTCTACACCCAATGTGGTGCTCAAACTCATGACTCCAAGATCAAGAGTTGCATGCTTTACCAACTGAACCAGCCATGTACGCCGTTTTAAAAATATTAATATTTAGGTTTTTAAAAGTAATCCAGGGTTTATTTCAATATGGATACCCAGTTGCTCTGCACCATTTATTGAAAAGACAACATATACATATGTATGTATATATATATAAATTTATATTTATTTATTCATGAGAGACACAGAGAGAAAGACAGACGCAGAGACACAGGCAGAGGGAGAAGCAGGCTCCCTGCAGGGAACCTGATGTGGGACTGGATCCCAGGTCTCCAGGATTAGGCCCTGGGCTGAAGATGGTGCTAAACTGGTGAGCCACCTGGGCTCCCCAAGGGACCTCTTTTTCATGTACTGATATGCCACATCTCTGAGGCCTGGTCAGAATACTGGTATTCTGTGCCATGGTGTCTTTTGGCTGACATCACCCATTCAGTATGTTTCACTTTCCTCTGATCACCACATCTCATTTGTGGCTAGAGAAAATATTGTGACTGGGTTTTTCCTTTCCACTTGGAAAAGACGATCTTTTATCCACTGAATTGCTGTGACATCTTTGTCATAAATCATGTAACCCTATGTGTGTGGTTCTGTTTCTAGACTTTCCATTCTGTTCCATCAGGCTATTTGTCTATCTTTGCAGTCATCCTACATTGTTGTAATTACTGTAGCTGTTGAAATACGGTTGTAGTAGTCAGGGTTCTCCAGAGAAACAGAATCAATAGGAGATATGTATGTATAAACAAGTATTTCCTATAATATCCTATTATATATATTTTATTTTTAAAGATGTTATTTATTTATTTGACACACACACACAGAGAGAGAGAGAGAGAGAGAGAGCACAACCAGGGGGAGCAGGAGAGGGAGAAGTAGGCTCCCCACAGAGCCCTGGGATCATGACCTGAGCTGAAGGCAGATGCTTAAGCTACTGAGCCATTCAGATGCCCCTATTATATATATTATATATGTATGGAATTGACTAGTGAAATTATGGAGTCTAGGAAGTTCCATATCTGCCATCTGCAAGCTGGAGACCCAGGAAACTGAGTAGTGTAGGTCTAGTATCATTCCAAAGACCTGAGATCCAGGAGCACTGATGGTATAAATTGTGGTCCTATAGCAGGAGAGAATCCTCAAGCTGATGCCACACTTAGCATAAACTTAATGTGGGGCTCAATCCCAGGACCCTGAGACCATTCCCTGACCTGGAACCAAGAGTAGGCTACTTAACTGACTGAGCCACTCAGGCTTTTCTTATCTTTTTTTTCTTAAAGATTTTATTTTTATTTATAAAATATTTGTTAATTTGAGAGAGAGAGAGAGAGAGAGAGAGAGAGAGAGAGAACATGAGTAGGGGAGAGGCAAAGGCAGAGGAAGAGCCCGATGCGGGGCTGGTATCCCAGGAACCTGGTATCATGAACTGCTTCAGGCAGAAGCTTAACCAACTGAGTCATCTGGGTGCCCCTTAAGGATTTTATTTTTTTTAAAGATTTATTTATGATAGACATAGAGAGAGAGGCAGAGACACAGGCAGAGGGAGAAGCAGGCTCCATGCCGGGAGCCGGATGTGGGATTCGATCCCAGGACTCCAGGATTGCACCCTGGGCCAAAGGCAGGCGCTTAAACCGCTGAGCCACCCAGGGATCCCAAAGATTTTATATTTAGATAATCTATACACCCAGTATGGGGCTCAAGCTTATAACCTTGAGATCAAGAGTTGCTTGCTCTTCTGACTGAGCCAGCCAGGCACTCCCTCTAGAACCACTCTCATTGGCATTATCTTGCTTCAAATCCTCTGATTATACTATTCCCTTGTTCAGAATGCATTTCCATCCCACTCCCACTTTTTCCTTAGCTAACTTTTCCACTTTCAGGTCTTAGCTTAAAGGTTGCTGAATCTGAGAGGCTTTCTCCAGAAGAAAGTATCCCTGGTAGCACTTTATGAAATTGCTTCCTTTGTCTCTCTGACCACCCCAACTAGAGTCAAAGTTCTTGGGGTGAGAGACTATATATGATTCATCTTCATATTTCTAGTGATAATAGTAGCTTATCCCATGCCAGGGAACTTTAAGAGTTTTACATGTGTCAACCCATTTAATCCTCACAATAATCTATGAGGTAGATAGTATTGACTTAGAATCCCCTCAAGAGAACTGGCTGGCTCACACAGTAGGCTCAATAAATATATGTGAATTAATGAAGTTTGTTACAGTCATGTAGAACTTAACAAACCAGGCTGTTTTCTGCTTCCTTGTATTTCTTCCTACTGTACTCTGTACTTAAAATAGACTTCACTCCTTCCATTTCTGCTACCATCAACAGGATCTACTTTTCAATGCTTTCCTTAAAAATTCTCTCTTCTACTCCATCCTTTTCTTCTTCTTTTTTAAGTTTTAAAAAATATTTTATTTATTTATTCATGAGAGACAGAGAGAGAGGCAGAGACACAGGCAGAGGGAGAAGCAGGCTCCCGAAGCGGAACTTGATCCCAGGACCTTAGGATCACAACCTGAGCCTAAGGCAGACGCTCAACCACCAAGCCACCCAGGTGCCCTTCCCCTCCCCCTCCCCCTCCCCCTCCCCCTCTTCTTCTTCTTCTTCTTCTTCTTCTTCTTCTTCTTCTTCTTCTTCTTCTTCTTCTTCTTCTTCTTCTTCTTCTTCTTCTTCTGTAACCCAAGCTTTCCAAGTGTAGTTTGATCATTCTTTTCCAGGGTACCCACTGTTCCACATGCTCCTATTTAGAATTATCAGTAATCCTCTTTTTCTGGGGTTGAGCCTTTCTTTTTATATTCTTAATACACAGAGGGCATTCAATAAATGCTTTCTGATGATTGGGAAATATCAGTGAGGGTGACAGAACATGAGATACTCAACTCTGGGAAACGAACAAGGGGTAGTGGAAGGGGAGGTGGGCGGGGAGTTGGGGTGACTGGGTGACAGGCACTGAGGGGGGCACTTGATGGGATGAGCACTGGTTGTTATGCTATATGTTGGCAAATCAAACTCTAATAAAAATATACAAAAAATGCTTTCTGAATGAATTAATAAATGCCACTGTCCAAGAACAGCAACTTCTTTCCAGAGTGTACATTTTTCCAAAGCTGTGAACAGTCTTCTAGCCACTTCATACAAACAAATGCTATGAGTCCAACTAAGGTCACCATGCCAGGATCCTGCAGAAAAAAAAATATGTGTATATTCGCAGGTACCCCTAAATTCTTTTAGGTACAACCACAGCGGGCAGCCCCGGTGGCGCGGCGGTTTAGCGCCTCCTGCAGGCCAGGGCGTGATCCTGGAGACCATGAATCTGAGTCCCACGTCAGGCTCTCTGCATGGAGCCTGCTTCTCCCTCTGCCTCTGTCTCTGTCTCTGCCTCTCTCTCTCTCTCTCTCTCTCTCTGTGTCTCTGAATAAATAGATAAAATCTTAAAAAAAAAACTCACAGCACCTAGTATGTTACCTACCCTATGTCTTTAATGAGTATTTGTTAAAGTGAAGGGATGATACTGAACGAATGAGACACTGAAGGAAATAAGAGAATCAACATTTGACAGTGCCACACTTCTATGTTCCAAGAATTTGGCTCTTCCAGGTTGCAAGGAGGAGAGAAGTGCTGAGGTGTAGTGAAAGATGCATGGAGAAGAAAAGGAAGCCCAGGAAGCTCTGGCAATAGGTCTCTGAGGCAGGCAGGAGCAGTGTCTTTCTCTCCCCATGTCTCAGCAGGTATGCTAATGGTCTTAAAAGCATCTGGGTCTATTGGGGACATGTCATCTGGGACAGTCATTTTTGTAGCGACTTGTCAAATTCACATCTTAGTTCCTTTCCATCACTGTCTCACTCTTCTGCCTCTCCCTGACCTTATGGTTTCAGTTGTTTCAGTTACCTTTTTCCCCCTCTGTATCAGTTATTTCAATTACTTTTTTTAAAAATATTTTTTAAAGATTTTATTTATTTATTTGAGAGAGTGACAGAGCAAGCATGAACAAGGTGGTGGGGGGGATGGGCAGAGGGAGAGGGAGAAGCAGACTCCCCTCTGAGCAGGGAGCTCATGCGGGGCTTGATTCCAGGACCCTGGGATCATGACCTGAGCCAAAGGCAGATGCTTAACCACCTGAGCCACCCAGGCACCCCGTCAATTACTTTTTTTCCTCTGTGTATTTTGTATCTAAAACTCCCTTACAGAAAAGATCTGAATGCATCAGCTGGCAGTTTGTCACCATCTAATAAGAATATAGTTGACCCTTGAACAACACAGGCTTGAAGTAAGCAGGTCCACTTATATCTGGATTTCTTCTCTCTCTCTCTTTTTTTCTCTCTTTTTAAAAAATAAATACAGTACAGTACTATACATGTATTTTCTTTTCCTTATGACTTTTAAAATTTTGTTTATAACATTTCCTTTACTCTAGCTTACTTTGTTGTAAGAATATAGCATATAATACCCATAACATACAAAATGATTTGACTATTTGTTTTTGTGAAGGCTATTAGTAGTTAGGTTTGGGATCCCTGGGTGGCGCAGCGGTTTGGCGCCTGCCTATGGCCCAGGGCGCGATCCTGGAGACCCGGGATCGAATCCCACGTCGGGCTCCTGGTGCATGGAGCCTGCTTCTCCCTCTGCCTATGTCTCTGCCTCTCTCTCTCTCTCTCTCTCTCTCTGTGACTATCATAAAAAAAAAAAGTAGTTAGGTTTTTGGGAAGTCAAAGTTATTGTTGAATGTATTGCTAGTCAGGTATTATTGCTTCCAGACCTTTTAAGGAACAGAGGAAAGAAATACATATTTTTTAAAATCATGAGGTCATGTTGACATTTCCAATTCAGATTTAATAGTATAAGATTTCCCTCTAATTTAAAAAATTTTTCCCCCCTCTCTAATTTTTTGATTTTATGTTTGGATCTATTTTCTCTTCCATTAAATATCTTGGTTCTGGGATCCCTGGGTGGCGCAGTGGTTTAGCGCCTGCCTTTGGCCCAGGGCGCGATCCTGGAGCCCCTGGATCGAATCCCATATCGGGCTCCTGGTGCATGGAGCCTGCTTCTCCCTCTGCCTGTGTCTCTGCCTCTCTCTCTCTCTCTCTCTCTCTCTGTGTGACTATCATAAATAAATAAAAAAATAAATATCTTGGTTCCTAAAAATATTAACATATTACATATTTATCTTACAACATATGTTAAATAGTTACAAAATTACAAAATTACAATATTAAGGCTAACAATAAAACTGCATAAAGTATAAGATTTCTTTGGAGTTCTTTTTGTGCTTGGAATAAACCCTACTTACAATCAGAGCATTGTGTTTAAATGTTACTTGAGATAATTTTTTGGTTTGAATGGTTATATTTCTCTTGTTGACACAGTTCATTTATTTCAATTTGTTTTCCATTTTAGCATTTTTTCTTTCTGATTTGACTCAATCTTTGAATATATGGAACACTTCCATGAAGCAAAAGCAAAAGTTTATAAAAAGGCAATTGCAGCACTTTAAATAGGTGAAATACATGGTATGTAAATTCTTTGTCAAGAAAACTGTTATTTAAAAAAAGCAGTTATTGAAAAAGGAAGAACAGCTATGTATATTTGCATATAAAAGTACTTAAATG
The DNA here is from genome assembly GCF_048164855.1 of Canis lupus baileyi. Classification (NCBI taxonomy): domain Eukaryota; kingdom Metazoa; phylum Chordata; class Mammalia; order Carnivora; family Canidae; genus Canis; species Canis lupus. The sequence continues at coordinate 23,542,657 of NC_132844.1, read as the reverse complement.
GAAAGATTTTAAAAAGGCATACTCGAAGGAGTTTCCTTTCTTCTTTATCCCTCCAGCCAGTTTCTTTCCCTGGTAAATTACTCTTTTATTAGGTTTTAATTTTATTAGTTTTTTTTTAAAGATTTTATTTATTTATTCATGAGAGACACACACAGAGAGAGGGGCAGAGACAGGCAGAGGGAGCAGCAAGCTCCATGCAGGGAGCCCGATGTGGGACTCGGTCCAGGGACTCCAGGACCACACCTGAAGGTGGCGCTAAACCGCTGAGCCACCAGGGCTGCCCAATTTTATTAGGTTTTAATCTTTCACGTGTCCCTTATGCAAAGAGAAGCAAATATATATCTATTCTTTTTCTAATTTATTCCTACACAAAAGCTAGCATACTATGCTGTACTTTTTCCTTCCTTAACACTACACGTTGTAGATTACCCTCATTTAAGTACATGTAGACATCTTTAGGAATTGTTTTTTTCTTTCTGTAGTTGTGTGTGTGTGTTTTTAAGATTTTATTTATTTATTCATGAGAGACACAGAGAGAGAGGGGGGGGGCAGAGACACAGGCAGAGGGAGAAGCAGGCTCCATGCACCGGGGGCCCGACGTGGGATTCGATCCCGGATCTCCAGGATCGCGCCCTGAGCCAAAAGCAGGCGCCAAACCGCTGCGCCACCCAGGGTTCCCGAAATAGCTTTTTTAAAAAGGAACATTTGTAATTATGAGTTCAGATTTCATAAAACATGTAACTGTGTTACATCTGTTTTCTTTAAAAAAAGATGCCAATTCCTTCAGTTGACTTCTAGAAGTATCCCAAATTCCCAAGTTGGCATTGATTGAAGTCTTTCTAAGCAAACATTTTCAAATCAATCGGTTTCTATTCATTGTAAAGTTTTTAAGAAGTACTGGTAAAATGAGAGCCTTTGTAAGGAGTTCAGTAATAGGGCCACTCTTCTCTGGAAGATAAGTTTGGGGAAAACTTCAGTTATCCTTGAGGTATATATTCTACGTTCTCAATAAATATTTTTTGATAAATGCTTTTATGAACCCATGCAGAAAACCCATACTCAATCAGTTGCCAAGTTTGGTTGATTTCACCTCCTAAATATTCTAAAATCTATCCTCTCTATTACCTACCATTTTTTCCAGAGCATTTTCTCTAGCTTGGATCATCTAGTTAGAGCATCTCAAAATTCTCCTTCTTAAGGACAGAGGATTTTAATAATGCAAATCAGATCACAACCACACCAAGCTAAAATCCACCAATGCCTCATTATTTAAAGGTGAAATCCAAGCTCTCTGACATATGTAAGGACTTCCAAGTTCTGACCCCCGTCTCCCCCACCAGCCTCATCTCATACTTCATGCCCCATAATAAATGCCACATAGTTGCACACCCTTTAATCTTTTCTAGTCTCCACTACCTGGAATGCTTGCCTAACTTCTCAGAAACAAAGCTGGTTGGGGTAGAATCTAGGAAACCAGTGTTCTTCCAGAACATACTCTCCTAAATGGGGGGGGGGGGGGAGGTGTCTTTCTGAAAAATTAAAAAATATGTAATAAGTTCATAGGACAGTTACAAATTACTAAAATGGACAAACAGGTGGAAAGGGTTAGAAAGCAAGATGAAGATTCCCCTGATCAGGTAGGAGAGGAAGTCATCTTTGTTTTACTCCCCCACCAATCAATGGCCTAGACTCAGTCTCTGGAGGCTAGACCCTACAGGCACCTCCATTCCCTGCAGATTCTATAAGACAATTCAGGTAGTCTGCCCTCCAGAAAGTGCTCCTGTTCCTCCCATCCCACCTGACTTGGATAGCCCCTCTTCAAAGCTCCCAAAGCCCTGGGCTCAATTGTTGGCCTATCTTGCAGGAGAGTGTTGAGGACAAGGCACAGCGCTTATTCATGATCATGTAGCCAGCGTCTAGCACCTCGTCTGACACGCAGTTGACTGACACTCGATAGAATTTACAGAATTAAGGACTATATGGTGGCTCAGCAGTTTAGCGCCGCCTTCGGCCCAGGGTGTGATCCTGGGGACCCGGGATCGAGTCCCTCATCGGGCTCCCTGCACGGAGCCTGCTTCTCCCTCTGCCTGTGTCTCTGCCTCTCTCTGTGTGTCTCTCATGAATAAATAAATAAAATCTTTTTTTTTAAAATATTTATTTATTTTTATTTTTTTAAGATTTTATTTATTTGTTCATGAGAGACAGAGAGAGAGAGAGAGAGGCAGAGACAGAAGCAGGCTCCATGCCGGGAGCCCGATGTGGGACTCGATCCCGGGTCTCCAGGATCACGCCCTGAGCCAAAGGCAGGCGCTAAACCACTGAGCCACCCAGGGATCCCCCAATAAATAAAATCATAAAAAAAAAGTTAAATGAAAATAAAAGACAAGGCCTTCTCAGAGCTTACTTTCCCTTTCATTAAAGACCTTTCCCCAGACCCCGCCCCTAATTTATCCGAGGTCCCGCCCCTTCCGCTGCGAAGCCCCGCCCCCAGCTTAGGCCCCGCCTCTTTCTCTTAAAGTCCGCACAAGCCTACGTGAGTTTGGCGCCAACCGTGGTTTTTTTTTCCGCCCTCCCAAAGGCGGGAACTAGTTCTGTGCGCCGGGACGTGCTTTACGTGTGGTCTGATTGGCCATGGATGCTCAGTCCCGCCTCCGCGTCCTGACTGCGCCCTGGCATTGGCGGAGATGCCAGGGAGACCTCGGTGTCCAGAAGGGAGCCCCGGCTATCTCGGGCTAGGCAGGGCGGGTAAGTTGGTGTGGGGGTCCGGTCGGCTCGGGGCTGTTGGGGAAGAGACTGAATGGCGCGGTAGTGCCCCAAGCGGAAGCTGGTGGTGTCCGGGGAGCCAAGGAGTCGAAGGGAGCCGCGGAGTCGGGGGAGGGGGGCGCGCCCGGTGTCCGGGGCCCGCAGGTCGCTGCGTTCCCGCCGCCTCGGGTGCAGTTTCTGGGTTTGCTTTCGCGTCCCTCTGTGGTCCCTCGAGAGGATCCGGGGGCGCTTGGGGCGAGCGCACGTAGGAGCTGCCCTTCCGACTGCTCCTCCCGCCCCTCCCCCTCCCCCCGTCTTGTCTTGGAATGTACTCCGCAAAGCTTTCGGATGGGATTCTGCAGGAATGGGTCTTTGCTAAGTGTCAGGTGGTCATTGATGTCGGTTGTTTTCGAGACTGTAATAATCCAGCGAAGTTACCTTCATCTCCGCAACGCCTGGAACCGTACCTGACACATAGTCGGCCCCCAACTCAGTTGTTCATGTAGAATTAGCAGAATCTCGGGATTTGTGCGTCGGGGATCAAGTTGGCGTTGACTCTGATTCTTCCCCTAGTCTTTCGCAGATTTTTCCCTCATCTCCATTCTCCGCAGCTAGAGCTCCAAACCTTTCCCTTCCTCAGTGCCCCTCCCCCAATCCCATGGGCAAGAATTCCCCAACCCCCACCCCATTTATCTTCTAGAGTTTCTTCCCATTTCACAAGACGTGGCCCCCGTTCAATGAAAAATTATTTTTCCATCTATGAATATTCTTCATTTTTGTCATTTGGCTTTAAAGGAGCTGGAATCTAATCCCAGTAATGCCATGTAGCGGCTGTTTGACCTTGGGGCAAGTTTCTTAATCATTCGTTATCTGTTTACTCATCTATAAAATGGGAAAAGGAATAGTTATACTTAATGGGACTTCGGGAAGATTTAAATAATGTATTTGGAACATTGAAGGCCCCGGCCCATAGTGGTCAGTATATGCAGTGTTTGTTATTATTTTCCCTTTACATTTTCTTCAGGGCTCTTGCTCTATTAGATTTAGCCTTTCCCATGAGCCTTAAAATATACTCTCCTTCTCCCCTCACTTTTTCCTGTTTTTCTCTACAAATGCTTATTTCATTCTTTTTCTTTTCTTCTTCTTTTTTTTTTTTTAAGGAAAATTTCCTTTAGACTGTCTTTTTAAGACATTGTCCTGTCACAAAAGGGTAGGTAATCTTTCTCTCATATGCTCCGTCTTCACATCTGAATCCATTGGAATTGTTCCTAAAATAATTGGGTGACTTCGCAGCTCTTTTCTTTCATCATCATGGTTCTCAACATGTAAAATTTTGCCTCCACACTTTGCATAGGTGTAACACTCCTCTGTCAATAGTACCTCACCTTGTATGTTGAGATACTCATTTGGGGGAAGGTGAGGGCCCGTGTGAATAAGCCCCTCTTTCCAAGAAATTCTGTACATAATTCTTCCTCTTCCTTCTCCCTTCTCTTCCAGGAGAATCATGGGCCTTTGTGATTTCAAGAGAGTAATCTGATCTCTACCAATTAGGTTTTGTCTTTTGTGCTACATACTCCAGTTTCCAGTTTTTTATTAGACAACTTCACCTGCATGTCCAACAGATAATTCATCATGTTTTCTTTGGTTCTCTGTTTGAGTTAAAAGCAGGACTACCTTGTTGTCGAAGGTAGGAACTTCAGAGTTGTCATTAGTAAATTGGGAATATCAGTAATTCAACAAATACTTTTTTTTTTTTTTTTTTTTTTTTATTACCTACTGACTTGGAAGGCCCTGTGCGGAGAGCTGGGGATACAATGGTGAACAGAACAGAGCCAGTCCTGGTCTTCATGGAGCTTATAGTCCATTGGATGAGATGGACATTTCTTTAGGAATTCCCACAAAAAATGTAATCATAAACTGAAAAGAGGCCATATAGAGAAAGGACACAGTGGTATAATAATATATATGAGAGGGACTGATCTAGCGGAGAGAGAGAAGCCAGGGAGGCTCAAATGTTACTTAAGCCAAAATACTAGAGATAAGTTAAACGATGGTAGGAGCATTGAGGAAAGACCATTCCTTGCAGAAGCCCTGTGGTGGGAGGGGACAAATGGCATGTTCAGGGATGAAAGAAGGTCAATTTGATCAAGAGTAAAGACTTCTGGGAAGTGGGGAAGTAGGATGCAGATTAACACTGGAATTGTGGGCGGAGGCCAGGTCACTCTGGACCTTGTAAACACAATTGTGACAATTTTTTTTAAAAGATTTTATTTATTTTTTCATAGAGACAGAGAGAGAGAGAGAGGCAGAGACACAGGCAGAGGGAGAAGCAGGCTCCATGCAGGGAGCCCGACGCAAGACTTGATCCCGGGTCTCCGGGATCATGCCTTGGACTGAAGGCGGCACTAAACCGCTGAGCCACCTGGGGTGCCCCAAAATTTATTTTTTAATCTGAAATCAACAGGAAGCACTGATGAGTTTTAAGCAAAGGAGGGAACATGATTAGACTTGCATTTTAGAAAAGTCAGATATGTTACTTGGGTTTCATCTAGTAGGAATTGGAAGAAACCAACGAAGGTGTTTTTTTTTTTTTTTTTAAGATTTATTTATTTATTTATTTATTTAAATTTTTTATTTATTTATGATAGTCACAGAGAGAGAGAGGCAGAGACATAGGCAGAGGGAGAAGCAGGCTCCATGCACCGGGAGCCTGACGTGGGATTCGATCCCAGGTCTCCAGGATCGCGCCCTGGGCCAAAGGCAGGCGCCAAACCGCTGCGCCACCCAGGGATCCCTATTTATTTATTTATTATTCATGATAGACACAGAGAGAGAGAGAGAGAGGCAGAGACACAGGAGGAGGGAGAAGCAGGCTCCATGCTGGCGGCCTGATGTGGGACTCGATCCCGGGACTCCAGGATCGCACCCTGGGCCAAAGGCAGGCGCCAAATTGCTGAGCCACCCAGGGATCCCCCCACCGAGGGTTTTTAAAGCAAGACAATATCATGATCAAATCTGGATTTCAGGAATTTAACTCTAGCAAGAAGAGTATAGAAAATATTACTTACAAAAAATAGAGAAGACTATGAAAACAGTACAGGAGACCATGAGAGGTGACTGAGCTATAGCAGAGATATAAGCAGATCTGAGTTTTCTGTGGAGAATCAAAAAGATTTAACGGAAAGTGTATTCAAATGTGCACTTCTGACCATTTCAAAACCACAGCCTGACTTGCCTTTTCAAATTACAAAAAGTAAGAGATTTCTGAAATTCTAATATAGAGGTATTCACACCCAGACTTGCTTGTGAGCTCATAGATGTAGTGGGGAGATGGTATCAGGGATTGTGTTTGCAAACAGGAGCCTGTTTTCACTGAACCTTGGGATTTTGGAAACCTTGGGACAGTGAATGATGGGGCTAGAAAGTAGGCATCAGTATGTATCAAGGTAGGGTGTTTGGACTTTATTCAGTAGATATTGGGAAGTAATGGAAAGGTTTTGAGCAGGAAATAATACGAGCAGGATTACTTCAGAAAAACCCAACAGTTGTGTTTGGCATGTATTTGGAGAGAGGAGATAATTAGATAACTATAGTGGAGCCTAAAATAAAATGCAGATAGCAAGATCAAGGATAAATGGGAGAAACATTGCAGACCATTATATATTCAGCAGACTATTAATAGTCAGCAGACTATTAGGGGATGCTAAGTGCTACCCAAGTAGACATGTCAGGAGGTGACAGATGTTGATGGGAAGATGATCTCTCTTGGTTTTGGACTTGGTGAGTTTGGACTTAAAGGAATGTGTTTATTAACTTTAGCATCTTGTTGCTGACTGCTGATTTGTGTTTTAGTTCAAATGTTACTAATTTTCAAGTACTCTGAGGTGGCAGCAGAGGAGTCTATAAATCTGAAATGGTACTCTTTTGGTACACTTTTTTGTGGCAGTACTTACTCTTTATGTTTGTGTTTGCTTGTGTTAGCTTATCAAGTATTTAACCCAATGAAATAAATTTTGCTTTGTAGTGGTAGAAAAGAAGATATTGATGTCCAGGACCTCACTGCCTTAAGATAGCATTCAAATATATTTTTATAAGGGCCCAATTGCGTTTAGAGCTAGTTAGGTGTTATTGAAGTTGAAATAATCATAGCTCTGTGAAATCTTTCCTGTGAGCTTTTTGTGGCAAATGAAACTATAAAGAAAATAAATTTGTGTTAAGACACTAAGTTTGTGTAAAGTTGTTAGAGCAGCAATAGGAAAGGATTATACTCAAATTATGCATATTTTATGTTGCTACATATGGTTAGTAGTTATTATATTGGACAGCTCAGATATACAGAACATTTTTATCGTCATAGAAAGTTCAGTTGGGGGATCCCTGGGTGGCGCAGCGGTTTGGCGCCTGCCTTTGGCCCAGGGCGCGATCCTGGAGACCCGGGATCGACTCCCACGTTGGGCTCCCGGTGCATGGAGCCTGCTTCTCCCTCTGCCTGTGTCTCTGTCTCTCTCTCTCTCTCTGTGACTATCATAAATAAATAAAAAATATATATTTAAAAAAAAAAAAAAAAGAAAGTTCAGTTGGCCAGCACTGGTCTAAGGAAGGTAGTTTTCTGGACACCTCATTGGCTCAGTAGTGTAACACGCAACTCTTGGTCTTGTGGGTTGTAAGTTTGAGCCCCATGTTGGGTATACATATTACTTAAAAGTAAAATCTTAAAAAAAAAAAAAAAAAGGGAAGGTAGTTCTCAAAGTGTGGTCCTTGGATTAGCAGCATGACCTGGGAACTTTTTAAACATGCAGATTTTTAAGTTTCACTCCAGACCTACAGAGTCAGAAATTTGGGAGATGGGACCCATCAACCTTGTGTTCTAACTCCTCCAGGTATTTCTGATGTATGCTAAAGTCTAAGAACAACTTTAGAAGGCAAATAATTGCAGTGGAGGTAGCCGAATGTAATGGTATGTTCAGTGTGTCAGTACAATAAGGGAATGAGGATTGTGTCTCTAGAAAAGGGGCTTCTCTATTATGGTAGTTGGGTTTGGGAAGAGGATGAACAGTCCAGGTAAAGAAACAGAAGATGCAGGATATTGTGGATTTAAGTACATGGCATAGGGGATCCCTGGGTGGCGCAGCGGTTTGGCGCCTGCCTTTGGCCCAGGGCGCGATCCTGGAGACCCGGGATCGAATCCCACGTCGGGCTCCTGGTGCATGGAGCCTGCTTCTCCCTCTGCCTGTGTCTCTGCCTCTCTCTCTCTCTCTCTCTGTGACTATCATAAATAAATGAAAATTAAAAAAAAAATAAGTACATGGCATAATTTAGGAACTGCAAGTACAGTCTGCAATGGCAGACTGGATGGCTTTGGCTCTTTGCCTGGTGTTTGGGTGCCCCACAAAGACGGAAGAAAATCATGCTTACCTCCTTGCAAGACAAAGGCTGTTGCTGTACTGAGATCAGAGGAAGAAAGGGGACTGATGGACATCTAGGGTAATGGCATTAACATAGGACTAGAGTCCTTCCAGGCTTGCTGCATTTGGCTGCTATAATTTATGGTACATAATCTTTTAATCTGGGAAGAATGGTGTCTGAACCAATATAATTTCTACATTACACTAACATCATTTCTCTATTTCTCAATAATGTGTACTACCTTGCATTATAGAAACTAATGGTGTAGTACAGAATGTCTCATGTGGCTAAATGCGGTAGGTGAGGGGAGCAATGTGAGATAGAAAAGTTGTGATATTTCTGGAAAGGCCTTGTGTTCTGTGCTAGACAAGCTTAATTCACAGTAATGTTTTCAGTAGCTCTTAAATATTTTTGGCGTGGGAGTGAAACACGGGTTAGACGTTACAGGATTTTTGCTTTAGTGGTTGAAGGAAGGGTGCCTGGGTGGCTCAATTGGTTAAGTGTCTAATTCTTGATTTAGGCTCAGGTTATAATCTCAGCGTCATGAGATGAAGCCTCATGTCAGGCTCCATGCTGAGCGTGGAGTCTCTTTAAGATCTCTCTTCCTTTCATTCTGCCCCTTCTCCTGCTTGTGCACACCCATGCATGCTGTCTCAAAAAAATCTTAAAAAAAAAGGAAGTGCTAGAAGGAAAAAGGCTTTGGTAGTATGGAAACTAGCTAGGAGACTGTAATAATTTAAGTGAAAAATAATTAGAAACTGGAATAACTGAGTGAAAAGGAGACATTAAATTTGAGAGATTTAAAAATAAAGTCGCTAAGAATTTGTGACCACTTGAAAGTGAGTGTGGGGCAGCCCCGGTGGCCCAGTGGTTTAGTGTCACCTTTGGCCCGGGGTGTGATCCTGGAGACCTGGGATCGAGTCCCACATCGGGCTCCCTGCATGGAGCCTGCTTCTCCCTCAGCCTGTGTCTGCCTCTTTCTCTCTCTGTGTGTGTCTGTCATTAATAAATAAATAAAATCTTAAAAAAAAAAAAAAAAGAATGGGTAAGAAAACAGAAGTTTAAAAAAAAAAGAAAGTGAGTGTGGATTAAAGAAAAGAATCAAATATAATGGAAATTTGTAGCTTGAGAATGAGTTGAGGCAAAAGATGATTGTTTATATTTCCCATATCCAGGCATCTACCCTATTTTCTTTCTTCCATTATTATATCTCACATAAACATCCTTTTCATTCCCACTGTCTCCATCTTGGATTATTTTATTATGTGGACCCATAGTAGCCTCCTTTCTAGTTTCTTTTCCTACACTTTCTAGTTCATTCCACACATTAATCTTTCCATTTCATTTTTTATACCAGTGTTTCTAACTCATAAACCTTCAGTGCTCCTGTTTTTGAAAGTTCAAGACCAGATTCCTTGGTTTGACATTTAGTTTCTTCTGTTTGACTCTAATGAAATTTGAGTCTTATCCTCCATCCTCTTCTGCCTGAGGCCCAGGAATATATGCCTTCTCTCCAAAGTTAATGGTGTCCTCATTTGTAATCTACCTCCCATGCCTCTATTGATATGCAGGTCTTTTGTCTACAAAGCAAATCATCAGCAATGTGTATGCTCTTATTCTCCACACATCTTTGCCAACATTTGGGAGAGGATAATGGCTACAAGGGGACATAAGGAGTACTTCTAGGGTGTTGTTAATGGTGTCCTCATTTGGAATCTGTCTCCCACTCCATTGATACGCAGGTCCTTCTACAAAATAAGTCATCAGCAATGTGGTACACATCTCCATGCATTTTTGCCAACATTTGGGAGTGGTTACAAGGGGGCATGAGGAGTACTTCCGGGGTGCTGATAGTGCTCTGTTTCTGGATCTGGATGGTAGTCAGATGGATGTGCTTAGGTTGTTAAAAATCATAGGACTGTCTATTAATGATTTGTGCTTTTTTTCTATATTTATGTTATACTTCAGTAAAAAGCTTACTCCCTTTCCATCAAAATAAAAAATGTCCTGGCTCTCATAGGCCCTTTACACTTCAGTTTGAATTTTATGGTCAACTTCTTAAGTTTGGGTGAAATTGCATTGAGTTTATAAAGTTGGGGAAAATTGCCAACGTTGATAATGAATTTTCCTATATGTGAATTATATTTATTTCTTAATTGTTTTTTAAAGACTTTTTAGAATATTTATTTATTTACAAGGGAGAGAGGGAAAGAGAGAGCCCAAGAGTGCAAGAGCACAAGCAGGAGGGGCAAAAGGGAGAGGAAAAGAGAATCTCAAGTAGACTTCTCTTTGAGTGCAGAGCCTGATGCCAAGCTTGATCCATGACTCCAAGATCATGGCTAGAGCTGAAACCAGGAGTAGGCACTTAACTGACTGGGGGACCCAGGCACCTCTAAAGATTTTATTTTTTAAAATTTTTATAAAGATTTTATTTATTTATTTTGAGAAAGCACACCCGTGAATGAGGGGGAAGGGAAGAAGGAGAGGGAGAAGCAAGCTAGCAGGCTCTCCACTGAGTGGGGAGCCTGATAGACATGGGACTCGACCCTAGGATGCTGGGATCATGACCTGAGCTGAAGGCAGATGTTTAACCGACTGAACCATCCAGGTGCCCCTGTCAACATGATTTATGACTATTGATACAGGTTTCCTCATTGTTAAGCCCTGCCATTATTAATTTACTAGTATCAGTATGGACTGATATATTTATGCTTTGGGTTATAATACAATACTACTTTAATTTGTTGCTCAAATTGTTCCAGCTTGGGCTCTTCAGGGCTGTCAGTTGGTTCCAGTGGCCCTTTTTGACATACTTTAATCAATTGTTTTTAAGCTTGAGGGAGATTTTTAAAAACTTCATTGATTAATTTAAGGTATATTTATTTATTTTTAGTAATCTCTTTACCCAGTGTGGGGCTCACACTCAGGACCCTGAGATCAAGAGTTGTGTGCTCTACCAACTGACAGCCAGGCACCTCCTTCATAAATTTTTTTGGACACTGCTTTACTTCTTTTTTTTTTTTTTTTTTTAATTTATGATAGTCACAGAGAGAGAGAGAGAGAGAGGCAGAGACACAGGCAGAGGGAGAAGCAGGCTCCATGCACCGGGAGCCTGACGTGGGATTCGATCCCGGGTCTCCAGGATCGCGCCCTGGGCCAAAGGCAGGCACCAAACTGCTGCGCCACCCAGGGATCCCCACTTCTTTACTTCTGTGCACTAGAAGATGCTCCACTTTTATCTTGTATATTTTCTGTGCCTCTCTTAAAATCAGCCACTTTTCCCAGGAGTCTTGGTCCATTTTAGTGGAGAATAGTATTAGAAGCCAAAATGTGGATACTAGGTGTGCTTACTGTCATCAAGGTGTTTTTTAGGCCCTCCCAGCTGGTAGAGCAAAAAAATATATGTGTATGTACTAATGCATGTATATACACATAACTGTAAATATTTCTATATGTAATCAATATCTGTATTAAATTAAATAGGAGTTCTTACTGATGATTTCAACTCTAATCCATTGCTACAGGGGTCATTCTAGCTTGTTCTCTTGTTTTTCTGTAACCTCCCACTTCAGTAGTGGAAAATATGGTTCCTGTCATCTATCATCCATTTATGTGAATTATTCATTTCCAGTATACATATAAAATAGTATAAGCCCCTTTATACTTTGCTTATAATAGTATAAGCAAAGTATTTTTTTTTTTTTTTTAAAGATTTTATTTATTCATTCATGAGAAAGAGAGAGGCAGACATAGGCAGAGGGAGAAGCAGGCTCCATGCACCGGGAGCCCGACGTGGAATTTGATCCCGGGTCTCCAGGATCGCACCCTGGGCCAAAGGCAGGCGCCAAACCGCTGCGCCACCCAGGGATCCCTAGTATAAGCAAAGTATTAACTGGAGGACAGTACTTATGCTAATTGCCTTTTTAATGTTAAACCATTGTTCCTTTTTAAAGATAAAGCTCACTTGTCTGTAGTGTGTTTTTATTTTTAAAGATTTTGTTTACTTATTTACTTGAGGTATCTAGTGAGCCAGGGGGAAGGGCAAAGGGAAAGGGAGGGAGAATCTCAAGCAGACTCCATGCTGAGCACAGACTGTGATGTGGGGCTTGATCTCACAACCCTGAAATCATGACCTGAGCTGAAATCAAGAGTCAGATGCCGACTGAGGCACCCCTTGTTTTTGTTTTTTGCTTAATATCTTGCTGGATGCATTCAGTAAATTTTAAAAAAAGATTTAGAGAGAGTTGAGTGAGAGAGCATGAGCTGGTGTGTGTGGGGCAGGAGCAGAGGGAGAGGGAGGGAGAATCTCAAGCAGACTCCACACTGAGTGGGAAGCCTGATGTGGTGTTCGATGTCATGACCATGAGATAATGACCTGAGCTGAAACCAAGAGTCAGATGCTTAACTGACTGTGCCACCCAGGTGCCCCTGACTAATTTTTTTTTTTTTAAATTTTATTTATTTATTCATGAGAGACACAGAGAGAGAGAGAGAGGCACAGACACAGGCAGAGGGAGAAGCAGGCTCCATTCCATGCAGGGAGCCTGACGTGGGACTCGATCCCGGGTCTCCAGGACCACACCCGGGACTCAAGGTGGTGCTAAGCCACTGAGCCACCCAGGCTGCCCCCCTGACTAATTTTTTAAGGCTGTTTTTATGCTTATAAAAAAAGATTGGCCTATAGTTTTCATGTCTTGTAATTTTCCAATTTTGTCCTATTTTTGCCCACTTTTGATGTCTACACTGTACTAACTTTATGAAATTATTTGTCTCTTAGACTTTTTCTCCCTTTCTGCTGTCTGGAATATATTATGTTTTATCTGTTCTTTGAAAGTATGGTAGAGTTCACTGTTTGTGTTTAGTAGTTTCTTTGTGAATAGATTAACTACTGTATCAAATTATCTAATCATCTTAAGTATGTCCATGTTTTCTGTTTCTTCTTGAGTCAATTCTGGCCAGTTACATTTTTCTTTTTCTCTTTCTCTTTCTTTTTTTTTTTTTTTTTTTAAGATTTTATTTTTTTATTCATGAGAGAAACAGAAAGAGAGAGGCAGAGGGAGAAGGAGGCTCCATGCAGGGAGCCCAACACGGGACTTGATTCTGGGTCTCCAGGATCACCCCCTGGGCGGAAGGCGGCGCTAAACCGCTGAGCCACTGGGGCTGCCCAAAGCACTTTTTTTTGAAGTGATTGTAGAGAGTGAATTTATTCATTGTGTCCAGATTTGGAAGTTGCTTTTTAACTTAAAGCTAGGTTTATTCTCTGAATTGTGAAGTTGATTTTAACAGTGGAAAATCTTTATATATTTAATACCTTAGATGGCGACTGTCAAAAGGAAATAGGATCATGGCAGCAGATGATGACAATGGTGATGGAACAGGTTTATTTGATGTATTTCCTGGTAAGAGCTTATTTTAACTGTCTTTCTAAATTTCTTTAATTACAAAATAATTTATTCTCATTGAAAACACTGTCATCAACTTTCTTCTCACACATAAATGAATTAATACAACAAAGTGCCTGGCAAATAGGAAATGTTTAGTAAATGTGAACTTACTTTTTTTCTTTTTTTAAAGATTTTATTTATTTATTTGACAGAGAGCAAGAGAGCACAAGCTGGAGGAATGGCAGAGGGAGAGAGAGAAACAGGCTCCCTATTGAGCAGGGACCCTGATGCTGGGCTCGATCCTGGGATCCTGGGATCATGACCTGAGCTGAAGGCAGACACTTAACCCACTGAGCCACCCAGGCACCCCTAAATGTGAACTTTCTTATAATTGTATGCTTTCAGGCCTTTTAAATTTAATGAAATTAACAACTTTGCCAAAGTAGGTGGTAATGATATTGTCATATCCAAAGAAATACAAAATTGGTATTTGTTACTTGTAAGTTGCATACATCATGTATATACTTCTTAGTGTATTTCATAAGAAAAAGTTAGATTTTTAAAAATACAACAGCATAATTATCAATTTCAGTAAATTTAACATTGATAAAATACTTTTATTTAATCTGCTGTTTTTATTCCTATTTTATCAGCCCCAAATTATTCTTTATTATTGTGATTGGATTTTAATCTATCATTTTAATACTTTTAGTTTTTCTCATCACTTTTTTCTTTCTTTCTGATTTTCTTGCTTTCTTTCAAATGTTGAATGTATTTTAAAATTCTATTCTAATTTATATATTAGCTTTTTGGGATATACCTCTTTGCATTATTTTTTAGTGGTTGCTCGAGGGATTTATTATACTTCTTTAACATTTTGTAGTCTACATCCTTCTTTTCTACCTTTTCATCTAAGATGTAGAATCTTGTATGTATAGTTGTATTTAACTCATACATCCTTTTTTGTTAAAGATGTCATAAACCTCATGATACAAAGCTTGTAATTTTTACTTTAAACCATTCTATGTGTCTTTTAAAAATTAAGAGGAATTAAAAGAAATTAAGAAAAATTAGTCTTTTATATTTACTCATTTATCATTTCTAGTTCTTTTAATATCCTGTAGTATCCTTCTAGAATCATTTCCTCCCCATTCTCTCTTTTCTTCTGGGATTCCAGATATATAGTATGTGAGAACTTTTGACGTTATCCTATAGGGCACTAAGACTTTGTTTGTTTGTTTGTTTGTTTGTTTGATTTCGTTTTAAATCTTTTTCTCTTTGGTCTTCAGATAGGGTAATTTATATTGATCTGTCTACTGTCAAGCACATTCAGTGGATTTTTTTGAATTAGAAATTGTAGTTTTCAGTTTTGGAATTTTCATTCTTTTTATTTTTTTAAGCTTATATTATTTTTTTCTAGTAATCTCTGTACTCAGTGTGGGGCTCGAACTCATGACCCTGAGGTCAAGAGTTGTGCACTTCTCCAACTGTGCCAGCCAGGTACACCACATTCTTTGTTTTAATGGTTTCTGTTTCTTTGCCAAGATTTCCTATGCAGTAATTTTGGATTGCATTCTGGACACTGAATTCTCATGTTTTAGAGACATTGGATTATGCTAGAATTTTTTTTTTTTTAAGATTTTATTTATTTATTCATGAGAAACAGAGAGAGGAAGAGAGAGAGAGGGAGGCAGAGACACAGACATAGGCAGAGGGAGAAGCAGGCTCCGTGCAGGGAACCTGACGTGGGACTCCATCCCCGGGTCTCCAGGATACACCCCTCTACCCCACCCCCCCAACCCCCACCCCCTGCCCCTGCCCCAGGCCGAAGACGGTGCTAAACCACTGAGCCACCCGGGGTGCCCTGCTAGAATTGTTCTGAAGAGTGTTGTTTTTACTTGTAGCAAGGATTTAACTTGGCTGAATTTAGACTTCTCTCCTACCTATGGTGGATTGCAGCTGAAAACTCTGTTCAGATGCTTAACTAGCTGGACATTTTAGAGTTCTAACCTTTGCTTAATATAGTTTGGGGGTCACTTGGAGATTTGGGTACAATTTGGGAATACCCTCTCTGGCTCTCTGGATTTTCTTTCTTAGTTTCTAGTTGCTGTTTTCACTCCCAAATTTTTTCTCTCATTCTTTATTATGACTAGAGGCTTTCTTTTTTTTTTTTTTCTTTTTCTTTTTTTCTTTTCTTTTCCTTTTCTCTTCTTTCTTAAGATTTTATTTATTTATTCATGAGAGACACAGAAAGAGAGGCAGAGACACAGGCAGAGGGAGAAGCAGGCTTCCTGCAGGGAGCCCGATGAGGGACTCGATCCCAGGAATCCAAGATCACTCCCTGAGCCAAAGGAAGATGCCCAGCCACTGAGCCACCCAGGTGTCCCGAATAGAGGTTTCCATATGAGTTTTCTGTTTTCTTTGTCTATTGTGGCTTCTGTTAGGGCCAATCCTATAAAAATTTGTAATAAAAGGGGATAGGGAACGCATGTAAGACGGTTTGCTTTTTCAGGTGTTTTCTTCCTTCAATTTTTGACTGCTTTAGGGTGCTTTTTAGTTTTTTAGATCACCTTTTCTTTCCTCCTTCAAATTGAGGTAAAATTTACATATAAGTTTCTGTTAGTTTCAGGTGTAGGACATAATGATTAAATATTTGTATATAATGGGAACTAATCACTACAATAATAGTCTAGTGATAGAGCATTTGACTATATGTAATAGTTGGCTTGGAGTTTATGGTCAGCAAGAGGATTGATCTAATAGAACTACTCTATTATTGGAATTGGAGTTGTCTGAAAAGTTTGTTTTTGAAGGTGAATTTTTAAGCCTAAATCTTATGTACTGAGTCATAAATCTGTGTACTGAGATCTTTCTGTTTATAAGGATGTATAAAAACTTATAAACCAAAAAAAAAAAAACCAAACTTAGAAACAATTGTCTTTTTTGGTATAAACAATTGTCTTTTTTGGTGTAAGACTAATAAAGTCTCTATTTTCCTTCAGAGTAGGAATAGAAAAATTTTATTAAGTGCATAAAGTCAGTTTTAACTATGTGATTTTCTTGCAGCTTCTCCTCTTAAAAATAATGACGAAGGTTCTTTGGACATATATGCTGGGTTGGACAGTGCTGTTTCTGGTATGTAAATTCTAGTATATGTGCTGCCGAAGCGAGCACTGGTATGTAAATTCTAAAATAAATAGTTTAATATTCTTTGATCAGTCTGTTGGAAGTATTTATCTTGTTGTTACCAATTCTTGGAGTAATGCATCGTTACTCAACAATTTGGCCATTCTTTGAAAGGATTTTCTTTTTTTTTTAATAATAAATTTATTTTTTATTGGTGTTCAATTTGCCAACATACAGAATAACACCCAGTGCTCATCCCGTCAAGTGCCCCCCTCAGTGCCCGTCACCCATTCACCCCCACCCCCCGCCCTCCTTCCCTTCCACCACCCCTAGTTTGTTTCCCAGAGTTAGGAGTCTGAAAGGATTTTCTTGACCAAAGTTTGATAAGTAGAACAAATTAGCACTCAGGTTTGCTATTCATCTAGGTCTCAGATTTAAATGGACCTTGAGCAAATATATTTTGTACGATTGAAACACAGCTGGTGGTGATATATGTACATACATTATTAATACTGTCACTGTTTACATGATATTAGAACTTTTGAAAAGGGTAGTTGCTATAAATGTTTTCAAATGTATCAGTTAGAGTGGGCTATACAGAGAGACTAATGACCTATTCAAATTAGAAACCTTTTCCATAATTAAATCTCTCAAAACTTTGAGCAAATATGATCCTTATATCTGATTTGTTGGCACAAGCATTTTAGGTAAATTGGTTTTCCAAACAGTCAGTATAGATTTGGATGAAATGCAGGAGATAGAGAAATGTAGAGCCCTTTGTGTTGAAGTAAACACATCAAAAAACTTACTTGCGTATATTTTTTTCCCAGCTTTATTGAGATATAGTCGATATATAACATTGTATAAGTTTAAAATATATAAGTATAGATTATATACATTTATGTGTTGGAAAATGTTACCACTTTATCCTTAGCTAACACCTCCATCAATCATGTCACATAATTACCATCTCTTTTCTGTGGTGAGAACATTTAAGATCTCTTCTCTTAGCAACTTTTAAGTATGTAATACAGTATGATTGACTATAATCACTATGCTGTATTTTAGATTCCCAGAACTTAATCATCTTAAAGCTGAAAGTTTATACTCTTTGATCAACATCTCATCCTCCCTGACCTCCCACCCCAGCCCCTGGTAACCACCATTCTAGTCTGTGTTTCTATGTATTTGGCGTTTTTAGAGTTCACATAAAATTTGATATCATACAATATTTGTCTTTCTCTGACTTACTTCATTTAGCATAATGTTCTCAAAGTCCATCCATGTTGTTGCAAATGGCAGGATATCCTTCTTTCTCATGGCTGAATAATATCCAGTTGCATATATGTATATTTTGTGTCACTTTTAACCATCCATCTGTTAATGAACACTTAGGCTCTTTCCATATCATGGCTATAGTGAATAATGCTGCAGTGAACATGGTTGTGCAATCTCTTTGAGATACTGTTTTTATATTCTTTAAAAAAATACCAAGAGGTGGGATTGCTGATCATAACATAGTTCTATTTTTAAGCTTTTGAGGAACCTCCACAATGCTTTCCATAGTAGCTGCACCAGTTTACATTCCCGCCAACCATGCACAAGTGTTTCATTTTTTCCACAGCTTTGCCAACACTTGTTATCTCATGGTTGTTGTTCTTGTTTTTTTTAAGAGAAGGTCTCTGTGATAACAGCAACCTTTACTGAATGTTTACTTGCTAAGTGTGGCAGGTGCTTTTTATTTTTTATTTATTCATTTATTTTGTTGAAGTATAGTTGACGTATAGCATTATATTAGTTTTAAGTGTACAGCATAGTGATTTGACAATTATATACTTTATGTAGTGGTCGTCATGCTAAGTGTAGTTACCATTTGTCATCAATAAAGTCATAGTATTATTGCGTATATTCCCTCTGCTGTACCTTTTTATCTCTTGTCTTTTTGATAGTCATTCTAACAGGTAAAAGGCAATATCTCATTTTGATTTTGACTTGCATTTCCCTGGTAATTAGTCCTGTGGAGCACCTTTTCATCTTGTCAGCCATTTATTTGTCTTTGAAAAAAATGTCTCTTCAGTTTCTCTGCCCATTTTTCTTTTTTCTTTTTTTTTTAAATTTTTATTTATTTATGATAGTCAGAGAGAGAGAGAGAGAGAGAGAGGCAGAGACATAGGCAGAGGGAGAAGCAGGCTCCATGCACCGGGAGCCCGATGTGGGATTTGATCCCAGGTCTCCAGGATCACGCCCTGGGCCAAAGGCAGGCGCTAAACCACTGCGCCACCCAGGGATCCCTCTGCCCATTTTTCCATCAGATTTTTTAAATTTATTTCTTGCTCTTGAGTGGTATGAGTTCCTTTTTTTTTAAGGTTTTATTTATTTATTCATGAGAGACACAGAGAGAGAAAGGAAGAGACATAGGCAGGGATCCCTGGGTGGCGCAGCGGTTTGGCGCCTGCCTTTGGCCCAGGGCGCGATCCCGGAGACCCGGGATCGAATCCCACATCGGGCTCCCAGTGCATGGAGCCTGCTTCTCCCTCTGCCTGTGTCTCTGCCTCTCTCTCTCTCTGTAACTATCATAAATAAATAAAAATTAAAAAAAAAATTTTAAAGGAAGAGACACAGGCAGAGGGAGAAGCAGGCTCCATGCAGGGAGCCTGTTGTGGGACTCGATCCTGGGACTCTGGGATCATGCCCTGGGCTGAAGGCAGGTGCTAGACCGCTCAGCTACCCAGGCGTCCCTGGTGGTATGAGTTCTTTATATAGTTTGGATACTAACCCCGTGTTAGATATATACTTTCCAAATATTTTCTCCCATTCTGTGAGTTGCCTTTTC
Organism: Canis lupus baileyi; assembly: GCF_048164855.1. NCBI lineage: Eukaryota > Metazoa > Chordata > Mammalia > Carnivora > Canidae > Canis > Canis lupus. The sequence continues at coordinate 23,523,166 of NC_132844.1, read as the reverse complement.
ATTTTGTTGATGGCCTCCTTTGTTGTGCTGAAGCTAATTTCTATTAATTAATTAGGGTTTTTTTTTGTTTTTTTTTTTTTTTGTTTTTTTTTTTAGAAAGAGAATGGCAGAGGGAGAGAGAGAGTCTTAAGCAGGCCCCCTGCCCAGTGTGGAGCCCAACATGGAGCCCAACGTGGGACTTGATCTCATGACCCTGAGATCATGACCTGACCCAAAATCAAGTGTTGGATGATTGACTGACTGAGCCACCTAGGCGCCCTGTGTTCTGAAGCTTTTAATTTGATGTCGTTCTACTTGTTTATTTTTGCTTTTATTTCCCTTGCTTTTGGTGTTGGATCCAGAAGTCTTGGCCTGGACTGATGATGTCTAGGAGCTTCCCCTTATATTTTTTTCCCTGAGAGTTTATGGTTTGGGGTCTCACATTTAAGTCTTTTAAATCCATTTTGAGTTGATTTTGATTTTTGTGTTTGGATTTAAGTTGGGGTTCAGTTTTCCCAGCACCATTTATTGAAAGAGCTTATCCATTCCCTATTGTATACTGTTGGCTCCTCTGTCGTAAATTAATTGACCACATATATTTCTGGGGTCTCTATTCTGTTTCATTGATATGTGTCTGTTTTTATGCCAATAGTAATCAAAACTGATTTTATTTTTGATTACTATAGTTTTGTATTATAGTTTGAAATTAGGAAATGTGATGCCTCCAGCTTTGGTCTTCTTTTTCAAGGTAGCTTTGTCTAATTGCTATTTTTGGTGGTTTCTTATGAATTTTAGGATTGTTGTTTCTATTTCTGTGAAAAAAAAGACGTTGGAATTTTGATAGGATTGAATCAGAAAGTACATATTTTAATTTAAGAGCTTTTTGTTTATTTGTTTTAGACAATACTTCCAAATCGTGTATACCATCCCGAAATTGTTTGGATTTATATGAGGAAATCCTGACTGAAGAAGGAACTGCAAAGGAAGCAACATACAATGATGTACGGTTTGCCATAATTAAGGACAATTATTTAACCTTTTATGGCTTCTGAGGTTCATCCATTAGCTTACTATTAAACATTCTGTTTAAGAAATAGCTCGTAGTCTAAAAGAATATTTAAGTCAGTTTCTGCCTTCAGATCTGCTTTAAAAAAATCTTTTCTGAATGCTTGTCTAAATTTAGTTACAATTTGACTTGATTAAATTTGTGTCTGAGTATATAAAACCTCAACAGGCAATCAGTATGATAAAACATTTTATCTTTTCATGATTTGTACTAAGTTATAAAATGTCTCAAGACTTAATTCAGACAAATTTCTTTCTACCTTATTTGGATTTTAAGATCTGGAGATTAAATGTGAAACTAAACAAAATAAGTTTTTGGTTGGGACAATTTTTAAAGACTAGTAATTTTACTAAATATCTTTTAGTAGAAATAGACCTTGTCTACCCTTCATAGTGGGTTGATTTTCTAAATTTTAAAATATTTTAGGGGATCCCTGGGTGGCGCAGCGGTTTGGCGCCTGCCTTTGGCCCAGGGCGCGATCCTGGAGACCCGGGATCGAATCCCACGTCGGGCTCCCGGTGCATGGAGCCTGCTTCTCCCTCTGCCTGTGTCTCTGCCTCTCTCTCTCTCTCTCTCTGTGTGACTATCATAAATAAATAAAAATTAAAAAAAAAATTAAAATGTCATTTAGGCTAAGAAAGTAATTTAGAACAATGCTTAAGTTAATTTTTTTATATCTTACAGTTGCAAGTAGAATATGGTAAATGTCAACTGCAAATGAAAGAGCTGATGAAAAAGTTTAAGGAAATACAAACACAGGTAGGATTATAATGAACATTTTTACCTTTTTAAAATTTCTCCTCCAGTCAATGGAAGGGAAACATTATGAGGCCCTGGGGCCTTTTGCCTTAGTTTTAAATCAAAATGTAATAAATTGTTTTTGTTAGAAATTAAGATGCTAAAGTGTTAGTAGTTTAAAAGGAAACTCTCATTAGTGTTACATGAAACATGCATTATTTCCTGTGTCCAGGAAATTGATAGCAGAAAGTGGATTGATTTGTTAAATGACATTGACATAAAGATCTGTTAGACTAGTTAACAGTTAAATAATAGAAAATTAGTGAAGGTGATATCAGGTGGTTTAAAAGAGAATGGGTTGAGGAGCAAAGATTTAGAATGGCTGTTGGGGGAAAATGGTTATGTCTTCACAATTTTTGCAAGAATGACTCTTTTTGTGAGCATGCTGTAGAATACAGGAAGGTCATGTCTTGTTCTGATTTTTTTCTTTTTGGTAGTGTTGTTTCTCTTCATTTCCATTTCCCCTAAAGAACAAGTTAATCCTAATAAATTCATTCTTTATTCATCTGAGAATTAGTACATTGTTGCAAATTAAACATTAGTTGTTAAATATAATAAAGTTTGTCTTTATTTTCAATTTTCAAGATAATGACCCAAGCAAAACTTTTTTCTTGTCTTTTTACTGAATGTTATATTGCCTATTCATTTTGATCCCTGTTTTAAGTAGTTTCACTTGAACTGGCCTTTCTCTGGTGCCAGTCATCTTTGAATCTCTGCTGCATAATGAGCATAATCATACTTCTCATGTACTTCTCTTTTTTGAGAATTACACAGGGAAAAAAATGTGATGCCTGGCATGTAGTTAGAGCATTCAGTAATCATTAGCTGTATTCTATATGTAGAAGTTTAATAATCCTGTGGACATATTTATATATGTACTTTAAATATATTTTATGCTGTTTAGAATTTCAGCTTAAAAAATGAAAACCAGTCTCTTAAGAAGAATATTTCAGCACTTATCAAAACCGCTAGAGTGGAAATAAATCGCAAGGATGAAGAAATAAGTAATCTTCACCAAAGGTACAATTGAAGAGTGTGGATCTGTTTATAAATCACATGTGTATTGATATGTGGAATATAGTAAACTTTTGGTGGAAAGATAGGAAAATCATGCATTTTATTAAGAATTTAAGGTTTTACTGTAAGTGACTAATATTCTTTTTCTCTTTAAAATTTTGATTGGGTGCAGTATTCTCCAGAGAATTTCATCTCCTTCCCTTCCACAGTCAGACCTTCAAAGACCTTCTCAACTTGCTGTCTTCATTTTCCTTTTCTACTCACTCTAGACTCCATTTTATGCTGATTTCTACCTGTTGGTATACTGAACCAGTTGTCATTTTGGTCAGTGGTGACTGTTGTTACATCCATCAGTTTTGAGTTCTAATTTTAACTTGCCCTCACACACTATTTGACATAATTGACCTTCTTTTCTTGAAATAGTCTCCCACATTGGCTTTCCTGATTCTTCGTTTTCTTCCTAACTTCAATTTTATTCTTTCATACTTGGCTAGATTGGAATTCTTCAAAGCTCAAACCTGTGTTTTTTCCTTTCTCTATCAGTATTTTCGTGTAAAGTCATCTCATTCATAGATCAATTCTATTTATAACTACTTCACATCTCTATAGAATATTCAAAATTACCTCATCCAAAATGGAATTTATGATCAAACCTCTTCCATGTTTCCTAGGTCAGTGGATTCCCCCTCATTAATTCAGCTGGTGCAAGCCAGAGACCTAGGGGTAGAATGACCATGTAATTTATTGCCCACACCAGGACCCTTTTAAGAGTAGAAGTGGGTGCTATTAATAATTGCATGAGATTACTTGGCAAACTGGGACATACAGTCTCCATGCCTAGAAGTCATCATGGGCACTTACCTCTTTAATCACCCCTCAGATCTAAATTCATTATCATGTCCTGTTGATTTTTCAATTAGCAATAATCGTGCCTCTGATAAACCTCATTGGCTATGATACTGCCACTGCGCAAAGTTTGTCCTATTGATTTTTATGTCTTTAGAATCACTCAAATTACTCATTTCTCTCCATTTTTACCATCATTGTTATTACCAACTCTTATTAGGCAGCATTGTTTCTGCTGGTCTCTCTACATCCATTCTTGCTCTTTCCAGCCTCTGGTTTATCTGTTCTTAGTATGAAAGCCACAGACAGGATACCTTTTGTTTTTTCATTTTTAAAATTTTATTTTCTTTTCTTTTTTAGGGAAGGAGAAAGGGAGAGGGAGGATTGAAGGGGAGGTGTGGGGGGGAGAGAGAGAGAGAACGAACCTTCAGTAGGTCTCCTGCTGAGTGTGGAGCCCTCCATGAGGCTCAGTCTCACAACTTTGAGATCAAGACCTGCGCTGAAATTAGGAGTCAGATGCTTAACTGACTAAGCCACTCAGGAGCCCCCAGATGGACACTTTTTAAAGTACAAGTCTGGACATCTTGCTATCATAGAATTACTCCACTCTTCACAATATTGTCCTAAATTGCTTCTCAGGTCTTGCCTTCAGTGTTTACCTTTGTCCTGGGTGTCATAGCTCTGGTATGTCTCTGGCATTCTTTTGGTTCCTTGGATGTACCATGAGCTCTGCCTTTGCATGGACTGGAAACATCCATTCCCTGGAAGGCTCCTCCGTCTGCTAAAAATCACTTCATTCTCAGGTCTCAGGATAAACTTCCTTTTCACAGGGGTATTAGTCTGTTATCCCGCAATAGGTCAGATTTTTCTTTTGTAGCTTCATGTACATTTTGAGTTTTTAAAATTGTTAATGGGATTACTTGTTTAGTATCTTTCTTATCTCCATATTACCTCTTGTGTTACAAGCTCTGTGGACTAGAACTATCTTTTAGTATCTATCTTTTCACTAAATTGTAAGCTTCATGGAGCAAGGACCATGTCTTTGTATCTTTAACATTTTTATCAAGCACTTGGCTCAGAGCCTGGCACATGGCAGATAGTCAATAAATGTTTGACAGGTGAGAGAAGATAATCTTGTATGTGTACTATACGGCATCATAAGGCACTTTAGGCCTGTTGAAAATGAAGGTGGCTTTATCTGTTTACTAACCTAAATCCCATCAGTGCAACTAGTATAAGATTACTTCCTGAAATATTGGGGAAATTTTATACAAATTTGAATCTTTTATAGGAGGGATGTGATACTTGAATAGGGTGGAAAGAGAAACTGGGTGAATAAATGAGAGTTATGTCATTAGATTGATTGATGTGTTTTTACATTATCTAGTAAATATTCTGCCAAATAATTTCACTTTTTAATTGTGACCTGTATCTGGTATTCTAATGGTAAGTGTTTATCATGTTGAAACCATGTTTTTAATAGAAAAAACATAATGTAAGGTGAAATTTAAGAGTGTAAATTCTGGGAAGTGTGTTAGGTGAAGGTTCATTTTAATAGAAAACTTTACTTTAAAAAGTTTATTTAAGTAATCTCTGCACCCAACAGGGGCTCAAACTCATGACCCTGAGATCAAGAGTTGTATGCTCTTCTGAGCTAGCCAGATACCCCTTAATATAAAGCTTTGGATAGCATTTTACCTAGTAAGGAGCTATGCTAAATATATATTACAAGCCCTGTAGACTAGAACTGTCTTTTAGGAGCTTACAGTTTAATAGTTTATAGGTTTGATAAGTATGACGTACATTACGTGTATGTCCTTTGTTGAATATGAGTTCTCTGTTGGGTAAATTTATCATGAACATCAGCCATTCTGTGACTTGTTTTCACTCTTTATTGTGTCTTTTAAAAAATATTTAAATTCAAAAAATAAAATAAAATAAAAAATATTTAAATTCAATTTGCCAACATTAAGTATAACACGCAGGGCTCATCTCATCAGGTGCCCTCTGTAGTGCCCATCACCTAGTTACCCCATTCCCCCCCTTTATTGTGTCTTGTGAGGATTAGAAGTTTTTATTAATAGTGATGTTCAGTTCATCAGATTTTTTCTTTTATAGTTAATAGTTTTTATATTCATGTTTCCCCAGTTGTCTTGAAGTTATCTCCTAATTGTTTTTTTTTTTTTTTAATATTTTTTTTTCAATTTTTATTTATTTATGATAGTCACAGAGAGAGAGAGAGAGAGAGAGAGAGAGGCAGAGACACAGGCCGAGGGAGAAGCAGGCTCCATGCACCGAGAGCCCGATGTGGGATTCGATCCCGGGTCCCCAGGATCACGCCCTGGGCCAAAGGCAGGCGCCAAACCGCTGCGCCACCCAGGGATCCCCTAATTGTTTTTTTGAGTCAAGATCTGTATTAGTTTCCTGAGGCTGCCATAACATTCTACCATAAACTAGATAGCTTAATAAATATGTTATTTAAATTTATTGTTTCATAGTTCTAGAACCTAGAAGTCCAAGATCAAGGTGTTAGCAAGATTGATTCCTTCTGGGGACTCTGTGGTGGAAGGATCTGTTCCAGGCCTCTCTCTTTGGCTTGTAAATGGTTACTTTCTTCCTGTACCTCTTCCTTTTGTGCTCCTTGTACACATATCTCTAGTGTATATTTCCCTTTTTTATAGGGATACTAATTATAGTGGATTAGGGCCCGCCTTAGTGACCTCTCTAACTTGATTGCCTCTGTAAAGATCTTGTCCTCAAGTAAAGTCATACTGAGATATTGGGAGTTAGGACTTCAACATATGAATTTGAGTTGGGAGGCACAATTTAACTCATAACAAGATCCATATGAAGCCTGTTTATTGTTTTAGGTTGTAGGTTTCCCATATCCTCTTTTGTTTTTATAAAAATCTCTCCTTATTCCTGAGTCTTTTAAGCTTTGGTGTTCTCTATACATTTAGTACTGAGTAGGAATAGATTTATAGAGATTTGAGATGCCTGAGTGGCTCAGTGGTGGAGCATCTGCTTTCTGCTTAGGTCATGAACCCAGAGTCCTGGAATTGAGTCTCCCCTGCAGGGAGCCTCTTCTCGCTCTGCCTATGTCTCTCTCTCTCTCTCTGTATCTCTCATGAATAAATAAATAAAATCTTTTATAAAAAAAGGGACGTCTGAGTGGCTCAGCAGTTGAGCGTCTGCCTTCGGCTCAGGGTGTGATCCCAGGATCCAGGATCGAGTCCCACATCGGCGTCCTTGCAGGGAGCCTGCTTCTTCCTCTGCCTGTGTCTCTGCCTCTCTCTCTGTGTCTCTCGTTAAATAAATAAATAAATAAATAAATAAATAAATAAATAAATAAATAAATGTAAAAAAATTATGGAGATTCAGGAAAGTTAAGGAATTCAGGAAGATGGACTTAAAAGTATTACAAAGAACTAAAATGAGTTATTTACATTTTATTATTAGGAAAACTGCCAGTTTTCTGAAACACTAATATAAAACCTTTTAGGCTTTTGTTGTTGGTAAAAGATAAATATATGCCATTCCCCTAAGAAAGAATCATATACTACGCAAAAATAAAGAAAAATAAAGAATAATATGGAGTTATGTGCCACTTTAAGATGACTATTTATGCTTTGGTTTACTGTGGGATTGTATGTGAAACAAAACCTAGGGTAGAGAGCTACATAGAAACCTATGATTGTGTTGTTGGCAGTTTTTTACCTTTTCTTCTGTTTCAGTTGTACTAGAGTGAGTATGGGCAAGAAAACAGTGTCATTTGTTCTAAAAGAAATGAATCTGTGGTGAGTTTGTGAGTTGTCTGCCTGTGTTAAGGGAAGTCTGGAAGACGTTGGTAAATGCTGAGATAGAATGGAGAGGTCCTCCAGGCTTTGAGCAAAGCAAATGAAAGAGTTCCCTGTTTTGAAAACGGGCCCATTTAGTTAGAAGCTGGTAAGTATCACTCACGTCTTTATATAAATAAAATCAGTTTTGCCAGGATGTGAGCCCTGAATTTTAAAGTGTTTTGCATGTGATTAAAATTTAGATTATTAAAAAGCAATTAACTTTGGTTTTTGTTGTAATTTCTATTTCTCAATAGATTATCTGAATTCTCACATTTTCGAAATAATCACAAAACTATAAGGACACCAGATATAGTTAAAACAAAAGATCTTAAATCCAGATCTCCCCATTTGGACGACTGTTCAAAGACTGATCTCAGAGTGAAAAGTGATGTTTCCAAAGATGTACATCATAGCACTTCACTGCCAAATCCCGAAAAGGAAGGAAAATCACATTGTGAAAAAAAGAGCACTTTGTATTTGTCTCCATCTGTTGAAAAACACTGCACCAATGGCATTTGGTCACGTTCCCATTATCAGGTTGGTGAGAGTATCTCAAATGAGGATAGTAGAAGAGGGAGAAAAGATATTAGACATAGCCAATATAGCAGAGGAACGGATAGAATACGGAAAGACTTAAATACTGGTTGTGGTGATGGTGACTCGAGGAACATAGAGGGTAGTCAAAGGCTACAAGGACGTTCTGAGAAATATGGTAAAGGTGAACCAAAGGCTGAAAGCAAAAATTCAAAGTTTAAAAGTAACACAGATTTGGATTATAAAAATGAACGCATTAGCTCTTCTTGGGAGAAAGAGACCTTTAGAGAAAGGTCACACGCCCGAGTGGAATCTCAAAGTGACAAAAAACTAGAAAGACAAAGTGAAAGATCACAAAATATAAATAGAAAAGAACTTAAGTCGCAAGACAAAGAAGAAAGAAAAGCTGATCAAAAACCGAAATCCGTAGTAAAAGACCAGGATCATTGGAGAAGATCTGAACGAGCGTCAGTTCCTCATTCCAAGAATGAACTAAAATCTTCTTATAATTCAAGTAAATACCACCCGGACGAGAGAAGGGGGAGGGAGGATTGTAAAAGAGATAGAGGTGTAAGTAATCATAGTTTTCAAGAAGGAAGATGTCCTTCCTTTCTTTCATCCAGTAGAACTCATAAACACGTTGACTCCAAGGAAGTTGATGGTTTACACCAATGGGAAAATACACCTTTAAAAGCAGAACGGCATAGAACTGAAGAGAAGAGGAAAAGAGAACGAGAAAGCAAAGAAGAAAGTAGGCATATGAGAAGTGAAAAAAGAACACCTACAGAACATTTGCAGAAGACTAACAAAGAAACTAAGAAAACCACTACTGATTTAAAGAGACAGAATGAGCCAAAGAACGATAAAGGTGAAGTCTCTAACAGTGATACTTCCGAAGGAGCAGATAATAAGGAGCTTGCAATTAAAGCTGACAATGGTCCAAATGAAGCAAAAAATAAAGACTTAAAGTTGAGTTTTATGGAAAAATTGAACTTAACACTTTCTCCTGCTAAAAAGCAGCCTGTTTCTCCAGATAACCACCATAAAATAACCAATATCCCCAAATCCAGTGGCATATGTGATTTAGAGTGCTTGGTGCAGGCGACAACAGTGACATGTGTTTCCTCTGTCAGTGAACATACCACAGAGGAAACCGAATCAAAGTTGTCAGAACCAAAGGATGTTCTTGCAGTTACATCTGAACCCAGTACCAGTAATCCAGAAAGGAAAATGGAAGAAGAAAATAGTTTGTTAGTTAAATCTAATGTTGAGAATACTATGGATTGTGATGTGCCCATTTGTGGTACAGAGACTTCCTTCTCAGCACCTGTGGAAATGGAACAAACAGAATCCCTGTTTCCATCATCAAAAGAAATGGAACAAACTATTAACGGTACCAGCGCAGCAGTTCCTGTAGTAATGGACATATTACAAACAAATGTTTCTCAAAACTTTGGCTTGGAATTGGATAAAAAAAAAAATGATTTAAGTTCCTCTACTGTTTCTGAAGGTATGGGAATAAAGGAGGCTTTTTCAACAGAAGTAGCTGAATCCACTGATAGCAGTTTGCAGCCTTCAGTTGAAGAAACTGGTATTTTGCCAGTAGTCCTTTCAGAAGATGGTAACTGCAAACTTGAGCCTTCTCTTGTAGATACACCACTGGTTGAAAATAAGTCTTACCATTTGGAGCCTTGCTCACCTAAGGAGACACTAGAATCCTCACTTCAGCAGACTGAGTTAATGGACAACAGGATGGAAATCAGTGAAACAAACTCAGTATATAATGATGATGAGAATTCAGTTCTGAGCATTGATCTTAATCACCTGAGGCCTATTCCAGAAGCCATCAGTCCTCTGAATAGTCCAGTGAGACCTGTAGCAAAAGTTCTTAGATTGGAAAGCCCATCTCAAGTTCCATTATGTAATAACAGTCATAAAGGTAATAGTTTATATTATGTTCTATAACTCTTTGTGAGAATTCAGAATATTATAAGAAAGAAGAGTTAGTGCTTTTTCTTTTTTGATAATATAATTAACATACTATTTAGACCCCATTGTTAATTAGAAATGTACATTGAGCCTTTAAATTTAGATAATTCTTATTTTTACAAAAAAGGGAGTGCTAGGACAGATTGTTACTAATACTCTTTACTTGCTTTCAGGTATGTTTTTGTTCAAAAGCCATCATCAGATGATGTAGAGTAGGTAATGCTGCTAACATGAAGTAAAGATACCTGAAGAGTTGGTTGATGGTTTTTCCGATGACCATATACCATCACTGAGCACCAACTGAGACCAGTAAAGACATATGACATGATTAAATATTAGGCATTAACATTTTATTGAGGAAAAAAAATTTAAATAATGAATAAAAATATATGACATGATTAAGTATTAGGCATTAATTGTTTACTAAAAAAAGCTATTAAAATAATGAATTGGGGGGACACCTGGGTGGCTCAGTGGTTGAGTGTGTCTGTCTGCCTTTGGCTCAGGGTATGATCTCGGAGTTCTGGGATCGAGTCCTGCATCGGGCTTCCTGCATGGTGCCTGCTTCTCCCTCTGCCTATGTCTCTGTGTCTCTCATAAGTAAATAAATAAATAAAATCTTTAAAAAAAATGAATTGGGGGTGCCTGGGTGGCTCTGTTGGTTAAGCATCTGACTCTTGATCTCAGGGTTGTGATTTCAAGCCCTGCATTGAGCTCCAGGCTTAGGTATAGAGGTGTGGAGCATATTTTCTTTTTTACTTATTTATTTTTTATTTTTTTATTTTTTATTTTTTTATTTTTTTTAATTTTTATTTATTTATGATAGTCACAGAGAGAGAGAGAGAAAGGCAGAGACACAGGCAGAGGGAGAAGCAGGCTCCATGCACCGGGAGCCTGACGTGGGATTCGATCCCGGGTCTCCAGGATCGCGCCCTGGGCCAAAGGCAGGCGCTAAACCACTGCGCCACCCAGGGATCCCAGCTTATTTATTTTTTAAAAGATTTTATTTATTCATTTGATAGAGTGTGTGTAAATGAGTAGGGGCAGAGGCAGAGGGAGAGGGAGTAGCAGACTTCCCACTGAGCAGGGAGTCCAACGGCCAGGCTCTATCCCAGGACCTAGAGATCATGACCTGAGCCAAAGGCAAACACCCAATTATCTGAGCCACTCAGGCGCCCTGGAGCCTACTTCAAAAACAAAAAAAGAAAAGAATTGCCTCAGTATTTTAAGTTTTTGTTAAATTTAGTATGAAAATGTCAAATGACTAAGGCTCTAGTCATGTGACTATAATATATTTTCTCTTCCACAGATATATTCCCAAATTCAGCTCAGTCTACCTCCAAGAGCAAGTCTGATCTCAATAAGGAAAATCAAAAGCCAGTTTGCAAATCTGACAAATTTATAGATGCAGACTCTCATAAGAATTCATCTTTAGATGAATTAGAAGAAGGAGAAATTGTAAGCGATAGTGAAAAACCTAAACCACAAAAAAGTTTTGAAAAAAGTGCCAAACCTAGGACTTCAACTGAGGTGCAGAACACAAAAACTAGCCCAGGAAGTAGGAAAAGTACTATGCATTTGGGTAGAGACAATAGGAAAACATCTATAAAAATCCATCAGACCAAAAGCAAATGGAATAAAAGACGAAGTGAATCTAGCAGATCTTCAAAAACAGAGAAGAAAGAGAAGACAATGAGTACCTCCAGCCTGGAAAAAATAGTTCCGATTATTGCTGCACCCTCTTCTGTACGAGAGATTATGCACATGTTGCGAATGATAAGAAAACATGTAAGGAAAAATTATATGAAATTCAAGGTAAAATTTTCATTAATACAGTTTCATAGAATCATCGAGTCAGCAGTTTTGAGTTTTACATCACTAATTAAACACCTTGACTTATCCAAAATCTCAAAATCTGTGACTACTTTACAGAATAGTCTTTGTGATGTTATAGAATCTAAACTTAAGCAAGTTAAAAAGAACGGCATTGTGGATCGTTTGTTTGAACAGCAGCTGCCAGATATGAAAAAGAAATTGTGGAAATTTGTAGATGAACAGCTGGATTACTTGTTTGCAAAGCTTAAGAAAATCTTAGTAAAGTTTTGTGATTCCATAAACTTTGGCAGTGACAGTGATGAAGGAAAACGTGAAAAGATAAATAAAGAGAAAGCACAATATTCTAATTGTCAGAAGGGGAATGTGGACTATGCCAGCAAAGAAATGCTGAAAGAGAAATCTCTCAAATCAGAAGTTTCTGTTAATTGTAAGTCTTCACTAGGATGTAAAAAATCTGAGGAAAAACATCAAGACCAAAATAATTTCAATATTAACACAGTAAAGCGTGACATTAAAAAAAGTTTTAACACTTGCTTTGATAACATTAAGAACTCTCAATCTGAAGAACACTCCTTGGAACCAAACTGTCCCAACACCCCAAAGCCAGGGAAAATTGAAGGCAGCACCATAGAGGATGCACAAACATCCCAGCACGCAGCTTTGAAGCCAGAACGCAGTTTCGAGATTCTGACTGAACAGCAAGCCTCTAGCCTTACTTTTAATTTAGTGAGTGATGCACAGATGGGTGAAATATTTAAAAGTTTGTTACAGGGTTCTGATCTTTTGGATAACAGTGTTAATTGTAATGAAAAAAGTGAGTGGGAGTTAAAGACCCCAGAAAAACAGCTGCTGGAGAGTCTTAAGTGTGAATCTATACCAGCCTGTACAACCGACGAGCTCGTTTCAGGGGTGGTTTCTCCGTGTCCTAAAATGATTAGTGATGATAACTGGTCATTATTATCATCTGAGAAAGGCCCTTCTCTGTCATCAGGGCTTTCAATGCCAGTTCATCCTGATGTACTAGATGAAAGTTGTATGTTTGAAGTGTCCACTAACATAGCTTTGAGTAAAGATAATGTATGTAGTTCAGAAAAGAGCAAGCCCTGCATTTCCTCCATACTTCTTGAAGATCTAGCAGTCTCTTTAACAGTGCCGTCACCTCTGAAGTCAGATGGTCATCTTAGTTTCTTAAAGCCTGAAGTTTTGTCTAGTTCAACTCCCGAAGAAGTTATTAGTGCCCATTTTAGTGAAGATGCCTTACTTGAGGAAGAAGATGCATCTGAACAAGATATTCATTTAGCCCTGGAGTCTGATAATTCAAGCAGCAAATCAAGTTGTTCTTCATCATGGACAAGTCGGTCTGTGGCTCCAGGCTTTCAGTACCACCCCAACCTGCCCATGCATGCTGTCATTATGGAAAAGTCCAACGATCATTTCATTGTGAAAATACGGCGTGCAGCACCATCTACCTCCCCTAGTCTTAAACAGAATATGGTGGCCGATGAATCATTGACATCTTTACCCAGAGTGGAAAAGGAATCTGATAAAGAGGCAGAGAAAGAATATGTTTCATGTCAGAATGGAGTTTTTAAATCTGTGGAGGAAGTAAATTCCAACAGCAATGTTCATAGTAGTAAATCAGCTCAAGAAGAACAGGACTGTATGATACAAACACAGGTTCCCGATATATATGAATTTCTTAAAGATGCTTCTGGCAAAGTGGGCGATAGTAATGAAGTGACTGATGAATGTTTCAAGTTGCATCAAGTGTGGGAACCAAAAGTACCTGAAAGCATTGAAGAATTGCCTCCAATGGAAGAAATTTCACATTCTGTCGAGGATCACCTTCCAAACACATATATAGACCTCACAAAAGATCCAGTCACTGAGACCAAAAACTTGGGGGAATTCATAGAAGTAACAGTTTTAAATATTGATCAGTTGGGATGCTCTGAGGGCAATTTAGATCAGAGTGCTCAAATATTAGATAATATGCAGCCTGATACCGTGGATGCTTTTATTGATTTGACACAAGATGTTTCAAGTGAAAGTAAAAATGAAAGTAACTGTCCTGCTTTAGCTGTTGAACGCTCAGAGTGTCAGGTAATATGTGTAGAAGGAGATAATTGTAAAGAAGAAAAGGTGCAAGTGGCAGACAGGCCTTTGGAATGCATTGTTGAAGAAGCCTATATTGATTTGACCTCAGAACCTCCCAGTTCATGTGAAGTTAAAAAGGATGATTTAAAGTCAGAGCTGGCATCAAATTCTGATGGTTCAATGTTGCCTGGAGCTTTGGATAATGCTCCTAAAAAGAGAAAAAACCTTTCTGACCTAAATCATTCTCATAAAAAACAGAGAAAAGAGACAGACTTAACCAGTAGGGAAAAGACCAAGAAAATTACCCAAGATTCTGGTGAGAATGATGAAGCTCACCGAAAGAAAGCCAGTAAGAAAAAGGCCCCTGCAGTGACTAAAGACCCCTCATCATCAAGCCCAGGGATTAAGGATCCATCAGCAGCATCTTCCACGTCTCCCATAAGCCTATCTGCAAAGAATGTTATTAAAAAGAAGGGAGAGATTATCGTTTTATGGACAAGGTAAGAATCTTGAGACTTTTAAATCAGGAAATTTTGAGGGGCCAGATACCTGTTTTGTCATGTCATCATAGTTTTATCCTATTCTTTTTTTTTTTTTTTTAAAGACTTTTTTTTTTTTTTATTTATGATAGTCACAGAGAGAGAGAGAGAGAGGCAGAGACATAGGCAGAGGGAGAAGCAGGCTCCATGCACCGGGAGCCTGATGTGGGATTCGATCCCGGGTTTCCAGGATCGCGCCCTGGGCCAAAGGCAGGCGCCAAACTGCTGTGCCACCCAGGGATCCCTATCCTATTCTAAAATAAGGCAAATGATGACTTCAAAAGTGGCCCAAGTTGGTAGAAGATGCACTCTAGAGTACAGTCTAACTGCAGTATAGAATGATCTAGAGCAGTGGCTCTTAACTAGGTATGTGCATTAGCACTATGAACATAATTTTTCACTGTTTTTTTGTTTGTTTGTTGTTGTTTTAAATAAGCTTCACACCCAGCATGGAGGTCAGTGCAGGGCTTGAACTCACGACCATGAGATCAAGACCTGAGCTGAGATCAAGAGTCGGATGTTTACCTAACTGAGCCACCTGGGCGCTCCTGTTTTTTGTTTTTGGTTTTTTTTTTAATTTCACTTTTTCAGTCAAAAATTCTTTTTGATTTGTAAGGAACTGATATAACCACACTTTATTTTTTATTGTTTTTAAAGATTGTATCTGTTTATTTGAGAGAGAACACAAGTGCAGGGAAGAGCAGAGAGGAGGACAGGCAGACTGCACTGAGCACAGAGCCTGACGCTGGGCTTGATTCCATGACCCTGAGACCATGACCCTGAGACCATAACCCGAGCCGAAATTAAGCCAAACGCTCAACCAACTGGATCACTAGGTGCCCCAGCATAACCACATTTTAGAGAGGAAGAATAACAGGTGGTAAAACAGGGCAGAAAGTGTGAGCATTTGTAATTTGAGTTTTCCTCTAAATTAAGACTTTTAAAAAAAGTTTCATCAGTAGGTTGCACTTTTGTTTTTTTTTTTTTAAAGATTTTATTTAAAAAAAAAAGATTTTATTTATTCATGAGAGACACACAGAGAGAGAGAGAGAGAAGGAGAGCGAGAGAGGGGCAGAGACACAGGCAGAGGGAGAAGCAGGCTCCATGTAGGGAGCCTGACGTGGGACTCGATCCTGAGTCTCCAGGATCACACCCTGGGCTGAAGGCGGCGCTAAACTGCTGAGCCACTTGGGCTGCCCAGGTTGCACTTTTGATTTTTATGTGGACTTTTTAAGAAATGTAGATTTAAAGATCCAATTTCACACATAAATGTAACCGCAGTTGTAAACCACTGGACTAGAACTACACTGCTCCCCAGATTTAGAGTACATAATGAGGGAAGCTTAATCATATTGAAATTGGTGACCAGTTTTATTATTTATTTTTATTAATTTATTCTATTTAATTTTATCATATTTTATTTTTTTAATAAATTAAAGAGATTTGTTTATTTTAACCAAAAGCACTAGCTACCACAGAATATCGCCAGCCTCTAGAGTGTGATTTGGGGGCATGCACATTTGAGGTATAGTCGGTATTGAGAAGCACCTGGAGTGCCTAGCTCCCTACCCCACTGAGAGCCCCACATCCTCTCTCCCTGGTCACAGCTCAAGTCTCCAGACACTGACCTTTTGTTTTTGCTCTTAACTTCGGGTCCTGGATGTGCTCAGAGGTCTGGGGCATCTCTGTAGCAACCTCCTGGTGACCAGTTTTAATACCACAGTCTTCCATGCCTTCACCCCTGGGGATTTACAGATGGCAGAATAGAATCTCAGAGATTATAATAACACACACTGGTTCAGACCATGTAGAGAATCAGAGGTCTGAGAAGGAGAACATCTGGATTCTGTTTATTTATTTATTTATTTATTTATTTATTTATTTATTTTTAAGATTTTATTTATTTATTCACAAGAGACACAGAGACAGAGACACAGGCAGAGGGAGAAGCAGGCTCCATGCAGGGAGCCTGACGCGGGACTTGATTCCAGGTCCTCAGGATCACACCCTGGGCCGAAGGCGGTGCTAAACCACTAAGCCACCCAGGCTGCCCCTGGATTGTTTTATTTATTAATTTTTTTTTTCTTAAAGATTTTATTTATTTATTCATGAGAGACACAGAGAGAGAGAGAGGCAGAGACACAGGCAGAGTGAGAAGCAGGCTCCACGCAGGGAGCCCGACGCGGGACTCGATCTCAGGTCCCCAGGATCACGCCCTGGCCAAAGGTGGTGCTAAACCACTGAGCCACCCAGGCTGCCCCTGGATTCTGTTTTACTTGTGGTTCTGCTTGTTAAGACTGTGATCATGTTTTGCCCTTGATTTTAAAAGTACTCTACAATTAAAGGTAGAAGTTAAAAAAAATCCTTAATTTTTGTTTTTTTAAGATTTTATTTATTTATTCATGAGAAAGAGAGGCAGAGGGAGGAGAAGCAGGCTCCATGCAAGAAGCTCAATGTGGGACTTGATCCCGGGAATCCAGGATCATGCCCTCAGCCAAAGGCAGACGCTCAACCACTGAGCCACCTAGGCGTCCCAAAAAATCCTTAATTTTGTAATTAGAAAAAATATATTAGTTTATTTTAGAACATTTTGGTAAATACTTGTGAGCTCAGATATTAAAATCATCTGTAATACTTCTCAGAGATAATCACTGTCCATATTTTGGTGTATACATCTTTATTCGTGGGTTTTAATAAAAATGTTACCCCCTATTGGTAGACATTAAGGCAGTCTACCAATTTTGTTTACCTTTCGGCTTTAATCTATAAAGGCTAAATAACGTTTTTCTCTCTTCAGAAATGATGACCGGGAAATTTTACTGGAGTGTCAAAAAAGAGGGCCATCATTGAAAACATTTTCTTATTTAGCTTCCAAGTTGAATAAAAATCCGTATCAGGTAACTACCCAATTTTTACATCTCTATAGTTTTATAAATGTTGCTACTATAAATATTTAGATTTAATTTTTATCATGTTTGAAATAAGTAGGTATTTATTAGCCACAATTCTTTTAACAGTATGGCTCTTCATGTAAAACTGTTGAAAACTTAGGGGCACCTGGCTGGCTCAGTCAGTAGAGCATGTGACTCTTAATCCCAGGGTTGTGAATTTGAGTCCCACTTTGGGCACAGGAAAGAAAAAAAAAAACCAAACTTGGTGATTGTGGAAGAAGTTTGGATCAATCCTAATTTTTTTCCTCTTGTCTTACCATTTACTTATTTGATCTCAGGCTGTTTTGTAATGACATTTGCTTGTTAAAGAAGGTTTAATATTAAAAATTAAACTAATAATCACCTTTAGTATGAAGATAAATCTCATTTTTCCAAACATTACTTCACGTCTTTATTATTGAGGGCAGATATCTCTGTCTTTAGATGTTTTCTGAAAATATTCGTCACAGATTAAAAAAAAAAAGATTATTGAGACATTTGTAATTAACACTCGTTTAAAATTTTTCAGGTCTCAGAAAGATTCCAGCAGCTAATGAAGCTCTTTGAAAAGTCAAAATGCAGGTAGTTAATGGTTCTGCTACAGGAGACTAGTGAAGTAAATGTTTGACACTGTTACTGTGCAGTTAATGACCTGTTAGTCATTGAAGATATGAGTAGTGGGTGAGAGATACCCAGTTGAGTTCCTGCTTCAGTCACAGGTTGGAGGATGATTGCTCGTGCAGGCTTCTGAGGTCACGTCATCCACAGGGACATGCTCAGAGGGAAGCCTGCTGCAGTTCAGATCAGCATGGCATCTCTCCTCAACTCTCCCTCTCTCTTTTTAAAGTATAATTGACATAGCATATTATATTTCTCCTCAACCTTCTGACTGCTGATGAGTCTAGGGTGGAGGGGAAATGCATTTGATGATTAATAAAAAATTTTTTATACATGAAGAAAAATAAAACATTCTTGAATAGCATATATTTCACAGACAATGAAGTCTATAGTCTTTGTAATTTAATATTTTTTCAAATTTTAATTAGGAATACTAAATACTTTTAAAATATGAAACATACATCATTCATAAACATGAAATCCACTGTCATCTGAATAGATGACATCATTTACCATATCAGTTTAAATTAATAATGTTCACAGACATGTTTCCTCAGTTTATTTAAGCCATTTCTTTACAGGTTTATTAAGGCAATAATTAGAGCAGGTTTTTTTTTTTTTTTTTTAAGACCCAAACCAATTGCTTAGATATTTTGAACTTTTACATAAAGAAAATGGTAAAGATATGTAACCTATCACTATTTTTCAGTTTGTTTGTAACTATAATTATTTGAGTACAGAACATCCAATTTCAAATGAACTTCAAATTAAATTCAGTTCAAATTAAATTAAATCTGAATAGGAACTGTATTGGGACATAGATCTTAGTGTAGAGCATCCTGAATATTTTTGAGTTTTAAGTCTATTTCTGAACCCAATGTAAATTACTGTCTTGAAATAATCTGTTAATTTCAGTATCCTCTCTAAGCAACTCAATTGCTAGTGAGAGCTTAAGATGTTTAGCAGTTTACTATGAAGTTAAAATCCTATTTACATAATTCAGAATGTAAGATTGAATAATGGAGAGTTTAAATAGAAAACATCTTATTCTTTAAGAACTTTTCCAAATGGCCTGATTATTTTTCAGATTTTCTGGATTTTAAAATTTTCACTGCCTTTAAGAAATTAAGCTGAGTTTTTATTTTACTTGAATGTTATCTTAAAATGTGACTTCCATTCTCTTGTGAAGATAAACACATTCATGAAAGAATAAACTTGTATCTGGAAGTTATGTTTATTAGTTCCATTACAAATCTAAAATCCTAATGGCTTTGATACTTGAAATTTTATTTGCTTGCATGATAGCAGAAACAGTAGGTTATTTTAATCCTAGCTGTCTCTTAACTCATTTTTTCCTCGCAAGTACTATAGTCTCATTAAATTCTTTCAAAATCAGAGTATAGCAATAAAGTTACCAAACTGATTCTGTAAAAAGCTAGTTCTTTAACATTGATATCTGAGTGAACTCATTTAAAGAACAACACCTTATAAAGGGTCATGTAAGAAAAATAGAATCATAACTTCAGCATTTTCTTATATTACAGATAAATTGCTGAACTTTTTGGAATCTTAATTGATATTCCATACTACACAGAAGCTTGGAATTCCTCATGTTTTAAATGGGGAAGTAGAGGGCAGTTTTATGGCATATTTGGTTACTAGATGAAAATCAATATTTGCTATTACTCGCTGACTTTTTAATCTCAAGTCAGCATATTTAGCTTGTTCCAGCCATCAGTCTGATTGCTCACTTGTTACTGGTCAAGATATTTATTTTTAAACAGAACTTGTTATTAAGATAAAAGCAACAGTGAATTGGCATTGAAACCTTAGTTTTGATATTTCAGAGAAACGACTTTCTTTTCTAGATTTTTCAGAATAATTTTGTAGCATTTTAAACAATGATTATTTAGTTTGTTTTCATCCATTTTTATTTGCTTTTCTAATTGCCTCTCATTTTGGTAAATTGTAAAATAATTTAAATAGTGTATATGTAAATATGTATAATTACAATGATGTAAAATACTTTGTGTGTGTATGTGTGTTTGTGTGTATACAAACACATAAAGGGCTTTGCCTAGCCAAGGATTTTTTTTTATATGTATAAAACTTTTTGTATAAAGTTTGCTTTCAATACCAGTAATGTATAAATAAAGCCATGTAAATTCTGTTATATTTTGATTAGAATGTTTCTTTTAGTGTGTTTAGATAATGATTAAAAGGAAAAAAAGTAAACTCCCAGGGGACATGGGGGCCGTTTTGAATTGGTTCTTGGTGGGGATATGGCTCGCTGAATGTGAGTAGATTCGTTAGAGAAAACCAGTTGCCTTTGCCTGCTTTCTTACAGCAGGTACTAGTACAGTGAACCAGACTTCTGCTGCAGGTGTCCTCACAGATAAAATCTGGGCAGCCCAAAAGCCCTTTTGGGTGAAGATTTGGGGGAAAACAGGTAAGGATTGACTAGTTTGTGCATTATTTGTTCACTCCTCCCCCTCCAGACTCATAGGTCTGGTGGGTTGCAGTGTCAGCCCTAAATTCTAGGAAGTGCCTTAGGAAATTGCCAATTCTTCCATGATATCTGAAGAGGGAGCTCTATGCTGAAGGGTTACTTGGTAGATTACAAACTGAAATAATTTACTGTGGTTTTAGTAGCTTTGGGGCTGTCCACCATCAGGCTTTATCTTCTTGCCTGTCTTTCAACCCTCAAGATAGCCCAGGGGGCTGGCCCTCAGCCTTTCCTTAGAGCATACTATCACTCAAAAGAGCCTACACCACCAGGTAAGTGAGTTCATAGGCCAAAGAGATGCCACTGGTTCAAAAGAAAATTGATTACATAAGACCATCAGAATCTAAAAGTAAGCCCATAAACATTAAAAGAAATAAAGGGAAGATTATAGCAATGTGATGTAAGAATAAGAAATAATGACCCAAATAGAAATATAAAAAACAAGGCAGCCTGGGTGGCTCAGTGGTTTAGCGCCATCTTCAGCCCAGGGCGTGATCCTGGAGACGTGGGATTGAGTCCCGCATTGGGCTCCCTGTATAGAGCCTGCTTCTCTCTCTGCCTTTGTCTCTGCCTCTCTCTCTCTTTCTTTGTGTCTCTCATGAATGATTTAAAAAAAATTAAGTAAAAAAACAGTATTTAATGTGTATATTAATGTGATAAAGTGGAATAAAAATAGGATGGATGCAACTGAAGAATAAATTAGTAAGTTGGAAAATCAAATTGAGAAACTCTCCCAGAAGAAAGAAGAAAAAGAAAACATGGATATAGATTTAAGTGAGATGAAGGACGGAGCTTGATGGACCAACATTTAAGTAACAAAAGGGGTCCAGGATAAGAAAAAATTTGAAGTTCGAAAGGGCCGTAAAGTACTAATGAAGAAGAAAGTACTCACATCTGGACACATTGAAATTTAAGAGTATTACAGATAATGAGAAAAATCTTAAGTTTTTCTTGTAAAAAAAAAAAAAGTTTTTCTTGTATAAAAAAATAGGAATCAGATTGACCTCAGACTTTTTTTTAAAGAGATTTTTATTATTTTTTTTAAGATTTTATTTATTCATGAGAAACACACACAGAGAGAGGCAGAGACACAGGCAGAGTGAGAAGCAGGCTCCATGCAGGGAGCCAGACATGGGACTTGATCCTGGGTCTCCAGGATCACGCCCTGGGCGGAAGGCAGGCGCTAAACTGCTGAGCCACCCAGGGATCCCTGACCTCAGACTTTTCAAGAGCAATATTGGCTGTAAGAAAACCTTTTGAAGTATTGGATCTAAAGTTTTATATCCACTTGTTACTCAAATGTGAGGTCTAAACATTAAGGTTTACCAATCAAAAATCCATATTGTAAACCACTTTTTGAGAAAATACTCAACAAAAAATAAGCCCAGGAGATAGTATAAGAGCTAGGCAGTAAGAATGGTTAGATATCTTGGTAAAGTGTAAATAGGGCAAGAAAGAGAAAAAAGGACATATCCATAATCCAGAATTAGGTTTTTTTTTTTTTTTTTTTTTTTTTCAGAATTAATTTTAGACCATACCAACATGATGGAGATCAAGGGACCATGAGAATGTTAAGAGTTCTTGTCTTGTTAGGATGAAGGTACAAGTTTAAAAATGTTGAGCTTCATTTTTTTTTAATAGATTTTATTTGAGAGAAAGCATAGCGAGGGGAGGGACACAGGAAGAGGGAGAATCAGACTCCACTGAGCAGGGAGCCCAACATGGGGCTCAATCCCAAGACCCTGAAATCATGACCTGAGCCAAAGGAAGATACTGAGCCACCCAGGCACCCCGAAATCTTGAATTTTAAAAATTAAAGTCTGGCACTGAGAAAAGTAGCTTGGTAAATTCCCACAAAGTGAACAGTTCTATAACACCATCCAGGTAAAAAATGAGAATTTTGTTAGCTCCCCCAGAGAGTCCCACCCCCCCATTCCTAGTTCTAATCCATCTTCTTGGAGATCGGTGCTATTGCTGATACTACCGTAGGATAGCTTTACCTGTTTTTGAACTTTCAAATGAAATGA
Organism: Canis lupus baileyi; assembly: GCF_048164855.1. NCBI lineage: Eukaryota > Metazoa > Chordata > Mammalia > Carnivora > Canidae > Canis > Canis lupus. The sequence goes on along the minus strand of NC_132844.1, from coordinate 23,500,545 downwards.
TACATCATATACACCCTTGTTTGACTTTTGCTCATTCAGGTTTGTGAGAATCTTCCATTTAGGATGTTTCCATTGGGGGTTATTTAAATAATGCTGGTCTGAACATTGTACATGTTTTTCTGCTGCACGTATGGACACATTTGTGTTGGATACATACCTATTAGTTGTATGCAGATGTGAAACTTTAGTAAACGCTGCCCAACAGTTTTCCTAAGTGCATTTGCCAATTTACATGTCTTCAGTAGTGTGAGTTCCAATTTCTTCACATGCCCTCTACCACTCAGTATGGTAAGTCTTTCATCTTAGTCATTAAGGTGGAGTGATTTCTCCTGAATGTTGGCCATTTGAATACCCTTTTTTTGGTAAAGTCCTTGTTCAAGTCTCTGATCTATTTTTCTTACTAATTTGGAGGAACTATTAATATGGTCTGGATATGATCCCTTTATTCTGTACATGGAAATCCCTTTTCTGACTTTGTGGTTTGCCTTTCACTGGGTCACATATTTTTTGATGAGCAGACATTTTAATGAAGATCTAGTTTATCATTCTTTTAATTTATAGTAGTACTTACTGAAGATAATCTTTATCAACTCCAAGATGATGAAGATATTTTCTTATGTTAATGTCTGAAATTTTTATTGGTTTACCTCACGCATTTACATGTACAATTTACTTGGAATTGATTTTTTTGTAGGGTGTGAGGTAGGGGCTGACTTTAATTCCTATTTTTAAAAAACATCTTATTGACTAAGTCTCATTTGTTGTAAAGACTGTCCATACCTCACCACTCTTCATTGCCACTTGGGCAACAAATGAGATTCCCATGTATACATGAATTTCTTTCTGCAATCTCTTCTGCTTATTGGTCTCTTTTTCTAATCTTGCACTCACATTATCACTCTCTTAATTACTGTAGTGTATAGTAAGTTTTGATACTCAGTAGACAAATTCTGTCACTTTGTTTTCTTTCCTCACCATTGTAGTGGATGCATTTGGCTCTTCACATTTCCACATACGGGTTAGAATCAGTTTATCAAGTTCCACAGAATCCATGAATCAATTAATTTGGGAAGAACTGACGTCTTTAAAATGTTGAAATTTCTAATCCCTGAGCATGATATATCCCACTATTTATTGAAATGAATTTATCTAAATAACAATGTATGTGTGTATGTGTGTGTGTAAGTCTTGCATATTTTTCATTCTTACTGTTTGATAGTATCCGATCCTGTAATAAACTATTTCATTTTCTTTTTGGTATACAGAAATACACTTGACTTTATACCTAGAGACTTGCTGAACTGTCATATATATGTTAAAAATTTATCGGTAGATTCTTTTGAATTTTCTGTACAAATCATAGTTTTATTTCTTCCTTTGTAATCTTAATTTTTTTTTCGTTTCTTTGCAGTGGCTAAGAACTCTAATACAATAATGTTTAGAATTGATACTAGTGAACATTCTTGTCTTATTCTTGATCTTATAGTGGAAACTTAAAATATTTTATTAATATGAGACTTCCTGTTGGGGATCCCTGGGTGGCTCAGCGGTTTGGCACCTGCCTTTGGCCCAGGGTGTGATCCTGGAGTCCCGGGATTGAGTCCCACGTCGGGCTCCCAGCATGGAGCCTGCTTCTCCCTCCTCCTGTGTCTCTGCCTCTCTTTCTATGTCTATCATAAATCAATCAATCAATCAATCAATCAATCAATCTTTAAAAAAATATGAGACTTCCTGTAAATCAAAAAAGAATGGATACAAATTAAGGAAGTTTCCTTCCATTCCTAAGGGCTTTAAAAAAAATCATGAGTGAATATTTATTTTTATTAAACTGTTCTTTTATTTTGTAAATGTGAATTACATTGATTTTTAAATAAACCTTGTAATCTCAGAATAAGCCTAACTTTGATGTATTAGATCCTTTATATGTAATATTAGGTTTGGTTTGCTATTTAGGATTTTCTGTGGTTTTTTTTTTTTTTTTGTGCATGAGATTGATCTTAAAATTTTTCTTAATGTCTTGTCAGATTTTGGTGTTCAGGTTATGCTGGCTTCATAAAAATGCATTGGAAGGTGTTCTTTTTTCTGTTTTCTGATGAGATTGTGAAAGATGAGCATAAGCCCATTTGCTGAAACTATTTTGCTGTGAAATGAGTTTCTTCAATAGAAAATGTGTGGAGGGATCCCTGTGTGGCGCAGCGGTTTGGCGCCTGCCTTTGGCCCAGGGCGCGATCCTGGAGACCCGGGATCAAATCCCATGTTGGGCTCCCGGTGCATGGAGCCTCCTTCTGTCTCTGCCTCTCTCTCTCTATCTCTCTCTGTGTGACTATCATAAATAAATAAAAATTAAAAAAAAAAAAAAGAAAATGTGTGGAATACAGTAGTGGTGAATAGGTATTCCATAATGCCATTCTAAGAATATGATTGCTTCCTGTTCCTTGGACAGAGTCAGTGTGATGTAATACACCTGCTACTCAGTAGTTGGCTAGTCCATATTTGGACTCAACTTTGACTTCGTGGTTGATAGGTTAAGACTTATACAGTGGATGTACCCAAAAGAGCTGTGGTAAGGGGAAGTCCATACTGTTGAGCTCATACAAAGCTTTCTTGCCATATGGCCATTTTTACACTAAGCACTGGGTTTGCAAGGGAAAGAGACTCATTTCCAGAATGCATTATCTTGTCCACCTCATTGTTGAGATTCTGTTCAATAAGCAGATGCCTTTTGTGAATATTCACTTGGGACACAGTCTTCACTCTTTGTGTATGATGTTAGGAATGCACTCACGTTGCTGCTTCCCTAGACTTTGTCATATATCCAATTATGTTTTCTTCAAGTCTAACCTTCTAGTTATGCTGTTAACTACTGTCCTTGAATAGATTCTAGTTTTGGCCCTCTCTCTGAGTGAAGGAGACAAATATATATATAAAGTTCTATGCCTCCTCCTACCCCCATCCTTGGGGAGAATTTCCCTTTTTCTTTCTTTTTTTAAAGATTTTATTTATTTATTCATGAGAGACACAGAAGGAGAGAGAGGCAGAAACACAGGCAGAGGGAGAAGCAGGCTCCATGCAGGGAGCCTGATGTGGGACTCGATCCCGGGTCTCCAGGATCACACCCCGGGCTGAAGGTGGCGCTAAAACCGCTGAGCCACCGCGGCTCCCCGAATTTCCCTTTTTCATTCTGTCCTGATTGGGATTGTAATAGAGCACTCGACATCTGGCTTGTGCTAGCATGTAATACAGAAACACCTGGAAGCCAGGCCCAAATCTTTTTCTTCTCAGATAACTGGTTATAAGGGGCTGCACATGAAGCCATAGGTGTTGAGTGAGTGAGAAGAGAGGTACAGTATTACATATTAGAGTCTGAATTACCTGCTTATGCAACTTGTATCTTTCAGATCTGCTTCAGCCTGCTTATTTATATAACATATCTTCTTATTGATGAATGCTGCTTTTTGTGCTCAACTTTATGGTTGGGTGGGTCAGATAAAACCCGGTTAATTCTAGGCAGTTTTGGTCACCTGGTCCCTTGATTACCCAGGGTCAGACATTCAGTTTCTAACAGGGTACACAGCTTTGTTATAAAACACTGGAGGTATCCACTCTGATTTCTTCTGATGAGGGTTATCAGAGACTTCATGCAACATATTTATTAGCTGTAGTCTCTTTGAGTCTCATCTGATTTGCTGGGATCTTGCACTGCTTTTGTATTATAGCCTGACCTTGCTACAGAGCCTTCTCTTTGTTCCCTAGTGGAAACTGACAGCCTTACAGCTTAATCGTTAAGTGGGGGTAGTGTAACACATCAAATGGCCTCTGGAATTCATAAAGGCTTATCAAGCATTATGGATTTTGTTTTTGCAATTATTTTAGTGCAAAGGACACCAACATATCTTTTCACTTGGCAAGAGATGGACCTCCAGAAACTCCACTGAGGTGGCAGGCCCCTTCATTTTGATGGGGGTTTATATCCCGTCCTGTGGCTTGCATGTCTTATTACTAAAGCATCTACCATACTTGCTACCTCTTTCTCATCAGATCCAATCAGTATAATGTGGCCCAGTATGATGTTCTGGGGATGTCAAGACTGTCTAGACTCTGTGGCCTAAATGATGGCAGAAGACAGGAAAATTGATGTAACTTGCAGACAAGATGGTGACAACTGTATTGTCTGTGATCCATTTTGAGTTAATTTTTGTGAAGGCTGTAAGCTCTATGTCTAAATTGAGGAAGGCAAATGAAGGGTTAGGGAAGAAGCATCTAGAAAATGGTGTCAGTGTTCTACTCAGTTTGGTGTGGGTTCATGGATGTTCACTATAGTATTAAAAATATATTTTCAAAAAGATCTACATGAAAGAATAATGGCAGTGTGCCATGATCCAATGGTTATGATTGATTTGATTCAATGCACTGAGGTATACTTTAAAAATTAAATACATATTGAGGTGCCTAAGTCCTGACATTGTGATAGGTGCTGGTGATAAAAATGAAAAATTCTTCCTCTGAAGGAGTTCAGCTTCTGGGAAGACAAACACCCAAGTTAACTGTGAGAAGTGATATACTGGTGTTACAGGCAACAAATTGGGGCAACATAGAGGAAATGCTGTATGATCTGGTCCTTAAAGGACGCCAAGGCAGAGAAGAGTTGTGAAAGGCATAAATTCAGCTTCGTGGGTAAATTATTTTGAAATTTAATCGAAATTTTTGTGTAGGTAATACATTAGCTTGGTTTAAAAATTAAGAAGATATAAAATGGGGGCACCTGGGTGGCTCAGTGGTTGAATGTCTGCCTTTGGCTCAGGTCCTGATCCTGGGGTCCTGGGGTCGAGTTCTGCATCGGGCTCCTCACAGGGATCTGCTTCTCCCTCTTCCTATTGTCTCTGCCTCTCTCTATGTCTCTCATGAATAAATAGATAAAATCCTAAGAAAAAAAAAAGAAGTTATAAAATGTATCGTTCTGAGACTTGCTTCTGTCTTTTTCTTTGTCCACCCTATTAGGGTAATCTCATTAATTTCTTGTGCATATTTTTTACTACTACCTTATGCATTTTCATTTCTTATTTCTTCCCTTTTCTTACAAAAAGAAAAGAGTTATGTACCTTGCTATTTTCATTTCATACAATACACTGGAGAATGTTCCATATCAGTATGTTTTCTTATTCTTTTGGACAGCTGGAAATATACCATTGTGTGAATTTATCATAGTTATTTAACCGATTCCCTGTAGATGGACATGCTGGCATTTCCTATCTCCTGCAAATGAATCACTTTGTACATGTCATTTTATACATGTGCAAGCATACCTATAAAATAAATTTGTAAGGGTATATAATTGATAACCAAAGTAATAGATTAAATTAGGTTCATGAGCATACATCCTGGTACTGGGAGAGGCAACTGGCTGAAGGTGGTAAGAGAAGTACTGTTTATTAAGCAGTGATGTCTCCTAAATATGAGAGTCAATGCTGCATTTTTTTTTTTTTAAGATTTGATTTTATCAGAGTGTGCGAATATGACGGGAGGAGAGGCAGAGGCAGAGCTAGAGAGGGAGAAGCAGGGAGCCTGCTGAGTAGGGCGCCTGCTGTGGGGCTTGAACCCAGGACCTCAGGATTATGACCCAAGCTGAAGGCAGACACTTAGCCCACTGGGCCATCCAGGCACCCCGGTGGAGGGATTTTAAAACAAGATTTCAAAATTAATTCCTCTGGCAAGTCTTTGGATTGGGGGAAGTAGGGATGTTCAATAGATAAGTCTGGAACTCTCCATCCTGGCTGGCTTTATCCAGACTGCCTGTTTTTACCGTTTTATAAATTGAAATTCCTAACAACAATTGACTTTAGGTTCTGCTGCTATAGTGTTTTCATCTTTTATTTTGCAGTTCTGTTTTTCTGTAATTGGCATGTTTTTTTTGGGGGGGGAGGATGATAACTTATCTGAAGAACACCAAATTCTCTGCTTGGAACCTGATGGGTTAACCCAGTTCCTATTATTTCTTACATTTTCTCTTGGGAATCTCTTATTTCCTCTGAATCTGAGTAACAGACGAGGGACTTGGCACAAATGAGCTTTCTTCTTCTGCAGCTTCTATCCTATATTACTCGTACTTTCCCTTCATTGGTATTATGTTGTCTTTCCCAGTCCTAATGTTTTACAGCTGCTTATGGGAAACCAACAACCTCTTCTGCCTCTAGGGAATTTATGTCATCCCCCCCGCGGTGAATGTGGGGACTCAGTAGGTATCTGTACCACTGACTAGCACAGAGGCGGTAACTAGTGGAGCTCTCAACTCCATGTGCATCTTCCTCCATCCTGGGACATTTATTCTTTCTAAACTTTCTGTTCCCTTCTGTTTCTCTGAGTGTGTCTTGGGCCTGCCAGTGACTTCACAGATTCAACATAACTTGGTGAAGGAGAAAGGAGGAACTTGGGGAAAAACACACACAACCTTGTTCTCTCTGGCAGTGGTTCTCCTCCTTTAGTGTGCTAATTCCTGCTGAGCCTTAGGGCTGGTTGGGGATGAGGCAGTGGGTAGAACTTCCAGCAGCAGGGCAGGATTATTTAACCTCACTAGGCCATTTTAAACTATTGTGAGATTATGGGAGAGTTGTCCACTGTGTGCCTCTGCCTTAAAGATACTCACCTGCTTGCTGAAAAGTCCTCAAGAGGGCAGCCTGGGTGGCTCAGCGGTTTAGTGCCGCCTTTGGCCCAGGGTGTGATCCTGGAGACCTGGGATCGAGTCCTACATCGGGCTCCCTGCATGGAGCCTGCTTCTGCCTGTGTCTGTGCCTCTCTCTCTCTCTCTGTCTCTCATGAATAAATAAATAAAGTCTTTAAAATAAAAATAAAAAGTCTTCAAGAAGGGAGTGATCAGATTGATACATCTGCAGGAGACTTTAAAAAAAAAACAAATTGACATATAGTTGTGTTTATTTTTACTTCACTGCCTAGTTTAAACATTTTCTTGAATTAGGTGATACATTTGCTGTTCAGAGGATTCAGTGTATAAGATTCATCTTACCTCTTCCCCAGCCACTCAGTTACCTTCTGCTGAGGCAACTAATATTAGGAGTTTCTTAAAAAAAAAAAAAAAAAAAGGGATCCCTGGGTGGCGCAGTGGTTTAGCGCCTGCCTTTGGCCCAGGGCGCGATCCTGGAGACCCGGGATCGAATCCCACGTCGGGCTCCCGGTGCATGGAGCCTGCTTCTCCCTCTGCCTGTGTCTCTGCCTCTCTCTCTCTCTCTCTGTGTGACTATCATAAATAAATAAAAAATTAAAAAAAAAAAAAGAGTTTCTTGTGTACCCTTCTGGATTATTCTATGCATAATGTATGATTTTAATATTTGACAAGATGCTTTAAAGGTATTACATTCATTACTCTTCAGGTGAATTTTGGGATTAAATGTCAAGGGCTTTCTGGAACAGTGTGCTCAATGCCATAAAAATACACATATTAATACATTATGTGTTTTTGCTTCTAGTTAATTCTAACAATTTGTTCTTCAGGCTAGTATGCCAGATAGTGGAAATTTAACCTCGTTGTTTAGCTTTTATTATTATTTAAGACTAAATATATGAAAATAGAATAGTTAGATGATACTTAGGAACTATCATTAATTTATATACTTTCCAAAAAATTTTAAAATATTTATTTATTAGAGAGGAGGGGGTGGCAATGGGACAGAGAGAGAAGGAGAGGAAGAGAGTCTTCAGCAGACTTCACGCTGAGCGTGGAGCCTGACTCAAGGCTCAGTCCCATGATGCTGAGATCATGACTTGAACCAAAGTCAAGAGTCAGATGCTCCGTCAACGGAGGCACCCAGGCTCCCCAAGCAACAAACTCTTGATCTCAGTTCAGATCTTGATCTCAGGGTCATGAGTTCGAGCCCCAGGTTGGGCTCCATGTTGGATGTGGAGCTTACTTAAAAAAAAAATGCACAGGAGCTGTCATTTGGTATCATCACTGGGTTCTAGTGATACCCTTGCTTCAACTCCTCTAAGATAGCAGTAAGACTGTGTATTTGAGATGTGACTGATGTTACAAGACCGGGGGTTAGGAGACATAGTCTCTGCCCTGCATTGGGCAAGTCATTTGACCTCTCTGGAATTTAAATGCTTTTTCCACAAAAATCTGTCATAGCTCTCTGAGGCTTTCAGATTATGTACTGAAAAAAAAAAAAATCCTCAGCTGTCTGTTTCAACCTAATGGAATATTGCTAGAACAATCTACAGACATGTAGCCGGCTCCCTCTCTGGTCTATTGATCTCTTTTTGCAATGTTTCTACTTTCATCCTAGCATGATTTGCAAGAACACTTTGGGTTTGTCATTCCATTGTTACTTGTTCACATTTGACAAGGCAAGACTCACCCCAGGCAGCTGTTGAATGAAATTGGACATGTCCCATTGATCTGTTACATGCACTCCCAGAGCAATCAGTTGGAAGAAATGCACCCAAAAACTCAAATCACTGTAATCATCCACAAATAAAAAAGGAAAATTCTCATTTGTCTCACTTTTTGTTTCTAAATATGATACACCAGGAGAGGCTCAGGCATGGTGTCAATTAGAAAATATTACAAGAGAATTGCAAAGCCCCCAAAGGACATTTTGACCTCCAGGGAGAAGTAGGTTAGACTGTATTGATCAAAATTACTGTGCTCATTCTGGATTCTGGCCCACACACAGTTGATCAGAGTCTTTATATCTGCAACCAGCAGCAGCTGTTCACTAATAAGCCACTCATGGTCCAACTTTAAGGTTCTTTGATCCCAGTTGTTATTTTTTTGACCACCCATGAGGTAAGTGGTAAATATGTGGACTTACTTGTTTAGAGAAATATGGGAAATCCCTGTGGGGATAGAAAGATAAGATCTGAACTAAAATTCAGGAAAGGGGCACCAGTTTTTACATGGGAGATGCTAAATTAGTATTTGATAATAAAATTCAAGAATATTTCTAGGACCTGTAGTCATTATTGGTAAAAAGTAGTTACGTTTAGGAAACATGGGAATATTTGTGTGAAGGATTTTGCTCTTGCATGCCAATATGCATGATTGTAGTTTTATTTTTCATGTTGACCTAGTTTTCTTTTACTTGCTATGTAAAGGTAATGATTACCAAGTTTTAAAGAGATAGTGGCAATAAAAAGGATTAAATATTGGGGCACCTGGGTGGCTCAGTGGTTGAGTGTCTGCCTTTGGCTCAGGTCCTGATCCCAGGGTCCTGGAATCGAGTCCCACATTAGGCTCCCCTGCCTGTGTCTCTGCTTCTCTCTCGCTGTCTCTCATGAATGGATGAATCTTTAAAAAGAAAAAAGCATTAAATAGTTTAGGACTGCCAACTAGAGAATAAGTTAATGAAATGAGTTAGCTTTCCCATTTCAGGGTTTTTATATAAAATAGAAAGTCTAGATTTTTTTCTAAGTGCTAAATGAGTGATTTTTAAAAAATAATGTCCAAAAATTTTTAAAGAAATGATGAGAAAGGACCTAAACTTTAAGAAAGGATAGAACTTAGTAAATTACTGCCTCAGTTCATGAGGCATAAGTCCAAGGTTTTAAAATCTAATTTTTAGGACAGCTCTGGTGGCGCAGCAGTTTAGCGCCGCCTGCAGCCCAGGGCGTGATCCTGGAGACCCTGGATTGAGTCCCACGTCGGGCTCTCTGCATGGAGCCTGCTTCTCCCTCTGCCTGTGTCTCTGCCTCTCTCTCTGTGTGTCTCTGTGAATAAAAAAAAAAAAATCTAAAATCTAATTTTTTATTTGCAAGTACTACATATAACTACATTCCTAATTTTTCAATTTCAATCAATTCACAAGTACATAGAATAAAATGTTTCATTAATACCCCTCCCAAGTTCTGAGAGCTATCTACTAAGTAAATGTTATTTTAAAAAATTATGTGTACATATGTATGTATATACAAATAAAAATTTACATAAATAATTTACATTGGATAAAAATCTGTCATGCTTAGAAGAGTCTTTATTCTTTTTCTTTTTTGCCTCTCCTTGCCCCTATACCTTCATCACCTTCTACAGACCTCCAGTATCCTATATATATATATTTTAAAGATTTTATTTATTTATTCATGGGGGGGGGGCAGAGACACTGGCAGAGGGAGAAGCAGGCTCTATGCAGGGAGCCCGACGTGGGACTCGATCCCAGGTCTCCAGGATCAGGTCTCCAGGATCAGGCCCTGGGCTGAAGGTGGCGCTAAACCGCTGAGCCACCTGGGCTGCCCCTCCAGTAATCTATATTAACTTCATAGTGTGTGCCCTGTATTTTTTCTCCATGCTCATATAGATATATACCATATACCAAATATGTATACACATTTATAGGATTTTATTTTACTCTGATATAAAAATCTCACCTTGAATCTATGGATCAGTTAATTTGGGGAGAATTTACATGTTTACAAATACTATTTTCCAATCCCTGAGCATGGTATATCCCCCAATTAATTTATAAAGAAATATGTGTATTTGGCAGTGTGTCTCTCCTTGAAACTTTGTCCTTTGGTTTCAGTGACACTATTCTTAGGGTTCCCCCACCCACCCTTTGTCCATTTTTCATTTTTATTTGTAGATTTATTTTCCTATGCTATTTCTCAGCGTTCTGTCATTGGCTTACTTTGTCTTGTCCCTGCATGATCTCTACCTATTCAGTGATTATTCACAAATTGTAAATGTTTATCTCCTGTTTGTACCTTTTTTTAAACGTCTTTTTTAAACATCTTTTTTTTTAAGATTTATTTATTTATTTATGAATGATAGACATAGAGAGAGAGAGAGAGAGAGAGGCAGAGACCCAGGAAGAGGGAGAAGCAGGCTCCATGCCGGGAGCCCGACGTGGGACTCGATCCCGGGACTCCAGGATCGTGCCCTGGGCCAAAGGCAAGGCGCTAAACCGCTGAGCCACCCAGGGATCCCCATGTTTGTACCTTTTGTTGTTTTTACTCTCGAGACCCAAATGCCTTCTGGACATCTCCACTTTTGCCATTCAGTTTTGTTGGGTAAAATCTAAAAATTTTTCAATTGTAATTTCTGGCACTGATGTGCTTAAAAAAGATTTCCTCTACTTCAAAATTATAAAACATTTGTCCTTTATATTTTATTCTAATACTTTCATAGTTAACTTTTTTACATTTAATACCATATTCCACCTGGGATTTATTTTATTTTTGGATATAAGTAGGGAAAATTGAATGATTCTATGTTTTTTCTCTTGTTTTTTTAAAAAAGATTTATTCATTTGAGAGAGAGAGTAAGTGCACTTGCATTGTGAGCAATGCAAGAGCAGGGGAGGGGCATAGGGAGAGGAAAAGGAAGAGAATCCTCAGCAGACTCTCAGCTGAGTGCAGAGCCCAACCTGAGGTTTGTTCCCATGACCTTGAGATCATAACCTGGGCCGAAACCAAGAGTTGGACACTCAACTGACTGAGCCACTCAGGCACCCCTGTCTTGTGTTTTTTTTTTTTTTTTTCTGTCTTGTGTTTTTGAGTTGATATTCATCTATTCTTTTTCAGTATTTGTCTATTTTGTATGTTAGTGAGAGTCCTTACTAAGTACTATGCAAGCTGGACCAAGTATATCTTGTTCATTGTTGAATTCTTTGGCTCTAGGATTTTAGTAAATATTATTGAATGAATGAATTGTGGAAGGGGAAAATTCTTTCATTATTGGTTTTAACTTAATAACATTTTCTGTTTTTTTCCTCCACATTTTTAGTATTGGGAAGTCTTCCACATCTTAGAAGCCTTTGACCTATTTAAGTATTTTAATCTCATCGAACTTTAAAAATATTCTTTTTTTTTCAGGGTAAACCAAATAACCTATTCATGTCAGCTATACTTGGTTCTTTCCTAGATCCCAAGCTCGCTAGAGAAGCAGTTTATATTCACTTTTCTTCTAAATTAGCAAAGCTTTCATGAAAACATGCAGTTCCAGATGTGGCTTTGTGGGTATAATCACATGTCTGGTACTGTTTCTATGACTGCTTAATCTTTACTGCTACCCTGTGCCTATCCCAGAGGGCTTATTTGGTTGATTTTTCTTACTTGCAGTGGGATCCATAGACAATACATAATGAGGATCTACTTAGATTTTTTTGTTGATTATTCCAGTGATAAAGCCAAGGAACAGTTTTAAAATGGAAAGACATTTCATCCCAGTATTATTTAATGATACCTTCTGTGTGTAAAGAACAAAATGCTATAGAAAGTGTCTCTGTCTGCAGAAAGTATACCTTTCCATGAAGAGGGACATAAGACATAACCATCACAAAACTCATGGTATATACAATGCCAGATGAGTGGTATTCAGGAATGGGAAAAATCTCTCTGACTTCTCATGGTATATACAATGCCAGATGAGTGGTATTCAGGAATGGGAAAAATCTCTCTGACTTGGGATGGTTAAGGAAAAACTTCCTGGCAAAGTTGAGACTTAGTTAAGATCACATAGGATAGGAGAGCCTGGGTGGCTCAGTTGGTTAAGTGTCTGCCTTCAGCTCAGGTCATGATCCCAGGGTTCTGGGATCGAGCCCCACTTTGGGCTCCCTGCTCAGTGGGGAGCCTGCTTTTCGCTCTCCCTCTGCCTGACTCTCCCCCTGATTGTGTCTCTTCCTCTCTGTCAAGTAAGTAAATAAAAATGTAAACAAAGTTAATGTAGGATGTCTGGTCAATGGGACATCTGATATAGGTAGAAAAATGATCAAAATTTGTGATGAATGCATTGTACAAATACGAGGGCCATTGCATATGGTGGGATGATAGTCAACTTTGTGTGGGAGAGGAGAGGATAGGCAGGAAACTGGATCAGTCTTTAGTTTTTTGTTTTCCAAAAACATATTCCTTGAAAGTATCCTATTTCAATCAAGCATGGACCTTAAATATTAGGGCTGGAAAATCCCTCATAGTTTTGCTGACATGAAAAAAGAAACTGCTTTATTGATGAGCCTGTGTTGTTGAACATTATATCCATGAGTGCTAATAACTTCAGTGTTTTCTGTATGTTTCAGACATTAGCCTCTTACCATGGGGGATTGGAATTTATTGGGTGGCATCCTAGAGGAAGTTCATTCCCACTCAACTATAGTGGGGAAAATCTGGCTGACCATTCTCTTCATTTTCCGAATGCTGGTACTTGGTGTGGCTGCTGAAGATGTCTGGGATGATGAACAGTCAGCATTTGCCTGCAACACTCAGCAGCCAGGTTGCAACAATATCTGTTACGATGATGCTTTCCCTATCTCTTTGATCAGGTTCTGGGTTTTACAGATCATTTTTGTGTCTTCTCCTTCTCTGGTGTATATGGGCCATGCGCTTTATAGACTTAGGGCCTTTGAGAAGGAGAGACAGAGGAAAAAGTCACACCTCCGAGTCCAGATGGAGAATCCAGAACTTGAATTGGAGGAGCAACAAAGGATAGATAGAGAACTGAAAAGGTTAGAGGAAGAGAAGAGAATCCACAAAGTCCCCTTGAAAGGATGTCTGCTGCGTACTTATGTCTTACATATCTTGACAAGATCTGTGATGGAAGTAGGGTTCATGATAGGCCAATTTATTCTTTATGGGTTTCAGATGCACCCCCTTTACAAATGCACTCAACCACCTTGCCCTAATGCAGTGGATTGCTTTGTATCCAGGCCCACAGAGAAGACAATTTTCATGCTCTTTATGCACAGCATTGCAGCCATCTCTTTGTTCCTCAATGTACTGGAAATATTTCATCTGGGAATCAGGAAAATCACGAGGGCACTTTATGAGAAATCCAGCAATGAAGGCACTGAAGAGGAAAGTGGAACCCCATTCCATTTGAAAAAATATTCAGTGGCCCAGGAGTGTATGATTTGCTCTCCCTTGTCTAAAAGAATCTCTCTACTTCAAGCCAACAATCAACAGCAAGTCATTCGAGCCAGTGTGCCAAAGTCTAAAACCACGTGGCAAAGCTCAGAGCCCATGCCAGTTGAAGTAGACCCTTGCTATGTTAAAAAAGAGTGGGCCGGGAAGGATCAGTACAGAGGACAGCTCCATGTGCACAGCCCATGTCCCTGGGATGGCGTTACTCAAATTCAGCACCCGGGACAGCAACCAGACCTCTCCTCTGGCCTAGAAAATGCAAAGTCCCAGTCCTGGGTAGGTACAGAGATGGCTTCTAAACACTACCAATCCTATGCAGTAGGAACCTGGGAGCAGTCCCATGGTCGACGATCCTCAAGAGAGCCTCTCACAGATTTGCACAGTTTCTGTAGAGACAGCAATGGCAGTGTGAGAAAAAGTGGGGTCTGGACAGACAGATCTTACCCAGGCAGTCGCAAGGCCAGCTTTCTGTCCAGATTGCTGTCTGAAAAGGGACAGTTGCACAGTGACTCAGGAAGCTCCAATTCTCGGAACAGCTCTTGCTTGGACCTTCTGCACCGGGAAAATAGCCCCTCACTTCTGCCTTCAGCCACTGGGTACAGAACATCAATGGTAAGTAAAGACAGACAGCTGGACTGAACATAGAACTATTGCAAGAGGTTTTCCACTCTGGCTACTTCTTAGCCTTCCTTTTCCAGCTTCCTTGTGTGTATATGTGTGTGTTAAGAGAGAGAGAGAGGAGGTGAGGGAGGTTAATTTATGGGCAGTTAAATCCAGTCATTCAATACATTCAGTTAAATTCAATTAATGGTATACGCTTACTGAAAACTTACTTTATATCGTTCACTCTTGTAAGTGCTGGGTTTATAAATGGATAAAATGCTGTCTATGCCATCAAAGGACTTAGAGTCTAGATGGGAAAGTTAGACAGGTGAGCATACAAATGTGATCAAATGTAAGGTGCCATGTTAGAAGGGGTGGGAGGGCAAAGGAGGGGGTGGTCAATTCTTTATGGATGGGTTAGGAAAAGCTTCATACTTTTGAATTGAGTCTTAAAAGATGTGATGAGTTTCTCCAGACCTAAGAGGGCTGGGACACATGAAAGAAGGCCATCGCAGTACAGAGAGCAGCACAGACAAAGGCTGAGAGATGTGACACAGTAGTGCTGTCTGGGGAGCTATGTGTGGTTGGAGCACTGGCAAGTAGGAAGGCTATGGACAGGGAAGGCTGGAGAAGGGCCATGGAGGTCTTGTGGGAAGACAATGGAGAACCCATTGAGAGTGTGCAGTGGAGAAGAGATTGGATCAGAACTACATTTTAGAAGGCTCTTTACTGTCATAGTGTGGAAAATGGATCAGAAGAGAGATCATTTTTTTTTGTTTTTTTTTTTTTTTTGTTTTTATGATAGTCACACACACACACACAGAGAGAGAGAGAGAGAGAGAGAGAGAGAGGCAGAGACACAGACAGAGGGAGAAGCAGGCTCCATGCACCGGGAGCCCGACTTGGGATTCGATCCCGGGTCTCCAGGATCGCGCCCTGGGCCAAAGGCAGGCACTAAACCACTGCGCCACCCAGGGATCCGAAGAGAGATCATTTGTAACCTTGAGTTGCCCATGTCTCATTAAGGAAGGAGGGTGTGCTCCATTGTTTTTAATAGCTCTGGCATTTAAAAGACATTACAAATATTTGGCTATATAGTTCACAAAGACTAAAATCAATATTGTATTGATTTTAATTCTGTTTTCTGAAAAGCCAATGTGTAATAAACATTTCCTGGCCATTGTTAAGACATAATGGATATTTACTATGGACTCTTCTCAACTCTGGAAAAAAGAATGACACTTGCTTTATCCACTGTTCTTAACAGCTTTTTCTATTAAAAGGAAACTCCCCCAAGTTTAGTGGGGGAACTTCCTAGTTGAGGTCACTTGGTTAAGCTCCACACACATGCTTTCTCCTGTTAATGATAATGATTATATCTGTGATGATTGAATCTCTCCCCCAGTTTCATATCTCCTGTGAGTTTAGAGATACTTTGTTATGCACTAAAAGCATATATTGAGTAGGAATCATCCTATCTAGATTTTTCCCATAATACTTCTTTCAAACTGAAACTCATTTTTTTGTCAGTGACCAGTCATCTACCCAGAGACTGTGTTTAGGATAAGTGTGTGGCTACTTGGAACCCCATACCAACCTATAGCAGGGTTCTCAACCCTGGCTGAGTTAGAATCATCTGGGTGCTTTAAAAAATCTTTATGCCTAGAACCCATCCAATTAGAATTAAACCAAAATCTCTAGGGGTGGGCTGCAGGATCAGAATATTTAAATTCTACCCACAATGTGGGGCTCGTACTCATCATTCCAAATCAGGAGTCACATGCTCTACTGACCTAGCCATCCAGGTGCCCCTAGGATTAGTATTTCTTTTTTTCTTTTTTCTTTTTTTAAGATTTATTTATTTATTAGACACACCCACACACACTGCACACAACAGGGGTGAGAGGAGCAGAGGGAGTAGGGAGAGAAAATCTCCAGCTGGCTCCCTGCTGAGAGCAAGGAGCTTGATGCAGGCTCAATGCCACAACCCTGAGATCCTAACCTGAGCTGAAACCAAGAGTTGGCTGCTCAACTGACTGAGCCACTCAGGCACCCCTAGGTTAGTATTTTTTAAGCTCCAATGGTGATTGCAATGTGCAGCCAGGGTTGAGAACCACTATTTACAGTAAACTTGCCAGTGGTTACTACTTCTTACCTACATTTGTGAAGTCAGCAAGACAATTTTAATCATTTTCCCTTTCTTATACCTCCTTCCACGTGAGAGGAATCTTTCTGTCGGCAGAGAATTGAGGGAGAGACCAAAGTGTTTAGTTGAGGCAGATATTTAAAAATCTTTCAGATTATCTTTTGGGTGAGGCCAGCCATTTTTTTTAAGCCTGGAGAAAAGATGATGAAGATGACAGACCCCCTATCTTTTTTCTTCTCTTTCTTCCCTGTTTTTTATGTTTCTAGGAATTACAAATAATGTTTTTGGACACAGAGCTTTCCTACTTATGGTCACTTATGGTCACTAAGTCTCTTACAGGGTCGACAGGCCACTTTACTCCCCAAATGGTAAGATGACTTGGGGATTGAGGCCCCAACTATCAACCCTAGGGCTCTGTGGATGACACATCATGCTTCTTGCCAACAGAGGGACCTTTAATTAGAAATCAGTGCAGCAAGAAGGATTGTAATCATCACTGTGAATATATTGACTATAATCTGCTTTTTTACACTGTATTAGGCCCTGGATTGTAGAACTTTTAGGACTCGGTCAGATGCATTCTGATTTTGGCAGTTGATGTTTCAGAGTGAAATGACTTCTGGTTAGAACCACAGTTCCTTTGCCACTTATGATGTCTCCCTTGGAACTGTTCTGCAAGAGAAATGCATACTATTCTAGAAGACCATAAAAGCCACCTAGAGGAGCCATGATTTTATGCTCTGAGACATTTCCCTTGCTGTCACGCAAACCCCACTATTTCTTCAAGTCCAAACTCGTTGATTGCTAGATAAGTTCCTATCAAGGTTAGTTCTTTGAGGTCAGACTTGGCTGGGCACGGAAAGCAGACTTTCATTCTGGCCAGATGAGCCTGGGGAAGAGGGCCGGCTGAGTTGTTGAGCAAAAATGGAGCTTTGGAAAAGGTTGGCTTACAGTTTCAGACCTGGATTTTGTACAAAAAAACAATAAAAAACAATGGGAGAGGATAAGATGGAGGGATCCCTGGGTGGCTCAGCAGTTCAGCATCTACCTTCTGGAGATCTGGGATCGAGTCCCACATCGGGCTCCCTGTATGGAGCCTGCTTCTCCCTCTGTGTCTCTGCCTCTTTCTCTCATGAATAAATAATAAAATCTTAAAAAAAAAAGTATAAGAAGATGGCAAATGGGATTTGGATCTTTTAGGGAATAGAACCCCTTACATGGTCATTCACCTCTGAGTCAACCTAGGGAGAATTGTCTTCAGCAGGTTTTGATTGGATCCCTGGTATTTGTGACATACACAGAGTAGTCCCAGTTGGGTGGGCAGGACTGACTTTTACAAGCCCTTTGGATCTATTTTGCTTTGTCTTGTTTCCTATTTCTTTCAGAACATGCTTCTAGAACTTTCATCTATTATGAAAAAATAATCCATGCGTGGGGCTAGAAAAATGGACCCAGGAGCAGCTGGCATCTGCAGGAGAAAAGTTGCACTTTTGTTAGCTCAAATTGCAAGAAGAACTGCAGGAACCATTCTCTCCATAGGGACACCCACCAGGTGATGGGTGTGTGTGTACAGGGTGCTCCCAGCTGGGCCCACAGGAGACGTTTCCCAGATGGGGCTGGGATCAATGTCTGGTTGCCCCTGGCCTCACCACTGGGGGGCAGGTCTGCTGTCAGGCAGGATGAGACAGGGAGGAAGTGCACACCAGGAGAAAAAAATCTCGGGGGAAGAGCTCCTGACACTCTGAGGGGAGAAGGATTAAGAAATGGCTATCCTTGCCCCACCGAGCAGCCTGGTGGGACTTGTTGCCCTGCTCACTGCAGAGAGCACTCCTGCTTTGCAGTGGCACAGCAGCAGCTGGAACCATTGAATAGATGGATCGATCGATCTCCTATTGGCTCTGTCTCTCTGGAGGACCCTGATACACTGGGTAACTGCCTGGGATGCTGTGGAAGGGAGCCCGGCATTGGATGGGGCTGCTCTGTGCTTCTAGCCCCAATGGCTACTGAGTCTCTCTGTCCCCATACTTTGCAGAGGTGGAAATGAGGTGTGGAGATATGAAGAGGCATGATCTGTTCCACAGTGAGTTGCTAGAAGAGCCGGTGAAGACCAGGTGGATGAAAACGATGTTGGGGCCAAGTCCAAGTGTGTGCGTGCCCTTAAGGGGCCCACCATATTCCATGTGCTTGATGAGGACTCATTCTACCTTGTACAGCTGTGTAAAGTTATTATTCATCCCCGTTTTATAGATCAGTGAAGGCTCAAAGAGACGAAGTAACTTGCCCCACAGCTAAGGATCGCACAGCTGAAGTGTCTGCTGTGCAGCTGAATTCAAACCCAGTCCCAGCTGCTCCAAGGTGCAGACCCCTTCCAGGAAGCTGTGAAGCCGTGCTGCCTCTCGTCCATAACAATCAGCAGCCCCTGGGCAATGATTTATTTGCACATCTGTCTGTTCAGCTAGCCTGTGGAAGCTATAAGGATAAGGCCTGTGCATTTTAAATCTTGGATGCCCAGCATGCAGCACAGCGTTGGATGAATGAATGTATGTTTATGCATAGATGCCAAAGACAATATATTACCTTTCACTTTCAAGTCTCTAGGCTCTTCCTTATTCACTGGTGTTCTGTTGTGTGCTGTCAATAGGTTTATTATGAGAGACTCTTTCAGAAACCTGTATGGCAGCGGGTTTTTTTTTTTTCCTTTAAATTTCCTTTACCCCCAGAAGCCTTTACAGGGTCATTAACAAATAAAAGTTATAAATAAACGTTAAAGGAGTGTAAAAGGTGATGCTTCTAGTAAATGCTGGTGTGTCTCTGATGGATTCCATCTTTTGCTTTAGGATGAGGCTCACTGCCTCAGGGATGCACCTGTCTTCAAGGGGGAAGAGGAAAAGCTAGCCATGAAGAACCAGTAATGCCTCTTTCTGGCTGACTGAGCAGGCCAGTGGCAGGTGTATGTGGGGATCTGAAGGAGCCAGAGGTGTGAGGATAGAAGGTATCATGGTTCTTGAATCAAAGTGAAAGGAAAGGCACTTGAGTAATGGGATGTGGGATGAATAGCTTTTTCCATCTCTCTGGAAAGTGACAATGCTCAAGGGGGAGAATTAGAAACCCATTCCACTCTGGGCACTATTGCCAGCTGATGTTAAACATCAACTACAGTCTAGCTCGTGCATGATAATTGAGGGGTGGTGGAGATGGGTTGGAGAAGAGTGAAAAATTCTAGAACAGTTCGAAAGCCTAGTTCTTTTTTTTTTTTTTAAGATTTTATTTATTTATTCATAGACAGAGAGAGAGAGAGAGAGAGAGAGGCAGAGACACAGGCATAGGGAGAAGCAGGCTCCATGCAGGGAGCCGGATGGGGGACTCAATCCCGGGTCTCCAGGATCACACCCCAGGCTGCAGGCGGCGCCAAACCGCTGTGCCACCGGGGCTGCCTAAAGCATAGTTATTTCTAAATAGATCCCAAAACTGTTGGAGGGAACTGGTATAGCAGTAGCCGATCTGAGAATCCTCATTGTACCCTGAAAGTAGATATGAATCCCTCCAAAGGTGCACAAAGGAAAGTGGCTGCTGACCATCTGGGGTGGGCGGTGTTTGAATGCTCCTGTTCTGCAGAACACAATGGCTTTATTCTATTTCAAACTATCATGGTCATTCCCACCACAGGTGCAAATGTCAAGGCCAAAGAGCAAATGACCATCAGTTCCAAATGACCAGGTTGGCTTTCTGGCCTCCCTCCCTCCCTTCCTCCCCTTCCTTCCTTCCTGTTCTTTCTTTCTATCCATTCTTTTCCTTCCTTCTTTCTTTTTTCCTTCTCTTTCTCCCCCCCCCCCCCCCGCTTTTTTAAAAAAAGATTTCAGAGAGAGAGAAAGCGCATGCGCATGGTGGAGGGGGGAGCAGAGAGAGAGGGAGAGAGAAAAACCCAAGCAGACTTGGAGCTAAGTGCAGAGCCCAACACGGGCCTTGATCCCGTGACCCATGAGATCATGACTTGAGCTGAAATCAAGAGTCTGATGTCTAACCAACTGTACCACCCAGGCGCCCTTAAATCACCAGGTTTTCTTAATAAATTTTTTTGGAACTAAGACCCACCTGCTTTTCCCAGAAGGGATTGAATAGCTTCGTGTCTTTAGGCAAAGGACTATACTTGACCTCTCACGCCTAAAACGTTATGACGGTGTGGTTTTGCTAACAGTTGCTAACCCCATTATATGCTCCCTGGAAGCCCTCCTTGACTCAGTAGGGTGCCCAGGGTGTGGAATTCAGTAACTTAGTTTCCCCATCTGGTGGATGGGGTGAGGCCAAGCACTTCCTGAAGCTCAGATCTCAGCAGCACTGTGCTCTTTAGACAGCATGAGAATTTATTATTGATCACGCACGTCTAGCTCTCCTCATGGTCATCTAGCCTACCGGCCATTCGGTACCTTGCTTTCCCTTTACATTGAACTCCAGGACTCAAATGATCGAATACAATTTCCTAGTTTAATGTTACTCCCTTAACCACAATTCTAAACTCCCTGCCCTGCTGATCGTCGTATCTTGGTGTTGGTTTAGTGCCCCTTTCTCTCTGGTTACTTTTAGTTAGCTTTCTGTTTTATTTATTCATTTAGTCAGTCAGTTAAATCTGCCCCCAACGTGGGGCTCGAACTCACCACCTTGAGATCAGGGTCACATGCTCCCCTGACTGAGCCATCTGGGCACTCCTAGCTTTCGGTTTTCTTTCTTTTTTTTTTTTTTTAAAGATTTTATTTATTTATTCATGATAGTCACACAGAGAGAGACAGAGAGGCAGAGACACAGGTAGAGGGAGAAGCAGGCTCCATGCAGGGAGCCTGACGTGGGATTCGATCCCGGGTCTCCAGGATCACGCCCCGGGCCAAAGGCAGGCGCCAAACCGCTGCGCCACCCAGGGATCCCATAGCTTTCGGTTTTCAATTAGACCTGTTATTTTGCGGTAACTGTAGATCCACATGTCCTTGTACGAAACAATACCCTTCACCAGCTGCCCTTCACCAGCTGATGTTTTGTGTGGCTATGGCACATCGAAGCCAGGAAATTGCGTTTAATGCCTTTTATCTGCTTTCCCAGGCATCGGGGATTTTTTTTTTTTTTTTTTAATTCAGAGCTGAGGAGTTACATTAGCATTATCCCATTTTTTAGGTCTCTCATCAGATTAATCAGGCAGCAGTTAAAGGTCCATGCTAGAGGAAGACCCATGGTCTCTCTGGCTGAAGAGATTTCCTACGGCCTCCAGTCCCATGATCCGTTACACAGGGAGCAGAGGCAGGGAAAACCAACTTACAATGCATAATGATATGTCTTTATTTCATCAACAGAAATGGTGTCTAGACAAAATTCAGTTAACACTAGCAATTCAATTGAGTGAAAATTCTTTTTTGCACAATAGTGTATTTACAATGAGTAAATGAAGTTTCAATTCATTAGTTCATAGCAATGCTTTTCTTCCCCCAAAATGGTAAAAATTCTTAGTTACAGAGAATAAGCATCAACAGCCATTTCATTTTTACAATAAAAACCACAACAAAAAACCACAATCACTTAGAAAAAAAAAGACAAGCCTAAGAACTAGTACAATAAAACGATGCATCGAATTAAGTTACATTAATCGCATAGAATCTGTGTAAAAAGTATGTAGAAAAACACCTGATGTAACCTGTTACAGTCGTTGAGCAGTTATGAGAGGTACAGAGGGTTATACAGGTAGATATGTGTGAAACTGTCCGTATGGTTCGACCTGGGGAGGAAGAAGAGAGGGGCTGCAGCCCCTTGCATACACTGAGAAGACCCTGTTTTGAATATGGCCTCTGGAGTTTGTAAGGCATATATTAGAGGTGCGCTTGCATCAGACTGGTTCTGGAACAAATCCTCCCAGGCCCTTCTGGCCTCACAAGCAGAGGTGGTGCTTGCCTCGAGCGGCTCACCGTGTCTAACCAGCACCCGGAGCTCCCAGGTGCACTCACCAGAGGTGGCAGGTCTTTCACGTCCGAGCGTGAATGGGCATCCCAGCCTTCACACATGCCAGCGGCATTGCTAGGACCCAGGGGAGGTCACCCCTCTGCCCGCAGGCATATTTGGGTAGGAGACTTAGCATCATCGGTAGGAAAAACCCTCTTTGTCCCAAATCCCTTCCCTCCTTCCTCATATACGTGTCCGGTCAGCCCCCCCAGGAACGCTTGGCACTGACTGAATGGTCTTGGTGCCCTTCTGTTTCTAAGGAGGGCCACTGTTTTATCTGAGGTCAAGAAACTGGAATGAAGTGAAAGTCAGAGTTGTTTATCCATTGCTTGGTAGTGAGATGCATGCACCACGTCACAACATTAAATCAAAGCTACAAAGTGGGCCTCTGCACCCAAGGGGTAGTCTTCACAGAACGGCAGCATCATTTTCCTATTACCATTAAAATGCACTGATACTCATTTGATATAAATATTATCTCCCCGGGTGGAGTGTAGGAAAATACTATACATTTCCTTTTCTTTGCAAGAAATGTTTTTGCACCGTCAGCCGAATAATTTATCCTCAATCTGCCACCATAGGTCCTTTCTATGTACAAATACGATCCGCACACACTATCTGTGTACAGATATCGTCTAGTCTACAGCATCAGTCTTTGACGCTCGGGTCAGGAGCCGGCTCGGGCGGTACTGAGAACATCCAGATGGCCTCCATGCACACGGACCTCCCGCACGAATACCAACTCCACACAGGGTACTGCACCGTGGCCTGACTCGCCATTAACTGTGCCTACAACAAGATCCTCAATTTGGGGAAGGAATATTAACCTAGGATAGAGTGAACAGCTTTATTCTTAAACAACAACAAAAAAATTCTGCTCCTCAGTCTATTTACAGTTTTTTGAAGACAAGACTTGATTCTTGCTCCCTTTCGGGTCTGCGACTCCTCCAAAACTAGAAGCAGAAGGGGAGCAGTGTGAAGTCATTTGTTAGGCAGCTGCTAGTTTAAATGGGGTGTAATGTAGAGACCCAGCCAGGTAGGTCTTTTGTAGCCGAGTAACCTTGCAGACTTTACCCACTTTGAGAGGCGCTGTGCTACTCCACAGGATGCAAAGCAGCCCAGAGGGACAGGGCTCTGGGATTTCTTAAAAGGCTTATAGTTTATACACCTTTGTTTCTTCTTCCTTAATGGCATCATTAAGTATTAAAAGAGTAATTGTAGGCTTAGGCCTTTTTTTTTTTTTTTTGTAAAGATTTTTAAAAGTCATCTTTACACCCAATGTGGGGCTGGAACTTAACCCCAAGATCAAGAGTCGCTTGCTTTATTGACTGAGCCAGCCAGGCGCCCCTAGACCTCCCGATCATAGCTTCGAACTTCACATTGTGCCCACCTGATTTCTGGCAGTTCTCTCGTGCAAGTCCTAGAGCTGGTCCCTGGCCTCCTTTTTAAGGAGAAGTGGCAGTTGGCATTCTAATCACTAGCCTTTTTTTTTTTTTTTTTTTTTTTACTTCCTTGGGAAAGCAATACAAGGATTAAATCCAAAGTCATAGTGCATCTTAAAAGCAGCATACTTTTAGAAAGACAGTTAATAAATTACTTATACAAAATAATGTTTTATACTGCAGCATCACCTCTGACGCCTGAGTCATTGTTAGGGAACCCGGAATAGAAATAGCAGGATGGCCTAGTAACTTTGCCAGCTCTTTTGTTTTGTTTTTGCAACTGTTTTGTTCCAGAATCAGTATGTAATGAAGTTTGATTTTATTCAAGGCACCCCCAGATAACGCAGAGAAACACACACATACAGCAAAGCACTCACCTGCCCAAAGCCTGACCAACCTGAATGAAGTGAGGTTGTCTGGACATACAAGTAGAACAAAGGCAGATTCAAGGGGAGGACTAGATTCAGGCAGATGCTAACTAGCCACAGGGCCACCTCCGTGGTCCCCACCCCAGCAGCTCATGCCCACCTCTTCGGAGACTCAACGGGGCCATGGCAGGGATCTTCCTCAACTGTCCATGGCTGGAGGGTCCTTTATTTTTTATAAGGAAGAACCCATAAGAGCACAACTAAATGTCACCGCACTGTGCAAACACTATTTCTTGCTCTTAACTTACTTTTCTTTTTCATAAAAGACACGGCCTCCTAAGGGATCCCAGGTTAAGGAGATAGGCTGGTTTTTAAGACTACACTCGAGGCAATTTGGATTCTGGCCCCCAGCTAGTCCTCCCTGTGAATCCATCCAGAAACAATTTTGACGAACACATGGTTCAGGGTAGTAAAAGATAGGACAGGTCACGGAGACAATTGCACAGAGCCAGTCACTGTTTATGGTACATAGTGAACAAAATCCCAAGTTGTTAAAAATCTCTAAGAAATGGAAAGAGTTTTTTCAAGCAGTGTTTCTAACCAGTTCCCCATAGCAGGGGTTTGGCTGAGGAAGAGGAGGAAAAGTGAGGTCGGGGTAGATGGAGGGAGAATGTGGGCTGGGTCAGGGTGGAGGGACCTAGGGAGAGCCTTCCCCACCCGGCCGCGGCCGGCCGCGCAGGTGTGTGCAGACCGAACGACATGGAGACATGGAGACAGGGAGACGGACGGAATGTGGTCAAGACTACCAGTTGCACATGAGTTGTCACCAGGGTGAATCACGCCAACAAGTTGGTTTGGACCTGGTTATGATACTAGCAGAGAACATTCTTTTTTTTTTTTTTTTTTCCCCAAAAGAAAAGGAGGTCACTTAAAAGAGGCAACAAGAGAGTTAAAACACAAACTACTGTTGGCTGACTCCTCCACCGTAACACATACCTGTGGCCTATCACAGGATTCACACTGAATTTCAATCCCAGCTGTCACCAGTTTTCTACAAAGGCAAACCCCACGGTGAAGCACAGCACGGTTCCACTAGGCCGAGAAATTCCTCCAACAACCCTCATAAGAAGGGCAGCTCCAACTCCGAGCTGCGGCAAAGTCCGTCTCAGACTAGCACACGCAGACACGCACACATGAGGAGAAACAGAAACCCAGAGGCAGGTTTTAAAAGCGGAACTATTTTAAAAGAAAAGTCTTTTTTTTTTTTTATCCTACCGCATGAACCAACAAATTTCTGGCATTCATACATATTTAAACATTTAGCGCTAATATTTGTACAGAAAAAAGTTAATAATACTAAAACATATGTTACTATGATTTCACTTTTCGCCTACATCATATACTAATTTCCCCTTTTACATGCAGCTTTAATATTGTCCAAACAATGGCACAAATAAAGAAACAAAGTCAACCATCTACTCCCCACTGCCCACCACCCCATCCCCACATCAAACCTTTCGGGACTCTTCCCGCAGCCCGGCTGGAGGGCCCACCGGAGGGAGGGAGCCGATTCCTCCTCTTAGGCTGGCGGCAGGGTCTGGGCACATCTTCCTGTAAACGTGGCCAGGGGCCAGCACGCCCCCAAAGCCAAGGGAAGCTGCTCTCCGTGGGTTGCAAGCCAACCAGTTTTGCAGCAAGAGAAGAAAATTATCATCAGGTGAGGGTAGGTGTGTGTGTGGCGGGGAGGGGGGCAGGGAGGGCTCCTTGGCCATATCGTGTCCAAAGCCTCAGAATGAAATCTGCCTTCGGACAAGAGATGAGCAGAAAAACCTCAGAATTCAACTCAAAGCATCTGGAGAGGGGGAAGGAGAAAGAAATACTTCTGCCTGCGTCAGGGACAGACCCCAGGCTCACGTGCGCCCCCCCTCCCGCTCTGCTCTCCCCTCCTCTGGGCGAGCTGCATCAGCCCAGGACGCCACTTACAGGCAACTCCAGGTGCTGTGATGCAAACTCACTCAGGTGAGACATCCTGGGAGCCCGGCCTGGGCAGGGGAGGGGCGGGGTGGCCGATCCATCGGCCAAATCCTTCCAAAAAGTTCCTCCCTCACTGCACTTCCAAGGGCAGGCAGAGGCCTGAGGACCGGCTGAAATGAATGGGACTCGCCCCCTGGGTGAGAAAATAGTAATAACTTGATTTTTAGGAGCCAATGCCTGCTGAGTTCTGGAACAAAATCATGGGTTCCTGCTGTTTGGATGCACTTTCGAGCGGACGTCCACACTCTCTCCCCACTTAGGAGTCTGAACGTCCAGCATCAACTCTGAACTCTCCGCATTTAAACTTTGCTTCCGGGAAAGGTGGGGAGGAGGTGAAATATAAAAATATTCAAGCAGATTATTGTCTACACATCCTAGGATGAATTCATTATTTGGCAAGATTATTTTTCCTACATAATTATCACCTGAGTGCTTTTTAATTAGCTAAAATGTCTTACTTTTTAAACTAAAAGCAAAGAATATACAGTATACTTGAGTTATACTGAAGTAACAACTTCATTTAAGAAAATAGGTTTGACCCAAAACTCAGTGCAAGTGGCAAAGTTGACCATGACTGTACAGTATCTGCAAGAAAAAAAAAAAAGAAAAAAAGAAAAACAAACCCACGACACTCAGATGACACCAGCTGATGGTGCCCAAAGCAAACCAAACGACAACAAAAAAGGGTCTGAAATAAAACCTCCAAAAAAAAAAAAAAAAGCTTCCAACACTGAATTCTGATCCATAAATAAGTACAAATTGAAATTGAACTGCGAAGCAAGAAAAATGACCATGTTAACGGTTACCAAACTAGTTCTAGCATCGGAGACAAAAGAAGAGGAATGTTGGAACCTGTTGGTAAATGAGAAATGAAGTTTCCAGTTTCAGGATGAGAGAATTGAGGCATGCAGGACTTTTGCATATGGATATATATATATTTTATATATATATATTATATATAATATGTACAGTCTAGCTATAAAACTTTGATGTGTATAGAAGCTGTCTTCAATGAAAAAAATTGAACATTCAGAAGAAATTCCTGAGATAGGGTTTGTGACATGGGCCACTGAGAAAAAAAATCCGTGGTTGGGTCCTGGAGGTGTTATAGTCTATCCCTGTTGAGACTGAAATTCACCCACAGACAGGCAGTGCCACCACCGCCGCCGCCCCTTGCCGGGCAAGGGCTAGCACCATTGGGAAGGTAACTGTACCGCTCGGCGCGGAGAGAGGAGGGAATACTCAGAGACAGTATTGCTGCTAAGAACGCTGTAGTGTGCACCGATTCCTTCTAGGTTCTTCCAGACGGCAGAAGAGCAGCACGGCGGGCTGCCCGGGGAGCACCTGGGGGGCGGCGGGGCCGCCAAGTGGGCCGCGTCCCTAGGTGTACTCCTTCCTGGGCTGCTCGTCAGTCGTACACTTGTCAGTCATTTCCTGGCAGAAGTCCACGGTCACCGTCTGGCTCCTGGATTCCAGCGGAGGCCCCCTCTCCGGGAAGCCCCCCGGGTCGCTGCCCTCCGGCCTCCTCGTGCAATTCTCCGAGGAGGAGGAGGAGGAGGAGGAGGAGGGGGGGGCGCCGCCGGGAGCCCAGGGGGGGCCGGGGGGCGCGGGCCCGGGCTCCAGGCAGCAGGGCGCGCTCTCCCCCGCCGCGCACTGGGGGGCGGCCAGGTTCTGCTCGACGCCCAGGGGCGCAGCGTTAATACCGGCGGCGGCGGGGAGGCCCACGGGCCTGAGGACGGGGCAGTACCGGTGCAGGGCCTGGATCTGCTCGGGGCTCTGGATGTCGCGGCAGACCTCCTGGGAGAGGCAGGAGAAGTTGTCCAGCAGCTCCCCCATGCAGGCCTTCAGCTGGTTCCTCTCCGACAGCAGCTTCTCCTTCTCGCACACCTGCACCACAGAGAAGGACAAGGCCCCGTCAAGCCTGACCCGGAGGACAGGAGCCCTCGGCTCCCGGGCTTGGCCAGCTGCTGCACTCTGTGTTACACGGGGGCTCACGAACGCGCAGGCCAGGATCTGGGGACCCACAGACCAGGTTCAGGGAGCTGGGCCTGAGCAGCCTACCCGGGCGTGCCAGGGAGCCCGACAGACAGACCAGACAGACGCCTTCCGTGCGGCAGCTCTTTGTCCTTCTCTGGGGTCTGGCAATATTATCACCTGCCAGAGAACCGCAGGGGGTCAAGGAGCTGGTTTCTGGGAATTTGGGGGTTGCAGAGAATCAACTGGAAAACTCTCAGTCCCAAAAGCGTAGTTGGAAAAAGCTCCCCAAACGCATTAGGCTGCCATTTTTGAAGGTCAGAAATTGACCAATTCCAACTCTATGACATTTTGGAAAGAGGCAACATTATGGGGAAAGACCAGAAGTGGCCAGGGAGTGCGGAGTGGGGGGAGAGAGGGATGGGCAGGTGAAGCACAGAGGATCTTCAGGGCAGCAGAATTACTCACTGTACAGTCAGGATGCATCTACTGTCCAAATCCACAACCTACACAACACCGAGAGTGAGCCCTGATATAAATTATGGGCATTGGGTGACTATGATGTGTGCATTCCAGTTCCTCAACTGTAACAAATGCACTACCCGGGTGGGAGGTGTTGATGATGGGGGAGGCGGTGAGTGTACAGGGGTAGGGGGCAGGGGCATCATTCAATTTTGCTGTGAACGAAAACTTCTCTAAAAAAGAAGTCTATTAAAAAAGTCAACAAAAATCACAACAAAAAGTGGCCATTGGCAATGTCACACGGTTCGATTAAACCTCAGCGGGTTTTCTGGCCTTTGCGGGGGACAGACTGCACAGAGCAGGTCCTCTCTGGGACAGGTGGGGACCCTGCAGCGGGTCACGGGCACCGATTCTCCGCGGACACGGGGAGGGCAGACAGAGGCGTGGAGACCGAGCCCTAGCCGAGCAGAGCAGCCTGAGGTTCTGAGAGGTTGTCCTCCAAGAAAATCCCACAGGACTTCCTGTGTTACTAAAATTCATCATCCCATCAGAGAGATGAATTTCACCACTAGGGGGGAGGCTGGTGAAGGTTAGTTACACCTGAACTATCTGTGAGAGGAGAGAAGTTGTGGGGGTTTCATGGGGCACACCCAGTGAGAGAGATGAGGAAACCGGACATCACCACCAGATGGGAGGGGGAATGAGTTGGGGGTGCGGCAGAGGGAGAGGGAGAGAGAAAGGAGGAGAGGGAAGCGAACATACGAGATGGGGGCTCCGACATGGTTGCTGCACGTGCTGGAGCATGAATGCAATCTGGCAGGCAGCGTGGGCATGTGTGTCGGAGACGGAGATTTACACGGGGAAAGGGCACCTGCTAAAATATTTATAAATTTATCAAGAAAACATGTTTTAAAAATGAAAAATAAACAGATGTACAAGTGCAAGTTGAGAGAAATACATTATGCAACTTTGCAAAAGCTGAGTGGTGCGCCGGAGGCAGTGTGGGAGTGGGGGGTGAGTGCGTGTGTGCCGGGGACTCGCGGGGCGTACTGGCCTCCCTCCTCTGCCCCCACGCCAGGGCCATCCTTGACACCCAGCTGGAGGGCGGTGGATAAGAAACAAAGTACATCTGGAGGTCCCTCCCCGAAAAATCTTTACGTTTGTGGCTGTGCCACCCAGAGCGCCCAGAAGCACTGGGGCCTGCAGAGCCAGAGGTGACACTGCCTGGTCCCAGGAGGGCCATCTCAGTCCCTGTTATGCCACATTATCTTGGCCAAGCCATTGACGGCCCCCCCCCGCCCCACCGATCTGCAAACTGTTGCGGACCACTTTTAGGGAGAAGAAAAAGAAATGCTTCTCCTCCTTCTCTTTCCTCAGCCTTCAATATGCCACGTGCTTCATTCTCTTGCCTTTTGATAAAGATAAAAGGCAGATTTGAGGAAAGTATACTATTATCATGGAATGCATTTTTATGGCTGTATTATAAAATTGTTGAAAATAAAGGGTCTAATGGAAACACTTAATGAGGAAGTACAGGGGCTCTATCACATGTACCTCCCCCCCTTTTTAAGTGAATAGACTGTTTTAAGTAAATTAGGTAAAGGATATAGATTCTGTTGTTTCAGTTTTAATATTTCATGACTGATTTTATAGATGAAATTATATTTTACAATAGGAAGAAGAATTTACACAGCCTGTTCTATTTGATGTGAAATAGCAAATCCCATTTCTCTTCAGTTGTAAAGAAAATTCATTATAATGTCTTTAGTTGTAAGAGATGGTTTCGTTGTGATTAGTTACATTGATAATAAAACAACCTTTTCAAATGACCATAAGAAAAAAAAAAAGTGTTTTGGCTCTGTGCAGGAAAGGCAGTATAAACCCAGGCCTTGGTTACCGGGGTGAAGCTCTAAGTCACAGATGTACATTGATGAGCTCGGAAAACTCTCACTCAGTGGGAAAATGCAGCCTATTATTTAAGGGGTCTCCAGAAACAGTGGGAGGAGAAGTAGGATACGCCCTCTCCGTCCTTCAACTGAACACTATCAGCAAAGTGCTTTACGTATCTGCCTGGTGTGTGGCTTAGACTTTGCTATGTGTTCAGTATTACAAAATTACAAGGAAAGAATGCTAATTACAAAAATCAGGTATTTCTCAAATACAGGTGATGAGAATCGTTCTGCTTTCTGGAGAGGGGCACGGGGCCGAATGACCATGGACCTGTGCTCAGGGCCCCGAAAGCCCGTCCTTGGCAGACTCAGCCTTGCTGGGTCCCTGCCGAAGCCCCGCCAGCTTTCAGAAGACCCACGTTCACCAGCAGCGATGTCTTGCTTCCTTATGTGGCTTAAATGCAAACTGTTCTTGTCGTTGTTAAAGCAACGTTAAAGAAAAATTGGGAAGAGAGAAGGAATTTGTAATCCCACAACCCAGTCACAATTTCAGATACATTTCAGGGCAAGAGACGTTTCCTGAGAGGCATCCCTGGCCCTGCTGTGGTGAGACTAGGGGACGATCCAGTCACTGACCCTGTTGTGAGGAACCTACCGCTTCGCCCAGGAGTTGGGGGGACAGACACACACACATAGATGAGGCAAGACTGCTGGATGAGCAGGAAGCCAGAGGTCAGATCAGGGCTCCAGGGCTGGGTGCTCAGCCTCCCCAGGGACTCAGGAAAGGGGTTTCCTTGAGAAAAGGCAGTAACCTGATTCTTAAAGGATGAAGTCAGAGAAGAAAATAGCCAAGGAATGTCCATGGTAGAGGGGAGCTAGCACAAACACAGAAGCAGAAAGAGCAAGTGGCAGGAAGTGCAGAGCATTTGATTTTATTATCGGTCAAGTTTGGAGTGGAAGGTGATTCTGGACGTAGCTACAGACTAAACCTGTATGAGCAAGTATGAATGTCTTCCTAAGAAGCTTGGGCTTTATTTGGCAGGTGAGGGGAGGCCCTGCCAGGAGCAGTTCCCCTGCTTGGTGGGAGTTGACCAAAAAAGAAAACAGACTCTGAAGTCCTGGATGACCTTTACTCATGCTTTTCAAATGTCTTATTCTTATCTCATTCTTAGGTTCTCATTGGGACGGTGGTTTACCATGAGGCCAAGGATCACCATGTATGGTCTGAGGACCCAAACTTAGATCATAAGCACATCACTGTGGCCTCTCTCTTCTTCAGCCTGACACGACATGGCACCTGAGATGTTCCCGGTATTTGGCCAGCACAAAGGTTGAGCTGAATGAGGTTGCACTCTCTGCTTTCAGAGCTAAGTCAGGAGCCAGAGGCCATCTGGATTTACTTCCTGTGGCTTAAGCTTGCTTACCAAGGAGAAGGGGGCACCGAGCTCCCAGTGAGGGGAGCCTGGGAACTTATTCCCTGAGACAAAATACTCTCAGGCACGGGGAAGAGGAGCCAGCCACTTGGAGGCAGAACTGCAAACTCAAGGACCCTGGAGCTTCGAGGGGCTTCAGGTCATGTGGTGTCCTATCTGGATTCTACATTCTTCTGTGGGGGCAGGAGAAAGTGGCGGTGGCAGGTTACAAGATTTGGAATCAGGCAACTGGGTTTGCATTCAGGCTCTGCCACAGAGCGGGGAGTTGGCAAAACTCTCTGCACTCATTCCCTCCTCTGAAAATGGAGATAAAATAGAGCCTAAGTCATAGGGTTGATGTGAGGATCTAACGTGATCGTTTACAAAAAACAGTTGGGAATAATACCTGGCCCACACGCGTTCGCAAAGGATGTTAGCAGCTAGGACATGTTGAATGGAAAAAACCCAAAGGACTACCTCTATATGTGTGGCTGAAGGCCATAAAATATTGAAACGTGATTACACACCTGCACAGACACACACAATTGCAGATATAAAGCTACTAGTTTTGTTGAGAAACTTGCTTGAAAATAACCCCAAACTTCCCAAAATGCTGACCCTTCCCTCCACTTGTCTAGCCTCCACCACTGCAACTTTGCACGAATCCTGCTCACTCCAGGTTGCCGACAGCAATGAACGGGTCAACTCACCAATTTGCGGATTTCACATTCTAAATTCTGAATACAGTCCAGTTTCCGCTTGCGGCAGCGCTGGGCCGCGATGCGGTTCTTGCTGCGCCGTCGGACGTCGTGAATGAACTCTAACTGTTCTGAGGTTAGCTTGTGCATCTTAATCATCATCTGGAAATCGTTCCTTGGAAGATCTGTGATTTGATCTACAGGGAAGGGAAGTTTGACCTGAAACCAAGAACAGTAGAATATGATTATGGTGGTTGGGTTTTAGTTGGAATTCCAGCTGGCAAAACATCAAAAAAAAAAAAAAAAAAAAAAAAAACAGGTAAAACCTCCTTTTTAGGATGACCAAGTAGTATGGAAACTACTGAATGCAGCCAATGATCAAGTCTTTCTTGTTTCAGAGAGAAATAAGATGTAATATTTAGAGAGTAAAACAGAATGTGAACACAAATTATTATTTTTTTAAAAGATTTTATTTATTTATTCATGAGAGACACACACAGAGAGAGGCAGAGACACAGGCAGAGGGAGAAGCAGGCTCCATGCAGGGAGACTGATGTGGGACTCGATCCTGGGACTCCAGGATTACGCCCTGGGCCAAAGGCAGACACTCAACCACTGAGCCACCCAGGTGTCCCGTGAACACAAATTATAACGTGGTTATCATTCCTGAGATTTCTGAAGCAAACGGCATGGGAGCTATTGGAGAATGCATACTTTTTCACTGCTGTAGCAATTTTGTAACAAGGGCTAGATAGTTGAAACCTACTTCCATGGAGCCTCGACTCCACAAAGAACAATTCACAGACAGATACCATCTAAGGAATTATGGGAATCACTTGAATAAGGAGAGCACCACACACTTCGAAGGGGCTGGAAAGATGAAACCGCCAGTGTGATTTTCAGTGCCATGGCTTAAGGAGATGCAGCGAGAGAGCTCAGGTAGGCTACACCGAGGTGGACCAGGAGCTGGAAGTGGGCTTTAGTCCTTCTAGGAGACATGACACTTCAGGCTAGTTACCTTACTTCTCTGGGCCTCAATGTTCTCATCTGCAAAATGGGGCATGCGTTTGAGCTGCATAGGGCTGTACAAAGTTGGGCACTTTGGCAGATTGTATTTTCAAAAAATACAATGGCCATCCCATCTCACATTTTCTTTTACAACATGATGGTGACTTTTCTCC
The DNA here is from genome assembly GCF_048164855.1 of Canis lupus baileyi. Classification (NCBI taxonomy): domain Eukaryota; kingdom Metazoa; phylum Chordata; class Mammalia; order Carnivora; family Canidae; genus Canis; species Canis lupus. The sequence goes on along the minus strand of NC_132844.1, from coordinate 23,466,500 downwards.
ATCGGGGGGGTGGGGGGGATGTACATTCCTGCCTCTCAATCATCGCCATGCGGTGGGAGTCACAGTATGTGGTTAGAGGCGAGGTTATAAAAGAAGGTGTAGCTTCTTCTTTAGGCTCTTAGACTGCTCCCTCTGGAGGAAACCAGCTGCCGGGCCTACAAGACTCTCAGGCAGTGCTGTGGAGGGCCTAGGCCCATGTGGAGAAGAACTGAGGCCTGCAGCCAACTATCAGCGTTGCCTGGCCACTCATGTGAACCAACCACCCCGGACGTGGATTCTCCAGGCCCCTGTCACACCTTCAGATATGGAAGCCCCAGCCACTGACTTCAACCTCATGACGTATCCCAAGCCAGAAGTGCTCAGATGGGCCACTCCTGAGTTCCTGCCCCAAAGAAGAGATGATAAATGATTTAAGCCATGGGATCTGGGGGTGATTTGTTATGCAGCAGTGAGAACTGATGCAGATACTGTCAGCAGCAAGATTCCAACTTCCAAACTCCTGACAAAGGCAAATAAGCATTATCCAAAGACAGGACGTGAGTCTCTGGAGGGATGGATCTGTGACCTCCTTATAGTCTGTCAAATGCACAGGCCTGAATCTTCCAGCAGTTCCTCATTGCCCTCTCCTGGTGATGCAGGGACTCCTGGATTTGGTTCTGGATCTGTTTCAGAAAAGGAAGGTTGCGTGTTGTTTGACCAAGAGACTGTCTCCCAGCTCAGCTTCACTTAATTCTTGCTTACATCAGCGTCTGCTTTGCGTGGACCAGCAGATGGCACCATAGACCTAAACTTCAAGTGCCCGCCCAGCGCTGTCCAATGCAAATAGCAAGAGCTGTGATTTTGCATTTCTAGGAGCCACATTAAAGGGAGTGAAAAAAAAAAAAAACCCAACAACTGAAATTCATTTTAATAGTATATTTAACTTAGCCCAGTAGGTCCACAATATTTTCAACGTGTAATTAATATAAACATTATTGAGTTACTTTACTGTTTTGGCAGCGCATTTTCAAAATTGGAGGCCTATTTTTTTGCTCTTGTCACAATTCAGAACTAGGCACATTTCTTTTTCTTTTTTTCTTTTTTCTTTTTTACATTTCTAGGGCTCCATAGCCCCGCGTGGTTTGTGGCTGCTACACTGGACAGCACAGCCCTAGAAGACGGGACAAATGGGCTGCAGTGAACTTAACCAGAAAACCAGGAGAGGCCGGGTCTCATTGATCAAAATATTTTTGGGTGAAGACACCAACCCCTCGTTAATATGCAGAAGCTGCAGTGTTATGTCTGCGCTGTTCAGGGGAGTGAGATGAAGATACTTTAGTGTGAGCTCAGGCTTTTTCTTTGATTGCATCAGATGCGGGAAGACAGTCTAGATCCTGGCACTGACGGCCAGTTAATCCCCACGCACAAAGGCAGCCCCACTGCGCGATCATTTGACTCTTCCGTGGCTGGATGCGACTGCTTTGTCAGGGTCCTTCATAGCTCTGAGCCTGCTGGATGTGCCATTTGCCGAGGGCTCCCAATGGGTGCTCTGATTCAACCTCCGCCTGGCGAACCCTGCCCCGTGCCACCTGTGCCATTTCGGCCCAAGAAAGCAAAGTGGCGACAGCTCGCATTCCGCCACAGTCAGCCCAGCCCTGCTCCCACCGCTGAAGGCCGGCAGCCAGGGAAAGCCAGCAGGCTTTGTCCACGGGCTGTGTTTGCACAGGGCTCATAATGATCCGAAGAATGTTTGATTTCCCTTTATACCCTTTGGATAACAAACAGACACGCCAGTCCTGGACGGTGCCTAACTCACACAGAGATGAGCCTGGCGGGGACACGGATGTCTCCACACCAGGAAGAAGCTTGTTTGCACACACAGGTTGCAGCGCTGTGGGGCCTCGTGGGGTCTCCCCTTCTGCTGACGACAAGGCAATGCTGCTTCGGCTCTGAATCCTGTTTACTTCTCTTCCGAAAGAATATATACCTACGGTTCGGGCCGCAGGGAAAGTCAAAAGGCCTTCTAGACCAAGAGCTACTGTATTTAACATCATCCGGACAGAGACTATAAAACACCAGGGAAACAGGACAGAGGTTGACAGGAAGAGGAAAAATCAACAACGCTCGTTTCAAAGTCCTCGAAGCAAAAGGCCATAGAAAGTTTCGGGAGAGCTGTTGCAACTCCAGCTGCTTTTTAAAGAGGTCAAAGGAAAAGAAAATAGGCAGCTATAGACCTTCCTCCACGTTAAAGAAACAAGAGTGGCCGGGCGGTGGGGTTTCTTTTTAATAGGCTCTGTTAGGGCTCAAGCAAGGGAGAATTCACACTGCCCACCCGAGGGAAGTCCCGAAGTGTTTGGGATAGAGCAGTGGGAACACTGCTATTTTCAGAGAAGTAAGTTCCAAGCCAGTGGGCATCTTCCCTGCAGATGAAGAGCAGCCGCAGAGCCCCTTATGGGAAGGGGAGAACAGTCCATTCTGAAGCTGGCAGGCACCCAAACACTCCCCTAAAGGAGCTCGAAAGTCAGCTAATGCGACCTGGCCTTAGAAGGTTCAAACACATCGAGAGGGGCAGAGGCCCTTCTCCCTTTCTTTTGGCAAATTCTCATAACCCAAATAGGCCCTAGAGGGCTTAACATCTTATTTCTTGTCCCTCCACACACTCATTCTTCCAGGGTTTTACTTCTCAGCAGTGGGTTCATTTTCATTCACTGGACTCTCAGTGCAAAACACCTGACCTCCCGAGATGAAACGTCCTGCCAGCTGCCGTCACCACCTGCCTGGACGCAGGCCTGCAACCCCTGTCCACCTGCGAGACCCACAGGAGGCTGAGCACGCTGCACAAAAGGGGGCAGGGCCCATGGGATGGAGCGTATGGTTTCTCATGGCTGCTGCTCATGCCCGCCCCCACTTTGGTTTTCAGTAGAGACTCCAAAAGTCAGGGGCAGCCACAGAGGCAGCCAGCCAAGGGCCCAATAGGGCCCCATGGGCCAGCGCCACAGTTTGCACCATCTGCTGCTGTGGATTTGCCCTCAGTGGCTTGGGCCTTCTGGAGCACAACTGGAAGTACAGGACAGGGGGCTTTCCAGTCCCGTCCCAGGACCTGACCTGGACCCAAACAGCCACCAGAGCCAGGTTAGGCCTTCTGGGGGTCCCAGCTCATGAGCACATGGTGAAATGGGTGGTCGCTGCAGAATGCTGAGGGACCTCTGGCCCTGGGGGCTGGGAAAAGGTGGAAGGAAAGTTATGACATCTAGATGGCAAATGAAACCTAAATATTTCTCCTCCAGGGCCTGAGCAGGGGTGCCGGGGGACCCTGCAGTGCCAGTGCCTCCTCCTGTCCAACAGGAATCAGTTCCACTTCTCTCCTTACCCACGACCACCTCGTTCTGCAGCCAAAACTACCCCCTGCTCCCAGTTAAACAAAATACCATTAAAGGTGTTGTGCTATATGTTGGCAAATTGAATTTAAATTTTAAAAATGTAAAAAAAAAAATAATTATATGAGAAATAGAACTTCTTGCAGAAAATTCAAATGAGACAAAAGGTGGAGAAAAAAAATTCCCACTCCCAAACAATGGCTGTCTCGTTCTGGTGACCTCGGTTTTCCCTGCGTCCTTTTTACAGGGTTTTAAGCAGACCACAGCCACCTCACTTCACCATGCCTCTTACCACATTTCACCTGCCTGGAACTGCAGGTTTGCTGAATGGGAGCTACTGGAGAAACGGGACAGAGATGCAAAAGTTGTGGAAAAAGCTGAACATAAGCATTTCCTCTAGAAATACCAGCCGAAGCTGGTTTGTGAATCCTTTTTCCTACCCCCTTTCTTGGTTTCACTATCCGGTGTTGAATAGAAGCGGCAGGAGTCGGATCATACTAACGGTACCCTTAGGCCCAGCGTCTTTAACACCTGTGCTCTAACGAGGCCCTCAGTCCTCTGTACCTTGTCAGGGGAGGAAGCGAGATGCCCCCCGGGCTGACAAGTCAGTGCTGCTAGCCGGCAGACAGCCAGGTCCACGCAAGACAGATGCCTGTGACAGAATGTCCCATCGCCACTAAGAAATGTTTCCCACACAATTGTCCTCCTACCCTCTATTCTCATGGTCCATTTTCCAGAACAGACGCAGGACACCTGGGATTTAGTTGTACTGCAATTAATTAGCCGCGTGACCTCAGGCCAGTCTTTCATTCTCTCTATCCTGAAGTTCTTTGAGGATCTGTGAGAAAGGAAGATAATAATACATGCCCTACTTAGCTTACAGGATTGCTATGAAGAATAGAATTGGGTAACAGATGGAGAAAGTGCTTTGAAAAGTCTGAATTGCCTGATAGGTATGAGGTATTATTAATTCTGTTTATTAGCCCTATCTTTCTTTGTCACATGGTTTCTTCTTCCAGACAGACTGTATGCTTTGGAATTCCCGATGCTAGGAACATTTTTCTAGACAACACAAAAACATTGTTTTAAGCAGAACTAGGGCCGACTTCTATGCTGCCTAGCAAAGTTTTCTATGAAGCAGACCAATCATCAGCATTTTAAAAAAGATGCCTGATTCAATGAACTGCAACAATGAGTGTAAAATTTTTACATACAACTTATGTCTGGAAGTTGACATGTGGGTGGAAGAATTAGGGTCAGACACAGCTCTTCCATCTTATTGCATGCCAGACATCATTTCTCCCTGCTCCCACAGTCCTGTGTAAACCCAAACGTACACACATACTCACTGTCACATACTTTTATCCCTCCTGACATAAAATGTGTTCATAAAGAAAGTCCAACTAATCAATGCTTTTGGCCATGCAAAGAAACTGTCGTTCTAATGCTTTCTTGCTAAAACCTACAATTAGGTAGATAGAAATGCTTGTACAATAAAACCATCCCACTAACGAGGGTTACTACTCGGAAAATGCTTCTGACTTTTCTATAATTTTCAAATACTAAAAATGAACTCATAAACCAAAATGAGATGCCATTCCACATTCACTAGGATGGCTATAATAAAAAAAGGTGGACAGTAGCCAGTGCTGGTGAGGGTGTGGAGCAACAGGAGCCCTCGTACACTGCTGTGGAAATGTAAAATGGTGGTTACCTTGGAAGACAGTCTGGTAGTTCCTCAGAAGGTTAGACATATAGTTATCATATGATTTAGCGATTCTGCTAGATGCACAATGAAGAGGACTGAAAACTTGTCTACAAAACACTTGTACACCAATGCCCACAGTAGCATTATTGATAACAGTCAAAAAGGGGAAACAATCCAAATGTCCCTCAACCGATCAATCCGATCAATGAATCAACAAAGTGTGGTATATCCACAGAGTAAATTATTATTCGGCAATAAATAAAGAACAAAGCACTGATACATGGTGTACCCACTGGTACATCAATGGCAAGGTTGAACCTTGAAAGCATTATGCTCAGTGAAAGAAGCCAGACACCAGAGGCCACACAGTGTAAGATCCCATTGTTATAAAATGTTCAGAATAGGCAAATCTTTATAGAGATAGAAGGTAGATTAGTGGTTGCCTGGGGTTAAGGAGAGGACGGTGAGGAGCATCTGCTAATGGGGATGGTGTTTCTTTTGGGGGTGATGAAAATGTCCTGGAATTAGAGTGGTGATGGTCCAAACCTTCATGAATCATTAAAAAATCCCTGTGCTCACTTTTACAGGGTAAGTTTTATGGTGTGTGAATTATATCTCAATTAAAATAATGACCTTGTGTGAGATACACATAAATAAAATTCAAACATTACAGAGGTACACAGAAATAAAACTTTTCTTATATTCTTCCCCAACTTTGCCTATTTTATCTTATTCTCTTTTAAGAAATAATATGTATATTTATGAAGCAAACTAGGATCTTGTTATACATACTGTTTTGTTAACTTTTTCCACTATATATGACCTGTTTGTTTTTTTCATCATTGGAAGATAAAAAGTCCCAAACTGACTTTTTAAGTAATATAGCAGACCCAAAAGTCATAAAGACAAAGATGCTCAACCACTTTACATAAAATTTAAAATTACATAAAACTTAAATTTTTCTATATTGGAAAAAATCCTTAAATAAAAAGATCGAGTAGGAGAAAAAATGGGAAACGTTTCTAATAAAAGGTTAATATTCCTGTATTAAGGATTAAGGATCCTATAAATTGGTTTAAAGACGAACAGCACAAGTTAACAATGGGCAAAGATATAAAGTGGTGAGTCACAGGAAGGGAAATATAAATGGCACATACACACGAGAAAAGATGTCAACCTCATTAGTCATCATCTTTTGCCCATCAGATTGGCAAATTTTTCAAAAAATATTTATTTATTTATTTATTTATTTATTTATTTATTTATTTATTTATTTATGACAGACATAGAGAAAGAGAGAGAGAGAGAGGCAGAGACACAGGAGGAGGGAGAAGCAGGCTCCATGCCAGGAGCCTGATGTGGGACCCGATCCCGGGACTCCAGGATCGCGCCCTGGGCCAAAGGCAGGCGCCAAATCACCGAGCCACCCAGGGATCCCCCAGATTGGCAAAATTTAAAAGGACTGGTAACAGCTAGTACTGGAAAGAACAAGGGAGAATGGACATTCATAAATTGGTGAAGGATACAACCTTTCAGGGGAAGTAATTAGTATTTCACAAATAAGCATCATCACCTTTAACCCACTTATGGGATTCTAACCCACAAAAATAAAAGCACCACTACTAAATATGTTCACAAACATGTTTATTGCAGCAATTTTTATAGAAAGGGAAAAAAACTGGAAAAACTGTTGAGAGATGGTAGCTGAATAAGCTGTGATTTGTGGGGCCCATGGATATTAAAGAAGTTTGCTTTAACCTGATGTGACTGACCTACAGGCATGCACATAGGAGATAGCTCTGTGAAAGAAGCAAGCTGCTGTTTGATTATTTCAAAGAAGGAAGTAATTTTAAAAAGCTGATTGTTGGGGCACCTGGGTGGCTCAGTGGTTGAGCATCTGCCTTTGGCTCAGGCCATGATCCCAGGGTCCTGGGATCAAGTTCCACATCAGGCTCTCTGTAGGGAGCCTGCTTCTCCCTCTGCCTACGTCCTCTCATGAATTAATAAAATCTAAGAAAAAAAAAGCTCTGATTGTTGAGAAAGGACAATACTGTGCTATCTGAAGCTCTTCTTCAAAGCTAGGGGACAGATGGAAAGGATGAGAGAAGTCAATACCGATGAGATGTTATAACCAGAAACACCTTAGAGACTATAAGGGATGCCAGTACTTTTATTCTGATCTAACATTTTGGCTCCTTACAGAGGTGGAGGGAGAGAGGCTGAGAAGGAGCCTGGCCTGTCGGTCTGAAGCACTGGACAGGTGCCTGGCAGGAGGGGAGAACTCTCTTGTTTCTGACTTCAGTGTCTCCTTGGGCTTTACTTGGAAGAGGAGTCATGTGAACACCTTATAAGAGCAGATCAGGGCAGGATCAGATCAACAGATGTCGGCCTCTTCTGGATCAGTTCAACTCAGGAAAAGGAGTGACAGTTCATATTGTGAATGAAGGATCTGCCTTCATGGTTATTACTGGGGACCACACTTCCACTGAGTCAAAGTAACTTCCGGAAGCAACTTATTAACTCAGAGAGGACCAGTCATGCGGAGCCCCTGAGTAGACCTAATCTCTACTTTAGGAAAACTAAAATGCCAAACTGGGAAAGGCATTTACCTTTACCCTAACAACCCTGTCCAAAATGCCCTTCTGAGAGGGGCTAAACGTGATCCTTGAAATGGCCTAGAGCTCTGGTAAACGTTTCCGCTTTCAGTGTTTAGAAATGCAAAGACCGTATTTCTTTTTGGAAAAGTAAATATATATATTCTTTAAGACTTTTATTTATTTATTCATGAGAGACACAGAGAGAGGCAGAGACACAGACAGAGGGAGAAGCAGGCTCCTCGCAGGGAGCCCGAGGCGGGACTCGCTCCCCATGTTGGGATCACGCCCTGAGCTGAAGGCAGATGCTCAACCGCTGAGCCACCCAGGCCTCCGAGGTAAAAATATTTTTAAAGGGCTGATATCTTTCAGGGAGAGACTAGTCCTGTTCACGACTATTTTATAGGTTGAATCTTCCTTTTGAGTGGTTCATTTAGAACTGAAGCGTTCTAGAGGGAGACAAGTGATGTGGCCAAACACACAGGAAAAACGCATGTGCTCTTGTTGGTGGCATTTAATTTGAAGTGACTTTTTTTTTTTAAGACTTTATTTTTTTTATTCATGAGAAACACACAGACACGGGGGGGGGGGGGGCGGGGGAGGGGCAGAGACACAGGCAGAGGGAGAAGCAGGCTCCATGCAGGGAGCCCGACGTGGGACTCGATCCCGGGTCTCCAGGATCACACCCTGGGCCCAAGGCGGCGCTAAACTGCTGAGCCACCCGGGCTGCCCTGAAGTGACTTTAAGCCCATTTTCGGGATAGGAGAGAGACAAAAGGAGATAATCAGAAATGGACAGTTCCTTGAACAAATGCCAATGTCATGACAACACAACCCATTCAGCTTAATGGTGGGGTTCCCCTTAGGGGAGAGGCAAAGACAAAGACATTTGTCCTTTTCTTGAGACACCAATCCTCAGCAAGATAAGTCATTATGCTGATGAACCTGACCCACGGACTAGGCTTGTGCATCACGGGTACTTAGGAACAATGTGTGGGGGGGTGCGGAACCCAAAACTTCACCTAAGTTATGGTCAGTTGGAGGAAGAGGAATGAGTGAGGGAAGAGAGAGAGAGTACAAACGTTTCACTGTTTTCACAAAAACAGTCCTCCCGGGTCATGAGCACAGATGCCACTGGCTGGGGCACCTGGGCACACCCAAACCTGAGGGGATATGGTGTATTCAGACAGAAGAGTTCTCATTCAATTTTCCTTTAGCTAAATTAAATCCTTTCCGTATGTTTCTTTCTCCATCCCCCCACCCCCTCCGGCAGTAACAGAAGCGCCTGGACCAGGCTAGCAGGCCAAATGAGGAAGTGACCACAGGGCATCCCTGCAGTTGGCACAGGGAGCTTTGGGATCTATTTTCAAAACATGCCCTAACTAAAACCTCATGTGTTTCTTGCCAATCTTGCCGAGGCTGAATAAACCGCACGTGGCTCTGTGAAAAGGCACCTCACCCCGTGTGGCATTTCTGCTGTCTGGTTGGCTTAACATCCCTGCTTTACTAGGGGCTAATATCCAGGGAGGGCAGACGTGTACCGAGGGCGCTGGCCTAATGAGGACCACGCTTCATTTCCTCCTGTGGTTTCCAGATAAGCAGCTCTGAGGACGGACTTCTCACTGGGTTTGCTCACACTGCTCCCAAGGCAGGTCTGAGACCCAGGTGCCAGTCTCAGGTTGGTTCCTTGTCAAGCAGCCAGACAGCACCAGATCATGACACAGACTCCCTCAGATCTTTGCAGGGGCCTCTCATGTAACAGAGGGGAAGGGAACGAACGAAGCATCTCCTCTTTCCTCTCCTTAGCCATGTGAGTTTTGCTCCATCTCCCAGCATTGGTAAGATGGATGGAGCCTTTGGGAGTTTTTATCTATAAAGCACTAGAAGGCACTTTGCTTTCGAGGGGGCAGAGACTGCTACTCAACCCCACTACTCCTTAAAGTGACTTCTCATCATTTGTGGGGAGCTCAGGAAACGATACATTACACAGTTATGTGTGACTGACCAGGGTGCTTCTGCAGTGCCCCGGGGACCAGGATGGATGGCGAGTTCCCTGTACTGCAGTGGACAAGGGATGGCCCTGGGACTCCTGTCGACAAGGAAAACTTAAAGGGTGCTGCAGGAGCACCTGCTATTGTGGGTCTGTCTAGTGTCAATCAGTTTTGAAAGTGAGTCTCTATTTTACTTCACACTGAAGGGGTGCAGCACCAGGATGAGGGTGATGAGTACAGCATCCTTTCAAAGCAGATGGAGGAGAAAGGGAAGAGGAAGGGAGAGATCTGAAGTACCCGAGCATGCTTTCTTTCACACATTAGACTTAACCTTTTTTTTTTTTTTTTTTTTTTTTACTAAACAGCTTGCCTCTGCTTGTTGGGTACTGAAATATAGGTCAAATTTCAAGTGCCCTCTAGGACAAAAGTGGTTAATTTGGAATAACTCTGAAGCATTCTGCCTCTGTGGATGGGGGAGGCAGTCCCTTTCCTGTAACCTTTAATCTGGGGGTGGTGGGGCAGCAGGTGGAGTCCAGATAAAGGACTGCAAAAGTGGATCACATGCTTGAATTTATGCGGGTTCCCTACCTCCTGGCCCCTGTCCTGCACAGGACACGACTCACTGTCTGCTTCCGAGAACGATCCGGATTCGTCGCTGGAGTTGGTTCCATAAGACTGCTCACATTTAATTTGGGGTCGGACTTGGTTGTACATTCCATCTCCCATCAGGCCTGGTTCCTGATGTTCTGTGGCTAGGAATCTGGCTCCCTGGGAACAGGGCGAGGAGGAGAACTCACAGAGAGGGAGGCTGCAGGGTGAGCCCCCGCTCCCATCCTCTGCGTAGGAATAGGAGGAGCATGAGCTGGAAGTCCTGGTCCTGGTCTCCAAGGGGGGCGAGCGAGGGCAGACTTTGATTGGCACCGGGCAGCTAGTGTTGGGCCGTATCCTTCCTGGCAAATGGTCAGCCATCAGCCCACCGTGGGAGTAGGCCTGTGAGCTGGGGAGGGACTGGCCAGCCCCCACCCACAGACCCTTTGGCACCGGCTCAGAGAGGTCTTTGTCCAAACTGCTTACCCCAGAATACGAATGCACCGCAGTGCTCACTTGGTCACAAGCGCTCGAGGAGAAGATCACACTTCTCCGGTCCAGCTCTCCTTCCTGTTTACAGAGAGCCTCCAACCCAGGCCCCTTGAGGGGCGACCCCATGGTGAAGTTGGACACGTCCTTCTGGCCCAGGTGGGGCTGTCCGTAATTCCCCGGGAAAGGGGTGTAGTCAGTTTTAAGGTCACCCTGAGTGATCCCCTTGTCAAAAGGGCACGCTGAACTCCTGGCAAAGTGCTGCTGAGAGGTACTGGGCAGGCCAGACAACTCCACACTATTTTTTATGCTGAATAGAGACCTTAGACAGGAGGGGGAGGACACGCTCCTGGATCTCTCCAGGCAGGTGGCCCCGGCAGGGGGGGCGGGGGCGGGGGCAGGGCTGGGCTGTTTCCGGTCCATTTCCACGTCCCCCGCTCTGTCCTTGATGTCAGGCTCGTCTCCGGACAGGCAGAGCGCGATGCTCTCTTCCTCGTTCTCTTCACTGGGCGGCTCACTTTTAATCTGCCCCATGGCAAGGCCCGGCTTGAGGCTGTTGCTAGAGTTCTCTTCACTGAATGTGCTTGCAAAACCTGAGGTACTGTGTGATGATGCATTATAGACATTCTTGGTACATGCAAGCTGGTATTTCTTGTATCTGGGGTACTGCGTCAGCGCGTCCTTCTCCGAGGTCTCCTTGGTGTCGGTGGGCACGTCGGACTCGGGCAGCAGAGCTGCTTCCTTCTCGGCGACTGGGATGGCAGTGGCCTCAAAGCTGATGGGGTCTGCAAGCATCTGGTCCCGGGGGCACCCCAGCTTGGCCGTCTCCGAGTCCATGGTCTCCTCCTCCTCCTCCTCCTCCTCTCCCGCGGAGTTCTCACGGTCCTCGTGCGGGCGCTGGCACGCAGCATCCTTCCGGCACACGAACAGGCCATCCTCGCTGTTCAGGAGCTGGGTCTGCAGGAAGCTGAAGCAGGAGTCCTCCAGGTTATGCATGCGCAGGAACTCAGCACAGCGGATGACCTCGCGGATGTTTTCTCTGCTGAGTAATAGCTTGGCGGTGTAGGCGAACTGTAACAGCGGCCCAAAGCCCCTGGCCGTGACCTGCAAAACAAACAGGGAAATCGCCGACGTTACCATCAGCACCGCTATTGTCCCGAATCCCTCAACTGAAGCAGGATCACCAGACAGTGCTAATGTCCCAGAATAAAGACTGCAAAGGAGCAGTTAATCTCGCACTGGGTCAGCACTGATTCTGCTTCCAATAATTAGTGCCCGTCCCGTGCATGCCTCGGCTCCACTTCATCACCTGGCACAGGGAGTTGAAAATCACCAGGGTCAAGTGGCTAAACACGACCACAACGGGTCCAGTGTTTACACTTAATGAAATACCCTGGCAAAAATGCATGGTGACCATGGGAAGCCTATTAATTCCCCGCCCCCCAGTCAGTCCTGTGGAGGGCCCTTCTACGTAAGGGGTGCTGTGACACTTGCCCCCCACTTGAGCCAAAGGAAGCATTCTGTTTTTCTTGTCAACTGCAAAACTCGTGACACAGCCTGTTTAAAAACTGAAGGTCCACAGGGCTTGACAAACAGCTTTCCCTGGCTTAAAAAGTTAAAAAGTGACATTAAAAAGCAACTTGTGTCTTTCTCATTCATCGTGGTTTCCAGACGGGACTTTTCAGTCATCACGTCATACCTGATCTCACAGTGATACCAGAGATGATGACAATCCAAAGCATTGTTCTCAACAAGAAATCAACTCCTGGCCGGTGAAGAATGGGGGTTACAGAACTAAACAAACCGGCTGTCATTTCAATGGTTCAAGTTGCTGAGTGGCACAGAACGCAGGCTATCCCTTCCCTAATTATGAGCAGCAGCTTTGCCATGCAGCTTTTTTCCTACAAAATCTTTATAGAGGCTCAGCCTACTACTGTCAGGTGCTCCTTATCCTTTACATTTTATCAATTGAAAATGTGCTGTTTATGCACAGCTTTGCGTACGCACACACCCCCATACACACAGGGAATGACTTAGACAATTAGAAATACAATTGTTTTTTCAGATGGAAGTGGATTAAACGAGCTGGTGTTCAGGGCAGGCTTCCTCACCCTATATGCAAAACCTACACGCATCTTCTGGGTTCTTGCAAGCACTGCTTCCTCCATAGGAAGGGGAGGCAGATCTACGGATCATATGTATAAATTGAATGGAAGCAGCAATCATGGGGTCCTTGCTGGAAGCTCCAGTAGTGGTGATTACAAAACAACTGCTAAGGGAGTAGGTGTAGAGCAAGTTGAACTGGCCAGCTCTGAACACGTCCCACATGTACTGAGTTCACTGCAGCACACAGAGCCAAAACTCTTGTGAGGACTTATATCTGTTGCTTGAGATTCAACTTGGACACCACCTTCTCCAGGAACAGTCTCCCAACCTCTTAGAACAGATGATACCAGCCTCTCAGCCCCATCGCTAGGGTGAGGAAAATGTCCTGGACCCTCCCAGCCAGCACTAATTTTAATATGCGGCATTCTTTCCAGTAAGGGAAATTTCTTAGATATATAACAGAATGGGATTTTAATTGTTAATATTTTTGAAGGACTTTATATTCCAAATTAAAAAAACTCTGTCAGATAATGAGTCCCAAGATATTTGGTTAAAAAAAGAACACAACAAAAAAACACGACCGCTAGACTCACACTATAGTTCCACAAGGGCAATCACTGCCATCTCACTTTTATTATACTTAATTGGGTCTGTTTCTATGGTAAGACAGCAAGCTCCTTCAGATCAGGGACTGCTTCATTTCTCTTTATAACTCTGCATCTGATTAGGGTCTCTAACACGGTATACACCTGATAAAAGCATGTGTAGTACTGAAATGTCATAAGTCTAACTGTGCCCCTAACATACAGCTAACTGCAGTGTACAAATGTAACAACACGCTCTGTTTGGTGAGTACTGCCTCAAATTACTTTGGAGCAAGTCACTGTGTAAACCGACAAACCACACCCCAACTAATCAGAGGCAGGCAACAGTCCTTTTTTGTCCTAACCCCTAGTACCACGATTGAAACAGAGCTCATCTGGCCAGGCTTCGTGTCCTACTAAGCTGACGTGGTAACAGATTCAGCAAATGCAGTATCTATCTGCCATATCCATTTTTTGTCCCTAGGAACCTTTCAAAGGGAGTGCTAGGCAAGGAAGTACACATTTAGAAGTAACCAAAGGCAGTGATGGGAATGTCACATGACCCACTTCTTCGCTGTAACGTGACTTTGCCACAAAGAGAAGAATGGCCTAATCTAAGGCAGAGTCGACCCCTCCATAAGCAAGCATTTTCTGCTCTGCTCCCAGGCAGTCTACCAGTTGCTGACGGGATAACACACATCTCAAGTTTGGGTAGATGGGCTCAGTTTTTGCGAAAAGGGGGAAGCTCTCCTCAACGTCATTTATATTTTTTATATAGCCCTCCCTTATGGTCATTTCCTTGTTTTTTTTTTTTTTTTTTTTTTTTTTTTGATGACATTGGTCTCAATAAGTCCTGCCACTGTCTCCTACTATGGCTGCTTTTAAAGAAAATTCCTAGAGAAACCAGGAACACCCTGGGGATGGTTAGACCAGTCACGGGCATCGCCACCTGCCACATGGCTACAAGGAGCTGGAGAAAGCCTCTCTATGCAGGGACAAGCTGATGCTTCAATGTATGAGTGGGCCTGAGGATGCCAATGAGCACCAATTTGCACATCCCAAATCCCATCACTAATCCTTTTGGGCCTAGAAGACATGATGAGCTTGAAATGATCACCATATGGTCACAAAAGAGTCATGATTAAAAAGAGAACTGTAAACTGTCATTCAAGTTCAAGGTTAGAGGAAATGGTGTCCTCCCCATGAATTTTCAAATTTCAAGAGTTTAAATCCTCTGTTTTGTCAAATTCAGTTCTGCTAAACTTTGCTCAGCTTGTGTGTGCAAGGCTGTGCCCAAGAAACCTACAATTTAGCTTTGTAACACACCTTAACAATGGAAAGTTAATTATCAAATAACATCAGTCAGCAATGGGAAGGCTGTTACAAGATTACATGATTAGCTGTCAACTGAGAAATCCTGGCCAGTTCAGGAGAGAAGGCTACTTCAGAGGTCTGTAGGGATCCTGTGAACACTTAAAAGCACAACACCTAGAGTGCAGTGAAATCGCCATGACTATGTCCACTCTGGGTCAAGAGTTGCTTTGATGCAATGGGTACCTCCTGAACCACTTGGTGTTCCTCCCAGGAATCCATCCCTGGTACACACTGGGATAAGCTGTAATAGCTCCAAATACACAAAACAGAAAAGCAAGTGCCTGTCACACATATAGGCCACGTCAAATTAGGTGGAGCCTTTCTAAGGACTGGGTTTAGCTTCCATCCTGGTAGCTTGCACGGTCCTTTCATTTTTAGGAATCGTTTAAACTCCCCCACTGTACTCAGAAAGCAAATATCCAGGTACCAGTGGAAAGCTATATGTTTATGAACCCAGGATCACAAAGCCTGCATTGTTATTTACTTTCTGTTTTTAACAAGTAAGGCCCTGATAATGGGAAAAATAAGAAGGGGTGGGAAGTGGAGAATCACACATAAAACTAACGACCCATAAAAATGTTATTTAAAAAGGTAATGATCATAAAGTTAAAGTGGAATGAAGTGGCTAGAAATAGCAAACCAGTTCCATTTCACTGGTGGTATTGGAGCTGTGTCCCGCTGCTCTAAGGGAAGCAGATATATCTCTCTTGCCTTCTGGTTGCTCCCAAGCAGGTGATGACCTTCTCCAGCCTTTGGCACACACAAGGCAAGTGGCCTTGACCTTTAGGTTTCAGGTCGGAAAGAAACAAGGTCAAACTACCAAACCTGTGCTATGCTGTGAGTCCACATGAGGATAAGGTATTGAAAATCTGACTCACTGAAACTATGACCCTTATTAACCTTTTGTTCCCGTGGGTTCTGAGGTATCCTCTCTATGCTTTTGATGAAAGTTAGATGAACTGATGAAAACTGAGCAGGCACGGGGCACGTTTGGGTGCTGTTTGTAAAGCTCCCTCTTTGGAGGTACACGGTTTGCTGCTGGACAGAGCTCCTGAAAGGAAACATCCAACAGTTTCCTTGCTCTGGATTGTTACAGAGGTCGGGCAGGTCGGCTTCAGCTGTAGATTGAAAACAGGGCTTGGGAATTTTTATGAGACTTGGAGCAGCGTTTTCTACTTAAGCTATGTGATTAAGGTCTTCTCAGTTGGTTCTGGCAGTACATACACGCGGTTGTAGCACTGAGCTCATCTCCAGAAGGCTGGTCAGATGGATGGGGAGATCTCAGGACTGTTTTCTAAGAGAAGGACGGCACACTTCTCAAGGCTGTCTAACTACAGGCTTTTACAAAACACAAAACCTTTTATCTTCAGCAACATCATGCATACTTCCCCCATGAAGCTGGATCTCATATACATGCAGGAGCTGGGAAGATGAAGGTAACAGAGCTATGCTGATGGGCTTTTTAAAAATTTTTAAAAATTAAAAATTTTAAAAAGATTTTATTATTTATTCATGAGAGACAGAGAGAGAGAGGCAGAGGGAGAAGCAGGCTTCACGCACGGAGCCTGACGTGGGACTCGATCCTGGATCCCCAGGATCATGCCCTGGGCCGAAGGTGGCGCCAAACTACTGAGCCACCTGGGTGGCTTTTTTTTTTTTTTTTTTAAGATTTTTTATTATTTATTCATGATAGTCATAGAGACAGGAGGGAGAGGCAGAGACACAGGCAGAGAGAGAAGTAGGCTCCATGCCGGGAGCCTGATGTGGGTCTTGATCCCGGGACTCCGGGATCGCGCCCTGGGCCAAAGGCAGGTGCCAAACCGCTGAGTCACCCAGGGATCCCAGGGCTTTTTTAATACAGTGAGCCACGGCCATCCTTCTGGGTTGTATTTTCATGGCAAGCACTTGTCAAAGAAAACAATATTGGTGACAACTCACTCTTCCTTTCCACCTCCACACTGCCCTGTGTCCCATCTTATTAAAAAAAAAAAAAAAAAAAAGACAAATTTGGCAATGAGGTGTCACTTCTAATCTTAATTTTCTATAATCACTATCCATATTATCATGCTTTTCTCTCCAAAGTAGCATGCTATACAAGCATACCACACAAGCGTATCTGGATGTATTTGTTAAATTAATTAACTTCACTCTTTCAACAAAGCTTTTGGTCATTTTAGTATTAATTTAGCTAAAGATAGAGCCAGAGAAACCAATCTTGTTTCCTTTCCCAAAGTAACAACAAAAAAACATTTAGGTTGATTTAGACGTATAAGTATATAATTTCATACATTTTTTTCCCCTAAAAAAAGTAATTGAATGTGCTAGTAAATGTGGCTTAAAAGCATAAAATTGGGGGGATCCCTGGGTGGCTCAGTGGTTTAGCGCCTGCCTTCGGCCCAGGGCGTGATCCTGTAGACCCAGAATCGAGTCCCGCGTCGGGCTCCCAGGCTCCACGGAGCCTGCTCCTCCCTCTGCCTGTGTCTCTGCCTCTCTCTCTCTCTGTCTCTCATGAATAAATAAATAAAATCGTAAAAAAAAAAAAAAAGCATAAAAATGTCTTTTCTCTCCTCTTCAGGCTTGAATTTGGGTCTGCAGCCACAATATAAAGTTCTTCTATTTGTAAATCTGCCCCTTGAGGTTCTCTACCTTATCTTTTAGTCACTATCTTTTGTTCATTCATTCATTCATTCACTCATTCCTTCACCAACCACTACTGGGCACACACTGCACAGTGGGTGAGAACTAAAACCACCTTTCTGGGATTCAAATCCCAGCTCTACTATGTACCGTGTGGGTAACTTGGGCTGGTTAGTTACTTAACCATTCTGTTTTTCAGTTTCTCAAACTGAAGAAGGGGATCCCAACAGTGCCTGTTTTGTAATAAAATCTTTGGAACAGGTTCTGGCATTGAGTAACAACTATATTGTTGCTATTGTTACAAAAATGAATAAAAATAGTTGCTTTCTCCAAGGAGCTAAGAGGTTGACCAGGGAGCCAGATGTTTCATACAAAGGTCTACAATGTAACCTAAGTATGTAACAGGTATTTAAAGGGTGCTAAGGGAGGACCACGCTGGCGCTGGCGGCAGAAACTGCTAAGAGAATGGTGTAAGCCTTCCTGGAAAAGGTGCTTTTGCCTTGAATGTTGAAGGCTGAACTGAAGTTTATCAGAATGAGACAAAGAATGACATGGCTCCCTCCCCCCTCTCCTTCTGGCTCTTCCTCCAATGCCACTTTATCTGCGAGGCCTTTTCTGGAACTCTCTTCACAACGGCCCTCATCCATCCTACCACCCAACTGGCTACATGATTTTCAGGAACATTAAACGAAGTACAGGGTCGTTCTGAGCATGGGGCCCTGCACCGGTTGTGCGCCTACGAATATAGCCCTGTCAACACATATGCCCTATCCACGCAGTTGAAATGGGCTCCCCGATTTTAGTGGGGTACATGACCTCCAAACAGTGGAACTACACTTGAGTTAACTCCAAAGGCTTGCTGGCATGGTTACTGAGGTCAGCAGCATAGGTCAGTGGTTACCAGCAGGATCATGGGTATCCTGGAAATACATGGTTAGCCTACTAAGGTACTTTTAGGTTGGTTAAAAAAAAGGGAAATCATATAGGTTCACTGAACAAAAATCTGGCTTGAATCCACTCATATGAAGACTGTAGGAGTCCCCACAATTGAAGAGTCATGGTCTCAGATTGGAGTCTCTTCATGGACTCAGACTCCCTGAAACTAATTCCTGGGAACTCTTGAGGAAGGATCCTACAATAACCTGCGTTTTCACTATAACTATTCCTGCCACAAGGGTTTGTAGAAACCTGTATCTTGTAATTTTTCTTGCTAAGTCATGAACTAAACATAAATCTTTTTAATTAGAAGAACTTTCATGAAAGTTATTCAGAAATTGTTCAGCTCAGAACTAAATCTATGCATCAGTGTGTCTGTGTATCCATCCATCCCCATCTGTGTATTAAAGTAATATTACTTTAATATAAACAGGAAAATATAAATAATTCCGACCAACTACTAACTTCGACTTCTATAATTTAATTTACTTTAGTCTGACATTATAAACTCACATGCTATTTGTTTACTATCGTCTCTTGGCCTCATGCCAACTCTTTTTCTGTTCCTCTCTGTAATGCTGGTAGACTACGTTTCTCAGGCTTTGCTGGTTGACTTCTCATTGGATTTTGCCAATAGGGGGGCACTGGTGGGATATCAGAAAGTAGGAGGAAAGAAGCTGTGGTTCCTTGGGTTTCTTGTTCTCTTTCTTTCCTTCCCTGGTGGTGTGTTCTGGAGGAGGCTGCATCCTTGACTCCCTGCTGGAGTTTCTGGTAAGAGTTGTCTGCTCCACAGGTACAGCTCCTGAGGCATCAGCCCTTTCTCTAGGCTCAGAGGAGCCTTTTATCCCCTCCGGCCCTAGGAGTGGTAGCTGCTTCCTACAATCATTAATTACTGAGTTAATTCTCCTTCCCCTTTCTGTTCTTCCAGTTTTCCAACACCTGTGTAACCAATTCCTTGTTTTATATCCCCTCTGTTTGAAACACCTGGCATGGTTTCTGTTTCCCTGACTCAATCCTCATCCACTTTACAGACAAGGAAGCCAAAAAAGGTGAAGCCCAGAAAGCCCAGAAAGGTGAAGGGATTTTCCCAAAGTCACACAGCTGGTCAGCCAGGGTTTAACTCAAGTATTCTGACTACAGCTTTCAATTCTCATTCTCCTTTCTCACTCAGGTATATATGGTTATATTTCTCAGGTAAGTGACAGGCAAAATTTATATATGATACAAATACTCTATTCATATTTTCTCTAAAAGTATACAATGAAAACAGGAAATCTCCCTTCTGAAAGATTACATAATGAAGTTCATGGAATAATTTAAAAAAATCTAATTTCAGTATAAGTGTAGATCCTAAAATAGGTATAAAATAGTAGTAACTTTTTACAGTTTTCAGTGTAAAATGAAAGTGAAAAGCATCCCACTCACTGGTAATGAAGTGGTAAAACCTGCATCTAGGTTTATAGTTTCATTTGAAAAACCACCTCCAACCGAAAATTATTTTTTAAAAGAAGATTTAAAAAAACTACCTAATTTTCATTTTAAATGACCCTTCCCCCTTCAGGAAACCAATGATCTTCCTAGACCAGAATTCTCTTGAGTCAAGGTTTGGTTTTACCTTCTCAACCCATCCAGTCATTTCAAACCAATCATCAACCACTTGATCTTCAACCAGAAAACAAAACATTTTTTAAGTCTTCCAGTGTTGAGAGGTTCAGTCTCTCACCAGAGCCCTCTAAGTTCTCCATAGCAAGCCAAAATTCCCATTCCAGAAACCCAACCAGTTATGAGCCCTTATAGCCCCCTCACTGCTCTCCTTGGAACCATCTCGAGTTTGTCTATATCCCCAGCAGCGTATCTGGATTGAGTAAATACTCCTGTGAGGGGTATGGAGGACTGAACTATCACTTCCCTCAAGTTTAGAGCCTATTTTCTAGGAGTGCTGACTAAAGTTTATTTCATTGTCACTTATTACTTGTGGTGTTATCAATGAACATCTCCGAGGTTTTTTTTCCCAGCAAGTGTCACTATTAAGCCAGGTGTCCATCTTAATCTTGCAAAATTGATTTTTTGACCCAAGAGTATATACTTGTCTCGATATTCAGATTTATTGTCCAGATAAATTGTTCCTATTATACAAATTGCTCTTCAATTTTTTAAAGATCTACTTTCTTCCTTTCTTTTTAAATTATGTCATTTTCTGATCTCCAGACTTCTGATGCTTTCCTAGTTTCTGCAATTTTTCAAAGATTTTGACCATAACATGTTGTTCCATAATCATGTCTAATTTTTTTCTGTAGTTTGGAGGCTTTACTTCATCCACACTGGGAACTTAGTATTTTCTCATTATTCATCTACCTGGGGTTTACATTACCTTCTCCAAGTTTTACTTACTTCTCCATCAAATAGACATTCTCCTTGAAACATAATATGGAGGTAACTCTGGACTCTTTGCCATCCTCAGTACTAAAATTGTCAGCCCTAAGACCAGCTGTTGGTTTCCTTGATTTCTGGCTCTAAAGAGACCCATACATCTATTTTCCTTGTCTGTTTAAACCCACATGTCCATTGGTGGATGAATAGAAAAACAAAATATTGTATACAAAAACAATGGAATATCGTACAGTCTTGAAAAGGGAAGAATTCCTATCATATACTACAACATGGATAAATCTTGAGCCATTATGCTAAGTAAGATGAGCCAGTGAAAAAAAGGCAAATGCTGTACGATTCCACTTATACAAGGTATCTGAGGTAGTCAAATTCATAGATACAGAAAATAGAATGGTGGGACTGAGGTCAAGGAGAAAAGGGAGGATTATTGTTCAATAGGTTCAGAATTTTATCTTGTAAGATGGCAAGAGTTCTGGAGATCTGCTTGGTTTCATAGCAATATGAATATTCTTTAAGTAAGATGAATGTTTGATGGATGTCAGTACACTTAGTTTAAAATGGTTAAGATGGTAAATTTCATGTTTTCTTTTAATTGCAATAAAAAAGTCTTGAAATATTTCAGACTATGTAAAATGTCCTCTTTGACTATCACATTCTCTAAGATGGTATCTCTTTCTTCTAAGGATCTTCTCATGTGTACTCCTGTCAATTCCTTTTAGTTAGTCAATATTAGGACTAAAACAGCAATTCAACTCTTGTACCCTCTACCCTCTTGAAGGTGAAACTGCCTATATGGCAAATCAAGAACTACTCAGGTATTCTTTTCTTCATTGAAGGGAATTATAGTAGCTATTCATATAGTTGAAGTTCTGCATCATGCTTCTCCCTAGCTATAATTTTGTAAATATGGAGTTGTGTCTCACAGCCATATTTCAGTGTGATGTCCTTTTGCTCATTAGGTTACTAAGAAATTCTATTTATCACCCTGGCAGTAATCTCCAATTCAATTTTTTAATTACTCCTGCTTCCCCTACTGATGGATAGACATTAGAGACTATAAGTATTGCTTCTGTCTTCTCCTTCTCCTTGGTTTAGCCAACAGTTCACCATATACTTCACACTTTTATATCAATGTCAAACCTGCTTGCTTCTGCAATAATTGATGTCATGAGTTTAGCAGGATATTCATCTCCCTTCTTCTCTGACCATTTTCAGTTTAAAGCATGAGCCCTGTGTACTGCAGGTTCTTTATAACTATTAGTTGAACTGAATTGAGCTAACCCTAGTAATGCCCATGGGGTCAAGCAGACAGTTTGAATCCTTCCTTCATATGACAATCCATCACATATTTGAAGACATCTGTCAAGCCCGGTTAGGGATTTTTTTCTTTAAGAACTGAAGTCAAATACCCACCATTTGCTTCAACGTGGATGGAACTGGAGGGTATTATGCTGAGTGAAGTAAGTCAGTCGGAGAAGGACAAACATTATATGTTCTCATTCATTTGGGGAATATAAATAATAGTGAAAGGGAATATAAGGGAAGGGAGAAGAAATGTGTGGGAAATATCAGAAAGGGAGACAGAACGTAAAGACTGCTAACTCTGGGAAACGAACTAGGGGTGGTAGAAGGGGAGGAGGGCGGGGGGTGGGAGTGAATGGGTGACGGGCACTGGGGGTTATTCTGTATGTTAGTAAATTGAACACCAATAAAAAATAAATTAAAAAAAATAAAATAAAAAAATAAAAAGCCAGTTTGTTAAAGCAAAAAAAAAAAAAAAAAAAAAAAAAGAAAAAGAACTGAAGTCATATTTTCCATCTGAAATCAAAACTGAAGAACTGACAGATCACATGTCTCTTATGGAAAATGTTATTCTCTATTTGGCCTCTGGTACAAGTGGGTTTATACTCCACTAATACTCCAGTAGCTATGAGGACCCACTGTCAGCAGGGGAGGACCACTGGTCTTTAGTAAGGAAGGTAATTTGATCCTGACAACTTGAGACATTCTGCTGCCATTTCCCTCTTTCATTTGCGAAACAGGGATAAACCAGGACACGCTGAGGAAATCATCTACCTGAAGGGCTTTTGAGACACAAACATGAAAAATTCTAAAAAGATGTATATCATCTTCTCCATGCCTTCCTCATGGCCTTTGCAAGGGAAGTGGGTGTTACTGTGGCTTGCAGAAGAAACAAAGCTGTGGATTTTGCCTTATGCGCATGGTTTATACAACAGCAATAATAGTATTTCTACAGTCTTTAGTTTCCTTCATCTAAGTCCTTCTTAACTAACTACCACATAACAGAAGCTGAGACACACGGACTGCGTTAGCCAAGGCTCTACAGTAAGTCAGGGAAAACGCATATATGGAAACCAGACTTTTGCCAAAGGGACGGTACACTCATTTCTCCTCCCTTCTCCTGTTTCTATGATGGGCTCTGCCAATGGAGAAGAGTCAATGCTGATGCAATGCAGGCGCCATCTGTGCTCTGTGAGGATTTAAACAGCGGCCATCGACACAAAAACCCCCATATGTGGGTCGGACAATGGCTGCCCTGGAGCTATGGGACTAGCAGACAGCAGGCACGGCTCTACAGCAGCCTGGGCTGCAGGGATTGCATGACACAACCCACCCACACTCCTGGATAGGAACACGAAGTCAGGTTTGTCCCTCGGCCACTTCCCCTCCTCCCCTGAGTTCCAATCTTTTCTCTGTGTGATCCGTGTTGTCAGGGGAGGGAATGAAGAGGCAGCCGGTTCCCTCCAACTGCATTGCCACGGCTGTGGTTTTTGCCTCATCTGTCGGGCTCTTGCCCTGCAGCCTTCCACAGCCTTTCCTGGGATGCTAGGTTGCCAGCCTGGCAAATGACATCAAAGAGGACTGGAAGCAGGCCTTTGCTGAGAAGAGCGGTGTATTCAGGACTTCAGGCAGCTGGGGCATGAAGGGGCGGTCCTGTTTTTGCCAACGGTGTCATCTCTGGCAGCATGGCTGCTGAAGCAGAGGAGGCAGAAATTTCCAACAATGGCTGGCTGATTGTGTCCAGTTTCTGTGGGGCTGAGACACACTTCCCATGCTAACTTGGGGGATGGCGAGAAAAGGAAATAAGTCATGGTTGCATCCAGAAAGTGCACCGTGGAGTCTGTTCTGGGACATCTATTTTGAATGTGGCTTGGAACTGTTATGAAAGACCTCTTTACTTACAGCTCCTAACTAGGAAAACACCTTTTCTACTAAAAATACAGATATCCAAACATTCTGAAAAGGAAGGTTTTGGTTTTTGATAAATACTGCATCTCAAGAACACCAGGTGTTCTTGTTTTGGGTGAATCAAACTATTCTTGAACATACCTTTATTTATTCATGAGAGACATAGAAAGGGAGGCAGAGACATAGGCAGAGGGAGAGACAGGCTCCTTGCAAGGAGCCCGATGTAGGACTCGATCCTGGGGCTGGGATCACGCCCTGAGCCAAAGGCAGATGTTCAACTGCTAAGCCACCCAGACATCCCTTGAGCATACCTTTAAAGGTGTGAGTTAAGGCGTCTACAGTACTTGGGGGTATTCCAGTATTTTGATGGGGTTTTAGTCCTTGAAGCTGAAAGTCAGAAACCTACCAAATCCTGGTAGAAAGCAAACCCTCCACTTTCCTCACGCTATTATAGCAGGAACCATTTGGCTCATGGGAGAAAGAAAGGGTTGTAGAATCCATCCACAGCACATTACCAGCAGCCTTCCAAACTGGTATAGCTCTAAAAACCCCCAAGTAAGCTAGCAGGTGTCTAGATGGCCTTGTCATTTCTTTAACAAGTGTAGGAGGCCAGGGCTTAAGAATCTCTGGGTCACCACTGTGGTAAAAAATACCAAGACTCAAAGCAAAAGAAAACACCTCTCCTTCTCTCTTTTGATGCCATCTTTCCTCTCCCATGCACCTCCATGATCTCTCTGGATCGTCAATCACAGGGAGGGAGCCTGGAGAATCTTTTGGGGAATGTTCCCGACATGGACTATGTTTCAAGCAGCAAGCCCTTGCTTTAGAGAGCAAACTTTATTCTTTTCTGTCTTCTAGATTCCCCCCAGACTGATTTTCTTTTCTGTCTCATTTCCAATTGTCCTCTTGAGGCAGACTGCTAGCCTTTCTCTTGCCTTCTAGCATTTGCTCAGGCTGTACTCACTGCCTAGATGCATTCTTCACTTTGTTTCGTCACTTCCAACTGTACCTATGATAGTTGTGAAGGACAGGGGTCCATCAAGATAGAATGCAAGGGCCAGGAGAAAAGCTTGCAAAGGAGGTGGTGATTTAACTGGACCCCATTTCCAACCATTAAGACAACAGCTGCTGCTTATAGACCAGTCCTGGCATTTCATCACCTAAGTGCTATTTTCCATTGTTATCTAAATGTTCCATTGTGCCTATCTTGATGGGAAATTCCTGAAAGTTGGGGTATCTGGCCAGCTAAGTTGGTGGAGCACGGGACTCTTAATCTCAGGGTTGTGAGTTCAAGCCCCATGTTGGGCATGAAGCCTACTTGGTAAATAAAAAAATAAAATAAACCATACGACCAATCACTGAAAGTCAAGTACCAAGTCTTATACTTTTTGTATGTAATCTACATGTACTCTAATAAAATCTGCTAAATATCTGCATTACTAAAATGAGTTGGTTATTTTTTCTAGAAGGCAAGAGCATCACACATTGAAAAAGGATTAACAAAAGGTGACATTTGCATGTCAATCAGATGAAATAGTGTTCAAGAAAGGTTACTAAACAGGAAATCATTAGATCATAGAGAAGCACAGGAACCATGAGTATTTCTGCGTACACTAGGTATCCTGCACAAACAAGTTGCTACTAAATCAGCAGTCCAAAATATTTCCAACGAAAGATGAATGGATAAAGAAGATGTGGTTTATGTATACAATGGAATATTACTCAGCTATTAGAAATGACAAATACCCACCATTTGCTTCAACGTGGATGGAACTGGAGGGTATTATGCTGAGTGAAGTAAGTCAGTCGGAGAAGGACAAACATTATATGTTCTCATTCATTTGGGGAATATAAATAATAGTGAAAGGGAATATAAGGGAAGGGAGAAGAAATGTGTGGGAAATATCAGAAAGGGAGATAGAACGTAAAGACTGCTAACTCTGGGAAACGAACTAGGGGTGGTAGAAGGGGAGGAGAGCGGGGGGTGGGAGTGAATGGGTGACGGGCACTGGGGGTGATTCTGTATGTTAGTAAATTGAACACCAATAAAAAATAAATTAAAAAAAACCAAAAAAACAAAAATATTTACTTGAACATTTGCTTTGTTGGGAGCTAGGGAGAACCTGAAAGATGCAAAAAGTATAGTTTTACCTTGGAGAAGCTCACAATATACTATTCACAGCTGGAGAATAAGTAAACGCTATCCTCTATATTGTTGAGACTCCTGTGCCTCAGACTTTGAGAGAAGAGGGATGAGCATGGCTATCGAAAGGCACTAAGTTTGGACCAGGACAGGCTGGAAGACAGGAGAGCACAACACCCATGCAAGTCAACCTTTGGTCTCCAAATATTGTGGTTCTGTAACAAATAGCCTCGTGGCCTTCTAGGAAAGGAATTTCTATAAATACCCAGGATTTAACAACACTCTTCTCTACCTAAGAGAAACGAGTGTCCTCCACCCCATCTACATGAAACTTCAAATGTACCCCATAAAAGGGAGCACCACAGTAAGAAAAGAAATGATCCATTGGGAAGAGGTTGACAATGCACAGAAGAAAACCTTAGGGCTAAATAGGGAGGGTTTTAGGAGAGGACACAGCCACGATCCTGTAGGGCAGAGGGAATAAGACTGGGAGTGTTAAACGGTTCTTCCTTAGCACGTTAAGTTAGAATGATAGCAATTTAGATTTGAGGGTGTGTGCTTTTCTGGATGGGCTTGAGAAAAATCAAAATCAAAATCTTCTTTTACACTAAAATAGGAAAAATGACATACTTAGCCAGGATGCTATTTTGGAAAGTCGAATGGGGAAAAAAAAAAAGAATATAAAGTAAATGGGTAAAATTGTGAAATGTCTAAGAAGCAACTGCAATGAGACAAAGAGGTGGGCAGGGTCAGAGCTCAGAGGTAGCTCCAGGGGATGCTGGGAGCCAAGGAGACCAGGTGAAGTCTGTTCTCCCTCTTGAGGGAGTGTTGTCCTGCTAGCTCTATAGCAGGACCTTGCACTGCCCCATCTCCAGCCTTGTGCTCCTGATGCAAAGCACCACCTTAGCCAGCGGTGAAGACCATTCTACATCCCTACTCTTGGTGGGGAGAGAATATGGTGTGCTCTTCACCACAGTACAGAGCAGATATCAGAACACTTTATCTGGCATATGGAAGGAACAGAATGTCAAAGGGGTTTTTATTGCACCTGACCAGATAATTAGGTAATTAGCACTGTTAACTGATAGGGCACATCCTCCATGCATCTGTACATCTCCAGGGAGGAATATTTTCAAAAATGTACTATCGAGTGCTTTTTATTTTATATATGTACATATATATATATATATATATTTATTTATTTATTTTTTTTTTTCTGGACAGCATTTCATTTCTCAGAAGGGATGCCAGGCACATTTCTCTTCCGTGCCAGTATGGCCCTTTTTCACTTAGTCAAGCTGGCCTGCAAACAACAAAGAAGTGAATCTGTTTCTGGTCCCCCACGGATCTTACAACATGCCCTGCAGCGCTGGTTAGCTTCTTTGTTAACACGCCAAGCCCCCACCTGGGGGGGCGGGGGTGATGTGTGCACAATTCTAGGAACATGGTCTTACTGAAAGACAGAAAAGACCAGGAGAGGGAGCACAAGAACACAAGATATTTATATTGCTGGGTTGCAGGGCAAGTCATAGAAAGAGAGCAAGGAGAAGAGAAGCAAATTGCCTCAAAAATATATGTAGAATCTGAATGGTGTACTTTTTAGGGGGGAAAAAGGGCATTTGGGACCTCTTATTTGGTCATCACGTATAAGAAATCTTTAGCTGGTTATACTGAATGCAGACCTAAAAGGCTGTTCGATTTGTTCTTATTTGTCCTGGATCATAACATTACTTTATGAACTGCTAAGTCTGTTGGCAATTAATAATACTTTATAGCTACCTTTCCTCGTCATTTTAGTTCACCTTTGCCACACAGTGATATGGGAGCAAATGCATCAAAATGGCAAGTGTGCAGCCTCATGCAGAGACCAGGAAATCTCAGTTCTACCACAGTCCTTAGCTGGGTTAGGTTTGCAGGCTGAGGAGCCTGCATCATCCAGTTCGAGGCAGTGAGACCAGGTGTCCTCCCCTACAGGGACCTTACTATATGGGCTGCTGCTGTGGACCACCTTTGCAATATAGGGTACAGCTCACTTTTCTCCCTTAACAAACTTCACCTACCTCCCATGCTTCTATAGCCTTAGGTGCTAGGAGGATAAAACAATGAATAAGGAAGAAAGGGCACCTAGTCTGAGATGGTCTAGGCTGATGGGACAGAGACGAGTCTGCAGGTAGTAAAACACAGTGAAAGAGCTGCAATGGTGCAAGCACAGGGGTTGGCAGAAGGGGCATCTGACTCAGAGGAAGGAAGACAGAGGTGGAGGCCCAAGTGAGGGGTAGCCAGGTACTGGGTGGGCGCTGGTGCTGCATGTGGAAGGGATATGCAGACATATCTGAGGGTGCCGCAGGAGTTCAACTGTGGTGGGGTGCTGGGGTGGCCACAAGACACTAGAGAGCTGAGCAGGGGGGTAAGCAGCACAGCCAGCTTATGTCACACCTACGAGTCTGGCCGGCAGTCGAGAGCCACTGGAGTCTGCCAAGCAGGAGTACTGGGGAGATTAGCCACAGTTTGGGGACAAGCTGGGTAGGGGGCATGTCCTGACCCGAGTGTGGCTAGCGATGTAGACAGATTAGAGAGGCCGGGAGGCGGATGAGCTGCTGATGCATGACAGCATGGACTGAGACTCATATACAAAGGGCCACACTGCTTCTAACCAACCAACCAAAGCCAGAGCTTGGATATCACACTGGTGGAAGTAGGGTTCCAGTCACAGTCTTTTGGGATGATTTACCACGTGACGGATATGATAGGAATTATGTATGGGTTCAGAAGCATCACTAAGGTAGTTTGGGAATCAAAGTCATATATTACTCATGAGGATATGGTCAGAATTCCGTAGCCTGGAGCTTTCTTTTTTTTTTTTTTTTTTTTTTTTTTTTTTTTTTTTTTTTTTTTTTTTTTAAGATGTATTTATTTATTTATGGTAGGCATAGAGAGAAAGAGAGGCAGAGATTCAGGAGGAGGGAGAAGCAGGCTCCATGCCGGGAGCCCGACGCGGGACTCGATCCCGGGACTCCAGGATCGCGCCCTGGGCCAAAGGCAGGCGCCAAACCACTGAGCCACCCAGGGATCCCCTGGAGCTTTCTTTAAAGGATGACAACCATCGATGTTAGCCAGTTGTTTTAGCCACTGCATGATGTAGGGTTTTTAAGGACAGCTAACTTGCCCAATAAATCATTCTGGCCTGGCAATGGGAAAGAGGTGAAAGTTCCTACAGAATGTGAGAAGTCTGTTTTATTTTAAAATAAAGATGAACGGAAGATAGATGAACTAATGAAATGCGATGACTTGCTGAAAATAGCTATGGTCAGAGATGGGGAAAAGACAACCTTCTTCCCAGGCCCTGTTCATCGATTTTTATGATAATTGCGGAGCAACTGACCAGTTCCCTGGTCAGGGTTTCTACCTGGGACTCTAGAAACGTCTTCTATCATGACTTGAGTGGACCTCAGACTTTCAAGTGGACCTTCAGAGTCTGACCCTTCTGCTTCCCTCTTATGATTACATTGCACCTAATTAGATAATGAAGGATACTTTCCCCAGCTCGATCCTTAACTTAATCCTTTTTGCCACGTAAGGTAAATATACTCATAGGTTTGGGACATCTTGGGGGGCTATTATTCTACCTACCACACTGGGTTATTATTAAATCTGTATAGGGATACCTAGGTGGCTCAGTCAGTTAAGCATCTGCCTTCAGCTCAGGTCACGATCTCAGGGTCCTGGGATTGAGCCCCACATCGGGCTCCCTGCTCAGTGGAGAGTCTGCTTCTCCCACTCCCTCTTGCTTCCCTCCTTGTGCTCTCTCGCTTGTGTGCACTCTCAAATAAATAACTACAACCTTTAAAAAATAAAATAATTCTATTAAAAAAATCTTTATAATTGGTTTCTTAGACATGTCTTATATACCTTGTGCCTCAAAAATGAGGCCTCAGACAAAAGCAAGTCCTTACAGGAGTCAAGATGACCTAGATATTAAGGTTTTTATTGATCAAGTGGCATGAATTGAGGAATTATCAATGGGTAGAAGGAAGAAGAATGAAAATTTATCTCCGAATTAAGGTATTTTCTCTTTGCTATCATTTTACATTCATTTTTTTTCAGCATTTTTCATTATCTTTGCATGAAGGAAAATTTCTCTTGCTGGGTTCCTGTGACTTCTTTGTGGCACAGGAAAACCTTGAACAAGAGATGGAGATACTGGCTGTCTCCAAGCTACAGCTGACTGGTGTGTCACCATGGGCCTTATTTTCTTGTTTGTTTGTTTGTTTGTTTGTTTATTTATTTATTTATTTATTTTCCCATTTGTTTAAAACACAGACACCCGGGGCGCCTGGGTGGCTCAGTCGGTTAAGTGTCTGACTCTTGATTTGGGGTCAGGTCATAATGTCAGGATTCTGGGATCAAGCCCCGTGTTGGGTTCTGCGTTTAGTGCAGAGTCCGCTTGTCCGTCCCCCTCTGCTCCTCCCCCAGCTTGCTCTCTCTCTCTCAAATTAATACATAAGAAAATCTTATAAACCCCCCCCAAGCCCACAGACACTTGCATTTTTTTTTAAAGATTTTATTTATTTATTCATGAGAGACAGAGAGAGAGAGGCAGAGACACAGGCAGAGGGAGAAGCAGGCTCCATGCCGGGAGCCTGATGCGGGACTTGATTCCGGGACTCCAGGATCACACCCTGGACGAAAGGCAGGTGCTAAACCACTGAGCCACCCAGGGATCCCGACACTTGCATCTTTAATGAGTGTACTACTGTCATCTCTGAGGCAAGAGGGTTTAGAATATGGGCCCTGGAGTCAGGCTGCTCAGGCTTCTATCCAGGCTCCTTGACTTAGGAGCTGATCTTGGCACAATTAACCTCTTTTA
This sequence comes from Canis lupus baileyi, assembly GCF_048164855.1. Classification (NCBI taxonomy): domain Eukaryota; kingdom Metazoa; phylum Chordata; class Mammalia; order Carnivora; family Canidae; genus Canis; species Canis lupus. The sequence continues at coordinate 23,435,527 of NC_132844.1, read as the reverse complement.
CCTCAGTTTCTTTACCATATGGAGATAATAACAGCAATCCCAGAGGGTCAATGAGTTAAACATGTAAAAAAGTGCATGGAGCAGTGCCTGGCACATAGTGAATGCTCAATAAAGGTTATTTTTTTAAATTATCATCAGCATCACTGTATTAGACAGGAAGGCTATACAGAAGATAAAATATAGCCCATTTCTTTAGTGCTGGGTCAGATGAATTTTAAGACCAAGGTTTTATGATTCCCAATATATCACAGAAGAAAAAAACTCCCCAATGTTCTTACTTCCCATGCATCATGCTGCGTTAGCAAGATCTTTTAATATTTCTCCTTGCTGCCAATTAAGGGCACCGAGTCAAAGTTGATATGTAAAAATTACTGTTCCATTATCACCTGCTGGCCTTGCTAATAAATCTTTGCTTAATGAAGCATACGTATCTTTTTAGTAGAACAGAGTATAACCCAAACTAGAGGGACAGGAGCTCCAGCTTGTTTATAATAGGACCTTCAGAAAGCCTGGTGCATAACTGCATGCACATAAATACTAACGCTGTTATTTTCTTGGATCAAAGATCATTTTCAAAAAGTAAGCGCATACACATCTATACTCGTGGTAGCTTCTCAAGCAGGTTCTACAAGGTCCAATAAGTCAGTCTGGAGAGTAGGCCTTCAAATAGCTCTCTTCCACTTGAAATCTGAAGTGTGGAAAGTGGAGTGGTTGTATGTTTTACTGGAAGAGTCAGCAATAGAAAATAGAGGACACTCACAGCTGTAGCAAGCCAGGATGAATTTATACAGTGAATTTTAAATCAGGCTCAAAATTGGCTTATGTTATCCATTGAAAAAAATTCCATTGATTTTGGGCTTCCTGATGATGTTTTCTGGGTGAGGCAGACCTTTGATTGAGAGCCAAAGAAATCTTCAGATGCAGACTTCTTTATTTTCAAAAGAATCTGAAGAGGCAGAAATTGCTAGCAGAATTCAGGAACAACAATGAATATTATATTTCCACTTGGTAGCAACTATCTTGGTATTAAATTTGACTGATTTGGTTCTGTCCTTAGTGGCTGAAACTCTTCCACTTTATTCTTACTTCTTTAGACGGATTTTAAGGACTTTGTTCCTCGTTGTCTTCTTTTCCCCTTTTCTGTCTTCTATTCAAATATTTCTAAGAGTGTTTATAATGGAACATAGTATTCCATTAAAAACCCCCTGACTCTGTAAGTCCACTGATCTTTTCTCATTTCTCTGATCCTAAGAACTTGTTATTCTGCTCAAATTATTTTTATATTCACTTAGTATACAACAGGTGCTCAATCAAGTTAGTTTTTTCTTTCTTTGCTTGGACCTTATCTGAGAACGTATGCCTTTAGCCTTTGGTTTACAAACTACTTGCCAAATAATTGGCTTTGAGAGCCTCCTTAAGAGTCTACATCATTTATTGGGGAAACTCTGCCCCCACAATGATAACTCTCATAAGGCATCTTGGAATTGAAAAGGTTTCAGAAAAAAAAATAATACAGCCCCACTTATCAAAAATGAAGTGCTTTTGTTCTCATTTCAGATCTGGTGGCAGAAGGGAAATGTCAGCTTTCAGAGGTCCTAATGAAATATTTGACAAGATATGTGAGATGTTTTTCTTTATTTGGGCTGCTCGTTTCATAATACACTTGATGTGTTTCACAAGAAATCCAAGGTCAATTCAATTGATCAAACATGGTTTCAGCGACAGATACACACACATATAACATGCTCACATTCTCCCAGTTATAATGACACTGCATCTAATTTAGAGCCACAAGAGCTTGGGAATTAAGAGTTAATACTTAGGCCCCATCCTTAATTCATCCTGTCATGCCTGAGTATCACTTCTATAGCAAGCAAGATCACCCACCGTTCTGAGGCCACTAGACAGAGAATGAAATCGGCTATAACATTACCGTGTCACCACGGAGGTAATTAGGGATGAGCCTGGAGAACAAGCTTGGGTGCTCTTTGTATGTGAGAGCGGGAAGCAGGACAGGAGGGAAAGAAAGGAAGATAAAATAAAAAGAGAAAGAAGGCAGGCACATTAGCCACAGGCAAGCTCTTGCTGGTCCTCCGTTCTGTTCCTACCGAGGGCATCTTTAGAGTAGGGTGCAGGCTGCTGCTCTCACTGCACGGCACAGGCTATTAGCAGTCTAAACTCCCAAACAAACTTGAAAGGATATATGAACCACGATGATCAAGCTGATAAAATGCTATGGTCTAACGCTTTCTCATGCAATTGTGCATGTGGGCAGGAAAAGGCGGGGGGGGGGGCTTCTCTTCTACTCAGCTGAAGGGCTCCTTGGTTTGCTTATTTTAGGAATGGTTTGGATTACTGCTCTTTCAACAACATTCTGGGTCATATATACCCACTAAAATGAGACAATCATACTTTATTTTTTTTTTCACACTTTCTTTATCATGAATCACTGCTTTAATTTTTAATCTGACCCAGTGGGAAATTATGTGTTTAACTCCATACACTTTCCTTTGATTATAGAATTAATAAAATCTCTGTTACCAAACAGAACCCATGGCACTATCTCAGGGCAACATCAAATTTAAGGAGGGAATCACCCCCGCCACCCCTTCTCTAATGCCTTCTTGGTTTGGAACATATAAAATTACATTCAAAAAAGGAAAAAGGAAATTTACTAAGTTGCCTCCCTTATTTGCTATTTTACTGTAAAGAGGTTTGCTCTCTGTTTATAAATTCATTTTTCTTCAAGGCTTCCTCATCATAGAACTAGGTCCTGCCAATAAATAATACTCTCAGATTGTCATTTGTCTGTAAACTTTTAATGTTATTATTTCTTCATTTTTGCAATTTGGAAAGTTTAATCACACACTGAGGAATCACTATTTTGATGCTGTTAATATATATATAATGAATTTCTTCCTTATCCTGTTTAAGGTAAAGTACACCTCTCAAAGAGAAGAATGACCTCATGAAATAAGGGTTCTGTTTGAATTTATTCAGAAAATAAATACATATATTTGTTATTAGGATTTCTCAAATTTATGAAAATAATACCTATTTGAACCCAAAACATGTGCAGAGGGTTAGCTATTATCTTAATCCTAAATTCTATTATATTTATATCACAGATGTTCTGTGCTGATAGAAAAGTCTGAGCTATTTGGATTTGCCAGGTTGGATTAATAACTACCCATCTCGAATCATTAATGATGCTGGTTCCAGTTCAGTGATTGAAATGGGTAAAGAAAAAAAATCTCATTTTATTCTTTCCTTATGAAAGAGCTGTTGGCTTCATGATGTGCTTCTTTCTGGAAAAAGTCCTTTGGAAAGGAAGAATACTGAAAACGGTGTAAAAAGCACTAGAGAAGAATAGAAATTCATTTTAAAGCAGTGTACCATGTACAAATGCTGTCTTACAAATAGGATTATTTAATTTAAACCTTAGATCTGTCAAGCTCCATTACTTCAAATGGAGCCTGTCGCTTCTTGAGTTCATTATATATCGAGATTATATTACAATTTATGTTAGGTTAAGTCAATGCTGAGATACAAGGCGGTTAAAAAAATAATTACACAGCAGTGTCAGTAAATAGAGCAAAGTCACTGCAGTGTTCGGAAAGGCAAAAAGTCATCTTGCTAAATGAGGATCCAAGCTGTCCTGTACCAAGACTGTTCCTAATAAATAAAAGGCCTCTGGGAAAAGTGCTGAGCGTATGCTGGATCTATTTTCAGCTTGCATCAGCAGCTGCTGCCCCTGGGATCACATCTTTACGCATACTCTACACCATATGTAATCACTCCAGTGCTGCAACCAGTAAGATAATGAAAGAGCATGGCATAAATCTATACTTGAGTGGAATGCTAAATGAGGAAAATAATACAAAAAGGGGGGAAATAAACCACATTTTCAAGTCATTAGGAAGAAAGACTTTGACATATGAAGTGTTGCAACCATTAATAGCACTTATCATATAGAGTGGAGACAAAGAGACAAATTAATCAAACTGACAGAACTGGGACATTTTATGCTAATGCAGGCTCCTGGGTTTTAGTCTGTATTCCTCTGCGTCTGGAAAACTGATACCATTACAGGGCAGGAAATTGCATGAATAACATGCAACAGATCATAAAAATTCACACACCAACTGCAGAAACACTGCCAAAAGCTCTGTAAAAACAAGGATGGAGACCTCAACAGAGAAACTACCAGCAAGTAATGAATGCAAATAAGTCCAGGAATATCTCCCATTCATGCATCGTAATTAACCATAGGCTTTTCGCTCATAATTATAGTGGCAAAACCAAAGCCTAGAGAGCGGACGCTGAGGCTAGCCAGAGAAGGCTGCCTAGGCCCTCATTCAAGGCTGCCTGCCATCAGCTGGGGCGAGGGCCACTCAGAAATTTACTGGCTGGATTGTGTTAGCATGAAAAAATGCAAAATAAACATAAAAACATTAACTTCAGACTTTGAAAGGGAGGGAGGGGAAAAACTGATAATGCAAAGAAAAGATAAGCAACAATTTCCATATATGTTTGTACAAGTGGTGGAAATAAAGAGAACCTAATACTGAAAGCTGTTTTATGAAACACATGCTGCCCCTGACTAAAAACAGCCCCCACTTTGTGAATAAGCTGTACTTAAAAGTGAATGGCAGGCAAGTCCTCATGAAGGCTCATGGGAGAAACTGCCTTTTGTTCTCCAATTGTGAACACCCATGGTGGTTGGTTGAGATGGATCCATGGGCTTATTAAGACCGATCTATAGAGATCTCTATCCCTTCCCAGAGGAAGCTCATGCATCCTTGATACTGAGAGAAGATGGGCTCCTTAGCTGGAACCTCAAAAATATTTTCCCATAAAAAATATAAAACGAACAGCTTAGGCATGGCTGAAAAAAGACACCGAACTAGAAGCCAGTGATATCCTCTTTGCTGGCATTCAGACTCCGTTACCTTCCTCCCTCTCACTTCCATCTAATACATGCTACACATTTTCCTGCCCCTAGAATTTTTCTAAAGGATGCTCTTGATTTATTTCACAAATATTAACCAAATGGCTACCATGCTGGCATTGTTCTAGACAGTCCATTTGGAGATTGAAAATACCACCACCACACAGAAATCTTGCACAAGGATCCTACTGTCTAGATGAGGAGACAGGCAAGTAATAACTCAATTACCATATAAGCCAAAGGTGCTATGATGGAGATATAGAGAAGGGGCTACAGGCATAGTAAGGGGGATGGACACTAACCCCAAGATGGCCTTTTTCTTTCTTTTCTTTTAGATTTTATTTATTTATTCATGAGACACACACACACACACACACAAACACACACACACAGATAGAGACATCGGCAGAAGGAGAAGCAGGCTCCCCGGAGGGAGCCTGATGCGGGACTTGATCCCAGGACCTTGGGATCCTGGGCCGAAAGCAGATGCTCAACCACTGAGCCACCCAGGCATCTCAAAATGGCCTTTTGCCATCCATTGAAATCCTACTTGTACCTTCTGTCCTCCATCATGTCCCCTCTCCTTAGAATGGCCTACCCTTCCTTTGTACCACCATAGCCCTTCACTTATTCCTAAAAAGTTCATTTCCTTCTCTCTTTGCAAGATAATGTTCACTGAATAAATTTTAAAAAATGAAAGATGATACAGATGTGAGGTTTGGGAGCTGATTTAGGAAAGTAATCATGATTTATAACCTATTTATAGAAAAAAATTACACTCTAAGTTCAAACCATTAATTTCTTAAGAAACTTTTGGAATGTAATTTATCCAGACTGCCCATCCTAGCCTTTGTTCCTTAGACAATGGGCTACCAAAAATACAACCTGCATCTACAGAGATCAATGCATGAGACAATGGAAATGTTTCAAGTAGTGCAAATGTGAAGTGAAAATTCTTCTTACAGTTATGTAACTTGCATATTTTTTTTTATTTTTAATTTTTTTTAATTTTTATTTATTTATGATAGTCACACACACAGAGAGAGAGAGAGAGAGAAAGAGAGGCAGAGACACAGGCAGAGGGAGAAGCAGGCTCCATGCACCGGGAGCCCGACATGGGATTCGATCCTGGGTCTCCAGGATCGCGCCCTGGGCCAAAGGCAGGCGCTAAACCGCTGCGCCACCCAGGGATCCCTGTAACTTGCTTATTAAAAAAAAAATCAGAGTGTTTCAGGGGAGGATTCTCACTGTATCCCAGCCTTGGTAAAATGGAAAGTGAAAGGTACACTTGGTCTTACGTATGAACACAGGGTTATGTTTGGTTGTATGCAGTACCTTATATAAAACTGCTTCATAAGGACCCTAAGTTGATCTATTATTATGATTATAATCATCAGATTAGGCTGCTCACAGTGGCAGATCTGGGAACACAGCTAGACCACAGGAGCTAACCCTTACTACCATGGTACCAAGTCTGACTGGCAACCCTCCAGGGGGAAAAGAAGGGCCAGGTGTGGTTTTTCTCTGCTGCTTTTCAGCCCTGAGGACACATGCCTGAGAACCCAGATCTTGGGTAGAGTAATCACCTACCAGTGAATCTGTAGAACCATGCTGGCTTCCGTTGGAAGGACTTGTACTGTTGCTTTTTCTTTCTTGTAAAGTCTTTATAACTTTTATTTCTTTTTTTTAAAAGATTTTTATTTATTCATGAAAGGCACACACACACACACACACACACACAGAGACACACACACACACACACACACAGAGAGACAGAGAGACAGGCAGAGGCAGAGGGAGAAGCAGGCCCCATGCAGGGAGCCTGACGCGGGACCCGATCCCGGGACTCCAGGATCACGCCCTGGGCCAAAGGCAGGCACTGCTGAGCCACCCAGGGATCCCCTAACTTTTATTTCTTAATGTAATTATACAATGGGCTAATTGTCTAAATTTTGTAAATACAATATTTTCAATGTTTATCTTTTGTTATAATTTCAGCATACTTACCATTTTACCCTTTTATCAATACAATCAGTTGTCATGCTATTGATTAGTCAGTGGTGAGCTAGTCTCACCATAAGGAGAGCTTAATTTTCAGTATTTTTACCAATGGTCGGGGGCACAGTGGCCTTATTCTTCATGTACTAGCCACAGAGAGATGTCTGAATTAGAATTAAAGCTTAAAAGGTGGCAGATAGTTTACATTCTGGTTAGGTTTAATTAGATGTTAATATTTTGGAAAGAAAAAAAGATATAATCCAAATGTAAGACAGAAATAATTATTTAAGCTTACATATGATGAAAACCAATAGGATTTCTAATGGTTCCTACCTTTAAATATGATTAGAAAGAGAACATGTTCTCAGTGGGGGAGAATGTTGAGGACTATGATGGCAAAATCTGAAAACTGATACTCAGGTTCCCTGAATTGATGAGCAATTATTTGTATTGTGTATAGTTACAGTCCTTTATTTTAATAAGTATATTAAACTCTGGAAAAAAAATGACAAAAAGACCAGAAAAGTCATATTTATGAAAAAGAAATGGGACTTATGTACTATGAGAAAGTATTTTTAGTGGCAACTTAGTAACTATTTTTGACAGGAATCTTTAAAAATCCAGGATCTGGGGAAACAGCATGAGATCACGACATGCAGGCCAATTTTTCAAAATTTTCTCTAAGTAGTTGTTACCTACATGAAGAATCTAAGTCAGTGCGATATTATTTGATAAAGTTATACAAAGCTCTGTCTGTGGATGGTCAGTACCTGTGGAACGATGATTATAGCAAAGATGCTATAATCATGGAAAGTGAAGAAAGGGAAATGGGGGTGAGGTATAGATGCTTAGGAACCCAAGCAGAAGAGCTTGGTATTTGGTATTTTGGAAGAAACACACAAATCAGATAACCAAGAATGGCTGGTTGAAAGAAACACACACAAGAAGTATTTTCATCTAAATGTGCTTAATGCAAAAAGCCTGTTCCTGTATTTTATATAAAATTTATGAAAACAGGCATGACCCTGTATTCCCAATGAGATGCCACTGTGGCTTTCTTTGGGTGGAAATTGTACAAGATCAACAGGGCTGTGGGCAGAAAAAAATACTGAGTTATGAAGTGTTTCCTAAACTTCACAGACTTGTGACCCACTGTCACAATTTTTAGTATTTTCTCTAATCCAACTCTTTCTTCCTCAGATACATTTAGCTTAAAAAGAAACCTATCCTAAGCAAAACTGTGAAATCTCAGGTTATACTTTCTCTAGTACATCTTAAAATAAACACAATAATTTGTAAAAAGGTTCCTCATATACCACTTGAGATCATTTCATGTCCATGTTGTACTACACAAATTCATATTTTAAGAAATATTGGGATTAGGATTCTGGCTAAGTGCTGACATAGAAGACATTTGGCCATGGCCTCTCATATTATCCAGTCTGAAACACAGGGAAAGGACAGTGTGTTACTTCCCCGTGGTTGTGGGGCGGGGGTGGGATGGGGTGGGGAGTGAAGTAGCAAAAGGTGGTAAAGCGTTGGTAGACATGAAGTGTTAATTCTTGATCGGCAACAACATCATTTTCTTTTCTGGGGCTAGTGAGAATCAGTGGATTAACATTTACAAGGTGCACAGAACTTTGCAAGTGTCTACTGTAGCTATCAGTCCCTTGGAGGGAAGCAAACAACTGAGGAGGAGGCACCCAGCCTGGAAGAGGCCGATGGAGTATAGGCTTGTGGGTGGCCTAAGGGGGTCCTGTTGGCATCTTCTAGCCTGTATGCTGACAGGCTACCTCCTCTGTGTGTAGCCCAGGACTCCAGATGCTGTAGTAAGGTGGCACCAGTTTGGTGAGGGTGGGAATGTGAAAATTCTCCTATCAGCGATGCACAGATGTCGGAACTCCTCCATTCCCGCTACTGGCACAGGGCTGCCTCTGGGGCCGCCACATGAGATCATCTGAGTTGGACTCTCCAGGGACTCAGCTGGGCGGCGCCTCTACAGCTTTTGTCAGAGGCTTATTTTTCTTGCAAAAAAGGAGAGAAAAACCTGACTCCCCAAATGAAGGGGACTTTCTGTAACCCTCCTGCCATTTCCCTCTCACCTCTATAGTGTAGCTGAGCTCTTAGAAAGCCGGTGTTAAGGCACTTCAGCAAGAAGCCAGGCCACTGAGAGCCCCCTTCTACCAGCTGTTAATGGTTGTCGATGAAAAAGGCAGACACAGGGCTGCAACGAACGGAGCCAAAAATAACCCGACAGCAGTATTTTCCAGGATTCAATCATTTCTGGTGCTGGAAAGAGGGAGCTTGAGGAACTGAAGTACAGCTCTATGACCACAGTGGAGAGGCTGGAGGGACGAAGGCCATCATGGGCTGATGCTCGTATAACCTAGTCCTCGTGTAGCAGGACCTGTAAGGGCTTTCTCAGGAACCCAAATCTGAGAAAGACTAAAACAGGAAAACGGGAAGGCAAGGGAAGGAGGACTGATGTTGGAAGGGAACTGACCTCAGTCCCCCTGCATTTTAACTCCGGGGCCATGCACTGGGGGAGCTCTGTGAGGCTGGCTCTTCTTGGCGAGTGTGTGTGTTTGATATGGTACACTGTAGGAATTTATGTGTTGTCCTTACACAGGGCCATACTAATCTTCTCTGTACGTTCCAGTTTTCGGGTATGCGCTGCTGAAGCGAGCACTTCTTGGTGTGTGTTTTTAATCTGTGTTTCATTCTGTGGGATTTACAAACCCATCCCATGATCAAGACATGGGATGTGCTAAGGAGACATATTTCTCCTTAGAAACCCTGCCCTTGACTCCTAGCCTGGATGGGGTTGCCTCCCTACTCCCTTTCCACTCAACAGGATCTCTCTTTAATAGAGATTTGTAGCACTATAGGCTCAGGAACTCAAAGTTTTTGTTTTTCTAACATCCTGCCTCCATTTCTGCTTTTAAATCATATATCAATCTTATCAGCCATTTCCCCAAGAATTGTAGTTACATTATTGTTTTTTTGGTTTTATTTTCTTTTTTTTTTTTTGAAGATTTTGTTTTTGAGTAATCCCTATACCCAACACGGGGCTCAAACTCACAACCCTGAGATCAAGAACAGCATGCTCCACTGACTGGGTCAGCCAGACGCCCTATGGTTTTCTTTTCATTTTTACAATTGTATACACATAATAGAGGAGTCTTTTCCCTGGTATTTTCACTGTCATTCAATTCAGATGTGCATGTGGCACTCTTAAATCTTTCTACCTGCTCTCTGAAAGTTTTGATACTCCTCGAGAGTAAAACTAATAAGCCTCTGAACAGCACTTCCATTTAAACTGTATACTTGATCTTTCTGGGCTTGGCAAACCATCACCCACTCAGAACCTAGACAGGAAAGTGGCAGATGATTCAAGCTTCATTAGGAACAAGTCATGCCAAAATAACTTCATTTCTGGTTTTGATAGGATTACTGCTCAGAGAATGCGGTAGAAATAGCATCCCAGGATTTCAGCAAGGCAGCTGATATCTCTTAGGCCACTCTTTGAATAATATGAAAAAAAAATGGGGTCTGGAAGATAGTAAAATTAAATGACCAGTAGCTGGATGATGGATCAATGTCAACGTCAACCTGAAGGAAAGTGTTTGGTGACGTGACCCAGGCTTCTGTTGTCTGCTCTGCTGTTTAAGTTCTATACCTGACTAGGAAAAGATGTGAGTGGCAAGCCGCTCAGATACTTCAGGAAAGACAATCAAGATTCCAAACAATGACCACAGACTAATATTATGGAGTAAAGATTCACTTTAACAAAAATAGAAATTAAATTCTCTATGGGGATTAAAAAAGTGAACTTTAAAAGGACAGGATGTTAAAGTGCTGGCTTAACAAGGTGAGTCAGTACAGTGACACAGATGCCAGGAAACTTAATGCAATCCTGGGCTACAGCAAGAGATGCATAATGCAGGGACAGGGTAATAACTTTACCCTTCAGATCACATCGAGACTCTAGCATTTAGTGCTGTATGTTAAGAGCAACAAGGATCATGATGAGCACTGAATCCATGTGATATACGGAACCAAGCTGTTAAATCCAGAGAAAGCAAGATTTACAGGGCCCACATAAGAGCTGCCTTTAGAGAGCTAATGGGCTATTACGAGAAGAAGAGATGAAATTTGTTCTCTTTCATTCCAGAGGGTATAAATAAGATCACAAATAAAACTGTAAGGGATGTAGATATCTGCTAAAAGTGAGGAAGGATTTTCTAGTAATCACTGATGACAAAATGGAGGCAGCTCTGGAGTGGTGGTGAGCTCCCCATTGCTGGAAGTGTTCCAGCAGAGGCTGGAGAGCTACCTCTATCATTTTAATAAAAGCATTCCAAACTGGATGGGAGATTGGACTAGATGATTTCTAACATGCCTTATTTTCTAACCTGTAATCCTTGACACTCCTTACCATTTCTCCACAATAATTAAGAGTTATGATTCTTAGTATTCCTTAAACACTTGATACAAAAATTGACAAGGAAGAAAGACAAGGTTGATAGTATTTTCATTTACTCTGGATACCACTGGCAAGATATATGGAGTTGGCAAAACAAACAGCTTTCTTGAACTTCCCCAAGTCTCCTGTGAGTCTATGAATGACATATCCTTCAACCTACTTTAGTTTGGAATGCTGGCCTAGTCCAACCAGTCTGCTGAGATCATGTACAATTTACAGGGAACACAGGGAGTCTTGATAGAATGTAATGGAAAGCAGTATTAACAAAAATAAAGAAGTCAGTGATTTCCTAAGTATGTAAGTTTTCAAAGGCCATCATACCTATTCAACAAAAATTCAACTGTATAGTTACAGAACCTTGAAATTAAACAAATGCAGACTTAGCAGACTGAGTTTCAAGACATTTATACAGGCATCATTTCCAGGCATGATTTTCCCTCACTGAACAAGTAAGCTCCTTCTATTTAGACCTGCCAGGGGAGCAAGTGTAGTCAATCACATGGGCCTACAATTTTGTTTGAATGGATAGCAGCATGCCTCATCTTGTATTTTCCTGGGCTTGACAAAATAACAGCCACTTAATAATATCATGAAAGTCGTACACACCCTGCCATTCTATACACCTTGAAAATGGCAGGAGAAAATAGCCCGAAGCCTTTCCTCCTCAATAATCTCTTGGACAGGGTTTAGTACTGAACCAGGTAATCCTGAAATCTTTGCTAATGAGAGGAAAAGAAACCAGATGATCTGACCACAGGTAGAAGAGATGGAGGACACAAGGCAATGAAAGCAGTGAAATGACGTAACTCTAAAACATGGAAGTCAGTACTGTGATTTACTCATGGTTGATACTTACGGTAGATATCTCTATTTTATCAAGAATGGTCAGAACTTAGGAGAGAACACAGCTCTGTACCAGCAACCTGAGGCCAAAGCAAAAGAGATGCTCATGCAATGATGGGGCCAACTAGGTTCCTGGAGATCACCCATCCTAGCTCCTGTGTAGCCATCTGTTTCCTGTGCTAGTGCTTAGGACTCAAATCTGGGTTGGAATTTTTTGGACAGTTTTCCCAGGTCTGTGACCTTGCTATCTCATTAATGATTCTAACTCAAATTCTAGACACAAAGTTGAGATGAACAATTGAACTAGGGCTTCCTATTGTGGAGCTGGCAGTGGAGGGACCTTCTCCTGACACTGGCCTTTGATCACAGATGGCCATGCTGGTACAGAGCCTGCCCCTCTAAGTTCTATTAAGACAGAACAGGAAGAAAGCCTTGGATGCTAAGATGATCATGCTCTTTCAGAAATCTTTAACTCAAAGCAAGTTACAATTTCAAATAATATCATACATTTTTTTTTCCCCAAAAAGGATTGAAGTAAATCCTAAGATCCAAAAATAACCTTCTAATACAGACTGAGGAACCCACAGGGGCCAGACTCTATAGGACCCAGGGAATTATACAATTCAATACCTGGTTAGAAAAGGGGCCCACAAGTGTGTATGAAGCATAAAAGAGGCTGGTTTTGGACCAAGAGGCAATTGTATTTGAAGTAAGTAACAGTAGGAGCTGAAATAGAAATTTGTGCCAAGTAGAGCTGCCCTAGACTGCTGCTTGACATTAAGCCTAGCAGAGGACTACCCAGTGGGCATGCTGGGTATCTTAAGGGTGACTCTGAAGCCTTTTCTTATCATGAATGGTGATGATGACCATGAATGGAAGACCCCTGTGCCATGTACCAGGTACTCACTCCCATCCTACTATCCCCGGGAGCTAGGTTCAGGGTTTTAGGAACTTACCCAGCACTAAACTGGTTGGTGTGCTTCCAAGAGGCTACTCTCTCTACTCATCTTGCTACCTACTGAAATCCAAGCTCTTAAATAACTACTCCTGGCCAGAGCAGGAGTTGCCTGAGATAAAGAAAAAGAGTGATTCTGGGACTAGGTATCCTGGATTTTCCAGTAATCGGTTATGTGAGCCTGAGTATGTCATATTGCTCCTTGGTCTTTCTTTATTTTTTTTTATTATTTTTTAAAGATTTTATTTATTTATTTGACAGAGAGAGAGCGCGCATGAGAGTGCACACACAAATGGGGTACAGCAGGCAGAGGGAGAAGCAGGCTCCCTGATGAGGAGTGGGGCTTGACCCCCGGACCCTGGGATCATGACCAAGGCCAAAGGCAGACACTTAACTGACTGAGCCACCCAGGCACTCCATCCTTGGTCTTTCTTTAAAAGACAAAATTACATCAGGTCCCTTGTGCAGATGAGCCTTTAAAGGAACTTAAAAATGTCTACAAAATGCTGGAGTTTTTACACATAGATATATAGGCACACACACCATATGTATGTGCATCCTGTAGAATCATGCGGAGGTGGTAATAGAAACATCTATGGTCATAACATAAAAACTTTATCCCATGGGGTAACAGACTCTGCCTGTTTGCTATGTCCTAAGGCATTCAAGTTTTAGAACTTGTGTATTTTTCTTTCCATGGAAATAATGCTGCTAAAGTAGCTTTAAAAAAGCTGTGGTAAAAACCATGTACCTTAAAATTTACCATCATGGTCATTTTTAAATGTATAGTTCTGTAGTGTGAAGTATATTCACACTGTTGTGGAACAGATCTCCGGACTTTTTATCTTGAAAATCTGAAACTCCGTAACCATTAAACAACCCCCTCTTCCTCCCCTTACCCCCCAGGCCCTGGTAACCACCAATCTATTTCCGTTTCTGTGAATCTGACTACTTTAGATACACCATATATGTGGACTCATACAGTATTTGTCTTTGTGGCTGGTTTATTTCACTAACATGACTTTTGAAATAAATCCAAGGAGATGGGAAGAAAAGGTCTGAAGAATGAGAGGGAGAGGGCGAATCCACCTCCCCTCTGCTTCTGGTGTTAGCTAGAAAGGATGGTCTCCTGGAGTGTCCTCTTGTGCTGGACCACAGTGGGTAGAATGTACTACAGCTGCAGAGAGAGGGTCCTCCAGGCAGAGTGGGTTCAAGGCCTACCATCTCCACCAACAAGTGTCTACGGAGGGCCCCATTTTAAGTACACTTTCTGAAGTCCACAGAACCTCAGCAATTTTTCAAGAATTCTCATGAAAAGCTCTCAGCATCTTCCTGGGGGAGGAAGAATCTGAATAAATAAGGCTTCATTATTTTAAGAGCAGCCTCTGTCGGAATCTTGGCGGGAGAGCAGAAGAGGCAATGGAATGCGAATGAATAGTTTCAAAGCTGCCAGAGCCTGCTCTTGAGGAACGAAATATGCTTAGAATGTGTGTCCCTGATGGACGCAGGCGTGGGGCATAGAAGGAAGGGAAATTTGGGTTCAAACTGAAAGACAGCCTGTGGAATCTGGTCACATGTCAAAGGGGTCATTGGCCAAAAATGTCTGGGAACCACTGTTACACTCCAGCTGAACCTTGTAGGGCCGCTCCCACCAACGCGGCCTCACATGTCACTGTGAATAGGGCCATGTCTTCAGCACGAATTCCTCCTTTCCCACCGAAACTTCCATTCAGCACCCAGAACCAGGGAGGCCCTCTACAGCAGCTCCATGTGGGAGCTAGACACCTTTTCTTTCTTTTTTTATATATATATATTTTTTTATTGGAGTTCAATTTGCCAACATATAGCACAACAGTTCTCATTCCATCAAGTGCCCCCCTCAGTGCCCATCACCCAGTCACCCCCACCCCCCGCCCACCTCCCTTTCTACCACCCCTTGTTCGTTTCCCAGAGTTAGGAGTCTCTCATGTTCTGTCTCCCTCTCTGATATTTCCCACTCATTTTTTCTCCTTTCCCCTTTATTCCCTTTCACTATTTTTTATATAGACACCTTTTCATCTGAGCTCACAGAGTTCACTCGCCAGTAGGTTTAATTGTAAATAAAAACATTCTATAAAAAGACTTACACAAGGCAAGCCTAATTATCCTTGCACAAGCTTGCTGTGAGATTCCCAATAGATTTTTAGGTTTTTGCCTCTTCGTTCCACCTGACTGCTGAACATCCCTTGATCTTGCCATCCACCCACCCAAACCCTTGTTGCCTCTCTTAAATCTGCTCCTTGGGTAGACTTGCCTTCGCACCTCAGTTCAAGGCAACTCCTATCCTTCTGGTTTTGTGGCCAAAAAGCTCAGTCATCTTGGATCCTTTTCTTTCTCTCATATCCCACTTCTAGTCAGTTGGTGGGAACTTTGGCAGTTCTGCCTCAAAACAGAGTCAGAATCCAAACCTTTGCATTCCCTCCCTGCTATGTTCTTGTACAAACCACCTCTTGCTTGGGTTATCGTAGGAGATGCATAACTAGTAACCCTGCTTCTGCCCCGGTCCCTGTGCAGCTCGTTCTCCAACCCACCAACCAGAGGCATCCTTTAGAAACATAAGCTGGATTACATCACTTCTAGCCAGAATCCTCCAAAAGATTCCCATTTCTCTGAGTCAAAGCCAGTCACTAAGCGGCCCATCAGGTGCCATGATGAACTGTCTCCTCCCAACTCTACTCTCACTCTGATCTCTGTGTATTTCCTGCTTGGTGAGACCTTCCTGAACTACTGTATCTAAGATTTCAACTCCCGTCCTCATTAACTATTCCCTTCCCTGCTTTATTTTCCCCTGTAACACTGATCACCAACTTACACTGTCCTACTGTTTATAAACCCTGAAGGGAACATACCTTTGTGAAGGTAGAGGGCTGATCTGTACACAGTAAGTGCTCAATACAAATCTGTTGAATGGATGAACAGCTCCTTCTGGCCACTCAGGTCTCAGCTCAAAGGCCCCCTTCTTGGAGAAGCCTTCCCTGGCTGCCCTACCAAACACTGCCTCTCCCTTGATGGCTATTCATCATATCACCCTGTTTATTTTGCTTCCAGCACTTAACCACAATCTAGACTTATCTTGTTTTCTTTTTTGTTTTCCCCACTAAAAGACAGGCCCAGAAGAACTCCAATTGACTCTGTCCTATCCCTTGCTATATCCCCAACACTTAGACCAGGGCTTGGTACAGAGTAGGTGCTCAATGCATGCTTCCTGAATGAATGGAGCACTTTCATTGCAGAATCAATCCACATTGATTATTTGTTTGCCCTGAATTTTTTAACTTGGAGATTTCAATCTATAGGGAAAAAAAGCAAGAGATGTACATTTATACCATTAATCTAGAGCCACCAACTGTTCAATTTTGCTAAATGTGTACACTCTCTATTCTATCAATGTGTATACACACACACATATACATTTCTTTTCAGAACCATTTGAAAATAAATCATGACATTTCACTTCTGAATACTTCAGCATATATCTCTTGAGAATAAGAACAGTCTATATAACAAAAATACCATTTTCCTACCCAAGAAAAGTAATGTTGATATAACATTGTAAACTAACATACAGGTAGTCTATCTTCAGGGTTTCTAAATTGCTCCAAGGATGTCATTTACAGATTTTTTTTTCCAATCTGGGAGCTAATCAAAGGTCACGTATTGCATTTACCTAGGATAATCCCTCATCATTTTGACTTTCATGACACTGACATTTTTGGAAAATTCAGGCTAGCTGTCTTGAAGAATGTCCCACTGAGGCTGTCTAGTCATAGGACCAAATGCAAAACTTAATCTAATTTATCCTTTTATTCTGTGTGGTTAACCAACGAATTTAAAACACAGTGAGTTCATTTTTTCTATTTGTTTTAAATTTTTAGGTTTGCTGCTTCTTGTCCTTTTGCCTAAATTTAAACCTTTTGACTATGTAAAACATTTAAATGGTTCAAAAGTCAACCTCAAGTAAAAAGATATATTCAGAGAGTCTCTCATCTCAAACTTTTTTTTTTTTTAATTTTTTTTATTTGTTTATGACAGTCACAGAGAGAAAGAGAGGCAGAGACACAGGCAGAGGGAGAAGCAGGCTCCATGCACCGGGAGCCCGACGTGGGATTCGATCCCGGGTCTCCAGGATCGCGACCTGGGCCAAAGGCAGGCGCCAAACCGCTGCGCCACCCAGGGATCCCCATCTCAAACTTTTCACTCTCTTTTTACCCCCGTTCTATAGGTCACTCTTTTTTCATAATTCTTTATCTTTTCTGTTTCTTTTTTATAAAGTCTGAAAATGTGTGTATGTGTTTATGAGTTATACATATACTTTTATATATTATAAATATATATTCTTATTTTCCCTTTTTCCTTGCACACAAGGGAGCATACCATATATAGTGTATGTGCTCTTCTGCATCTTATTTTTGCCTTCTAAAATATATCCTGGAAATTATTCCATATCAGTGCATGGAGCTCTTCTTTTTTTCTTTCTTATGACTGCATCATACATGGTTATGTGGTTGTACATATGTGCATAATGTTGCACATGTGTTGTTCTGTATTTGTACAAATCCATCTTTTTTTAGTGCATTGTTATAGACTGAATTACATCCCCCACCAAATCCATAGTTTGAAGCCCTAATCCCTCATGTGGCTGTACTTAGAGATGGGGTCTTTAAGGAGGTAATTAAAGTTAAATGATGCCATAAGGTGAGGCCTTAATCTCATAGGACTGGTCTCCTTATAAGGAGAAGAGATACCAGTGCTCTCCGTGTACAGAGGAAAGGCCATATGAGGATACAGCAAGAAGGTGGCTGCCTACGAGCCTCAAGCCTCCAGAACTGTGAGAAAATACATTTTTGTTTAAGCTATCCAATCCGAGGTATTTTCTTATGGTACCCTGAGCTGACCAGTAAGTACATGAGTGTTAGAAGAATTAAATACTATAGACCTCCCATGTAAACAAACTGAAGTTGATTTAAGAAAAAAATAACTTAAAAAAAAAACTTAAAAGAAGAGACATTTCTGGAGGTCCCTGAGGAGGAAGCAAGGAAGAACCAGTGCTCTGTTGGCCACAAAGTAGGTATTAGTTTGCCTATTAGGTAAAAGTTGTTTTAAATGCCAGCATGAGCCTTACAGGTGCAGATCCATTCGAGCATCACTTTCTATTCTGACTCACTCTTCTGAAATTTCAATCATACACGTGTCAGTTGTCTTATTCCAGATTTTGGGCATGATGAAGGGGAATCACCTTATTATTGCAGGGCTCCCATGAACTGATGCAGGGGAAATGTGGAAAGGAATGAAAGCCGAGTAAGTTCCAGGGGATCCCGGGGGTCTAGGCTTTTCAGGATCAGGGGGTGACTTCGTTGTGTCTTCTTTTAATAAAGCCCAGTTAAAGGTGAAAGAAGCCTTTTACTGTTAGTTTTGTAAAATGTCACCATCCATCTGATTAAAATAAAAACATGTCCTTATTACTGAACATTCTGACACATCTTTGTCAAAGATTTGCCTAACGTAAATACTAAGGTTATTGAGTGACTTCCCAAAGCAGACCTTTAGAGATATTTATGTATGTTGGAAAATATCTATGAAAGGATGCTCCTTTTATTCAGTTTCAGTACTTGAACACCAGGCTGACAGGAAAGGAGAGATAACTCTTCGCATCCTCTCCATCCTTCATAGCTGCATCAGATTTGAGGGAAGGGTGAGACTTTTTTTTTGTATATTTTTTTTATTGGAGTTCAATTTGCTAACATCTAGCATAACACCCAGTGCTCATCCCGTCAATGCCCCTCTCAATGCCTGTCACCCAGTCACCCCAACCCCCCCCCACCTCCCTTTCCACTACCCCTTGTTCGTTTCCCAGAGTTAGGGGTCTCAGGGTGAGACTTTTCTTCTCTATCTGGGAATGCCTTAGGGTTAGAGACTTGGAAAATACCTGAGATGTTTCCATCTAAAATAACAGTAGTGATTTCCAGAGGTGTCACTCTAGAAAACATACAGGAAGGCAAGGGCATCTCTAAGTTTCAATGACCAAGGTAAACTTAAATATGAAGAAAGGTCCTAAACTTTTAATAAGAAGGAATTAGAAGCAACCTATTCCCTTTATTGCTTGTTGGTTTGATTTTCACTTAACCAATGACACCGTAGATACCAGTCTGATCAGCCTGATTTAAGGACGTTAGTTTCTAAGGGGAATGCAGATCCCTGAACTGGACAGAAGGGACCAGAAAGCATGAGGGCAGCACTGGTACTTTTAGGGAGAAAACCAGTGAGGCCCACAGAACCTCTGAAATCATATATAAAGTCATATTTGAAGTTTTATTCTTCCAATGCTATGCTCCATCCTTCATTAGGTCTTCCTTCGTTCCTTTCCTTCTATCCACTGAACTGTTCAAATAATCCTTTTATTACTACAAAAATGTAATAATGCACGCTGTAGGGAATTGGAAAATGCAGACAAGCAAAACAAAATACATCACATTCTACCACTCACAGGTCACCACTGTTAACATTTTAGCACATGTCCCTATGGCTTTTTACACACACACACTCTCTCTCTCTCGTGTTTTTTAACCAAACAAGATCATACTGGGTGTATCATTCCCCAGTCTGCCTTTTCCAGTTATCACCACCTTTCCATTTTAAGAAAACTTCATCTACTTACCTAGACTACATTTGAATTTCTCCAATTTCCTCCCAAAAGTTACAAAACTGGTTGTCCAAACCAGTAACCACTCCAGGACCATATACTGCATCTGGTTTTTAAATCTGTTAAATCTTGTTTAATTTAGCATAGTCCCATTTTTATGACACTGACTTATTGAAGAAATTGGGCCATTTGTTCTGTAAAACGTCCCACCCCCTTGATTTGACCTGTTGCTACCTTCATGGTGTTGTTAAGCCTATTTCTCTAATCCTTGATTTTCCTCTAACTGGAAGCTATTATATAAAAGGCTTTGAGGTCAAGCTATGCACATACATTGGGGATGATGTGTATTTTATGAATGTGTGCAGCAGAAGACATCTGATACTTGGTTGGCCCACCAGTAGTGATGCTCAGATTGATCCCTGCCCGTGTAGATGTGCAGTCAGTGTGTGTGTGGTGTTACCTGGTGTGTCTGTGTGTTGCTTTGTACTACAAAAATGTCCATCAAACACTCACCACCATGGTTTTAACCCTACGTGATCACCTTTCCCGAATCTGTTCCTGGCGTTTAAAAACATGTGATACCAGATTATAAATAACCCTGAAGCAGGGACTTAGTGCTCTAGAAATTTGATATATCCTTGTGGGTCCTTGTATGCAGGTGTGCTAAGTAAGACTTGATGCTCAGAGTATCATTTGGGAGGCATACTCCCTTAAAAGGTGATTTCGGGAGCACCTCTTCATGCATCTGCAGTGAGATAAACTGCTGGAGATGAAATATTTCCCAAATTACTGAAAGGAAAGTTAAAGCCAGTGATTCTGAGTAAACCTCATTCTTAGTAGAGGAATCAGCAATAGAGGTCTAAGTGTTGGAGTCCACCTCAGTCCCTGCCTGCCCCCTTTTTATCTTCTCTTTTCTGAGGAACATCACGTCCTGGTGATTTCAGCCATCACCTACATGCCAGCATTCCTAATATTTGTCTCTTCAGATCTGTACTCAGTGTCTTGGGTATATATAAAGCACCATAGATACAGATCAAGGTTCCATGGCCTTTTTCCCCACCTGTGTGTTGTCACAGCGAATTTTCTGGGATCTGTGGAAGGTGTTATCATTCTCTCTGCCCTTTAACCAGCGTACAGACCTTTCTCAGCTCATGCTAGGATCAGGGTGAGTCTCCTAGGGGTACCCTCTGTCAGGAATAGTTTGTCATTCCATCCATTAACCATTCCATTGCTAAACAGATATTCCTTAAACTATTTTTCATCACCTTATTTCTTGGCTCACATTTCAGTGAATTTCTCTTGCTTATCTGACTGAAATTAAATTCTTTTGTCTCAATTTTGTTCTTTCATAGTAAGGTCCCATGTAATCTGACCGTATTTTTTTTAATAATAAATTTATTTTTTATTGGTGTTCAATTTGCCAACATACAGAATAACACCCAGTGCTCATCCCGTCAGGTGCCCCCCTCAGTGCCCGTCACCCATTCACCCCCACTCCCCGCCCTTCTCCCCTTCCACCACTCTTAGTTCGTTCCCCAGAGTTAGGAGTCTTTTTTTTTTTTTTTTTTTTTGAGTTTTGAGTTAGGAGTCTTTATGTTCTGTCTCCCTTTCTGATATTTCCCGCACATTTCTTCTCCCTTCCCTTACATTCCCTTTCACTATTATTTATATTCCGCAAATGAATGAGACCATACAATGTTTGTCCTTCTCCGACTGACTTACTTCACTCAGCATAATACCCTCCAGTTCCATCCACGTTGAAGCAAATGGTGGGTATTTGTCATTTCTAATGGCTGAGTAATATTCCATTGTATACATAAACCACATCTTCTTGATCCATTCATCTTTCGATGGACACTGAGGCTCCGTAATTTGAACTATTTCCCCAAGTCTGCCATTTGTGCTAATCAAAGCTGGCTCCTTAATGTCCTGTGAATGCTTCATTTTGGGCCTTGGCTATGCCAGTGTCCTCTCCTGGAGGATCCCTCCCCACGTGTTCCCTAAAAAAGTCCTATCGGTCCTGTTGGTGCTGGGTTTAGGTGGTCTAAACTTCATGGAAGAGATGAAAGGAAAATCCTGTCCTTTCCCACATTACAAACAATGGCCAATGGCCAACACAACTTGGCAGCTACAACAAATGCTCTTGAGTTGTTCAGCTTTGATTTCATTGGTTTTATCTTGATCCTTCAACTATATTGCAAGCTCTTTGAAGGAAATGATCTTGCCTTATGTTTTTAAGTTAATCCTCTAAAGAAGTGACCTATGAAAGAGTTATGTGTTCCACCCTTCTGCTTCTATGAACTGCTTTAGTGAAGCCACCTTGTCCTTTTGAATACCTGCTTTAAACACATCACACATATACACCCCATCTCTTCTGAAGTAATTCTGTTTTTTTTTTTTTGTACCTTTTTCCAGTGCCTTGCATCTTACACTATTATACAATTCTCCTTTAATACAGCTGAAAACCCTCAGATGTAGGGAGGATACTATTTCTTCTATTCTGTGAGTGAGAACATCTGGTCAACATTTACTGTAACTGCCTTAAACAGAGGCATGAAGATACTTTGTTAAACAGAACTTTGAAAGGTCATCACATTTCTCCCTATGAACATCTTGTAAATCTGATGGATTTAAGTCACTCAAAAAACTTCCAGAGTTTCAAAAGGTGTGCTTCAAATATCTTTCAGTATCCTACTAATTTCCACAAACTATGAGGTTCTTACCCTAACTCCTGAAGTTCTACATTCCTAGTCTTTCCACCTTCCTATTACAGGGCACACAGTTCAATTCTTGGGCTACTACAGCTTCTCTAGGGAGAAGTTAGATTCCCACAGTCTGAGGTGTCTACTGGGAAGGAAGAAGCCCTCTTTATGTGGCAGGACCCTTGAGAGTTCTTTTAGCACACATTTTCCTGGCCTTTTAGTAATTTTTCTGTTTTTCCCTACCCTTCTCTTTTTGTAACTAATAAAAAACAAGAATAATAGGTCAGTTGTCAGGCATCAGAAAGCCTCTCCGGACAGATCTCTGAAGTGACTCACACACATAATTCCATTCCAACCCACGTCACTCAACATGGCTCAGCATACACGTGTGTGGCTGCTGCTTTCAAAAACCTGCTCTGCTCTACTCTGTTCTGGTTGCCGGGACCACCTTCACGAATGGTATCATCTCTATATTGTCTTTAGGAAGAAGAATCTGTCAGCAGCTTTTGAAAATAAAGAATTAAAAAAGAAAGCAACAGCAAAAATGAAGACTCAGAGAAGTAAAGAATCAGAAAAAAATGAGTCTCTAGGATATTTAATACATTCCTTTGTAGAGCAAAAGACAAAATGAGATAGTCGCTCCTTCAGCTGTAATTGTGACCTTCTGTAGCCTTCTTTTGATTTTCTTCTAAACACAGGAATCTTTTGTTGGCTAAATCCCAGGTTTTTTTTTTTTTTTTTTTTTTTTTTACCCCTGGGCCAACTTTTTGGCTTGCTTGGAAACAGCTGCCGGTATTTCTTTTTGCTGCCAGTCAGTCAAAAAATGTGCTCACATTGGAGGCCTGGCTCCATCCCACCCAGGGTGCTGAATGCATTAACTTTTTCACACACAGTCTTTGCCAGGCTGCACATAGAAGTCCATCTCAGACGGTAAAGCTCACTGAATCATCAGCTAGCTTGGAGTTGGTGCCAATGTCGGGTAGAGAGACTGTCAACATATTTTAGGAGTCTATGGCAAAGTGATAAATTTTTACTATATGCACCAAGTTAATAGGAAAAAGAACACTTCTGAGATATCAGGAAACCAAAAGTGCCATTATTTAATTGCTCCACTCTTGAAAGCAAAAACAACGCAACCTTTGATCTAGCCTGTGAGTTGGTTAAAAACCAAAATAAACAAGAATAGAAACATAAGGTATTTAACTGATTACTGCCAACAATTTTATTTTACTTTCTTTGTGCTTCTAAGAGCAGCCTTTTCTACTGACAACCACACACCACTCCAATGTCTGGATATGATCCATTTTATTAAGAAATTCCTGAATCAATTTCCTGGTTTATAGCTTGTCCAACCAAGAATCCAGGTGTTCTCACCATAAGAAGGGTCTCTTTCAAAAGCTGTCTGCTTGTATAACTGTACACCCAACAGAAATGTCATGGACACCCCAACAATAGAGCTGAAGCCTGAAGCAGTTTGGTGACATTCCAAGTTTTTGAATGGAATGTGAATCCATTAAGATTATTAGGTAACTTTACTGATATCCTTAAATTTGTGCCAAGTGTTAAAGCTGCCAAAGAAAAGACAGAATAAAAACTGACTCTTGGATTCCAACTCTGAGTATTTTGGTGTGGAAACTGTATTTTCTTGTAACTCATTTAAAAAACACACCATGATTTCACTGTTTAATTGCAATCTCAGTTTTCAGGAAGCAAAGAGAAACAAGATACATAATCGATGTTTCTCTTCCGTTCGGCTTTCAGCCTAAATGGTCCTGTGCTTTTATTGGCAAAGCAGGGCAGGTAATAACAGTGAACAAGAAACCTATTCTAAGAAGAACTGGCTCAAGTGAAGTACCACTACATCATGAGTGACTCAACCATCTACTTGAGAGTGATTACTCTGCAACGATGAAGCCATGCTAATTGGACAATGGCTTGCTGCCAGTTCATGTTGGCATGACCTACAATACCCTTGGCTGACGGCCATTATGTTTCTCTAGCACACTTTTTTTTTTTTTTTTTGTAATCTGGATGGGAAGTGGAAATAATTTTTTAAAAACTCTCCCCAGTGCTATTTAACTTCTTATCATGAATTAAAAGTTTAATTAAGTACCCTGTTAAAGGCCCAGGTTCTATGATTAAATATGACAAAATAATAGTTATGATTACTAACCAAGTGACGAACTTTACAGCTCTGAACTTTGTCTTTAAAGCTATTATTAATTTTAATTGAAATAGCTAAGAGACTCCATAATAGGAGAAAGGAAGAAATGTAAGGGACATTTAATTTCTTTATACGGAAGAGGTTTAAAATGAACAGATGAGGCAGTAACTAATTTTATAAAATGTAATGCAAACAACTTTGCTGTCAAAGGCTTTGTTTAAATCCATTTAAAAATGTTAACTACTGAGGTCATCTCATATGATCTAGGGATAAATAGATATAGTGAAAAGAATCCTTAAACTGGCTTTGAAATCAGGTCACTTAAAAATAATTTTTAGATATGTCTTAGTTTTTGTCAACTCAACTCCTTCTACTATGCCAAAATAGGAGCGCATTTCTGCTAAGTTTCTTTAAATAGGACTTACTGGCCTCAGGATTTAAAAAAATGTAAGAGGTTTGGAAACAGCTTATGCATTTCAGTTTTAAAATTAGCTATTGCTGTGGCTATTTTCACACCAGATTTCCCTCCCTCTGTATCAGCACCATTGAGCAGCCTTTGGAGGTGGAATCACAATAGTATTAGCTCTTCTTTCCTTGGCTTTGCTTTATTACACCCCCATTTGAGACTGAGGCCCAGATTTCAGGGCTGGAAGTCACCTTTATGTTACTATAAATAAGTTCTGCCTTTAGGCATTTCAAAATTATCAGCATGATTCTAGGACTTGAAAACTTCTTACTTGCCAGCAAGTAGTTACCTGGAATATTTTGACTTATTATTTATTTGCTTTTTTTTCATCTGCTGCCAAGTCTCACTAATGCAACCTGGAAAATTGCACCACAGCTTTTAATGAGGATTCTGAGGTAAGAGCCATTTCATCAGAGAAGACTATGCTTTCCTTTTATGGGAATAATAACACCTCCTGTTTATAATAGCACCATCCTTCCAAGAAGTCTAACAGATCACATTTCATTAATCCGAATGGCAGCCCTGCAAGTCAAGCCAGTAACCAGTATTGCTACTCCCTACAAATTCACACTGATATTGAGGTCATTAAATGCAAATACATTTTTCAAAATCCTAAAATCTTTGGAAATGGTGAGAGAGCAATAATCTAAATCTTCTATGACTCGCTTGTATTCCAGGTTATCAAACAGCCCAGTGGTTCTACTACAGCTCTTTAACTGTCATCTCCTGCAAACTCTTGTAAGACCATTTTTTTTTTTTTTAGTATTTTATTCATTTGTTTGAGAGAGAAAGAGAGATAGAGAAAGAGAGCGCACGGCAGGGGGAGAGGCAGAGGGAGAAGCAGGCTTCCTGCTGAGCAGGGAGTCTGATGTGGGGCTCCATCCCAGGCCCCTGGGATCATGACCTGAGCCAAAGGCAGATGCTCAATTGACTGAGCCACTCAGCTGCCCCCTGTAAGACCATTTCTGAAGGCAGGAAGAATTCACAAAGATGAGTAGGAGAAGGAAGCTCGCTCCTCTTGTGAAATCCTATGGTTCTTTCCTTTCCTGACTGGTTTGCTTCCCATCTCTGTGGCCTTTCCCTAATCCAAACATCTCTCCTCTCTTTCTGACCAGTAGGATTTATTCTCTCTCTGTGGTAGGAACCTACAAAGTTCAAGGGCTATGAACTTACGGTACAGGGTCAGACCTCAAACATCATTTTCATATAAGGATGTGTTAAGTCGAGTCTGCCCACTTGCTCAGTAGATCCCATCCTCTTTCAAGTACCTAAGAGCATTTGTTTAGCAATTGGTCTTCCGTATCCTTTATTATCAAGTTTTCTCTCTCTTTGGCAACATTCCCATCAGCCCAAGTCTTAGGATGGGCTAGGCTGTGCTGAGGAAACAAACACCAACTCTTAATGGCTTAACATAAAGGTTTATTTCCCATTCATGTCAGAGTCTGATTTGACTCCCATGGCTCTTCTCCAGCAGTGACTCAGGGAGCTGGGCTACAGTTCCAACATCTCAGAATACTTGGAGTTCTTTGACACCAGTTAAATGGGAATAAACATGAAGAACTCATCCCTACTTTTAACTGTTTCAGACCAGAAGTGACCCACGACTTCCACTCGTATTTCTTTGGCTATAGCTAGTTACATAGTATGCTTGACTGTAAATTTGGTCTTCCTTTGTGTCCAGAGAAGAGAGGAAAACTGGATGTGGGTGGATACTGATCATCTTTACCACAGAGAGCAAACATGCTGGAATTTCTTCCCACTTAAAAAAAGCAAATTAAACTTTTAACACTATTTCCCTCCAGCTGCTGGCCCATTTTTCTACTTCCTTTAATTAGAAATCTAGCCTAAAAAATGTAGACTACCTTAGCGTTTTCACATTTTCTTTTCATTCTCTTTAGAACACAGTCACATTGGTTTTTGATCTCACTGATCCCCTAAAAGTGCTCAATGAAATCACAAATGGCTTCCAAACTTCATCTTAGCGGTCTATTGGCATCATTTGACACAGTTGATTACTCTGTCTTCCTTGAAATGCTTTCTTTACCTGGCTTCCAGTACACTATATATTCCTGCTTTTCCCTCTATCTCAATGGCTTTTTCTTCTTGGTCTACCCCCATTGACTCTTCTTTATCTCTCTGACTTCTTAATTCTAAAAAGCCCCAAGATCCGAACCTAGGGCCTCTTTTTTCCTCTTCCTATCTACACTTACTCCCTTGGTGATGGTATTTTGTCTCATGGCTTTTAATATCCCCAATACTGCGGTATTAAAACTTCTATCTCCAGGCTGAACTTGTCTCATGAATTCCAACCATGCATATCCTACTGTGTACTAGATATCTCTACTTTAACACACGTCTCAGACTTAATGTGTATGAAATAGAACTCCTAATCCCCTTCTTAACACTTAAAACCTACTTCTCCCCATCTTCACCAATCCCAGTTAATGGCAACCCCATTCTTCCAATAGCTCAGACCCTAAACCTTGGAATTCTCTTTAATTGCTCTCTTTCTCTTCTTCCATCCTATATCCATTATATAAGGAAATCTTGTAAGCTTCATTTAAAAATATCACCAGAATCTGACACTGATCATCACTCTACTGCTATCACTCTGATCTAGGCCATTCTATCATGCCTGGGTTGCTGCTGCCTTAGCATCTTAAGTGTTTCCTTTGCTTTTGCCTTTGCCCTCTCTTTCAATCTATTTTTTATTTCTTTTTATTTTATAAATTTTTATTTATTTATGAGAGAGAGAGGGAGAGAGAGAGAGAGAGACAGAGAGAGAGAGAGAGAGAGAGAGAGAGAGAGAGAGAAGCAGGCTCCATGCAGGGAGCCCGACATGGGACTGGATCCCAGGTCTCCAGGATCAGGCCCCGGGCTGGGCTAAAGGCAGTGCTAAACCGCTGAGCCACCCGGGCTGCCCTTCTCTTTCTTCTTAAAAGAGATTTTATTCATCTGACAGAGAGAAAGAGAGAGAGACAGAGAGAGAAAGAGAGAGAGAAAGAAGGAAGGAGAGGAGAGAAAGGAAACAAATAGGGGGAGTGGCAGGCAGAGGGAGAGGGAGAAGCAAGCTCCTTGCTGAGCAGGGAGCCAACGCAGGCTCGATCCCAGGACCCTGGGATCATGATCTGAGCTGAAGGCAGATGCTCAGCCAAATGAGCCACCCAGGTGTCCCTCTTTCAATCTACTTTCCTATACCAATCAAAATGATCTGTGAAACTTTCCAAAAGGCCTCTCAGCTCATTCCAAGAAAAAGTAATGTATTTAAAAGGTCCACAGAAAAATAAAATAAAAAAAATAAATAAAAGGTGCACAGACTGGCCCTGTTACCTGACATGCCTCCCCTCCTATCCTACCACTGGCTCATTCTGTTACTGTGTGTCCATCATGACAAGGCCATTT
Organism: Canis lupus baileyi; assembly: GCF_048164855.1. Classification (NCBI taxonomy): domain Eukaryota; kingdom Metazoa; phylum Chordata; class Mammalia; order Carnivora; family Canidae; genus Canis; species Canis lupus. The sequence continues at coordinate 23,406,881 of NC_132844.1, read as the reverse complement.
TAGCCTCAGAGGCCTTCCTTGCTATTCCTTCTGCCTAGGCCACCCAGATGTCAGCATGTCTGGCTCCCTCACCTCCTTCAAGTCTCTACTCAAAGTTATCCCCTTAAAAAGGTCCTTTTTAACCATCCTTTCTTTCTATCCATCTATCTACCTATCTCCTTATTGAGTATAGTTGACACAAAATGATACATTAGTTTCAGGTGTACAACACTGTCAACAAGTTTGTACATTATTCTATGTTTACAAGTGTAGCTGCCATCTGTCACCACACACTATTACAATATCAATGTTGACCACTGTATTTAAAACTGCAGGGATCCCTGGGTGGCCCAGCAGCGGTTTAGCACCTGCCTTCAGCCCAGGGCGTGATTCTGGAGTCCTGGGATCGAGTCCCACATCGGGCTCCCTGCATGGAGCCTGCTTCTCCCTCTGCCTGTGTCTCTGCCTCTCTCTCTGTGTCTCTCATGAATAAATAAATAAAATTTATTAATTAAAAAAATAAAATAAAATTGCAGAGCCCTGACATTTCTCAACCCCCTTCTGTTTTATTCTCAATCGCATCTAAGTACATATTGTATTTATATTGTCTCTCCTCCCTTTCCCTCAGTGGAATATAAACTCAGTTGTTCCCTAAGTTCATCCAATAGCTAGAGCAGTGCGCCCTGGCAAATAGCAGGGCCTTGATTTGTTGAATGAAAGAAATTTGTATTTGTTGAATGAATGAAAAAATGAGTGAGGGGATTCCTGAGTGGCTCAGCGGTTGGGCATCTGCCTTTGGCTCAGGTCGTGATTCTGGGGTCCTGGGATCGAGTTCCGTATCAGGGCTCCCTGCAGGGAGTCTGCTTCTCCCTCTGCCTATGTCTCTGCCTTTCTGTGTGTGTCTCTCATGAATAAATAAATAAAATCTTTAAAAAAAAAGAAAATAAATGAGTGAGGAAACAGAAGCCCAAAGAGGCTGACTGGTTTGGTTAAGATCTTATATGAAATTAGTGCCAAGGTTCAGACTGGTTTTCCCAGCAACTCATGATGGGAATGAGGCTACTGCTCCTTAAATCTACAATTTTGCCTATTAATCTTCGTCAGTTTTGTCTAGGTGGTGAATGGGGTGAGGCCAGAGGGTTGGCTCTGTGCTCTGGGGTGGGTGTTTCGTTCTTTTTATCTTGGTCATGCACTCCCCAAATAACTCAATTACTGTTTCCCATCAATTCTCACCTCCCCCAAAGTTACACTCAGGCTAAGAACATTGTTGGCAAGCTGTGTGCCAGGATTAAGTACTTTCTGTAGTATTGCACACCAAAACTACTGTCCAAAGATAATCATGACTATCTTATTGCTTCTTTAAAAGACTGGACCTAAGCCATCCCAGAGACATTAGCAGCTTTCATCTCCTCTAAAAACCTTCAGTCAAGGAGATTCCATAATTTCCTCATCGGTCTCTGTGCTTGGCAGTACTACTACAAGAACATTCTTTATTGCACCCTGTGGTTAAGTCTTAACAACAAATGCCTTTGCTTCAGAATCCTTCTGGGTCAGTTTTCCTTTTTGTTTAGCACTGAAAAAAATGAGATCTGCCCTAAAATGTTGAGAGAGAGAAGTGAAATAGAAAGCATAAAACAGAGATAGAAAGTGAGCCAAAGCTTGAAATATATTTATACCTAAGAGAGCATATGGTCCACCTGAAGGGGCATACTTACCCCTACCCAATAAGCTCTTTTCTGCATGAAACTTTCTCCTTCTCTAGAAGGTGAAAGACCATGGTTAGTAAACCCAAAGAAAGGTGGTAGAGCTTTGGCAATAATCTTATTTTTTCCTCCCTTGTTTTTATTTTTATTTTTTTAAAGATTTTATTTATTTATTCATGAGGGACAGAGAGAGAGAGAGAGAGAGAGAAAGAAAGAGAGAGAGAAGCAGAGACAGGCAGAGGGAGAAGCAGGCTCCATGCAGGGAGCCTGACGTGGGACTCGATCCTGGGTCTCCAGGATCACGCCCTGGGCCGAAGGCAGACGCTTAACCGCTGAGCCACCCAGGTGTCCCTTCCTCCCTTGTTCTTAAAATATTTATTTAATTTTCACAAATAAAAATTACATATAATTAAGGTTTACAATGTGATGTTTTGTGAAATGATCACCACAATCAAACTAACTTACATATCTAACACCTCCCATGGTTCTCATTTGTGTGTGTGTGCGTTTGTGTGTGTGTGTTTGGGGTGAGAACAACTGACATCTATTCTTTTAGGAAATACAATGATATATTATTATTAACTACAGTCTCTATGCTGTACCTTAGGTTTCCAGAACTTACTCATCTTAGAACTGGAAATTTGTACCTTTTGAATAGGTACCTTTGTACCTATTTCCACTTTTGCCCCACACCCTCCCCGAAGCTTCTAATAACCACCATTTACTCTCTGTTACTATCATTTGGCTTTTTTTTAGATGCCACACAGAGTGAGATCCTGCAGTATTTGTCTTTCTATGTCTGGCTTGCACTTAGCATAATGTCCTCCAGGTTTACTCATGTTGCCGCCAACAGCAGGATTTCTTTCCTTTTTAAGACTGAATAATATTCACACACACACAGCATCTTTTCTTTATCTAGTTATCTGTCAATAGACAAGTTGTTTTCACACCTTGCCTATTGTGAATAATGCTGCAATGAACACAGGAGTGCAGGTACCTCTTCGAGATAGTGATATTTCTTTCAGATATATATCCAAAAAGTGGTACTGCTGGATCGCCTGGCAGTTCTATTTTTAATTGTCTGAGGAACCTCCATCCTATTTTCCAGAGTGGCTGTACTGATTTACATTCCTACCAACAGTGCACAAGGGTTCCCCTTTCTCCACACCCTCGCCAATACTTGTTATCTTTTGACTTTTTGATAATAGACCTTGGCAATAACCTCTTAACAGCTGCTCTTCCTCTGGCATTCTGGGAGGGAGCCAAGCAGCCCCATAAGGATGGGGCTAATAGGCAAACCCACTGTGGGCTCCATAACTTCTAAGGAAGCACACCCCATTCCTGCCCTCTGTACTCAACACACCGTAAGACTGAACTGAACTTCAGGATTGTGATGCCACTTCCAGCATGGTTGGCATCTAGCCCAAAATGGTCTCCATGACTACAGCTAAGGAGGTGTTTGTTGAGCCAACTTTAATACTAATGAGCAGTGGAGTAACGGCCTTGCAATGCTTGGCACATCGAACACTTTCTCTTCATCTCTTAGCACAAAATACACTTACTAATTATAAATTAAATGATCTGTTTTATTATTTAACTAAAGTACTAAGTTACAATGCCTTATGTCTTGCTTTTTGCTGATACACATTCTTGGGTGTGTTTTTCAATAGGGAGCCAACACTCAAGTTATATAAACTCTAGGGACTGTCATTCTATTTTAGAAAAAAAAAACTAAAAAAGATAAAAAAAAAAAAAAGAGCAAGACATTTCAATTACTCCTTGACTTCCAGAAGGAGGCCTCTATATTTGTTTCTTTCCCTTTTAGTTTAGAGGTTATAGTGGGCACTGTAGTGGCTCTAATTTGCCAGTTATAGCATTGCCCATAGAAGTCAGGATTTTGGGATAGAACTGCACAATTGGATAACTAGATACCAGAGCTGGGTTTGGCCTAAACTAATCAACTTAGGGAGTGGGAGCGGCACCAGTATGTATCTGGAAGTTTCACAGTCCAAGAAAGAGTTTTTGGACTCAGCCATGAGGGTCCCCTGAGGAGCACAGAGGCTGGCTAGCTAGAGGTGTAGAAGTGGGCCAAGTGTGAACAAGGCTGGGACAAACCAGAAGATAATTTGAACTTGGTGACAGGATAATGATGAGGTTCAAAAATTTCTAAGGAGCTAATCAAATGTTTTTTTTCTTACATCATATAAACCAAATGCCGATTAGTTTTAAGCAGCTACTTTCCAAGGTAATGTTTGGGATGTTTGCTTATATACGACTTAATTCAAATTCTAAAGTCATTCACTGAGCTAAGTGGGACAATGACTGTAGACCTGCAAGGACATTTCAGTGCACACACAAGGAGACAAAAACAATGCTTAGCACTTGGGGCCACAGGAGGGTGCTCTGAGCAGAGGGAGTGGGGTCTTGGAAGGAGGCCTCAGAAACAATTACAGACCACAAAGGAAAGTACCACTGTGGCTGGCTTGCATGCCACATCAGCAAGATACCTACAAGCTGGGTTACTGACAATATGAGTTCATGTTTTATAGGAAGGAAAAAATATAATTGTATCTGAAGGCTTCAGGTTTTAATGGTTTGGAAATGTAGATAATGAAGAAACAGCAATCATTTTACATGACTAGGAAGAAAGAAAATCAACACCTAGCAAATTCCCACTTAGTTGGAACACAATCAAAAAAGCCAAATAGCAAATTTTTGTGTGACGTCTATACAATGTGCCTCTTGCTTTAAAGAGTTCCTAATGCCGGGGCGCCTGGGTGGCTCAGTCAGTCGAGCATCAGACTTTTTTTTTATTTTTTTTTAAATTTATTTATGATAGTCACACACAGAGAGAGAGAGAGAGAGAGAGAGAGGCAGAGAGAGAAGCAGGCTCCATGCACCGGGAGCCCGACGTGGGACTCGATCCCGGGTCTCCAGGATCGCGCCCTGGGCCAAAGGCAGGCGCTAAACCGCTGCGCCACCCAGGGATCCCGAGCATCAGACTTTTGATTTCAGCTCAGGTCATGATCTCAGCTTCTTGAAATCAAGCCCCTGGGTTGGGCTCTGGGCTCAGCAGGGAGTCTGCTTGAGATTCTTTCCCTCTGCCCCTTTATCCACACTCTTTCTCTCTCTCAAATAAGTAAATCTTAAAAAAAAAAAAAAATAGAGTCGGTAATGTCAAGGAAATAAGTGATTTTTAGGGATTTGATCTAAAGAAACTTTCAGTTATGCCATATGCATTTATATCCTGGTTTTCTTTAAATTTTACTGCCTTGGTATTGTATTATGATAAATAATTCAAGGATTTCAGAGTTTTAGGTGTTTCTAGGGGTAGAAACTGGGGCTTAGATTGGGGGTGGGTAAAATGACTAAATCAGGATCCCAAAGCTAACTAGGGGCAGGCCAGGGCACATAGTCCACAAAGTTTTGAGATGGGGCCAGAAGTCACTGAAGAGAGACTAAATTACATAACATATGATTTTCACTTGTAAATACATTTTAATATAACCTTTTCTTTTGAAAATTGGTAAAAAACTTATAAATGAAATAGCTCTCAAACAGATATAGATAATAAATAAACTATAAAATCCAGCCTCTCCCCAAGACCATTCTGGATAATTGGAAGTTTTCCAAATATTTCTAGGGAATTCCAGAGTTGGAGTAAATTACAAAGTTATTCTTGCTGCCCATCCAGAGAAGAAAGGGTCTTATCTTTGATGAATGCCTACTATGGGATAGAGATCATGCTGAGAATTTCTATGTTTATCATCTCATCTAACGATGGGTTAAATATTCACCCACTGATGTAGATGAGGAAAATCCAGCTCAGAATCACATCATAGCTGCCATTCCTTGGCCCTTTTTTTTTTTTTTAATGATAGTCATAGAGAGAGAGAGAGAGAGGCAGAGACACAGGCAGAGGGAGAAGCAGGCTCCATGCACTGGGAGCCTGACGTGGGATTCGATCCCGGGTCTCCAGGATCGTGCCCTGGGCCAAAGGCAGGCGCCAAACCGCTGCGCCACCCAGGGATCCTCCTTGGCCTTTCGATAGTACTTGTTACGTAAGTTTCCCTCCCTACACCAGCCCCAATTACATTATCTACAACCAATTTGTCCTTTTGCCTCTGGTATTGTGATCTTTCTAGTAATCTAATTCCTAGAGATGTGAGGAGTGGTACTGGAGCCCTTTATGTGGGTACATAAAAGAGAATATTAATGAGAAAACATTGATTGCTTATGCAGTCTTCACTAAGCTGGCCACTCTCTTGCTCTGCAGGGTTAACAGCAGATGTCGTTTAATAAGGGACTGGATCTGGTGAACCTTTCTGACCCCTGTGACTTGTTTGCATATTTGTTTTTTATGTTGGATTTGGATGCCTTTCCGTGCAGCAGGTGCTTACCCCACCACTTCCTAGTATCTTATACACAGGCTGCTGTATTTATTTATATTATTTGCCAGGCCTCTGGAGGCATTTGGGTTTGTGACCCCTGGGATTTAATGCTACTTGTACTCATTAGCACCTTACATCAGGGTCATGGGGTCTTTGGTTTCTTTCAGAGTTGCTATGAAAAGTTGTGCAGTTGCTCTGGGTCACTGCACAACTCTAGGGCTCCATCCGCATAGACTATGGATTTGAGTTGTCCCTCTGGGAACTGTGCAGTGCACAGCCTGGACATCCTAGTATCTATACACTGTATAGATGCACAGTGAAAGATTCTGGACCTGAACACAAAGTGTAAGGCTGCTCAGTGTTACCCTTGGTCCCATGTATATGAAAGGGAGCTAAGATGATGGAAATAGAAGAACTGTATACATAGTTCAAAGGGTGACCATTTTAATGTTTTGTCATTTAAAGCTCATCTTTTAAGTTCTTGCAGCTTAGGCCATCCAACTGAATGAATACTGACTCTCAAGAGAACAGGTCCAGCTACCAGTGTCCCTAACGTACAGATATAACTGTACTCACTGAAGTAATTAAGAAACATGAGCAGGGTATTTTCAACAATGGTGAGAAAAACAAGTTTGCACTTCTTAGAATCCTACTATATTAACTGTGAAAATTACTGATTGCTTTTACTTTTCCCCCAGGCAAGGAAGGTGCTGTGAATACTCTCATTCTTTTACTCTCAAGGGAAATCAAGTGTTCTTTCAACCATTTGAAAGAGAAAAATCATAGCCACGGTCTCAGTGACTCAGATCCCACATCTAGGACTATAACAAACTTTGGCTGTACTACTCAAAACCTGAAGAGTAAGTGAACTAGAAACTACAAGTGGCCGTGAGCCACAGGTGAGGTTCAGTTCCCTTACAGAAAGATGTTCTGCTCAAGATTCATGCCTCCGAGACTTAAAGTGAATCAAAAAGAAACTGGCTATGCCATGAACCTAACAGTGTTGGTGATATGGACATCAGCCCCTGGGCAGGAATGTGGCCCAGGATCCACCTTTTAGCTCCTATTTAGCCGACTGTCTACAAGTTAATAAACCTCCATGAGCAACCACACAAACAAACCAAAGTACTGTACCTCCTCAGGCAAGCTGACCACCAAGTCATTTTTCGTCTGTCCAACCAGCGCCTGCCAGAAATATTCACTGCATGCGGCCAGCACAGCCCGGTGGGCCCGGAACTCCTTCCTTTCCACGATCAGAGTCACGTCACAGAGAATATCCTTTTTCCGCTGGTCATTGAGGCCCAGGAGGATGTTGGTGCAGTGGACTGTGGACTCATACACATACATGGGGGAGTCAGGCTTCTCATCCACAGACATGCCGTTCACACCCTGAAACAAAGAAAGGCTGGGTCAGATGCAGAAAGTGAGAAGAATGTCACAGTTTCTGTGTCCTATTGCCATGAGCCAGGCGAAAAGGAGAATTGTCCATTAGCATATTCAGGCTCAGCACAATGAGCTCAGAAAACGCATCTGGGAAGTCATGTTCAATGGCTAGCTTTCAATCCTTTCCACTTACTATGTCCTTTTACCCCATGGAAACAACCTGGGTCTCTTCTTAAAACCCCCAAAACATTTAAAACACATACGTACTCTAAAACTTGGTAGTTTTGATTTTGTTAGCTGACTGAAAAGGAACTTCCACATATATACGGTCCCAATTCAAGTACTGTTTGAGCTTTGTGTTAAGGGGAAATGAATAGTTTTGAAGTATTTGTAATGCTCTCTTGATGAAGTACACATAAGCTCCTAGGTTGACATATGGCTAAGATGCCAAACAGAATAAATATCTAATCACAATACATAACTGAACACGTGAAATAAACTGTATGTGTACTAAAGTGTAGATATAGAGAGCTATGGCAATTGCCCTCCACCACTTAAAGACAAAGCACAACCAACATAATGCTATTGTTGCTCACAAAAAGCTCTTGAAAAGAAGTGGGCTTGTGCTGTCATTATCCCAGCAGACTTGATATATATCCTCTTTAAGGAAACAAAATATATCACATGAAGAGTCATAAAAAAAATATATAGCCACAGTGAAGATTACTTTTACAAAAGAGTTCTTATAATATAAGTAGATACTTCAAAAGTAGTATCTGTAATTAATTTACATAACAGTTTTTCAGTAATGTCTACTACTAGTATGAATTCCAATAAAGTTTTACTTTTCTTTTGCTTCATTCTTATTTAACACACAATAAATTGTATGTATTTACAGTGGGTGGTCTGATATGTTTTGGCGTATGTATGCAACGGTGAAACCATCATCACAATCAAGACAGGGAACATATCCTTCACCATCAAAATATCTATGTCCCTTAGTAGTCTTTCCCTTGCACCTCTGAGCCCCACCCCCTGAAACCACACGTCTGCTTCTTAACAGTATAAATTAGTTTGCAGTTTTTATATTTTATGTAAATGGAATCATACAGATTGTATTCTTTTATGTCTGGCTTCTTTTACTCAGGATAGTTATTTTGCAATTCATGCATTTTTTTTTTAAATTTTTATTTATTTATGATAGTCACAGAGAGAGAGAGAGAGGCAGAGACACAGGCAGAGGGAGAAGCAGGCTCCATGCACCGGGAGCCCGACGTGGGATTTGATCCCGGGTCTCCAGGATCGCGCCCTGGGCCAAAGGCAGGCGCCAAACCGCTGCGCCACCCAGGGATCCCAATTCATGCATGTTTTTGTGTGCATCAAACAGTTGTTCCTTTATTGCTGAGTACTGTTCCATTGTATGGATACAGCACAATTTTTTATCCATTCATCTACTGGCAGATATTTGGGTGTTTCCAGTTTTGGGCTATTACAAATAAAGCTATCAATTAGTGTATAAATATCTGTATGAACAAACGCTTTCATTTCTCTTGTGTAAATTCCTAGAGGTAGAATGGATGGATCATTTGGCATGTGTAAGTCTAACTTTTTGAGAGACTATCCCTGTTTTCTACAGCGGTTGTAGCATTTCACATTTCAAAAGCAGTGTATGAAAGTTCCAGTTCTTTCACATTCTTGCCACCACTTGTTATACTCAGTCTTTCTACTTTTGGCCATTCTAATAAATATACCGCGTTATCTCTTTGTGGTTTTAATATGCTTTTCTCTAATGACTGCAGAAGCTGAGCATCTTTCGTGTACTTATTTGCCATCTATTTACGTTCTCTGTTGTTTCCTTATTATTGAGTTTTGAGCATTCTTTATATACTCTAAATAAAAGTCCTTTCTCAATATGTGATTTGCAAGTATTTTCTCCAAGTCTGTAGCTTGTCTTTTCATTCTCTTAACAGTGTTTTTCAAGGAGCGGAAAGTCTTCTTCTGAAGACCAGTTGAGAATTTTTTTCTTTTATGGATCATGCTTTTGGTAGTATATCTAAAAAATCTTTGCCTAAACCAAAGTCACATCTCGTCTTCAGATTTATACCTAGATATAAATATTCTTAATGATTTTTTAAAGATTTTTTAAATTTATCTGTGTATGAGAGAGAGAGAGAGAGAGAGAGAGAGAGAGGCAGAGACACAGGCAGAGGGAGAAGCAGGCTCCATGCAGGGAACCTGATGTGGGATTTGATCCCGGGACTCCAGGATCACGCCCTGAGCTGAAGGCAGATGTTTTAACTGCCGAGCCACCCAGGCATCCTGGTTTTGATTTTCAATTTAAATTCTTGTTTTTCACCACTACTAGTATACAGTTATATAAATTATTTTTGTTTATTGATCTTGTATCCTGCAATTTTGCCTAACTTGCTTATTAGTTCTCACAGCCTTTTCTTTTCTTTTTTGGTACGTAACATAGATTTTCTACAAAGAATAAAACATATATGTTGTCTGTGAATGAAGACATTTTACTTTCTTTCCAATCTGAATGATTTCAATGTTTTTTTTCCTTGCCTTAACTACATTGGCTAGAACCTCTAGTGCAATGTTGAATGTAAGTGGTAAGAGTAAACATCCTTACCTTGTTTCTGATTTTAGAGGAACACTTTATCCTTTCACTACTATTTATGATGGTGGGTCTATGTGCTTCATAGAAGCCCCTATTGAGTTGAGGAAATTTTTTTCTATTCCTATTTGCTAGGAATTTAAAAAAAAATCAGGAATGGATGCTGGAGTTTTTGTTAAGTGTGTTTTCTGCATGTATTGATAATCACATAGTTTTCCTTTTTAAATATGTCAATATGAATAATGATTGATTTTTGAATGTTAAATCAATCATGCATCTCTAAAATAAGCTCCATTTGACCATAATGTATTTGTCTTGTTACACAATGTTGGATTCAATTTTTTACCATTTTGCTAAGAATTTTTACATCTATGCCCATGTGGGATATCAGTCTGTAGTTTTCTTTTCGTATATATATTTTTAATCAGGGTAATGCTGGTCTCACAAAATAAGTTGGAAAATAGTTCTTCCTCTTCAGTTTTCTAGAAGAAATTTTGTAGAATTGGTATAATTTCTTCCTTAAATATTTGGTAGAATTTATCTGTGAAGTCTCCTTGGCCTGGAGTTTTAACTACAAATTCAATTTTTTAAAAAAATTCTCAAATTTATTGGCACCAAGTTGTACATAATATTTCCTTAATTTTCTTTTAATATCAGTAGAATCTGTATTGAAGCTCACTTTCCTGATATGGGGAATTTGTGTCATCTTTTTTTTTTTTCTGATCAGTTTGGCTAGGGGTTTATTAATTTTATCACCATTCCCAAGGACTAGCTTTTTGTTAAATTGATTTTTCTTAATGTTCTCTTTTTTATTACATTGATTTCTGCTCTTGTATCCTTTCTTCTGCTTACTTTAGGTTTTAATTTGTTCTTCTTTTAATTTTCTTGCCTTTTATTATTTTTTAAATTTTAACTCCAGTATAGTTAACATGCAGTATTTTATTAGTTTCAAGTGTAAAATATAATTATTCAACAATTCTATATAATGTATACTCAGTGCTCATTATGATGTGTACTCTTAATCTCCCTCACCTATTTCATCCATTATCCCCAACCCCACCCCCTACCTTCTCTTTGGTAACCATCAGCTTGTTCTCTATAGTTAGGCATCTTTTTTTGGTTTATCTCTTTTTTTTTTATTTGTTCTTTTGTTTTGTTTCTTAAATTACACATATAAGTGAAATCATATGGCATTTCTTTCTCTGACTTATGTCACTTAGCATTAAACTCTCAGATTCCACCCATGTTATTGCAGATAGCAAGATTTCATTCTTTTTTATGGCAGAGTAATATTTCATTCCCACCCCCCCACCCCACATCTTTATCCATTCATCTCTTGACAGACATTTGGGTGCTTCCATAATTTGGCTACTGTAAATAGTGCTGAAATAAACACAGGGGTACATATATCCTTTTGAATTAGTGTTTTCGTATTCTTTGGGTAAATATCCAGTAGTGGGATTATTGGATTATATGATAGTTCTATTTTTAAATTTTTGAGGAACCTCCATAATGTTTTCCACAGTGGCTGCACCCAGTTTACCTTTCCACCAGCAGTGCAAGAGGAGTCCTTTTTCTCCACATCCTTGCCAACATTTGCTGTTTCTTGTGGTTTTGATTTTAGCTGTTCTGACAGGTGTGATGTGACATCATATTGTAGTTTTAATTTGCATTTCCCTGATGATTGGTGATATTGAGCATCTATTCATGTCTATTGGCCATTTGGATGTCTTTGGAAAAATGTCTCTTCATGTCTTTGGCCCATTTTTAAATCAGACTGGTTTTTGGGTTGAACTTTATAAGTTCTTTATATATTTTGGATACTAAACCTTTATCAGATATGTCATTTGGAAATATCTTCTCCCATTCAGTAGGTTGTCTTTTAGCTTTGTTGACTGTTTCCTTTGCTGTGCAGAAGGTTTTTATTTTTATGTAATCTCAATAGTTTATTTTTGCTTTTGTTTCCCTTGCCTCAGGACACATATCTAGAAAAATGTTGCTAAGGCGGATGTCAGAGAAACTACTGCCTGTGCTCTCTTCTAGGATTTTTAACAGTTTTGGGTCTCACATTTAGGTCCTTAATCCATTTTGAGTTTATTTTTGTGTGTTGTGTAAGAAAGTGGTCCAGTTTTATTCTTTTGCATGTAGCCTTTCAGTTTTCCCAACACCATTTGAATGAGATTGTTTTTTCCCATTGCATATTTTTGCCTCCTTTGTCAAAGATTAATTGACCATTAATTTGCTCTTCTTTTCCCAGTTTCCAAAGGTGAAAGTTGAGTTCATTGATCTGAGATCTTTCATCCTTTCTAAGAAAAGCTTTAATGCTCTACATTTCACTCTAAGTACTGCTTTATCAGCATCTCACAAATTTTGAAATGAACTTTTATTTTCATTAATTTTAAAATGCTTTCTAATTTCCCTTTTGCTTTCTTCCTTAAAGTATAAATCATTTGGAAATGTTAGTTTCCAAACATTTGAAGGAGTTTCCAGATATCTTTCAGTTATTGTTTTCTGATTTAATTCCATTGTGGTCAGAGAACAAATTTTGAATGACTTTAATCCTTTTAGTTTTTGGAGACTTGTCTTATATCCCAGAATATGGTCTATCTTGGTAAATATTCCAAGATACTTGAAAGGAATGTGTGTTCTGTTGTTGGCTGGAGTGTTCTGTAAATGTCAATTAAGTCAAATTGTATAATAAATGTTGTTCAAATCTTCTATTTCTTTACTAATTTTCTGTTCATGGGTTCTATTAAGGTATTGAGAAGAGTCGCTGAAATTTCTAATTATAAGTGTACATTTATCTACCAGTTTTTGCTCCATGCAGTTTGAAATCCTGTTATTAGATACATACATGTTAGAATTTTTATTTTCTCTTGCTATATTTGTTCTATCACAACATGACTTTTTAATTCCTGGAAATGTTATTTGCTTCAAAATCTAATTTGTCTGATATTAATACAGTCACTTCAGCTTTTTTTTGATCAGTGTTAGCATAGTATATCTTTTCCCCTACTTATCCTTTTAACCTATCTGTGTCTTTATATTTAAAGTGTATTTCTTGTAGGCAGCATATAGTTGAGTCTTGGTTTTAAAAAAAAAATCCAAGGGATGCCTCAGTGGCACAGTCAATTAAGCATCAGACTCTTGTTTTTGGCTCAGATCATGAGACTGAGCCCTGCATTGGGCTCTGCTGTTTAAGACTCTCTCCCCCTCTCCTCCTCCTCACCACACCTACTTTCTCTCTGTAAAATAAATACGCAAATCTTTAAAAAAACCCAATCTGAAAAAAAATCCAATCTGATCATCTCTGACTTTTAATTCTGGTACTTACATCATTTGCATTTAATGTTGTTATGGATTTGGCAGGGTTCAGATACACAATTTTGCAACTTGTTCTCTTTGTCCTTTGTTCCCTTTCCCCTCACTCTCTGTTTTTGTATTAACAGTATTTTTTATAATTCAAGCTTATCCCCTTTATTGGCATGTTGTTTTGTTATTTTATTGGTCACCTAGGGTTTATAATATGCTTCTTTAAATTATCACAATATATCTTCAAGTAATATTATACCACTTCAGATAGAGTAAGAACCTTACAATAGTATGCTTCCATTTCTCCCTTCTTGGTGATGCATTTTACTTCCGCAAATGTTATAAACCCCACACTACACTGTTATTATTTTTGTTTAAACAATTATCTTTTACAGAGATTTAAATAGCAAGAGAATAAGGTGTGTACACACACACACACACACACACACACACACACACACACACTTTTCTTTAGCCTGAAGTACTTCCTTTAATATGACTGGTAGTGTGGATATGTTGGTGTCTTAGTCAGCCTGGGCTGTCATAGCAAAATAGTAGAAACTGGGTAACTTAAACAACAGTATTTCTTTCTCATAGTTCTTCAGGTTGGGAATTCCAAGATAAAGGTGCCAGCTGATTTGATTCTTTGGTGAGGGCTCTCTTCTTGACTTGTGGATAGCTACCTTCTTACTATGTCTTTGCATAGGGAAGAGGCAGAGCTTTAATCTTTGTCTTCTTATCCTAGGGGCTCCATCCTCATGACTTCCTCTAAACCTAATTGCTTTCCAAAGGCCCCATCTCCAAATACTACTGCAGTGGGGTTAGGGCTTTTGGGGGTGGACATAAGCATTCAGTCCATCATAGTTGGTGATGAATTCTTTCAGTGTTTATTTATCTTAAAAAGTGTGTTGCCTTCCTTTTTGAAGGCAGATACAGAGGTGAGGTACAGATTCTAGGTAGGCATTTTTTTTTTCTGTTCAGTACTTTGAAAAATGTCATTGCACTATCTTTTCATTTGCATGGTTTCCAATGAAAAATCCGCCTTTATCCTTATCTCTGTTCCTCTATATGTAATGTCCTTTTTCCTTCCAGCTACTTTTAAGATTCTTTATCACTTGTTTTGAGCAATTAGATTATGATGTACTTTGGTGTAGTTTTTTTCAAGGTTTTTGAACTTTTTGAATGGGTGGTTAGAGTTTTCACCAAATTTGGATGCAAGTCAGACATTATTATCTCAACTACCTGAATGTAGACTATCTGAAATTGTCCTGTAGCTTGTTAATGCTCTGTACATTTCTCTTTCTGGTAGCCTCTTTTCTCTGTGTGTTTCATTTGGGACAGTTTCTATTGATAGGTCTTCAAGTTCACTAATCCTTTCTTCTGCAATATCTAATCTGCCATTAATGCCTTTTACAGTAATTTTCATCTCAGAAATTGGGGCTGTCATCTCTAAAATTTTAATTTGGGTCCTTTTTACATCTCCCATGACTCTACTTAGTCAATCACTGCTCCAACTTCTTGAACACTTGGAATATAGTTATAATGGCTATCTCTCTCTGTTAATTCTAACATCTGTGTCAATTCTGGTTTAGTTTTGATTGCTAGTTCTCTTCATTATGAGTCATATATCTCTGCTTCTGTGTATGCCTGGAAATTTTTTATTGGAGCCAGACATTTCGAATTTTACCTTGTTGGATGCTTGATATTTGTGTGTTCTTATTAATATTCTTAAGCTTTGTCTTAGGACTCTGCTGAGTTATATGGAGACAGTTCAGTCCTCCAGGTTTAGCTTTTGAGATGTTAGGTGGGAACAGCAGCATTTAATCTAGAACTCCTTATTCTCCACTACTAATTCAAGACTCTTCTGAGTATTTTACTCAATGCCCCTTGAATTATGGGTTTTCTAGTCTGGCTGATAGGGATGAGTATTATTCCTGAACCTCTGTGAGCTCCAAGTACTGTTTCTTCTAATTGTTTCAGGTGGTTCTTTCCCCATTTTTGGTATTTTTCTCATACACATGTGCTATTAAGTACTTTGCAGAATAATTAAGGAAAACCCTCTGCAGATCTCTGGAGTTTTCTCTCTATGAAGCTCTCTCTTCTTTGCTACCCTACTTTGTGAAGGCCACCACAGTCCCTTTTGATTGTTAGCTCTGTCTCCTCCACTCAGGAGTCAGCCATGATCTTCTTTGGTTTCTCTTTCCCCTGCCATTGTCTGGAAACATTCTCAAAACAGTAAGCTAGGCTCAGATTGTTTTCCTTCTTTTAGGGATCAGTGTCCTTTGTTGCCTCATGTCCAATATCTTGAAAAGCTTTTAGATATATTTTATTTGTTTTTATAGTTGCTTCAGGTGGAAGTAAATTTAGTAAACCTAGTCCCTGTCCCTCCATCTTGGCTGGAAGTAAAAATCCTGGATTTAGTCTTTATGTTATAGTTACACCAAGCACGTTACAAACAATAATTTATCACTTTGCTAACCATACAGTATAAAGTTTGCTCTACTATAAATGATGATTTGTAAGATGTAATTTACAAAATATTTCTGCAAAAAATAACTTTTAGTCCTTTGTATTCCAATGAAATAAAGTATCTGAAAGCTTTATGATCTAGAATCATCTTTTATGCAATAAGAATAGCATTTTAAATGTCACAATTCAGTTACAATGACCATAAGCCATGGAGTAAGACTGAGTTTGCATGGCTTCTGTTTTTATGACTAGTTAATTACTACTGAATTCTTTTTTTACCTAGTAAGAAGACAAATATTTTTTCTTTTTTCCCCATTTTCCCAAGATTAAATGATTATTTAAAAAGTACGTTACATTGCATAGAAGTCAACATTCTTTCCCATAATTCTGTGCATCTGGGGCTATAATAATGTTACTGTCCCTCCCCCATATCTTCAAATTAACATTCTCAGGTCACAACAGTAAGTCTTCCCAAAGGGGACCTTCTAGAAAAACAAGGTATTTTTTTGGCTTATATTTCCCTCTTTTTTTTTTTAATTTATTTTTTATTTGTGTTCAATTTACTAACATACAGAATAACCCCCAGTGCCCGTCACCCATTCACTCCCACCCCCCGTATCTCCCTCTTTTTGTAGCATGAGCCAGAACTCTATTCAAAAGTATATATATTGGGGAGTAATGAGGGAATTCACCAGCAAGCCCACAGTTGTTGACATTCATAAAATTAGAGACAAGCACAACATACTGGAAAAAATCCTGTCAACATACTGGCAAAAAAATCCTGTCAAAGCCTTAATTAAGTCTTTAATGAAACAAGAAATGAAAGAAAGTCAAAAGAGAAACGAAAGTGAGGTGCAGTTGAAGAAGGAGTATACCTGGAATCTAAGTCTTTTGATCCAGCTCTAGCACTGACCAGTTTTGTGGATTTTGGATAAACTGCCTAACTTTCTCTGGACCTGCTTCCATATTTGTAAAATGAAAAGCCTAAACTAGAAGATCAGCAAAGTTGTTATATATCTACAATTCTCTGAGTCTTAGAGTCTATAAAAGAAATGTCTAATTGGTCACAGGGAGTGGGTCATTGTCACTTTAGTTGAGAGAAACTAGCTTTCTTTGGCTTTATTAAGACCATTTATATATCCTATTTTATTGTTGCTAATGTTGCATGACTTAAAAGAAACTGCCTCTGCAGAGGTGATTACAGGGAATGGGATGGACAGCATAAAGGAAAAAAACAAAATCTTCTGTGACAGAAGGAACTAGTACCCTAACCCATGCTCTCATAGGTTACAAATTAGAAAGATCTGTCTGGATAGAGCATGATATCTCTGAGTAAATGGAGAAGAACAGGTTAAGTCCCTTGAGCTGTAATTACCTTTCAGAAATGGAGAATCCAAATATAGGAAGACATTTTGGCACAACATGTGGTGCTAATGTTATTAGCTCTTTTAGTCCTAGACATTTTAGCCCATAGGTTTGTTCTGAGAACCATGGCTGGGTAAGGGAGTATAAACTAAAAGAATTATGTCACCTGGAAACCCAGTGTGGAGTTCCACTGAGGTCTGAGTGGGGGCCTGACTGCTATACAGCAGCATTGGATGAGTCTACCCCACCAGGGGGGAAAGAGTCATCAACAGTGGTAAAGCCAAGGCAGTGGGTGGGATCTCAGATTCCAGTTCACATGCTTGATGGTCTCTTTCTGGTCTAAGATATCTAGTGGGGGGGGGCCTCAAGGAATGATTCAATATCCTACTATAGGGCAGGTTTGGGAAAATAAAGGGGTCATGGCAATATATGCTCCCCAAGTTAATGCAGAAGCTATGATAGTCACATGAACATGGATGTCTGCTTTTTGGGTTAAACCTTCTAGAGAGTTTTAGAAGACACTTAAAACAGATTAGATCTTTTTGTCAAATGGTATAATCTAAAATCTATCATTCTCATGAAGCTGTTGCTAGACTTTAACCTGTCTGAGGATTTTCTTGCTTTTATTACATTATTCCTGGATAATCCTTCCTTATGCCATGCCAGCACCACTCTCTTCCTCTTGGCCTTTACATTCCAATTGGATCTTATCACACCCCTCACTGTTGGCCCCTCTTCAAGCATAATGGAACATACTGTTTCTTCTTCTTTTAGAAATCAGTCAGCCCTTCTCATCCTCCAGTTATCATGGGTGCTCTTCTAGGAACTCCCTCCAATTTGTCTGTTTTTGACTCACCAATACCAACGTGAATTCTGTTTCTCCTATCACTGCATTATGTCCCATTAATTTTTTTCCACTTGCCTTGCTAATATTAATTAAAAAAAAACATTTTCCCTCCTAATGCCGCAAATCCTGAAATCTGCAGCAGGACCCATGGGATCTAAGAATGAAATACTTTGTAGTGAGTAACAGAGCCCAGAATAGCATGTAGGAGTCTGACAGCCAGTCTTTACACTAAGCATTAGACAATGTGTTAAAGTGTGTAGACATTAGCTGAAATCAGATTGTAAGGAAGCTTTCCAAAGGTTCTGATTTGGGTTTTGGCTGGATCTCTTTCTTCTTTTTGTAGGCCAAAAAACCCAGCTGCACATGTACATACACATATACCCCAATCATCTTATCATATGGTTCAGCAATAAAAGTTAATTACTATTATTTTACCATAATATGCTCATTCCTTCAAAAAACCACACAGACCACAACTCTTATCAGTCAAAGATATAATATTAATGAGTAGAGACTCATGTATTCACTTATTCAGTTTTCATTCATTATTGGTTCATATTCAGAACTTAAAACATCTAACACTTAGTTCTGAAGGTTAAAAGTATAAATCGAAAAACCAGAAAGAAAAAAAAATCTACAGTGGGAAATGTGAAAAGCTGAAATTCTCAAAAAAGTAGAATGTTAAGGTTTTTCAGACAACCTGTCATGTCTAGAATGGTTCACATGAAAAGAAATGAATACGCCTTGCAGGTAATGAAAAAGACCAAATTGTAAACCATTTCATTTGAAATTCCAACCACATTTCCCATAGAAACAGGGCATTAAGTAAATACTTCTGTGAATCACACACTAAATTATTTAGTAATTGCTGAGTAAATTCCTGCTCTTATCAAGCATGCTTTTTTTAAAAAGTTATTTACAATGAAACTATAAGGGTTAGTTTTTTATAAAAGAAAGTTATCAAGTCTATAGAAATTTTAGAGTGCATAGTGCCATTAAAATTACTAAGTTATTGCTTTTGGATTGGAAGCACTTTTCAATCGCATCAAGACTCAAACTTCTTACTTAAAGTGGAAAGCAATCCAATTTCAGTATTTTATAATGGAAAACTGCAGTGCCTGTCATTTAATGTCTCTAATGCCTTAGATAGCTAGAGTAAGGGCCTGACATTGAGCAGCTAAAACGTTCCGTGTTCTTTATTTACTCAAACACTCCATCTGCGTGTGTGCTCGTCAGTGCCAAGGGAACTGAAATTTAAGGCTGCTGTTAGAAGGAAGCACTTGCAATTGTATCGTCGAATCCTTAATAGCTCTGAATGGTTCTCGTACTTCAACATAAACTTCCATCTTCTTTGACCTTTCGGGAGGAAGTTCAATTTACTGACACAGTTTGTGACAATGGTTTTTACTGTACAGTAGAAAAAAATACATAAAGAATTTAGGGACAATTATCATAAGCCCCATTTTTTGGGTAATTCTTGTTGATATTGTTTCATTCATTTTTTAAAAAACAGACCAAAACAAAAAATAATCCAAGCTTTCTCAATATCTAGTAATAAAACAGTGACAAGTACTCACACTTCTATATTTAGATGTGAACTGTATGGAGAGGCATGCTGTGATATGGAAGCTGAGCTAGAAGAAGTACTGGAATGTTGGTAACAGGCAATCCCTATCAGAATGCCACTAGCATTTTTCACAGATCTAGAACAAACAATCTTTAAATTTATATGGAACCACAAAAGACCCCAAATAACCAAAGCAATCCTGAAAAAGAAAAGGAAAGCATCACGATTCCAGACTTCAAGCTATATTACAAAGCTGTAGTCATCAAGACAATATGGCACTGGCACAAAAACAAACACATAGATCAATGGAACAGAATAGAGAACCCAGAAGTGGACCCTGAACTTTATGGTCAACTAATATTCGATAAAGGAGGAAAGACTATCCATTGGAAGAAAGACAGTCTCTTCAATAAATGGTGCTGGGAAAATTGGACAGAGACATGCAGAGGAATGAAACTGGACCGTTTTCTTACACCATATAAAAAAACAAACTCAAAATGGATGAAAGACCTAAATGTGAGACAGGACACCATCAAAATTCTAGAGAACACAGGCAGCAACCTCTTTGATCTCAGCTGTAGTAATTTCTTATTAGACATGTCACTAGGGGCAAGGGAAACAAAAGCAAAAGCAAATTACTGGGGCTTAATCAAGATAAAAAGCTTCTGCACAGTGAAGGAAACAATCAACAAAACTAAAAGGCAGCCTATGGAATGGGAGAAGATATTTGCAATTACATACCTGATAAAGGGTTAGTATCCAAAATCTATAAAGAACTTATTAAACTCAATGCCCTAAACCCAAAAAACCCAGTTAAGAAATGAATAGACATTTTCCCAAAGAAGATATCCAGATGCCTAAAAGACACGTGAAAAGATGCTCAACATCAGTCAACATCAGGGAAACACAAATCAAAACCACAGTGAGATACCACCTCACACCAGTTGGAATGTCTAAAATTAACAACACGGGAGACAACAGGTGTTGGCAAGGATGCAGAGAAAGGGGAACCCTCTTGCACTGTTGGTGGGAATGCAAAGCGGTACAGCCACTCTAGAAAACAAGTTCCTCAAAAAGCTAAAAATAGAATTACCCTATTATCCAGCAATTGCTCTACTAGGTATTTATCCACAGGATACAAAAATACACATTCGAGGGGGCACTTGGGTGGCTCAGTCAGTTAAGCGCCTGACTCTTGGTATTTGTCTCAGTCTTGAGCCTGAGTCTTGAGACTGAGCCCCTCACTGGGCTGTGGACTGAACATGGAGCCTGTTTGATTCTCACTCTTTTCTTCCTCTGCCTCTCCCCTCCCTGTTCACATTCTCTCTCCCCACTCTAAAGAAAAATAAACATTTGAAGGAGTACATACACCCTGATATTTATAGCAGCATTATCAACAATAGCCAAACTGTGAAAAGAAGCCAAATGCCCACTGACTGATGGATAAAGAAGATACAGTGTGTGTGTGTGTATGTGTGTATATATATATATATGTGTATATATGTGTGTATATATAATGTATATATAATATATTATATATTATTATATATAATTGTGTGTGAATATATAATGCATATATATAATTCCATATATATAATGGAATACTCCTCAGACTGATGGATAAAGAAGATACGGTGTGTGTGTGTATATATATGTACATATATATAATAATTCCATATATATAATGGAATACTCCTCAGACATCAAAAAGAATGAAATCTTGGGAATGCCTGGGTGTCTCAGTGGTTGAGTGTCTTGCCTTTGGCTCAGGTCGTGATCCTGGGGTCCTGGGATCGAGTCCTATATCAGGTTCACTGCAGGGAGCCTGCCTCTCCCTCTGCCTATGTTTCTGCCTCTCTCTGTTTCTCATGAATAAATAATCTTTTTTTAAAAAAAGAATGAAATCTTGCCATTTGCAACAACATGGATGGAACTAGAGTGTATAATGTTAAGCAAAGTAAGTCAATCAGAGAAAGACAAATACCATATGATTTCATTCATATCTGGATTTAAGACATAAAACGGATGAACACACGGGAGGGAGAGAAAGGGGGGGGAAACAAATCATGAGAGCCTCTTAGCTATAGAGAACAAACTGATGGTTGATGGAGGGACGTGGGTGGGGGATGGGCTAGATAGGCGATGGTTATTAAGGAGGGCACTTGTTATGATGAGCACTGGGTGTTATATGTAAATGATGAACCACCGAACTATACTCCTGAAACCAATACTGAACTGTATGTCAACTAATTAGAATTAAAAAAAAAAAAAAAGAATGTTGGTAGCAGGCTGTCTGTATTAATCTAAAGGTAATAAGGAATTAAAGATATATTACACATACACCAAACTGGAATAAACTAAGAAGTTTGGCAATTTCAAGTGTGAAGATGTAAAGCAACAGGGACTCTGATACATATGGACAGACTATGACCCAGTATTTCCATTCCTGGATTACGCCCAAGAAACTCCTGCATGTCTGTAGCAGGAATGTGTAAGAAGTGTTCACAGCAGCTATGCAGCATTGCTCCCAACTGGAAACAATACAATGTCTGTCAGTAGCTGAATGAATAAATACACTGAGGTATATTCATATATTCATATAATGGAAAGACACAAAGCACGTTAGAGCCATATGCAACAATATGAATGAATCTCACTAACCTAATGTTGAATACTGAGCTAGAGAAGCAAGACACAAAATAACAACATACAATTGGATTCTGTTTAGATCAAGTTAAAAAACGGCAAAACTTAAATATCTAGGGATACATACATAGGTGGTAAACCTATAAAGGACTCAGAGTTTCTATTTGTGGGAAAAGAGTTGTTACAGGTCAGTGGTACTGAGGGGGGACTCTGGGGTGCTGTCACAACGTTCTGTTTCTTGGTACTGGTGATAGGTAGACGTGCATTCACTTTGTGTTAAATTGTACATTTGTCTAATGTATTTTTCTATACCTACATTGTATTTTATAAGTAAAAAAAAAAAAATCTCCTCCAGCTCCCTCCAAATTAAAGATTGTAGGGAAAGGGTTAACAGCTCAAGTTACTTGCCTCCGGTTCTATAACTTAATCATGAAAGTCCTATGGTAGACTTTGGGCTTCAAACAAAACACAAAATCTGCAAAAATGGGCCATGTATGGGGTTGAGGCCCTTCAGGAGGTGGTGAGAAATCTAAGCCTGGCTTTTGCTTCCGAGGACTCTTTTCAGAGATCTCGAGTTTCATCCTCTCCTGTGACGACCAAATCATTTCAACACACTTCCATGTCCTTATTTATAAATTGAGCAAACAGACTAGGTGAACTGCAAGGCATTTCGAGTTCTAATTTCCCTGGTTCTATGAAAGTATAAAAACGTTAGGAAAAACCTGAAATGTGACCTTCTCTACCTTCAGTTCTTGAGAAGGCTGTTTTTGAGAAGTGAGAGATGGTCAAAATAACACAGCTGGCTGGAAGGGAGACATGCCAGCACATAACTTCTGGGACAGACCAAGAAGAGAGGGAGGCTTGCCCAATAACCATGTGAATTTTTCTATCTTATGATTGAGTTAACCCAAAGGAAGGGTGAAGCAATGGATCACAGTGCTCAATGGTACCCAGCAGTAGTTCAACACTTTGCTCTCTTCTCACTCCTCTCCCCACCAAACAGTGCTCTGGTGTGCAGGTCACAGTCTCAGAGACTGTGTCAGATAGATGGCTACGGAATCAAGGCGGGTGTTGGCCAACTCCTCCTGTCTGAGTCTCCACCCAGTAACATCACGTGAGACAACACTGTTTGGGGCTTGGGGGAAAGCTACAGCTTGGGTTTAATAAAACATAGTGCATGTACTGTCATCTCAAAAACTAGATGAAAGAGATTACATGCTTTGAAATCAATGGGTGGAAAGGACTCCCATGTGAGGCTGTCCAAGATACACAGTTATTGTTAGTGGAGGCTGGCATGATGAGGGTGTGTGTATGGTTACGGGGGGGAGAACAAGCAGGCAGAAAGTGTGGAGTGAGGGGTCGGCAGATTTTAAAAATGATTTTGTTTATTTATTCATGAGAGACACACAGAGCGAGGCAGAGACACAGGCAGAGGGAGAAGCAGGCTCCATGCAGGGAGCCCGATGTGGGACTCGATCCCGGGACTTCAGGATCATGCCCTGAGCCGAAGGCGGACCCCAACCTCTGAGCCACCCAGGCGTCCCTTCTTTTCTGTATTTTGATGCTTGTTTTGGGTTCTTTTGTGATAACCCACCAACTAGGGGTTTGGTCAAAGCCCCCATTTATTCTGCTGGGGTAGGTCCTTTTCTACCCTTGACTACTTTTCTTTTCTATCTTGTCACTTCCAGTTTGTCTCCCACACTACTTCTTTGTATCTCTGTTCCCCATTTATATTCATTTCTCATACATCAATCTCTGCTTCCTATTAGCATTTGCTTCTTGCCTATTAGGAGTTAGAGGACAGAGAGAAGTCATTTCTTTTCTACATTTTTCTTTATCAGGGCATCTGTGTGAAATATTCTCTCCCAGTATCCTCTTCCCTCGCCTTCTAGCCAGAGAATATTACCCTAGAGCTTCATGTTGCTAATGTGTGAAGAAATTATGAACAGTGATTAGGAGGCTAAATGAGGGTGGTGGAACCTATTTACTTCATTAGGTTCCTTCAGGGAAAAAGCAAGGATGGGAAACTGAGAGATAAGGGTTAATACTAAAAGAATAAAAGATCCATTTGACTCAGAGCAATCTTCCAGTCTGCCTGGATTCTATCAGACACCCTTCTCCATGGGGAAATCATTACAGAGAAATGACATGCAAAGTACGCCATAAAGCATCTGAGTCAAACCAGAGGGAGGATGACTCAACGGATCGTTTTACATTTTAATAGAAGGCACTGCAGATTTGTAACCAGTGCACAGTTCAACACGGGGTGCACCATCCCCTCCCCAAAACTTCTCCATTGGGTGGGAGGGGAGTTCCCAGAACCTGACAGAAATTATTCTGTCTTAGATAAGAACCAAGTCAAAACTCACAACAGAGAATCAAAGACTAAGAAAAGACAACAGATAGTCAAATGCAGAAAAAAGGGGAGACTACAAGTCTGTCTGATTCCAGCTTCAGCATTACTGTCAAAACTCATATTGTCAAAAACTGAACTTGGTAATTAGTGGACTTTGAATCTGATGAAGGGGAGGGGAAGAAGAGGGAGCGACAGAGGGAAGCAGGAAAGGAAGGAGGAAGAAAGGAGAGAGAGGAAGGAAGAGAACATCTATGTGCTATAAATTTAAAGATGTGCTCCTTGGAATTAGCTTCAAAAGATACTGTGTAATTACTGCCAGAAGCTCACCCACCAGATCAGTGCCAAACACTAGGCTTGGGTGTCCACGTGAAGTCAAGAAACCCTATCAGGGATGCCAGGATTCCCAGCACAATTTTTGAGCTGATTTATCACTGGTAGGTGCTAATAATCTGCCAAAGGTAGATTCATCTGACAAGAAGTTATGATGGTAGAAATTGGATTTTCAACTCTAAACTCCTTTTCCAGGGGTTCAACCCCAGATATGGTTCTGACAGAAAGGTCTGCCGGTACCTGAAGAGTATCTATGTCTATGGGTATGTGGCTGTTCATCCCTATGATCGCTCTTGATGCTTGCCCTGCTTCCTAAGTGGGCACAACTGCCCACAGGTGGGAAAGAAAACAGAAGTGAGTTTTTAAGTCTTGGCAGAAAGACAGCTTTCACAGAAAGGGTTCTTAATAAAAGGAAACTTGTTTCTTTCACGTATCAGGGTCTTTTGGACAACATGATTCTGTTCTGAAATATCATCTTCTCTGCAGGGATGCAAGCTGGAATGGACAAAGTTTAGATTGCAAGATGGTTCATCTGGTAACTAAAACAATCAGAACTCAGCATCCATGGCAGGCAGCATCTAATCAAGGCAGAGGAGTCATCTGGCTCAAGGGTCATTTTGGGAAGTGCTTTGGGAAAGGTTTTTGAGTTTCTGCTGAAGCCTTGACACCCTCGCTCCCATTTTTCCTATTTAAAAATGATTAAAACCATGAGGCTAAGACCATTGGCTGGCAGTTTGTTAGATTCCACAACCAGTAATAAAAGCACTTGGACCATCTGTCACAATTCAGGAGATTGAATGGAGGTGGAATATTAACACACAGGTGAAATGCTCTCTTGGGAGTCAGGGGTAAAGGCAGAAGGTCAGAAGAGAGAGATGGGGGCGGGAGAAGGATGTACTTGGAGCCTTCCGAGTCTCTGTCTTGTCCTTGGCTGCTTCTCAGAGTGATGATTATTGTTACCAAAAGGCAGGGACACATATGCTTCAGGACATCGAGTATGTTGTTTAAAACATAAGTCCTATTATATGCTTACACCACCACCATCCACACAAATCACTGGTACCCCACAGGATATGCTGCAGATAAAGCAAAGCATATTCAAGAAGAGATTATTTTCTAGTTCACTCCTTATAAACAGTCAAAACTGAACTGCAGCAAGGGAAAAGATACCTTCTGTCCAAATGGTCAGGAAGAGGTTTGACAAGGGCCAGCCCTTTCAACACATGGCAACGGAGAAGCCCCCAGAAGTACCCAGGCAGGAAGAGATTTCTCAGCACTTTCTTGACTCAACGATGTACCACTTTCTCATTTCTCCTTTCATCCGAGGCTGAGGGGCCTCCTTTTGAGACCCATCTCTCCCACTTCCTAGCTGAAGGGCTTCGGGTATGTTTTTAGATTCTGTCTCTAATCCTTGGTTTTTCCACGTGCAAAATGGCTGGGAAGATTAAATGAGATGAAGAGATAATGTATTTAGGATAGCCTCTGTTTTATAGTGAACATTCCATAAATAAAAGCTATTATGAATGGAAAATTAATTTCTTGGTACTTTATACAAATCTGTAATTCTGCACAGGCTGGGTTTCTTATATCGAGGCAAACCTGGACTGCATGGGGAATGATGTACTCTTTGTTTGCCAGATTCTCCCGCTTAACCTTGGGGAAAGGCCAATTTGCTTGATTTCCATCTATGGCCTATGAGAAAATAATAGGACGGTGTGTTGGATCTGGCACTTTCTGGCAACTTCAGCCATGGCACCATGGCAGCCTTCTCTCTGTAACATCCACAGTGACCATGAAGGTCAAATAAGGCAATAGATGTGAGAGCTCTCTGAGAAGTACAAAGTACTTTACTTGCATCAAAAATTACCCTCCCCACCATTTGACTAATTCTACACATAATTATATCAAGAATGTCTGCTCTTACGGGCACTTAACCCTGATATATTTCTCTTTCATGCCAAGAGAAAGCATCTGGCAGATGGGGGACTTGTCCTGATTCTCATCTAATAACATTTCCAAAAGACTCTATCTCCTTATATTTGCTAAAAGTATGTGCTTTGAATAATCCACCTTTCTATTGCAGGCTTTTTCTCTTTTCTCTCTCTGATATCTTTGCATAGGTTTCATTCAAATCAGAATCTTCCATCGTGAGACACAATGTGCTGCAGTGGTGAAGAACCAGCCCCTAGTGCCAGCCTGCTGGTATCTGAATACTGACTGCTAAACCCCTCAGACAAATTGTGTAAGCTCTCAGTAAGGACTCCCTATCTTCAATCCCATTGTCATGAGGAGTAAATAATTTAAAGTGCAAACATGCAAAGTGCTTAAAACAATTCCTGGAGTGTCGTAAGCACTCACTAAATACCATATGCATGATGGTTTATGGAGGCAGTATAGCGGAATGGTTGAGAATGCAAGCTCTGGAGTAGGCTGTCTGGCTTTGAATCCTGATTCTGTCATTCACCTCTGGCAAGACACTTAATTTTTTCTGTGCCTCAGTTTCCTGATTTGTATGAAAGGGTATGATGAAGAGCACCTACTTCATTAGGCTATGAGGAGTGAAACACTCCTCGTGTTTGTTCACTAGTTCATTAATTTACTATTCAACATACAATAAATGTTATATAAAATTAGCTCTTTCTTACCATGCCAACTGTTTGCATTCACCTTTCATTCCTGGCTTAATAACGGCTTGTCCTTTCATGGCAGCATCTCCTGCTTTCAGCCCTGCCTACACAACCTGGACTCTTCCGGCTGCCTTCCTATCTCTTGGAATTATAATAGTTCTCAAACTGCATGGATTTAGGGTACAGGAGTGGGGCTGGAAATGTGCAGTTTAACCCCCATGGCAGCTGACCCAAGGCAGCTCAACATACCTGATATGTCTGCCCTGGCCTTCCAGGGCGGACAACTTACATCTTAAGTCTTCCTAAATCTTACTTTCTCACTTCCTTACTCACTTCTCTGTCTCCTTACACATGGAAAGAAGATCAAACATGAGACTATTCTGAGATCTCAATGTGTTGGCTCACTTCCTGACCTCCTTTGGGTCTTTGGTCAGATGTTGTGTTCTCAGAAAGGCCTCCTTGACCATCTCACTTAAGACACAACCCCAGCCTTCTGCCCATACTCATTGTCTTCCTCCCTGCTTTATGCTACTTTTATTTCTGCTAAGGTCTCCTTTGAACCTACTTCATTGCACATCTTCCTATACTCTCCGGAGCTGCCTGTTTTTTCTGGGCTTCCAACTCACCTTGCCTATCCTTTCATCCATAGAAAACTCAGTCCTTTCTGAGCAATGTGAATGTTAGAGGAAACTAATGATATAACCTCTGAGATACACAACCCAGACAATGGCAAGGTGCAAAAGCTATAGGAAAAGGCTGGACTGACACAGTGAAGGAAAAGTTAGTATCTGGAGAGTTTCTCAGTGGAAGGGTCTTAAGTGTACTTTGTTTCCAAAGCTTTCTGGGCACAACGACTCACAAACAGTGAGTCTTATTCTTTTTCTGTTGTTCTGTACAGTGTAGGTCCTTACAGAGAATAATTTCGCTGTTCTATCCTAGTAAAAACCTCCTTGCTCCCAATTCTGAAAGATGGCGTTGATTCCCTTCCTCTACATTCATAGCCTCCCATCTCAAATTGTCAAACCAGTCATGCCCTCTCCTTCAAGCAGCATCTGAGTGTCCAAGCCCTTAGGAGATGATGACTACACAGGACCCTCGATGGCATCCTCAGGACAATTGATGTTTTTCAGAGTGTGGCTACTGCCTGGGCCTCTGATGCTCTGAGACAATACACAGCTCGGAGGGCTTGGGATGGAAAGAAGATGGGAAGAGGAGGATTCCTGACGTTCATTCCAAAATCTGACAAGCAACACTCAGGAGCGACAGGGATGGGCCTTGGTTCTACTTATAGTGGTCTGATGACAAACTTCTCTTTAATAATTTATAATTTAAAATTATAAGACATTGGAGCAAGTGCAACCATGTAAAAATAAATGACTCATGATCTTCCTGAGAAAGTGGAGGTGCATTTGCACAGCAATTCCCTGGAATGATGCCCTGTGGATGGTTTTCTGATCATCTTAGAAAAGGACTGATTAAAAACCAGCATATGCATTGTAAACTTTTGTACCACAAGCCTTCAAAATTCTTTGGAAAGAAAAAAGATGGTCACCTGTTTAAAAAAAAAAAAAAAGTATCTTTCTAAAGGACACACTTGAAAACCAAAACAACAACAACAACAAAACAACAAAAACAAACAAAAAACAAAACAAAAACCAGGCATCACCTTCTTTAAAAAAATAAAGTGGCACAGCAGAAGTTCACATAAAATGCTCAACAATGTTTCTTTTCAATAGAACTCAGGCTGAGGGAGACATTCTTGGATTCTGAGCTTTGGCTGGTTACCTAGGTTGCAAAGGATACCACAAGAGACTCACACCAGGAATTCTTAGGTTAGAATGCCAGTCAAGGAAAAGTTCATAAT
Source organism: Canis lupus baileyi (assembly GCF_048164855.1). NCBI lineage: Eukaryota > Metazoa > Chordata > Mammalia > Carnivora > Canidae > Canis > Canis lupus. The sequence continues at coordinate 23,377,419 of NC_132844.1, read as the reverse complement.
CCTTTCAGGTTTTAAATTCTGTGTGTCTGTGAGGAGGAAAACCAGTTAGTATTTTGGACAATTGGAAAAGAAGATCACACCAGACTTCGTCTATAAAGACTGTACACTATGCGCTATACTCATCAAAGGGAGAGGGAAATGGCTTTTTAGGCTATAGCACTGTTATTCTCTTTTTGAAAATGTGTAGTTATACGGAGACTGCTGGTTGTTTAATTAGAATGGAAACAGATACACAGAAAAACACATGAACTGTATCTAGTGTATGAGCCTGATATTCATAACCAACAATTGATTGCTTAAAATTGACCAGATTTGAAATCCATTAAAATTTCTTAATTATTCATATGTACTCACAGTTATTGCTTTCTTTTAAGGAAACACGAAAGGCTTAATGATTAATATAACAATTTCAAAAGCTTTCTCATACAGATTGGACTAGACTCCATGGTCTTTACAGAATGATCATTACTTAGTTAATGAACTCAGCACACTGAACATTTTTCAGCCACCTGAAACTCCCAAGTATTGTATGAGTTTTTGGCCAATTAATTATCAATTACAACATCATAAAACATTAGCACAAAAATAGGAATAATGAAATTTAATTATATATTATTCTTCTGAGTTGCTGCAAATACTATACAAGATTGATTCTGATTAATAATTCATTCAGCAATAAAGTATCAGGAAAGATAATTATGCAGTGCCACAATTCTCACACTGATTTCTATAATTACAGATTACAACAGTGTTAGCAATTTAAAAGGTTAGAGAGCTGTGGCAATTTGCTATGTCATCCTCAGCTATATTAATATCTCCCTTTGAGCATCCAAGATAATTGAAAATATAATAATGGACCAAATCAGATGGCTTGCTCATACTCTTCTCACCTAAAACATCTTCAACCTAAGTACATTAGTAAAGTCAAGTCCTTGATAATTAGCCTCTTTCCTTATTTAAGTAGCCCCCAACTCACATTCAGTTTATAGCTAATCTAAGGGAGAAAATATGTAGGTATATGTGCCAAAATATGCAAACACAGAAACATATCCATAGAAAAGGTATAACATGCATAACTACAACCAGGTATGTAGCTTTTATCTGGCTTGACTATGAATACACATATTTATATCTGTATAAATACTCCTTTAATTAGACCTGCCAAGAGACCACATAATACTGGAAGTTGAGTTTCTGTCTTTGACAATACAGTTGAATAAATAGCACGTGAAGAGATACAAAGTTTATCCAATTACCTTCTTTGAGTTGTTTATATACTGTGACACACCAAAGTACTCTTCCCTTTGAGTTCTATTACACCCTGAGAATGAAAATAGACTCATCCCACTAGGGATACTTATCCTGTTCTGTTTTAATCCCTCAGGAAAGATACTGGCTAGCAATTGAGAGCCTCTTCCCATAATCAGTATTTAAATGAAATTTTCATTTGGGGATAAGCCCAAGTAAACAAAACACATAGTTCCACAAATAGAAAAATCACTTTCTTCTCTGCTCTTTTTGTATTCTCAGAAGAGATGCACTGTGGCCATAAGTATCTCTCCTCTCCTCAGTGTCTTGAGTATTTGACTAGCTTCATGTCCAACTAATATGGAGAAAAAGAAAGAAAAGTCACTGGGACTAAACTCTTAAGCATTATTTAAATGAGCTCCTAGCAGAGTCCTTTGTGTGCTTTGTTGGGACTGGGGGTCCCTTCCTCTAAGAGTATGTCAGGGTCTGGATTCAAGATTTCATTACAGCTGGCCCCCAAAAGATGACCTAGGATGAAGGGCAGGGGGAAGCAAAGTTTTATTCCAGCACTAGAAGGGATTTTGTAGATCATCTGATTGAATCTACTCTTTTTTACAATTGTGGAAATTTAGGCTCAAAGAATTTAAAAGCAATTTACTCAAGATCACAGAACCATTTAGAGTAACAAAACGAAGAGAACTCAAGTGTTTCTGATTTCCAGGTTTCTACTATATTGTATTAAGGAAAACACAATAGATGAAGAAGGGCGTGGGTGAACACTTGGAGACAATTTCTTTTCTAAGTCAAATGCATTTATTTACATTTACTTCCCACAAGGGAGATAATTATGATATTGGATGGGGGTAGGTAGAGGAAGAGTAATTCTAAGAGAATTCATAGAATTGTAGCTCTTCATATCTTTCTTCAAGTAAAAATAAAAATGGGTTTCCTTTGCGTCATGAGCACAATTATAAAACAAGGCATTGTTTTTGATGGAGCCTAATCAGCTTTCTTCCTGGGCCACGTGTAGGCGGCTGGCACAAGATCATATTGTATGATGCCACATTGAAATGTAAATGTCCTTTGCCCTTTTTCAACTATTTCCTTTTCAAAGCCTTATTCCAGTAGGACAATAAAACAAGCTCCTGTTTATTCCTGTGAATCTGTTGCCGGACTGACCAGGAGACCCCTGGCATAGGTAAGACTGTTCCCCGTTTTAAGTAGGAGACATTCAAGTCTGTGACAGAAAAAATAAAAGGCAAGTATACTTTGGCCCCATATGTGCAAGGTCCTCTATGGTTTTATACTTTGAATTTTTCTAAAATCTTCTTATGAAAACTTTCAAACTTAACAGAAAAGCTTAAAGAATTTTACAGTGAACATCTAATACCTAAACATCTAGGTTCTACAATTAATATTTTACTATGCTTATTTTATTATACATCCATTCATCTATATCCATCTCTAGCCATTTGTCAATTCATCTTATTTTTTTCAATGTACATTAAAGTACATTGCAGACATCAGCACACTTTCCCTAAACACTAACAGGCATATCATTTACTAGGGTTCAAGATTTGTTTATAGTTTTTTCTTTTGATGTAAAATTTATATACAATGAAATGTACAAAGCTTCAGACATCTGTTGAGTTTTGATATATGTGTATACCTCTGTATTCTGAACCACATCAAGTTATAGAATATAACCAGCCCCAGAAAGATTCCTCATCCTAGCCAATTTCCTTTGCCAAAGGCAATCACTGCCTTACCAAGTTTTTTTAACATAGACTAATTTTGCCTGCCCTACCATGACTGAATTTTGAAATTGTTGAAGGCTTCATTTGACAGTTAAATGGCTAATTGTTCTGTTTTTCTTCCTTCACTCAATGAACACTTATTGAACATGTACAATAAACCATGCACACTGGAAGCCAGTGACAATGAAATAATTATTTCATTAAATTAGAAAAATAATTTCAATGGTGGTGCGACTTATGGGATTAATTATATCTCAAGGGAGATTTGGATGAACAAATAGTTGTCTGATACTCATTTGGAAACTTGCTCACTCTTGATAGAAAAATAAAACCCATACCCATGCCTAGTGAAAAATGAAGGCTTTGCAGGATCCCTTGGAGTAAATCCCTTGGAAAAATGAGGAGGCTTTTTAAAAAGCCCATCTTCAGACCAACATTATTGCTCTATGATGAAGATGAATGGTCATAGTGTGCCAAGCTATATTCTATAAAGTCACAACCCCTAGTTTTATAGAACTGTAAACTCATGAAGGAGGTTACCAAAGAAGTTAAAAAAAGCTCCTTGTTTATTTTATTTTTTATTATTATTTTTTAAAGTATTTTATTTATTTATTCATGAGAGACACAGAGAGAGAGAGGCAGAGACACAGGCAGAGGGAGAAGCAGGCTTCACGCAGGGAGTGCGACATGGGACTCGATCCCAGGTCTCCAGGATTATACCCTGGGCTGAAGGCGGCGCTAAACTGCTGAGCCACCCGGGATGCCCTGTTTATTTTCTTTTAATTTAACTAAGTGTAGTCAGTGGATTAGGCCCTTATTTTCCAGTAGCTGAATTATTGCCAAGGAGATGACACCATTGGTAAACACAGCACTGTTACTTTTTTTTGTAAGAGCTCAAAAATGGCACACATTACAAATCAGTCACTAAAACAGGATTAAGACATTCCTGTACAGCAACTCTAATACTCTAAAAATTCTCCATTAACCTCTGTCATAGACTGATTGTGTCCCCCAAACCCCAAAAAGATATGTTGAATTCCTAACCTCCAGTACCACTAAATGTAACTTTATTTGGAAATAGGGTTGTTGCAAATATAATTAGTTAAAATGAGATCATACTGGAGTAGAGTGAGCCCCAACCCGATATGACTGCTATGTTTCTAAAAGGAACTCCATGTGAGATACCATGTGAAGATGGAGGCAGAGACAAGAGTGATGCATCTACTAGCCAATGGAATGCCAAGGATTAATGGCTACCACTTGGAACCAAGGAAAGATTCTTCCCTACAGGTTTCAGAGGGAGCATGGCCCTGCTGACACCTTGGTTTTGGACTTCTGGAGTCCAAGACTGGGACACAAGAAATTCCTGTTGTTTTAAGCCCCTCAGTTTGTGGTACCATGTTACAGCAGTTGTGGGAAACTAATACAACCCTAAATATTTTTTTTCTTTTCTGTAATTTTTAAACACTGGAATACAGTTTACATGCAGGAAAGTGCACCAACCATAAAGGTAGCGATCACCCACTTAACTGCCACCCAAATCAAGAAAATTACCAGCAACCCAAAAGTCTCCTTTATGCCTCATCCCAGTCATCATCCCCACCAAGCTAACTGCCGTTCTAACTTCCTTTACCATAGATTAATTTTGTCTCGTTTTGAACTTTAGCTATATGGGAAAATACTATATGTATGTAAATATATGTGTATTTAGGTGTGTCTGGCTTTTATTTTTTTTTCTCAATATTATGTTTGTGAGGTTCACCCATGTCCTATGTAACTGGTTTCTTCTGAAGACAATGTTTTTTTTTTTTTTCTTTTAAGTGAGACTTGAATTCACGATCCTGAGATCAAGACCTGAGCCAATATCAAGAGTCAGTTGCTTAAGTGACTGAGCCACCTAAGTGCCCCACTGAAGACAATTTTTAAAATATAATTTAAAATGTTGTTGGTTGGTTCAAATTTCAAAAAATACAAATGGTATACAGTGAAAGTCTTAAAAATCTCCCTACCACTGCTTCTCAGTCACATAGTTCCATTTCCTAGAGGCAACTAATAATATCTCTTGTGTATTCTTCTAGAGGGGTATTATGCCTATTTAAGCAAATATATATATATATATATTTATATTTATAGATAAATCTTTCTTTTTTTATACAAAACTTACCATACCATACTAGTATTATGTACCTTTCTCTTTAATTTTTTTCCTTTCTCTTTTACTTTAAAATACATCTTAGGGATCCCTGGGTGGCGCAGCGGTTTGGCGCCTGCCTTTGGCCCAGGGCGCGATCCTGGGGACCCGGGATCGAATCCCACATCGGGCTCCCGGTGCATGGAGCCTGCTTCTCCCTCGGCCTGTGTCTCTGCCTCTCTCTCTCTCTCTCTCTGTGTGTGACTATCATAAATAAATAAAAATTGAAAAAAAATACATCTTAGGTAATGTATCAAATCTACCCATAAAATTGTTTCCTCATCCTTGTTTTATGGTTACATAGTATTGCACTGTAAGAATATGGTACATGTAACATTACATATATAACCAACTCTGTATTGATAACCATTTGGGTTATTGTCAATCTTGGGTTATTGTAAACAAGACTGCAGTGTGTAACCTTGTAATTTTGCACATCATAAGCACATCCATGTTTTCCCCAAAGCAGAACTGATGCATCAAAAGATAGAAACTTTTGTAATTTTGATAATGCCAAATTCTTCTCCAGTGAGGTTGTACTAATCTGAATACTTACTAGCAATGTATAAGATTACCTCCCTAGTTTTGCTAATAGATTGTATAATCAGACTTAAAATCTGCAAAATAGCATTTCATTATAGTTTTAATTTATATTCATTTTTCTAAATGAAGCTGGATATATTTCATATATCAATAAGCAGTTATTTATATTTCCTCTTCTGTAAACTGTTAACAACCTTTATTTCCTATTGCATTGTTGGTCATTTTTTTTTTAAGATTTATTTATTTATTCATGAGAGACAGAGAGAGAGAGAGAGAGAGAGAGAGAGAGAGAGAGAAGCAGAGACATAGGCAGAGGGAGAAGCAGGCTCCTTGCAGGGAGCCTGATGTGGGACTCGATCGCGGATCCTGGGATCACGCCCTGAGCTGAAGGCAGATGCTCAACTGCTGAGCCACCCAGGTGTCCCTGATGGTCTTTTTTTCTTAGTGCCTTGTAGAATGCTCTTTAAATATTAGGGAAATGGCTCTTTCTTTTCTATGAATTGTTAAATATTTTTCCTAGTTTGTCACTTGTCTTTTGCCTTTGTTTGTGGTGATACTTGCCTCTCAGAAAAATTCTGACTTTTAAGTAATTGAAATCACTTTATGGCTTTTTTTTTTTTTTTACTTTATGTTTTTTTAAAAAAGATTTTATTTATTTATTCATGAGACAGAGAGAGAGAGAGAGGCAGAGACATAGGCAGAGGGAGAAGCAGGCTCCCCACAGGTAACCCAATGCAGGATCGATTCCCAGACCCCAGGACCATGCCCGGAGCTGAAGGCAGACACTCATCCACTGAGCCATCCAGGCATCTCTATGGCTTTCTTTTTATAGCTTTTGGATTTTGCATCATATTTTCACTAATGGATACAAAAAATTCCTCCTAAATCCTTTAGTAATTTTAAGATACTTTTTAAAAATTAAGTCTTTGATGCATTTAGAATTTATCTTAGTGTAAACTATCAATAAATTTTATTTTTCCAGACAGCTAATTAGCTCAGCATCATTTATTCAACAATCTAGTTTTATCACGCTAATCTGAGATGCTTAATGTAACTAAAATTCCAAATGTATTTGAGATTATTTCTGTACCCCATGCTGTGTCATTGAACTATTAATATCTAAATTCAAATATATAAATATATTTGCAATATGTCTTAATATTTATTTATTTAGATTTATTTATTTGAGAGGGAGAGAGAGAGAGCGTGTGCATACACATGTGCACGTTGTGGGGAAGTGGCAGAAGGAGGAGGAGGAGGAGAGAGAGACAATCTCAAGCAGACTTCTTACTGACCATGAGCCTGAGGAAAAGCTCTGTCTCAGGATCTTGAGATCAAGACCTGGGCCAAAATTAAGAGTTGGATGCTTACCTGACTGAGCCACCCAGGTGCCCTGTGACATGTCAATATTTAAAAAGCAACTTTCTTTTTTTATTCCTGACTGTTCTTGATTAAAAATAATTTTTTTTCATATAAACTTCAGCATCAGCTTTTTTGGCTGTGGTATTTTTAAAAAAAATTCTGTTGGTATTTTTACTGGGATCATGTTAAATTTCTGATGCTGAGATTTTTTTATCCAAGAAAATGGTTTGCCTTTCTATTTATTTACATTCTTTCTTTTTTTCCTCTGCATCTCAGGGAATTAAAGAAGTTTTACTCATTTATAGAACTATTCATATCTTACAGATACTTTAAGTTCAATTCCTATATTTATATATGATGTATTCATGTATTTATTTATATTTACATTTGTATTTTCCTTTTTTGCTACTGAAAATGAGATTTTTCTTCCATTGTATCTCTAATGAGCTGTTGATCATATATATGAATAATGTTCATTTTTACCAATACGTTGGTACTCAACCACCTTACTGAATTATTATTGTTTGTAATAATTTCTCCAGTTGATTCATAAAACAAGCATATAATCCAAGTATATGATCATATCATCTGCAAATTAATATAAACATTAGTTCAACCTCCTCCTTTTGCCTTTTAATGCTTCCAGCTTCTTTCTCTTGTACTGCATTGGCCACTGCATTCAGAACAATGTTAAAGAATAGTTATAACAATGAACACCCTTGTCTTCATTCTTTTTTGGCATAATATGGCTTCTAAGTGTTTCTCTATCAAACATGACACTCAATTCTGGATGAGATACATATATTTTATCATGTTAAAGAGGTGTTCATTACGTCCTATTTTATAAAGTGTTTTTAATGAAAAATTGATACTGAATTACATCAACATATTTGCAGCATTTATGAATGAGTTTTCTATAAACATCTACTAATCCAGTAAATTTAAAAAATGATAAATTATATTAAAAGATTTCCCAATACTGTATCATTCTTGCACCTCTGGACTAAACCTCATTAGGTCATGGTACATGGTTCTTTCAAAATGCTGCTAGACCCTGTTTGTTAATATTTTATTTAGAATTTGACATTAGTGTTCTTCTATGGTAGTTGTTCTGATGGATTTTCCTTCTCTTTTGCAGTCAGGGTGATTAAACTATATTTGCTTAGATAATTATGCATTTCATCAAGGTTTTCAAATTTATTTGTAAAAAGTTCAGTAAAGGAAACCGTATTTCCTCTAAAATAATACTTTATATTCATCTTATTTTACTTATTAGTCAAGTTAGCCAAAGCTTCTTCTATTTTGATGTTTTCAAATGTGATATATGCATTCAATAATTCATTTTTCAATTTCTGAATTCATGCTTTAATTTTATTATTTTTTTCCTGATGTTTTCCTTAGTTTTGTGTTACTGTTCTTTTTCTAACTTTCTAAGTGGGATGCTTAATTCATCTACTTATATTTTTCTTACTTACCAAAATAAGTATTTGTGGGCCATGACTTTTCTTCTGATCATTGCTTTAGCTGCATCTCTTGGATACTGATAAAAGAAACTTATTTAGATCAGGTTGGTTTTAGGTAATAGATGTTTACCTAACCACTATATATAAAATAAATTTTGGGAAATCCATCATTTTAAAGGAGGTAGGGAAGATCATTAAAGGAATCCAGCAGTGAGTCTGCTGTAATATGAAGGATAATTCTTTTTTTTTTTTTTTTTATGATAGTCACACAGAGAGAGAGAGAGGCAGAGACACAGGCAGAGGGAGAAGCAGGCTCCATGCACCGGGAGCCCGATGTGGGATTCGATCCCGGGTCTCCAGGATCGCACCCTGGGCCAAAGGCAGGCGCCAAACCGCTGCGCCACCCAGGGATCCCTGAAGAATAATTCTTTCACAGACATTCTTGGTGTGTTGACCAATGCCAGCCACGGTTCTGGATAATGTGAGAACACAGATGCACATGAAGGATTCTCTGTCTTTCCACTGTTAAGGGAAAAACCCCAAACATGAATATGTAATCACATACCATAATACTACAGAACCATTAGGACAAGGCATACAAATATAAAAAAGATACAAACTTTGACATCAAGAGGATTTCATTCCTCTACTAAAAGCATATATATTAAGACTCTTTCATAAGAACCCATTTAGGTGATACTGACCTAAGTTGCTCTTCCAGTTTTAATTTAAAAGCTTTCACAATGACAATGTTGGTTTTTGTAGGAAGGTGGGTCATTGTGGGGTCAGAAGAGAAGGAGGCTTGTTGGGAGGCTCTTGCAGTTGTCTAAGGGAACAATAATGATGGTTTGGACTATGGAAGAGGTGGTGACTAGAACCTAGATTTGGCATATAATTAGAGGGTAGAGCTGATGGGATCTGCTAATGGATTGGATACAGAGTGTGACAGAATGAATAGTTTTAGATGACTGAGAATTTCATGTAAACAATTGCTTGAATTGGGTGTGCTGCTGAAGGGGAAAACTCCAGAAGAGGATTATGTTTGGGGGCTAAGATTAAAATAAATTATTGTTTCTTGGCAGCTCATCTACACAAACTCATCTCACACATCTCTCTCAGAAGTTGGCCATATTCAAAATCTTTGTATTACAGCTCCATGCTGTTGTATGTGTTGTTTCCACATATGAAGTGTCCTTCCCTCTCCTCTCTGTCTGGCAAACACCTGCTCATCCTTCAAGACTAATCTCCAATGTCAGTTACTCCAGTTACCTTCATGACCCCTGCAGGCACAGTTAGGAGATTCTTGTTTGAACTTCCCCAACGCACCAGCCATATCACAATCACAGAATTGCTCATGCATCTGTCTCTGCTACCCAGGACAAGTCCCTCAAGGACAGAAGCCATGTTGTTTTTTTTCTTTTTTCTTTTCCTGTAGCATAATGCCTGAAACAAAGTTGGCTGCTCGATAAGTTTTTTTTTAAAGATTCGTTCACCTATTTGAGAGAGAGAGAGAGAGAGAGAGTATTCTTGAGAATGAGTAGGGGGAGGGGCATAAGGAGAGAAATCTCCCAAGCAGACTCCCTGCTGAGCAGGAACCCTAACTTTGGACTTGATCCCACAACCCATGAGATTATGACCTGAGCCGAAACCAAGAGCTGATGCTTAACCAACTGAGCCACCCAGATGCCCCTCAATAAGTGTTTAATTCACTCAATCAATATGGGCTGAGTGCCTACCACAGTAGATGATGTCATGCACTAGCCTAGGTGCCCGAGGATACAGCAATGAACCCAGCAAAGCTGTGCTGTCAAGCTGTGCTGTGCCATTTACCCTAGCAGAATGTACTGGGGTAGATGGCAATACACAAACAAGTAGAACCATAATAAAATGTGCAGTAGAGAAAACAAAGCAACGCAGAGCAAGACAAATGAAGGATGAAATTTGAGAACTGGGATGCCTGGGTGGCTCAGTGGTTGAGCCTTTGGCTCAGGTTGTGATCCTGGAGTCCTGGGATCGAGTCCCACATCGGGCTCCCTGCATGGAGCCTGCTTCTCCCTCTGCCTGTGTCTCTCCCTCTCTCTGTGTGTGTCTTTCATGAATAAATAAATAAAATCTAAAAAAAAAAGAAAATTGAGAACTGAGGGGCTGTTTTAGAGAAGGTACCCATGGGAGGTCTCATTTAAGCAGATTCTAAACAAATGAGGGTGTGAAGTGGGTACGTATTGAGGAGAAGAGCCTTCCTGGTAAACAACTAGCCAAAATCCAGACTCCCTAGAGGATAGTGGCCAGAGATGGCTACTGAAGCAGTAAGGACAGTGAGGCAGTTCAGGGTGGGAGTCTGGGTTTTATTCTAAGTGTTTTGGGAAGCCATAGTAGTCAGGGATCTGATTTAAATTTTGAAAAGACAACTTTGGTTTTTATGTGGACGATGGGTTGTTGTGGGGTCAGTCTAGAAGCAAGTTGAGAGGCTCTCAGCCATCTAGCTGAGTAATGACAGTGTTTTAGAGTAGGAAGGGAGCAGAAGAGGTGGGGACAAGTGGCTGGATTTGGCACATGGACTTTGCAAATGGACTGGATGTGGGATGTGAGAGAATGTGTTAAGGATGACTTTGAAGGAGCACCTGAGTGGCTCAGTGGTTGAGCATCTGCTTTTGGCTCAGGGCATGATCCCGGGGTCCTGGGATAGAGTCCTGCATCAGGCTCCCTACAGGGAGCCCGCTTCTTCCTCTGCCCATGTCTTTGCTTCTTTCTCTTTCTCTGATGAATAAACAAATAAAATCTTTTTTTTTAAAGGATGACTTTGAGGATTTCAGCTTAAGTGACCAGATGAATAGAGATGTCACCTACTGAAGTGAGAGACCTTGGGGGAGGATTGGGTGTAGAGAGGATGAGGGGAGAACAAGGATTACTTCCGGATGTGCTATGTAGGAGCACAGCCTTATTAGACAGCCCTTTGGAGATATTATGTAAGCAGCTGAATGCACAGCATGAGACTGAGGGCAGGGCTGATTCTAGAGATACACATTTGGGAGGCATTAGTGTAGAGATGGTATTTCAAAGCCACAGTACTGGGTGAGATCACCCAGGGAGTAAGCTCATGTGGGCTGAATGAATGAATAAGCAAGTTTATGTGCAGGAAGGAAGATGTTAACAGGTTCATATAATCTGACTGCACAGATGAATTTTTCCTTCCTGTCTAGGTAGCCAATTCAGATTTTTTTCCCTTGGACTCTCGTAAGAGCCTGGATTCCAAATTATTTAAGTCTAAAGTGGATCACTGGACTCTCCGGAGCAAATTTCTATTGTGGAGCATGTGGATAGGGTGTGTAAATCTTCTTTAAGCTGTTTGGGAACTAAGCATCTCTCTGGGGAAGGGCCCTATCATAGCATGAGGTGTGGGCTGGAATCCATGAGGATGAGTCCTTCTGGAAAGAAAAGAGATTAACATATGTATACAATGTGTTTCAAATTAGAAAGAGGGGAAAAGATCACAAATCTAACATTAGACATCCTTTATATGCAACATGTCGTTTCCACTGAAGAAATAGACAGGCAACCTTCCACAATTCAGATAAAATAATCTTTGCCATAAGCCCAGGACAAGTGTTGTGGAATTTGAGATAGTTAAGTTGTATTTCTCAGAAGTCAAAAGCAGGTCAGTGGGTCCACCAAATTCTTTTGGTTACTTCAAATATCACATTACCCAATAACAATAGCTTCTCAGACCCATGGGAATATAATCACATTAAAAAACACTAAGAAGGATAATGATGTAAGAGATATCCACTGTGAAAAACTTCTTTTGCATACTTTCTAAGATTAATATTTCTAAGTACACAGTTGTGTTTATCTCATTATTTTCCTGTTTAATGAGGCATTAAAAATCAGCATTTAATGCTCCAGTATCTCCGGATTTTTTTTTTTTTAAAGATTCATTTATTTGAGAGAGAGAGTGACAGAGGGGAATAGCAGAGGGAGAGGGAGAGAAAGTCTTAAGCCGACGCCACCCTAAGCATGGAGCAGGGCTCAATCTAATGACCCTGCGATCTCAACCTGAGCTGAAACCAAGAGTCTGAGGCTTAACTGGCTATGTCACCCAGGTGCCCCTATCTTTTTTTTTTTATCTTAAGTCACTCCTATGGTGTTTTAAACTTTTCTCACTTAAAAATCATCAACACATTGCTCATACTTGCTCCCTTGCTCCACTGTGATCAGAGATACTCCTTTTATCTCATTGTAATCCTCAAAACAGGAAATAAAGACCCAAAGTGAAGTCTTATTGTCTTGTGCCTTCTCAAGTATCCTACCCACAACCCAAAGAGCTAAAGCTTTGCTCTAGAATTTTAAAAATAGATTTTATTTATTTATTTAAAAAGGTTTTATTTATTTATTCATGAGAGACACACAGAGAGGCAGAGACATGGGCAGAGAGAGAAGAAGCAGGCTCCCCATAGGGAGCCTGATGCAGGGCTTGATTCCAGGACCCCGGGATCATGACCTGAGCCAAAGGCAGATGCTCAACCACCGAGCCACCCAGGCGTCCCAGCTTTGTTCTAGAATTATTGTTTTTTTTTTTTTTTTAATTTATTTTTTATTGGTGTTCAATTTACTAACATACAGAATAACACCCAGTGCCCGTCACCCATTCACTCCCACCCCCCGCCCTCCTCCCCTTCTACCACCCCTAGTTCGTTTCCCAGAGTTAGCAGTCTTTACGTTCTGTCTCCCTTTCTGATATTTCCCACACATTTCTTCTCCCTTCCCTTATATTCCCTTTCACTATTATTTATATTCCCCAAACGAATGAGAACATATAATGTTTGTCCTTCTCCGACTGACTTACTTCACTCAGCATAATACCCTCCAGTAGAATTATTGTTAACTGCAGCGGGAGCCCCTGCTCTACAACTAGCTGCTCAAACTACATAAATCAACACAGTGATGTAGTTATGGGTGCCCAGAAATAGACAAACTACAAAGAAGAGCAAAGTTAGTGTGGAACTTTGGACAGGTGGAAAGATTCAGTCATTTGCACATCCAGGAAACATTTACTATGCCAGCACTTAGGAGCTAATTCAGAAACACAAATAAGCCTCTATAAATGATAGAGAACAAAGTGAAGGTTTATGGAGGGAAGCGGATAGAGGATGAGCTGGATGGGTGACGGGTATTAAGGAAGGTGCTTGTGATGAGCATTGGGTGTTGTACGTAAGTGATGAATCACTGAATTCTACTCCTGAAATCAATATTGCACTGTATGTTAACTTACTAGAATTTAAATAAAAATTTAAAAAAACCCCAAAAAACCCAAATAAGCCTCTGGAATGTATAACATAGTGGTTAATCAGGCAAATTAGATACCACATCATAAGACATGTTGCAAGGGTATTTCAGCATGTCATCAAGCACAGATGGGAGCCTTCCCAGCAGTGACAATGTCTAAGCTGAATTCTAAATGACAAAGTAGGAGTTATTTAAGAGAATGAAAAGAGAAAGATCAACTCAAATTTGCAAAGAAGAATTAACTAATATTTGTGGGTCTCCATATTTTCCCTAGCTTGATGCTACATATACAAAGATGAATATGAAGATATAGTAGCTATTTTATTTTTTTAGTAGCTATTTTCAAACTTCTAAGGAGAAATGTGGAAAAAAAAAAGCATCAGACTTTTCTGAGTGGCCCTATGAGTGATACCGACAGAGAAGATACTTTAGAAGAGGCTGCCAGAAACTGTTTCAATGGGCTATTTTGGATATTTTCTCCACTGACCTATAGAGATGACTTTTTGAAAAAGATCAACTTTATGGGCATTCAGAAATGGATTGAGCAGAGGAATTAGAATCTTTCCAATTAGATCTACAATTGAGCTTTGGGATGCTGATTTTTTTAAAAGGATTTTATTTATTTGACGGGGTGGGGGTGGGTGGGGAGGTGAGGGAGAGAGAGAAAACAATTAGGCAGAGAGGTAGGCAGAAGCAGGCTCCCCACTGACCAGGGAGCCAGCCCATGGGGCTTTATCCCAGGACTCTAGGATCATCACTTGGGCTGAAGGCAAACTTGACCAACTAAGCCACCCAGGTGCCCCAAGCTTAAGGTTGATTATTAATGGAAATTAAGAAAATCTGAGTATCTCATAACTAAGCTTTTTAATATTTATATGAAACTATGACCCTGACCATTTGCATCTCCAGAAAGAGACAGTCTGTGCTATTAGCTATATACTGCCAGCCTGGGGGCAGCCCTACAATTTTATGACTTGGTGTTTCCATTTCAGAAGCTAGAGATCCTTTATGCCCTGGCAAGGATTCTAACAGATATTAAAGATGAAAAAAAAAAAAAAGATGAACAAGAACTCCACAATGGATTAAAGTCTCAAGAGAAGGAGATACTATGGAGAGAAGAAATTTTTTATACTTTTTTCCCCAAAGATTGAGAGAGAGAGAGAGAGAGAGAGAGAGAGAGAGAACATGAGCAAGCTTGTCAAGGGGAAAGACAGAAGGAAAAGGAGAGAGAACCCTAAGCATATGTTTGCTAAGCGTGTGGCCATTTCAGGGCTTGATCCCACAACCCTGAGGCCATGACCTGAGCAGAAACCATGCCCAACTGACTGTTCCACCCAGGTATTCTGAGAATAACTTATTTGATAAATGCTAGAGTAATAACTCTTTATGGTGGGTATCCATTGGGAATGGGACTACATGCATAGAAAGAGGTTTCCTGACATTTTATATCACAAACCATAGACATTGTATTGCTGGTGGCGATGAACATATGGGTGAGACAGCCCTCTGGGGAATTTGGGTTAAAAACTTCAACAGAACAATGTATTAGAATATCCCTTTGTATACTCTGCAGATATTAGACCAAACAAGTCATTACCAGAAGCCAAGGCCAGGCCGAGACCAACTGAACAAGGTATTTATTTCTAGGAATCATTATCCTCTAGGTGTCCTGGCTTAGGGCAGTGGGAGAGGCCTACAGGGGAACTGATTTGTACTAGATAGGGAGGTTCCTTTCCTATTGCTGGTAAGAATCCAATGTCAGCTAGAACTACACTGGCACATCCATGGTCCTCTCCAAAAAAGACTCAGGCAAAGGCTTTTCCTAAGACATTCTGCTTTTCCTCCCTCTGTCTCCTAGATATCTGTGTTCCTTTGCTGACAGATCTCCCCCCGATTCCCATTTTTCAAAATCACTTAAATTTTTTCTTTGTTCTTCTGACTATAGTTTCTTCACTGTGTACCTCTGTGTGTTTAGAGTTTAAGTTAATTTTTTGGAAAGCTGTGAGTGACTTCAAATCTCTCTTGAATTTGCCAGAAGTATTTATATTCTAACTGAAGGTGAATGAAGTTAATGGATAATTGTGAACTTTCACACAGGTGGAAAAGAAAGGCCCTGTGAACGAATGGCTACTGTAGAGTCACACCACTAACCCCTGCAAGAAAGCTGGCCCTGAGTTTCCACTAGCACATTTTAAAAACAGAACTAGGATGAAACACTGACACTTTAGTTTTTAAAAGTTCTAGATCTTAGGGCTAGCAAATACAATCCTAGGGAACTGACTGTCCAAGTTCTTTATGGTGTCTACATTGGCTAATCTAGTAGCTTCCTTGAAAGTCTGTTGGTAGATCTTTCCTTGGTATTAAAGATTTCACATAAAACCTGAAACCGGGATCCCTGGGTGGCGCAGCGGTTTAAAAAAAAAGCGTCTGCCTTTGGCCCAGGGCGCGATCCTGGAGACCCAGGATCGAATCCCACGTCGGGCTCCCGGTGCATGGAGCCTGCTTCTCCCTCTGCCTGTGTCTCTGCCTCTCTCTCTCTCTCTCATAAATAAATAAATAAATAAATAAATAATTAAAAAAAAGAAAAAAGAAAAAAAGAAAACCTGAAACAGAGCATCCATCTGTCTAGATCAAAAGAGGGCTGACTTGTATTCCATGTTCTACTCCTGATTCTATGTAACCCCTAAAACTTGGTCATAGCTTCTCTGTGGCATATTCTATGAAGTAAAGTTACAATAGCTGAGATTAGGTTAAGGCTTAAGTCTCCATGCTGACATGCATGTTATCACCTATTATTGGACACTTGTTCCAGCCAGGAACCAGGGTAAAGGAGAAATCTTTGGTGTGAATGTAACTTAAGAACTTCATGTTCATTTGCCATTGCTACAGTTCCTATGAAAGATCCTAAGAACTTCTGAGCAAGAGACTGAAGAAATACAATGGTTTCTTGGGAATTGAAGACTGAGGTAAACATTTCTAAAATGTGCAAATAAGTTAATTTTGAAAATCTGCTGCTCATTTGTTATAACTTCAGAGTTTCAATTTTAATTACTTTAAAAATTCCCTCTAACAAACACACTTTCTGAATGACTACTGCCTCATCATTTGGCAGCCAATTCTTGAAACCTTGGCACTCTGAGCAATAATTGTGATTATGTATTAATGTGCATCCATTGAGTTACTGTTTCACCTGGGAGGAAGCTGAAGGATACAAATTAAATTTTTGGCTCTAACACTTATCTTTAGGTTTGGAACACTTCTTGTTGACTGTTTTTTTTTTTTTTTTTTTTTTTTTGGTAAAAAGGGATAAATAATACTCAGCCTTCAGGGTGTTTGTGAGGACTAAGTTAAAAACATATGTAGCAAAACTCAAAAGTTCCTTCTATTATTATCCATAGAATCTAGGGTACAAAATAGCTATTTATAGTTATGAGGCAATCTGAACAAGAAATGAAGAGAATCCGAGCTCCCTGTGCATCATTTCAATCTGATTCAATCATTCCTTAAGTATTTACTGAGTGCTTAGTTTCCAAGTACTATTTTAGATTTTGGAGATACAGTTGTTGTACTGAACATGACAGACAAGGTCCCTGCATTCTCAAGTCTTATATCCTGTTGAGGGAGACAGATAACAAACACATAAATAGATAATAAATTATCAAGTAGTGATAAGTGCTATGATAAAAGCAAAGTAGGGTCATATGTTAGGGAGTTACAGTTCTCTTTGCAGTCATGGCATTTAAACTGTGATCTGAATGACATCTAGGAGAGAGCCACATGAAAGTCTATGGCAAATGATCTCAGGTATGGTTCACAGAATCCCTAGGGATCCCGACAACCTCTCAGAAAGTAAATGAAGTCATAAAACTAAGATGTTATTTGTTTTTTCCACAGGCATAAAACTAAGATGTTCTTTTTAATTTTTATTTCTTTTAATTTTTTTTTTTTTAACAGGCTGGCATTTGAGTTGATAGTGCAAATATAATGGTGGGTAAAACTGCTGGTGCCTCAGCATGAAACAAGACAGTGGAACCAATTGTACTAGTTCTTCACTACCATACAGTAAAATAAAATGTTAATTTCACTTAAGAATGTATTGATCAAGTAGTAAGAACTATTATTTGTATTAAATTTATATTAAATCTCAACATTTGAGTACACATCATTTTAATATTTTGATAAATGCGCATATAATACTTTTACTGCATACTGAGATATGATTGTTGTCTCAAGGAAAAACATTTGTGGGATTGTCTGAGTTGCAAGTTGAACAAGCCACTTTCATAGAACATCATTTTTACTCGAAAGAATGCCTGAAAAACTATAGTTATTCAGATTTAGGTATTTGGCAGATATTTTCTTGAAAACGAAAAAAGTGAGCTGTCATTTCAAGGAAAACCACTGGTAGAATTTGCTAATGACAAAATGCAAACTTCTAAAAATCAGATTTTTGCAAAGTGTGTATATGCTACTGTGAGCGTGACAGCTTCCCCAAACTAAAAAACTTTTCTGATGGGATTGTTGGTAATATTAACCTGTGATTTTTTGGACACTGCAAATAAAATTTTGCTACCATTTTGAAGATCTGTGTAACTGTTAACCAATATTTTCCAAATAACCAATCACGGCCTTTAAAAAATCATGCTTTGGTAATAGAGCCCTACAATATGAAAAGCAGGCCAATAAATTTTAATATAATGGAGTGGGGTCACTGATTTGGTTTTAGATTCTGTATTTCAATTAACATGTAGGAAGTTACCACGCATCAAATTTTGGTGTAGGGTCAAAGAAGAGTATTCACAGTTATTTGAAAAGGCTATTAAAGGCTTTCCCGACTACAATCTGTGTAAAACATAATTTTCTTCATATAGTTTAACCAAAACAACATATTAAATACTTAAACAGATATTAGAATCCAAGTATCTTCTGTGTTGCTAGACATTAAAGAGATTTGGAAAAATATAAAATAATGCCATTCTTTTATTTTTTTGTCTTGAAAGACATAGTTTTTCATAAAGATACGTTTTTTATGTTAACATGTAGCACAGTTATTGTTTTAAATAAATAAATGTTCACTTTTTAATTTTTAATAAAGCAAATATAGATTGATAAAACCCAAATAAACAAAAGCTCTTTGCTATTCTCAGTCATTTTTTGGACTATAAAGAGGTCTGAAATCAAAATTTTGAAAACCACTGGTCTGAGAATGAGGCAGATTAAACAACAATATTTAAATTTCTTCAGAGTTTACACAAAGTTTATTAGATCCAGGCACTTGAAAATTTTATTATAAAGAACTTTTGAAGTTATTTTGTTGTGTTACTGGTGTATAAAAAGGCAACTAATTTTTGTATATTGATCTTATATCCAGCCGCTCTGCTAAACTTCCTCATTGTTTTTTGTGCATCAATCTTAACCATTAGTCCAGTGGTCAGTAAATTATGATCCATAAGCCAAAATAGATTGTTCACTAGTTTTGTAAATAAAATTTTATTGGATGGAACAGAGCTACATCTGTTTGTTTTGCACTACAATGGCAAAGTTGAGTGACAGAGACTATATTGCACAGAACCAAAAATATTTACTACTTACTTTTTTCAAAACTCTGAACTCTATTCACAGAACCAGCTTTGGCTCTGTTGATCCCGTATCTCATATTTTAAATTTCAATTTAATTAATTTCTGTTGTCATATTTATTCCTCCTTCCTTCCTTTCTCCTTCCTTTGCCTTTTGCTATCTTCTCAAAGTTAGTTTATTAATTTTTACTTTTTTCTCTTTTGGTAAAACATTTGAGGCTATAAATTTTCCTCTAAGTACAACTTTCACTGCATCCCACAAGTTTTGATATGTAATATTTTCATTTTCATTCAATTCTAAGTACTTAAAAATTTCCATTGTAAAATCTTTGATCATTGAGTTACTTAGAAATGTTTTCAAATTTCCAAATATAAGGGGAAATTTGGAGAATTTAATGTTTTAGTTATTGACTTTTAGTTTAATTGTACTATGATCAGAGAATGCAGTTATTATTAGTTATTCTTGGAAATCTGGTGACATTTGTTTTGTGGCATAGTATAAGGTCAATTCTTATAACTTTCTTGTGAAGAATACATGTATCCTAATTGTTTGGTGGAAGATTTCTTACGTCCATGAATCAAACTATTTAACTGTGATGCCTAGCTTTTATGTATCTTTACTATTTGTTGTCTCCTTGACCAAGCAATAACTTGGGAGAAATATGTGAAATTTCCCTAAGTTTTATCAGTTTTTGTTTCATATAGTTTGAGGCTATTTTAGAAATGTTATACTTTTCAATGAATTAAACTTTTATTTTTCTTAATTTATTTTTACTTAATTTTACTATATCTGTCTTTTAGCTAGAAAGATCAGGCCCTTTACATAAATTATGATTGCAAATATATTTGTATTTGTTCCTATAATCTTACTTTTGTTATTTATACTGTCTTATTTTCTATGCTTTATTTTTGCTTTAATTTTTGCTTGATTTTTAAAAATGTGGCTTGGAAGTTATATACTATTTCTATTCTTTTAGTAGTTTCTCTTGGACTCTAAAATTAATATTGTAATCTCCTTCAGAACAATAAAAGGACCTTATAATACTAACTCTGATGTCTCCTTCCCTGTGTACATGAAGTTTTACACAATATTTTGGTTTATCTTTTCCTCTATATTAGACATTATTAATGGTTATTTTAAACCATTAATATTTGTTTACATTTACCTATAGGTTTACCAACTTCTTTGCTTATCATTTCTCCCTGTATTTTAGACTTTTTCTTTTACTATCTTTGTCCTTATTTCTGAAATATATCCTTTGCCTTCAATGTAAGCCTGCTGGTGGTAAACTCCCTTAGATTTTCTTCTTATGAAAATAGTATTTCACTCACATTTTTGAAAATTATTTTTGCTGAGTACACAATTTTATTATTCTCAGAACCTTAAAAATACTGTTTCACTGTTCCTGACTTAAGTTGTCACCATTGAGAAGTCTGCTGTCAGCCTAAATATTATTCCGTAGAGGGTATACTCTGTGTTTTCTCTATGGCTCCTTTTAAGAGAACTCTGTATTCAGTGATGTGCAATCTTACTTCATTGTCAAAGGTTATGTATGCCTTTTGTATTTGTCTACTTAGTACTTACTGCTTCCTTTAACTGTGGATCCATATTTCTCATCTTATTTGGAAAATTCTCAACCATAATTTCATTGTCTCACCACCATCTTATATATTCTTTCCCTTTGTGACCCTGAATCACCATATGCTAGGCCTTCTTATTCTGCCTTCTATACTATTAACCTCTCTTCCTTACATTTCCATCTCTTTTTTATTTGTGCTCTGTTGTATGAAACTAGTTTGATTTTCCAGTTCATGAATTCATCAATTACAAATGAGCATATCCACTAATTTTTTTTTGTTAATCAATTAATTCTTTTCGTTTCACTTCTTTTTCAGAAGTGTCTGGTGATCCTGATAGCCTATTGTTGCTGGTTGTTTTTCTATTCTATTTTAAGAAGTGTTTTAAAATATAGAGGGAGGCTTTTAAAAAAAAGTCTTATCATTCAAACACATAAAGTCCTTGGTGGGGAAGGGGTAATATATTATTTGTTGCTTGTGATTTCTACTCATGGATTTGTTTCCCTATTTGATGATCTTTATTTGACAATTTAGTGAAAAAATGAGAATTTAAGTTCTGCTTTTGATATGCAAATTTTGAAATGATTATTAAGCATCCAAACAGATATGTCAAGTATACCACTGGATATATGCGCTGGATATTCACGGGAGAGATCAGAGTTGGAGATATAAACTGGGGAGTCAGTACTATGAACTTTTGGGAGCAGAGGAGACAGCAAGTGCAAGTGCAGAGAGAGAAAATATGAAGTTAAGGATTGTGCCTCAGGGCACACCAATTTGGACACTAAACAGAGAAGACAGCAATGGTGTTTTGGAAAAAAACAAAAACAAACAATCCAGGAAGTGGTGCTCTCATGCAGGCCCAGAAAATAGTGGGTTTCAGGAAGAAGTGAGTGGTTGACTGTGTTGAATGCTGCTGAGAAGCTGTGGAAGATGAGGCAAGAAGGACATTGGTGGCCTTGACATGAATATTTTTGGATGAGTAGTAGGATTATATGAGGGAGCAGAGATAGCTCATGCCTACAGACAAAACGCTCAGTGTGAAAGTGTGTAAAGTAGGGTAGGGGCTACAGGAATGTGTGGCAAAAGGTTTTTTTCATTGGGTGACATTAAATATTTTATATACCAATGGAAAGATTGAGTACAAGGGGGGGAAGCTAATCATATGAAAGACAAGAGGATATGTTCAGGAGCAACATTTTTGAAAAGGCCAAGCGCCCAAAGTCTTTTAAGATGTGATGTGGAACATGTGTGTGGCATAAATCATGCATACAACCTACAGGACGGAAAGGCTAGGACACCTATATTATACAAGGATTTGGGGACTGTGTAATACTAAATATAGCCAAGTTCTCATGATAGGTACTACATCCTAATTTCAAATTTACCCATGTCGTAGCAACAGGTGGTAGAAACTATAAAACATATCTGATAATCATAATCCAAAATTGTTCAGAGTATTTATGGAAGTAGGAGATTAACTCAATCACAGTGCTGAAGGAGCCTTGAGAGATTTCCTACTTTGGTCTCCTATCCACCCTAGGCAAATGAATCCAAAAGATCTTGGAATAGACATCTCACTGTGGTATCCCTGGGGAACACTGGTAGAACTCTGTCACCATGTAATGTATCCAAAAGAAATAAAAGCCAAGTTCCTCATGTTTTGTGCTTAGTGGGCATAGAGTATAGCTGAACTGTTATTTTCTTCACCAAAAAACCCTTAAGTGTCTGAAGACAGAAATTAACTTCACTTTTTCTTCTCCAAATGAAACAATTTTTCCCTGTTATTTTCCTTCATAGAACTTATTTTGTATTATTTGGCTAGTCTTCCCAACATTTTTCCCTCTCTCCAACTGCTTTTCTAAAAGTGCCGTGACCAGAAATCAACAAGCTACTCAAATAAAGTCTGAGTAATCCTGAGAACAGTGGGGGGATTTCAACACATCTCCTTTGGACAGATGAAAGGCTGAATTGACTCTGCCAAGACTTGAACACATTCCAGTTCCTGCTGATCTGGGGAGAGTCTTCCACTTGCGTTTTTCTTCTTTTACCTAGCAATTTGAATACAACAAAAATACAACCAGACATATACAGGAAAGAGTTTTTAGTACTGTACACCTGTTCTTGAAAATCAGCCTGACATCAATATAAGTCAAAAACTGTATATACCAATTCCTCCTAAAGTGTAGTAACTATCTGAACTTACTAATAAAAACAGCTTTGTCTCTTAACTGTATATTTCAGAGAGTGCTTCTTAAAATCCAGAAGGAAGTATTCAGATGAAGTAATTAATTAAGTGAAGTGTTGGGTTTGGAGAGCCTTCTACTCTTTTGAGGCTAATGGATGGATGAGAAAGTCCTATGGGTGTGAGTGAGAGAGATCCTGCCTGCTAATTACTACTCAACATCATTCAACAATCATTCTGATTTTTGCTAAGCAGCATGAAATATCACATCACATTACATTATGTTATGTCATGCAACAGGATGTTCCTAGGGTAACATGATAAAACAATACAGCTGGGGAAAAACACCTGAAAGGCCAACTGATGTGGATATAATTTTGAAAAGAAAGAAGAAGGTCCATGTTGATAATAAGACTTAGAGCTAGCTTACTTAAGGGTTTTGATATCCAAAGGTGATTTAGGAAAGCAGCTATGTCTCAGCCATAAAATTTGGCTCTTTTATTTATAGTAGTCTCACTGTGAAAAAGAATTGTAGCCTCTTTAAAACTTTAATTTTTTTCTCGTAAAATGGGAATAATACAACCCATCCTACCTCTCTTATATGACTGTTGTGAGATTCCAATGCCTGGCACCCTTAGGTATTTTATCTAGTTGGATACATATTTTAGGTATTTTTATCTGGTTAGATATCTGTATCTATCTAAATTGGGTTTAATATTTTGTATTTCACTGATTCTAGGATGCACATTTTCTCACTTAATAATTTTTCCTATTTCAGAAATTAGGAGACATCTTAAAATTGATAAGCTTATTATAGTTTGGTATTTTATTTCTTAGTGGTTTATAACATATTACACTTAAATCAATGGCCTCATAGACATATTGGCAGATAAGAGTCTGGAAATAGTAAAAGTGATACGCAAATGTCAGTTATCCATTTACTCATAAAACAAGATTTTACTAAAAGTCTCCTCTGTGCAAGGCACTTGGGAGGAAATGGAAATGAATAAGACCTTTAATTTCAAGTAGGGATGTAATGCATGAGGTGGATGAGAGAGGATAGTTCAAAAGCC
Source organism: Canis lupus baileyi (assembly GCF_048164855.1). NCBI lineage: Eukaryota > Metazoa > Chordata > Mammalia > Carnivora > Canidae > Canis > Canis lupus. The sequence continues at coordinate 23,353,159 of NC_132844.1, read as the reverse complement.
AGACAGTATGAGATATGTATCATCTAAGTTGCACTCCAAGCTCAGCACCCTGTGAGGGCAGAGAAGGAAATAACTTTCAATGAGGGCAATCAGGAAAGCAGCATGTAGGAGGTGGCACCTAGCCCTGGCTTTGACAGATGAGTAGTAACTCAAAAGACATCTGCAAACAGACACAGGGACACACTATGCATACTCAGAAAAAGGCAAGGAGTCTAGACAAAGAGGCGGTTAGGGTCTGTGTTGGGGTGCTTACTGAGGATATTAAAGAGTCTGTTTGTTGAATGGACAAGGCTTTTGATTAAAATGATGCATCAGAAGATCAGCTGGTTGGTGATGTTCAGGGGCAAGGGAGAGGAAGAGGCTGGAAACAGGGCACCCTAAATTAGGCCACATATACTTCTGTGAAGTCCACCTAATAGGTGGGTGGTGGGGGTAGAAGGGAGATACGAAAGGATGGGTCATAATTAAATACTAAGGATCCTTAGTAGGAATCTAAGAGAGCATCCATTTCACAACTGGACAGAAGGACACACAGAACTGATGTTTGGCTGAATGCCCCCTGAGGACAGGAACAGCCTATTTAGTTCATCATTGCATGGCAGGGCCTATGGCAGTACTTAGCACATTACAGTTACACAGTAACTATTACTTGTACTCCCTTTCCTCAGAGATTCAATTTATAAGTCTAGTTTAGTTCCACAAAAGCACATACTGAGTATACACCATGTGTGCAATGCTGAACACTGGGGACAGCCCATTCTGGTATAACTTATGTGACTCTAGGGCTTTACAGCTGCCATTGAAGCTAGTATTCTTATTCAGTTCTATAATGTTAGAATATCTTTTGTTGAAGATGTGAATGAAGTGTGCATGTGGATCAACTTTTGAATTCACTTTTGTGCCATTTTTGTAAATACAGTAGTTTTGCACAACCTCTCACAAATGTCTGTACTAATTTCACATACTAAAAAGTAGACGATGTGCCAACCAGAAGCACAAGAGTTCCTACACAAAACTCTGTATGTCATTAGAGCTTTTGTATAGTAGGAGTAGTTTACAATCTTGGGCTTATAGAATACCAAACTGAAATCTTTGCTTAGTCTGTCATAGACTTAAGCTTTTTCATTTGTTACTAATATCCATGACATTCAGTGGCCTTGTGCAGATATATATGTTGCTTAGGCATATCTTTTGTCCTATGCAGAACATTTCATTTTGACTTTTATGAAAATTACAATTCATGTAATTTATACAAACTTTTTAAATGCAGAAACTTTTTACTTCCACAGTCCATTTGGGGGACACTAGAATAAAAGGCTTCGATACTCTGAAAAAAAATAAAGTGAAGTGAAGGGGGAATGGTGCTTAAGGAAGAATGAGCTGGTACAGTGGACTATTTTCCCAAAATGGCTGCAATAATTTGCTACTGTAATACAGGCTCCTGGGTCATCCCCCAGCCCCACTCCATCCCCAACCCTGATTCTGGGCTTGGCTACAGGATTTACTTTTACCAAAGGGACAATAGAAAATGTGATGCAAGCAGAGTTGAAAAGTGCTTATATATTGAAGCTTGCCCTCTCTTGTTGGAATCCTGACACCACTATATAAAGAAGTCTGGCTAGCCTCCTAGAGAATGAGAGACCACATCAAGCAGAAATGAGTATCCCAGGCGAGGCCTCTCCAGACAAACCAGCCTGCCAACCATTGGACAAGTAGGTGAGGCCATCTTAAAGCAGGGTTGGCAAACTTCTACTCAAAGGACCAGAAAATAAATATTTTAGCCCTTGCAGCTTATATGCTGTCTGTCACAACTACTCAACTTGTACTGTAGAAGTAACCATAGACAGGGCAGCCCGGGTGGCTCAGCGGTTTAGCGCCGCCTTCAGCCCAGGGTATGATCCTGGAGACCTGGGATCAAGTCCCTGCATGGAGCCTGCTTCTCCCTCTGCCTGTGTCTCTGCCTCTCCCTCCCTCTCTCTCTCTCATGAAAAAATAAATAAAATCTTAAAAAAGAAGCAACCATAGACAAATATAGAGGTGACTGTGTTGCAATACAACGTTATTTACAAAAGCAGTTGCAGGCTATAGTTTGCCCACCTCTATCCTAGATCATTCAGCTCTAATCAAGCCAGTCTGAATGAGAAGTACTGAGTCTGGTTAACTCACAGAATTATGAGAAATCATCAATGTTTATTGTTTTAAGTCACTACGTTTGGGGGTATTTCATTACACAGCAAATGCTAACTGACAAAGTTGGTATAAAATACATAAGGCTTATAGGCTTTGTTGCAAAGCATTTAAAGTCCACCTGTGGAAGTAGAACACATGTGCAGGACCCGCTTAAATAACGATAAAAGGCAGAGCGTGAGTAAATGTCAAAATGCATGTAGCAGGGCAATTAATATAAAGGCTGATAAAAGAAAAATTAATTTGGACAGAAATATACTTGGGTAGATCTTAATGGATGAATAGAATGTGACCAGCTACCCAAATAATTCTGCTTCCCTGTCACTGAATTATCTTTGTGCTATTTGCTGTTTGTCTATATACTTTAACGGACTGAGGTCCCCCTGAGGACACAACGTGCCTTATTTTCTATTTTCTATGTTCCCACAGCCTAACGCAGTGGTTGGTTCACAGCCAGGCTCAATGTGCACTTACTGAACAAACCAATAAGCCCAGAGCTGCAGAGAAGGAAGGGCATTTATTTTGAAAAACCAAACTTCACAACTACAGGGAGAGGTAGGAATCTATGTGCTCTGTTCAAGAGAGAAGATCAGAAGCTAAGAGAGAGGACTGGGACTGGGGGAAGTAGAAGGTATGGTTGGACACATGATTCTGGAGTGTGTGTGGTGGGTAGGGGTGACAGGGCAAAGTAAAGGACCCCAAAAGTCAGGCATGGGAGTTTAAACCAAATGTTATGGAGCAAAGTGACCAAGTTGATATTTACGAAGATCAATCTGGTGGCAGAGAATATGGTAGATTCCAGGCAAGGAGAACAGGATAATTTGTATTCCAGGAGTGAGAAAACACACTTGTCCAGGAGCCAGTGAGGATAGTAAGCCTGTGCAATCTCCTGATGCGTAATCGCCAACTGGAGCATGTGCCTCAGTATAAACTAACCCAAAGGGGACATCTCAGGCATTTGTTCATACCAGATTTACTCTGATGAGGTATTAAGTTACATATCACGAGCACATGGGGGAACTCAATAGATCTGTGTTGCACTGGGACCAAGCTATGTGTAACCCAGGATCTCTCCCTACTTGAGGGGAAATGTAAGACAACCAGCATTATGGGTGAGGCTGCTGCGATGCTAGAGTGGGTGGTGTCCAGGTTTTCCAGTAACACAGACCAGGGGTTTGAAGCCTCGCTCTACTCTTACCAGCAGTGTGATATGAAATCATCAACATTGCTGGTTGAGGTAGAACTCTAAAAAGGGCAGGTGACTGCATTGTACCATGCCTCAAATAGAGTAGACACTGGTATGAACCAAAAGTACAATAAAAGCAACATGTAATAGGCAGCATTTGAGGGGTATAAGCCAAGCACTATAATAGTATAGAGAACAGAAAGTCACTCTGGGCTGTACCAATCACTCTGAATTTGATAGTAAGAATACAATGTAGTTTGATAGTAAAAAAGGAGTATGATTTTGATAAATAGGGCAAGAGGAAGGGCTCTCCGGGACAAGAGAACGACGTGTGGAAAGAACACAGATGAAAGGTGAGCCCGTCTGTGGAATGCAATGGAATTTAGTTAGCTTGGCTTGAGCGTGTGTGAAGCAAGGCTGAAAAGGTTAGTCAGACAGTGGAGTGGCCTGAATTCCAGGATGGGGAGTTGGACATTATTCAATAAATAAAGAGGTACTGCTAGACGATCCCAACTAGACAAATGATGTGATCAAAGTGATGTGCGAGACAGATTAAACCCAGGACAGCATGCAGAGTGGCAGAGGTGAGAGACAAATGCAAGGTCAGACATGAGGTAATGCAAGCCCATTGCAGGGGTGGCAAGAGCAAAGGGGGGAGGGAGCATGTACGAGAGGCTACAGAGAAAGAACTGATTGCATCTGGTGAACAGTGTGAGTGGGCAGGGAGAAGGCAGAGCTGAAGTTCACTGTGAACTATGACCACGGACTGCCAGGGATATGCTCATTCATTCAGCCAAACTTCCACTGAGCTTTGTTTGCTGTGTGCCAGACACGGTTTCAAAGAGTGGATATACACATATGCAAAGGACACGGTCCCTTGTCTCCTGTCTGGGGTCGGGGTTGGGGGGAAACAGACACAACACAAATCATTCTAATGGGGTGTGATAACAGACTGTACATGAGGTGCGGACACAGTAGTGGCACACTAGGGGTTCATCAGAGAATAACACGAATATTTCTGCATCAATGAAGTTACCACATTCCAGTAAAGAACGAAAGGAAAAAAAAAAGAACGAAAGGACCCATCAAACCCAGAGTAAGTATAAGGTTAGTGGCTAAATCACTGCACTTTCAGCTTTGAAAGACCATCTGGAGGAAGGTTAGTTTAGGGGTGACCTCGCAGAGGAGGTGGCCTGCCAGGTGCACCAGGTGGATGAGGTGCAGAGGGTCTAAGGGAACGGCAAAGGCACAAGAGCGTGAAACCACATTCAGAAACCTCAAATCGTTTGGTGTTGCCAAAGGGCAAGGTGTGCCTGTGTCCAGCTCTACCGTCTAGTCTCCAGTCTAAATCCTCTCTCTGAGCGGCTGGTCTCTCTTGAACCAGCCTTCACTTTTAGATTTCTTATCTCTGCCTTCACTTTTAGAATTCTCACCTAAGTGCCCTTCCCTCATCTCAGCTCTGGCTCGACTGGTTCACTCAGTAAACGTACATGGAACCCACATAATGTGGTAGACCCCTGGAATATAGAAATGAAGATGGAGTGGAGGGGCAGGAGATGAAACTAAAGAAATAAGCAGGGGCCAGACACACAAGATGTTATACAGGCTGTGTTAAAGAGTTTTGAATGTATTGGTTCACATCTGTGATTTAGAAGGATCTCTCTGGGTTTGTGTGGAATAGATGAAAGGGGGTGGGAAAGGCTGGAGACAAGATGGTCAGCTGGTGCCAGACCAAAGCAGGGGACTGCAGAAGAACACGGATCAGAGAGGTTTAAGGTAGCACCCGCACGTGTGGAGGCTCCTTGGATGCATGGAACATGAAGGGGAAGGATGACTCATAGGCTTGTCTGATGGGTAGATATGGAGGGATTATTCTTTAAAATTTTATTTAAATTCAATTTGCCAACATACAGTATAACACCTACCTAGTGCTCATCTTATTCCAGGCCAGGAGGGATTATTCTTCACAGGGAGAATGGGCGGGTGAAATGACGAGTTCTAGTCTGGACAGATTGAATACAAAATCCCTGCCGAATGTCCAGCAGGCAATTTAGTATAGAGCACTGAGGGAAATGGAGTCTGGAATAAGACCTGGTCAAGTTCTCAGCATTTAGGTGGTAACTAAAACCGCAGGGATAGCTATGGAACACCAAGCTTTAAGAGAGAAGCGAGAGGAAGAAGAACTGCAAAGGAGGCTGTACTAGAAGGATGCTGAAAAGAATTTCAAACCAGGAATGCCTGTTCTCACCTGGCAGCTTGCTTTGACCTGGAAGTCTGATGTGCATGTTTACTGTCTATGCAGCCTTCAGCATGACTGCATCCTGGCGCTTATCATGACTCTCCACCTCCTAAGGAGCTTGACAATTTAGGATAAAGGTTAGTTAAATAAAAGGACAAAAGCTGATTGTTCTTTGATCTTCTTATTTCAAGGTGAGAACAACAACACTTAAATAATAAAAAATAAATCTCTGCATACTTTTTCATTGCTTTCCCACATCCTATAATAATTAATGGTTCCATATGTTGTCTTCCTCGTTAGATTATGGAGTTCTTGGAGCAAACTATACCTTACTCAGCAGTCTAGTCCCCAGAGTCTACCATAAGACTTGACACACTCATTCATTCATTCAACAAACATTTATTAAGCACCTATTGCATACCAAGCATAGTCTGAGGCCCTGGAGACAGAGAGTTTAACAAATATTTCTTCACTCGTGGAGGTAATAAATTTTAGTAAAGAACATGGGAATCCAGCAAATCTAGCAGTAAGTATGATGTTCATGGCTAGATCACCATACCATGTAGATAAGGAGAATTTCTTGAAATCTCTGCATTTGGTCTGCACTCCAAATGTAAACAAAAATCACTTCCCTTATTCTGTGTTCCAGAACTTTTCCTGGGGTCATCATTTGTTTTCCTCTCCAGAGTTAAAAAAAAAAATTCTGAAAAGGTCCAAAATAGCTATTTTTATATAGAATCAAGTTAATGAGCTTAAAAATAGGGTTATTAATTTTGGGATTGAAATGGAGCATGACATGGTACAGAACATATTTGCTCAAATAAACATTCATGAAGATCTACTATTTGTAAGCCCACGTCAGACACCACTGATAACAGTAGTGAGGAACTGAAAGTCCCTATCCTCAAGAATCCTGTGATATCATAAGAGGGATAAGACAAATATAAGATACATGGTCAGACAAAACTAGGATTCTCAAATGTGTCTTGCTTTTTCTTTTCTCCTTATTCTGTTTAAAGGGTTAGTTATCTCCACTAGATGTGCCCTTACTGTAACCCAGCTCTACCTGTCAAATAAATTGGTACCTGCTACCCATGTCACAACTATTTATGTATGTCTTACTGCTGGGTGGGGATTGAACTTTATGCAACCCTGCATGGGCAGTGTGGTGGGCACTTAAGATAGGAACATAGTGTTGTGGAAACCCAGAGAAGTGGCAGTTTAAAGCTCAGATATTTTTGTACTGGTTTACAAAAAAAAAAAAAAAATGCATATTTGCAAACACGACAAAGGCCCAGAGAATTTTCTGGAAAAGAAGGAGAAAATTATTTCTCTTTTAGGATGTTGCAAGATTCCTCTAAATGGAATTTGGCAACTGACTAAATTGGAGATAGCAAATGACCTCAACTGTTAGGCTAAGATTTTAGAAACACATAAATATACTGTGAAAATAAAAACTGACATTGTTATATTCAAAAATAAAATTCTTTACATATTTAACACCTTGGTTTTCAAAATTCCTTTGTATATATACATCTCTTCTTACTTGATTGCCAGGACAACCCAGGGGTGTACACAAGGCAGACATTTCTCCTCCTGACCCTCCCACAAAGACCTGGAGGTCCAGGGAGATAAGTACATCACTGGCTGCTGCTGGGTCATAGGCTGACCCAAGAACAAGAGCAATGCTTTTTCCACTAGGTCAATGGCCCCAAAGAAACATTATGATCAGTAAGAGATGGGGAAAATGGACTGTTTTTTTTTTTTTTTTAACTTTTCCTTGGGAGGGAAAGAATTCAGTTTTCTGATTTACAAGTCAGAAATGACTAGAGGGGTAAAGTTGCATTTTTCTGCTAAGTAACAAGCAACAGGGCAGCCCCGGTGGCACAGCGGTTTAGCGCTGCCTGCAGCCTGGGGTGTGATCCTGGAGACCCGGGATCGAGTCCCAGATCGGGCTTCCTGCATGGAGCCTGCTTCTCCCTCTGCCTGTGTCTCTGCCTCTCTCTTCGCTCTCTCTGAATGAATAAATAAATAAATCTTTAAAAAAAAACATTAAAAAAATAAATAAATAACAAGCAACATAGCTTAAAGGGAGAAAAATCAGAAGAAACGTGTGTTCTAAGGGATGTACCCAGAGAATGTGTGGCTTCCATTTTGACTTCTATATAGATGAAGATAATTAGCATCACACTTCCCCATAAACTTTATTCAAGTTTCCATATGTAGTGATGTTTCCCTGGATGCTCACTGCAATCATTAAGTTGTACTTAGTGCATGCTGCAATTTATACCCCCGGCACTACATATAATATAATTTCCTTTCTTCCTTTGACTGTTCTCCCTCTTTCATTCTTTTTCTTCCTCTATCATGCAGCTTTTACTATCATTCCTGCGTTACTGCAAAGACCCTGTGAGGACTGCTGGGAATATGGAAATACAGATGAAACGAGCCACTGTTTCAGCTGCTCAAAAAGCAGAGTAGATACAAGGAAGACTAAGGGCAGGGTCCTATCACTCACCTAGGGTCTGCCCTGGAACTTATGCTGGGTTGTAGACAAGAACCTGTTTCCTGAGCATTTAATATGGATGGTTGGGGGGATGGGTGGATGGATGGGTGAAAGAGATGTCTGAATATGGACAGCGATGTTCTAATTTCTGACTCGGTAAAATGGTTGAAGCTTCCCTCCCCTGCCCATTGCTTTTTCTGTTTCAGCAACCCCCTTTCAATAGGAAAGGCTGGGATAAGAGAATCAAATTGGCATTCTGGAGCTCTTTATTTAGCAATTTGCTCTGTCTGAGTTAATATATGGGTTAGGTTCCCCGTGAACGACACTCTCCTAACTCTAGCAATGTCAGAGAGACACTCAGCTGCTGTGTGTCTAGCAAATTAATGACTACAAGCCCAAGGGATGGAGGGATGGGAAAATGTTAACATTTGAAAAAAATAACTTCAAGCGAATTCAGAAGAAAATGAAAAAGGCCTCATCCTCCCCAAAAGCTATATAAAACCTCTTATTTTGAACAAAAAAATTATAGGAAATAGTACTTTAAACTTTGTGCCGATCAGAATCATCCACCCCAGAATGCAGAAAAGAAAGACAGAAAGGGAAATTAGATGGCAATGAGAAGAAAAGAGTACTGGGAACATGTGGAAGGAGAAGAGGAAGGAAGAACCAGAAAAGGCAGAGAAGGCAGCTCTGTGCTGAGATGACAAGGCAACAGGAGAGGGTACAAGCACCGGGTGGAGTCTCAGGGGCAGATGAAAGAACCTTCTGAGGTCCTCAGCAGCAGAGGTATCCCAGCTCCACAAGGTGAAACGAGGTTGACCATCCAGAAGACCTGCTCTATGGCAGGAACTGTGCTTTCACATGCAATGTTACGTTCAGTTATCCCACTTGCAGCAACTCTGCAAGGAAGGCAATGATGCCCACTGTACTGGTGATAATGCTGAGCTCACAGGCCGTCAGTGATGTCGATGTCCACAAAGGACTTTACCTTACTTACTTTACCTTACTTCAGCCTTAAGACAACTCTGTGAAATGAATATTATTTCCATTTTGCATGGCAAAAAGTGGAGACTTGGAGGCTTTGAGGGAGTCACTCGCACTCACACAACTAGCAGGGGGCCAGGATGCATGCAAACTGGGACACAAACCAGTGCTCCTTCTGTTTCACTATACAGATTTCCTGTGGCAGTAGCCAGCTCCCTGCCCCATACTCCATCTCCAGTGTCAGCCTGTAAATTGTGAGCAGTTGAGGGCTGAGCACCAGACCAACAAGGTACCACATGGAGGTTGGGCTGATGTTCCATGGTCATCCTGAGTGTGGTTTTGCATGGAATGGGGACTCTGAACCTTAAAAATAACCATAGGGTTTCATGATCTAATAATTCAATTACTAGGTATTTACCCAAAGAAATAAAAAACATCAAAAAAACATGCATCCCTGTGTTTTTTTTTTTTTGCAGTACTATTTACAATAGCCAAGATATGGAAGCAACCTAAGTGTCTATTGGCAGACAAATGGATAAGGAAGATGTGGTATGTGTATGTGTGTGTGTGTGTGTGTGTGTGTGTGTATACAAATATATATATACAAATATATTTATAAATATATTATATATATATATATATATATAATTACACAGTCATAAAAAAGGATGTGATCTTGTCATTTGCAACACCACGGATGGACCTAGAGAGTATCAGGCTAAGGGAAATAAGTCAGACTGAGAAAGACAAATGCCATGTGATTTCACTTATGTGTGGAATCTAAAAAACAAAATAACAAATAAACAAAAGGCAGAATCAGATCTATAAATATAGAGAACAAACTATGGTTACCAGAGGGGGAAGGCAGGTAGAAGATACAGGGTTCCAATTATGGAATGAAGAAGTCACAGGGATAAAAGGTACAGCATTGGAAAAAAAAAAAAAGGTACAGCATTAGGAATATAGTCAACGATACTGTAATAGCATTGTATGGTGACAGATGGTAGCTAGTTACACTTGTGGGGTGCATACCCATAATGCATAGAGAACTTGAATCACTGTGTTGAACACCTGAAACTAACGTAACATCGTGTGTCAACTATACTCAAATAAAAACCCCCTCTACCATGGTAAGGTATTTGGTTTGTGCTCCCACACAGTGTAGCAATCTTGTTTATAGGAGTTCCCAAACATGGCCCTAAAAGATAATGATTCTCATTCTAGTAACAGGGGATTCATTACTACCAAATGGGGCCACTGGTTCCACTGCGGGCTAGTTCCAGCCACAAGAAAATAAGCGTTTTGAAGCCAAATCTCTTTCTCTAGAACTTCTACCTTTTGGCTCTGTTTTTCTTAGAGTGAGCAAGTCTTTCCTTTATCTCATCAGCACAGCTATTGTGTCTCAATTCTTATTCTCTTCTCCCGGCTAACCTTCCTCAGTTCCTTCAAACACTGTTTATAGGACATGCTCTCTGATGACCTTTCCATTTCTGATCCCTATTCACAAGTACACTCCCATCTGTCTATTTCCCTTGCCATGTGTACTATTAAAATTGTTTGTATGTCAAAACAATTCATATGTTGATGTGCTCTAAGTACTGTGGAGTCCAATGAAATCATCACTACTCTTTTTTTTCTCTGGGCATACGATTTCTACTGTCACAATTAAGATAATGCTAGCTTTTGCAGCAACCACTTCGTTGGGGAGAAAGATAAATAAACAAGCTCATGCAGTAAGGCATGGTAAGTGCTGTGAAGGTGGCCGGCACTGCGCTGTGGATCAGAAGAGGGGCAGCCAATTCAGCCTGGAAGAAGCAAAGAAAACTCTTGGAGACGCTGTTTGAACGACTCAAAATCAGAGTTAACCAGGTGGAGAGAGTGGAAGAGCTTTCCAGGTAGATGGGAAAGATTTTGCAAAGATGAGCTGGCATGAGAGAACATGGCAGTATTGTTCCCCTCCCCCATCTCCTCAGGTCTCCTCTTTTCCATTCTTTTCTTCAGTTTTCCTCTGGTTGGCTTTGCTTCCTTCTCTGACGTTCTTTTCTGTCAAGGCCTGGAATAAACTAGGGCCTCCTGTTTTAGGAAGTATCCGTCATATAGAGTTTAACATTCTTCATATAACACCTGCATACTGCAAGTATTAAGTGTGCATTAAATGGCCAAAACACTGGCAATGTTATGGTCATATGTATTTTGAGCCTGCTCTTTTTTTCAGAGACTGTACTTCCACTTCAGTCGACTGTCTGATTAGGATTGAAAAGCAAACAGCGCCTCCAGTATTCAAAGGCAGCCAAGGTTCCTTCAGAGCCATGAGATGGACCATAGCTCTTGGGAAGAACTGCAGGAGTCAGAGGTCTTTGCCTCTGGATCAGCTGACCCGTTTTTCTCTTCAGTGCCTCCAGCCAGCAATGCTTGAAGTAAGGCATTTAAGGATATCTAAAGTCTCATGTCTAAGGTTATTATTCACACTCTTACCAAGGCTGTTTTCTCAGGCTGGAAAGCAGACAGGCTAGGAACCTCACCTTGGCAGGGGAATTCAAGAAACTCAAGATGTGGTAACTCATGCACCTGTTATTTCCTTCTGCTTGTTCCTTCTCTGCCTGCAGCCTCTCGGGTCATCCAATCCCCTCCTCTGAACAGAGCACAACTCGAGGCTTCCCTTAAACCTCTGACAGGTGAACAAAGAGACATACCTCTCATAAATCCAAAATATCAAAGGATAGAAGAGAGAACAGAACCTGTCGTAAAGAACCCTAAACATCCCACCAGAAAGTCCCAAACAACCCTGAAAAGTGAGAATAAAACTACCAAAAGCTGACAGAGGGTAACAAGCATTATTTCCAACCCACATTTGTCCTTCTAAAAAAAGCCAACCAACTACTGAAAAAACCCCTGAAATGTATGAAATCTAACATCGTTAACATATTTCCTGTCCTCACATAGCTTATAAAAAATGTTTCTGAGCTTTTCCCTGGCTCATTTACAATGACGAGAAGGAGCAAAAAGGAAATGCAACAGATGGGACTACCATCTTCTCTCGCAGTGATTTATCTTTACTTGAGGTAGCTTGGGCAAGCTTTCAAACATTTCTGAGATGTACTAATAGCTTATTCCTGCTCCAGAACAATGAAGATGAGGTTCCCTAAAAAAAAAAAAAAAAAACAAAAAACAAAACACAACACCCTTGCAGGTTATAAGCCATGTTTACTACTATCTATTTTTGTTATTTCTAAAAGAGATCACCTCAGCTTCCCTCCCCAACCCTCCTGGTACTGACTCCATGAGGATCTAATCTGGTGCTGATTTAGAGCTGACAGGTGGTACATGCATAATTAAAGATGACCTAACACAGAATGCTCTCATTCCTGGCATATTATCAGACACTTAAGCAAAGCAATTATCAGTAGGCAATCTTTTCTGTCAACAGAGATAGAGATGAAACATTTCTTCAATTAAGAGGATTTTGCAAGGATGCTGTATATATATCCATTTGCAAATACTTGAAAGTCTTTACAGTATAATAATAGTAAGCCAGCTCAATGGAACACTTTTGGTCAGTGAAATCGTGCTCCTCCCTGCCCTCTTATCCTGGAAGGTCACATTTTAAACATCAGAATCCCCAAAATTAGAACGATTCTGAGGCACTGTCAGAGACCCTGATCCAAGTTGACAAGGAACTCCCTGGATTTTTCTGCCATAGCCCAGTTGGGCTTTGCAAATATACCAAACCTTCCTTTAAGGCTCAAAGTGAAGAAGGACAGGGTTCAAGTAAAAGTAAATTTAATTAAAATTTTCCTTTAAAGCAGTGTTATTCCCTGCGCATGCTCCACCAATGTCAGAGGAGTTAGAGAACTGTTATCAAGCCTTAAAACTTCATCTGGAATCTAAAAGTGATTTAAAGGATTTTTTTTTCATTTTGAAGAAATAAATATTATTCAAAGGATGAAGGGTCTTGATAAAATGATGGATTTCCCATTTCAGGTGAAGGAGGGAAGAGGCCCATTGCATTTCCTAATAGAGTACTGTGTTGTTGTTGGTTTTGTTTTTTTTTTATAAATTATAGTGCATGTACTTTATATAAATGAATGCATTTCAGCTTTCCTTAGAATAGAAATTGCTTTAATGTTGTAGCGAGACAAGTGATTTTCATTTCTTTTTTTTTTTAAGGGTGGTTTATACGTTAATGGGTTTTCTGAAGCCCATGTAAAAACTGCCTTCCATGAGACAGAGAACTTCACAACGTTTGTGGTGCATATTTTGCCACATTTCACAAGGGGTCTTATTGTTTAAATTCTTATATCCTTATGTCATATGTGAACAAACGACCTTATTGTTCATTTGAACATGTCTTTATAGGATCTCTGGTGGTAGAGCTGGTGTTGTTGTTTGCATTTTTTTTCCTCATCAAGTCAGAACAAAAGTCTCTTTTTCTGCAGCACTGGGAAGTCAGGGAACACGGCAATGTGTGGCAGCAGTTGTCATTTGGAAACACCATAATGATAATGTAAGTGAAGTGCTAATGTTAATGGGTTGACTTCTGACGAGTAAATCAAGGTCTACAGAAAAGTTTCTTCTACATAGCAGACTGTAAGGTGATGTAAAATAGAAGCACTTTAAAGGACAATTAAGACTCTCCCAATAAACTATTAAAGAGGTGGGCCTGCTAGGCAACCAGACCCAATTCCTTCCAAGATGTGTTTCATTTGGAGGACACTCCATTCAGAATATTAGGGAAAATGCAAGTAGTCTTTGGGGAAAACATAATCAGGCGGAGAGGTGGTGATGATGGTGGGATCATTAATGGGAGATTCACAGGACTCAAAGCTCAAGTTCATTATATTTCTGAGAACTAAGAATAGCTTCTGAATGAGTGCTCACAATTCTCCACAGACCTGTATCTCCTAAGGAGCATCCCCTTTCTCCCTTTCCAATTTTAATGTAAAAAAAAGAAGAGAATATAGTCAGACATGAATACGTAGGCAGGAACAAAGGAACCTCCACATAACAGAGGAGCATCTAAACCAGTTCCATTCTAGATGTCATTAAATTGCTTCCATCAGGTTCAATTCAGAAAAACTCAAAGATGTAGTTTGATAGCATGCTGCATCAAGAGGCCAGGACAAAGAAATATGCTGTATGTGTACTATTGTGGCAAACAACAAAACACTTGTGATTTCCCAATTGATGTCATGGATAAAGAGAAAATATAAGCTATGAGGCACATACTCCCATCAAAATAAACTTAAGAAAAAAGGAAAAAAATTCTGGTGAGTTTATTTAGGGAGAGACTCTCATTTCCCATACAGCAAAGAGTCCTAGACTTTTGTACAGCTTTAGTAAATAAAGCAAAGTCTATAAGCACAGTCTGTACGCTGAAGATGGCACATGGTGTTAAGGCATTTTATATCATGCTTTTTACACTGAGTTATTATTTTAGAATCAACAACTAACATTTTTTTTTTAAAGTGGGCTCTGCACTGGGCTCAACCTCATGACCCTGAGACCAAGGCCTGAGCTGAAATCAAGAGTCGGACACCTAATTGACCGAACCACCCAGGCGCCCCCATTAACCAACATTTTTTAAGGTGATGGTACCTTACATAATACAGAAATGTCAACCATCTTATTGTTAACCTAGGTTTTTCCTAACCACCCTCAAAACTAGTTTTCCAAATATCTTGGTTTTACTAAGTTTTATGCTTGGATGAATAAAAGAAGACTGCAACTATAGCAACAAAATAAAGACTAAATCATACAGACGATCTGGATCAAGTATACTTTGGAAAGAATAAAAGTCAAATAAAAGTCAAGATATTATTATTGTCACTGTTACCTATTTGTGTCCTGTTTCAGAAAGGTTGTTTGCAACCTGCCATTTGAAAGTCTTACAGAGACATTCTGCAGAATCTATGTGTTCTTCCTGTTAATAAATTATCAGAGATGCGTATTGGGTTTATTTCACTAAGGACAAAGTACAGCATATTTAAGAAAGTCAGAAAGGGTGCCATTCCAATCTCTATCCACCGGGGAGAAGACACTTACTTTCTGGTTCAGAAGTGACTATGTTAATTCCAGAGCACTTGGAATTGGCTTTTTCAAGAACTGACATTGGAGGTCAAACCAGACAAAGGTGACTGGCACATCTTCAATGACTCAGAAGGCAGCAGTACAATCAGTGCTCTTATTTTCTTCTCCTAATACTTCCCTAGAGATAGTCTGACAGATGGACCAAAAAAGGGATGGCCTCACTTCACTGCAGGGGGATAAAAGAAAATAGAAGTGAAAAAAATGTTTTCTTCCCCCCACAAATTGCACTCTAGGAATCAACTGTTCTTAACTTTGAGTTCTTTCACAAAACGAAATGCTATGTGCCAGTACAATTTGTTTCCCTTAGGGAGGGAAGGTGCTGAGAGGAAACAAGTGTTAGGAGAGGATTAAAGAAACATATGTTCTTATTAAAGCAGGGTTTGAAAGGAAATAATGTTACAGAGGGAATGATGAGTGCATCCTAATAAAGTATGTGGAAAACCTCACTAACAGAAAAGAAAATAAGGGCAAGCTTATATTGAACATCTAATAAATAACAAGAAAGAAATTCTTAACACTAACCAATTCCTACAAATCAGCTTACATTTATTTCCTGATGATTGACCACATAACCTATACCCCAAGTAGACATGATGGCTTTTATGCGGACACGTTTCTAACTTCTGTAAACTAATTAACAAGGGAGAATACAAAATATCCAGGTAGAATGGAAACCAGTGACTTCTATATATCCCTGCAGCCAGTTGTACTGTAATATCTTCCACTTGGTGCTGACAGCTTTCTCTTCCCTCCTCTCATTCCGACACAATGCCATCAGGTCTGTCTAAGTAATGTAATTTACTGGAGTGGAATTCCCCTGGTAGCCTGTGCAGCACTTGGTGACAGTGTCATTTATACTCCATAGTGTCGTGGCCTGACACTGATACATCAGCCTTCATCCCTCATTCATAGCAGAGCGTGCAATTTCACCTTCTGCTGTGCCCTTCTGTAGTATGTGCGTACAAATTTACTCCATTCAGCCCTAATTACAAACCTTGGTTAAAATGCTCTCATTAGATTTATATTTCCAGCTCCAAATGTCAATCTTATTGAAAATTCCGATTTTCCTGAGGATTCATCCATTAGCAATAAACTCTAAAGCATTCCATGACTGAGTGCATTAAACCAGCAATGCGGACATGCACTTAAAATACATCATTAGAGCAAATCTCCATTGCAAATGCTTTACATTATTCAACCAAAGGAATAATGAGCTCGGTCCAGCCAGTACCCTCAAATTGCACATGAAGGATAGGTTAAAACTGGCTGTTATCCAGGAAGAAGCACACAGTATATCAATGGGATGGATTTCAGAGTTTTTGTCATTCCTTATGAAGGTGTGGGAGGAAATCACAGCCATTGCCTCACTCATCACCTTCTTTTGCCTTTTTCCCCCCCAGAAACTTCAGTCTGTGGCAAAACACAATAAGGGAGGCAAAGATAACAGGGGGTGTATGTGTTCATGTAGAGGACTAGCACTGTATCTGCAATGCCAAGAACTTTGTTAGTTACCCCAAATGATTTGCTCTGCCTGAAAAGCAATCTTCCATTTCATTCAACAGAAAAAAATGTAAAAAGCAGCACTGTCTGGATACACTGTAAGAACCTGGGTACCATTCTAATAAAAGACAGATCTTACTGGAGCCAACCCAAGAATCATCTCTACCCCAGCCTGTTGAATACTAACATTAAAAACCCAGAAACCCCAATGATGATGTTGATATGTAAATTACAAGTCAGCAGTTGTATCTGTCAGTGGGTAGGACTTACCAAGAAAAAAAATTGGAGAGAAATTTAAAAAAAACAACACAGCAACTAATAAAATACATCACTTGCTAAAACCAAGCCATCATTGTTTTCTATCACTCTCAGTTTTAATTCCTTAGCTTATTGATCTCGTTTATCACCTCTTGTCAAGTCCCAGGTGAGGCAAAGTCAAGGTGTAGTCGTAATTTATTTTTTAATTTGGTAAGAGGAAAAACTGTATCCTGGGAGGTCATGGAGGAGGTTGAAGGAAGAGTCTGATGTGAACTCTTTGCATCTAATACATATAGTTTACCTTTTTTTTTTTTTTTTTAAAGTAAGCTCTACACCCAGCTTGGGGCCAGAACTCATGACTCTGAGATCAAGAGTTGCACGCTGTTATCGAATGAGCCAGCCAGGCACCCTAAATATATTTACTTTTTTTTTTTTAAAGTAGGCTCCGTGCCCTGTGTGCCCAACGCCATGCTTGAATCACAACCCTGATGTCAAGACCTGAGCTGAGATCAAGAGTCAGATACTTAATCTACTGAGCCATGCAGGTGCCCCTATATTTACTTTTTTAATGGAAAAATTTAGTGGGCAGAAAGACTCTTAGAAGGGTGGGGATACACTACATTAAACAGTAAACAATTTTTCAAAAATAATACAAAGTAAAAGAAGCCAGAGCAATTGTTTTCTGCCTGTCAGTATCCAGCCATCTCTAAGATGGACTAGTAACCAGAATTATAACAGATGCAATATTTTCTGTGGGGAATTATACCACCACAGAAGCTAATTGCTCCTGAAGTTTTTTGCCCATTCCCACCTGAAATATTTAAAATTGTACTTGATTACAACATTAGCGCTCTCTCTTTCAGAATGTATATCAGCAGGTACTACAATTAACGTGCACAGATGTTAGCACTGAAATATCCACGTTGAAATAAAAAACATAGTGAGAAGGTAAAAATAACTGAATATGCTCAACACAGTAGTAATCTTAAAAAGAAAGAGAGGCTTCCACTGTGCTAGTTTCATGGCAAAATAAAGAAATGACCTCCCAGATGGCATCAGTAACCTATGAAGAACCAAATGACTCTGTAAATGACCTGTAGCTTTCTGATTGAGAAACAGTGAACAAAAGGCTGATTGTGTGTCCATTTAATTCCAAAATTTGTATCCCAAGCATAGAGGGGAACCTCCAAATGCCCTAAAATTCTCCAACACATTCCTATGTTCCAATGGCACAAGTAAGAGTATCATCATTTTTTATTAAGTGCTGGCTTTGTGCTTCATATATGTTATTTCATTTAATCCCCACAATCACCTATCCCTGGTGGTAGGTACTGTCCCTGTTCCCGTTTTCAAATAAAAACAACCAACCAGGCTCAGAAAAGGTTAAATAAACAGATCAAGGCAGCACCTAGCTAAGCTGAGATACGGTCCTGAGTCCTCTTTCTCCCAAAGCTCTTGCATTGCCATAACGACCACGCCTTACTGTCTGCCTCAGTTGGAGATGCCAATGAGGAATGTGATTTGCAGTCTTCAATTTCCAGAGGCTTCTGGAATGACTGCCCTCTTGACTCATCTCATTTCATAAATTACATCAAACCGAAAGGCTCAGAACACTTGCAGACATTCTCATTCTTTGGAAATGCCACAGCCACGCAGCCAGTGGAATGGGGACAGCACCATCACTGGGATCACGAAGGTACAAATTTCCCTGTGAACGCTGACGCCACCTCTCTTTGGTGTTTCTTCTAGCCACAAACTGACATGTTATCACTTACTGTGGTTGCAGTAGACTCAGCAGTCAGATGAAGGGGAGTTTTTACTTGGTTAACTGCCTCCCCGCCAACATCTGTGTCCACGGAGGGTATTCCAGGACGGGCATGCACTCATCCTCGTCCCCCTTCGCTCACCATCCCATCAGTACACAAACAAAAGCCCTGGCTCATCTCTTGGCAGCACCACCAGGAAATCCTTCCCTTGCCATTCTACGAGGCTTCAAGAGACAACTTTCTAACAATGAGTCAAAAAGATGGATGTTTTAAAACAGCATTTCAAACAAGGCAATTACTTTTTAAAAAAAGATTCGAAGATTCTATAACTTCTTCTTTCAACCTTCCATCGACACAATTTGTTTATGTATGAGCTGTGTCTTTCTTCCTTCAGAAGGGGAAAATGCTGATAAACTAGCACATGTAGACAAACAGCGCAAACCTGGCTGCCTCTTGCCACTTAAACAGAGTCACATTTATTTCCCAATGCACCACTTACCAGACAGATGCAAAGATGTGGGCAAGCCAGTCATCAGAATTAACAGAGTGATTGTGCTTGCACTACATATTCTGATTTGTATGAATCTTATTTTTAGCCAGGCACAAAGGGCAATAAATGGAAAATCTTATTCTAACCGCTACTTTTTTCTGGGCCACCCACACTGCTCCACCTACCGCACAAGTTCACAAATGTAAAAAACCCGACCCAGGGTTTGTCCTAACAAGGGATGCAAAGAGGCTAAAATGTGTGACATTTTTTCCAGTTAGTGTTGGTACTTTCACTCTTTTTCTGTATCAGGACTTTCAGGGAAAACAACATTGACTTATCTACAGGCATTTTCCAGAGACTCCACGTTGCTCTGTCATTCCGCGCACAGGCAAGCGTGATCCGCGAGCCACACGTCAACCACCTCGCAGCCAAGAAAGGCACCCGCAAACCTTTCTGTACGGTCGGGAAGACCATACCCACGACCGTTTTGTTTTGAAACAATGAGCGCGTTTTAAAGGTTCTTCAAATGAGCCAAAGTGATGTCGGCGAGCAGACACCCTTGAGACAGAGCAGGAGGGCAGGCATGATTTGACCCCAAGTGAGGTCAGGATCACTTGCCCTGGATCTGTTTTTAGGGCTGCAGTAGAACAAGGCTCACCAAGGCTGATGTCCTCCTTGGCGCCCCTCGTCCCCCCTGCAGGCGCTTGCCCCCCTTCTGCTCTGGCCACCGTCCCCACCGTCCCCACCATCCCCACCGCACGGGCCGAGGCTCACCAAGCGCTAGGGCGCACGGCTTCTGCGCCACCGGCTGGTGCTGAGACACACTTGGAGAGCCACCAAGGAAAACACGATGATGAAGACGACGGCGACGTGTTCCAGGGGCGCAGAGGGAGCAGAGCCTGTTTTGGATTTACCAGTCTCTTTAGATGATGTCTCACGAAAAGTTAGACTATTAAGGTCCCAGGGTATCGACTAAAATGCTCATTCTTCCGAGCCCTCTGCAGACCCCAGCAGCAAACATATATGCAAGTAGTGATCACTATTTAAAAGTCAACTCAGCAAGAATAATTAAGACACAAAAGGAGGCAACGCTGAGAAAGGCATCTTTCTTTACCTGTGTGCTTGCTCATTATCCAGAAACTAGAGGAAACGTCCTGTCATCGTCTGGTAGTTAACACACGCCCAGCAGAGCTAGCACCTTCTTCCCATAACGCACGGTACTAGAGCAGCCCCGGTGAGGTGTATCAGAAAATCTTTTTGGGGTTATAGTCCACTATCGTCAGACCTTCTGACTAGTGCTGTAAAAACACGGGTAATTAAGTGTTACGAAAAAGTGGGTCATACACCGCTGAGATACAACCACACCGCCCCCAAACCAGACTCCAAATGACTGTGCTCTGAGGAGGTGGGAGGGGTCTGAACACAGCGAAAGCAAAACTTTTATGTGGTGAGGAGCATTTTGGTTTTCACTGGTTTAGGTTAGAGAAAGTTAATCTCAATGTCAACTACAAACCAAATAACTTTTAATGCGTTCTTGAAATTTTATGACAAATGCTGGCTGTTAATGTAATGGGAAATTCAGGTACAATGTCATAAACAGTCCAAGGGACAGTCTCAGGCTTAGGTGACATGCCGATCACCGAAGAGCGAGCGCTGTGACTCAGTGAAGCAAGGCGGTCAAACTGAAACTGAAGACAAAGAAGCAAATGCTTATGATCCACCTTAGCATCTCCTTTTCCTAGGGAGGATCAAAGTACTGTATACCACTTCCCCACACCTGTAGCCAACCCGGGCATTTAACAGTCACGGATATTTATCAAAGCACCCCTTCTGGGGCAAGAAGGCAAAATGTAGTACCTGAATTGAGCACAGTCGTTCACCTGTCACTCAAGAGTCAGAAATACTGATTCTATGCATACCGAGTCCCTATTATAAACAAGGACACAAACGATGTGAAGGGATGCAGAGAGAAGAACCTAGAAGAATCTGCTTTCAAAGAACTTCAGGTCTGTACAGGGGAGAAGACCTAGTCATACCCATGCCAAATATAGAGCATTCTTTTAAAACAAAATCTATTCTAGCAACTGCTTATCACAGACTTCCTATTCTATTGACACAGGCTTGCAGATACCATTCCTACAACATTTCTCAGATGAATCTTTTAACTATCCCCTAATTTTTTTTTAATCCGGGTTTTCTTTCAGTGCTCAAGATCCTTCCTAACCTTGGCTACATGTTAGGATTCATCCCCATCCAAAGGGAAGCATTGGGGGGGGAGGGCGGGATCCCTGGGTGGCTCAGTGGTTTAGCGCCTGCCTTCAGCCCAGGGCGTGATCCTGGAGTCCTGGGGTCGAGTCCCACATCGGGCTCCCTGCATGGAGCCTGCTTCTCCCTCTGCCTGTGTCTCTCATGAATAAATAAATAAAATCTTAAAAAAAAAACAAAACAAAACAAAGGGAAGCACGGAGTTCTCACACAATCCAAGGAACTACTACTACACCAGAAGAATTTAAAGAGAAATTTCTTTGAAGGGGGATAAAGGGTACAAAGTTGAAGGAAAACTCTGGTTCACAGCACAAGAAATGATATATTTGAATCACATTTTGTTACCATGAGGTATAAAATTAGAATTTTACTGGAGAACATATTATTTGGATTATGGATGGGGAAAGGGAGAATCTACTAACTAACCTTTCCCATTTCTGGCAAACTGCTGGTTCATACTGATTATGAATTTTTAAGTAACTACAACATAATTAGTTGATCTAACACTAAAACCATCCTGTACATAATTAAAATTTTCTTTTATGATTCCAGAGGCCCATTAGGATCTTGCAGGCCATTCAGTAATCATTTTTATTGACAAGATGCAGAATGGAAAAAAAAAAACAGTTAATACGGACTTCCACTTGATAAAGATAATGGTGTGTCGACACAGGTATCTGTTCTTTTTTAATGTATATTTTATTATTATTATTATTATTTAAATTCAACTTGCTAACATCAGGTATCTGCTCTTTTAAGGGTTGATTAGTATAATCTGAGGTGAGGAAAATAAGAAGCTAGGAAATCACTGTCCTAGAAAATGATATCTAAAGTCATCATACCTAAGGTCCACCAAATCTGTAGGACATAATCGGTCCAGGGTACTGCTTATTTGGAATTATTTGATTAATTGAAAAAAGTCTGGAAAAATACACCAAAGTATTTAACAGTCAGGTTTTATCTAGGTAGCTGGATTATAAAGAATTTATTTTCTTCTGATTCTGTTATTTTATAAATTATGTACAACAGGCATATTACTTTCACAATCAGGAAAAGTTACTTCTGTTTTGATGAAAGGAAACAATTAATTATTCTCTGATTCTGTTCTTCCTAGTAATTAAAAACACTTAATACATGGAACCCAGTCTAATAATCTGGCCTGGTGACAAGTCAGACATGAAATATAGGAAAAATCTACTAGAACCAACAGGCTACAGCTTTTAGTTAAGTTCTACAAGGACCCTAAGAATCCTGCTACACTCCAGACCTTTGCAAATACAGTTCTTCTTCATCATGGTTGAGGCACTCGCTAGTTGCAGCAAAGCTCCAGATGCCAGGGCCCTCAGAATGAACAATTTAATGGGGAAGAGGGGTTGGTGTCCTTGTAAGAATGTGGTGCCACCACTTGGTGTAAATCATGGCTCAGAGAGAGGTGTCACTTTGCTAATGAAAGGCACATCCAAAAGAAAGCATACCAATGATTTCTAAAAGCAACAGATTGGAAATTCTGTTAAACTCTGGAAATTCTGATAAACTATTTGTGCTACAACTGATAATCACTTGGTAAAGCAGCTTTATAATACGCATGGCTGAATTTATTTGGAGATTCACAGGGAATACCATTTGAAATTTTTGATTTACATATTAAAGTATATTACCATGCTGGTAAATATCATCCCTATCTATACCATCAGTGTATATGCAGAGAATGAAAATTATTTTGATGACGCCTTAAGCAGAACATAATTGTGAAACTGAAGACTACATTCTTTTAAAAAACACAACACAATTGGCTTCAAAACTATACCAATTGTTTTCCAATGACTATAGGAACTGAATATGTACGTTCATAAAATTATTTTCTATATTACTCTTAATATCATTAATACTACAACTTTTAAAGTGCTTCTAAACATAATAAACATAAGGAGAATATCTGAAATTAAGCTCTGGCATTGGAAAGGTAGTAAAAGTCAAAACCTGTACAGTTTTTCAAGAAGAAAAAAAATGGTATATTTCTCTTTTGTAAATCAACAGTTTAAGATTATTAATTAGGCATGAAAATAGGTATAATAAAACTTCAGTTAACTGGACTAATTGAGGACAAAAAGATTTTTGTTTGTTTCAATTTTCTGATTGACAGCTAGAAAATGCCTTTTGTTGAAAATACTTCCAAAGCAGTTTCTTTTCCTAATTTTAAAACATTTAACCATTCTCAATGATTCAGCAGGTCAGTGTCATTAGCTACAGATATCCTCCAGGGTATATTTTCCATCTTTACTAAACCAAAGCTATCTTGTTTTCTGAATCTCTATTTCTGAAAAAGGGAAGTGGGATGTGTGCGGTGGGTAGGGTGGGGTGTGCGGGAGGGGGTGAAGTGAGGGTGGGGAAGTGTGAAGGTTAGTTAATTCAGGGTTCTGGTTAGTTGGGTTCCAGGTAGCTAAGCCATCACTAAACATGAATTCAGTGTCTGATATGAGGTGATCTGATTCCTAGGAAACATAAGAGCCTACATGGGGAGCTCCTAAGGGTCTGTCTTTGTTGATATTCTCTACCTATGTCATTGCGTCTGGGTGACTAGGTTTGCTGGACTTCTCTGTGGAAAACCTGTGTCTAAAAAGTATGGTCTCTGAAGTCATGGGAATGAATTTATTTTTATTTGATTCTATATCCATTTCATTTCAACACAAGCTTAGGGTGCAGGTAGCCACATGTACATGTAGATGTCAAGGATGAATAAACAGTTGCTTTTCTCTTAGACTTGCTGCTCTAGATTTTCTTTTCTATAAAAATCTTTAATTCCAGTTTCTGATATCTTAGCAGCTGAAACCTTTATTTTGCCCTTTGTCCATCACCTAGAGAGTTTATTTCTAAGCAGGTTTGGAAAGTCTGGGTAAGAATGATAGGACTGATTTATACATATTGTACTTTAACACTGACAACTCTATTTTTTTATCATACCTTTTCCTTAAGCCAAATACATACATATACACGTGTATATGTATGTATACACATACACACACACACACACACACACACACATAAATAATCTTGATTATTCCCTGGTTACTCCTTCCTTAAGAAGGAAGTGGGATAAATTAGGACAGAGATTTCTGAGCTTTTTGGAACTATGGGTCCTTATGCCCTGCTCTTCAGGAACTACAAGCCCTGTTCAGACTCAAGGGCAGGTCCTGAAAGTAGTACAGGATGTTTGAAGAAAGCATGGCTACTGGGTCCCATGAGAATTTGCTGATCATTTGCCAAATCCAGTTTTCAAGAAACATAGAATAAAAAGCAAAATCTCCCCAAAATAGGGCCTGAAGAGACTAATCTAGTAAATTCAATCCTGCATATTCCTCACAGAACTGCAGGACTCACTAAATTGTTCTGTGATTTATGGGTACATTGACACCTAAGACTACTATGATTTGGTGATGAGGGGTAGATTATATTTCATTTGGAGTATGTAAAACAGGCATTATAATGATTTGAGGCCCTGTTGCAAGAGAATTGTTTGCTATTCATTTTCTCCTCTAGCTTTCCCTTTTTTCTAGGTTTCAATCTGTGGCTGCAATATAATCAAATCTATAATCCCTGGTTTGTGCCTCAATGTCCGCCTCTACTGAGGAAGACCTGTCACATACCACAGCTATGCACACGGTGCCATGATCCCGTACAGTATGGTACACTGTACTTGGACTCATTCATGAACACACAATTCAGATGAATTGAGCAGCCCCACCACAGGAGCACAGGTAGATACATACTCCCTCCATCACAGTGAGACAGCTTTCCTGTATGTGTCAGTGTCATTTGATAGAGTTGTTTATGACAAATTTCCCTGGTGGTTTCCTTCTTTCTTTCTCTCTCTTTTTTTTTTAATTTTAAGATTGTATCTATTTATTCATAAAAGACACACAGAGAGAGGCAGAGACATAGGCAGACGGAGAAGCGGGCTCCCTGTGGTAAGCCCAACATGGGACTTGATCCCAGGACCCCGGGATCACGGCCTGAACCAAAGGCAGATGCTCTGACTGAGCCACCCAGGTGCCACTCCCTGGTAGTTTCTGACAAATATCTCCTTGCCCTGAGAGGAAAGCAATCCCTAAGATTAAAGTATACATTCTGTAGATCCCTTACTCTTGCCCAAAGGGTGCCAGGGAATATATCAGGGCTGAGGGAGGTATGAAGGACATAGCCATCAATTCTTACTCCACCCTTACAAACTATAACAGTCCTGTCAAGCACTAGTTAGTTATTATTCTGCACAGTATTCTTGGAAGGAAAGTCAGCTCTGGTATTCAGTTCAAAACAAAAAAATCAATTATTTGTTCTGGGGTAAAATATATATAACATTTACCACTTTTAAGAGTACAATTCAGTAGCATCAAGTACATTCAGATTGTTTTACAACCATCACCACTATCCATCTTCAGAACTTTTTTATTTTCCCAAAGTGAAACTACCCATACACTAACTCTCCATTCCTCTCTATTCCCAAACCTTGGCATCCATCGTTCTATTTTCTGGTTATAAGCTTGATAACTCTAGATACCTCATGTAAGTGGGATCATATGATACTTGTCCTTTTGAATCTAGCTTATCACATTTAGTATCTTCAAAGTTCATCTATGTTGTAGCATGTGTCAGAACTACATTATCTTTATAGGGCCAAATAATATTCCATTGTATGTATATTCCACATTTTTCTTATCCATTCATCTGTTGATAGACATGTGGGTGGCTTCTACCACCTTTTGGCTATTATGAATAATGCTGTAGGAACATGGGTTTACAACCAGCTGTCAAGTCTTTGCTTTCAGTTCTTTTAGGTATATACCCAGAAGTGGAATTACTGGATCATATAGTAATTCCATGTTTACTCTTTTGAAGAACTGTCATACAGTTTGGTATTTAGATTTTTTTCTAATTAATGAACTTTATTTTTTTAATGCAGATTTAGGTTGAGAGCAAAATTGAGGAAAGAAGACAGGGTTCCCATACCCCTTGTCCCCACATATTTATGGTACTTTTACAGAGACACTCAGGCACTCAGTGACTTGGGTGCTTCACCCCAGGCTGGTGATCGAGGCAGGCTGTGCCAGGTCTGGCAGGAGCTCTCAGAGCTGAGTCACCTGAGGCAAGTGACTTGAGGTGTCAGAGCAGACTTCTTCCCTCCCCAGCCTGTAGTCATGAAACTGACTGACATCAAAGGTCATCCTGCAGGAAAACCTGATGTGTAAACATGGACACTCACAGATGCTAAAGCAGGAAGGAGATCAAGGAACATTTAATCCAACCTACTTCTTTTCCATATCATGGTGAAGATGCTTTGTACACTGAAAACCTCGCTTCCAAGAATGCTGTGCAGAATAACTCATTAGTGCTTGACAGGGATGTTATAGTTTGTGAGGGTGGAGTAAGAATACATAATTACATCACTCACAACTCTATCAGCCCTCTTACCAGCCCCGCTACCCCGTGGACAGCACCTAGAAGACAGCTCTGGATTAATTCCTTATAGAACTCTTTCATCAGCTATCACTTTTTTTTTTTTTTTGCCTTGTTTATCTGATTCTGCGATTTTCATTTTAAACACACACACTTAAATCTATCTCCAGGATTTTTGGCTCTGCCAATGGGTAGGCAATAGATAAGCTCCTTCATTACGTCTGCTTTGGTAGTGCTTTATTAACAGTGATTATTCTCAATTTCTGTGATTTCTAATAAAAGAACTGTAAGTCCTAAGTGCTATCCTGAACGAACATTTACCATACCAAGTAAAATGTTATAAATCACAATGCTTATCCACAGATTTAAATGCCCAGAAATTTCTCATACATTTCCTGGACAGCATCACTCATACTATTTTTATACTCCCATCGACTCAATGAAACAAAAGAAAAATGTTTAAAATTCTTACAATGAAAGCTAGGAATATACAAAATGCATATATATTCACAGGCACATATGTACATTTGCATGTATGCTCACATATATCCAAATGCACATTTGTTGAGCCAAAATCTTCTACTTTTTCCCATTAACATGGAATAAATTGTTCTTGTCCTCAGTGGAGAGGTGATTGGCTTATTCAAAGCTAACACTGATCCTCAAAATACTGATCCTTAAAATGCTGATCCTCAAAATATGTCAGTCTTGAGAACTTAAAATCCCAGAGAAACCTGGCTTGATGATAAGGACTATTTATTAGAGATGCGCCTCCCTTCCCACATGTGTTTTGTAAATCATTTCCCATTTAAGTGTATGAGAGGAAAGATAATACCATGATGATTCACTTTAAAAAGCAGCAATATATTTCTCAACCCAGGGGAAGAAAAGATTTTCCCTTCTGAGTGTCTAAGAACTTGATGAACATGCCCACAAACGGACTGCCACTGTCATTTTTGCCGGATACGGAGCAGTTAAGTCACCCTTGTTGAAAACCAAGGGCAAAGAATGACTGATACTATTGACTCTAAAGCTGGCACAGAATAACGGCATCTACTTGGTTGTACTTTCAAATGTGATGGGGCCGAGAGGACCTTAAAACTCTCTTTTCTTGAGAGATGAGTCAATATATTCAGCAAGGCACTAAGTATCTGAATTAAGTGGTGTGTAATACCGAATATTTAATACTTTTTTCTCCCTTTATCGTTCATCCTTTCGGTTACACTTGAATTAAAGCAGTGATTCTCAAAGTGGGGTCCCTGGACCACCTGCCTCAGCATCACCTGGAAACTTGTCAGCACAGCAACTTCCCAGCCCGCCCCAGGTCTCCTGAATCAGAAATTCTGGGCATGAGGCCCAGCAAGCTATACTTTAAAGAACACTTCAGGTGATTCTGATGCAAGTCCAAGAGCCAGTGAATTAAGGAGACACCGCTATGCAGATTTGAATCCCTGCTCCCTTTCTCAATTGTAATTTTCAAGAAACTTTGTTAAAAGAAAAGTAACCCATGCGGGTTTAGGCTACCTGCTGTTATCACCTAGAAAATTCTTACCATTGTTTGGTTTGAGGGAAGAAACCTCAGTCAAAACTTACATGTAATTCTTCCAGGCTCTGTGCTGGCTTCGAGGCTTAGGATGCGGGGAACTGGGCGAAGGGAGAGATGAGAAGGCTACAGCAATCCATTCAGACATGGACACCAAAGCTTTGCAGGGCAACTTTGTGACAGGTCAGTGAGTGTCCACCTGAATGGGACAGAAGAGCTGTCCATTAGCAGGGTAAACCTCGGACATCAGCCTTTCTCCCTCCCTCCTGCTATCCTGTGACACTGTCTCCCTTGTGTTTATAACTTCTAACTTACTGTGCCTCTGTCTGTCTCTTGACTGGTCCACATAAACAGAATATGATAAGATATCCCAAGGGATCAATGCCAGGGCTCAACCCACAGGGAAGCCCTATGCCATGAGTATATCCTGTAGGTGAGCATCCCTCACTGGTTGCTCTTTTTAACCCAAAAGCGGTTTGGAGATGGATCAATGTCCAATCTCATGAAGGTTTTCCTTTCAACAAACCAGAGCACCCAGATTTAAAAGACACATGTTAAAAAAAAAAAAAAAAAGACACAGGTAACTGCAGTGACAGGAAGACACAGGAAGCAAATGACAAGTTCAGGAATTCTGACTGAAATGAGGTGATTCTCTGAGGCCTTAAACACGTTGATTTTTAACACTTTTTTTCTCATGATAAATTGATACATGCTTACTGTAGAACATTTGGAAAATATGGAAAAGCATAAAGAACAATATACCAAGAAACAAACTTAACTGTTGGGAACAAAACAGAGGGGAGGTGAGGTGGATGGGGGGACGCGTGAAATAGGTAATGAGAATGAAGGAGCGCACTTGTGTGATGAGCACCAGGTGATGTATGGAAATGTTGAATCACTACATTGTACACCTGAAACTAAGATAACACTGTATGTTAACTAACTGGAATTAAAATAAAATAAACAAGAAAAAGGAAAGATCAACTATAGCCTTGGCACTGATAAATCACTAATGTTACCTTGTTGTATAGTTCTACAACCCCATAACTGAAACTCCTGAGCTTCAGGGTATGTTTCAGAATTCAGAATTGTTTGGATTTTAAAACTATTTATTGGTGCAACTACCATTTATCACATAATACTCCATTAGGGTCTAGAGCAGCACGTATTTCATAACATTTCTGTAGCAAAACAGATGTATATTCTTATTAAATTGGATTAAAATGGAATCTCACATTAGTTCAGAGCAGGTATTTCTATCAAAGAAATTACCAAAAACCCTTTTGAACTTGGAATGCTTTTGGATTCAAAATTAAGAATAAAAGATTGTGGACCATTATTCTTTTCAGATACACAAAAATACTCAGAGTTTTGTTTCTACTTTTCATTTAATGTTATATGAATGTGAGAATTTACCAAAGTTATTAAAAACACTTCAAAAACATGCTTTTCAATGTCTATGTAATATTATATTCCATGGAAAGGGGTTTTATTTAATGATTTCATTTAGGGAATTACATTTTTTTGGTTGTTGTTAATGCAAATAACACTTTGAGAGATGTATCTGAATATCAGATTGTCTGAATTTCTGAATACTATATTTTAGGTAGATTCTAGAAAAAGAATTATTGGGTCAACTGATGTGAACTTTAAGGGTCTTGATGATTTCCCAGAAAAGCTATACCAATTTACACTCCTAACACAGCATGAGTGCCTGGTTAATTTGTTTAATTACCCACATTATCATAGGCACAGAAAAAATGCACTTGCATCTCATACATCTTAACAAAGCTCTAATCAATGATAATCATACTTAGGAGATTTTATTTTTGTTTTTCTTACACAGAAGATAGTGAATAGCGTACTATCTTTCACACAACAAGAGAGAAATGGGATTACTGTTGAGTTTGCCATCAAATGGAACCTCATTAGACCAGACTGAGTCAGATCTGGGCAATGGAGGAGGTGTCACTTGTCCATGGGGTCTTAACTTGGCAAAAGTTATGGGGGTGGGTTTGGAAATAATTCACACATCATCCTGAGAAGACAAACACTCTGATGCTAATTATTTGTAGGCTGATAAATTCTGCTTCTAGGCTACGGAGGACTTTTTTCCCTTCCTTTTGGCGTTTTTGTGTTTCTTGGACATTTTGCTGCTACTCACCATGGCCATCAGAGAGCAGAAAGAGATGTGAAGACAAAATCAAGTCAGACAAGCTAATAATAGTGGATAGCTCTTATGAGCGCTTACCATGTGTCAACTCTGGTGCTGGGCAGGTTGTGTGCATTATCTCACTTAATGCTGAGTGCACTGGTATAAAAACCGGTAGCTACAAAGTTTAAAAGCAAGTGCTCACTCATCAATCACCCTTCCTCCCTAATAAGTTTGGGAGGAATCAGAAGTTTGGAATTTCAAAGGGCTAATCAAGCCTACTGTCTTATTACATGACTTCACGTCTAGCTATAAAAACTTCACCCTCTATGCTTTTTTTGATCAGCACCCTCTACAGCAGCATCTGCCACAAAAGCAGGGGAAATGACAAAATCCAAGAAAACTCTAGATATTAATAAACACTTTGAAGGTCTTATATGTACAGGAGGGAGGCCACATCTCTTAGAGTACAGCAGAGAGTTGGGAGTCTGCTGTGTAACACAAAATAGGGTACATGTAGAGAAGACACGGATACACACATAATACATACTTCTTCAAAAAACAAACACCAAACACATTCTTCCCAGATAGGACTACAAATTGGTAATGATAAAGTCAGGACCCACAATCTCAAGTTCCTTTTCATTTATAGCTTTGTCTAATGATTTTTCTCTTTTCCCTTTACATGTATTAAACCTTACAGGATAATTGGTGTAGAGAATGCCACCACTTTCATATGCTAATAAAATAAAACTGAAGAGATACTTCTTTGTCATATAGAATGAAATAACATCACTCTTTTCCTTATCTACAAACTCAATTTCTCTATAGTAGAATATAGTATATATTATAAAATGGTTGAGATTCAGAGAGAGAGAGAGGGGGAGAGGGAGAAAGAAAGAAACACATGCAAAAAATTCCACTTTATTTTGGGAGTGGGTTGAGTTGATCTTCCCAATAATCTTATCTTAGTAAGGGATGTTTCTATCAAAATTATCAAAAGACCAAAAGACAAAAGATATATCAAGAAGTGAATCATTTCCTTCACTGTGGCTTCTCTTTATAATTTAAATAACATTCTCCTGACAGTTAGATGTCAAGTGAGTAGAATGGCTCCTACAGGATTTTTCTTTGCCACAATCATATATGTGGTTAATTTTCTAAATATACTAGAACTATAGGGTGTGAAAAAATAAAGCAGTAATAGAGGAAATAACCCCTCAAAGAACATACTTTGTTTTTTCCAAAATGCCTAATTGCTTGGGGGAAAATACAAAAAATAAAATAAGCCACCTACTAATAACAGAAATGATTACCAGAAGCTCTTTATATACTCAAACTGCACAACTAACATTTCTAAAGCTAATTACAAATTTGGATTCTCTCATTTTAAAAATACACTTCGAAGCAGCCCACTTCTGTTTTAATGCTGAACCAAAGTCTGTGCAATTGGCACATTATCAAAGTAAAAAAAAATGCGTTGCTTGAACAAAGTTACCACTTTCAATGTCACTAAATCTTGAACTGCAAAATACCACAAGCTAAAAACTAGTAATACCATGTGGTTATGTTATCTTACATTTACAAAGGAGTTTATAGTTTCCCAAGCCCTAAGAGACTGAGATCCCTGTTACCATAGCAGCTTTGTTATCTTGGGAAGGTCATTTGCTACTTCTTAACCTAACACCTTTCACAGGTTCTTGGGGGGATTAAATGAGAATGCATACAAAAGGGCTTTTGTAAACTACAGGACATATGTAAAATGTGGGGTATCATTTTTTTTTTTTTTTTACTAGCAACTCTGTGAGGCATAAAGATATTAATTCCCATTTCATAGTTAAGGAAACTGACAACAGGAAGATGTACCAAAGGAAAAAAAAGTACCAAGTTAGGAGATTCGAGTTTTATCTCTAAATTGGCCACAAACTAGTTAGGTGACTCTGTGACTTGTTTTTCAGTAAAATGAATGGATAGGATGAGATGATTTTAAGGTCTTCTTGAAGCCAATGGTTCTGTGATCTGGGACGTGGCCATGGTGGTGATAAGGCAACTCTTAGAAAAACTCTGGGAGCAGTCCCTCCTGGAGGCTAAGTGCTGCGCCTATTAATCTAAGGCCTCCAGTGCTGGGGTGGAGAGTTCTTGAGCAGTCTGCTAGCTCCAGGGATGGGACTGGCATTAGCTAACATGTTTTGCTGGGTTAAGGGGAGGTGAATGGCCAAGGCCTCTGGGCCACAGGAAGTAGGTACTGGAGGGGCTTGAAATAGCCAACTCTATTAACTGGTACAGATATTTCACATACTAACTAGTGTAGTCAAATGAGTACATCACTGTAATGTCAGTTTGCTAACAGCCCCGCTGTTGTTTGGCTTTCAGTTTCAAAGAGATAGCCACTTCATGGGCCACCGACCTTTCTTGACTGAATTCTTACAGTGTTGGGGAGAGAGATGTAAAAACTCTACTTTTTAGGGCAGCCCGGATGGCTCAGCGGTTTGGCGCCGCCTTCCGCCCAAGGTGTGACCCTGGAGACCTGGGATCGAGTCCCACGTCGGGCTCCCTGCATGGAGCCTGCTTCTCCCTCTGCCTGTGTCTCTGCCTCTCTCTCTGTGTGTCTCTATGAATAAATAAATAAAATCCTTTTTAAAAAAAGTCTACTTTTTAAATTATGAGTGCACATTATGGTCACATGGGAAATTCACTTTAAAAAAATTGGAGCCGCCAATTTAGGCCTCTACTAATGATATTCTATCAGCACTAACACAACTCTCTGTGATGATGAAAATTTTCAGTACGTATGCTGTCCAATATGGCAGCCACCAGCTACATAGGATTATTGAGTATTTAATGCTCAATAAGTGCTACTGGGCAACTGAGGGACTGAATTTTAATTTTAATGTATTTAAATTCAATTTAAATAGCCACACGTGGTTAGTGGTTACCTGATTGGATAGTGCAGCCCTAGATGCCTTACATACTAGTTTTTTGGGACATATTTCAGACTCCAGAAGCCCACTGGACAACACCCATTCAGGAAGTTTTTACTGAGCTTTCCCTGGGTCCTGGGCACCATTTAAGTGTCTTAAAACAATGGTGAATGAGAGCTATGGACACTTCCTGCCCTCATGGTGTTTCTCAGCTAGACTGATTTCCGAAGACCTCACAAAACCTTGAAGTGGTTCACAGGACTGTGCTTAGGAAAAGGTGGGTGAGTAGATATGGTAATGCTACACTAAGCATGAAAGCACAGCTTTTTCATTTCTTCATATTTACTGTTAGAGAAGCTGGGGGAAAGTTTAAAAAGAGATATCTGAATGATTACTGTTCCTTCCCTTATAAGTAAAGTAACATATCCCAGGTATGGGAAATTATCTGTAAGTAATTCCCTCTTGCACAAACATAAATTTATTTAAAAGAAAAAGTCAAGGAGACCTGTATTCTTAAGCCTAAGAGAAACTAAGTGGTATTTAATTACAGCAACAATCATAAAAGCATAAGTGGATCTCAAGCTGCATGCAGTGGGCAAGGGAACATTTATACCAATTAGCAGCGAAATGATCGGGTTTTCTAGAAGGTACCTCTTGTATAAGTGAAGCTGATTGCATCTTTGTCTCTACAATTCAACTCTTAGCTAAGATTTTCTTAGTGGTTTTAATGGGATGTGATGAACAAAACCGTATTTGCTTTTTGCTAGGAAACTATAGATGGAGGTACTTTTATCTACACCACAAATATAATACAACATAATTTCTAAGAAAGTGGTTTGGTTTATTGCTTTTCCAGCTTCCAATAATGTTTTCCCTATCCTGTCGTCAATTCTTTCCTATGCTTCCCACCTTACTGAAACCACTGTATCTATTAGAATGTTACAAGGAAAATAAAACAAAATATTTAGAATTGGTTTATGTTCTTGTTTGAACCCGAATCCAGGTTTGCCTAAATTTAAAAGGACAGGGACATCTTGCTCTGGGATACAATAATTTTTTTTAAAGATTCCACTTATTTATTCATGAGAGAGAGAGAGAGAGAGAGAGAGGCAGAGACACAGGCAGAGGGAGAAGCAGGTTCCACGCAGAGAGCCTGACGTGGGACTCGATCCTGAGACCCCAGGATCATGCCCTAGGCTGAAGGTGGCGTTAAACCGCTGAGGCACCCGGGCTGTCCTGGGATACAATATTTTTAAGTTCTTTTCACTGTATTTTAACTTGAGGCAAAATATTCAAATGGTTTTGCTTAGTATCCCAGCAGGGCTGTACCTGGCTGGTACCATCGAGCCAACCTGACCTCCTAGTCTTAAAATGCCACTCTGGTCCCCTGCCCAAATTTGGACTACTGATTTTGGGAGCTGATAAATGACTCTTACACATCTATAGACACACAGGCATGTTCCCATCACTTTTTCTCTCTGGATTGAGTAGAAAAATAAATTACAGTGGTCAGAAAACAAGAGTTCAAAACTTAGACTGAATGCAATTTGTACTTTTGGAACTATCACCTGTAGAAAAGGTCAAATCTCAAATGTTCCACTGTCCCATGCTATATAAAATTTACTAAAAATTTGGTGACAGCT
The DNA here is from genome assembly GCF_048164855.1 of Canis lupus baileyi. Lineage (NCBI taxonomy): Eukaryota > Metazoa > Chordata > Mammalia > Carnivora > Canidae > Canis > Canis lupus. The sequence continues at coordinate 23,317,981 of NC_132844.1, read as the reverse complement.
TTAGCAATAAACATGTAAACTGAGAGTGGCCCTGGTGTCCTTATTCATATTCAGAAACACTAAATGGAGTCGTCACACATCATTTTATGGCCAGAAGGGCTTTAAAAAGAAAGGGGTTAATTTTTTGGAAACTACAGAGATGAATTTTTAAAAACTTTACATTTCAAGCAATTTAAATAGTCACTTGTATAAGGCAAAAGACCTTTGAATCATAGATCTTGTGGCTTTTGTGTTTTGCTCTACTGGCATGGGAAGGTAATGCAAGGAAATGTGCTTTCTTTCTTTTCTTTTCTTTTCTCTTTTTTTTTTTTTTTTTTTTGCTACAACACAGAAAGACGCAGCCATTTCAGACAGGATGGAGAAAATTAAGATGAAAATGTCTCTGAAAGTTTCCACTTACACATATCAGGTGCTGGGACGAAGTTATTCTGGTTGGGGAATATAGCTAGAAAATTCACTTTGTTGATATTCAAGATGTTTGCGTTCCCAAAATATGGTAGGTTTGTCCAGATTTCTACCTCTATTATAAGAGGATAGTGCTATTTTAGAACTATTTGCCATTGACAATTCAGAAAAGAAAAACCCAAAAAGAAATAAGTGTTGAAAATACACACCTGAAATAATTTTGGGGTCTGTAGGCTTTATATCTTAAAAAATACTGGCCTGTATTTACATACCATACTAAGTTCTATTTGCTGAAAACTTCTGTGTACTGGGAACTATCGTAGGAATTTTACAGGTATTATTAACTCGTCTGCTGGATGGGAGAACTATGGCTCACAGAGGATAAATGTCTTGGCTAAGGTCACAATGATGGAGAGGGGGTGACATGCAATCCGAATCTGTCTCCACCTGACTCTCAAGGCTATTCCTTTCCTGTGTAGCACTACCAGCCACTATAATTTGGGGAGATGACATCCCTCTTCCCAAAGGAAACATGATCAATTTTCCATGTGCTACCGGTAAAATGTCAAACCTGATGAAGCTTCAGGTCCTACAGTAATCTGATTATGTGTAGAAAAAGAATTAATTAACTTGTTAGTCCTAAAATGGTTATATTTCACACATTAGAATTAAATTAGAATTAATAAGACTTAAATACTTTTTTCTATTGCAGTTTCTTTAAATAAAAGTACTACCGTGTAGCTTATTAAGAAATGACCTAGATCATTTTCTAAAGGTGATTTAAAGCACAGGATACCTGTCCTTAGTCATGGGACATGGCAGTGAAAATGCTGCATGAGGAATCTCACTCTGGGTCTCAATCTCAGAAGAGCATCACCATTCCCGGCAATCAATGCCCAAGCAGAAAATGCCCAGAGCAGGGTCTGATGTACCATTTAGGGCTCAAGTACCATATTTTCTATCCCTATGTCAAAGATCATCCATGAAATCACACAATGACTAAGTTCATCTGCAAGAAATGCTGTGGGTAAGCCCAGTGGGTTTGCTTGCCAACGTAGTGAATGGCAGTTTCTTGAGAACTTGGATGGGCCAATAGTGCCTTGACTTTTCCTAGGTTCCATGCTTGGTCTGATCTATCTGCCTCCTTCCCCTAATCTGAGAACTTCAGCTCTGTCCACGCTCATTTACCAGCCAGAAAAACCTGGAAAGTCCTATCCCCCTGGGGAGCTTCAAATGCCTGCTGGCCTCAACTGTCAATTGCAGGTGCCCCTTGACTTCCAAGCTGCACAAGTGTGGGTGCCAAGTGGGGCTCACACAAAGCAAGGTGCTGCTGGGCTGTCCCCAAGTGAGGCTGGCGAGGTCCACACAGAGCTCACTGCAGGTGTGACGGCTGCAACAATTTTGGCCAGGACCCTGAAGACAGGTGAGCCATATGTTGTTCAAAAAGGGTGTGATAAACCATTCAAGGAAAAGGCAATACCACTGACCTACAGCTAAAAAACTAAGAGTTATCTTAGATTTCTTAGCCTTTCCTCTCTCCCTCTCCCTTCTAAACATCTAACCCGTCGGCAAGTGCTGCCGATTCTACCTTCAACTTATATTTCCAATCAGTCTACCCTTCTCCATCTCTACTCCTGTCACCATTATTTCTCACTGGGTCCACTGCTATTGTCATGGTAACTGGCCTCTCTGTTTTCAATTCCCTCTTGGCATCGAAAGTCCCCAGGATCACAGAAGGCTGGGTGATTTGCGAGGAGGACTCACGAGACAGCATGTAGTTGCACCTACGCTTTGATTTATTAGAGCCAGATCTCATCTGATTCCAGCTCAAAACCTGATTGGGGACTCTGGCCACACACCTGCCCTCACCCTCCCCTCCAGCTGCCACCTGCACCCTCAGAAGCCTCTTCTTCCCCTAACAGGCTCTGCTTCCTGCTGCTTTTTCCTCACTTGACAAACTCAGCTCCTCTCCCTGGATCTACAGTCTCTATGCTCCTGCCACCATCTGCCTTATATAAATATCAATTGTACTTTATCTTGCTGTGGTCATACACCCTGCAGTGAATTGGGGGCTGTGGCTCTGAATCCCACGGTACCCATAACCACACGGCACTATCAGAGCCAACTCCAGTCCTGCTGCGGTGTAGGCACTGCACCCAGCCTGACACCCACCGCCAGGCTCCTCACCCCAGCCCTCTGTCTTGAGCCACCTCAATCCTCTCTCCTCATTTCCCCTTTCTAAGCTTACGGATGATTCTCTGCAGGCTGAGGAAAAGAAAAAATACGGAGCAGAGGAGAGTGCAAATCAGAAGTGGCAAAAGCTGCTGTGTGTACACACAGGGGACTGCGGCTGTCCAGATGGATCTGATACTGTTCTGCAGACCTATTTTTGTTTTCTGTTTTTGTTTTTTGTTTTCATAAAGCATGGATTGGTAGAGCTGAAAGGACCTTGGAGATCATGGCGTTCAATCATCCTCCTTTTACTGATGAGGAAACTGTGGTGTAAGAAGAGGATGAGAAGGAGAAAGAATTTATTGAAGGCTCATCATCTACTTTGGATACACGTCCCAGGTCCCACAGCCAGTGAGTAGGTGACAGAGTTGGGGCTACAGAGTGCTTAAGGGAGCATTTTCATCCCACATACACTTTGCCTATTACTTATTCATATCAATACAGAGGAAAGGGCATATATTTAACACATAAAGATACTTGGAATTCCCATCTCAAAAGGTAAATGATTTCCCCCTCTGTATTATCCAATGCATATTTTCATAGCATCAATGCATATTTCAAAACATAAAACATAAAAGTCACATTTTGACATCTTTAAGTGAACAGTTCAGTGGAATTAAGTACATTAATTTTGCTGGGCAACCATCACCATGACTCATCCAATACATTTTTTTAAAAAGATTTATTTATTTATTTATTTATTTATTTATTTATTTATTTATTGGGGGGGGGGCAGAGACACAGGCAGAGGGAGAAGTAGGCTCCATGCAGGAAGCCCGATGTGGGACTCGATCCCGAGTCTCCAGGATCACACCCGGGCTGCAGACGGCGCTAAACTGCTGCGCCACCGGGGCTGCCCCATCCAGTACATTTTTAAGAGTATTTTCTGGGGGCCTGGGTGGCTTAGTTGGCTAAGTGTCCGACTCTTGATCTCAGTTCAGGCTTGATCTCAGGGTTGTGAGTTCAAGCCCCGAGGTGGTCTCCACATTGGGTGTGGAGCCTACTTAAAAAAAAAAAAATTCTGAAGAGTAAATTCGAAATGCAATTTAAGAGTGCTCCTCCCCAAAGAAAAGACAGGAAAACACAGGTAGAAAATAAACTTTGGGGGTTACATTTCATCTAACAAAACCTTTCAGATATACTTCTCTCTGTGTCATATTCTCCATTATCCTCCCAGTCTTGAAACCAGAACTCTGAGAACGCTGGTTGCCAGGTGAAAAGGTAGCTTTTGTTGTTTCTCGAGGTTCTATACTAGTTGTATCTGCTTACAAAAATGTTGTGCAACCCAGGAAATCACAGCCTTCCATGCTTCCTCCATAAAAGGACAAGTAAAACAATATTTCTTGGAAAGATAGGCATTTACCAACGTGCTACATCTAGATGGAGCTGTCTCTGCCGCTCCAGTCTGTTTCTCAGCAGGGTTTAAAAGTGTTGGCACAGAGCACAAAGAACGTCCCTCAGCTATTCAGCATTTAGTTCAACTCCACAATATATTTAGCAAGATTTCTCTCTCTTTTTTTTTTTCCCTCCCTTCTTGGTTTAATGACCTCAAATGTACCAACATCCTGTCTTACCTAATCTCCTAACAAGTTCTATCAAATGCCAGGACAGAATCAGACAGCACTGTAGGCAGTGAGATCATTCACTAAGAATTCATTTTTATTCCAAAAATTAGGAGTGCCAGACCATTTAACACAATCTATCACACAGCCAGAAAATTAGCTTGGCACTTTAAGAGAAACATCTAAACTAATTTTTTTAAAACCTCCTCCTGTCATAGGTCCTTTCACAAACCAATGACTTTTTCTCCCCAGAAAAAGATGCACATACAGAACATATTTCCACATTCTGGGAGGGGTTCAAGGCATCCCCTATGAATCCACAGACCCTAGGTTAAAATCCTCTGCTATAAATGAACTCCAAAAGAGTTCACTTTGTCTACAGACCTCTGTACTGGGTCCCTAGAGCATCCCAGGGTGACCTTCTTTGGTACCACTTTAGCCTCTAGGTGAAAGTGGCTTTTCTTGTGTTGGCTTCAGGAACAGTCCCACCTGGCTTCTGGTCAAAATCACATTAGCAGGGCTACATCTCTCACCAAGTCATCTGGCTGCTCTGGGAACACTCATTTCTCTCACTGGTCTATGACAAGCTTGTTCTACCCTCATGTTCCTGAGTTCTGCTCTTTATTTTGCTGTCATAGATCTTGCTGTCCCTTCTCTCCCTGTCACTTTCTTTGCGATGGCGCTCTTCTAATTAAAAAAATGAGACCTGATTTTTTTTCTTTACCATTAAAGTAACAATCTCCATTTTGTCTTTAATTCCTTTGCTTTTTCTCCAAAAGCATCCTTCAGCCTTTCATCCCTTTGAACCCTGGGAATAATCTGCTCAGAATGCTCAGTAGCAGTCCCTGTGCTCTTTGTTCAGCCAGGGACAGAATTTCTCCGTCAGGAGCAGTGAGTGTAGTGCAGGAGGAGGAGAGTAAGCCTAAAGTCAGACAGACCCGAGTCCAATCCCATCTTGCTGACCGACTTTGGCCACTAATTTAAATAAAGGCTCAATTTTCCCAACATAAAATAATAGGGATGATAAGAACCAACTTGCAAGGCTTTTTTGTTTTTTAAAAAAAGAATGACTGAATGAGCTGGTACAGACACAGTTCCTGAGACACAGAAGGTACCTGAGAAATGGTGGTTTGCATTCCTCTTCCCAACTCTTCATTTACAGGGTTCAGCATACATTCTGCATTTTAGAAGCAACCACTGTGACTTCTTATTAGTTAGCTGGGACCACATACTCTTGGAGTCTTAAGTATCTTTTTAATAGGCTTATTGAAACATAATTCATATACCATAAAATTCACAATTTTAAAGTATACAACTCAATGACAGTACATTTATGGAGTTGTGCAACCATCACTACTGTCTAATTTCAGT